>NW_027256885.1:91375131-92695131 GCF_029215685.1 Pituophis catenifer annectens | reverse complement strand
CGTGAGAGGGCGATTTTTGGACCTGACCCCCGGACGCTGTCTATATGCATCGGTTCATTGCTGCCACCCCACCACAAGAGGGGGCTGTCCAGCTGACCTAACCACCGTGAGAGGGTGGTTGGATCTATTTCCCCCTTGGAACTGTGGTCGTCCTGGCTTTGGACTATGTCCTCTGTTGTGAGGGGACAGGGGACTTGGTCCTGCAAATATGTCTCTGAGATTTCCCCCATCCCTTTGTCTTCTCCTCGGTCCTTTATATACACCCTCAGGATATGGTTGTGTCACCCATTATGATTAATGTACTCAGCAGCGGAGCTTCTTGGTCTGCGAGACTCCCCCCTCTCGCAGGCTTGGCCCTCCATTCTATCGAGGGCCTACCTCGATGACGGGCTCTGGAGTCCCGAGAGGTGGCATGCCGCAAAGAGGGGGCTGCGGGGTTTTTTAAAATTGTCCTTGTTTAAACTTTTAAGGAGTTCTGGGAGGGGGGAGGGGGGTGGGATTGGAATTAGGGTTGTGGGTTTGGGGGATAACCCACTAGGGGGAGAGTCGGGCTTGGCCAGGACGTTCGGCGGGGGTGGTGGGGGATCCGGAGGGGGTCGAGCTGGTCCAGACTGTGTTTTTACCATCAGTACTGTGTGTGGGAGAGGTAGATATGGCGGGAGCAGGGGGCCATATCATGTTAAGGGAGCACGCACCCGCTGTCTTCAAGCGGTAGAGTGCTCCGGCCCCCAAGGCTCCACCCGTTCTCCAGGTAGTACAGACCTTCAGGGCCTGGGCCTTCGCCTGATGTTGTGCAACGCCAGGTCTGTAGTAAATAAAGCCCCCCTCATCTGTGATCTTGTTTACGAGGGGGGAGCGGACCTGGCGGGTATTACGGAGACCTGGTTGGGCCCAGAGGGAGGGGTCCCTCTGGTAGAAATGTGCCCACCAGGTTTCCACGCATTCCATCAGCCAAGGTCACAGGGGAGGGGCGGGGGAGTAGCGGTTATTATTAGAGAAGGCCTTAGGCCGAGGGAGACCACTGTACCTCAGACAGCTGGTTGTGAGTCCCTCCTTGTGAAGTGGGGCCACGGGGTTCAGATGGGCTTGCTGATCACGTACCTGGCTCCCTGCCATGTGGCGGCAGCCCTGCCCGAGCTACTCAACATTATTGCCGCGGTGGCGGTTGATACCCCCAGACTTATGGTCATGGGGGATTTCAACCTGCCATCCGTGGGTGAGGCGTCTGAGGTGGCTCGGGAGTTCATGGCTTCCATGACGGCCATGGACCTGACCCAACTAATTCATGGCCCTACGCACACTGGGGGAAACACACTGGACTTGGTTTTTGTCTCTGGACAGTGGTTGAGTGATCTCGAGATAGGGGATATAGTCATCGAGCCCTTGTCATGGTCAGATCACTCGCTCCTTCGCCTTGACCTTCGAACCGCGGCACCCCGCCGCAGGGAGGCGGAACCGGTAAGATGGTACCGCCCCAGGCGCCTGATGGAACCTGATAGGTTCCAGATGGAGCTTGGGCCAATCCCGGAGGTTCTGGCTCACGCCTCATCTGGGGACCTAGTGGCCGCCTGGGATAGGGCGGCTGCTGGAGCCCTGGATCGAGTCGTGCCTTTGCGGCCTCTGACCCGGCGCCGATCTCGCCTGGCTCCTTGGTTCACCGAGGAGCTGAGGGAGATGAAGCGCCGGAAAAGATGCCTAGAGAGCTGTTGGAGGGCTAGTCTTTCTGAATCTGACCGAACACTGGTAAGATCTCATATTAGGAATTACCTAGTGGCGATAAAAGCAGCAAAATGTTCTCATTTTACTGCTCTTATTGCGTCATCAGATAATCGCCCCGGCCACCCTGTTTAGGGTGACCCGCTCCCTGCTCCACCAGGAAGCGCGGGAGGACCCCTTGGAGGGAAGAGCCGAGGATTTTGTTCAGTATCTGTATGACAAAATCACTCAGATTCGGGCAGGTCTGGACTCTGACGGGATAGATCCAGCGAGGGTGACGGAGACAGGTCTTGAGACTGTTATCTGGGATGAGTTTGATCCTGTGACCCCAGATGACGTGGACAGGATTCTGGGTAGATTGAACGCGACCACATGTTTGTTGGACCCGTGTCCCTCCTGGTTAGTGCTGGCTTCCCGGGAGGTGACGCGAGGCTGGCTCCAGGGGATTATAAATGCTTCGTTGGGTGAGGGTGTCTTTCCTGCCGCCCTGAAAGAGGCGGTGGTAAGGCCTCTCCTCAAGAAGCCTTCCCTGGACCCGGCAGTATTGGCTAATTATCGTCCAGTCTCCAACCTTTGCTTCGTTGCGAAGGTTGTTGAGAGTGTGGTTGTGCGACAGCTACCCCAGTACCTGGATGAAGCGTCGTATCTAGATCCATTCCAGTCGGGCTTCAGACCTGGGTACAGCACGGAAACGGCATTGGTCGCGTTGGTTGATGATCTCTGGAGGGCTCGGGACAGGGGTTGTTCCTCTGTCCTGGTCCTGTTAGACCTCTCAGCGGCTTTTGATACCATCGACCATGGTATCATGCTGCACCGGCTGGAAGGGTTGGGGGTGGGAGGCACCGTTTTACGGTGGTTCTCCTCCTTTCTCTCTGACCGGTCGCAGTCTGTGTTGACAGGGGGGCAGAGATCGACCCCGAGGCCCCTTATATATGGGGTGCCGCAGGGATCGGTTCTCTCGCCCCTTCTGTTCAACATTTATGTAAAGCCGCTGGGCGAGATCATCCGTGGTTTCGGGGTGAAGTACCATCTGTACGCTGACGACACCCAGCTGTACATCTCCACCCCGGATCACCCCAACGATGCCCTTGAAGTGATGTCCCAGTGCCTGGAGGCCGTACGGATCTGGATGGGGAGAAACGGGCTCAGGCTCAACCCATCCAAGACCGAGTGGCTGTGGTTTCCGACGTCCCGATATAGTCAGCTGGCGCCATCGCCCCCACGGAAAGGGCTCGTAACTTGGGCGTCCTCCTGGACTCACGGCTGTCTTTAGAAGAGCACTTGACGGCCGTGACCGGGAGGATTTTTCATCAGGTTCGCCTGATTCGCCAGTTGCGTCCCTTTCTAGATCGGGACTTGTTACGCACAGTCACTCATGCCCTCGTCACCTCTCGTCTGGACTATTGTAATGCTCTCTACATGGGGCTCCCCTTGAGGTGCACCCGGAGGCTCCAACTGGCGCAGAGTGCGGCCACGCGGGTGGTTATGGGAGCAACATGGAGCTCCCATGTAACACCTCTCCTGCGCGAGCTGCACTGGTTCCCGGTGGTCTTCCGGGTGCGCTTCAAGGTTCTGGTTACCACCTTTAAAGCGCTCCATGGCTTAGGACCTGGTTATTTACGGGACCGCCTACTACCACCAACAGCCTCCCACCGACCAGTACGCTCCCACAGAGAGGGGCTCCTCCAGGTGCCGTCGGCCAAACAATGTTGGCTGTCGGCCCCTAGGGGGAGAGCCTTCTCTGTGGGGGCAGCTACCGTCTGGAATGAGCTCCCCCCAGAGATACGGAGGATTCCGGATCTGCGCACCTTCCGCCGCGAGTTGAAGACGCTTTTATTTCATCAAGCGGGCCTCGCCTAAATCTTCTCCCTTTTAAGTGTAAATTTTAAATTTTTAATGTATTTTAAAATTATGGGTATTTTAAATTATGGGTATTAATTCAGCCAAATTTATTTAATTCATTTTATTTGATTTTAAATTTTGTATATCTATGTGTTTTATTTCATGGCTGTACACCGCCCTGAGTCCTTCGGGAGTAGGGCGGTATAGAAATTCAATAAAATAAATAAAAATAAAATAAATATCTATCTATCTATCTATCTATCTATCTATCTATCTATCTATCTATCATCTACCTATCATCTATCTATCCATCCCTAAATCCATCCATCTCTATCTATCTATCTATCTATCTATCTATCTATCTATCTATCTACCTACCCACCCACCCGTCATCTATCTATCTATCTATCTATCTATCTATCTATCTATCTACCTATCATCTATCTATCTATCTACCTACCTACCTACCTACCTATCATCCATCTATCTATCTATCTATCTATCTATCTATCTATCTATCTACCTACCTACCTACCTACCTACCCACCCACCCATCCATCCATTTATCATCTATCTATCATCGATCTATCATCTATCTATCTATCTATCTATCTATCTATCTATCTATCATCTATCTATCTACCCACCCACCCACCCAGCCCTCCATCCATCCATTTACCATTTATTACCTGTTAATAAAGTGTTTTTAACAGCCTGCCAGAATTCCACAGATAAGATAGTCAGAGTCTTGAGGCTTCTGGTTTGGCTTCCGTCGTCGCTAGACGGTCTTTTGGGACCGCCACCCCCACCCCCGTAAAGAGCCGCCTTTACAGTTGAGAGGCGGCTCGAAAAACTCCGTTTCTTTAAGGAAATGTGAGGAGAGCCGGCGAAAGCAGGTAGAGCCCTCTGCGAAGTCCCCAGAGTTTTTTTTTACTCTTGGGGAGGAAGCAGGATGAGGCTCCCTATACAGCTCGCCACTGCTCCGGGCTTCGGGAGAACTCTGCGCTTTGCAGAGCTAGACGATGTGACCAACCTAATCAGCGAAAAGTAACAGATTGCTTGAATAAGCAGGATGAAATCCGGATCTGGGACTCTAAATCGCAAGTATTTGTAACAACCCTATGACTGATTTTAAGAATGAAGAAAGAGTGAAAAGGGGGGAAAAAAAGTTTAAAATGGCGGCTGGCTGAGGCTTGAGAAGAAAGCTGAAAGCGAAAGTCTTTCTGTTTGAATGGTTTAATATGTTACAAAGTATTTGAAGCAATAGCGCTGGCTACAAGAGAAGAGAAAAATTTCTGTTTCATGCTTCTTCCTTCTTAGAGACTTGATATTGATATTGTGTGGAGAGAAGACTTTTTTTTTAAAAAAAGAGTCTGTTTGTGTGGCAGGATGGCGTTAAAACTGACAAAGCCAGACAATCAAGCTGTGGGGGGGGGCCTCCCCCATTTATAAATCACAAGAGCAATTTTTGAGCTTGCAGATGCAGAAGAATGGTTTTAAAGATTTAAAGGAATTTGTTGTGGAGGAGTTGGCAAGACATGATGAGATTATGAACCAGAATCTTGAAAAATTTAGACAGGAAATTAAAGAGTTGGTTCTACAAAGGTATGATAACCTGAAGCGCTATATTGTAACAGCTTTGAAAAGCTTTTCAGAAGTAATTGTACAGATGGATAAAGATATCAATTTAGAAATAGAGTCTAAAATGAAGGAAGCTGATTATAAGATTCATAATTTGGATAATAAAATACAAAGAATTGAAAATGATTTGACAATGATTCAAGAAAATAGCTCAGAAGTAGAGTCTAAAATAAAGGAAGCTGATCACAAGATTTACAATGTAGATAATATAAAGCAAAGGTTTGAAAATGAAGTTACAATGATGCAATTCAGATCCATGGAATTTGCGATCAGAATGAGGGGAATACAGGAAAATAACAGAGAGGACTTGAGAAAGATGTCTGCTGAAGTTCTGGCTGTGATTTTAAAGGTCAGCTCTGAAGAAGTATTCTGTAAGATTGATAAGGTCTACAGAGTAAATTCTTGGGTGGCAAAGCAAAGACAACTGCCTAGAGATGTGGTGATTTATTTTACTGATAAAGGAATAAGAAATGATATTGTGCAAAAGTCTTTTAACTCCACTCTAGAAATGAATGGAATGAAGATCTGGATATATAAAGAGCTGCCGTCCAAGATGTTAAAAGATAGAAAGGACTTTGGATTTTTGGTGACTGAGCTAAAGAAACAAAACATCCCATTTAGGTGGGATGCTCCAGTTGGTATAATATTGAGATATCAAGGAGAAAGATATCAATTAAACACTGTTGAAAAAGCGGAAGAATTTTACTACAAGGTTTTTAAAATGGGCCCAACATCTCCACGTATGTCATCAGTGTCAGGAATACAGGAGGGGGATAAAGAAAAGCAAAATGAACAAGAGATTGAAACTCAGGCCAAGCAGATGGAGATGGAGGTAATGGAAAAACGACAAGTTATAGAGGGCTTTTTGGATGAGCCGCTTTTGGATTCTCCTTCAGAGGCTATAGCTGGATCACCTATAAATACAAGAGAGGCGGCTTTGGATCTCGATTTGATGTCTTATCAAGTTAAAAACCAGCATGTAATTCAATCAGCTGATATGCAAGTCTTAGAAAGACAACCAGGGTGGAGATCTAAACCACAACAAGTTAAGAAAAGAAGAAGCAGGTTCTACAAAACTAAAAAAATTTAAACTACAATTCTTTTTTAGCCAACAGATTAATGCCAGTTATTTAAGAGACGATTAAATATAATAAGCGGGATTTATAGAAGGCTGATACATGAAAATATAGTTGAGGCAAATTACAGACTTATACTATTTTGAGAAGAATAACAGATCTCTGCAGTGCTGGTGTTTTTGGGATGTGGAAGATGGCCTGTGATTGACCGGATTGGAACTTTCTATTTTGAACTCTCTGAAAAATGGATTACGTATATGTTGAGCTATAAGGCAAGAGAACTTTGGAATTGGGGCATGCAGATGATCTGGCTGTTACACTAACGTGGTTGTTGGAATTAATAATCTAGACAAAAGACATTACAGAAGATACCATATGGAATATAAATATAAAGTCACGGGGGGGGTTATATACAGAAATACTTATTAATGATGGGGGCAGATGGTAATTGAAGATACTGAATATACTGTTGGAAGCAGGACTTGATGTTACCCTAACATGGTCGATGGAATTAACAATCTAGTTGAAAGACATTACAGAAGATACTATATGGAATACAAATTTAAAGTCATTTGAGGATTTTATTTATATATGGAAATATTTCTTAGTGATACGGGCAGAAGAATAAAGATATTAAATATATTATGTATGGTAGACCTGTAGGAAAGTGGGTGAAACAAAATTGATATGGTACAAGGTGATAGGTAACGTTACTGATTGCTTAGTTTATTTATTTATTTTATTTTATTTTATTTTATTTCTATACCGCCCTACTCCCGAAGGACTCAGGGCGGTGCACAGCCAAACAATAAAACACATACATACAAAATTTAAAAGTAGAATAAAATCAAATTAAATAATTTTGGCCCAGACAAATTTAAAACCCCAAACTTTTAAAACCAATTTAAAATGTATAAAATACTAAAAGATATTTAAAAATTAAAAATCTTTTATAAAGAGGGAGAAAATTAGGCCAGGCCCGCCTGGTGAAATAGTAAGGTCTTTAAAGCGTGGCAGAAGGTGCGCAGATCCGGGATCCTCCATATCTCTGGGGGGAGCTCGTTCCAGATAGTAGGTGCCCCCATGAAGAAGGCTCTCCCCCTGGGGGCCGCCAGTCGGCATTGTTTGGCTGATGGCACCCAGAGGAGCCCCTCTCTATGGGAGCGTACCGGCCGGTGGGAGGCTATTGGTGGCAGTAGGCGGTCCCGCAAGTACCCAGGTCCTAAGCCATGGAGCGCTTTAAAGGTGGTAACCAAAACCTTGAAGCGCACCCGGAAGACCACCGGGAGCCAGTGCAGCTCGCGCAGGAGGGGTGTTACATGGGAACACCATGTCGCTCCCATTACCACCCACGCGGCCGCACTCTGCGCCAGTTGGAGCCTCCGGGTGCTCCTCAAGGGGAGCCCCATGTAGAGAGCGTTGCAATAGTCCAGGCGGGAGGTGACAAGGGCATGAGTGACCGTGCGTAACGAGTCCCGATCTAGAAAGGGACGCAACTGGCGAATCAGGCGAACCTGATGAAAAATCCTCCCGGTCACGGCTGTCAAGTGCTCTTCTAAAGATAGCCGTGAATCCAGGAGGACGCCCAAGTTGCGAGCCCTCTCTGTGGGGGCCAATGATTCGCCCCCAATAGTCAGTGATGGCGTCAACTGACTATATCTGGACGTCGGAAACCACAGCCACTCGGTCTTGGATGAGTTTAGGAAAAGGGATGTTATGTTTAGATATTAATATACTTAAAAGATTTGAATTAAGAGATATATGTATGGGGGTGGAGGAAATGGGTAGATTATGAGTAGAATAAATGCCAAATTAGGATCTATTATATAGTTTTATAGCCGAATGCTGTTTTGAAATGTATAGTATACGGGGGACATAATAATAATGTTAGAAAGAAATGTTTAGCACATAGGGGGTGGTGTAAAAGGGTGGTAAAGTATTATATAATGTGATATTAATTTGGATTTCATCTTGAAGAAGCCATGGGGGGGAAGGGTGAGGGGGGGTTAGGGAGGGGGGGAAAGGGGGAAACATTTGTATTTGAAAAACTTTTTCAATTAAAAAAAAAAAAAAGATAGAGTCTTACTGGAGTTGGCAGAAAGCCCAGAAGCAAGGTTGCAGAGACATCCCAACACGATGATTAGTGAACTAAAGTTGTTTCCTGCAGCTTGTTACAAGCTGCGTACTTTCTTAAATAGGCTAAGGGAGTGGCCAATTAGCCCCAAGCCTTACTCTCGAGGAGACCTCCTCCTGAGGAACCACTCCTGCCTTTTGGCAGCTCTGCGTGCCTGTGCATTGAGAAGAGGCTCCTCCTCTTCATCCTCTTCACTTAAAGGAGCCTCTGGAGGTTCTGAAGGCCCTGACTGAATCCCTGCCTCTGGCACCACATCTTCTTCAGCCTCCTCGCTGTCTGACTCGAGCGCTGGATGCACAGGCTGCTGGCGCAGCACCACACCAGCCTCCTCATCGTCAGGATCAGCAACAATCCGTGCAGGCCACTGGCGGGCCACAACACCAACCAACAGTCAAAGGTCTAGGATTACAGGAATGGATATCCCGTATGCAAAGCGCGTGGGAAGCAGTCAGAAAGGCCCTACTTAAAGTAAGGGAAACATACAAATATTATGCTGACAAAAAGACTGTTGTGTAATTTTAAGGATCAGACTCAATAATTGATCTAAGAATAAAGTATTCAAACATAACACTGTTTATTTACAGTAGGCATTCTATATTCACTGAGTAATCGCAGATAGAAGCAAGGAGGAGGTGCATACAGCTCCTTTTATATTCACAAGG
This sequence comes from Pituophis catenifer annectens, assembly GCF_029215685.1. Classification (NCBI taxonomy): domain Eukaryota; kingdom Metazoa; phylum Chordata; class Lepidosauria; order Squamata; family Colubridae; genus Pituophis; species Pituophis catenifer. The sequence continues at coordinate 92,686,060 of NW_027256885.1, read as the reverse complement.
CGGAGTAAAATATGGGAGTGGTTACATATGAATATATTAAGGGAGGAAGAATAAATTAACCCCTAATACCCCGAGTATATACAGTTTCCATATTGGAGAATAAGGCATTTACTTGTGACAAATCCCCCTCTAAATGCCAATTCGATATACAACAATAATTACATTCAGATTCAGAACAATACAAAACTTGCAATTTGGAAGTTAAATATTTGTGTTGTTTAGAAGGCAAAGGCTTTGTCAATATGTCAGCTATTTGCTCTGATGTTTCGCAGTGAACTGCTTTAATAAATCCATCTTGAGATAATTGTCTCACGTGCTTGAATTTTATATCAATATGTCTGGATCTTTGACCAATAGCATCAGACCTAGATATCTCAATAGCAGCTTTGTTATCTTCGTGTATGATAAATGGTAATGAAGGTTTCTTCCAAGTATTTGACAATAAATCATTAAACCATACAAGATTGTTGGAGGCTTTAGACAAACAAACATATTCTGCCTCAGTTGTTGATGTGGCTACTAAATCCTGTTTTCCAGTGTACCAGTAAACTGGACAATCGTTAAGAAAAAATATATAACCTAATGTGCTTTTTCTACATATGGTATCACCTGCCCAATCCGCATCGGCGTAACAGGTGAGGATGGGCTCTTTGACATTATTAGGTTCCAATAATAAACAGAAGTCTAAGCTGTGCTTTAAGTACCTTAATATTCTTTTAATGGCTTCCCAATGATACATTAAGGGTTTGCTGACGTACCTGGATAACAAATTGAGGGGCAAAGCAATATCAGGTCTAGTCCAATTAGAAATATATAAAAGGGAACCAATAACTGATCTGTAGAGTGTATTATCCTTAAATTCAGGGAATGATTCATCTATGTTCCTTAAGAAATCAGTTTGCATAGGAGTGTCACAAGGCTTAGCATCATTTAAATTACACTTGTTTAGGAGTTCTATAATCTTATCTTTCTGAGAAAGCTTGAATCCTTTTTTGGTTTTACTGATTTGAACTCCAAGATATTTATTTACCTTCCCTAATGATTTTAAAGAAAAATGTTCATTTAGTTTTGTTACAAATGTGTCTCTTTTTTCCTTATGTTTACCTATATACAAAATATCATCCACATAAATTAACACAAATTCTAATGAGTCACCCTCCTTTTTGACAAAGAAACAGTTGTCAGCAGTAGTAGCATTGAAATTCATAGTTCTGAGTACTTTGACTAAACATTCATACCAGTGTTTGCCAGATTGTTTTAATCCGTACAAACTTTTATTTAATAACCACGTTTCATTTTTGTTTGTGTATTGACTATGAGGTGCTCTTACATATATCTCTTTATCAAGTTTTGCGTGTAGATACGCAGTCTGTATGTCATATTGGAATACATCAAGGTTAAGTGCTGATGCTATAACTAAAGCTGTTTTGACACTCTCAGTTCTTACTGTGGGAGAGTATGTGTCTGTGTAATCCTCAGGATATTTTTGAGCATAACCTTGTGCAACTAATCTAGCTTTGTATAATGTGTTGCCTTCTTCTAGATTTTTAATTTTGTATATCCACCTGGTGCCTATAATAGTTTTATCCTTAGGTGCAGGTGTAGGTGTGAATACATTTAACTCTCGTAAACTGTCCATCTCCTTGGTCATGGCTAATTCCCATTTTCTTCTTTCTTCAGTGGGAAGCTTTAATACTTCCTCGTATGTGTTTGGCGTTGATGTTTCACTATCCATGTACATTACGTAATCTTTGTATTTGCTTGGCACTTGATTTCTGTTACATCTGATTGTTTTTTCTGGTTTACTATCGTTATCATGTAAGTATCTTGCCTCCTTTTTTGTTAACGAATCTGTCTTTATTCTGTGTTGACTGTTTGTCCATGTTTTATTTTTGTTTTTATGTGTGTTGTGATTGCATTCTTCTCTATCTATTTTATCTTGATGCTCAGTGTCTGAATTTGTGATTGGGAATATTTCATTAAGATGTATTTTAGACCAGTTGGCCTGTTCATGAAATACAGCTGTTCTAGAAATTATAAATTTGTTATTATTATCAATAAATCTGTACCCTTTTGTGCCTGTTTCGTATCCCATGAATCTAAGTCTTCTGGACACGTTCTCTCCTTTACGCCTCAATTGTTTTGGTATGTGTACATCCGCTGTGACTCCAAATATGTGCATGTGTGCTATTTTGGGTTTTCTACTGTACATTAATTCATATGGTGTCTTGTTTATAATGCTGGACCAAGTTCTATTTTGTGTATAATTGGAATATTGTAATGCTTCTGACCAGAATTGTTTTCCTAAGCCAGCATCTTCTAATGTGCATCTAATCATGGTTTGTAATGTCGAGTTCTTTCTCTCTACTACTCCATTTTGAAATGCAGAGAAAGGGCTAGACGTGAAATGTAGCATCCCTTTGTTTTTTAGCCATTGGGAGAATTCTTTTGACATGAATTCAGATCCCCTATCTGTCATGATTTGTTTTATTTTAATATTATGTTGTGTTTCTACACGTTTGTAAAACTCTTTAAATTTCTGAAAGGTTTCATCTTTGTGTTTTAAAGTGTAGACAAATCCGTAACGACTATAGTCATCTACAATAGTCAGAAAGTATCGTTTTCTATACGTGATTGATGGTGTTAATGGACCAACCAAATCCATATGTACCAAATCAAAAATTTGATTAGTTGATCTTGTTGACTTTCTTGGTTTGGGGCTAGTTCTGAGTTTTGTGGACTTACATACTGAGCATTCCAAATAGTTTTTACAATTTTTTATTTTAACACCTTCAGCATGTTCAATCATCTTTTGTACTACAGGAAAACTAGCATGCCCTAATTTCCTATGTAAAATATGCGCACATTCGTCGTGAATTGGTTTTCCAATCGTAGGTTTTTTGTTATTGGATGTGTCATTAATAGATGTGTCTTTGTGACTATGAATTGTTTCATGTTCCTCATTATCACTATTGCTATTGTCTCCATTATCTATGTCATTGTTATCATCCATGTTGGAATCAATGTTGTGTAACCATCTTTCTTTTATGATTAAATATGGTAGACCTCCTTTGATAATCACACTACCTAAGCTTGTTTTGTTTTTCTCTAGTGTTGCTTTTCCTTTTGAGAATACTATATTTATGTCAGAATCTCTACTTAGTTTTATTGCACTAAGTATGTTATGAGGTATTTCTGGTATTAGTAATACCCCCTCTATTTTTCCTAGACCGGGTAAGTTTACATTTCCTCTACCAATAACTTGGACTTTTTCTTGATTAGCTACTTTGATTACAAATTTATCTTCTATAAATGAAGATAATATACTTTTGTTATGTGTAGTGTGATTAGTTGCCCCAGAATCAATGAGCCAATCATTGTCCCCTGACTGTTGTATGTTAGATGTATTATGTTTGTTTAATCCATTTAGTGAACCAGACCTTCTATCTTTTGAATTATCCCTGCCCCCTCTATGTTCTCTATAGTTGGGTGAGCTTCTATATCTATGTCTATCAATGGATGATTGTCTGTTATGGTATCTACTTCTATAGTCAGTTTTTTGCCTTTCTCTAAGGAATTTAGGACAATCTCTTCTACAATGTTCTTTAGACCCACAGTTGTGGCATTCAATTGATTCACGATATTTTTCTTGGAATGCTACTCTCTTATATTGTCTCTGTTCTATGTGGTTATTACAGCGACTCCTTCTTGAATTATCTTCAGCTATTAGCTTATTCGATAAATTCTCTATGGATAAGTATCCTAAATTAATTGTGTCTAAATGTGATATATAGTTATCCCATGATGGGTCTAATGAGTTAATGATAACACTCTTCATTGTTTGATCTGAAATTATCTCTCCCCTTAAATGCAGCTCTGCTCTGATTTTGTTTAAAGATATTAAATGTTCACTTATAGTAACCCCTGGCTTTATCCTAGCTGAGAAGAAATCTTTAGACATCCTTGTAGTAGTCGCTACACTTTCACTATGAAACAATTTAAACATGCATTGAATAATTTCTGAGACAGTCAAATTGTGCTTAATACTATGGTACATAGCAGGAGATATACTGGATATTAATAAGTAAAATGCTCTGTGGTGTAGGCAGTCCAATTTTAGAGTCCAAGGTCTTTTGGGGGGGTTAGTAATAAAGAATAATAAGTTTTCTTTTAGAAAAACAACCTGAAGTTGTTGACACCATTCCTGCAAATTAATACCATCTATTCTCAGTTTTGGGAAATCATTGGGCAAATTCCCAATACTGTTAGATCCATTACTTACAACTGGAGGTAGTCCGTGATCTTGCAAGTGTTGATAGTTGCAGAATGGTGTGGGTATGCTTGCAACGAGTCTGAATGGCTCTCTCTGCTCTTCATGTCCTCCGTAGTTGTCTGCGTAGGTCTGCACATGCGCGTTGCTCATTTCGCTTCTGGAGCTGTCGGGAGAGGTTCTCGTTGCTGCAGCTCCCTCGTAGCGTTCCTCTTCCGATGAATCGGTCTCCGGTTCGATCTTGGGTGTCCAGGTGACAGCAGGCGCTCGTTTCTTTTCGTTGAGATGATTCTTGTTGAGATCGCTGGTTCCTGGGATCGTCTGTGGCGTGGGGTGGTATTTGCACGGCTCTCTGGGTTCAGGCGTCGGTGTTCTCGTCGTTTGGATAGAAGCGGGTAGATTCTGAGACCTTTGCTTGCTTGCTTGTCTTTTCTTTATTTCTCGATTGCTAGCTTTTGTTGATTCTTTTGTAATTCTTAATTTTGGACCGAATGTTGCAAAAAGCGTTTTCATTGCTGATTCTATTTGCATTTCTATTGAAGTTTCTTCGATGTCTGATTCTTCTGAAGAGTAAATTTTCTCTTTTTTGTTTTTTGCATCATGTAAGGCTTTTCGCGCCAGATATTTTGAATTCTGCTTTCTGATTGGCTCTGCTTCGCTCATCTTAGTGGTCTGTTGGAACCAAGATGGCTGCCATTCAAAATTTTGTGTGGGACTGTTAGTCTTCTTTTTTGTTATATTCTTATCTACAGGTAATTCGCTCACCATTTTTGATTCTTTAGGTTCATCTGTTGCGATGTTTCTCTCTCGCTGCTCCATTGTTTTTTATTATGTCTTGGAGGTTCGCGATGAGATTTTCGTCATTCTTTTGACTTTTCAAGAGTCTCAGTATCTCTGACCTGAGTTCGTTGTTTTCTATTTCGTTCTCTTCTTGGTCATCAGTTTCATCCATTATCTCCTCGTTGTCTGTAGTGCAGTCTTCAGATTCTCTCGATATTGCAGTTGTGGATTCATCGATCATTTCTTGATCCGTTTCCATTTCTTTACTGTGTGCCCTGGTGTTGGGTCTTTCTCTTTTGTTTCTGGAGTTTTCTCTCTTAGGCATATCTAAAGTTTTATTGAGTCAATTCAACCATCCTCTGCTACCAGATTGTTGCGTAATTTTAAGGATCAGACTGAATAATTGATCTAAGAATAAAGTATTCAAACATAACACTGTTTATTTACAGTAGGCATTCTATATTCACTGAGTAATCGCAGATAGAAGCAAGGAGGAGGTGCATACAGCTCCTTTTATATTCACAAGGCGGAGTAAAGTATGGGAGTGGTTACATATGAATATATTAAGGGAGGAAGAATAAATTAACCCCTAATACCCCGAGTATATACAGTTTCCATATTGGAGAATAAGGCATTTACTTGTGACAAAGACACAACAACAAGGTCAATTTCAGGTAGGCCAGAAGGTATATCTGTCCACTAAATACCTGAATCTGAAAGTGCCCAGCAGAAAACTTGGGCCCAAGTATATAGGACCATTTCCCATAGTGGAAATAATAAACCCTGTGACAGTGGGATTACAGCTACCACCTTTATTAGGAAAAACCCATCCTGTGTTCTATAGTAGCCTACTGCGTCCATTCAGGATGACTCCATTAAGGGGATCCTCTCCTCCTCCACCCCCTCCTGTTAATGTTGGGGGAGGACGTCATTATATAGTAGAGGAAATCCTAGATGCCCGCTGGCATCGAGGTCGTTTGCAGTACCTCGTTTTATGGAAGGCATACCCGTTAGCGGAGGCGTCCTGGGTACCTGTGCAGGATGTCAATGCAGCAAGATTAATTACCAGATTTCATTGCAATCATCCGAACAAACCAGGAGGGGCGGGTAAAAAAGGGCCAAAACCTTCCTAATATGAGTTTTATCTTCCAGATGCCGTCCTCGTGGTAGGGGGGGCCGCATGTCAGCCCCGACTCAATGATACTCGGGGCTGTCATTCAGGCAGGGCCAGGAGATTCACATACAGATCCAACACCGATCGTAGCTGTGCCCGCGTCACGCCGTCACTGGGACTGTTGTCACCATATCAGATGGGATATGAAGCTCTCACCGCTGCTGCAGCTGCTGCCATGTTGCTGGAAGCCGACGCTGGCGTCCTCGCACCACAACTGGGAGGCAGGGCCAATGAACAGCTCCAAAGAGCCAAACCGCGGAGGAGTTGCTGCATCTTGGCTTGACTAAGGAACTAGCCAGCCTGCCTGCCTAGCATGGATTAGGGGCGGCGTATTGATTGTGTGATAGGCTGGGATTGTGCTGGAGGCGTGGCTAGGGGATGGAGTCACGGGTGGAACGCGGGAGACAATAAAAGGTGGAGGGGAGCACTGTGCAGTAGCGCTATTTCTTCTTCATTGTAATTTCTTCTTCACTGTAAACAGAGCCTTCGGCTGCTGTTGTGCAATGCCAGGTCCGTGGTAAATAAAGCCCCCCTCATTTATGATCTTATTCAAGAGGGGGGAGCGGACCTGGCAGGTATTACGGAGACCTGGCTGGGCCAAGAGGGGGGAGTCCCCCTCGTAGATATGTGCCCATCAGGCTTCCGTGCATTCCATCAGCCGAGAGCCCAGGGCAGGGGCGGGGGCGTGGCGGTTATTATAAAGGAAGGTCTTGATCCGAGGGAGACCACTGTTCCACAGATAGCCGGATGTGAGTCCCTTTTTGTGAAGTGGGGCCGTGGAGTACAGATGGGCTTGTTGATCGCGTACCTGGCTCCCTGCCATGTGGCAACGGCCCTGCCTGAGCTGCTCAACGTCATAGCCGAGGTGGCGGTTGGTACCCCCAGACTTTTAGTCATGGGGGATTTCAACCTGCCATCTATCGGTGAAACGTCTGAGGTGGCTCGAGAGTTCATGGCTTCCATGACGGCCATGGACCTTACTCAGTTAATTCATGACCCTACTCACATAGGTGGACACACTCTGGACTTGATTTTTGTCTCTGGTCAGTGGTTGAGTGGCCTTGATATAGGGGATATAGTCATCGAACCCTTGTCATGGTCTGACCACTCGCTCCTTCGACTGGACTTTCTAACCGCTGCACCTCGCTGCAGGGAGGTGGGAACGACCAGGTGGTTCCGCCCCAGGCGCCTGATGGATCCTGATAGGTTCCAGACGGAGCTTGGGCCACTTCCTGAGACTCTGGCTCATGACTCGGCTGAAGACCTGGTGGCCGCCTGGGATAGTGCGGCCACCAGGGCCTTGGACCGTGTCGTGCCTTTGCGGCCTCTGACCCGGCACCGAACTCACCTAGCTCCTTGGTTCTCTGAGGAGCTGAGGGAGATGAAGCGCCAGAAAAGACGCCTGGAGAGTTGTTGGAGGACCAGCCGCTCCGAATCCGAACACTGGTGAGGTCTCATATTAAGACCTACCTAGTGGCGATAAAAGCGGCGAAATCTAGCTATTTTGCCACTCTTATCACGTCATCAGATAATTGCCTAGCCGCCCTGTTTAGGGTGACCCGCTCCCTCCTCCATCTGGAAGCGCGGGATGATCCCTTGCAGGGTCAAGCTGAGGACTTTGTGCAGTATCTGTATGACAAGATCGCTCAGATTCGGGAAGGCCTGGCCTCTGACTGGGTAAGTCCGGACGGGATGACTGAGGCAGGTCTTGAGAGTGTTATCTGGGAGGAGTTTGATCCTGTTGCTCCCGAGGACGTGGACAGGATCCTGGGACGGCTGAACGCGACCACATGTTTATTGGACCCGTGTCCCTCCTGGTTGGTACTGGCTTCCCGGGAGGTTACATGAGGCTGGCTCCGGGGGATTGTTAATGCTTCTCTGAGCGAGGGGGTCCTGCCGACCACTTTGAAAGAAGCGGTGGTGAGGCCCCTCCTCAAGAAGCCCTCCCTGGATCCGGCTATTTTGGCTAACTATCGTCCAGTCTCCAACCTTTGCTTCGTTGCGAAGGTTGTTGAGAGTGTGGTAGCGCGGCAGCTTCCCCGGTACCTGGATGAAGCTGTCTATCTGGACCCGCTCCAGTCCGGTTTCCGGCCTGGGTACAGCACGGATACGACATTGGTCGCGTTGGTGGATGATCTCTGGAGGGCTCGGGATAGGGGTTGTTCCTCTATCCTGGTCCTGTTAGACCTCTCAGCGGCTTTTGATACCATCGACCATGGTATCATGTAACACCGGTTGAAGGGGCTGGGGGTGGGGGGCACCGTCCTGCGGTGGTTCTCCTTCTACCTCTCTGACCGGTTGCAATCCGTGTTGACAGGGGGGCAGCGGTCGACCCCGAGGCGCCTTGTTTGTGGAGTGCCACAAGGGTCGGTCCTCTCGCCCCTTCTGTTCAACATTTATGTAAAGCCGCTGGGCGAGATCATCCGTGGCTTTGGGGTGGAGTTCCATCAGTACGCTGACGACACTCAGCTGTACATCTCCACCCCAGGCCACCCCAACGATGCCCTTGAAGTGATGTCCCAGTGCCTGGAGGTTGTGCGGGCCTGGATGGGGAGAAACAGGCTCCGACTCAACCCTTTCAAGACCGAGTGGCTGTGGCTTCCGGCGTCCCGATATAGCCAACTGGTGCCATCGCTGGCTATTGGGGGCGAATCATTGGCCCCCACGGAGAGGGCTTGCAACCTAGGCGTCCTCCTGGATGCACGGCTGTCTTTAGAAGAGCATATGACGGCCGTGGCCAGGGGGGCTTTTTATCAGGTTCGCCTGATACGCCAGTTGCATCCCTTTCTGGATCAGGACTCCCTATGCAGGGTCACTCAAGCACTCATCACTTCCCGCCTGGACTACTGCAATGCTCTCTACATGGGGCTCCCCTTGGGGTGCACCCAGAGGCTGCAGTTGGTCCAGAACGCGGCCGCGTGGGGGATTATGGGAGCGACGGGGCGCTCACATATAACACCTCTCCTGCGCGAGCTGCACTGGCTTCCTGTGGTCTTCCGGGTGCGCTTCAAGGTGTTGGTGACCACCTTTAAAGCGCTCCATGGCTTAGGGCCGGGGTATTTGCGAGACCGCCTTCTGCCGCCGATAGCCTCCCACCGACCGGTTCACTCACACAGAGAGGGCCTCCTCAGGGTGCCGTTGGCCAGGCAGTGCCGGCTGGCGACCCCCAGTGGGAGAGCCTTCTCTGTGGCAGCACCTGCCCTCTGGAATGACCTGCCCCCTGAGATACGCACGATATCAGACCTCCGGACTTTTCCTCGGGCCCTGAAGACACACTTGTTCCATCTAGCTGGGCTGGCTTGATCCCATCCTCTTAGTTTTTTAATTGAAATTTGGTTTTAATTGGGTTGTTTTAAATTCCGGCCAAAATTATTTAATTGTTTTTTAAAATGTTTTTAAATTTTATATGCTATGTTTTATCCTGGCTGTACACCGCCCTGAGTCCCGCAGGAGAAGGGCGGTATAGAAATATAATAAAATAAATAAAATAAATAAATAAAATAAATAAATTGATTGTTGGAACGTGCCGGAGCGCAGGATAAAGATTACCATACCCAGGAACCTGGTTTTGGTTTTTTCCAAGCGCCTGTTTGGAATCTGACATATATACTTCTAATGATGGCTTATCACTGTTAACTGTTAACTCAAGCCGGGCTGGCTTAACATATTTTTAAATTTTAAATTTTTAATTGGTTTGTCATTTTAAACAAGTGCAGCGAAAAGGAGGCTGAGGAGTTTTCTCTCTAAATTTTTAATTAAATTTTTAAGGGGTTCTGGGGGAGGGAGGGTTGGATTGGAACTAGGGTTGTGGGTTTGGGGGATAACCCACTGAGAGAGGAAGTAGGCCCGGTTGGGGGGCATGGCACGGGAAGCACAGGGTTCAGGGATGATGAGGGGGTTAGAGCTTGTAACGAGGGCCAGTACATCAGTACTGTGAGTGGGAGGGGCAGATATGGCAGGAGCGGGGGGCCAAACCTGGTTCTGGGAGTGCACGCCCGCTGTCTTCAAGTGGTGGCGCACTCCGGCCCCCAAGGCTCCTCTCGTTCCCCAGGTAGTCCAGATTCTCAGGGCCCAGATCTCCGGCTGATGTTATGCAATGCCAGATCCATAGTAAATAAAGCCCCCCTCATTTGTGATCTAGTTCAGGAGGGGGGAGCGGATCTGGCAGGAATTACGGAGACCTGGTTGGGCCAAGAGGGGGGGGTTCCACTCGTTGAAATGTGCCCTCCTGGTTTCTGCGCATTTCATCAACCGAGGTCAAAGGTAGGGGCGGGGGGGGTGGCGGTTGTTATAAAAGAAGGTCTTGGTCCGAGGGAGGCCACTGTTCCTCAGATTGCCGGTTGTGAGTCCCTCCTGGTGAAGTGGGGTGGGCTTGCTGATCACGTACCTGGCTCCCTGCCACGTGGCAGCGGCCCTGCCCGAACTGCTCAATGTTATAGCTGGGGTGGCGGTTGATACCCCGAGGCTTATGGTCATGGGGGATTTTAACCTGCCATCCATCAGTGAAACGTCTGAGGCGGCGCGGGAGTTCATGGCTTCCATGACGGCTATGGACCTGACCCAGTTAGTGCATGGCCCTACTCACACGGGGGGAAACACTCTGGACTTGGTTTTTGTCTCTGGTCAGTGGTTGAATGATCTCGATATTGGGGATATAGTGACTGAACCCTTGTCATGGTCAGATCATTCCCTCCTTCGCCTTGACCTTCGAACCGCTACACCCCGCTGCAGGGAGGCGGAACCGATGAAGTGGTTCCGCCCCAGGCGCCTGATGGACCCTGATCGGTTCCAGACGGAGCTTGGGCCGTTTCCTGAGGCTCTGGCTCACGGCTCGACCGAAGACCTGGTGGCCGCCTGGGATAGGGCGGCCGCTGGAGCTTTGGATCAGGTCGTGCCTTTGCGGCCTCTGACCCGGCATCGATCTTGCTTGGCTCCTTGGTTCACCGAGGAGCTGAGGGAGATGAAGCGCCGGAAAAGACGCCTGGAGAGAGGTTGGAGGGCCAGCCGGTCTGAATCTGACCGAACACTGGTAAGATCTCATATTAGGAATTACCTAGTGGCGATAAAAGCGGCAAAATGTAACTATTTTTCTGCTCTTATTGCATCATCAGATAACCGCCCGGCCACCCTGTTTAGGGTGACCCGCTCCCTGCTCCTTCAGGAAGCGCGGGAGGACCCCTTGGAGGGTAGAGCTGAGGACTTTGTACAGTATCTGTATGATAAAATCGCTCAGATTCAGGAACATCTGGACTCTGACGGGGTAGATTCAGGGGGGAGGATGGAGGCAGGTCTCGAGAATATTATCTGGGAAGAGTTCGATTCTGTGACTCCCGAAGACGTGGACAGGATACTGAGTAGACTGAATGCTGCCACATGTTTATTGGACCCGTGTCCCTCCTGGTTGGTGCTGGCCTCTCGGGAGATTACACGAGGCTGGCTACAGGGAATTATAAATGCTTCTCTGAGTGAGGGTGTCTTTCCTGCCGCCTTGAAAGAGGCGGTGGTGAGACCTCTCCTCAAGAAGCCTTCCCTGGACCCGGCAATATTGGTGAACTACCGTCCAGTCTCCAACCTTCGCTTTGTTGTGAAGGTTGTTGAGAGTGTGGTAGCACGACAGCTCCCTCAGTACCTGGATGAATCGGCTTATCTGGATCCGTTCCAGTCGGGCTTCAGGCCTGGGTACAGCACGGAAACGGCATTGGTCGCGTTGGTTGTTGATCTCTGGAGGGCTCGGGACAGGGGTTGCTCCTCTGTCCTGGTCCTATTAGACCTCTCAGCGGCTTTTGATACCATCGACCATGGTATCATGCTGCACCGGCTGGAAGAGCTAGGGGTGGGAGGCACCGTGTTGAGGTGGTTCTCTTCCTTCCTCTCCGATCGGTCGCAGTCAGTGTTGGCAGGGGGGCAGAGGTCGACCCCGAGGCCCCTTGTATGTGGGGTGCCACAAGGGTCGGTCCTCTCTCCCCTTCTGTTCAACATTTATGTGAAGCCGCTGGGCGAGATCATCCGTGGTTTCGGGGTGAAGTACCACCAGTACGCTGATGACACCCAGCTGTACATCTCCACCCCGGACCACCCCAATGATGCCCTTGAAGTGATGTCCCAGTGCCTGGAGGCTGTACGGATCTGGATGGGGAGGAACAGACTCAGGCTCAACCCATCCAAGACTGAGTGGCTGTGGTTTCCGACATCCCGATATAGTCAGTTGGTGCCATCACTGACTATTGGGGGCGAGTCATTGGCCCCCACGGAGAGGGCTTGCAACTTGGGAGTCCTCCTGGACTCACAGCTGTCTTTAGAAGAGCACTTGATGGCTGTGGCCGGGAGGGCGTTTTATCAGGTTTGCCTGATTCGCCAGTTGCGTCCCTTTCTGGATCGAGACTCGTTAAATACGGTCACTCATGCCCTCGTCACTTCCCGCCTGGACTACTGCAATGGTCTCTACATGGGGCTCCCCTTGAGGAGCACCCGGAGGCTCCAGCTGGTCCAGAATGCGGCCGCGCGGGTGGTTATGGGAGCGACGGGGCGCTCCCATGTGACCCCCCTCCTGCGCGAGCTGCACTGGCTCCCGGTGGTCTTCCGGGTGCGCTTCAAGGTTTTGGTTACCACCTTTAGAGCGCTCCATGGCTTAGGACCGGGGTATTTACGAGACCGCCTTCTGCCACCAGTAGCCTCTCACCGACCAGTACGCTCCCATAGAGAGGGGCTCCTCAGGGTGCCGTCGGCCAAACAATGTCGACTGGCGGCCCCCAGGGGGAGAGCCTTCTCTGTGGGGGCACCCGCCATCTGGAACGAGCTCCCCCCGGAGATACGGAGGATCCCGGACCTGCGCGCTTTTCGCCATGCCATCAAAACATTTCTTTTTCAGCAGGCCGGCCTGGCCTAACCTCTCTTTTAAACTTTTAAACTTTTAAAAATTTTTAAATTTTAAATTTGTCTTAAGAATTTGGGGTGTTTTTAAATTTCGTTTTCCAGGCCAAATTATTTAATCGTATTTTAATGCTTTTTAACATTTGTATTATATGTATTTTATCTGGCTGTTCACCGCCCTGAGTCCTTTGGGAGTAGGGCGGTATACAAATTCAATTAATAATAATAATAATAATAATAATAATAATAATAATAATAATAATAATAATAATAATCTGGGGCCAAATTAATATATATTCTTTTAATTGTTCTTAATGTTTGTATTGTATGTTTTTATCTGGCTGTACACTGCCCTGAGTCCCTTGGGAGAAGGTGCGGTATATAAATTTGAAATAAAATAAAATAAATAAATAAATAAACTGCATTTTGATTAAACTTCTTGAAACAGCTTTCCTCACTTCATCTTTGCAGGCTCGAGCTATTTGCTGATATTCTGCCTTAGTTATGTGCCCCTCTTTCCACTTTTTATACTTGTCCTTTTTGTCATTCAATTTGTCAGAGAGTTCTTTATAAAGCCGTGCTGGTTTCTTTTGAGAGCTGTTATTTTTCTTCTTCATTGGTATTGTGCTAGACTGGGCTTTTATAATCTCACTTTTTTCCCAAGCTTCTTGAGTTGTTTTCCCCTTGAGGTTTCTCATCCATGGAATCCTTCCCAAGCTCTCTCTAAAATTTATTGAAATTAGCTCTCTTAAAGTCCAAGACTCTAGTTTGACTTTGTTCTATTGCTTCTGCTTGCATAATGTTGAATTCCAATATTGCATGATCACTCCCCCCCAAGGTTCCTGTAGATTCAACACCTATCATTTCATCTCTGTTAGTGAGAATTAAGTCCAATATGGTTGATTCCCTTGTTCCCTTCTCTACTTTTTGGGGAACAAAGTTGTCTGCTAGGTTTGTCAGGAACCTGTTTGATCTTCCACTTGGTGCAGAGTTTGTCTCCCAGTTGATGTCAGGGTAGTTAAAATCCCCCATTACTATTGTGATGTGCTTCCTACATACCTTAGTTAACTGATTAGCAAAACGTTCATCTATTTCCTCTGTTTGGTAGGGTGGCCTATAGTATACACCTATGGCAATGTCATCCCTAAATACATTCCAGGCAGTTTTCATCATTGTTGTGCTCTATTTCTGGAGAGATGTAGTTATTTCTTATATATAGTGCAACTCCACCTCCTCTTTTATTTGGTCTATTTCTTTTAAATAATTTAAATCCCTCTAGCTGTATGTTCCATTTGTGGGTTTATCCCACCAAGTTTCCGTAATGGCAACAATATCATATCCACCTTCATTTACTTGAATTTCTAATTCACCCTGTTTATTCCTCATACTCTGTGCATTGGTGTATAGACATTTGAGTCCATTTTGACTGACCCTGTGTTTACTATCTACATAACCTGTCTTGTCCCCTACTACCTTACCACCTCTTTGATTAGTGCACATGGTATGGCACTCGCTATTAAATGCTTGTTTTTGTTTGACAGCAAGGTTGATATTCTTACCCGCCTTGACATCTATGTTACATGCACTGATAACCCTATTAATTTTTAGATTGCTGGGGACAGAAATGTTCTGTATTAATTAATTTTCTGTCCCCACTGTTCAGTTTAAATGTTTACCTAGAAAATCTGTGAATTTAATGCCAAGTAACTCAGTCCTTTTCTTTGATGGATGCAAACCATCTGTAAGGTCCTGCCTCTCCCTCCTGTTCAAGAAAGCATGGACTCTTGAAACTTTAACATTTCAAAAAGAAACTTTAAAAAAAAATTTTTTTAAGTTTTTTATTTTATATTACATATACATATCAATGTGTGAACAGTGTGACACTTGGGTGCCATACATTTCAGTACAAATAAAATAATATTATTAATCATAGCTATCACATTCATCCAGCTTATATATTTCTAATAGTAATACACATTTATATCAAATTATATTTCATTATTTCATATTGTTTAAACATACATACTACCACTATTCAATTTCTAAACCTCTCTTATCATTACACTTATATTATCTTATAAAAATGTGTGTACTAATATTCCCCCTTTCTCTTATTTCTGTCTTTATTCTAACTTTTATTCATGTAACCATTACATTAAAAGACGTTCCCTTTGTATTACAGTATATCCTTCATTATTTCATTGTTCAATATTTAAATATGCAATTCTAATACCAATCACAATATTATTTAAACATACAAATTAATTCTATTCATATTCTTTACATTCGTCCAATCTATATGATTCCACTATTAATACACCTGTTTATACCAGTATTAAACTATGTTCTTTCATCATTTTATTAGTCATTATTTATCCTTCATTATTTCATTATTCAATATTTCAATATATTATTCTAATGCCAATCACAATATTGTTTAAACGTACAAAATAACTCTATTCATATTCTTGCTTTCATCCAATCTTTATGATTCTAGTATTAATATACATGTTTATATTAAAATATATTCTTTTCATTATTTATTTGCTCAGCATTTACTAATCACAATATTGTTTAAGCTTGCCTATTCTAATTTCTCCTTATGCCACCATTATAAAAAAAGGAAAGAAAAAGAGAAAAAAAGGATTTCTTTTTCTTTGTTTTCTTTTTTCCTATCCGCCTTCTATCCATCATCTCTTGTCCGCATCAATACTTTAATTATTTTTTTTACTTGCCTCCCATATTTTTCTCTTAAATCTTTATCTCTGTCTGTATCTGTGTCTACATCCTGCCTAATCAATCTAAGTGTTTCTCCCATCCCTACCCTTTTGGTGGCACGACAACTTCCCCGGCACCTGGATGAAGCTATCTATCTAGACCCGTACCAGTCGGGCTTCAGGCAGGGGTACAGCACAGAAACGGCATTGGTCGCGTTGGTGGATGATCTCTGGAGGGCTCGGGACAGGGGTTGTTCCTCTGTCCTAGTCCTATTAGATCTCTCAGCGGCTTTTGATACCATCGACCATGGTATCATGCTGCAGCGGTTGAGGGGGTTAGGAATAGGGGGCACCGTTTTGCGGTGGTTCTCCTCCTTCCTCTCCGACCGCTCGCAGTTCGTGTTGGCAGGGGGGCAGAGGTCGACCTCGAGGCGTCTCGCATGGGGAGTGCCGCAAGGGTCGGTCCTCTCGCCCCTCCTGTTCAACATTTATGTGAAGCCGCTGGGTGAGATCATCCGTGGTTTTGGAGTGAAGTGTCATCTGTACGCTGACGATACCCAGCTGTACATCTCCACCCCAGACCACCCCAACGATGCCCTTGATGTGATGTCCCGCTGCCTGGAGGCCGTGCGGGCCTGGATGGGGAGGAACAGGCTCAGACTCAACCCCTCCAAGACTGAGTGGCTGTGGCTCCCGGCGCCCCGATATAGTCAGCAGGTGCCATCGCTGACTATTGGGGGTGAATCTTTGCCCCCCACGGAGAGGGCTCGCAATCTGGGTGTCCTCCTGGATGCACGGCTGTCTTTAGAAGAGCATATGACGGCCGTGGCCAGGGGGGCCTTTTATCAGGTTCGCCTGATTCGCCAGTTGCAGCCCTTTCTGGATCGGGACGCCCTGCGCACGGTCACTCATGCCCTTGTTACTTCCCGGTTGGACTATTGTAATGCTCTCTACATGGGGCTCCCCTTGAAGAGCACTCGGAGGCTCCAGCTGGTCCAGAATGCGGCCGCGCGGGTGGTTATGGGCGCAACCCGTTATGCCCATGTGACACCCCTCCTGCGCGAGCTGCACTGGCTCCCGGTGGTCTTCCGGGTGCGATTCAAGGTGTTGGTTACCACCTTTAAAGCGCTCCATGGCATAGGACCCGGGTACCTCCGAGACCGTCTTCTGCCACCAATAGCCTCCCACCGACCAGTTCGTTCCCACAGAGAGGGTCTCCTCAGGGTGCCGTCAGCCAAGTTATGTCGGCTGGCGACGCCCAGGGGGAGGGCCTTCTCTGTGGGAGCCCCAGCCCTGTGGAATGAACTGCCCCCGGAAATTCGTAAGATATCTGACCTCCGGGTGTTTCGCTGCGCATTGAAGACCCTGTTGTTCCGCCAGGCCGGACTATCAATACAATAGTTTTAAATTGGGGTATTTAAATTTATTGGGGTTTTAAATTTGAGCCATTTATTTAATTATTTTAAATTTTATATCATTGTTTTGTTTGTGTTTTTAAATAGGCTGTACACCGCCCTGAGTCCTTCGGGAGAAGGGCGGTATAGAAATAAAATTATTATTATTATTATTATTATTTTCCATTGTCTAGCTTTGAAGTTATCAGCCCTAACCCCTGTCTCCCTTCCCAAAGTATCTTCCTGCTCCTCCCGTTCTCTTTTCAGATCTCTTAAAATATTTTCCCCCAGGTTGATTCATCAAACTATTAATTTTATTAATGACTCCTTATTATCTTCTTTCCGTTGATTCCTCAATTCTGTTTTTCCCTCTATTCCTTCTGCTAGCTCCTTCCTTTCCTGGGCATCTTGTTCATTACTCATTGTCCTTTGTATGATATTTTCCAACTTTTGATCTATGCCATCCATTAATTCCATCATCGCCTTATGCTCTTTCTGTATAATATCCTTTATGCTTTGAAACATCAAGTCCATCTTGATCAAAGTTCCACTCGTTTGCTCCTTCTGTTGCATCTTATCTAGTTTTAATAAATTCCACTTTCAGTCAATAGCCCAAGAACCATTTATTCCAACCTAAGGTTACTCTTCAAAGTGTCCACTGATCACAATTCTTTATTTTCCATAAATAGTCAGTCAGGTCCATTTATATAGTCCAGGGCATTATCCAAGCCTCTTTAAGTCACCTTTCTAGATTCAGTCAAATAGCTTAACATTCAGGGGTCACTTTAATTAAATGTCTTCCTTGTTCTCACGTTTAAATCTCCAGTGGTCATAGGATAGATGTATATAGTCCAGTGAATATTTTCACAGTCCTTGAAATGGGTATTCCCAGGCTTGTATATTTTCCTGTCATCATCAGGTGGCGCTTTTAGCTTAATTTTCACTATTACTAAAAATCTGATTTTAATTATTTTAAATTGTAATTCAATTATAGAACCAGTGTTAATTTTTAAACCCGTAATTCCAATATTTTAAATTGCCTTCCCAATGTCACATCTTTCCAATTTGAAAGTCCAATTTCCTGCATTTTTGAAGAAAAAAGAAGCCCCCCCCCTTTCCCCCTCTCTCTTTAATCCTTTCCTTCTGGTCTGGTAATTTTCTCAAAGTGTCTGATCACCGCTTTCAATAGTTCTGAGTAAATCATGGCTGAGAGGGAAAGTAAGCCCCGGGTCAAGCAGGAGAGCGGTGACTCTCTGAGATCTTGCAGGGCGTCCCTCTTTGCTTCACCCGCCCCTCCAAGGTGGCTTTGGCTCCTTTCAAAGCCCACCAACAGGGAGAGCTCAGCACGGGAGCGCAAAGACCCGCTCTCCATGTCCAATCTCGCTGTGACGTCAGCCAGAAGTCAAAAAAGGAAACTTTTATCTATTTTTTAATTTTATTTTTAATGCAAATAATACAAGCATAGTACATATACATCTACATAGAAGAGCCTGTAGTACAGTGGACTAAAGCACTGTTATTAACAGATTAACATCTGCTGCTTGCAATTACTGCAAGTTCAAATCTCACCAGGCTCAAGGTTGACTCAGCCTTCCATCCTTTCTAAGGTAGGTGAAATGAGGACCCAGTTTGTGAGGGCAATAAGCTGACTTTGTATAAATATACAAAAGTATGAAGGCTATTGCTTAACGCATTGTAAGCCGCCCTGAGTCTCCAGAGAAGGGCGGCATATAAATTAAAGCAAAAAAAAAAGGAAAAAAATACAAATATCACAGTGCACCTCCACCCAGGGAAACCACTTTTTTTCCCCTTATATTTCTTCTACTATAATAACTAAAAGATATACAATATATTCCAATTGTGCCCTTATCCCCTCCAAAACAACAAATATTCTTGAGTAGGTTTATTCCCTTTGCCTTCCACTAGCACTGTTTTTATAAAATCCCCCCATATTTCATTATAATTGTTTACTTTAATCATCCCTTTTTTAAATTTAATTTCTGTTGTTAATTTATCATCTGTTGCCATACTCCAAATTTCATTATACCACTCATTTCTTTGAATATCCCAATTTCGTCCCCAATATTTAGCCATTACTAATCTAGCTGCCATTATCAAATTTACAATCAATTCCTTTTTTGTTTCATTTATATCTTGTTTTTCCACCAACAACAGTAATGCAATTCTCGGTGACATATCTAAATTTATATTCAAAAGTGCTATAATTTCTCTAAACAACATGTCACATATTTTTTTTGTGCACTATCACAATCCCACCACATATGTTTATATGTTCCAACCTCTTTCTTGCACCTCCAACAAATATTTGTATATGTACCATCTATTTGATTTAATTTACATGGTGTTAGGTACCACCTCCATATCACTTTATATCCATTTTCCTTAACTCTAACTGACATATTCTTATATACTCTTCTATTCCAAATGTTTTTCCAATCATTATCATTTATTTCTCCTAAATCTGATTCCCAAATTAATTTTAAACCATTTGCCTGCTCTTCTAAGTCAGTTAATATTCTATATATTTTCCCAATTCTTCCTTTACCTATATATTCTTCATTCACCTCACATTCTTTTATAATCATTTCAAATTTTGTTAACTGTCTCTCTTTCTCCTCGAATCTTTCTTCCACTTTTATCCATTTCTCTAATGGATAAGGGCAGAGCTACCCAGAATGGACGACGGATGCTGAATTTCTGCCTCCTCTGGGCCATCACAGAGAATGGATTTTAAAAAAATAACACCAGGGGTGAAATTTACTTACCTTCGTTACCGGTTCGCAAATACGAGCACACGCGCCTCCTCCACGCATGCGCAGAGGGTCAAAAATGGGACGTGATAGAACCAGCTCTATTTCACCACTGTATAACACCCATCTAAAATTATGAAATTTAAGACATTATGAAACATGAATTATTTCCCTTGCTTTTCTCCTGAAGATTGGACTGTATTTGACTTGGAATTTTACATTTTTCAGAGGAGCTTTGAGGTCGGACATTTGGTTAAGAGACTTGAAAGGCCTTTGAAGGTGGACGGGAGAGGAAGGGCCCTTTGATTGAAGACTGAGAAAGAATTTGGAAAGAATTTAAAGGAGTACTGCTGAAAAGATAATAGCTGATTTATGAGTGTATAGTGTGAAGCAGGGGTGAAATCCAGCAGGTTCTAACAGGTTCTGGAGAACCGGTAGCGGAAATTTTGAGTAGTTCGAAGAACCGGCAAATACCACCTCTGGCTGACCCCAGAGTGGGGTGGGAATGGAAATTTTGCATATCCTTCTCCCAGGAGGGGAGGGAATGGAGATTTTGCAGTATCCTTCCCCTGGAGTGGGGTGGGAATGGAGATTTTGTGATATCCTGTGCCATGCCCACCAAGCCACGCCCACAGAACCAGTAGGGAAAAAAATTGGATTTCACCCCTGGTGTGAAGGCCTGTTACTCCCTTCTTTCAGTCAAAGTGTTGAGGCCTGGAGAAGGTGGAAGAACTAATTATTTTTAAAACAGAGCCTTGATAAGGTGCATGTAATAAAGTTAATTGTTGCCATTGGATTTATTTAGTTTTATTAAGTTGCATTTACGGAGATAAATTGATAAGGGCGAGACAAAGGAGGAAGTGATGTTTATGGACTATAGACTGTAAAATTCTTAAAAGGTCAAGAGCTCTTTTTGGATGGTTGGATGTCAAAATGCAGGAAAAGTGTGGAAAGTGTTTGGCAAAGTTCCAAAGTAGGCCTTAGACCTTAGAATAATGAAAGCAGAGATAAAAAAAAATAAAATATCTGATCATGCAATGGTAACTATGGATATGGAAATAGATTGTGATTATAAACAGGCAAGTAGATTATTATTATTATTATTATTTATTGAATTTCTATACCGCCCTACTCCCGAAGGACTCAGGGCGGTGTACAGCCATGAAATAAAACACATAGATATACAAAATTTAAAATCAAATAAAATGAATTAAATAAATTTGGCTGAATTAATACCCATAATTTAAAATACCCATAATTTTAAAATACATTAAAAATTTAAAATTTACACTTAAAAGGGAGAAGATTTAGGCGAGGCCCGCTTGATGAAATAAAAGCGTCTTCAACTCGCGGCGGAAGGTGCGCAGATCCGGAATCCTCCGTATCTCTGGGGGGAGCTCATTCCAGATCGTCGGTGCCCCCACAGAGAAGGCTCTCCCCCTAGGGGCCAACAGCCGACATTGTTTGGCCGACGGCACCTGGAGGAGCCCCTCTCTGTGGGAGCGTACTGGTCGGTGGGAGGCTGTTGGTGGTAGTAGGCGGTCCCGTAAATAACCAGGTCCTAAGCCATGGAGCGCTTTAAAGGTGGTAACCAGAACCTTGAAGCGCACCCGGAAGACCACCGGGAGCCAGTGCAGCTCGCGCAGGAGAGGTGTTACATGGGAGCTCCATGTTGCTCCCATAACCACCCACGTGGCTGCACTCTGCGCCAGTTGGAGCCTCCGGGTGCACTTCAAGGGGAGCCCCATGTAGAGAGCATTACAATAGTAATAGTAAGATGGAGAATGGATTTGAGGATTTTTAAAAATAAAGAAATTTTAGAAAAAATGGAAAGGGAATTAAAAGAAATATGGACTATAAATGAAGAGGGAGGTAGCAATATAGGTGTAATATGGGATGCAATGAAAGCAGTAGTGAGAGGTTTAGAGATAAAATACTCCTATAATATAAAAAAAGAGAAAGAGAAATATATAAAATGGTTGGAGGAGGAAATTAGGGAACTAGAAAGTAAATATATAGAAAGCAGAGGGAATAGGATTATGTTAGAACTATTAGCTAAAAGAAAAGAGTTACAAAATATTGAGATAGAGCAGGTTCAAAGAAATCTAATATATTTAAATAGGGAATTTTATGAAAATAGTAATAAAAATTCTAGAATGTTGCCTAGAGCCACACAAGTTAAAAAGGCAAAAAGCCTGATTGGAGTAATAAAGAATGATAAGGGGGAAAGATGTAACATGATGAGAGAAAAATTGTCGATATTTCAGAAGTTCTTTGAAAAGCTATATAAGGGAAATGACATAAATGTGAATGAAAGTCAGGCATATATAGAAAAGAATTTAAATTGTAAACTTCAAGAATACGATAAAGAAATAATGGAATCACAAATAGAAGAAAGGGAAATAGTGGAAGTTATTAATAAATTGAAAATAGGTAAGGCACCAGGGTTAGATGGACTAGGCGTAGAATATTATAAAAATTTTAAAGGACTATTGGTGCCGAAGATGAAGATAATGTTCAATAAAATAATGGAAGGGGAAAATATTCCAAGTTCCTGGAATAATACTGATAGCGAAACCAGGTAAAGACCATACAAACCCAGGATCATATAGACCAATATCCCTTATTAATCAGGATGCTAAGATTTTTACAGCAATATTGGCAAATAGATTGAATATGTTTATAGAGAATTATATTAAAAATGACCAGTGTGGATTTATAAGAGGCCGACAAATATAAGACATAGTAAGAAGGGTATTAAACATAGGCTATTACAGGGGTGAAATGCTCCCGGTTCAGACCGGATCACTCGATCCGGTAGCGATGGCGGCAGGTGGTTCGGAGAACTGGTAGCAAAAATCCCTGCGCCGCCCCCCCCCACTACCACCACCATGCCCAACTGAGCCGCACGATCATCAGAGGCTCTTTTTTTTCTTTTAAAAGCATTTTTTCTACAATCTCTTCCAACAAAAAAATGCTTTTAAAAGTAAAAAAAAAAAAGCCTCTGATGATCGCGTGGCTCAGCTGGGATCGTCAAAGGCTTTTCAAAGCATTTTTTTCTGCAACCTCTTGGCTGAAGAGGTGGTAAAAAAAATGCTTTGAAAAGTCTCTGACGATCCCAGCTGAGTTGCCTGATCGGCAGAGAGGCATTTTTTAAAAAACCTCTCTGACGATCCCAGCTGAGTTGCCTGATTGGCAGAGGCTTTTCAAAGAATTAGAAAAAATGCTTTGAAAAGCCTCTGCCGTAGTAGATAGTATTAAATATTTAGGTATTGACATCCCAAAAAACATTCAAGAGTTAAAGAAAATAAATTATGAAAAGTTAAAGAAAGATATAAAAGATAAAATAGATAAATATCAGAAAGTAAAATTATCATGGTTTGGAAGAATTGCAATGATAAAAATGAAAGTTTTACCAAAAATTATTTTTTTGTTTTGGATGATCCCAATTAAATTTTCGGATCAAGAATTAAAGCAAATACAGAGGTTGCTGGAGGTGTATTGTAATGGAGGTAAGAGAGCAAGAATAAGTTGCTCGATATTCCCCGCCCCCCAGGGACCCCAAGGCCAACTGGCAGAGCCCGATCTTTCCACAGGGGAAGGTTTTATCAGCCCAGGAGTGTCGCTCGGGCACACCCCTCACCGCCCATCTCTGCCTGTTCGTGGCAGAGCATCTTTTCCCTCACTGGGCATTAGCCAAGGGGAAGCAGCAAAATCAGTTTTTATTCCTTTGCTAAAGCTGCCATTCCTTTCTTCGCATGAGATCGCCCAGCAGCCGAGAGGGAGAAGGCGGCAGCATTTCTGTCTGCTGTTGCTCCTGCTAGTTCCACAGACAATGCTAGCTGCCGCCGCTGCCCCCTTTCCCCTCTCCGTCTCCCTCCCAGCTGCTGGGCAATCTCCGCAGCCACAAAGCAGATCTCAAAGAGGGGGCGGCTGGCCGCAGGCCTCTGAAAAGTACCGGAGGTCACGGAAAAAGCTGCTGCCGTCACTGCCATGTTCTTTGCGCATGCGCATCCCATTCGATTTGCAAGGCAATGGGATGCGCATGTGCGATGAACATGGTGGTGACAAACATGGTGGTGACAAACATGGAGGGTGGGGCAAGCGAGCGGCAACTGGGGGATCGGTTCGGGGGCATGGCCATCGCTACTGGTTCGGCGACCTTGGCCAAATTTCCGCCAACGGTTCGCGCGAACCGGTGTAAACCGGCTGAATACCACCTCTGATTTGGACATAGGATGAAACCATGAGAAATAAGGAACGGAAAGTGACCAATGGATAGAGGTTTGAGATGTGCACAAGTATATGTGGAAACTGACTGTCAGTAAGAAAGAATAAGGAAGTAAGTTGTGAAATGCGTGCAAAAAAGTATAAAAAGTATGTCTTGGGATGCATTTGGTGCCACTGGTCCATAGCTATCCTTGCTGGACCAGCTATGTCAGTGGACCTCATTGCAATGAGTTATTGATGTAAGTGATGTTATGATGATTGTTTATGTTCCAAATCATTACTGAAATAAATGACTGAATCTCAAAGTAAGAATTATTGGTTTGTGTTGCTGTCTTTTGTTTCTTTGATTGGATTTTTCCACATGTCCCAGCTTTCATGTAAATTAGAACTGAGGTATGTGATGCTTTCAACTTTTTCTAGTGGTATTCCTTCCGAATTTATTGGTGGTAAATTAATGGGCTGTTTGCTGACGACCATGATCTTGGTTTTTGAGGTGTTAAGCACCAAGCTGTATTTTTCAGATATTTCTGTGACTCTGTTGATGAGGAGCTGAAGGTCTTCATGCTTACTGGCAAGCAGAACTGTATCATCAGCGTATCTTAAATTGTTGATCTGAACACCGTTTACTTTTAGGCCAGCATCAATGTTTTCCAGTGCTTCATTGAAAATTGACTCAGAGTAGATATTAAACAACAGCGGAGACAGGATACAGCCCTGCCTGACCCCTCTTCGTATTTCTGCATCATCTGAGTAATTTTGGCCTAGTTTCACATTTGCTACCTGATGCCAATATAGATTCTTTATGATTTAGATGTCTTTGTCATCTAGTCCCACTTGTTTCAGGATTTGTAATAGTTTGCTGTGTCTTATTTTATCAAATGCTTTTTCAAAGTCAATGAAGCACATGTAAACACTGTGATTGACATCTCTACAAAGCTGTACAAGAACCTGAATGCTGAATAGGGCATCTTGTGTACCAATATTGTTTCTCAAACCAAATTGTGTGTAATGGGTTTTTTTTAACTGCTAAATTGTCTTCATTCTCTTTATCAATTGTCTTGCAAGAATTCTCTAGACCTTATTTAAAACTCAAAATAAATCTGGATATTGCTGGATTATATATTTTGAAACTATTTGTTTGTTTAATTTATGTCACCCATCTCACTATTCAAAGTTGGCTGAATTAGCCAACTATCATCCAGTCTCCAACCTTCGTTTTGTGGCGAAGGTTGTTGCGAGCGTGGTGGCACGACAACTTCCCCAGCACCTGGATGAAGCTATCTATCTAGACCCGTACCAGTCGGGCTTCAGGCAGGGGTACAGCACAGAAACGGCATTGGTCGCGTTGGTGGATGATCTCTGGAGGGCTCGGGACAGGGGTTGCTCCTCTGTCCTAGTCCTATTAGATCTCTCAGCGGCTTTTGATACCATCGACCATGGTACCATGCTGCAGCGATTGAGGGGGTTAGGAATAGGGGGCAACGTTTTGCGGTGGTTCTCCTCCTTCCACTCCGACCGCTCGCAGTTCGTGTTGGCAGGGGGACAGAGGTCGACCTCGAGGCGTCTTGCATGGGGAGTGCCGCAAGGGTCGGTCCTCTCGCCCCTCCTGTTCAACATTTATGTGAAGCCGCTGAGTGAGATCATCCGTGGTTTTGGGGTGAAGTGCCATCTGTACGCTGATGATACTCAGCTGTACATCTCCACCCCAGACCACCCCAACGATGCCCTTGATGTGATGTCTCGCTGCCTGGAGGCCGTGCGGGTCTGGATGGGGAGGAACAGGCTCGGACTCAACCCCTCCAAGACCGAGTGGCTGTGGCTCCCGGCGCCCCGATATAGTCAGCAGGTGCCATCGCTGACTATTGGGGGTGAATCTTTGCCCCCCACGGAGAGGGCTCGCAATCTGGGTGTCCTCCTGGATGCGCGGCTGTCTTTAGAAAAGCATATGATGGCCGTGGCCAGGGGGGCCTTTTATCAGGTTCGCCTGATTAGCCAGTTGCAGCCCTTTCTGGACCGGGACGCCCTGCGCACGGTCACTCATGCCCTTGTTGCTTCCCGGTTGGACTATTGTAATGCTCTCTACATGGGGCTCCCCTTGAAGAGCACTCGGAGGCTCCAACTGGTCCAGAATGCGGCCCGCGCGGGTGGTTATGGGCGCAACTCGTTGTGCCCACGTGACACCCCTCCTGCGCAAGCTGCACTGGCTCCCGGTGGTCTTCCGGGTGCGATTCAAGGTGTTGGTTACCACCTTTAAAGCGCTCCATGGCATAGGACCCGGGTACCTCCGAGACCGTCTTCTGCCACCAATAGCCTCCCACCGACCAGTTCGCTCCCACAGAGAGGGTCTCCTCCGGGTGCCATCGTTATGTCGGCTGGCGACACCCAGGGGGAGGGCCTTCTCTGTGGGAGCCCCAGCCCTGTGGGACGAACTGCCCCCAGAAATACGTAAGATCTCCGACCTCTGGGTGTTTCGCTGCGCACTGAAGACCCTGTTGTTCCGCCAGGCTGGGCTATCAACATAATAGTTTTAAATTGGGGTATTTAAATTTTTGGGGGTTTTAAATTTGAGCCAAATTTATTTAATTATTTTAAATTTTAATTGCTGTTTTGTCTTGTGTTTTTAAATAGGCTGTACACCGCCCTGAGTCCTTCGGGAGAAGGGCAGTATAGAAATAAAATTATTATTATTATTATTATTATTATTATTATTATTATTATTATTATTATTATTATTATTATTATTATCATCATCATCATCATCATCATCATCATCATCATCATCATCATCATCATCTCTGGATTTCCTTCCTTGCCAGCGGTATTGCAACTACAAGTCCAGTTCTGAAGGCAAAAAAAATTGTGGCTGAATGCTAGCTACGCCTCTTTTTTAATATATATATTAAAGAATTCTTCCTTCTTTGCAGAGGGTGGCTAGCAATAGGGAGAGAGAGAGGATCGAGCCAGAAGACAGGCTGAGATCTCAACTAACAATCAAGGGTGCTGGGATGCCTACCAGAATCCTTTCCCCTCTACAGCAGACAGATAATAATAGAGAACCTGAGAAAGTTAGGCCTGTAACATGTAGCCAAACAGCCAGGATGAGGAAGCAGGAAGAAAAACTGCTGTCCTCCAATCACAACATAGAGTTACAGACTAACCAGCATACGTCAGCAGCAGCAAACATAGAAAAGCGACAGATCCGACCTCGCAACACACCCACAGCTTCTAAACTAGATAAGAGCCTGAAGATGACAGGGTTGTGAGCCTGTCGAAATGTTGCTATAAGAAAAACTTTTAAGGTACTGATAGGATTTTAGCTAAGGTTTTCAAGGACCTTGCAGAGTGCTCTGTAAGGATTTTTAGAAGATTTTAAGCTAGGATTTTAATCAGAATTTTAAACATTTTAACTAACTTATTTAACATGATGCGGGAAAACACCCGAGATTTTAATTTTTTGCATATACACACCCGCGAAAACTTAAGAAGACAGATATATATATATATATATGTAGGTCTTTGGTTATTCGGGTTTTCTCCCGTGTAAAATTGGAGGTGTCTTGGCAACGTTTCGATGAAGTCTCATTCATCATCTTCAGGCTGGTGTTTTCGGCTTCGTGCTTCTAGGAGCAGTGTGAGATCGCAGCTGTTTCTTCCTTTTAACTGCCAGTGGGGCTGTGAGCTGATTGGGTGGGAGCTTGGCTGTGTTCTGATTGGGTGGAGGTGTGCTCTGATTGGTTGGGGGTTTGGCTGTGCTCTGGATGGGGGGTTGGCTGTGCTCTGATTGGCTGGGTGCTTGGTTGTGCTCCGGTTAGTCTGAGTTGCAGGGGGATTTGAGCTGGTGAGCTGCGTTGCTGTTGTTTGGCTTCACGTTCGTGGTCGTGCCACATCTTCATAGTGGGTGTCAGTTTGCTTCATGTATGGATTGGAGGGGTTTAAAGTGGCTAATGATGCAGCTGTGGTCTGGCTTCTGGTTTGTGGTCGTGCCTCATCAGTGTGGGTTTGCTTTTTGCGTGGATGTGTGGTGGTGACATCCTGTGTGGTTTTCGTGAGTGTGGGTCTGGTGTCATTCTTTGTGTTAGGGACTCGTTTGTCAATGAGGGCAGGTTTCCAAATGGCTGGTAGGTGGGAGGTATCATCTCGTTTATTCATGCTGTGTGGGCGTTTTTCTATCTCGATGGCTTCTCTGATTATTCTGTTGTCAAAGTGTTCAGTTTTGGCTATAGTTCTGGTCTTTTTAAAATCAATATCATGTCCTGTGGCTTTAAGGTGTTGGACCAGGGAAGAAGTTGGTTCCTCTTTTCTGACTGAGTTCTTGTGTTCTTCAATGTGTGCACTTATTCTTCTGTTGGTTTGTCCGATGTATGTGGTGGGGCAGGCGGTGCATGGGATTTCATATACTCCTTGATTTTCTAACTCAATTTTGTCTTTGGGGTTTCTTAGGATGGTGGATATTTTTCGGTTTGTGCAGAATGCTGTCTTGATGTTGTGTTTGTGGAGGATCTTGCTGATTCTGTCTGTGGTGCCTTTTA
The DNA here is from genome assembly GCF_029215685.1 of Pituophis catenifer annectens. NCBI lineage: Eukaryota > Metazoa > Chordata > Lepidosauria > Squamata > Colubridae > Pituophis > Pituophis catenifer. Next base: position 92,657,325 of record NW_027256885.1, on the reverse strand, counting down.
TGTATGGGAGGAGGGCTTTGCCGTTTTCTTGTTCTCTGTCTTGGATTTTAGTGGGGGTTTCTTTTTGGATTAGGTTGGTAATCTTATTTCTTTGGAATCCATTGGATGTTAGTACGTTAGTGAGAGTGTGTAGTTCAGTTTTTAGGTGTTGTTTGTCAGCTAAGCGTTTTGTTCTGGAGATGAGTGTCTTGGCTACGGAGTTGATCTGTGCTGGGTGGTGATGTGAGAGTGCGTGCAGATAGCGGTTTGTGTGTGTTTTCTTCTGGTAGATGGTGTGTCCTAGGGAGCCATTGGATTTCTTGTAGACTAAGACATCCAGGAAGGGAAGTTGGTTGTTAGCTTCTGTTTCCATGGTGAACTGTATTTTGGGGTGTAGGCTGTTGCGGTGTGTGAGGAAGTTGTCCAGATTTTCTTTCCCATGTTGCCAGATTATGAAGGTGTCGTCTACGTATCTGAGCCAGAGTTTGGGTTTGTGATCAGATTTTTCTAGAGCTTGGGTTTCAAAGTGTTCCATGTAGAGGTTTGCAATGACAGGTGAGAGAGGTGATCCCATGGGTGCTCCTTCTATTTGTTTGTATTTTTGTCCGTTATAGATGAAGTATGTGTTGGATAGGCAGTGGTTGGTCAGATCTAGGATGTGCTTGGGGGGGTTATATGTTTTGGATAGCTGTCAAGGCTTCTTTGATTGGCACTTGGGTGAAGAGGGATATGACATCAAAGCTCACAAGTAGGTCGCTGGGCTGTAAGTTTTGTTTCTTTATGATCTCTATGAACTGGAATGAGTTTTTTACGTGTGTGTTGATGGATTCTGCATAGGGCTGTAGTTGTTTGGCGAGAAATTTGGCTAGGTTTTGTAGAGGTGAGCCTATGGAGCTGACTATGGGTCTAAGTGGGGTTCCTTCTTTGTGTATCTTGGGGAGACCATAGAGTTTAGGGCATCTGGATGATTTCTCTCTGGGAATGATTCTTTGCTGGATCTCTTCGCTGATGGGGGAGGCTTTTATTTTGGATCTAGTGGTTTTTTCCAGGTAGGTGGTGGGATCTGTGTTTAGGGGTTTGTATGTGGAGTCTTGGAGTAGGTTGGTTAATTTGGTTTGGTCATCAGATGTGTTCATAACCACCGTGGCGTTTCCCTTGTCTGCTGGTAGGATTATTATGCTGGTGTCTTCTTTCAGGTTAAGTAGTGCTGTCTGTTCCTCTCTGGGTAAGTTGCTTTTGGGTGGCTTGCTGATGCAGAGGATGTTGGTGATTTCGAGTCTGATTCTGTTAGCGTCGTCGGGGTTGATTTTGGTCAGGCTGGTTTCAACTCTGCATATAATGGTTTCAGTGGGGATGTGTTTGGGAGCGACTGCAAAGTTGAATCCTTTGGAAAGGACATTGGTTTTGGCTTTGGTGAGGATCCTATCTGAGATGTTATGCACTGTTTGTTTCATGTGTGGCTGTGAGGGGGGAGGGGTTTGTTTCTGGCATTCTTGTAGTCACCAACATCTGTAGAGTAACATAGAGTAACCTGACAAATATATATATATATGTAGGTCTTTGGTTATTCGGGTCTTCTCCCACGTAAAATTGGAAGTGTCTTGGCAACGTTTCGACGAAGTCTCATTCGTCATCTTCAGGCTGGTGTTCTCGGCTTCGTGCTTCCAGGAGCAATGTGAGATCGCAGCTGTCTCTTCCTTTTAACTGCTAGTGGGGGTGTGAGCTGATTGGGTGGGAGCTTGGCTGTGTTCTGATTGGGTGGAGGTGTGTTCTGATTGGTTAGGGGCTTGGCTGTGCTCTGATTGGATGGGGGGTTGGTTGTGCTCTGATTGGATGGGGGTGTGTTCTGTTTGGGTGGGGGCTTGGTTGTGCTCAGCTTAGTCTGAGTTGCAGGGGGATTTGAGCTGGTGAGCTGCGTTGTTGTTGTTTGGCTTCGTGTTTGTGGCCGTGCGAGCTCTTCATGGTGGGTGTCAGTCTGCTTCATGTATGGATTGGAGGGGTTTAAAGTGGCTAATGATGCAGCTGCGGTCTGGCTTCTGGTCCTTGGTCGTGGCTCATTATCACCATGGAAACAGAAGCGAACAACCAACTTCCCTTCCTGGATGTCTTAGTCTACAGAAAATCCAATGGCTCCCTAGGACACACTATCTACCAGAAGAAAACACACACAAACCGCTATCTGCACGCACTCTCACACCACCACCCTGCCCAGATCAACTCTGTAGCCAAGACACTCATTTCCAGAACAAAACGCTTAGCTGACGAACAACACCTAAAAACCGAACTACACACTCTCACTAACGTACTAACATCCAATGGATTCCAAAGAAATAAGATCACCAACCTAATCCAAAAAGAAACCCCCACTAAAATCCAAGACAAAGAACAAGAAAACGGCAAAGCCCTCCTCCCATACATAAAAGGCACCACAGACAGAATAAGCAAAATCCTCCACAAACATAACATCAAGACAGCATTCTGCACAAACCGAAAAATATCCACCATCCTAAGGAACCCCAAAGACAAAATTGAGTTAGAAAATCAAGGAGTATATGAAATCCCATGCACCGCCTGCCCCACCACATACATCGGACAAACCAACAGACGAATAAGTGCACGCATAGAAGAACACAAGAACTCAGTCAGAAAAGAGGAACCAACTTCTTCCCTGGTCCAACACCTTAAAGCCACAGGACATGATATTGACTTTAAAAAGACCAGAACTATCGCCAAAACTGAACACTTTAACAACCGAATAATCAGAGAAGCCATCGAGATAGAAAAACGCCCACACAGCATGAACAAACGAGATGATACCTCCCGCCTACCAGCCATTTGGAAACCCGCCCTTATTGACAAACGAGTCCCTAACACGACGAATGACACCAGACCCACACTCACGATAGCCACACAGGATGTCACCACCACACATCCACGCAGAAAGCAGACTCAAACCCACACTGATAATGAGCCACGACCAAGGACCAGAAGCCAGACCGCAGCTGCATCATTAGCCACTTTAAACCCCTCCAATCCATACATGAAGCAGACTGACACCCACCATGAAGAGCTCGCACGGCCACAAACACGAAGCCAAACAACAACGCAGCTCACCAGCTCAAATCCCCCTGCAACTCAGACTAAGCTGAGCACAACCAAGCCCCCACCCAAACAGAACACACCCCCAGCCAATCAGAGCACAACCAACCCCCCATCCAATCAGAGCACAGCCAAGCCCCTAACCAATCAGAACACACCTCCACCCAATCAGAACACAGCCAAGCTCCCACCCAATCAGCTCACACCCCCACTAGCAGTTAAAAGGAAGAGACAGCTGCGATCTCACATTGCTCCTGGAAGCACGAAGCCGAGAACACCAGCCTGAAGATGACGAATGAGACTTCGTCGAAACGTTGCCAAGACACTTCCAATTTTACATGGGAGAAGACCCGAATAACCAAAGACCTACATACAAACACCCGCGAAAATATATATATATATATATATATATATATATGAGCAACATGTTCAAAATCCATACATACAGTGTGTTGCCTGGTTACAGTTCTTTAGAGTAATATTCGTCATAGTCATAATAATAGTATCCTGTAATGGTAGTTTCATAATAACAGTGCTTTTCCCTCATACCATTAATACATATTAATTAGTAATACTAATCAAAACTAATCAAAATTAATAAGTTACAGTAAACAACCCTAGTAGTGAGATTAATCTTTCTCTTGTAATCTTCGAGATTCTAACTCCTGTTTCTCTTATTTAACCATCAACAGAACAGATCCCATACCTCAAAATATTCAGTGTCTTCCTTTTCTTTAATTTCAGATGTTAGTTTATTCATTTCTGCACATTCTAAAATTTTTGTTATTATCTTTTCTTCTGTGGGGATCTCCTCGCCCTTCCAATGTTGTGCGAACACGATTCTGGCTGCTGTTAACACATGTATTATTAAGTATGCATTTCTTTTACTGTATTTGTCTGGTATGATGCCCAACAGAAATATTTCCGGTTTTAAATCTATATGTTCCTTTATCATTTTTTCTAGCCAGGTGTGTATTTTAATCCAGTATTTTTTTGCTTTTGAACATGTCCACCACATGTGGTAATACATGCCCGAGATTTGGATGCACTTCCAGCACTTGGCAGACATATCCTTAAACATTCTGGCTAATCTTGCTGGTGGGAAGTGCCATCTATAAAACATTTTGTATAAATTTTCTTTATGTGCAGTGGACAATGTCAATTTATAGTTTCTGTCCCACAACTTTTGCCATTTGGTCCAATTCTATGGAATACCCAAAATTTTTAGCCCATGCTATCATAGTTTCTTTTACTTGCTCCTCCTTCCATTCTAATAGTCAATAAATAATTATAGAATTTTTTAATCAGTTTGTCCTCTGGTCCTATTAAAATTTGATCCAATTTTGTTGGTTCTTTATAAAAACCATGTTTTGGCATCTTTATGGTATCTAGATTGTATCTGTGCATGCGGCCACCATGCTAAATTTATCCCTTGGCTATTCAATTCCTGTCTGTTTTTCAATTTCCCCTTCTCATTTAAAATATCTTTGTATCTTACAATTTTTCCCATGTCCATCACATTTGGGTATGTTAGTGCCTCCATCGTGGAGAGCCAGACTGGTATTTTCAAGTAGTGTTTTTCCTTGATTTTTGCCCATACTGAGAGTAGGGCATTTCTAATATAGTGTCCCTGAAAGTATTTATGTCTTGCATTAATTTTAACCTAATTCTTGCCTTTCTGCCTTGCCATATAAATTTGGTTACCGTTCTATTTAATTCCTCAAAATATTTCCTTTCTAGCTTTATTGGAATTGTTTGGAACAAGTACAATAGTCTCGGTAAGATTTTCATTTTGATGGTGGCTATTCTTCCTAACAGTGATAATTGCATGTTTTTCCACTTTTCCAGATCCAATTTAATTTGTTGTGTTAATTTTAAGTGATTGTCTTCTTTTATACTTACACATCTCGCTGACAGTATGTATACTGATTTTTCTCTGGGTTTCTTTCTCTCCATATATCTTGGATGTTCATTTCCTCCACCAGTTTAAAGAAAAATTTTGGTAAAATTTTCCTTGCCTTTTTATTTATTTTACTACTTCTGTAATCTAGCTTTACATCTGTGATTGCATTAAAATCTCCTATTAGGCAAATGTTTTCATAGTCCAATTCTGCAATTTTTGAGCCAAGAGGTCTACCATCAACTCAGCTATGTTTTCTTCTTTTTCTTCCTTGATATTTTGAAACCTCAAGAAGTGTTCAGCCTTTTCCATTTGCAACTGGATTACCGTCCCTTCGAGTTCTTTATTGGCCGGTGTTAGTCTCTGATTCATTTCCTCCATTTTTTTCCTGCTTGTTTGTGATTTACCATACAGAAAAACATATTCCAGGCCAGTGGTCACCAACCGGTGGTCCGCGGATAAATTTTCGTATTTTTGCATTTTTATATTGCACTCATCCTAAAGCTATTGCCCCTGGGCCGGATATGGCCCCTGAGAGCAATTAATCCAGCCTACGCATGGTAAAACAAGGCTGCACCGCCCACATCACCCCACCCACACGCCAGCCCCCACTCTTAAGGCCGAGCGCAAAACTCACCTTGAATAGAGTGGTGCAAGCCACACGAATTGGAACTGGAAGGCAAAACCAAGAGCTCGCCGCGCTCAGCCCAACGGCTGCCTGGGGGGGGAGGTTTAGCCGCCTTTCGGGCCTACATCTCTCCTTCTGCAAGGCCTCTGGATGGGAGGCCCGAAAGCGCCTGCTCCAGGCACCCAGCCTGGAAACCTCTTTTGTGTTCCTTCTCTCAAGAAGCTTGGTCAATCTGAGTGAAGGAAAATACAAGCTCTCGTCTCTCAAGGAGCCCGACCAAAGTTTCCCGCGTCGCTTCAGGGAGCGCTCCTTGAGAGACGAGAGCTTGCAGGGGGCCGATTTGGCGTCCGCAGTGGAGAGCAAAATCCAGCTGCTCCCCAGACCAGACGCCGTTTACCACTCTGAGTTCCAAGCAGCAGGAGATGAGGGCTGCCTTGTGCCACCGGCTGGCGGAAATATACCGAAGCAGAATGCTGTTGACACGCAAATGAAAGTAGTGCTTCACTCCTGCATCTTCCAGCCATCGCAACCGCCGCTTTGCCCCGCCCCCTCCCCCGCCACCACCGTAACAGCATCATTATTTCATTCGGGACGGCGAGGGCTGCGCTTTTTGCGTATTGCTTTGCAAAGTTGCACATTGCACGTGCCATCCTAGGGCAGAGATTTCCAGCCCCGCCACAGCCGGTCCCATATTCCAGAGCTGTAGTAGTCTCACTCACAGGACTGGCCTGTTGGTCATCCTGGAGCAGCTTCTCCACCCGGGTGCACCGGCCTGCCGGGGAGCAGGCCAGTGCACCCGGGTGGAGGAGCTGCTCCGGGATGACCAACCGGACAGTCCTGTGACTACTACAGTCAAGGGACCGACTTTCCCACCAACGTCAGCAAGCCAGTCTTCATTTTCCTTCACTCAGATTGACCAAGCTTCTTGAGAGAAGGAACACAAAAGAGGTTTCCAGGCTGGGTGCCTGGAGCAGGCGCTTTCTCTCAGGCCTCCCACCCAGAGGCTGAGAGAAAGTGCCTTGTCTGGACACACAGTGCCCCAGGGTCAAGCTAAGTTGATTTTTTTTGTTTGGTTTTAGATTCGAATGGTTTCCATGATGAGTGAAAAGAAGCAAAGGAATATTTTGCATTTCTTTAGTAATACAAAAGATAATGTTACTGATAATAGTAGCAGTAGCAGTAACAATATGTGTACTTCGCTTAATTCGCTTCGCTTAATTCGCGCGGGAGGACCCCTTGGAGGGTAGAGCCGAGGATTTCGTTCAATATCTGTATGACAAAATCACTCAGATTCGGGAAGATCTGGACTCCGACTGGGTAGTCTCAGGAGGAGGGACAGGGGCAGGTCTTGAGAATGTTATCTGGGATGAGTTTGATCCTGTGACCCCTGAGGATGTGGACAGGATTCTGGGTAGACTGAACGCGACCACTTGTTTATTGGACCCGTGTCCCTCCTGGTTAGTGCTGGCTTCTCGGGAGGTGACACGAGGCTGGTTCCAGGGGATTATAAATGCTTCGTTGGGTGAGGGTGTCTTTCCTGCTGCCTTGAAAGAGGCGGTGGTGAGGCCTCTCCTCAAGAAGCCATCCCTGGACCCGGCAATGTTGGTAAATTATCATCCGGTCTCCAACCTTCGTTTTGTGGCGAAGGTTGTTGAGAGTGTGGTCGCGAAACAGTTCTCCCAGCACCTGGATGAAACAACGTATCTGGATCCGTTCCAGTCGGGCTTCAGGCCCGGGTACAGCACGGAAACGGCATTGGTCGCGTTGGTTGATGATCTCTGGAGGGCTCGGGACAGGGGGTGCTCCTCTGTCCTGGTCCTGTTAGATCTCTCAGCGGCTTTTGATACCATCGACCATGGTATCATGCTGCACCGGTTGGAAGAGTTAGGGGTGGGAGGCACTGTGTTGCGGTGGTTCTCCTCCTTTCTCTCTGACCGGTCGCAGTCTGTGTTGACAGGGGGACAGAGGTCGACCCCGAGGCCCCTCATATGTGGGGTGCCGCAAGGGTCGGTCCTCTCGCCTCTCCTGTTCAACATTTATGTGAAGCCGCTGGGCAAGATCATCCGTGGTTTCGGGGTGGAGTACCATCAGTACGCTGACGACACCCAGCTGTACATCTCCACCCCGGATCACCCCAACGATGCCCTTGAAGTGATGTCCCGGTGCCTGGAGGCCGTACGGATCTGGATGGGGAGGAACAGGCTCAGGCTCAACCCATCCAAGACCGAGTGGCTGTGGTTTCCGACGTCCCGATATAGTCAGTTGACGCCATCTCTGACTATTGGGGGCGAATCACTGGCCCCCACGGAGAGGGTTCGCAACTTGGGCGTCCTCCTGGATTCACGGCTGTCTTTAGAAGAGCACTTGACGGCCGTGACCGGGAGGATTTTCTATCAGGTTCGCCTGATTCGCCAGTTGCGTCCCTTTCTGGATCGGGACTCATTACGCACAGTCACTCATGCCCTCGTCACCTCCCGCCTGGACTATTGTAATGCTCTCTACATGGGGCTCCCCTTGAGGAGCACCCGGAGGCTCCAACTGGCGCAGAGTGCGGCCGCGCGGGTGGTAATGGGAGCGTCATGGCGCTCCCATGTGACACCTCTCCTGCGCGAGCTGCACTGGCTCCCGGTGGTCTTCCGGGTGCGCTTCAAGGTTTTGGTTACCACCTTTAAAGCGCTCCATGGCTTAGGACCTGGTTATTTACGGGACCGCCTACTACCACCAATAGCCTCCCACCGGCCAGTACGCTCTCATAGAGAGGGACTCCTCCGGGTGCCGTCAGCCAAACAATGTCGGCTGGCGACCCCTAGGGGGAGAGCCTTCTCTGTGGGGGCACCTACCGTCTGGAATGAGCTCCCCCCAGAGATACGGAGGATCCCGGATCTGCGCACCTTCCGCCGCGCTGTGAAAACTCTTTTATTCCATCAAGCAGGCTTGGCCTAATCTCCTCCCTCTTTTAATATATAAATTTTAAATCTGTTCTTAAATTATTGGGGTGTTTTAATTTGTCTGGGCCAAAAAATGATTTAATTCGATTTTAACTGGTTTTTTAAATTTTTGTATTTATGTATCTTATTGCTTGGCTGTTCACCGCCCTGAGTCCTTCGGGAGTAGGGCGGTATACAAATCAAATAAAACAAACAAAACAAACAAACAATTGTGAGTTGATCAATGAATCAGAGCCTCCACAGTCCTCATCAGGCACCATTAGGAAGAACATTCAAACTGGAGGCGGAAAGAAGAAAAAACTCAAAGTATCAAGAAGATATGATTTGAACTACTTGAAATTTGGATTTATTCAAGAACCTGGTAGTGAGCTGGATCCACGGCCACTTTGTGTTGTGTGTTCTGAGGGTTTATCCAATGATGGCATGAAACCTTCGAAACTCAGAAGAGACTTGCACTCAAAACACCTGGATTTGGCTAACAAATCACTTGAATATTTTCAAAGAATGCGTGAAAATATGCAAAAGCAAGTAAGTGCTTTAACAAAAATGACAGTTGAAGATAAGTCCTTATTAAAGGCTTCTTTTCTGATAGCACTTCAGATTGCAAAAAATGAAAAGCCATATACAATTGGAGAAGAATTAATTAAGCCTTGCATGTTACAAGCTTTTGAAGAGGTTTTGGGAAGACAGGCTGTCCAGAAACTGAAAGCAATTCCTATGTCCGCTACCACTGTCAAGCGCAGAATTGAAGACATGGCTGAAGAAGTTGAAAATCAAGTTATAAAAATGGTGACAAATTCACCATTTTATGCAATTCAACTTGACGAATCAACAGATATAAGTAACAAGGCACTTCTTTGTTTTGTGGGGATTGAATGTAAAGGAGAGTTACAGGAAGAACTACTTTGTTCGCTCAACTTGCCAGGTAGAACAACTAGCTCTGAGATTTTTGAAGCACTGAATAGTTATTCCCTGGAACATGGAATTGAATGGAAAAAAATTATTGGGATATGTACAGACGATGCCGCAAACATGACTGGACATCTTTCAGGAATTGTTGCAAAGGTGAAAAGTGTTGGTCACCCAGACATTTTGTCTACACACTGCATTATACATCGTGAGCAACTTGCAGCAAAAAAAATGTCCCTAGAACTACACAAAGTATTATCAGATGTTATTAAAATTCTAAATGAAATTCGGCACAAAGCACTCAATTCTTGAATGTTTGAGGCACTTTGTGAAGAAATGGGTTCCGAGTATACTCACCTTCTTCTGAACGCTGAGGTGAGATGGCTGTCAAGGGGCAAAATACTAATCCGACTGTTCGCCCTGCACGAAGAAGTTAAATTATTTTTCTACCAGCAAAATAATACAGAATTTCAAGAACTCTTGTCCGATGATGAGTGGGTAGCCAAGCTTGCATACCTGGCAGATATTTTTTCGCTTTAATGTTAAATGAACTAAACATATCTTTGCAAGGACAGCTTAAGGACGTGTTCACACTACGAGGTAAAATGGATGCTTTTCAAAAGAAAATATTACTGTGGCAAACGCGATTGGCTGAAGAAGATCTGCAGATGTTTTCAAATTTTGATGAATATATGAGAGAGAAGGATGTCAACCGGCAGGTGATAACCACTGTTCAACAGCACTTACAATCACTCACAGAATCTTTTGGTCGTTACTACCCAAAGAAAGAAGATAGCAATTTAAGTATGCATGAAAAAGAAAGCCTCATCGATCTATCATCCGACGACAGTCTCAAAGCTAAATTCCGGTTATCCATATCAAGATCTCATTTTGTTGCAGGAAAAATGACGGACTAGGACAAGCTCTTCAGTGCAGGAAAGAGTTTTTATTTGCGCAAGGTTCAAACAGTCCGAAGACCACGAAAAAGTCTGAACGCCGATGGCTTCTTCTGGCCATGTATTTATACAGTTTAAAGACAAAAGTATTACAGAGAGTGATGCATTTCACACGTAGAAGCTACCCTTTAATCTATCTCTAGGAAAGACATAACAGCCCTGTTCCCACAGGCTCAGGTTCTCAGCTCCGGAGCTCAAGACATAACAAAAGGAGATAAGAGGCTAGAAGACGCCTCACAAGCAGTAAAGAGGACAGTAAGGGAAACAGTATTTTCTCTCTGAAATCTACATGACATTTGGGGTGCAATAAACATTAAACACCAGATGTATCGGTTTAGGGTCAGTTTGCCCTTTTACAATTCTGTACCTACGTCAAATACCGTTTGTCATTTCAGCACCTTGGCACGGAAGAGGCACTTCTGTCTTAACCAAAGATTTGGATTTCTAATATTTGAGTTTTATCCCAATATCGAATCTTAGCCTGGCTCATACCCCCCTTTGCGACCCATCTGTTTATCCAGACGAGTCACACCATAGGTCCTCTTCCTGCTGGAGCCGTTTGTAATCCCACATAGCCATCACCTGAGCAGTTGTCTTACGTTCCACCAGCAAGGATAGACTTTTAGAGATAGTTTTAACAAACAGAGGTAAAATACATGGGAGAAAAATACACCCCGCAGCTATTAATCCTACCAGGCCAAAGACAGGTAACCTTGACCACCATCCTGAAAACATATCCTATAAATTAAGACCTTTCCAAGTCTGGATTGGCACATGAGCTATTTTAACCATTTTGTCTGTTATTTCCTTAATAACCTTTCCGCTTTCATCAACTTCTACACAGCAATTAGTCAAATTAAACTTTCCACATACCCCTCCTTCCTTGGCTAACAAATAGTCTAAGGCCAACCTATTCTGCATAAGATGTCCTTGATTTGACACTTTCCCTAGCTAATTGAGTAAGACCTTTTACAGTTTCGTTGGTGATGATTTCAACCACAGCTTGCAGATGAATTAAACGGTTCAGAATGTATATAGGGGTCCGATAGCCATACATGCCATCTTCCGCCCATGTAGCTGGTCCATAAACCTCAATAATTCGCTCTGCAGGCCATTCTACACTTCCCCAACTATGTTGGTTACCTCCAACCCTAACTTTTCCTATTGCAGATGTATCTACATGTCTTCTTTGTCTTAAGTGTCCCACCTCATCATATACCGGGACACCTAAAACCTGTCGAGTTTTAAGGGGAAGCAAAAAGAATCCTGGTCCAATTATCCCCAGGACCCAAGCTCCACACCAGGATTTAGGTAGAACCCCATATGCCATCTTACCACATATCCAGTATAGTCCATCAGGAGCCAGCCATTCAAGGGTCTGATTATCTGGATCTTTTAAAAAAAAGAGAACCCGTTTACCTTAAACAGGGCCCTTTTATCAGTTCCCTCTGTGGCAGTACCTCCTGACCACCATACCTTACTTTCCCATTTTCCTGTACATATAAGGTTTCCTACCTGACGACAGCCTGCCACAATTTTTCTCTGGAAACAAACATCCCCTACCAAACTAGCAGTCAAAGTCCAGTCTCCATCCTTACCCTTATTATATGACAGATTACCCTTATAATCCATTTCTAAAACTTTGGAACAATTTAATTCCTGGGCTTCCCATGGCCATTTTTCTCCCATGTTAGTTCCTCCACATACAAAACAATCCGATACATTCAGAGTGTGGGCTATGTCTCCTGCCAATTTGACAAAGGTATTTGTTACATAGCTAGGGATTTCGGGTATATTCAGCTTTCCCCTTTTCAGATAATATTACAAGGGAACTCCTTCAGGATTTATTACCAAATAATGTACTAGCACCTCCTCTATAATTTTCACGTCCCACTCTACCTTACAGCTTATACATAAAACACAATCAATACAGTGAGTGCAACAACAACACTCACACCCACAATTACAAAACCAATACAATTAAAAAAAATCTTTTTTTCTGTTCCTTTGCATCAAAAGGCAGCTTCCAGGGTGTCCTAAGCAGGGACTTCTTTCATCTGTAAGAGGTTCACACTCCACAGCCGGTTGGGGAAATATTAGGAATCGGAACGACTGAGAAATCAAATGGGCCCTGGTTGTCCACAAAACCATTGCTTATATCTGTAAAACACAATAATCAATAAAGCTACGACCCCAATTACTCAAAGTGCCCACACCCAATTTTCCTCCCACATGGATCCGCAATGATCTTCAATCTCTTGTCAGGATCCAAGTTCCGGACCAATTCAAGAGAGCAGGTGCTCCATCCTCTTTTTAGCTTACAGTGGGTTACATCAGCAGATATACATCAAGGTAACCTATATATAAAATACAAAAGCTTTCTTTAAGCACATTCAAATGTCAGTTTTGTTGGATGTTGTTTGACCATGGACACTTTCCAGCCGGTGTCAGCTGCTGCCTTGACTCATGTCCGATAGGTCCATGATTTTGATTCTGCAATCTTAATAGCAAGTGGAGAAGTCATAATACCAATAAAAGATCCCTTCCATCTTCCACTTGGTCCCCAGGTTCAAATGAGTGACATTAAGTTACTAATCTAGGGGGTACTTATTCCATCACATATTGTTGGAATCTCTCAATTTGCTTATTAAGTTCTTGTACCATCTCCATATTCCAACCCCCCCCCCCCTTTACGACCTAAATCAGGCCACCTAACACACATATTTACCTTATTTTACCTTTTTTTTTTTTTTTTTTTTACATGGTCGGGTGGAATAAACCTCCAATACCTGTAAACAATCATGCTCAGAAACAGACTCCGTAGGCAACAAAGTTGCTGGATTTAATCGGTTAGACACCACCAGACACACCTGTGGATTCTCACTCCTAATTACCTGATATTTTGTCGACCTTTGCCCACTAATCCACAAATGTCCCTTAGTATCCAACACAGACTGCTCCTCATAAGGGGAGTGCATGAGTATAGGACAAGAAAAAGTAAATTTATTACAATTCTGAATCAAGTCTGCACTTGCAGCCAGCACCTTCAAACAGTGGGGCCAGCTTTTTGCCCCCCCCCTCCAATTACAGCAAAAGCTAGCTAGTCCTAAAAAAAGCTTCTCAGTTGTCTTTTTGTCCAGGGTTCTACCAGCATTAGGACCGCCCTTTTCCGCTCTGGTCCTAAAGCTCGATGACCCTTATATTGTATCCCAAATATCTAACTTTCCTTTTCACCAATTGAGCTTTCTTTCTTGCTACCCAATAACCACACTCTAGTAACAAATCTAACATCCTCGTGCATTCATCTTAGTATTCTCCCATCATAAATCCTCTGTCAGTCCTGTTGATCCAAACATCATCAACATATTACAGTATTGTGTCTCCTGGTTGTTGAGGCACATAATACTGTAAGTCTCTAGCTACCGCTATTCCAAACAATGCGGGGGAGGTCTTAAATCCCCGAGACAGCCGAGTCCCAGTATATTGCATTTTCATTCCTGTGTAAGGATTCTCCCACTCAAAATGCAAACAGTGGCTGGCTTACGGGGTGAATGGGAATTGTAAAGAATGCATCCCTTAAATCAATAACAGAAAACCACTCAGCCCGGGGTGGAATTAAACTTAACAGGGAATATGGATTCAACACGGCCGGGTGTAAAGTTACTGTGCCCCGGGCTGTAAGACCCATCTAACTGTTTAATTGGGATAATTGGAGTATTCCAGGAGGACTAAATAGGCACCAAAAACCCCGCTTCCAAATCTCTGAATGCTTTCATAAATAGCACAAATAGCTTCCCAAGAAACGGGACGCTGCCTTATACTCACAGACTCCACTCCAGGTTTTAGTTCCACCCCCACTGGAGGGTGGCGAGCTGCAAAACCCGGCAGGTTATCCTCAGCGCACATCAAACAACCTCCAAAACTCCTCCGGAGAATGCCTTATGGTCATTCTCTAACTATCTTCATCAAAAGAAATTGTTGCCCCTAATTTGCTCAGCATATCCCTGCCTAACAATGGAATAGGGCACTCAGGAATGTACAAAAATTCATGCTGGATTTCAGCTTCTTTAAAATCACACATCTCTGATTTCAAGACCTGCCGCCCCATGGCTTGCCCTGATACCCCCTGGACCAGAATTTTATGGGATCCGGGGGGCTGCAATCTGCTTATTTACAACTAATCTTCCTGCTCCCATATTTACCAGAAACGTTTTGTACTGACCCCCTATTTTCATTGTAACTAATGGCTCAGGCGGGGGTTCTTCCAAGCCTGGTCCCCCTCAATCTGACCAAGTCATGTCTGCCAATCCAATACTTTCTGCTCAAACCTCTCCTCTGTCCTCGCTCTCCCCTTCTCCCAGAGAGCTGCCCACGCATCCCTGACCCAAAATCCGCTCTTCTCATCCCTCTACTTCTCACCATCTGTCTTGGGCATTCCTTTTCCCAAGTAATTCCTTTTCCCAAATAATTTTATTTCTATACCACCCTTCTCCCGAAGGACTCAGGGTGGTGTACAGCCTATTTTGTTAAAAAAAAACAGACAAACACCAGAAAGGAGAAAAAAAAGTTTTAAAAGCATCTCTTTTCCCCTTCTCCCCTCCAAAGGAAGGGGGGGGAGAAAAACCCCCTTGCATCCCACTTCGCAGTGCTCCTGCCAACAAAGCAGCCTTTTTATTCATCCGTGCCTCCTGCTCTTTCTTCTCCACCTACAGCCCCCACAGCCTTCAAATCATCATCATCATCATCATCATCATCCCCCTCTCCCTCACTCTGACTGCTACCTCTAGGCGGATGACTCCCCTTGACTTCACGCCAGGATCACTCATACGCCTCTGATTTCCTCCTCCGCTCCCTCCAGCAGCCCCCTTACTTTTCCTGCCTGCTCAGATACACATAACCCGACTGTTTCAGCCCTACATTGCAATAAATCCTCAGTTTTTTTTTCAACAGGGCTCTCACCCATTGATCAATATATTGAAATTGATCAGGATATTTATCCTGATTCACTACAATCACTCCCCACAACTTATCCACTGTTTCTTCCCTTAACCATCCCTGAGGGGGAGGGGGGTCAGCCCATCTCCCTTTGTGGCCACACATGTTTACATAAGAATTTTAATTGATCCTTTGATCCTTTCAGATAGGAAGGGTTGCTAAAATACTTGTCAAAACCTTTTAACATGCATGCCAACGGAGTATTTGGCACGCTCTGAACCCCATCCCTTCTACCACACTGCCATCGACTCATAGCCCCGGAAACTCACGGCCACTAATGAGAAATGCGATGGCTTAACCACCCACACAACCTGACATGGACTTCATTAGGGTAGCCACCCCGAGTCCGAGGGAGTGATCAGGTCCCTCCGTCTGCCTTCAAATGAGGCAGGTACAATTCTTTTACAATATACTCACTTAAAACGCTCCCACTCCGTAGATTCCTGGCCAGGAATTTGTTCAGACCACCTTTCCTGCACCGCAGGGTTCTTGGACTCGATCAGAGCACCGTCGGGGCCATAGGGTTATCGCGGCTGTCTCCCGGAGACGTATCTCCGTGGCGCCTGGAGAATGTTCAGGAGCGACCTCCCAATGGTCCCGAGGGGTCAAAACGGTCCTCAGCGAAATATCGCCTTGCCCCCAGTCCCGGCGGCGTCGCCAGCTGTTGCAGGAAAAATGACGGACTAGGACAAGCTCTTCAGTGCAGGAAAGAGTTTTTATTTGCGCAAGGTTCAAACAGTCCGAAGACCACGAAAAAGTCTGAACGCCGATGGCTTCTTCTGGCCATGTATTTATACAGTTTAAAGACAAAAGTATTACAGAGAGTGATGCATTTCACACGTAGAAGCTACCCTTTAATCTATCTCTAGGAAAGACATAACAGCCCTGTTCCCACAGGCTCAGGTTCTCAGCTCCGGAGCTCAAGACATAACAAAAGGAGATAAGAGGCTAGAAGACGCCTCACAAGCAGTAAAGAGGACAGTAAGGGAAACAGTATTTTCTCTCTGAAATCTACATGACATTTGGGGTGCAATAAACATTAAACACCAGATGTATCGGTTTAGGGTCAGTTTGCCCTTTTACAATTCTGTACCTACGTCAAATACCGTTTGTCATTTCAGCACCTTGGCACGGAAGAGGCACTTCTGTCTTAACCAAAGATTTGGATTTCTAATATTTGAGTTTTATCCCAATATCGAATCTTAGCCTGGCTCAATTTCTGGCTCTCCATAAAAAGTGAATACCCATTGCTGAGTGAAAAAGCAATGAAAATTTTGATTCAATTTTCAACAACATATTTGTGCGAAAAGACATTTTCATCTATCACAGCAATTAAAACTCGGTACCGGTCTCGGCTTGAAATAAGAACAACTCTCCGTCTTGCAGTAACGTCATTGGAGCCAAAAATCCATAAACTTATTTCAAACAAGCAGGAACGAATATCACACTAAAAATGCGTAATACCTAAATAAGCTTCAATTATTTTGTAATAATTACACTAACTTTAATAATGTTGTTACAATTAAACAACCTTTAAAGATTTTGTTATGATTAAATAAGCATTTACAATTTTGTTATATTAAATAGGTGCATTTCATATTAATAAAATGGAAGTTCTCTGATCATTATTTTACAAATGTATTTATCTTTTTTAAAAAAATCATATTAGTGGTCTGCGGGATTTAAAATTATGAATTAGTGGTCTGCGGGATTTAAAATTATGAATTAGTGGTCTGTGAGATTTAAAATTATGAATTTGGTCGTCTGTGGGATTTAAAATTATGAACTTGGTGGTCCCTGAGGTCCAAAAGGTTGGGAGCCCCTGGTCTGCGGGATTTAAAATTATGAATTAGTGGTCCGCGGGATTAAAAATTATGAACTTGGTGGTCCCTGAGGTCCAAAAGGTTGGGGACCCCTGATTTACAACATGTTTTTTCAAAATCCCCATCGCACTTTTTATTATTTCAATTTTGTCTCTTGATTTCAGTTTTCATAATTGAACCAAATTGCCACTTCATATTTCATCTGCTGTTCTTTTACAATAAATAATATACATCATCATATTCGCTTCTTACATTCACAATTAATAATATTAATACAGTTCCCTTAGATCTACTAATATATACCTTATTTCCCTTCCTCCTTTCCACTATTCTTCCCCTTTTAACCATTTTCTCTTGGTCTCTCCAAAATTCCACTTCTTAGTAATTTTCTCCTTTCATTCCATTCTCTAACTTTTTCTTTTTCTTTTTTTTCTTTTTATATTTATTCTCTCTTTTCTCCTGAATCCTTTTTCTAACTTTTGGGTCTATTACTCGCATAATTCTCCCCAAGCCTTTTCCTAATCTTTTTCCATTTCCTTCCCTTCCCTTTGATTGATTCTTTTTTGTGGGATATTCCCCCCATCCACTCTTTTTTTGCCATTGTAAATCCCAGTGTAATCATCTAACTTTTTACATTCAATTCCTTTTCCTTCAGTATTATTTTCTTGCTTCGCATTTACTGTATTTTTTAGAGTATAAGACACACCTTTTTCCCCAAAAAAAGAGGGTGAAAATCTGGGTGCGTCTTATACTCCAAATGTAGCCCTGCCCAGCCTCGCAAACGGAGATTTCAGAGGCTGAAAGAAGCTTCAGAAAAAAAGCCTCTAAACAGAGCTTCAGAAAAAAAGCCTCTGAAAGGCTTTTATCTAAAATAATATGTCTGTCAGCGTTCCAAATTAGGCTCTCTTCCAGTTCTGACATGAACAAGATGAAGCAAAGACCAGAAGCGTTGATTTATTGCTGAGATGAACTTTTACCTAGTTTTCTGCATGCAACAGATAGGGTTTCCTGGGGGACGAGGGTGGGGGCCACATTCCTGTGAAAAGAACGTGCCGGGACGTAGAGATGGATCTGCATGATGGCCAATGGGACATTGGGCTGGAGAGCGGAAGAGGAGGGGGTTGGAAGGAGGAGCCAGTTTGGCTACAACTTGAATCAGGAATGTCGGTTTTTTTTCTGTTCTTAAATAAAAATGATTCATTAGAGATCTTGCGCTTGAAAATGAAACTTATTTAAGATAGCACCGAAACCTGACAGATAGCCAAACTCTCTCAAAGCCAGGCTGGCTGAGTTTAAATCATCCCGTTCCCTCCCAGACGTATGGTCGGATTGGAGGTTATCCCCCGACACTATGGCTGAAGCGAAGCTCTCGGAGGAAAGCCTGCTTCAAGCAGCGAGTGGAGGAGAAGCAGTCGTGACTCCAGCCAGTTTGGAAACTACGAAGGCTCAACTGTCCCCGCCTTCCTTCTCGGAAAAACTTCAAACAGAGAAGCCTGAATCAGATAAGTACCCGGGGACTGTGCCAAAAGCTTCAGAGGCGGAATTTCCCTTTCCTAACGTGAGAGACAAGGGAAAACCCCTAAGTGAATTGGGCAGAGCCTCCTGGCTATGGGAGTGGGAACAAGCCAGAAAACAAAGTAAGCGCCAAGAAATTCTAAGGAAGCCACTCGAAAGCCCCATAGATGAGTTGAAAGAGAAATTTGACCGTGCCACCCTTCAGGGGGAGGAACCATCCTGCATGTCAGGGCATTTATTAATCCCATGTTTGGCTCTGGGACTAATTACCCTGGTTTAGATTAGAGGAGATGAATCGAGGCTTATTCCTTGTTGCAATAATCTGAAAAGAAACGCGAGGAAAAGGTTTCTAATAAAACTCATTTATTTGTTATAAAGAAAATAAAGCACCTCACTAACTAAGAAAAGTTAATTGTTACATTTTGGCAAGCGAGGTCTCCTGCCAGTCCAAGCCGGACCTTGCTGGCAGGAGAACAAAGGAAAGAGTGTGAGAAGCAAGTGAAGGAATGTGGGTGGATGGACATGCGTAGTAGCTTTTGATAACAATTCTTGGCAAGGTACGGAAAGTCAGATAGTCCAGAAATGATGAGTTCAGCTGGCAAATAAAATAACGCAGTGACATTCCCCTTCTTTGCCAGTTGAGCGAATATCAGTACATCATCAAATAAGGCACATCTTCATACGCAGATACTCATGTTGAGCTGCTGGAAGTGGTTTGTTGAGCATATCAGCAATTTGATCATGCGTAGATACATACTGCATTTTGACAAAACCTTTTTTCACTAAATGTTTTATGTTTTGATAACGGATGTCAATGTGTCTGGACCTAGAACCTGTAAAATGTGATTCAGAAATATAAACCACCGATTCATTGTCTTCCATCACGGTGATCGGTCGGATCGGGTGTGTCCAGATATCTGTGACTAAAGCATCAAACCAAGTTAGGGAATTACATGCATCTGAAACACAAGCATATTCAGCTTCAGTAGATGAACAAGAAACAAAATTCTGTTTACGTACTTGCCAATAAACAGGACATCCATTTAAGAACATCATATAACCTGAAGTACTTTTACGTGATTTCTTATCACTTGCCCAATCAGAATCTGCATAACAACATAATTCTGCATAATCAGTATGTGTTGGTTCTAACAATAACTTCATGTGTTTAGTGTATTTTAGGTATCTCAATAATTTCTTAATACATGTCCAATGAAACTGTTTTGCCTTACCTACGTGTCGAGATAAGAGATTAACACTAAGCGCAATGTCGGGTCTGGTCCAACTACTAATGTATAACAGTGACCCAATGACTGAACGATAAAGTGTTTGATCCTCGAACTCAGGACTTGCTTCTTGTGTCAAGTTGTGAAAATCTGTTTGCATGGGTGTCTTTGTTGTGTTAGCATCTTTCATGTTGTAATGATGCAAAATTTGTTCAATTTTATCTTCTTGTGAAAGACTAAACCCCTTCTGTGTTTTTTCAATCTGAACACCTAAATAAGTGCTAATGTGACCTAATGATTTCAATGTGAAGTATCTCTGCAAAGCTTTGGCAAAAATTTCACTCATTTGCTTATCTGGACCAATATAAACAATATCATCAACATAAACAAGAACTATCTCATATGCATTGTTAGATCTTTTTGTGAACACGCACTCATCAGTTTCGGACTTAATAAAGCCCATTGAATTTAGTTTGTCAGTAAGACATAAATACCACATTAAACCAGATTGTTTCAGACCATAGAGACTTTTGTTTAGGAACCAGGTATCCCCTTCTTGCTGTCGGAATCCTGGAGGACTTCTCACGTAGATCTCTTCATCTAGGTCTGCATGTAGATAAGCCGTGTCAACATCAAACTGGAAAACTTCTAAACCAAGGATAGTTGCAGTTGCTAAAGCAATTTTTACACTCTCAGTTCTGACTGTCGGTGAGTAAGTGTTTGTGTAGTCCTCAGGATAACGTTGAGCGAAACCCTGAGCTACAAGTCTGGCCTTGTACAGTGACTCACCATTTGGTTTCTTTTTGATTCTGTAGACCCATCGAGTGCCAATGACCTTTTTGTTTGCTGGAGGTTTTGCAGGTGTAAATACCTTAAGTTTCTTTAGACTGTCCATTTCAACCTGCATTGCATCATACCATTTGTCTTGCTCTGAATCAGGGAGCTGCTTGATTTGTGTGAAATTATCAGGTGGAAGTGTGACATTGCAAATCAAAGGCAAGGGTGCTTTTGTCAGTTGCCAAGAATATCGTTGTGGAGGGATCCCTTTTGTGGCCCTCTTGGAACGTCTCGGAACAACTGTCCAATCTTCTTCTACTTCGTCCTCGTCCTCACTTTCGTCACTAGCGTCAGCATCTGCGGCTTGCGAAGACGGAACATCGGGTTGAGAAGAATCAGTGAAATCTTGATCATCAATCTGCGTAGCATCAGCAGTATCATCTCTAGGAAAATAAACTCCAGGATCATTGGAATGAATCCTGGACCAGTCAATATCTTCTTCAAAATTAGCAGATTGGGAAATCACAATTACATGTTTAGAGTCAATAAATTTGCTCCATTTTGAATTATCATCAATACCCATAAATCTCAGTCTCTTTGCTGCTGGACTTCCTTTTCTTCTTTGAGCTAAGGGAATGTTCACCATAGCATATGAACCAAAAATATGGATGTTTTTAAGATCGGGCTTGTAGCCATACAACATGAAGAAAGGAGTCTGATTTGTTACACTGCTCCAAGTACGATTTACAATGTAATTTGCATACTTGATAGCTTCACCCCAGTATATCTTACCAAGGTTGGCGTCTTCTAGGAGACAACGCATCATGGTTTGCAGTACCCCTTGTCTTCGTTCTACGACTCCATTATGAGCCGGTGTGTAAGGGGCCGAAGTCTGATGAATAATTCCATTCTTACGCATCCAGTCCTGGAAACGCTGAGACATGAATTCGGCACCACGATCACTGTGGATTCTGGCGATGCGAACTTGGTGTTGGGTAGAAACAAGGGTTGCAAAGTCTTTAAAGATCTGAAAGGTCTCTGATTTTTCTTTCATAGGATATACATATCCATATCTAGAGTAATTATCAACAATTGTTAGAAAATATTTTCTACCACCAAATGATGGCGGGAAAGGACCAACTATGTCAATGTGAACCAAATCAAAAATGCGTGTTGACAGGCGTGTAGCGTGTTTGGGAATGGCTGCTGCTTTGGATTTGGCCTTCTTGCATACAGCACAATCCAAAAACACCTTACACCCCTTTAGATCCAAACCTTTTGCGAACTCCGGCATCTTCCTAAGAACACGGAAACTGGCATGCCCCAATCTTCTATGCCATTTGTGGATACACCTGGAATGCAAAGGTTTACCAGTTAGTGAATTCTCAACATTAACATTTTTATGCGGAACCTCAGGCTTGCTCTGAGCAACCTGTTTACCAATTCTATTTTTGTTGGCTTTAGGACCCTTAGGGATAGCAACAGGATCTCTCTCTGGAGCATCTCTATCTGGGCCTGTGCCTTCCCTTTTTGGAGTTTGCATACTTGCCTGTGTTTGTGTTTTAGGGTTTGGCTTTAAGTAATAAACACCACCAATTAATATGGTTTCAGCAACAATATCTCCATCTTTAACTATGTAACTTGCTTTTTCAAGGTGGTGAACTTGGAACTTTAACATTCTAGACAAGTGACACTGACTAAGCAAATTACAGGTTGCTGTTGGTATGTAATAAACATCAGGAATGAATGCATCGAGCTCTTCAACATAAACAGTTCCTTTTCCTTTGACCTGACAAGGATGATTGGAAAAAGAATAAAGTTCACGTAGTTCTGGTTCTGGCTCGTGCATTTCTGTGAAAAGTTCCTTTCTGTAGGTAACATGCAATGCTGCACCACTGTCCAAAGTCCACAGGAGTCGTCTGTCGTACTCTGGTTGAGGTTGTGGATCATTGGTTAAAGCCAATGTGGCGAGTGGAGTTTGTGGATCACGCCGGGGACCATGACGACCTTGTCTTCCGCCTCTGCCTCTGGAATCTGTTCCTCTGGGCTGGTGCGTGACGGGAGCTGGAACTTGTTGGGGACAATCCCGGGTGGCATGTCCCACACGATTGCAGGTGTTGCATCTTGGCGTCCTTGGAGTGTAGGTCCTTCCTCGGAAGGGGCGTCTAGCTGGAGCTCTTGATGCGGGTGGTCCTCTCAAATGTGGCGTGGCCAACATGAATGCCTCTTCTTCAATTAAAAGTCTACAAACATTGTCCACTGTGCGTTGAGCAATTGGGACTTGGTTAATTTTTGTAACAGCATCTTTCCATTCATAATTCAAAGAGTTAATAATGATGCTGATCATTTGAATATCTTCAATGTTATGGCCTCTTTCTCTCAATTCTGTTCTCAGACCTTTCAGTTTGGTCAAATGTCCTCCAATTTGTTCACCAGGTTTCAATCTCGAACCGTGGAGTTCAGACATGAGTAAACATGAAGATTCAATTGAGATAGGCCTGTAGCAATTTTCCAATTCAGCCCAAATTTGTCGGGCTGTTGTATTTGGTGGAAAAGTGACCTGCAGTTCAGTATCCATGGACATCAATAATGTTGTGCGAGCCCTTATCTCTAAATCTCTTATTGCATAAGTCCAAGGTGGAGCAGGTGGGTTAAATACCATAAAATGAGTGCCTTCTCTAAGAAGCAATAGTGTAATCTCACTGACCCAGGCTTTGTAATTGTGTCCTGACATTTTTAGTTTTGACTCACCAGTTAGTGGAGAGACAGAAAATGCCTGGTAAGGAGCCTGCACTTGGTATGCTGGCTGTGCTGGCACGAATGCCTGTGGTATTTGCTGTGCCTGTTGTGGACCTAAAAATGGTCTTGGTTGTGCCATTGGAGGTGGGCCAGGAGGTGGCCCTATTTGCACTTGTGGCTGGGGCACATATGCAGGCATTTGTAGCTGCTGTGGCTGATGCACTGGAATCTGCTGTATTCCAGTTGCCATTTGTGCTTGAGCTGCAATATTGGCATGACCTGCTGGAGATGCAATCATTTGCCTTTGCTGTGTTCCATCTAAAAGGACACCAACACCGCCAGGGGGTGTTTGAGTTTGGGCCTGTGGAAACACTTGTGGCATTTCAGCTTCCTGTAGTAAATTACTTTTGCCAGCAGATGGTACTGCACCTTTGGGCAGCTTTGCATACGTGGCATTGTATGCTTTAGAGTAGGAGTGGTTATGTAAGACATGTGTAACTTGATCAGGGAGACTTTCATGTGACGTATGCAGTGCTCTTTGCCTTAATTGGCCTGACACAGAATCCACCAGGGGGAGTGTCTTTGGCTCCGGAGAAGAAGGCAATATGGCGCTTTTTGAAAAATTTAAGTTATCTCCCTTATCTTGCTCAAGCATAGATATAGCCATTTTTGCCTGGGATAGCTGCTGTTCATAGAGTTTTATACGGTCACGAAAGGCTTTCATAGCCAGCTCATCTAGGGTGAGCTTAGAGCTTCGAGGAGAATAATGAACTGTTTCTCTCTCTGCGTGGGAGGAATTTTGCTCCGCAGTGTGCTTTAGCCTTGCATCGAGCATTACAAATTCAGAAGGTTCTGGGAAGACTTTTTCAGAGCTTGGAAGATCAGAAGAAAATGTTACTGACCTCAGTTGTAAATCATCATCTTCAAAAACAGCTTCTGTCTTATCTCCCAACATTTCTGTTCCCACGGCTTCTTCTTGTTCCAGGCGTGTGGCTGTAGTAAGGGGCTGGAAATCTGGAAACCTCCTTTCTGCCACCTTCTCAGCAAAATACATTTTGTATTTGTTTTACTTCTGTTTCAGCATCTCAGCAATATAATTAGCGTACCTCAGTAGCTAAAAACTAATTGCCTATGCGCTCTTATCAGAAGTAACAAAACAAGGAAAAAAGCCATAAATCAAACCGTCCTTGTGCTATCAGATGTCAGGGCATTTATTAATCCCATGTTTGGCTCTGGGACTAATTACCCTGGTTTAGATTAGAGGAGATGAATCGAGGCTTATTCCTTGTTGCAATAATCTGAAAAGAAACGCGAGGAAAAGGTTTCTAATAAAACTCATTTATTTGTTATAAAGAAAATAAAACACCTCACTAACTAAGAAAAGTTAATTGTTACATTTTGGCAAGCGAGGTCTCCTGCCGGTCCAAGCCGGACCTTGCTGGCAGGAGAACAAAGGAAAGAGTGTGAGAAGCAAGTGAAGGAATGTGGGTGGATGGACATGCGTAGTAGCTTTTGATAACAATTCTTGGCAAGGTACGGAAAGTCAGATAGTCCAGAAATGATGAGTTCAGCTGGCAAATAAAATAACGCAGTGACACTGCAGACCCAAAGAAAAGAGAGAACCAGTCTGGGCTGTTGACCCGAGAGGCCGTAGGCCAAGGCGCAGCCCTTCCCCCCTTCACAGCAGGAGGAGGAGGAGCCCAACGATGCATCCATGGGTCCCCCCCCCCTCCCAGAAAGCAGCAAAGCCTAGATGAGGCAGCACCTCCATACCCCAGGATGAGAGGCGAGGCAGAGGACTATCAACACCGAGACCGGCCCTACACAGCTCAGCACAGAGAGGAGAGGGCAGACAGGGAGGAGCCACCCCAATTCAGAGGGAAGTTCGACGGTGACCCAGACAACCTCGCCCAATTCCTCGATTCAGCTGAGATATACATAGAGCGTTTTGGACACCTTTACCCTTTCCCCAGAGCCCTAGTGAATGCCATTTCGGAAGGGCTGGAGGGAGAAGCAAAGAGGTGGTCAGCATCCCTCTATAAAAACAGGGCCCCCCAGCTGCAAGATGTGGATGGGTTCTTGCAACTATTGACAGCCCGTTATGAGGAGGAGGAGAACGACCCCTATGTGGAAGACGAACTCAGAAACCTAATGCAGAAGGGGAAGCCCATCAAAGAGCATATCCGTGAATTCAGGAGAGTCGTTGGGACACTGCCTCCCCTACCCGAGCAATTGCTGGTGTACTTTTTTAGAACAAGCCTAGATAAGAGAATTTCCCAAGTGACTGCTTATCGTGACATCCCAAACCGACTCTCTGAATGGTTCCGGGTAGCGATAAAAGTCGACAGAGGGTTGCGGGCGAGCGACACGCCGAAACCACCAGAGGGAAAGGAGAGAGGTCGACCAGACCAAGGGCCACTCAACAGACGGGAACCCCCAACATCACAGCCCTCCCACAGACCAACTGCCCCACGGAGCTCACTGAAATGCTACCGATGTGGGGGGAGCGGCCACATAGCAGCAAGATGTGGAACGCCTAGACCGGGACCAGCTCCACCGCCCAAAGCACGACCGGAACGAGGGCCCAAGCGCGCCACCCATGTACCGCGGGAAAACCCCCAAATCCTGGAGTTTTTCGCTCACCTGACCGAAACCAGAGGAACCCCAGATGAGGGAGATCAGTTTCCCGAACTCTACGACACAGAGGACGAAGGCGAAGACGACCCGATGGTGAGTGGACCTGTCCATCCTTTTCTTTTCCCCATACGCCTAACAGCCCCCAAAACAGGGGCCCAAGAGACTTTCCAAGCCCTAATAGACTCTGGTAGCACACGGTGCCTAATCAACCTACCCACAGTTCTGAAATTGGGAATCCGAGCTAAACAGCTCAAACAACCAATTCGTTTTGAGCAAGTTGATGGGTCCCTAGTGGGGGGAGCGTACGCCACACACTTGACCGAACCCGTGAGACTAGAACTAGCAGATCACTGGGAGACGATCCGCTTCATAATAGCCCCCAAGATGACAGAACCAGTCATATTGGGACTCTCGTGGCTGGACAAATGGGGCCCAATCATTTGGTGGCAAGAGGGGACCCGCAGACTGAGAATAGCAAAGGGCCCCCAACCCCTGCCGCCCCGACCAGAAGAATTCCCTCCCACGCTGAGACCCCAAAGCAGCCCTCCACCACAAAACAAAACACCACCAACACAAGGGTCCCTCCCAGAAGGTACAGTAAAGCAATTGGCAGCCGCACCCACCACCGCTTGTAATGCAGATCAGATCCCAGGGGAGTACCAAGACCTTGCAGAAGTATTCAGCGAGGCGACTGTGACATTCTGCCCCCCCACCGCGAGACCGATTGTGCCATCGAGATTATCCTGGGAGCGAAACTACCCAAACCAAAAATGTATGCCATGACGCCCCGAGAAATGCAGGAAATGCGGGACTACATAGACAAAAACTTACAAAGGGGATTTGTTGAGCCAGTAAAACCAAGGGTAGCGGCACCGGTCATGTTTAAAGAGAAAAAGGACGGCTCCATGAGATTGGTGGTCGACTTTCGAAGTATCAACGCTGTATGCGTGCAAAACTTGTACCCCCTCCCCCTCATGAAAGACATGCTAGCCCACCTAGCTAAACGGAAGATTTTCACCAAACTAGACCTTCGAGAAGCTTATTACCGGGTACGCATAAAGGCAGGAGATGAATGGAAAACAGCGTTCAACTGCCCCCTGGGTAGTTTCCAGTTTAAAGTAATGCCCTTTGGTTTGCAAGGAGCCCCGGCAGTATTCATGCAGTTAATAAATGAAGTCTTACGTGAACACCTTTACAAAGGGGTCCTCGTCTACCTGGACGATATTCTTATCTACACGGAGACCATAGACGAACATATACCCCTCGTCCGCCAAGTACTGAAAAAAGTGCTACGGGCAAAACTATATGTCAAACTGTCAAAATGCGATTTCCACCAATCACGGCTAGACTACCTGGGCTACCGAGTATCAAACGAGGGGATAGAGATGGACCCAGCCAAGGTCCAATCAGTTCTACAATGGCAACCCCCTCGCACCCGCAGACAACTGCAAAGTTTTCTAGGCTTTGCGAATTTCTACAGACAATTCATCCCCTCATTCGCGAAGATTGCCAAACCTTTGATGGACCTCTTAAAGACAGGAAGCCCAGCGATGAAACCTCGCCCAGGACAACCCTTACAGTGGGACCTGACCTGCCAACAGGCGTTCGAGACACTAAAAGGACTGTTCGCGAAAGAACCTGTCTTAAAACA
This sequence comes from Pituophis catenifer annectens, assembly GCF_029215685.1. NCBI lineage: Eukaryota > Metazoa > Chordata > Lepidosauria > Squamata > Colubridae > Pituophis > Pituophis catenifer. Next base: position 92,629,543 of record NW_027256885.1, on the reverse strand, counting down.
CCCGGATCCGGAACAGCCTTTTGTCATCCAAGCAGATGCAAGTGATGTGGCAGTAGGAGCCGTGTTACTCCAAAAGAACAACCAAGGTGATCTACAACCCTGCGCCTACACCTCCCGCAAACTCACCGATACGGAGAGGCGATGGGCGGCGTGGGAGAAGGAAGCATTTGCAGTAAGATGGGCCTTGTTGACCTGGCGGCACCTACTAGAGGGAGGCCAAAAACCATTTGAAGTCTGGACTGATCATAAAAACCTAGAGGCCCTAAAAACCCCACGAAAACTGTCGCCCAGGCAAGTGCGGTGGGCACAATACTTCAATCGTTTCAATTTCGAGCTTAAGCACATCCCAGGAGGGAGAAATTTCCTGGCTGACGCCCTCTCCCGGATGCCCCAATACAACAGTGAGCGAGAGCAGGTAGTGAATGCCATCATCCCCTCCACCCAAGCTGCGGCCCAAGTGATCACCAGACGGCAACAACGTGACCAGCAAGGCCAACTTGCTAGTGACTTAACTGCAAAATTAAAAAATGAAACGCTGACAGACCCCTGGTATCGGGACAATCAACATCTCTTGACAAAAAGAGAGGAACTAGCATGGAGGGGGACAAAGCTCTATGTCCCACAGAGTTTACGCATCCTGATTCTCAAGAGGAGCCACGACGTTAAACCAGCAGGACATTTCGGGTTCCTAAAGACTCTGCACCTAGTACGAAGGCAGTTCTGGTGGCCACACATGAGAAAGGACGTAGACAGTTATGTAAAGAGCTGCATCACTTGTGCCACGATGAAAACAAGACCAGGGTGCCCGCCTGGATTGTTGCAACCAGTAGCTGAGCCAACAAGACCATGGGAGCAGATTGCAATGGACTTTATAGTAGACCTACCGAGGAGCAGTGGAAATACAGTGATCTGGACTGTAATAGACTTATTCTCCAAACAGGCACACTTCATTCCTTGTAGTGGACTGCCTTCAGCCCGTCAGTTATCCAAACTGTTCCTGAAACACATTTACCGCCTACATGGAGTCCCCAGGAGAATCATCTCCGACAGAGGGGTCCAGTTCACAGCAAAGTTCTGGAGGGAGTTTCTACGATCTATAGGTTCATCCCAAGGGCTCAGCTCAGCATTTCACCCGAGCACCAATGGGGGGGGGCAGAAAGACTGAACGCTATGATAGAACAGTATTTAAGATGCTACGTCGACTACCAGCAGTCCAATTGGGCAGACCTCCTATCTTTTGCGGAGGTTGCATATAACAATGCTGTCCACAGCACCACGGGGCTAACCCCGTTCAAAATAGTGAGTGGCATGGATTTTGTCCCCATGCCAGAATACCCGAGGGAGCCCCCTTCCTCAGTTAGTTTGACCGACTGGATGGTAATGTTGAGACAAACTTGGGAGAATGTTAAGAGGGCGCTGGCAAAGGCGGCTCAATCTTATAAGGAACAAGCAGACAAGCACCGAACTCCCCAAAGACCATTTCAGCTGGGAGAGAAAGTTTACTTTTCCACCAAGTACTTGAGACTTAGACTCCCGAGCAGGAAATTGGGCCCAAAATTTATAGGACCATTTCCTATAATAAAAATAATCAACCCTGTTACAGTGCAATTGCAGTTGCCACGGCTTTTGGGGAAAATTCACCCCGTTTTTCACAGTAGCCTTCTAAAACCTGTAGTGGGGTCTACTTTAAGGCCAATGCCACGTGAACCCCCTGGACCCTTGGTTGTTGGGGGCCAAACACACTACGAAGTGCAGCGGATTCTTAATTCAAGATGGCACAGGGGGCGCCTCCAGTACTTAATTAAATGGAAGGGCTACCCGTTGTCAGAGGCTTCCTGGGTGAAGAGCGCAAACATCCAAGCAGATCGCCTTATAGCAAAATTCCATGCAGACCACCCGGGGAAGCCGGGAGGGGGGGTGCACAGCCAAGGAGGGGCTAATGAGATTTATCTTGTTGTGGTTTTTCCCTATGGGATAGGTGATGTCGCAGAAGTGAAGGGAGAGGGGCCGGATGTCAGTGTTCCAAATTAGGCTCTCTTCCAGTTCTGACATGAACAAGATGAAGCAAAGACCAGAAGCGTTGATTTATTGCTGAGATGAACTTTTACCTAGTTTTCTGCATGCAACAGATAGGGTTTCCTGGGGGACGAGGGTGGGGGCCACATTCCTGTGAAAAGAACGTGCCGGGACGTAGAGATGGATCTGCATGATGGCCAATGGGACATTGGGCTGGAGAGCGGAAGAGGAGGGGGTTGGAAGGAGGAGCCAGTTTGGCTACAACTTGAATCAGGAATGTCGGTTTTTTTTCTGTTCTTAAATAAAAATGATTCATTAGAGATCTTGCGCTTGAAAATGAAACCTATTTAAGATAGCACTGAAACCTGACAATGGCAAGCAACAAAAGAAGAATCAGTAAAGGTTCTAACCAAACTATGCTAACAAATCTGGAGAATGACACAATAACCAACAGATCGGAAGAGGTTAATCTATATACCAATACCAAAGAAAGGAGATTAAACAGAGTACAGATAGTCCTTCAGAATAAAAGCCTCTGAAAGAAGCTTCAGAAAAAAAGCCTCCAAACAGAGATTCAGAAAAAAATCCTTTTCTTTTTTCTGAAGCTCTGTTTCGGAGGCTTTCAGAGGCAGAAAAAAAAGTAAGGCACAGAGCTCACAACCAACGAACCTGTTGCTAAAATTCACCTCTGGGAACAGCTGATTGGGGGTATTCCGGGAGGCCAATCCACCCACCAATCAGCTTTTTTCTTATTTTCTTCCCCAAAAACTAAGGTGCGTCTTATACTTCGGTGTGTCTTATACTCCAAAAAATACGGTATATTCTTTTTTTCCTGTTTTGTGTGTTCTAGCCAAATTTCTCATTTTTTGTTGCCCTTTTAACAATTCACGCATGTTTTTAAACATCTCAATTAATTCCTCACACATCCAAGACTCCATATTGTCAATTTAAAAAATTGTTAATATTTTAGCTTATATTTAATTAAGATTTTAAAGTCCATATAGTCTCTTTATTTCCAGATAATATCCAGTTCAAATGTTTGTCCAATCCACCCCAATTTAAAGCTTTGTTATTTTCCACCTCCGTTGAAAGTCGAGACCAAACAATTAAAAAAACAAAAACAAATACACCTTAAAAGTTCTCATAGTTTCTTTTAGAAGTCAAGGTCACTGCTATTATTTTGTTCAATTTTCGGGCCAGTCTTGTAATGCTTTCTTTCCACCAGCAGATGTCTCTCTCCAATCCACAATGTTCTCAGAACAACAAAGTAGCAAGCTTACAAAAGTATTTTAAATTCACATAGAAAATACTTTCCCTCAGATTTCTTTTCCTTTTATTATTTTTAGTTTCTCGAAAAACAGTTTTAAGTCCAGATATAAAATTTCCTTTCTTGAGCTTTAATATTTTAACTTCGTCTTTGTTCTTCCTTCAAGTGTCAAAACTGTCAAAAATATTTCAAATCCTCATAAAAAGTACTTTCCCTCAGGTTTCTTTTTCTTGTATTAATTTTAATTTCTCCAAATCCAATTTTAAATCCAGTTATAAAGTTTTCTTTCTCGGGCTTTAGTACTTTAACCTCTTTGTTCTTCTCCCTCCATTAAAATTCCCAAGTGCCAATTAGCCGCTCATTTCCTCTCCAGGACACCTTTAAAGTTTTTTAAAAAATTGTTTTACCTGTGAGTTGGCCAATCACTCACCAGGTACCAGCACTCCTTTCAAACACCGCTCCTGCACAAAAATCTTATTCCGGTTGCCCCAGCTTCAGAGCGGTCATTTTTTAATGGCCGCCACCCCCACCGCCGGTTCGAAGAGCTGCCTCCGACCTTTCGAGGAACTTGCCTGTTCTTCTTGGTCGTCCGAGGTGCCTCTCCTTCTTCACCGTCCCTACAGGATGGTTCTGGTCCAAAGACCCCCCCCCCCAACAGCAGTTTGTCCGGCTGGATTTTCGCGGAGCTCGTCGGAGCCTGCTATTTTCCAGCCGGTTTCGCCACGCTTCCAGTTTCTCAACCACAACCAGTTTTGAGGGTGTAAATGCTTATAGAGTACACTGGATAGCAATGTATACTTTTAGACTGATAAAAGTCATACTGTAGTTTTAAATTGCAGAGATATAAACAATTTATTTGATGTTTTCAGGAGAGCTACATTGGGAAAAGATTTTTTTTGTAGGTTTTATTTGCTGTTTTCCTTTAACAACCAGGAAAAAGATTTTTTTCAAAGTAACCCATTAAGGTCTATCAGCAATCAAGTTCTGATTATTACTGACCCAGCTGCTAGTCTGTTTTTTCCTCTCCTGTGGGTGGAGTTGAGCTAGGCTAAGATCCGATATTGGGATAAAACTCAAATATTATAATTCCAAATCTTTGGTCAAGACAGAAGTGCCTCTTCCGTGCCAAGGTGCTAAGATGGCAAAAGGTATTTGACGTAGGCACAGAATTGTAAAAGGGCAAACTGACCCTAAACAGATACATCCTGTTGTTACGGAGACCTGGTTGGGCCCGGAGGGTGGCGTCCCTCTGGTTGAAATGTGCCCACCAGGCTTCAGAGCATTCCATCAGCCGAGGGCCCAGGGGAGGGGCGGGGGGGTGGCGGTTATTATTAACGAGGATCTGGATCCGAGGGAGACCACTGTGCCTCAGATAGCCGGATGTGAGTCCCTCCTTGTGAGGTGGGGCCGTGGGGTTCAGATGGGCTTGTTGCTTACGTACCTGGCTCCCTGCCGCGTGGCAACAGCCCTTCCTGAGCTACTCGACGTGATAGCCACGGTGGCAGTAGATACACCCAGGCTTTTAGTCATGGGTGATTTCAACTTGCCATCTGTCGGTGAAACGTCTGAGGTGGCTCGGGAGTTCATGGCTTCCATGACGGCCATGGACCTGACCCAGTTAGTTCATGGCCCTACTCACAGGGGAGGTCACACTCTGGATCTGATTTTTGTCTCTGGCCAGTGGTTGAGTGGTCTTGTTATAGGGGATATAGACATGGAACCCTTGTCATGGACTGACCACTCACTCCTTCGCCTAGATCTTCGAACCGCGACCCCTCGCCGCAGGGAGGCGGACCCAATTAGATGGATCCGCCCCAGGCGCCTGATGGATCCTGATAGGTTCCAGACGGAGCTTGGGCCATTTCCTGAGGATCTAGCACATGACTCGGCCGAGGACCTGGTAGCCGCCTGGGATCGGGCGGCTGGTGGGGCCTTGGACCGAGTTGTGCCTTTGCGGCCTCTGACCCGATGCCGATCCCGGGTGGCTCCTTGGTTTACTGAGGAGCTGAGGGAAATGAAGCGCCGGAAAAGACGCCTGGAGAGCGGTTGGAGGGCCAGTCTCGCTGAATCTGATCGAACACTGGTAAGGTCGCATATTAAGGCCTACCTAGTGGCGATAAAGACGGCAAAGTCTAATTACTTTTCCGCCTCTATTGCGTCATCAGGGAATCGTCCGGCCGCCCTGTTTAGGGTGACCCGCGCCCTGCTCCATCTGGGAGTGCGGGAGGATCCCTTAGAAGGCAGGGCGGAGGATTTCGGACAATACCTGTATGACAAAATCGCTCAGATCCGGGGGGATTTGGACTCTGACTGGGTAGATCAGGGCAGGGTGACGAGGAACAGTCTTGAGAATGTTATCTGGGAGGAGTTTGATGCTGTGACTCCCGATGATGTGGACAGGATTTTGGGGAGACTTAGTGCGGCCACATGTTTACTGGACCCGTGTCCCTCCTGGTTGGTACTGGCTTCCCGGGAGGTTACACGAGGCTGGCTCCAGGGCGTCATTAATGCTTCCTTGAGTGAGGGTCACTTCCCCGCTGCCCTGAAAGAGGCGGTGGTGAGGCCTCTCCTCAAGAAGCCGTCCCTGGATCCAGCAATATTGGCTAACTATCGTCCTGTCTCCAACCTTCGCTTCATTGCGAAGGTTGTTGAGAGTGTGGTCGCGCAACAGTTTCCACAATTCCTGGAGGAAACATCCTATCTGGATCCGTTCCAGTCGGGTTTCAGGTCTGGGCACAGCACGGAAACGGCATTGGTCGCGTTGGTTGATGATCTCTGGAGGGCTCGGGACAGGGGTTATTCCTCTGTTCTGGTCCTATTAGATCTCTCAGCGGCTTTTGATACCATCGACCATGGTATCATGCTGCACCGGCTGGAAGAGTTGGGGGTGGGAGGCACCGTGTTACGGTGGTTCTCCTCCTTTCTCTCCGACCGGTCGCAGTTTGTGTTGGCAGGGGGGCAGAGGTCGACCTCGAGGCCTCTCATTTGTGGAGTGCCGCAGGGATCGGTCCTCTCGCCCCTTCTGTTCAACATTTATGTGAAGCCACTGGGCGAGATCATCCGTGGCTTTGGGGTGAGATACCACCAGTACGCTGATGACACCCAGCTGTACATCTCCACCCCAGGCCACCCCAACGATGCCCTTGAAGTGATGTCCCAGTGCCTGGAGGCTGTGCGGATCTGGATGGGGAGGAACAGGCTCAGGCTCAACCCTTCCAAGACTGAGTGGCTGTGGCTCCCGGCATCCCGATATAGTCAGTTGACTCCATCACTGACTATTGGGGGCGAGTCTTTGGCCCCCACTGAAAGGGCTCGCAATCTGGGAGTCCTCCTGGATAGGCAGCTGTCTTTGGAGGAACATCTGACGGCTGTTACCAGGGGGACCTTTTATCAGGTTCGCCTGATTCGCCAGTTGCGGCCCTTTCTTGATCGGGATTCCCTGTGCACAGTCACTCACGCCCTCGTCACCTCTCGCCTTGACTACTGTAACGCTCTCTACATGGGGCTCCCCTTGAAGAGCACCCGGAGGCTCCAGCTGGTCCAGAATGCAGCAGCGCGGGTAGTGATGGGAGCAACATGGCGCTCCCATGTAACACCACTCCTGCGCGAGCTGCACTGGCTCCCGGTGGTCTTCCGGGTGCGCTTCAAGGTGTTGGTTATCACCTTTAAAGCGCTCCATGGCATAGGGCCTAGCTATCTCCGAGACCGCCTGCTGCTACCGATGACCTCCCATCGACCCGTGCGCTCCCACAGAGAGGGCCTCCTCAGGGTGCCATCAGCCAAACAATGTAGGCTGGTGGCCCCCAGGGGGAGGGCTTTCTCTGTGGGGGCTCCCACCCTCTGGAATCAGTTGCCCCCGGAGATAAGAAGAATCCAGGACCTCAATGCCTTCCGTCGTTCCCTGAAAACCTATCTTTTTCAGCAAGCCGGGTTGGCTTAAGAAGAAATTTTTAAAATTTTTAAATTCTTTTTTTTTTTTTTTTTATTGCAAAAGTTTTACAATTACATTTTCACCCCTTTTTTCACCCCCCCACCACCCTCCCCAAACTTCCCATCCTCCCTAACCCTCCCTAACCCTCCCCCCCCAGACTTCCCTATTACATACTCATAACTAATAACACTAATAAATAAACCTGAACCCATCCCTCCCCCTATATAATTTTTCCTCTTTGTCTCTTTACATTAAAATATTTCTGATACATTATTTTCAAATAAAAGCTATTTGATACTTTCTAGTTTGGTATTTGTTCTGAACATATTCTATCCACCTTTTCCATTATTTATTTAGCAAGACTTCCAATGTTAAAATAAATAAAAGTGGGGACAACGGACATCCCTGTCTTGTTCCTTTTTCAATTTTAAACTCTGTCGTCAAACTTCCATTAATAATAATCTGTGCTTTTTGCTCTTGATAAATTGCTGAGATCGACTGTATAAATTGGTCCCCAAAGCCCATCTTTTTTAAAGTCTTTAGTAGAAAGTTCCAATCCACTCTATCAAAGGCTTTCTCCGCATCCAAAAAAACCAGCACTGCAGAAATCTGTTTATTCTTATCAAGATATTCCAATAAGTCTATTACTTGCCTTACATTATCCTTCATATATCTGCCCTCAATAAATCCCGCTTGGTCCTCATGAATTACTTTTTGGATTACTGGCATCAACCTGTTGGCTAATACCTTCGCATAAATTTTATAGTCTGTATTCAAAAGAGATATTGGTCTGTAGTTCTCTGGTTTTTTAGGACCAACTTGTTCCTTTGGTATCAGAGATATATAAGCAGTTGTCCAAGATGGGGGTATTTTACCCCCTTGTTGAATATTGCAAAATAAATCTCTAAGTTGTTCCACCATTTCAGCTTGTAAAGTTTTGTAATACACTGCAGTCAAACCATCCGTGCCAGGAGCTTTGGCTGTTTTTAGCTGCTTAATTGCTGCTATTATCTCCTCCTCTGTTATAGGATAATTCATTCTTTCCTTTTGTTGATCAGTAATTTTTGTAACTCTCTTATCCTTTAAATATTTTTCTATAAGTCCATTCTGCACCTCTTCTTTGGCATATAATTTAGTATAATAATCCACAAAAGCTTCTTTAATTAATTTTTGTTGAAAAATTTCTTTCCCTCCAATGTTAATACTATCAATAGTCCGTATACTTTGTTTTTTCCTCAGTGTGTAAGCCAACCATCTGCCCGGTTTATTGGCATTGCAAAATGTATTATGCTTCGCGTATTGTAAACTTGTTGCAACTTGTTCCGCCATAAGCATTTGAAATTGGTCTTTCAAAAGTTTTATAGCACTTCGTATTCTTTCATCTGTTGGGTTTTTAATAAGTAATTGTTCCTTATTCTTTATTTCCATTTCCAACTCAGATCTTTTCTTTTGTCGGAACAGTCTATGTTTAGAATTCATGTAGATAAGTACCCCTCTCATATAAGCTTTACTAGCGTCCCAAACAATTTCAATTGGGGTACCTTTATTCGAATTTATCTCAAAAAATTCTTTCAAATGCTTTTTAAGTTCTATTGTATTTTTTTCATATCTAAACAAATTCTCATTTAATCTCCAAGAACGTCTCTCAACCTTATCCATCTCAATTTCTATCCATACAGGGCTATGGTCAGTCAAAGTTCTTGGAAAAATCTTTGTTCTTTTTGTCTTAATAAGTAGATCATTTGACAACAGGATAAAATCAATCCTAGAAAAGGATCTATGTCTATCGGAAAAGAAAGTGTAATCCAATTCATTTGGATTATGTATTCTCCAAACATCTTTTAGTTCCATATCTTCTTTCAAATCAAAAAAAGTCTGCGGTAGTCTAATTCTAGACTTTGCCAAGCTCTTTTTGTCTAATTTAGAATCAATTACTCCATTCCAATCTCCCATAAATAAAATAGATCTATAGTCCCATTGCACTATTTTAGTATGTAACATCTTGTAAAAACAATCCTGTTGTTGGTTGGGAGCATAAATTCCAATCAAAAGAATTTGACCATTTGCTGTAAGCAATTCAATTGCTACAAACCTACCATCTTGATCTACTTCTATAACTTTTGCTGTTAATTTTTTATTTACATAAATAACCACACCATTCTTTTTCTGCGAAGTTGAAGATATATAATGTACTCCTAATTTTGAATTTATCAGATATTTCTGATCTTGAGTTGTAATATGCGTTTCTTGTAAACATATTATATCATTATTAAATTGTTTCAAATATGTAAATAGTTTCTTCCTTTTCTGTGCTGAATTCAACCCATTAACATTCCAAGATAAACACTTAAGGGTCATCGGCCTGTTTCTGGAGCGCAGAGCAAAATATTTGAAGTTCATCCAAGAGCTTCGATCTTGCTCCTCCCATAGCTCCACTCTCTTGTGGGGTACTCTTTGCTGCCTTCTTGTCTTGTCTTTCCTGTTGTTGTTGTTGCTTTTGTTTAAGTAATTTGGATTGAGCTCTAGTTATACGTTGATCTTTAACTTCAGTCAACTGAATCAAATCCAAAATTGGAGAAGAATCCAGCAAGGGCTCACTCAGAAAACCTCCTTCTGCACCTTGCACATTTTCTAATTCCTGCTTAGGCTGTTCTTCCAATTGCCTCTCTTCACTCTCCTTAATCTCCAAAACTGTAGATGTACGTGGAGATGGTGTTCTTTCCTTAAGAATAGTACTATAAAAATGTTGTGCCTTCTCCACAGTATTCAATCGATATCCTTCTCCCTTATATCTAAAAATTATCCCAGCTGGCGCATCCCACCGGAAGGGTATCTGTAAGTCTTTCAATTCCTTAACAAGAAAACCAAATTCTTTTCTAGCTTTCAGCATTTTAGGAGGTAATTCTTTAAAAATTACAAGTCGTGAGCCCCCCACTTGTACAGAGGTGTGAAAAGATTTTTGGAGGATTTCATTTCTAATTTCTCTCTCAGTAAAATATATGACCACATCTCTAGGCAGTTGTCTTTGTCTGGCCACCCAAGAGTTCACTCTGTAAATTTTATCTATTTTGTGAAATACCAGATCAGGGTTAACTTGTAAGATCTTAGCCAGGGCTTCAGAGCAAACTTGTCTCAAGTCCTGTCTCTCCTCCTCTCGAATTCCCCGAAGCCGTATGGCAAATTCCATCGCCCGGAATTGTATCATGACAATCTCATCTTCAATTCTCTGCATTTTATTATCAGCTTCTTCAATTTTATAGTCATTATCTTTCATCCTAACATTAACTTCTAATTTGAGTTCTTCAACTTTAAAATCAACTTTCCCAATAAAATTTGCCAGGCCAGACGCCACTTCTGATATTTTTTTGGTCACCATATTTTGATTCTGCTTCACCATATCTTTAACTTCATTAATTTCCTGCAGAAATTCCTCATGTGATTTTTGAAGTTTATGATCTATTTCCTGTTGAGATTCTTGAAATTTTTCATCCAAAGTTTTAGAAATAAAGTCTTTTAAATCTCCCACATCAATTTCTTTTTTCTGAGTTTGTAACTGTTGAGCAGGGGGAAGTTGCGTTTGATGTTTATGTGTGGGGGATCCCCCCCCTGATGCCTTCCCTTCCTGCTTCTTTGAAGCCATTGTGCCACGTAAGCTAATTTTTCTAAAGAGGGAAGTTCTTTTTCCTTTCCCTCTTCCACAAAAGCTTCTAAAAAAGTCCCCCAGATTTAATCAAGTGAAGCTGAAGTAAAACAAAGTCAAATTTTAGAAAAAGAAATTTTTTCTTTAGATAGAGCAACTTTGTAGCAGCTTTATAACTTTGTAACAAAGCAGGAAGGCTTCACAAATCCACTTTCATTAGCTCGTTAACTCAAATGCTGGGCGCCATTTTTTTTTCAAATCACTTTCACTCACTCACTTTCTCTTTTAAATTAGAAAGTCAACAAAGCACTGATACTTGCAGTTTTCAAGTTTCTGGATTCAAGTTGATATTTCCGTTGTTTGTTAAAATTAGTTCCTTTCGCTTTAAGAGTTTGCTGCTGCCGGCTTGTTCTGCTAATTAGCAGAAACGTCCCACGCCGCCCGGAGTTTCAGCAGGTTGGAAGGGAGCCACGCCTGTTTCCTCCCCAGAAACAGTTCCCTGGGGGGTTACAGGGGCTCAACCTGTACCCTGCTATCTCTTCTCCTTCAATCTTCAAGATTTTGGAGTTTTCGAGCCGCTCCTCGATCGCGGGGCGGCTCTACAGGCGGCGGGGCTGGCGGTCTTTAAAAAAACACCGCCGTCGCCGAGGCTCGCAAACCGGAAGTCAAAATTTTTAAATTCTTTTAATTAGTCTGTGATTTTTAATTTTTTGGGCCAAATTTTATATATATTTTTAAATGTTTTAATATTTGTATTCTATGTTTTTTATCTTGGCTGTACACCGCCCTGAGTCCTCAGGGAGAAGGGCGGTATATAAATTCGAAATTAATTAAATTAATGTTTATTACAGCCCAAATGTCATGTATATCCTAGAGGGGAAATACTGCTTCCCTTACTGCCCCCTTTACTGCCCTTGAGGCGTCTCTGAGCCCCTTATCTCCTCTTTTATTATGTCTTGAGCTCCGGGGCTGAGAACCTGAGCCTGTGGGAACAGGATTGTTATTACTTTCCTATAGATAGATGAAAGGGCAGCTTCTACGTGTGAAATGTCTCACTCTCTGTAATAATTCTGCCTTTAAACTGTATAAATATGTGGCCAAAAGCAGCCATCAATGTTCAGACTTTTTGTTTGCCTTTGGGCTGTTTGAACCATGCACAATAAACTTTTTCCTGCATTGAAGAGCTTGGCCTAGTCTCGTTTCAATTCCTGCAACAGAGTGAAACCTTACCTTTTTCACTGTGCCTCCAGCAAAAAGATTAAGCATGAGGTTTTTGCTATTACAGGGCTTATTCTGAATGCTGTTTCAGTTGGTGGAATTTCAAATGTGCTTGTTGATTTCCAGCCAGACGTATTTTAGAAAATGGATTGGGTTTATTTTTATTGTAATGCCCTTCAAAGGGCTGCCTAAAACGGAAAGCAGAAGGTTAATAAATATAGCAAATAAAGGCAGCCTGGTTAGGATTCTTGCCACTGCACAATTGAAACTCAAGTGCTTCTTTATTTACATTTAGAACAGGATAGAAATAAGAGTGGTTGTTCAAAAATAAAGACCATATTCCCACAAGGCACTGTAGGAAGTTAGCACCCACCGGTCTTCTAGAAGAATGAAATATTTTAGGAAATATTAAAAAGGCAGAATATATTTCCCTGGATGAGAAATCGAGAAACATGTTTTAAAGACAAAGCAGCTCCCACCTTCCTGCCTCTCCCCCACCTTTATCAATGGGCCAGAGGCAGAAACCCAATTCCCTCCCACCTTTGTCAATGGACCATAATCTGCAACACAATAGGACCCATCTAGCAACAGAAACTCACCACATGGCACCTGGGAAGATTACATCAGCCAACAAGGCTAGCTAAGACCCCCACCCCCTGGGAGTCTGACAACCAATCAGGATACTCTTCCTGTGCCCCAGGAAGTTCAAAGCTCAGAGAGGGCATAAAACCAAAGCAGGCTCAGCATCTCATCCCTTTTCTGTTCAGGAACTCAAACCATCTTTCCAAGCAGTCTCCATGTTTCCGGTGTCTTTTTCCCCACTTGGAACTGAACCCAGAAGGATATTTCTTCCAACAGCACTAAGCCACAAATTGGACCACTACTCTAACTTAGGGGTGGAAAAACTGATTCCATCTTTTCATAGCAGATTGTTGAAATCTGCAACGCCATTCCCACCTTTTGAGGTGGAAACACCCGAAAACCGCAGTGCTGCAATCGGTAACCCCCCCCCCCCCCACACACAAAGAAAGCACGCTACGGCGCTCAGCATTGCCTCTTCGCCCGTCTGCAAAAGTCGTTTTTTTTCGTTGGAGCCTAAAAGTTCTTGCAAACCTAGGCAACGTATTTAGGATTTTGCAGCGATCTAGATTCAAGACGCAGGAAAGCGAACCTGCTGCAACTATTCCTTCCATCAAACGACAGGTGCCACAGGCTTCACTCCCGAATCGTCGTTGTGTTTTCTAACTTTGATCGCTGCATAGTTCTGTAGGGAAACAATAATATAGAATATAAAATACTGATATACTAGATTTAGTAAAAGCTTGTTATTCTGTAATCATTAGGTTCCTGTAACATATATATTGTGCTTTTGTATCACATATATTATTCCTTTCTATTTGTATCTCCTGTTACAAACATATTGTCATTAGGCCTCTGAAATGTATCTGGTATTTGTCAAACGTATGTCCCTGCCATTTGACCTGCTCATATCAATCTCTTTCTGTGCCACCTAAAAACATGGTACGTATCTGTTGGAACTCCAGCCATCAACAAAGGGGTAATTTACATCTCAATCCTAATTTATGTCTGATCTGGATAAGATCTGGTCTTCAGGAGCCAGGCGCTAAGTGGCCAATTAAGTAAACAAAGATAAGACTAATTGGAAGTTTAGATTCCTTTGCAGGGCAACAAAGGATACACAAACATAAATTAAGGGGCCAGAATTGGGGATCTAACTGATGCTTTAAAGGTATAAAACGTGGTTACATCTTCTCTGAAGATGTGAACCCTCCCATATACATATCTCTTTGTATGTGTTTGGAATGGTTTTACCCAGCCTTTTGTCTTTGATCAAAGATTAAATGTTGATTCTTATTCAAGCCTCCGTTTAAGTCTTTCTTTTTGGTTCACTGAGAGCTTAAGCGTATAGCCGGACCTTACAGTTCTAGCACTTAGCGCCTGGGTTCAGTGGGTTTCGCGAAATCAAAAACCTGGCTTAAATGGACCGTGGCTAAATTAACCAGGGAACTGGTGTCGTGCAGACACTTTGCATGCCCATTGTGGGATTCGAACCCAGGATTTGAATGGCGGTAAATAAGTCCAGATGCGCAGCGTCAAGAAGAGGATTGGAGGCGCGCTGAGCCAAAAGGCGGGGCCCAATGGGAGTCAAGCGCGCGCGAGCCCTAGAGTGGGACCTCATCGTGGTATGGAATGTTTTGGGCGCGGCACTTCCGGGTTGGGCTCCTGACATTTCTATCCAATCCAGACGCGCCGCGGGCCGCACAGCGCCAGTAGGCAACACGGACGCATGCGCTGTTTGAAGGAGCTCCAGCCGCAGCTCCCGAGGAGCGCATGGGCAGTACTTTCCTCGTGGTTTCTTCAACGAGCGCATGCGCGGTGTGATCGGGCGGTGTCGGTTCCGGGTAAAGCGGGGATAGGAGCGGCTGCGGTAGCTTCTTGATTAGATCAGCCATGGCTACAGCGACGACGACAGCGGCCCCGGGCGGGGCGGGAGCCGTGCCGGTGCCCGGAGTGCCAAGACTAGGAGTGGAGACCGTGAAAGGTCAGGCATTTGACGTGGGACCACGTTATACGGACCTGCAGTACATCGGCGAGGGGGCGTACGGCATGGTCTGGTAAGTGAGCGCGAGCCCTGCAGATTGGCCCTGAACGGGAACCATACCTGGGCGAAACGTCACAAGAGTTATCTGCCGTGCCTCTTCCTGCAAACTGGCTTCGCGCGGCCACCTAACCCGCCTTTAAAAGCTTCCGCCATGTTGTTTCTTAGTTACCGAAGTCCTACAAGGCTGCACATTATTTTACTTGATCTGGAGCTTGCTTCCCCTCCGCCACCCCCAACTCCTTTAAGGGTCCCTGCCCCGCCGGGTCTTTTCCTTCCGAGCGTTGCAGCCGCTGTCTGTCAAATCTGGCTTCTAAAACCCAAAACAGTCGTCGCAGCCAGCCCTGCCAAGTCATTGTATTCCGAGCGCCTCCCCGAAAGCAGCTTTCGCAGGCTGTTATCTTCCTGTGCCAATATTTGCAGCTTTTCTGTGAAAGGCTTAGGGTGACTTGAAGCTGGGAGTTGCCTTATGACCAGTATACTTAACTGGTGTTCTTTTTGTACTTGTCGGTATCGAGATGCAAAAAAACAAAAAACCGCGAAGGTTAACACTTTCCTTTTCTCTGTGGGTGCAGCGGGTCTAGTAAAACAACCTGATGATGAACTTTAGTTCCATAAATCACAGCCCCCCCCCCCCCCCCAGCATTTCTCGGAAGTGTTGGCAAGCCTGTATCTCTCCATTAAATCTTTATTGGCCTGTTTAGATCACTATCCCTTCAGGGCAGATATATCTTCACCAACTATGCTAAGTGTCATATAGATACTAATTGATCTAATTATAATACATGCTGGCTTCTATGCTCTGCTCAGCCTTTGGTTTACATTAAAGCTAAGGCTGTCTTAAGCAGGACTGTCTTGAGTGCTGCACTGTTGCTACAATGATTTGCATGATATACTTATCAAGCAACCCAGTTTTCTAGATTTGCAAAACCTATCTGCTGTTGAGAACTCGGAGGTTTCACTTCTGTTCGGTAGCCTTGGCAACAGCCAGCTCTTTCTCAGATTATAATAGTTGTCCCACATTGGTATAATGTGTTATTAGTGTTTTCTTGTTCCTTCCTTTGCTCTTTTGTTGAAGTCCAAAGGCTTTCTGGTGGTTCATCTTGTGTATAGAATGTTTCTTCTTCTTGTGAATTTCTAGAGTGATCCTCTTCTATTGGACAGTGAAATGATTTATCAGTTTTGATAGTAAAGGATTGTAGAGTCACTTGTCTGAGATGGGCAGCTGTAAAAATAAATAAAAATATACTGAGGATTCCAGTATGCATTTGCATTTGTTTCTTTACAGCTCGGCATATGATCACATCAACAAGATCCGAGCTGCAATCAAAAAGATCAGTCCTTTTGAGCACCAGACATACTGCCAACGCACACTGCGAGAGATCAAGATACTCCTGCGCTTCAAACATGAAAATGTCATTGGCATTAATGACATTCTTCGTGCAGCTACCATTGATCAAATGCGTGATGTGTATCCTTGCAGACCAGTCTTGTGTCTTTTCATGTGTGGAAGGAGATCTGCTTGGAGAAAGGTTGTATGCATACAAAAAATGTTCTATAATCTATTCAATCTTATTCTGGTCCATTTTTAATGAAATGCAGTGCTTAGAAGCTTTAGTTCATTCTGAATATAATGATGTAAAATAGGGTATGATTATGCCAGCATCTGGGCTGGCTTCCATTTGCCTTCTGGCATGGGTCCAGGTGTTGCTTTCTTAATAATTGGACTTATGAAACAGTTGTCTCTTCTTCTCTTATGTCCTCTAAAATTAAGAATGCTTTTTCAGTCACATCCCTTTGCTTATTTTTATACAGCAGCTGATAAAGTGATGATGATCTACTTTATACAGGAGATGAATTGAACCTGGTATGAATCTGGCTTCAGTTATGCTTCTTTCTGGCTTTGAGCTATTAAAAGCAAACTCAATTTGTGGCTGCTGTTGTCATTTATTTGACCACTTCTGGAGATGCTGCCTTCTATATTCTTTGCAGGAAGTTACTTTCCTTGACAGCTTCCCTTCCTTCCCCTTTCCTGGTGGAGAGGGGTATTGTTTGTCTTTTTTCAGATATATAGTTCAGGATTTGATGGAGACGGATCTCTATAAGCTTCTGAAGACCCAACAGCTTAGCAATGACCATATCTGCTACTTTCTCTATCAGATTCTTCGAGGGCTGAAATACATTCACTCTGCCAATGTGCTTCACCGGGATTTGAAGCCAAGCAATCTTCTCATCAACACCACATGTGACCTGAAGGTGGCATTCTAAATCTTTTGCTAGGCCTTCAGCACCTGGCAACAATCTCTTACCCGCTTCATTCTTCAGGGCAATTAATTCTCCATTTATTTGGGGGTTGCCACTCCATGGTTCTCTCTCTTCTTACAGATCTGTGATTTTGGCTTAGCCCGAATTGCTGATCCAGACCACGATCACACAGGATTCTTAACAGAGTATGTTGCCACTCGCTGGTATCGAGCTCCTGAAATCATGCTTAATTCCAAGGTAAATTAAGCAGAATTAATAGAACATGTTAGCCAGAACGCCCAAAAGGCATTATACCTCCAATTTACTTGAGTGTAAAGTTTCCCAGCTTCTCAAAAAAAGAAAAGGTAATGCCTTGTACCTGCCATAAAAACATGATTAAGTTGTAACACAATTCCAAAGCCCAGATCAAATGGATATTTATAAAGTTTCAATGTGCAGCAGAACCACAGTATCACAATTCTTATACACTGCTCAAAAAACTAAAGGGAACACAAGCAGAAGACATCCGAGATCTGAATGAATGAAATAGCCTTATTAAATACTTTGTTTGTTACATACAGTAGTTTTGTGTTCCCTTTAGTTGTTTGAGCAGTGTATAAACTACTGTATGTAAAGAACAAAGTATTTAATAAGGCTATTTCATTCATTCAGATCTCGGATGTCTTCTGCTTGTGTTCCCTTTAGTTTTTTAAGCAGTATATTTTCTTTCACTTGTACAAATTACCATAACAGTTCTAGAATACTTAACCCACATGAAGGCCCAACTGAAGGATGCTAGTATGAGGAAGACTGTTGCATAGGCTAGGCTGGAAAAACTTAAGTTTTCCTGAAAATGTATCCTTTGCTGGGTCCACAGTTTAAGATGCCTCTCTTACATTAAACTGAAAAGTTTATTTGCTAGGAAGGAAATGCATCCATGTCAATAAAAGGATGACAATGCATGGCTTAACAGCAGCTGAGAGCAGAGTCAGAAATCCTTAGCTTCTATTTATGTGTCTTCTTCCCCTTCCCAGGGCTACACTAAGTCCATCGATATATGGTCAGTGGGCTGCATCTTGGCTGAGATGCTGTCAAATCGACCTATCTTTCCTGGCAAGCACTACCTGGACCAGCTGAACCACATCCTGGGTAAGAGGGAAGGCGACTGAACAAAGGCTTTGACTGGGTGGCCTAGTAAAAGTCTTGTTCTGAGCAGCTACTTTAATTGGTAACTGATTCTGTCTTTCGCCTGCTCATAAGGCCTCCCCATTATAAGTTTAATGCCCATTTCTCCTCTAGGGCTTGCAGTTACATAGATGTGCAATGGCTCTCTCTCCACTCATTTCTGCAGGTATTTTGGGTTCCCCGTCTCAGGATGACCTGAACTGCATCATCAACACGAAGGCTCGCAATTATCTCCAGTCATTGCCTCAAAAGCCCAAAGTTCCTTGGGCTAAACTGTTCCCAAAGGCTGATCCCAAAGGTAAGGGAGAAAGAAGGCTGAAAATGCATGGCTTCATCCTTTGCCTGGCATGTTTGGCTCTTTATTGATAAATCATGTCGAAGCGTGAATCAGCCTCGTTCCCCCCCCCCCCGGGAAACTGTAATTAATTAGAGGTGAATGGATCTTGTTTTCCATGGTGTATACTCTCAAAGAAAGAAAACCCGAAGTATATATTCTAAGAAACATTTTATTATAAAAGTACAAAACTAGCTAACTATATCTTATCGGCAGTCTTATCACATAGACGGACAAAGGAATTAAGAATAGAAAGAATGTAGACATGCGCAGTAGCTCAGAAATCACAAGACAGTCTTATCTCTGTGATAAAGTTCTCTGGCCAGGCTACCGTAAATCTTAGGATGGAAGCTCAGCTGGCAAACAACGCAGCGACAAATCAGTCTTTGGCTACTGGCTGACAGGCCAGAATTCTTCAGCCTTTTGTAGCTTGGTAGGCACTATTAAATGTTCCATCAAAATCAATATTTTGACATCAGAGTTTTTTAATTGCACACTTTAGAAATGGAGGAGCCCATCTGTATGTGCTATTAACAGTCTTCCCAGTTTCCGGTTGACGTCACTGTGCTAGCAAGATGAGCATGGAGACCGCTTCTGCCTCACTCTTGCAAACTTCTTAGCCTGGGCGGCTTTTATGCCGGTGGCAGCCCCGGAGAGGCGGCCGTAAGCGGAGAGGAGCAATAGCGTGCGTGTGGAGTGGCGACCCGGCACGCGAAGGCGAATCTCTCCTGTCACAGGCTGGGAAGATCGTGCCAGTCATGGCGGCCCCAAAACGACTACCCCATACTGGAAGGGAAACCCGATCGCAGGTGGGCAAGGAGTCCCTTTCTAATTTAAATTACTTTACTTTGAGACGGATCTTTGATTCCTTTGATCCTGTCAGGTGTGCTTCCTTCAAAGTCCAGGAAAGAATGACCCAAACTCCATGTTTTATAGAGAAAGGTACTTTTATTAGAAATGAAGTGAACGCAACCAAAGAAAAGTTGAAATTAAAACTATAGGCGCGAAAAGTGCATATAGAAAGCATCCCCTCCCACTGTCCATCGTAAATCATCCAATCCAAAGGTCTCCCAGAGTCAGGTGGAAGAACGTCTGGCAGCGTCATCAATCAGGAATGCCACGACGGTTGACCCGATAGCAACTTCAAAGATTCAGTTTCGTTTCCTCCAAAGTTTCGTTCTTCCTCCAGCACGCTTTCCCCCCCCAGGCCCCCTAGCTTTCCCCCCTTCTAGGTTCTTATGGCAGCCAAAGCAGTAAAAGCGGAGGCTGACATTCGGCCCCTCTGCAGAAGAGATGTTAGTCCTAAACAGGGAAGAGAGAGAAAATGCAACACAGAAATTATGGTTTATCAGGGTATTTGGTATGAAACAACTGTACTTTCCTGGGCGCCCGGACATCACGTTTATTCACCCATTCAGCTTGAGATAAAGGGAAATGTTTCCAGGCCACCAGATATTGCACTTTACCATGGTGTTTCCTAGAGTCTAGAATTTCCTTAACTTCAAAATGTTGTTCCCCTTCTATCAGTGGGAACCGGGGAAGAATCTTGGTCCGGGCGCAAAGGGGACGAATGTTCTGGTTTCAGCAAGCTAACATGAAATACAGGGTGGATTCGTCTCAAAATTTTTGGCAATTCCAATTTAACTGTTACTGGGTTAATAAGTCTAGTGATTAGGAAAGGACCCACATACTTGGGTCCAAGCTTTTTTGATTTCTGGGAAGTCTAAATATTTGGTGGAAAGATAAACCTTATCACCCACTTTGTACTCGTGTGCCAGGGACCTTTTTTTGTCAGCCTGGGTTTTATGTGCTCGATGTGCGTCATCTAAAGCTTTTCGAGTTACTGCCCAAGTACCCCGTAGCTGTTCGATCCACTCAATCAAAGAGGGGTTCTGTGGGTTATCCTGTGGTAGCTCGGGGATCGGCACAAACTCCTGACCAGACACTACCTTAAACGGAGTGAACCCGGTGGTGCTATGTATGGAGTTATTGTACGCCACCTCTGCAAATGGCAATAGGTCCACCCAGTTATCTTGCTGGTAATTTACGTAACATCTCAAATACTGTTCTAACACGGCATTGGTTCTCTCACAAGCCCCATTAGTCTGGGGGTGGTGGGCGGAGCTTAACCCCTGGGCGGAGCCTATCAACTTTAAAAACTCCTTCCAAAAGTTGGAAGTAAATTGTACACCCCTGTCTGAAATTATACATTTTGGAGCCCCATGTAATCGGTAAACATGACGAATAAACAATTTTGCAAGGGTTTTAGCTGAAGGGATTTTAGAACGGGATGAAGTGCACTTGTTTGGAAAACAAATCCGTTACTGCCCAAATGACGATGCACCCTTCACTTTCTGGTAGGTCAACAAGAAAATCCATGGATATTTCTTTCCAAGGGGCATTCAGCCTTGCCACACTCTGAAGTAAACCGGCCGGCTTCCCCGGAGGTCTCTTAGCCAAGGCACATACCGGACAACTAGCGACATATGCCTCTATGTCCTTTTTGAGTGCAGACTACCAAAATTGTCTTTTAACGAGATGTAAAGTTTTAACAAATCCAAAGTGCCCTGCCACCTTGGCGTCATGAGCGTACTGCAACACTGTTACTCTTAAAGTGACAGGAACATACAATTTCACCACAATCCAAGCTAGACCATCACTGAGTGTGCATTCATTTGAGTGGGTTTTAAACCATTCGTCAGTTCTCAAGGCTTTTTGCAGTTTCTGAAGTAACTCGCCCGAGAGGGCTGGATCGGCCTTCGCCTGCGCTCTTGTAGTCATTGGCGCTGCTAGTTGTGTTGAAGGGATGATAGGATGAACCACTTCCTCCTTGGTGCTGTTGTATTGAGGCAATCTGGAAAGTGCATCCGCCATGAAGTTCTTTCCACCAGGAAGGTATCGTAGAGTATAATTAAAGCGGTTGAAGTGCTGGGGCCAACGAGCTTGCTTTGGTGACAGCTTATGCGGTGTTTTCAACGCCTCCAGGTTTTTATGGTCAGTCCAAACTTCAAAAGGATGCTTTGCTCCTTCCAGAAATTGTCTCCACATTAACAATGCCCATCACACTGCAAAAGCTTCCTTTTCCCATATGGCCCATCTCCTCTCGGTTTCTGACAATTTACGGGACGTGTAAGCACAGGGTTGTAATTACCCTTTTTCGTTCTTCTGCAGAAGTACTGCTCCCATGTCCACATCGCTCGCGTCAGCCTGTACTACAAAAGGTTCTTCCATGTCCGGATGTTTGAGAACTGGTTCAGCAGCAAACAATCGTTTCAATTTTTCGAATGCCGCTTAACAGTCCATAGTCCATTCAAGAGGCCATGAGGGCCTTGGTTTTACCTCACCTTTAGTTTTCAGAAGATTTGTTATTAGCAGCACAATTTTTGGAAACGAGGGGATAAACTGTCTATAGAAGTTCGCAAATCCCAGGAAACTCTGTAGTTGTTTGCGGGTGCGTGGTGCGGCCCATTCCAATACGGCCCGAACCTTTCCAGGGTCCATCTCTATCCCCTCATGCGATATGCGATATCCAAGATAGTCAATTCTGCTTTGGTGGAACTCGCACTTAGAAAGTTTGGCATATAATT
This sequence comes from Pituophis catenifer annectens, assembly GCF_029215685.1. Classification (NCBI taxonomy): domain Eukaryota; kingdom Metazoa; phylum Chordata; class Lepidosauria; order Squamata; family Colubridae; genus Pituophis; species Pituophis catenifer. The sequence continues at coordinate 92,607,501 of NW_027256885.1, read as the reverse complement.
CAGCAGCCCTGAGTTTTTTCAGGATAGTTTGCACCAACTTCACGTGGTCGTCCATGTTCTCAGAGTAGATAAGAATGTTGTCCAAGTAGACCAGGACCCCCTTATACAGGTGCTCATGCAGTACTAATCAATTGCATGAACACAGCAGGGGCTCCCTGTAGTCCAAATGGGAGCACTCTAAACTGGAAACATCCAAGTGGGCAATTAAATGCTGTCTTCCATTCATCCCCCTCTTTAATTCTCACTCAGTAGTATGCCTCCCGTAAGTCAAGTTTGGTGAAGACTTTTCCCTTTCCTAAGTGAGAGAGCATGTCCTTCATGAGTGGTAGGGGGGTAAACATTTTCCACGCAAATAGCGTTAAGATTTTTATAATCAACTACCAAGCGAAAGGAGCCATCCTTCTTTTCTCGGAACAATACCGGTGCCGCCACCCTTGGTCTGGCTGGTTGGATAAAACCCCGTTCTAGATTTTTATCAATGAAGTTTCGCAATTCCCCTAGTTCTCGAGGGGTCATGGGGTAGATTTTTGGCTTAGGGAGTTTCACCCCGGGGAGTATTTCAATGGTAGAGTCCGTAGCTCTGTGGGGAGGCAGCACATCCGAGGCCCTTTCACTAAAAACTTCACAGAGATCCCAATACTCTTTTGGAATCTTCTCCTCTCCTTCAATGTGGCCTACTGCCACTTCCGCTCTTTCGGGTTCTATACCTTCCTCAAGGGGGGTTTCTTCCCTTTCTAGTCTCGGTTTTCCGGTACGAATACGCAGGACCCCCATTTTCCAGTTAACCCGTGGGTTCCATCTACGGAGCCAGGGCAGTCCGAGTATTAGGGGTCGTTCCATGCCAGGAGCCACAATAAATCTGAGGCTGTCTACGTGATCTCCCAACTGCATTTCAATAGGTTCGGTCACAAAGCTGGCCAGGCCTCCTCCTGCAATCGATCCGTCCAACTGACAGAATGCAATGGGCCTTTTTAACGTTTTTAGCCTCAGGCCCATTTTCTTCACCACTTTCGGGCTGATTATGCACCTGGTGCACCCAGAGTCTAATAGGGCTAGCAGCTGCGTGTGTGCCCCTGTGGATGGCACCCTTATTTCTATGGGGACGAGCATGGGGTCCTCTGTGTGACTCACCAAATCGTCGGAGTCCGTCCCACTGTTGTCTGCGGTGGTTGGAGTTCCCAACTCACCCTGGTTTCGGGGAGCGAACTCAATGACTTCTCCTTTCAGGGCAGTGTCGCGGCCTTTTGCGGGCACTTTGTTGGCCTTCTTGGGCCCCGAGCTGGTAGATTTTGGCACTGGCTTGGAGAAACATTCTGCGGCCTGATGGCCTTCCTTTCCACATTTGTAGCAGGTGAAGGGCTTCGATTTGGGTTTGAATTCCGCTCTCCCCGCGGCCGCCCTTGTCTCTCCTTTGCGGTAGAAGGAGGATGGCGGCTCTCCTGCATGGCCTGCTCGGAGTCGGCTTCAGGCCAGCTCGATCTCCACATCCTCAGCTACTAGGTACCAACTCTGCAAGACTTCGGGGACCCCCCGCCCTCTACAGTCCTTGTATATTTCTTCATTCAGCCCATCTTTGAAACTCTCCAGTAGAGCCGCTTCTGACCACCCTGTCATATAGGGTGCCAGCTCACGAAATTCTTGGGTGTATTCTGCCACTGATCTCCGGCCCTGCTGGATGCCCTTCATTCTGAGTCTCGCCTTCCGTTCAGCTAGGTGGTCTTCAAACCGCCTCCTAAGAGCCCCTATGAACTGGTGGTAGTTCCTCAGCAAGGGGGAGTTATTATTGTGGAGGATCACCATCCATTCAGCGGCTACTCCCTTTAGGACGTTCGTGACGCATCTCGAGCCGCATCTGATAAGTAGTCCTCCCCCCAGTCCTGCATGTGGTTCCACACTTGGGTCAAGAAAAGCCCCAATGTCTTCGGATTCCCATCATATTTTCCGGTTAGGGGGGAATTTTTGGTTTTTTACGCCTGCGGGGTGGGGCCTGCAAGGCTGGGGGTCCCTGGGCTGCTGCATCCCCCACTTGAGCTCCAGAAGCCTGAGATGTTCCTTCCCCAGCTTCCTCTTCTTCTCCCCCACAGGCTGTCTCTTCTGGATCCCCCCTGGGGCAGTCTCCTCCCTTCTCCACAGGGAACCCATAAAACTCACGGCTTTTCCGACTTTCTTCAACATCACGGAGGAGTTGTAACGCTTGCGCCATCATGAGGCTTTCCTTTTGCTCTTGCAGCCACACTGCCTCTCTCTTACGGGGTCTGGAGCTGGTTACTCCCTGGGGGGTCCTCCCCAGGTCCGGCAATCTTCCTACTCCTCTCGACCATCTAGCTTCCTCAGGCTCCTCTCTCAGCCGGAGTTTTTCCATCCATTCTGCAGCCTCTTTCTCTGCTTGAAGTGAAGTTATCGTAGAACCAGATGCTCCCATCTGGTCTTCTTCACTCTCGTGGTCCGACATAATTTGGTGTCAGCCCCCTCGGTGTTTGTCCGGGATGGCTGGAGATGAATTTCAGCTTAATGTCAGGTGTGCTTCCTTCAAAGTCCAGGAAAGAATGACCCAAACTCCATGTTTTATAGAGAAAGGTACTTTTACAAGTAATGAAGTGAATGCAACCAAAGAAAAGCTGAAATTTATTTATTTATTTATTTATTTATTTATTTATTTATTTATTTATTTATTAATTAAATTTATATCCCACCCTTCTCCCCGAAGGGACTCAGGGCGGTGAACAGCTGAGAATTAAAATAACATGCAATATAAAAGTTAAAATAATTAAAAATAAATTAAATTAAACGGCCGCCCCAATTTAAAACCCCTAGCAATACAATTAAAAACCCCTTAAACCTATTCAGGCCAGGCCGGCTTGCTGAAATAAAAATGTCTTCCGGGCCTTACGGAAAGTGCGGAGATCCGGAATCAGCCGTATTCTGGGAGGTAGCTCATTCCAGAGGGCGGGTGCTCCCACAGAGAAGGCCCTCCCCCTGGGGGCCGCCAGCCGACATTGCTTGACCGACGGCACCCTGAGGAGGCCCTCTCTGTGAGAGCGTATTGGCCGGTGGGAGGTTATCGGTAGCAGCAGGCGGTCTCGTAAATACCCTGGCCCTAAGCCATGGAGCGCTTTAAAGGTGAGAACCAACACCTTGAAGCGCACCCGGAAGACCACCGGGAGCCAGTGCAGCTTGCGCAAGAGAGGTGTTATATGGGAGCGCCATGTCGCTCCCGTGATCACCCGCGCGGCCGCATTCTGGACCAGTTGGAGCCTCCGGGTGCTCCTCAAGGGGAGCCCCATGTAGAGAGCGTTAGCGTAGTCCAGGCGAGAAGTGACGAGAGCATGAGTGACTGTGCATAAGGAATCCCGACTCAGAAAGGGGCGCAACTGGCGTATCAGGCGAACCTGATAAAAAGCCCCCCTGACCACGGCCGTCATATGCTCTTCTAAAGACAGCCGTGTGTCCAGGAGGACGCCCAAGTTGCGAGCCCCCTCTGTGGGGGTCAATGACTCGCCCCCAATAGCCAGCGATGGTGCCAGCTGGCTATATCGGGATGCCGGCATCCACAGCCACTCGGTCTTGGAAGGGTTGAGTCGAAGCCTGTTCCTCCCCATCCAGACCCGCACAGCCTCCAGACGGCCTCCAGACACTGGGACATCACTTCAAGGGCATCTTTGGGGTGGATTAAATTAAAGCAATAGGCGCGAAAAGTGCATATAGAAAGCATCCCCTCCCACTGTCCATCGTAAATCATCCAATCCAAAGGTCTCCCAGGGTCAGGTGGAAGAACGTCTGGCAGCGTCATCAATCAGGTATGCCACGATGGTTGACCCGATAGCAACTTCAAAGATTCAGTTTCATTTCCTCCAAAGTTTCATTCTTCCTCCAGCACGCTTCCCCCCCCCCCCCCAGGCCACCTAGCTTTCCCCCCTTCTAGGTTCTTTTTTTAATTAAAGAGTTTTACAAGACAAAAAACATTTTTACAAGAAAAACATAAACCGTTTGCCATCTTTCCATATATGGATTGTACAATCACATTTGCAAATTAACAACCTCTTTAAAAAGAAACAGTTACGTAAACTCCAAGAACCTCTCCAGATTCTTTACATATATTTTCCTTTCCCTCCTCCCCCTCCTCCCCCAACCCTCCTCCCCCCCCCGGACTTCCCAGAGCAAATACAGGATATAGCATCTAACAAACATATATAAAAAAAAGAAAGAAAAAAAAAACTTGTAACTCCCCTTGTTCATATCTAAATATAACTATTTAAACCAATTATTATTTAAAAGTAATTGATCCAACTTCTTTCTTATCCGTTCTTCAATAATAAGCAAGTCTTCTTTCTTCCAGCATTACACAATCAGAACCCAGTTACAATTAACCATCACATCTCCAACCCTTACATATATTAACACATTAGAAAAATATTTTAACCAATCTCAAATAAAATATATTGTAAAAAACCTTATTTTTACTTTTTGCCCCACAAACTTATATTGATTCTGCCTGGAAACATTCCTTACTTAATAACTTTATACAAACTTATTCATCTTGTTCTCTACAAATCCATTACATATAATCAAGTAACATCTTCACTATTTAAAGTCTATAAAAAATATTATAAAAACCTTCCCTCAACCCTTGCACCATTTTTAACCCATAAGCTTATATAGATTCTTCAACAAAACATTCCTTGACATATTGCTTTAGTATTAATATGCTTCAAGACAATGGTAAAGGTTTGGTCAGTAATCCATAACAATACAAACATAACATTATTTAATATAACTTTTCAGACAAATCATATCCCTAAATATAAGTAAATCATTCATTTTCACTATAGTATAACTTTTCAAAACAAATCGTATCCCTAAATGCAGGTATAATCATTCATTTTCACTATTACTATCCTCCCCCAACAAAAAGATTGTAATTTTTCCATCTCCGTTTTTTCCTAACTTTTTTTACGAACTTTCTTTTTCAGTCTTATTCCTCCACCTTCATCTCTCAGTAAACACATCTCCTTAACTGCGATTAAGAATCCATATTTGTAAAAAAATTGTAAAGTTCCACTTCGAATCTTCTTTCTTATATTAGGAATCCCAACACCTCCTGAGAATTTTCCAATTGACTGTAACAAAGCCTTTCGGGAAATCTCACTCAGTATTTCCTGATTACGCTCCTTCAAGCCTCTCAGCCTTTCCTTCTTAATTTGAGAAACATCCATTCCATTTCCTGGAGGCACATTAAACTGAATTTCTTTCACCTCTTCATTCAGCAATTCACTGTTATTTAGCAACTGCAATTCCGATACAGTATCTTTGCTTGACTCTTTGTTTCGAACTTGAATAAAATCCTTTTTAAAAAGTCCTTCAATTCTCTCCACTATCACAGAGGTAAATGATTCTAATATTTCTTTAAAGAGATCCCCAATCAGTATTTGTGTCTTTAATGATATTTGTAATAGTGAACCTTCAAGACTTTCAATAAAGCCAGCCATTTCTCTTTTTCTTTTTCTCCAACCACCTTGAACAATGCTGGATGTTAACAGCTTTAACGAGAGTTAAGTTTCACTTTCACGCCCTATTAAGCACAAGCGCCATTTTCTTCCTTCCTTCAATCAACTTCCAAAAATAACAATTTAAGCATGGAATTAAGGGCTTGTTACTTGCAATTGTCTGCTCTCCTGTCTTCACTCCGTCTGCATAGATAAACAGCTTAAATCTCAATAAAGATTGCAGAGACGGCCGCGATGTTTTTTTCTGCTTAAAGCAGAAGCGCCCTGGATCTCGGAGTTTCACCGGATTTCCTGGGGAGCTCTCACCCTCCTAGCCCCCAAAGCTATTTCAGGGGCTTTCGGGGAGCTCTACCCCCATCCGATTGCTCTCCTTTCCCTCTTCTCCTGAGGGAAAGGTTTTCCAGCCGTCGGACAGCTGATTTGCGCTGTCAGAACGGCTAACAAGATCACAGGGCTGGCGCTCCAAGAAAGAGCGTCCAGCAACGTCAGCGGTGCCGGTGGAAGTCCCCCCTTCTAGGTTCTTATGGCAGCCAAAGCAGTAAAAGCGGAGGCTGACAGATCCCCCTATTTTGAGTGTTCATGGTGGCGGAAAAAGAGTTAACTTGAGTGCCATTCTTTCGATTGGAGCTGAGACGGGGAAAGCGGCTTTTTGTTTATTATACCATAAACTCTTTGGCCACTACTGAGATGAGTTGATCGAAAGATCTTCGAAAGAAACATTGTGGAAAAGGATTTGTATCTGATTGCTGGAAAGTTTTTGGGTGGATCACCCCCCTCCCTCTCGTTGATGGATGGTGTTTACTCTTGACTTCTTTGTGGATTAAGAATCGTGATTGAATGGGCGGATTTATCCCCCTCCAGAGCCTTTCTCTTCCTGCTTTCTGTTTGATCATTATTGAGCGTGCGGAATAGCAACCTGCCTCCCTCTAGTGGTGAACTTTAAAATTACAATACACACTGAGTCTCCAGAAGAGGAGAGATCTGAATTTGCTTTTATATTTGACTGAATGAATTACCCCCATTGATTATCACCCTTATTGACTAAATTTGATTTGAAGGTTTCAGAATATAATTTATTTCTGGAATTGGCTAATTTAAGGGTGTTTTTTTTTCCTTTTTTTTGTTTTTTGATTAGGTAATTAAATACTGAAACAGACTAAATATTGGATTAAGTTATATTGTTTGGTGATTAATTATCTCGGTGAATCTCTGTAAGCAGAACTGATTACACAATTATAATTAAATTTGAAAGTGATTGGTCGTATCTCTACAAGCAAGATATCGAGTGCAACAATCGTGACAACCACAAAAGCGGGAAAAAAAGTTTTGACACTCCCAATAGTCGCTACTCCTGTCACACCTACCTCATCATCCTCATCCTTTAAATCTTTGGATGATCTAGCTGCTGCAGGGAAACCTCCATCGTTATCAAATCTACAGAACATGTTGCAGGCAGTGTACAAGGTGATGACAAAAAACCAAGAAGTTATCTCCAAAAACTTAGAGGACTTAATATCAGATCTTAAAGGGGAGCTGGGAGCTGTCAGAAATGATATTAAAATGTTGAACGAGAGACTGGAAGGTGTGCAGGGGGTGTTGACACAACAGGAGAGTAAAGTACAAGATGTAGAGAGAGTGGGACGATGTGAGGAGAGACTGGATGGAAATGAAAGAGAGCAGTTCTCTGTTAATAGGGCCCTTGAAGAAGAAATTATTTTTCTCGAGATGGAAAGATCAGCTTTTTATCTGAGGATACAAAATGTGGTGGAAGAACGGGGGGAGCCTCTAAGAGATATAGTGGCAGACATTCTGGCTGGAATTCTGGAGATAGCTAAGGAAGATGTTCTGAGAGATATTGATGACGTTTTCTGTGTACATACGAGTTACGCCAGGAGGCAGAAACTTCCGATAGAGGTCCATGTTAGGTTATCCAAGAAAGCACTTAGGGAAGAAGTGATTTTGAAGTCCAGAGACAAAATGGTAACATATAAAGACAAACAACTGATAATTCTGAAAAACTCCCCAGACAGGTACGGGAATTACGGTGAAATTATCATTTCTTAACTGCTCAACTAAGAAAACACAGAGTGCTATATAGGTGGCTATTACCGGAAGGGTTACAATTTACGTGGGCAGATAAAGTGAGAATTGACAACCTTAGAGATGCCAGAGATTTTCTTATCAGATATATGAACCCCTCAGAATCGGATGTGGGAGAAGAGTTGGAGAGCAAGAGTGGGGAAGAATTATTAGAGGAGGAAGAGAGAGAGGGACCAGAACAGCTAGGCAGGAGAAAGAAAGGAAGAGGACAGATGCAAATAGAGGCAGAGATAGGAGTTGAGGGACTGAGCCAGAGAGAAACAAGACAAACAAAGAAACTCCAAGCAGAAGGCAAGTAAGGGCAACAGAAGGGAGAAGGGATGGGGGAGGAAATTTGTCTATTGTCAGTTAACATCAATGGGCTGAATAGCCCAAATAAGAGAAAAAAGATTTTTAATAAATTAATAAAAGCACGTCTGAATATAATATGCCTTCAAGAAGTACATGTGAAAAGGGATCATCTTTATTTATTGAATTATACCAAACTGGGTCAATTATATACGTCTTTAGCGGAAACTAAAAAAAGAGGAGTAGCAATTTATGTGTCAGGTTTCGGTGCTATCTTAAATGAGTTTCATTTTCAAGCGCAATCTCTCTAATGAAACATTTTTATTTAAGAACATAAAAAGCCGACAATCCTGATTTCATTTTTGCAGCCAAACTGGCCCCTCCTTCCAACCCCCTCCTCTTCCGCTCTCCAACCCCAATGTCCCATTGGCCATCATGCAGATCCATCTCTACCTCCCGGCACGTTCTTTTCACAGGAATGTAGCCCCCACCCTCGTCTCCCAGGAAACACTATCTGTACATACAAAACTAGGTAAAAGTTCATCTTGTTATGTCAGCGCTGGAAGAGAGCCCAATTTGGAACGCTGACATTATGTCCAAAGGCATATAAACTCGAAATTAATTTTTGCAGATGAAGAAGGGAGACTTCTAATGATTGAAGTAGAAATTTGTTGTAAAAAATGCTTACTGGTTTGTATTTATGCACCCAATGGGAATCAGAAAGACTTATCAGACCATAATCCACTCTGGATATCATGGGGAGGGTTGAAAACAAGGCCTAGGTGGAGAATGGACGTGAGGGTCCTCAAAGACGAACAATTTTTAACTTATGTAAAGAAGGAGATAGTTTTTTTCTTCCGGGAAAATAATAATGAAGATGTAAACTTTTTAAATGTATGGGAAACAGCTAAAGCAGTGTTTCGGGGTTTAGTGATAAATTATACAGCTGGGAAACGGAAGAAGGAGAAGGCTAAACAAGACAAATTATTAGAAGACCTGACAAGAAATGAGGTTGCATTGCAACAGGACCCAAACAATAGAGAACTTAATACGAATTTGAAATTAGTGCGACACCAAATTAATTTACTAGACCAAGAGGATTTAGAAAAAAAAATTAGGTGGATGAAACAACGACAATTTGAAAATGCAAATAAACAGGGAAGATGGCTTACATACCGATTAAAAAAAGAAAAGGAAAAGAGTAGAATTCACAATTTGAGAGATGGAAATGGTGATTGGATCACAGGGGAAGAAGGGAAGAAAAGAATAGCGCAGGAATTTTATACCGACTTATATAGAAAAGAAGATAAGCCTGAGCAGGAAATAAGGAAATACCTAGAAGAATCTGACCTACCCAAAATATCGGATATGTCTAGGGAAATACTGGACAGGGAGATAACGGAAGGGGAAATTGAAAGGGTTATGGGAAAACAAAAAACAGGAAAGACTCCCGGTACGGATGGTCTCCCGATAGAATATTATAAGGCACTTTGGGAAGTCTTAAATCCTTATATGACAGACCTATTTAATGGGGTAATCCGGGAGGGAAAGATCCCAAATTCCTGGTCAGAAGCATTAATAACCCTCTTGCCGAAGGATAGTAGTGATTTATCCCTAATCCAGAATTATAGACCTATTTCACTCCTTAACGCAGACTACAAACTATTTGCGGCAGTATTAGCAGAGAGGCTAAAAGGTTTCCTAAGTCAATTTATACACGAAGATCAAAATGGCTTCTTACCCTGTAGGCAGATTAGAGACAACATGAGAATAATCATGAATGTTTTGGAACATTCTGAAACCCACATTGATAAACAATTGGGTTTGGTTTTTGTGGATGCGCAAAAAGCCTTTGACCGAGTGAGCTGGAGTTTTTTAGTGGGCTTATTACGACATATGCAATTCGGGGAAAGGTTTATCCGGGCAATTCGAACAATCTATTTGAAGCAGTCTGCCAAAATTTTAATTAATGGAGATGGATCTGAACAAATCTGCATTGAGAAAGGAACTAGACAGGGGTGCCCACTTTCTCCATTGCTATTCATCCTAACATTAGAACCTTTATTGAGGGAAATTAGGCGCAACTCGGGGATAAAAGGATTGCATATTAAGGACCAACAATATAAGATACAAGCATATTTATTTTTTTTATTTATTTATTTTCAATTTATATACCGCCCTTCTCCCTGAGGACTCAGGGCGGTGCAGAGCCAGAATTAAAAACATGAAACACAAATATTAAAAACAATTAAAATCTATATAAATTTGGCCCAAAATTTAAAAAACCACAAACCAATTAAACATTTAAAAATTTTAAAAAATTTCTTCCTAAGCCAGCCCGGCTTGCTGGAAAAAGTGAGTTTTAAGGGCACGGCGGAAGGCACTGAGGTCTTGGATTCTCCTTATCTCTGGGGGCAACTGATTCCAGAGGGTAGGTGCCCCCACAGAGAAGGCCCTCCCCCTGGGGGTCATCAGCCTACATTGTTTGGCTGATGGCACCCTGAGGAGGCCCTCTCTGTGGGAGCGCACGGGTCGCTGGGAGGTCATCGGTAGCAGCAGGCGGTCTCGAAGATAGCTAGGCCCTATGCCATGGAGCGCTTTAAAGGTGATAACCAACACCTTGAAGCGCACCCGGAAGACCACCGGGAGCCAGTGCAGCTCGCGCAGGAGCGGTGTTACATGGGAGCACCATGCTGCTCCCATCACTACCCACGCTGCTGCGTTCTGGACCAGCTGGAGCCTCCGGGTGCCCCTCAAGGGGAGCCCCATGTAGAGAGCATTGCAGTAGTCAAGGTGAGAGGTGACGAGGGCGTGAGTGACTGTGCACAGGGAATCCCGATCAAGAAAGGGCCGCAACTGGCGAATCAGGCGAACCTGATAAAAGGTCCCCCTGGTTACAGCCGTCAGATGTTCCTCCAAGGACAGCTGCATATCCAGGAGGACTCCCAGATTGCGAGCCCTTTCTGTGGGTGCCAAAGACTCGCCCCCAATAGTCAGTGATGGAGTCAACTGACTATATCGGGATGCCGGGAGCCACAGCCACTCAGTCTTGGAAGGGTTGAGCTTGAGCCTGTTCCTCCCCATCCAGATCCGCACAGCCTCCAGGCACTGAGACATCACTTCAAGGGCATCATTGGGGTGGCCTGGGGTGGAGATGTACAGCTGGGTGTCATCAGCATACTGATGGTATCTCACCCCGAAGCCACGGATGATCTCGCCCAGTGGCTTCACATAAATGTTGAACAGAAGGGGCGAGAGGACCGATCCCTGCGGCACTCCACAGACGAGAGGCCTCGAGGTCGACCTCTGCCCCCCTGCCAATACAAACTGCGACTGGTCGGAGAGAAAGGAGGAGAACCACCGCAATACGGTGCCTCCCACCCCCAGCTCTTCCAGCCGGTGCAGCATGATACCATGGTCGATGGTATCAAAAGCCGCTGAGAGGTCTAACAGGACCAGAACAGAGGAGCAACCCCTGTCCCGAGCCCTCCAGAGATCATCAACCAACGTGACCAATGCCGTTTCCGTGCTGTGCCCAGACCTGAAACCCGACTGGAACGGATCTAGATAAGATGTTTCCTCCAGGAATTGTGGAAACTGTCGCGTGACCACACTCTCAAAAACCTTCGCCATAAAGCGAAGGTTGGAGACAGGACGATAGTTGGCCAATATTGCCAGATCCAGGGACGGCTTCTTGAGGAGAGGCCTCACCACCGCCTCTTTCAAGGCAGCGGGGAAGTAACCCTCACTCAACAAAGCGTTGATAACACCCTGGAGCCAGCCTCGTGTAACCTCCCGGGAAGCCAGTACCAACCAGGAGGGACACGGGTCCAGTAAACATGTGGCCGTACTAAGTCTCCCCAAAATCCTGTCCACATCATCGGGAGTCACAGCATCAAACTCCTCCCAGATAACATTCTCAAGACTATTCCTCGTCACCCTGCCCTGATCTACCCAGTCAGAGTCCAAATCCCCCCTGGATCTGAGGGATTTTGTCATACAGGTATTGTCCGAAATCCTCCGCCCTGCCTTCCAGGGGATCCTCCCGCACTCCCGGATGGAGCAGGGAGCGGGTCACCCTAAACAGGGCGGCCGGATGATTCCCTGATGACGCAATAGAGGCGGAAAAGTAATTAAACTTTGCCGTCTTTATCGCCACTAGGTAGGCCTTAATATGCGACCTTACCAGTGTTCGATCAGATTCAGCGAGACTGGCCCTCCAACTGCTCTCCAGGCGTCTTTTCCAGCGCTTCATTTCCCTCAGCTCCTCAGTAAACCAAGGAGCTGCGTGGGATCGGCACCGGGTCAGAGGCTGCAAAGGCACGACTCGGTCCAAGGCCCCACCAGCCGCCCGATCCCAGGCAGCTACCAGGTCCTCAGCCGAGTCATGTGCTAGATCCTCAGGAAATGGCCCAAGCTCCATCTGGAACCTATCAGGATCCATCAGGCGCCTGGGGCGGACCCATCTTATTGGCTCCGCCTCCCTGCGGCGGGGTGTAGCGGTTCGAAGGTCCAGGCGAAGGAGCGAGTGATCTGACCATGACAAGGGTTCCATGTCTATATCCCCTATAATAAGATCACTCAACCACTGGCCAGAGACAAAAATCAAGTCCAGAGTGTGTCCCCCCCCTGTGGGTGGGGCCATGAACTAGTTGGGTCAGGTCCATGGCCGTCATGGAAGCCATGAACTCCCGAGCCGTCTCAGACGTTTCACCGATGGACGGCAAGTTGAAATCACCCATGACCATAAGCCTGGGTGTATCAACTGCCACCATGGCTATCACGTCAAGGAGCTCGGGCATGGCCGTTGCTGCGCGGCAGGGAGCCAGGTACGCAAGCAACAAGCCCATCTGAACCCCATGACCCCATCTCACAAAGAGGGATTCACATCCAGCAATCTGCGGCACAGTGGTCTCCCTCGGACTAAGACCTTCGTTAATAATAACCGCCACCCCCCCCGCCCCTCCCCTGGGCCCTTGGCTGATGGAATGCTCTGAAGCCTGGTGGGCACATCTCAACCAGAGGGACCCCTCCCTCCGGGCCCAACCAGGTCTCCGTAATACCCGCCAGGTCCGCTCCCCCCTCCTGTATAAGATCGTGAATGAGGGTGGCCTTATTTACCACGGACCTGGCATTGCACAGCATCAGCCGAAGGCCCAGGTCCTGAGTATCTGAGCCACCTAGTATCCGAGGGGAGCCTTGGAGACCGGGGCGCGCAATAGCTCTCAAACAGCGAGTGCGCACCCCTGACACGTGATATGGTCTCCTGCTCCCGCCATATCTGCCCCTCCCATCCACCGTGCTGATGGTACACCCCTCATTGGTATAGCCCTCCATCCCCTCCCCAATCCCTCGTCCTGCACCTTCCAAACCGTTGCCCCGTGCCAGGCTCGGCTCTGACCTTAGTGGATTTTCCCCCCCATCCCCTTTGGTCGTCCTCCCAGTTCCCCTTAAAAAATTGTTAAAAAACCCCCTCCCCGAACCCTTTAAAATCTTATTAAAACACTTTCCTAAAAAACCTCACAAGCCCTTCCTCGCGCCATGCCTTCTCTCAGGATTCCAAAATCTGTCATCGAGATAGGCCCTCGATAGAGTGGAGGGCCAAACCTGCGAGAGGGGGGAATCTCGCAGGGCAAGGAGTTCAGACACTGAGTACATTAAATCGTCAGGGGTGAGGATAGTCCATGGTCGGGAGACCACCATGATGTTATAATACAGGGGAAAAGTTCCAGTCCATGGCACAGGCAGCCGAATTCCATTGCCCTCTCACAGCAGTGGAGGGGGAGATATGCCATCCGACCCCCAAAAATTTCTTGGCCGACCGTCCTCTCACAAAGGCCGACCAATAAAACTTTGATGGAAACCTGGGAGTGAAGGCAGCCATACACCGACTCCCACCGGCCTCGAGTCCATAGATCCAGTTCCCCATATGGATTAGGAGAAGTCAGAAAGCCCAATCCTCCAGTTCATGAGAAGAATTAGTTCAAAGTTTAGTTCAGGAGAAATCTTGCAAGGCAGGAGATTCAGAGATGGCTTGATGGAAATGGGGGAAGTAGGAACAGCTCAGCAGGCCAGGATAGGCTGGGTAGCTATAGCCATAATGAGGCCAACAAGGTCTTAACTCGGTTGAAAAAAGGAAGGAGAGGAGGGGGAAATACAGGCAGCAAGTGCCAACAGACGTTTTCCAGCCCCCTCAAATCTCTCAAAACTTCCAATTGATGGAACATAGTGCTCACCCAGTTTTGCCCCCTCCAGCTCACCATGGAGGTCTCCGGGTCTGCATGGGGGTGGCCCTGCCCCCAAGGGCCAAACACCCTCCAGCCACCAGGGAAATCCACTTTTGAGGCTGCTGCCAAGAGTCCCACGCCACCTCAGTTGGTCTACAGGCCTTTAGGAAGCCGCCCTGGCACCAGCCGCCATCCTCGCCGACCACCGTCGCAGACGCCCTCGCCACCGCCGACACCATCGCCATTGGCCCCCCCGCGGCCATCCCCAGCCGCCCCTAGCCTCCACAGATCTTTCTCAAGGCATCCGGGGGCATGGGAGGACTCCGCAGGGGGCCTCAGCGTCGCCATCGTTGGATGTCGATGACCTAGTATTTATATTGGAAGATCCTATTCTATCGGGCCCAAATTTGATCTATGAGTTAGAAAAATACGGAAATGTAGCGGGGTTAAAAATAAATAAGGAAAAAACTAAGGTTATCATTAAAAATTTGACGACAAAGCAGAGGAAGGAATTAGAAGCGAATTTGGGATTTCAAATTGTCAATAAATTACGATATCTAGGTATTATATTAACAGCCAAATGCTCAACAATCAAAGAAGATAATTACTTGAAATTACTTCAACGAACAGAACAGGACTTAGAGAAATGGAAGAACCTTCAGACGTCTCTATTAGGTAGGATCGCGATTATAAAATCCTATATCCTCCCAAAATGGACATATTTATTTTATACAGCACCAGGTAGATTAGACAATAATTTCTTTAAAAAGCTAAATCAATGTGTCCTTAAATTTATCTGGCAAAATAAAAAGCCCAGAATTAAACTTAAAATGCTTCAAGAGGTGAAAGAAAGAGGGGGATTCGGCTTACCAAAATGGGAATATTATTATCAGGCTGCAAACTTAGTTTAGATAAGGGAATGGATCCTGCTGAGAAGAAGACGATTGTTGATTCTGGAAGGTTTGGGATTACAACAGGGTTGGCACTATTTTCTTTGGCAAGATAAGGTTAAAAAATATATGAGCTTTGCAGGTCATTATGTAAGGAACATCTTAATTGAAACATGGAGAAAAATCAAGGGTAAATTCTACTTCTTGACCCCGTCTTGGTTGGTCCCACTAGAAGCTATAACATATAGCTCGCTTTACAATAAAGAAAAACACCTATCTTATCGGGAGCTATTGGATGCTCAAGGCCGTTTAAAAACAAGAACTGAGTTAGATCTTCAGGGAATAGAATTGGATTGGTGGTCTTATACCCAGATCAGCTCTAAACATAAGAAAGACAAGGAAAAAGGTGGCATAGATATGACCCAGCAAGAAATAGATAATATTATATTAGGAAAGGAGGAAAGAATGTTATCCAAGATTTATAAACTCTTTTTTTTTATTATTGAAAAAGTTTTCAAATACAAATTTTTTCCCCTTTTTTTTCCCTCCCCCTCCCTAACCCCCCCTTCCCACCCGTCCCCCCCTGTGACTTCTTCATAACAAAAAACCTAATTTATAACAGATTACTTACCCCCTCCTCTAAATACTGACCTTTACTTACTAAAAATATTATTAATATTATAACATCCCCCTTTATCCATACATTTCAAGAAAGGAAAAAAAAAAAGACATTATACTATAACATTGTATAATAACTTCTAATTTAGCAAAATAGTATTATGACTCCCAATTTGGCAATAATCTACCCTTTTTCTCCTCTCCCAAGCTTATATCTATATATTATTACAACAATTCAAAACCACCTTCCACTTTAAAACTATACAATAAATCCTACTTTAACATTTGATCTATATATATTATGAAATGCTATAGTAATATATAAAGATTTATAAACTCTTAATAAATTACTGGATAGGGGATGAGATTATTAAAGATTCAATGATTGCCTGGGGGAGAAATATTGGTTACTCAATTGAGTTGGTAAAATGGGAAGAAATATGGACGAAACAACTGAAACTCCTGATGGCAACCACTTACAGAGAAAACTTATATAAGATGGTGTATAGATGGCATCTCCCTCCTGCCCAACTATCCAAAATGTTCCCAGGACTCTCCCCAAACTGTTGGAAATGTGGGAAGATAGGTACTTATTTTCACGTATGATGGACCTGCCCCAAGTAATTGAGCTTTGGAGACTTATACAGGGATGGATATGTTGTGGCTCCGTTACCTGAGCCTGTGTCATCGGCAGGAGAGGACTCCGAGAGTGAAGGAGAGGAGTTGGCAAGGCCTCCCTCTCCAGGACCCTCCTCTCTGGCAATGCCTTTGGTGTCCGCCGAAGGGCAAGAGATAGGGCCGGGGCCAAGCACGTCCACTCAGCCACAGGTGGACAGTGATGAGGGTAATGAGTCTTGGCTGGATCCTCGGCAGCGTCGCAGAGATAAGCGCGTGCAACAGAAGAAAAGGCGTGCCAGAGATTAGGCTGAGTCACTGGACCACACCCCACAGGATATAAAAGGGAGTGAGGTGGCCATTCAGACTCTGTGACAGACAAAACTAACTACTATCGAGTCACATTGCATGTCTGGAAACAACATTATCGGCCTTGGATTTATTTTACGAAATGGACAATTCTTGACTGTGTGTATTTTGTTTATTGAGTAAAAGTTCTTGGCAAGCAGCTACTGGGTTGCTGCCAAGCGTCTTATCGGAAGAATTGGTTGTCTGCCAGTTTATTTAACCCCCGGCTGTCTGTTTGTGTGCGTGTGTGGGACGGGGACAGAACAGGATATTAGAAATCACTGGATATAAATTACAATTGAAACCAGAATACTATCTATTAAATATAAGGCCAGATAAGATAGGCACGAATACATGGTGTCTAATTGTATATATCACAACTGCAACAAGAATATGTTTTGCTCAATATTGGAAGGGGAAAGACTTACCGGCTGAAGATTTGATTTTGGGAAAAATTATGGAATATGCGGAAGCTGACAGGTTAACAAAAATTTTGAGAGATCAAAAGGATTCCGCATATTTTCAATGCTGGGACCAATGGTATACTTGGTTGAATAATAGAATAAAAAGAAGATAAGGTTAGTGTAGATTTTATATCTTATTTGTATATTTTGACTGAAGTTAATATATTGTGTAAAGCTCCCGTCGCGATCTGCATGTGAATAAATACTTTGTTTGTAAAGAAATAAATATTTTTTTTAAAAAAAAAAACAGTCTTCCCATTGTTATTTTATTTAAAAGTTAAACTGTGTCCTCAACTATTCTGTAAAACTTTCACCAAGCCATCCATCCACTAGTAGGACCCAGTTTGGGTGAAGGCTATTTGTACACTTCATCATTTAGAAACTGGCTATCCTTTTTAATGTGGTTGGAGATCTTTATGCAAAAACTGAATGGTGTGGAAATTCAGTTGTCTAAAATAACACGTGGTACAATACTGTACAGGCAGACTGTGTTGTGGCCTGCCAGCGGCCAGCAGAGCTGGCAGCAGATTCAGACAGTGAGGAGGTTGGAGAGGAACGTGGGCCAGTCCTGGAGTCAGGAAGGCTTGAACGATGGCTCTGAGTCGGAGGCAGAGAGGGAGCCAAGGCCATCTGGTAGTTCTTTGCTGCCTCCGGAGTCTGACATCAGCGAGGCAGAAGAACAGCGTGAGCCTGTTCCCAGTGTGCATATGCGCAGAGCTGCCAGGAGACAGGAACAATTATGAAAACAGGGTCGACTTGGGAGTAAGGCTTGGAGATGATTGGCCCCTCCCATAAGACATAAAAGAGAAGCGAACTGGACATGAGCTTTTGCAGGAAGCAATTAGTTCATCTGGTCGGTAAAAGCTGTGGAAAAGTTCCATTTGACTCTGTGCTAAGTTTGGCCTTGCCCTGTGTGTGGCAATTAGTTCTCTGGCAGCATTCCAAGGGAGATAAGGTGAGTGTTTGTAAACACTCCCCTGCAAGACTGTTTGATAAGCCTTTCGACTGGGAATGACAATAATTCACAGCTGTCTGAATTAAAGAGGTTTGCTGGGACTAAGTTTGTGCTGTATACTGTCTAAGGAAACCTAGGTCAGAACAGACTGGCCCTACGTTTCACTTTCTGTCTTCTTTCATTTAGGCTAGAGGTGGGGAACTAGGGCCTAAATGGCTGGCTCAGGAATTCTGGGAGCTGAAGTCCACAAGTCATAAAAGGGCCATTGTTCCCCACCCCTGATTTAGTTAGGCTGTTAGGGTTCCAATCAGGATTAGCAAGAAAAGAGAATTCTTCTGTCATTTAACCAGTCTGTGCTGAAATGTGCATTCTCTAAATCAGTGCAGGAAGACTAACTTCCTTTGTCTTCAGTTGTACCACACAATTTGAAAATATGCATTTAGATCAGCCTTCCTCAATACGATAACAACTAAATGTGTATGCTACAGTCAACATCATTCCCAGCTTTCAGTGGAAGATACATGCTGAAGGGGAGAGAGACGGATATACAAACAATATCTAATTCTAAAGGCTTTTAGAAGTTCTCTTGTTTGGCATTGATGTGCAGTTTTTCAAATACAGCTGGTTCCCAGAGCAGCTTAATCTGTAACAGAAGCAGGCAATTTTTTGTGGTTGAAGGATGCAGGGTATGCAGTGATGGTGAAGTAATATTACTGGAAGAGGGCCAAATGTTTTGTTCCTTTTTTTGGACAAAATGTTGCATTAAGCTTCAGAGATCAATGGTTTTGCTTTGGCTATAGAAGAGGATTCTAAGTAGACTAGGAGTGCTCTGATGTACGACCTTACTTACATTATACTATTATATGATATATAGTAATATATATTAGACAGTATGTTTGATTAATTAATTAAACTTAGATGCTGCCCATCTTGCCTAGATGTGACTCAAGGCGGCTTATACAGGTGAAACTCAAAAAATTAGAATATTGTGCAAAAGTTCATTTATTTCAGTAATGCAACTTAAAAGGTGAAACTAATATATGAGATAGACTCATTACATGCAAAGCGAGATAGTTCAAGCCTTGATTTGTCATAATTTTGATGATTATGGCTTATAGCTCATGAAAACCCCAAATTCACAATCTCAGAAAATTAGAATATTACATGAAATCAATAAAACAAGGATTGTACATAAAACAATATCGGACCTCTGAAAAGTATAAGCATGTATATGTACTCAGTACTTGGTTTGGGCCCCTTTTGCATCAATTACTGCCTCACTGCGGCATGGCATGGATGCTATCAGCCTGTGGCACTGCTGAGGTGTTATGGAAGACCAGGATGCTTCAATAGCGGCCTTCAGCTCTTCTGCATTGTTCGGTCTCATGTCTCTCATCTTTCTCTTGGCAATGCCCCATAGATTCTCTATGGGGTTCAGGTCAGGCGAGTTTGCTGGCCAATCAAGCACAGTAATCCCATGGTCATTGAACCAGGTTTTGGTACTTTTGGCAGTGTGGGCAGGTGCCAAGTCCTGTTGGAAAATGAAGTCAGCATCCCCATAAAGCTCGTCTGAGGAATGAAGCATGAAGTGCTCCAAAATCTCCTGGTAGACGGCTGCGTTGACCCTGGACTTAATGAAGCACAGTGGACCAACACCAGCAGATGACATGGCTCCCCAAATCAACACAGACTGTGGAAACTTCACACTGGACTTCAAGCCTCTTGCAGTGTGTGCCTCTCCATTCTTCCTCCAGACTCTGGGTCCTTGGTTTCCAAATGAGATGCAAAAGTTGCTCTCATCAGAAAAGAGGACTTTGGACCACTGAGCAACAGACCAGTTCTTTTTGTCTTTAGCCCAGGTAAAACGCTTCTGACATTGTTTGTTGTTCAGGAGCGGCTTGAGAAGAGGAATACGACATTTGAAGCCCATGTCCAGGATCCGTCTGTGTGTGGTGGCTCTTGATGCACTGACTCCAGCCTCAGTCCACTCCTTGTGAAAGTCCCCAACACCTTTGAATGGCCTTTTCCTGACAATCCTCTCCAGGCTGCGGTCATCCTTGCTGCTTGTGCACCTTTTTCTTCCACACTTTTCCCTTCCACATAACTTTCTATTAATGTACTTTGATACAGCATTTTTGGAACATCCAACTTCTTTTGCAATTACCTTTTGTGGCTTTCCCTCCTTATGGAGGGTGTCAACGATGGTTTTCTGCACAACTGTCAGGTCAGCATGATTGTGATTCCTAGTGAACCAGACTGAGAGACCATTTAAAGGCTCAGGAACCCTTTGCAGGTGTTATGGCTTAATTAGCTGATTAGAGTGGGACACTTTGAGCCTAGAATATTGAACTTTTTCACAATATTCTAATTTTCTGAGATTGTGAATTTGAGGTTTTCATGAGCTGTAAGCCGTAATCATCAAAATTATGACAAATCAAGGCTTGAATTATCTCGCTTTGCATATGAGTCTATCTCATGTATTAGTTTCACCTTTTAAGTTGCATTACTGAAATAAATGAACTTTTGCACGATATTCTAATTTTTCGAGTTTCACCTGTAATCATAAAAACAAAAAACATTAAAATGTTAAAACACTAAATATTAACATTACAATTGATTTAAAATTGACAAGATGGGAAGGAAAGGAGCAAGATGCACAAGGGGAGGAGGTGGGGTCTTAGTCCATTAACAACCTCCAGAATGACACACAGACACAAAACACCCATTCCCCCAAGTTAGGTATGTAATGCTTCAATACAATGTCTCCTGTTTATGTTATCCTTTCAGAGGAAAAAATACAAGTAATTATAGGTGGTAAATAACATGTATAGAAACTTATTTCCATGTGATCCACCCAATTTCTGTTGCCCAATTCTGTATTTCTTCTCTAAAATCACCTCTTTCCATCAAACATCAGTTTTCAAAGCCCCTTTACCTTTTATTGTCCTGGCCATCATCTGTATGTATATGTATATGTCTTTCCCAGGCAGACATGAGACAGCACCGTTAGTAGAAAGCGGCAAACATTGGTATAAAGATCCTGCTAGACTTATTTATTTCATAAATAAGATTTAAGATAAATAGACTTAAGGATCTGAATTGACTGTAAATAACCAGGAAAGTTAACTTTAACTTCTATTAAAGATATTGTTCACATGAACTCAGGCTGCTATAGTAATGAAAAACTTCAAATTATAAAAAAATGTAAAAGTATTAGTATTTGCTGCATGTAAGTATATTACTAGCAGTATCTAGGTTTACACTACCTTGTAGTTTTGGATTGTCTCATTTCAAAAATTGAAATGACATCTGGAGAAGAAAAAATTGGTTAAGGATGGGGGACTAGGAAAAGCATTGGAGTTCTTGAGGAAGAAAAGTGATCTGAAGAAGATGATCTTTGAATTAAGGTGAATTTATTTTTTTGAGCAGTGCTCTTATATACAGATAGATTAAATTGGCAACAAAGATTTTGAATAAAGAAATGGAAGTTCTGTTTCATATAAAATTATAATTTATATGAGATTTCTGGCCACATAAGAGATGAGAAGTATTGGTCAGTAACATCAATCATACCGAAAGCAAATAAAACATAATTTATAGTAACTGTAATAACTATGTTTCTTCTCATAGGGATGGCCACTGTTTAAATCAGCGTTTTTCAGTCTTGGCATCTTTAAAATGCCTGGACTTCAACTCCCAGCATGTTGGCTAGGGAATTCTGGAGTTGAAGTCCACACATTTTAAGTTGCCAAGTTTGAAAAAGACTGTCATCCACTTCGGAGGCACTCTGCTTTTGTTTTGTGAGAGAGTTGTGGCCTTTACAGAGGATGCTGGCCCAGATCCCTGGTCTGAATCAGCAGGGATTTTCTTATGGGGAGGATGAGCCCTCAGACTCAGTCTTCAGATTTCATCTGCTTGCTGAGACAAATGACCTCAGAAATCAGACAAATGTTTTTCCTGCATTGCTCTCTGCTACCACTGGGGGATGCATCGCAACCATCCCTTTCCTAAACAAAATGGAATATTCTTGTTGTGGTCCAGCAATTGATCTTGCATCCTTTCACTTTTTTTTATTCATTTCAGCTCTGGACCTGCTGGATAAAATGTTGACCTTTAACCCCAATAAGCGTATCACAGTGGAGGAGTCTTTGGGGCACCCTTACCTCGAGCAATACTACGACCCTTCAGATGAGGTGCGGGTTCTTTGAAGTTGGGGGGGGGGGAATCTTTTAAAAGGACGACCAGAGAAGGGGTCAGAAATTGACATCATGGCCTTAATGTGGCTGGGAAGCAGGATTTCTACATTCTGTTTTGTTTCTCTCTTTAGCCAGTTGCTGAGGAACCGTTTAGGTTCGACATGGAGCTGGATGACTTGCCCAAAGAGAAGCTGAAAGAACTGATATTTGAAGAAACTGCACGATTCCAGCCTGCCTATCAAGGTCCCTGAGAGCCTGTTCAGGCCAGTGGCAGGTATAGCTGTTCATCTTCAAGGGTAGCTAATTTAGTGCCCCCCCCCCGCAAGAAAATCTTTCAACCTGGGGGTGTAGCCTATGAATCCCATCCCCTAATCATGACATTACTTATAAATCTGAGGAGGGGGTTTCTTAAGCAAGGCACCATTCCCAGAGCCCTCTGCCTTGGAAGAATCAATTTAGAATAGAATAACAGAGTTGGAAGGGACCTTGGAGGTCTTCTAGTCCAACCCCCTGCTTAGGCAGGAAACCCTATACCAGGGGTGTTAGACTCAAGGCCTGGGGGCCGAATCCAGCCCGCAGGGTGCTTAGATCTGGCCCGCAGGGCTACCCTGGAAACAGTGAAGCATCGGCCTGCGGTGCCTCTGCCAGCAAAAACGGAACTCGGGAGGGCCGCAGGTGGCCCTCACGAGCTCCGTTTTCGCTGGCAGAGGGTTGCAGGAGGCCATCACAGCCAAAAATGGATCTCAGGAGCCCATTTTTGCTGACACAGCGCTCGGGCCACTACAGGCACCCTCGACACAAGTGACATCAAGCTGGCCACGCCCCCCCGGCCCCCAAGGTCAAACACAACCCTCGTGGCCCTCAATGAAATCGAGTTTGACACCCCTGCCCTATACCATTTCAGGTTATCCAATCTCTTCTTAAAAACTTCCAATGTTGGGCAAGTTGTTCCACTGATTAATTATTCTAACTGTCAGGAAATTTCTTCTTAGTTCTAGTTTGCTTCTCTCCTTGATTAGTTTCCATCCATTACCGATTTCACTCTTGAACAAATGGGATTAAACAGCAGCCCTGTACAAAAAAAAAAGATCAGATGCTCTGGTTATCCCCATGGGTTTATTTATTTATTAAATGTATATGCTGTCCATCTTTCCCTCTGGTGACTAGGTGGCTTACAACAAATAAAAACAATATAAAACATAAAAAATATTAAAACAATAGATATTAACATTAAAATTAAGAAAGATGGCTAAGCTTATTAAGACCAGCTGCCTGCAATTACTGCAGGGTTCGAATCTCGCCAAGGCTCAAGGTTGACTCAGCCTTCCATCCTTTCTAAGGTAGGTGAAATGAGGACCCAGTTTGTGGGGGCAATAAGCTGACTTTGTATAAATATACACAAAAGTATGAAGGCTATTGCTGAGCACATTGTAAGCCGCCCTGAGTCTTCGGAGAAGGGCGGCATATAAATCAAATAAAAAAAAAAAAATAAAAAAAAAAAAAAAAAGGAAGAGAGCAAAATACAAACAGGGTGGAGGTGGAATCTTTTCTCTGTCCACTATTCACCTTCAGTCTGGAATGCCCCCATCGGGACCCCAGGCCAATCCGCAGGGCCAGGTTTTAAGGCCCTTCTGGAAGTCTAAAATGGTGGGGACTGATCTCACTTCAAAGAGTTTGATATTCCAGGGGTTGTAAAGCCACAGCTCTTCTCCTGGACTGATAATCCTTTGTGGCAAGAGAAAAGAGCCGCTTATGACAAGTCTGTGTTTTATAACATACTGGTATTCAGCAATTAAATGTAGCTACATCTTAATGTACAAGATAGATAACTGAGTTGTGGTCAAGGCCTCCCAGATGCTAGCTGGTGAATCTTCATGGGATCCCTTCTTCTTTCAGGTCGCTGCTTCACCAGGAGATGACTTGGGACTGTACCCAGCTCCCCCTTTGGAATGTTGAGGGGATCACAGGATTCAGGGGTACCAACTCCAGGGTGCCCCTGTAGACTTGCTGTACAACTGCGCTTTGCTACGTGGCTGTGAACCCTGGTAACCCATCTCTGGACCCCCGTAATGTGATGTGTTGGGGTGAGACCCTGGTACCCAGGTTGGGGAAGGGGGGGGACTGCTCCCTCCCTTTATCCCTTTTCAAAGCAATGAAAGGGGTGTCATCTCCTTTTTTGGCATTTTACTGTCTTTGTTAATGAGTTAATAAACTAAACCTATTTTAGCAAGGCCATTTTCTGATCCCTTGGGCATTATTAGCAAGGGCAGCTGAAATCAGATCCTGGTTCCTGGACATACACTTTGTATCTTTCTTCTGTAATCCTCTGAACCCTGCTACATTTTGAAAACTGGGAGCAGAACCTTAAACTTTCTGACTGCCCAGCTTTTCTGCAACACTCAAGAATCCAGAATCCTTGATTCCTTCCTGCACAAATAGAGGGCATGTCTGTGCTGGTGTTTATCAATTGATTTATGCCACTTTTGAGACACCTGAAATGCACATCCGACCTTGGTAGTCATTTTAAGGAACTTCTGAAATGCAGTGCAAGGAAAGATCCTGTGATGATGAAAAAAGTGTCTGGTTTGAGAGCGACAAATACCTTTCCCTCTGCTTCTAACCATTATGTAAGAAACCGTGCAGATGAAAAGGAAGTCCTTACATTTCTTCTGCTTCCTCAACCTAGAGACTAAGATTTTTGGTTGTCTGCTTTCTTTCTCCGCCCTTGCATTTAATAAATTTGTGTGTGTGTGTGTATAAACTGCTGCATACCTTGAGAAATCAGTTGGCCTCTGCAATGGCACAGCACTTTTGTCTTCTTGCTGCTACGAACTAACATGGCTGCCCTGCATTCCTTTCTCAATATTTTTAAATGCCAATTTTTAACTCCCACTCTTAATCATGCAATGCAAAGTCCCTCAAGGAGTGGAACTTACAGTTTGGGGCAAGTATGAATTGGGAAGTGGGAAAATCACCGATCACAGTTCTGTTTTCTAAAGGGATAGTCCTGCTACCCCAAAACCACCAGACTGTGCCAGGTAGAAAGGGTTGTTTTTTTTTTTTTTTTTTTTTTTTTTTTTTTTGAGAAATACAGTGGGTTGTTTGGGTGTCCACTGTCATGACTGGAAATGAACCGCTCCCCCCTTGAAAGTTAGCCATTGCAGGAAAACTCCTGCTCAGTTGGCCCCACCTCTCCCCTCCCTTCCACGTGCCATTTTTCAGTACCAGTTTAGATGGTTCTTTTTCCTGAAACTTCCAGTTCTCAAAGATAAATGCTCTAAGCAGAACAATGGGATTTGGGACGTGGTTTTGTTTATTTGTTTCCCTTAACCTTCCATTTGAATGAAGGAGAAACTTCTGTGTTCAGACAGCATTGCTTGCTTGTCCTAGCTGTGATAATATGCAGTGAGCTTTCTTCCTAGGGTGTGTTGCCATTTGAAGGAACTTGCATTAAAGGGAATTACCGTAATGCTTCTCCATCCTTCCCTGCTTTGGACTGTATAAAGACCCTAAAATAAATCATTCCTTTATTCCTTCAGCAGCTGTTACGTCTTTATTTGGGGGTTTGGGGAATGGATCGTTAAATTAGAGTCCTTTTTAAGTTACAACAGTACTCTGCTGTACTCTGAGAAATGGATCTTAAATCATGAGAAGCATTTTATCCATAAGTAGACAATCATTAAGGTAGGAAAAACCCAGGCACTGAAAGGTGGTTTCCTCACCTGCAGATCTCAATCTCGTCTGCTAGCTAGATTATTACATTTATGGGATTATGGTTGTGGCTATTACTTTGCAGGTCATTATAATTTACTCATTAGTACTTGATGACATTCCATGCCTGTGCCGTCTGCTTCAAAACTTACCTGGTCTATGTACGGTGACCAAAGAGTATCCTGCTTCCTAATGTTGACATCAATGATAACAAACCAAATTGTATCTTTGCTTCCATTTTGTTACCTGCCTTCCTTATTACCATCCAGTTGAGGTGTTTTCTTTATGCTTTTTTTAAAAAACTGATCCCATAGGGCAGGGGTCAGCAACCTTAAACACTCAAAGAGCCATTTGGACCCATTTTCCACAGAAAACAAAACACCAGGAGCCACAAAACCTGGACGGGCGTGGCCAACTCAACGTCACACACTCCCACCCAGTCACGAACCCCCTTCACATCCTTCTTCCTTCCTTCCATGCTCCCTCCTCTGATTTTATCTTCCTTCCCTTCCTTTCCCTTTCCTTCCCGGAAAAATTATCCTGTCTTCTCTGGAGGCCACTCTACCACAAAAATATACCCGCTCCCACGTCTCTTTCCTTGAAGGCTGATCTTATTATTTCAACCCAAAGTAAGATTTAAAAAAAAAAAAAAAGATTTGGGACTCTGAAAAGAAACTAAACGGGTCTGGAGCAGGGGTGGGTTCTAAAATTTTTTACTACTGGTTCTGTGGGCATGGCTTATTTTGTGGGCGTGGCTTGGGGGGTAATGCGACTGGGTGGGCATGGCCAACTTTTTTCTTTTTTACTTTTAAAAGCATTTTTTCGGCAGAAGCAGTGCTGTGGAGTCGGAGTCGAGGAGTCGGAGTCGGAGGAAATTTTGGGTACCTGGAGTCGGAGTCGGAGTCGGCAAACAATGCACCGACTCCGACTCCGACTCCTACTAAATTTAGATTGGAATTTTAAAAAAAGCAAGTTTAAATGTCCCAATTCACAAAAAGTTATAATTAATGACTTCTCTACTGTAAGAATAAAGACCAATGCATGCAGTGCCTCACGTAACCGCAAAATGAACACGTTAAGTGACCGTGAAGAAGCATGCTTTTCATGTGCTTCACTATAAGGCACGCAACGCACAATTAGGAGTGGCAATACTTATACTTTCCATAGTGTTGTGTTCTGCTGTTACAGGGAACGCAGCGCCCATGGGTAACCTAGCCTCTCACTGATAAGGGATTAAGTAAATATGTTTTTTGCAGGACTAGAGACACTTGCATAAGTGAAGGGAATGGAGGGTCAATAGTTCAAGACTGAAGCTGTAAACCATTGGAAAAACTGCTGTCATTCAGCTAAGGCTATAAAAACTTGTAACTCTGATTGTTAGCTTAAACTTTAAACATGACTAAACACTGTTTAAATTTATGAACCGGCCAAATACTCTGTTCAAAGAAAATACATTGTATGTTTGTATGTGTGTTTCTAATTATTGTTATTTATTCATATTTGTTCTCTTTTATTCTTTAAAGTTTAACAATTCATTCTTTATCTTAATATCTTTATATTTGTTTGGGGTTGGCTTTCTTCCCTTTCATCTTTTTTATTGTACAGCAATCTTTCTCCTCAAACCTACCACCTCTCTCTTTTCTTTCCTTCTTACTTTCTCTTCCTCACCCTCTTCTTCTCCTCCCTACTTCCTCTTCCTTTCTCCTTCTCCTCCTCTCTTCCTCCCTCTCTTACCCTCACTCCTACTCTAATTTCCCTTCCCTTCCTTCATCCCTCTCTATTGCTGTATCCTTTTATGTATATGGACTACTCAGAGGGCTGAAAAAGTTATTTCTGACTGGTCCTCTCCCTTTTGACCAGTCCTCGAACTTACGACTGTCCTCACATTTTACGTTTTTGCCCTATCTTGTCACCATGGTGAAGAGAAGCAGTTGTGAAATGAGTGACATGGTTGTTAAAAATGCTGCACGGGCATAAATGTGAGGATGGTCATAAGTGTGAGGACCAGTCAAAAGTGCGAGGACCTGTCAGAAATGACTTTTTTCAGCCCTCTATACACATAGCCATGGCCACCCGGTCACATGACCAGCTAGCCACACCCACCCAGTCACATAACCTCCAAGCCATGCCCACAAAATAAGCCACGCCCACAGAACCGGTAGTAAAAAAATTTAGAACCCACCCCTGGTTGGGGGTCACCACAACATGAGGAACTGTATTAAAGGGTCGCGGCATTAGGAAGGTTGAGAACCACTGGCTTAGAAGAACTTGGTGGAACAGCTTCTTGGATTCAACTGTAAGTGTTTATATTGTATAGGACAAATCATGTCTAGGTTTAGTGCTGGGATATATAGCTTATTTGTTTGTATAAAGCCATGTACGTACAACTTACAAGACTGTGTATGTTGATATTAAAAATCTAATTATATGCCAGTTAGTATAACATATTTTATATTTTAGGGAAAGAGGCATCCTAAACAATGGCAAAAAGACTGCTAACAACAAACACAACAAAGTCTACTGTTTATGAGCACTTTGCATTATCAAGTGATGGAAAACATTACGTGTGCCAATGTATTAGAAAAGATGATGATGGTGAAAAACAATGTGATGCAAAAATTAGCAGTTTCAGTGGGCCTGATAAAAATGCACCTACAAGAGCATCAAATTTGAAAAGACACTTACAGCGTTTTCATCCCAAAGTGTTAGAAGCCGTGAATGAGAAAGATAGCAATGAAAACATTGCATCTACTTCTGTGACAAAAAACGTTCAGAAATCTACTGGAGAACAATCACAAATAAGAAAATTCTTTATATCTGACAAAGTTACCATAAGGATGACACCAGAAAAATTCAAACACCACATTATTGAAATGGTAGTAAAGAATAGTGTACCACTATCCTTCTTTTCACAGACAGCCTTTTTAGGCCTAAATGGAGAAATGGCAAAAAAACTTGGTGTTTCTCTGGAAAGAGAAAGTATAAGGAAACTTATAATTGAGGAGGCCAAATGTAAAAAGGAAGAACTACAGAAAGTTATGAAAGGACGTTTTGTCTTCCTTAAAATGGATGCATGCACACGTCACAGAGTCAATTATTTCGCTATTAATGTTAGATTTGTGGATGAAAATAACAAAACAATAACACGGACCCTCGGAGTAAAGGACACTCAGGCACATCACACCAGTGATTACCTTCAGAAGTTAGTGGAGGGTGTTCTAGAAGATTTTGAAATTAAAAAGGAACAGATTTTATGTGTTGTGACAGATAACGCTTCTAACATGTTGAGCACAATTGAGAAGATGAAGGCAGATGAAGAAGGTATCAAACAGATATTAGACTTAGAGGAAGACAGCTCTGCAAGTATTAGAGAAAGTTTAGAAACTGAAGAGAATGCTGACATTTTTTTAGACAACTTTGTTGAAGAAGCATTGAAGCTTGCTACTATTCATCATATGCGATGTGCTGTTCATACACTGCAACTTGCCATAAGAGATGGATTAAAAGATCGCCATGCAGCTACATTAATTGGCAAATTACGGCAAGTAACTGTTGCAGCCAGGGCCCCAAAAACAGATGCAATTTTGAAAAGACGTGCAGGAAAAGGAGCCATTTTGGATCAAACAACTCGCTGGGGAAGCACTTATTTAATGGTGAAGCGTTTGCTTGAACTTAAAGACTTCATAGAAGAAATGGACAATGAAAATCTTGCATTAACTGCAAGCCAGTGGACACAAACAAAAGAGCTGGAGAACCTTCTTTCTCACCCCTTCACTGTCACCAAGAGGTTGCAATGTGATGATCTAACCCCGGGTAAATTCCTCTTGGAATGGAAGAGCCTGTTATATCGCCTGAACAAAAATGGAGGGTTAATAGCTGAGGGCATTGCATCTTCAATGATGAAAAGAGAGAGTCTTTTGCTGGAAAATGAAATCTTGTTAGCGGCTATTTATGTCGACCCAATGAGCCGACTTTTATTGAACAGTAAACAGATTGCTACTGGGAAAAAGGCCCTCTATGATGTAGCAGTTCGCATGAAGGGATTACGACCTGAAATACCTCCACAGGAGGATGGAGTTCTTTTAAGCAATAGTGGTAACTCAGAATCATCTTCTTCAAACGAAGAATTAGACTTTGATTCCTTCTTAGACAAAATGGAAGTTGCTAAAGGAAAGCGACGTCGCATAAGCGTTACAGAACCAGTAAATGTCCAAATAAAAAAATTCCAACAGGAGTTTTATAAAGCACTAAAAGAAGTTGAAAAGTATGATCGCTCATCAAAACTTACTGTTGAAGAAGCCATCCTTGTTTATCCAGAGATCGTTAGTGATGTGGCCAGAATAGTTACTGCAATGCCACCCACCCAAGTCAGTGTCGAAAGATTATTTTCAGCCCTAAAAATAATAAAGTCTGACTTAAGAGCCTCTATGAAAGAGGATCTGGCAGAGGCAATTCTCTTCCTTAGAACTCTACATTGAATTGATTTGCATTTGCTAAGCCTATAACTACATTTCAAGATTAATATAAACCATTTCTAGGTTTTACAGATTTTGTTTTTGGTTCATATAGATAAGCTTTGTTTTTGTTCTAAAACAACCAAATAATGTGGTTTGTATTTTTGAACTGGTAAAGTTCCTGTTCCTGATGTTTATGCCTGCTGCTACTATCCAGCAACTTGATTAATTAAATTAATAAAAAAAAATTAATAAAACTTTGTTGTTTTCATTGTGTTTGTCTTTTGCTTAAACTGTTCAATACAGTAGACTGTTGGCTTCCCAGCCAGTAGTCCTGTGGTAATGACATGTATGTTGCCTTTCTTTCCTTCAAGGAATGTATAAAATACATTCGCATATTAATACAGAGGAGTCGGAGTCGGGGAGTCGGAGTTGGAGTCGGAGTCGGAAGTACAAAAAACTGAGGAGTCGGAGTCGGAGTCGGAGTCGGAACATTTATCTCCCGACTCCACAGCTCTGGGCAGAAGAGGTTGTAGAAAAAATGCTTTTAAAAGTTTTTTTAAAAAAAAGGCCTCTGATGAGGTGGGCGGGGTAAGCGAGCTGCGATCAGGCCAGGGACCGGTTCGGGGGCATGGCCAGCCAATGTTATTACTGGTTCTCCAAACTACTACAAGTTTTTACTACTTGTAAAAAGTAGTAAACCGGTGCGAACCAGGAGCAACCGGGTTAGTTTTAGCGTTAGTTTTAAAATTTTAATATTGATTTTAAAATTTTAATATTGATTTTAAATTGACAAGTTTTAAATTACGGGCCAAATTTATAAATTATTTTAACTCTATTTTTAACTGTAATGTTATGTATAGATGTTTTTATTTTGGCTGTTCACCGCCCTGAGTCCGAAAGGAGAAGGGCGGTATAGAAATTTGAATAATAAATAAATAAATAATAAAACCCACCACTGGTCTGGAGCAACCTTGGATTCTTTTGGAAATGAAAATGTAGTAAGTGGTGTTTTCTCTGCCCTGAACCAAGCAGAAACAATCACACACACACGTCTCTCCTCCCCACACACAGAAAAAAACAGGATTCAGAAATGTGAACCAGGAAACCCAGGGGGGAGTCCCCTCTGGACATGGGGGAGCGGAGAGAGAGGGTCAGGGGGCTACCAGCAGGGCCGGATTTTCCTATAGGCTAACTAGGCTTCAGCCTAGGGCCTCAAGATCAAGAGGGGCCTACACAGTGGTGGGATTCTTGGGGTTCTAGGGGGTTCGGCCGAACCCTTTGTTAAATTGCTGGCTCGCCCGCCCCTCGCCTCCCACCCGTGCGGCACCAGCCTACCGTAGCCAGGGGTGGGCAATTGTGGCTCTTTTACAACCTGTGGACTTCAACTTCCAGAATTCCTGAGACAGCTTGGCTGTCTGAGGAATTCTGGGAGTTGAAGGCCACAGGTTGTAAAAGAGCCACAATTGCCCACCCCTTCCCTAGCCTGAGTTCCGCTGCCTGGGATCCACGTGGGCTGCCACGTGATTCCCCACCGGCTCCGGACGCAAGAGAGCAGGATGGAGAAAGCCGCTTCCATGCCTTCACTCACCCTCCCTCTCTGCTCTGTTGGATCGTCGGCCGTTCGCTTACCCCGCCCACTCCCCATCTATTGCTGCCTCCGATGGCTAGAGGGAAAAAAAACTTCAAATTCTTGCCGCGGGGCTTCAAAGGGCCGCCCTAGAGCCAGTTCTGCAGCCAAACCCTTTGTTAAATTGCTGGCTTGCCCCGCCCCTCCGCACCACTATTTATTGCCAATAAATAGTGGTGGGCGAGGGGCGGGGGAGCCAGCAATTTAACAAAGGGTTCGGTGTTTTTTTTGTAATTTTATTGGCCCCCGGAGCTTCAGCATAGGCTAATTAGCCCTTGCTTAGATCGGCTCCTTGCTTGCAAAGAGTGCTGATTTCCCCCCCCCCCCCAGCTTTACTGAAAAATGAAAGAGAAAGTAAAGCAGGCTGTTGGCTTTGCACGTTGGAAAATTAGGCAGGCAGATTTCTTTTTCCTCACCAAAAAAGGTAGGTGCAAACAACAGGAAATTTAGGGAAAAAGAGGAGATTTTAAAACACAAAAGAAAAAAAGCTCTATTTAACTAGGGAATTGTAATAATTGAGATACTATTAATTGTATATTGTGTTGAAAGCAGAAATGGTTAAGTTGTGGTTTGGAGGAATATATGGGGGAAATTATTTGGTTTATTATTATTGGTAAATATAATTGATTTGTAAGAAATTAGATTGCATGGAAATAATTGGAATATTCATGTTCATATTGATTAATATACAAAAAAGGTAATTATATAACTGATTTATATTAAAATGTTGAATTCATATTAAACAACTGTAATATTACATAATTAACCAATGTGAGGATGGATATAAAAATAGATGAGAATGGGAAGGGGTATAATATAGAAGGGAAAAATTGAATTTGATTAAGATTAGAGATGAGGATGAGGGTAATATTGGTTTTTTACAAAAATAAATGAGGAATAAATATGGCAAAAAGGAAATATAGAAATTGTAAATTTAATTGAAATGACTAAACACTGTTTAAATTTGTGAACCGGCCAAATACTCTGTTCAAAGAAAATACATTGTATGTTTGTATGTGTGTTTCTAATTATTGTTATTTATTCATATTTGTTCTCTTTTATTCTTTAAAGTTTAACAATTCATTCTTTATCTTAATATCTTTATATTTGTTTGGGGTTGGCTTTCTTCCCTTTCATCTTTTTTATTGTACAGCAATCTTTCTCCTCAAACCTACCACCTCTCTTTTCTTTCCTTCTTACTTTCTCTTCCCCCCACCCTCTTTTTCTCCTCCCTACTTCCTCTTTCTTTCTCCTTCTCCTCCTCTCTTCCTCCCTCTCTCTCCTACTCTAATTTCCCTTCCCTTCCTTCATCCCTCTCTATTGCTGTATCCTTTTATGCATATGGACTACTCAGAGGGCTGAAAAAGTTATTTTTGACTGGTCCTCGCACTTTTGATCAGTCCTCGAACTTACGACTGTCCTCACATTTTACATTTTTGCCCTATCTTGTCACCATGGTGAAGAGAAGCAGTTGTGAAATGAGTGACATGGTTGTTAAGAAAGCTGCACGGGCATAAATATGAGGATGGTCATAAGTGTGAGGACCGGTCAAAAGTGCAAGGCCCAATCAGAAATGACTTTTTTCAGCCCTCTGAAAAAAGTCTATGCACATAGCCACGCCCACCCGGTCACATGAGCTACCCACGCCTACAGTCACGTGACCAGCTAGCCACACCCACTCAGTCACATGATTGCCAAGCCACACCTCCAACTAAGCCACGCCCACAGAACCTGTTGTTAAAAAATTGAATCCCACCACTGGTGAAAGGGCCTCATAAGTGGAATAGCCTAGGGCCTCTTTCAATCTAAATCCGGCCCTGGCTACCAGTCTTCGAACTTGGTGCAGTCTGGAGCTGCTGGGTTTTATGCCCGTTGCCTCCAACCAAGTCCCTTTGCTTCCCCACAGAAAATGCTCCAAAGCGCGTGGGGAGGCAAAGAGCCAGTCGATATCAAGGAGGGGATTCTCTATCCGCTCCCCCCTCGCAGCCTTTTAGCAACTATTGCCCTACCTTGCTTCCCCCTCCCCTTAAAACCAGGCTAGGGAAGAAAGCCAGGAGGGGGGAATCTAAGGGGGAGGGAAGAAGAGACCCAGGCAGATCCCTCTCTGAATAGCCTCGTCCAGATTTTGACTGATTTCCTCTCCGATCCTCCAACGAACAGACCCCACCCCCCTTTTGGGACTCTGTACCGCTGGGCCTTTATTTTCCCCATTTATTGGGGAAAATTGGTTTTTTATTGGGTCTTCCCCCCTGCCCCATGCCAAAAGGAAAGCCAGCCGGGTTTCTGCTCCAAGCCCCGTACCCTTCCCCCTACTCCCTTCTCAATCCCACTTCGGGACAGAGGAGCGCGCGCTGGAAACACGTGTTGGGGCGACGTCAGAGCACACCCTCTGATCCTCCGGCACTCGGCCTGCAATTCTCTGTGTTCCTCCAGGCCTGGCTTGCTGAGGAGGAGGGGGAGCAGCCCTGACGCCTCCGCTCCCTCCCCCCCCCTCCTCCCCTGGCCCCAGCCATCGCTGGCCGGCTTCCTCAAAGGCACGCTGCATTTCAAAGGCAGCAGCTCGCGTCTGGAGGTGCCAAAGAGTGTGCCGCTGCGAGAGCCGTGCCAGGCCTCTCCGCCGTCCAACTCGCCAATGGGGGCGTTTCTGCTGGGCCAGCCTCCCCCCCAGCTGGGTTTTTGTGCTTGGCGCTCGGCCGGGGGAGGGGAGCGCTTCCCCACACCTCCCCCTTCTTTCTCTTGGCCCGCCAACGAGGGAGGAGGTAGGCCAGGCTTGGGAGATGGCCCCCACCCCACAAGATCCACCCTTGCCGTTCTCTCCCAGCCCTCTCTGCTGGCGGCAACAGCAAATGTACCATAACGAAGGCAGAATCCTGTTGCCGCGCAAAGGCAAGTACATGGGCGCTTCGCTCCTGCACTAAAGCGACAGGGCGACAACTCTTTCATCCCTCTGCTGCGACAGGGCCACAGGGAGCCGCAGCAGAGGGGTGAAACAGCCGCATGCGGCTCCGGGGTCTTTTGTTTTGTAGATAGGCTGGCCCAGTCTTTCTTAATGGGCACAAAATAACTGCTGGGGGGAGAAATTAAGAGTGAGTCTGCTTCCTGCATCTAAAAAACATGTTTCTCCATTTCTCATTTAGGGAAATATAATATTCTGCCTTTTTTAAGTATTCCTCAAAATATTTCATTCTTCGGGGAGGGGGGCTTCTCACACAGGCCTGCTCCAGTCAGCCTAGTGAGGTGACTGCCCTTTAAAGGTTCACTTCAAATGATACACTTTTAATATTAATAGAGAAAAATAACTCTTTTCCTGGCTGCAGAAAATTAGTTCTGAAGCTCCCAAATTGTTCGGAAATAAATTCTAGTGTATCTCAGCATGTTTACCCAGCTAAAATGGAAAGAAAATTCTAGGAAGAACACAAAGGACTGATGGTCTATATCAGGGGTGTCAAACTCAATTTCATTGAAGGTCGCATTAGGGTTGTGTTTGACCTTGGGGAGCCAGGGTGGGCGTGGCCAGCTCGACGTCACTCATGTTGGGGGTGCCTGTGGTGGCCCAAGCGCTCTGACAGCAAAAACAGGGAGTTCCGTTTCAGCTACGATGGCCTTCTGCAACTCTCTGACAGCGAAACGGAGTTGGGAGTGCCACTTGCGGCCCTTGCGAACTCCATTTTAGGCTGCAATGGCCTCCTGCAATCCTCTGCCAGTGAAAACAGCTCGGGAGGGCCGCATGCAGCCTTCCCGAGCTCCGTTTTCACTGGCAGAAGCACAGTGGTCCAGTCCTTCATTGTTTCCAGGGCAGCCCCATGGGCCAGATCCGGCCCCCGGGCCCTGACTTTGACACCCCTGGTCTATATTATTTCTAGCATAATGGAGCAGAAAATTTCTGGAAAAAGCTGCCAGGAAAACAGCAGGCACTAGTCTCTGGCTGACTCCAAGGCAAACGCAGAGAAAATAGAAAGGACTATTATTTATTATGTTGGTGGCTATGTGCAATCTTCAATGCCTTTTTTATAAGGAATGTATATCTGCATAAAGATGGCCAACTGCTTTGTATACCACAATATGTTAACTTTCTAACTGCATAGTTTTTCAAAAAATGTGAAGTATTCAGAAATGCCTTGACTTATATCTAAGTCTGTGTGGGTTCCTTGTGCACTGCCCAGATTCGCTGAGTCTGGCAGCATGCAAGTTTAATTTCAGTGAGGCAGGCTAAGAGATTTTTGGTCACCTACACCTGTTTTTGGTCACCTATACCTGTTTCTGATCAAATCCTTTGGAGAGCTGTGAAGGCTGCTAGTAGTTGCTTTTTCTATCCTAACCCTATGGCGGGTGTTGGCAACCTGCGGC
Source organism: Pituophis catenifer annectens (assembly GCF_029215685.1). Classification (NCBI taxonomy): domain Eukaryota; kingdom Metazoa; phylum Chordata; class Lepidosauria; order Squamata; family Colubridae; genus Pituophis; species Pituophis catenifer. The sequence goes on along the minus strand of NW_027256885.1, from coordinate 92,571,154 downwards.
CCCGGAGCCACATGCGGCTCTTTCACCCCTCTGCTGCAGCTCCCTGTGGCCCTGTTGCTGCAGAGGGATGAAAGAGCTGTCGCCCTGTCACTTTAGTGCCGGGAGCGAAGCACCCCTGTACTTGCCTTTGTTGGAAGGTAGGTAAGACACATGTCTCGCTTCTCCCCTGCCCCACCCCTCCCCACCTGCCACCCCCAAATTGCATCCATACAGGGGGCGGGTGGCTAAGCGAGGGGCAGGAAGCCCTGCCATGCCTGGCGAGGGGGGGGAGAAGAGATGGCAAGAGGAGCTCCGTCTCACTCCACGTGTCTCGCTTCTCCCCTGCCCCACCCCTCCCCACCTGCCACCCGCTCGATAAAGAGATGGCGGGGAAGGGAAGCAGCCAGGCTGCTGTTGCCATTGGGGCACGTGGAGCAAGATGGTGGTGCTCTTGCCGTCTTACCTGATTGCCAGCTCCGTCGCGTTTCTCGCCGTTGTGTGCAGGGAAACAAGTACCGTAAAAAAAAACTTCTCGCGAGTTCAATTAATTCCAACTTCTCGAACTCAGGAGAAGTTTTTTTTTACGGTACAACTTGTTTCCCTGCACACAACAGTGAGAAACTTCTCTAACTCGCGAGACTTTTTTTTTACGGTACAATTTGCTTCCCTGCACACAACGGTGAGAACATATATATGTTTTTGTAGATTTTCATGGGTACAGGTATGCAAGTCTTGGTGTATTCGAGTCTTCTCCTGTGTAAGATTGAGAGCATTTTGGCAACGTTTCGGCAGAATCTCATCTGCCATCATCAGGCTTATGCAAGGGGTCTTCTGCAGCAACTGCCATTATTATTTCAAATCTGGTGCTGGTAGTCTGCTTTGCTGGGATGGCCCCACCTCTTCGTTCTGATTGGTTGGGAGTCCCAGTCTGTGTCTATTGGCTTGGCTTCGGGTGTATGGTCGGTTTTTCTCCACCAGGTGGCAGGGCTTCATCTTTGTGTCTGGCTGGAATGTGATTTGGCTGGAGGTCTCGGGGGGGTGTGTGTCTGGCTTCTAGGGTGTAGATCTTTCTGTCTGTGGGTGCTGGGACTCATTTGTTGACAAGGGCTAGTTTCCAGATGTCTGGTAGGTGGGAGGTATCATCACGTTTATTCATGTTATGGGAGCGTTTTTCTATTTCAGTGGCTTCCATAATTATTCTCTTGTTGAAGTGTTCAGTTTTGGAGATTAATTTGGTTCCTTCAAAATCAATTTCATGTCCTATAGCTTTAAGGTGCTGGAAAAGGGAGGAAGTTTTTTCTTCTTTTCTGACTGCATTCTTGTGTTCTGGAATGCGTGCATTTATTCTCCTATTAGTTTGTCCAATGTATGTGGCTGGGCAGATTTTGCATGGTATTTCATAGACTTCTTGGTTTTCTAGCTGGATCTTGTCTTTGGGGTTTCTTAAGATGTTGGCTATTTTTTGGTCAGTGCAGAAGGTTGTCTTGATATTGTGTTTGTGGAGAATTTTGCTGATTTTATCTGTGGTGCCTTTGATGTAAGGGAGGAGGGCGATGTTGTTGTCCTGTTCTGTGTTTTAGTTCTTGGGGGATGTCTCCCTTTGGATTAGGTTGGTGATAGCGTTTCTTTGTAATCCGTTAGAAATTAATACGTTTGTGAGAGTGTGCAATTCAGTTTTCAGGTGGTCTTTGTCGGCTAGGTGTTTGGTTCTGGAGATGAGAGTCTTGGCTACGGAATTGATCTGTGCAGGGTGGTGATGTGATTGTGCATTTAAGTAGCGGTTGGTGTGTGTTTTTTTCTTGTAGATGGTGTGTCCTAGGGAGCCGTTGGGTTTTTTGTAGATTAGGACGTCCAGAAAGGGAAGTTTGTTGTTAGCTTCTGTTTCCATAGTAAATTGTATTTTGGGGTGTAGGCTGTTGAGATGTGTGAGGAAGTTGTCCAGTTTTTCTTTCCCGTGTGGCCAAATTACAAAAGTGTCATCTACATATCTCAGCCAGAGTTTGGGTTTGTGTTCAGATTTATCTAAGGCGTTGGTTTCAAAGTGTTCCATGTATAGGTTTGCGATGACGGGTGAGAGGGGTGATCCCATAGGTGCTCCTTCTATCTGTTTGTATCTTTGTCCATTGTGGATGAAGTATGTGTTGGTTAGGCAGTGGTTGGTCAGATCTAGGATGTGTTTAGGGGGGTTGTTTTTGTTTTGGATTGCTGTCAAGGCTTCTTTAATAGGCACTTGGGTGAAGAGGGATATGACATCGAAGCTCACAAGTAGGTCACTGGGTTGTAGGTTTTGTTTATTGTTTCTATGAAGTGGAATGAGTTTTGTACGTATGAGTTGATGGATTCTGCGTAGGGCTGAAGTTGTTTGGCAAGAAATTTGGCAAGATTCTGTAGAGGTGAGCCTATGGAGCTGACTATGGGTCTGAGTGGTGTTCCTTCTTTGTGTATCTTGGGGAGGCCATAGAGCTTGGAGCATCTGGATGATTTCTCTCTGGGGATGAGTCTTTGCTGGATCTCTTTGCTGGATCCCAACCAATCAGAACGAAGAGGTGGGGCCATCCCAGCAAAGCAGACTACCAGCACCAGATTTGAAATAGTAACGGCAGTTGCTGCAGAAGACCCCTTGCATAAGACTGATGATGGCAGATGAGATTCTGCCGAAACGTTGCCAAAGTGCTCTCAATCTTACACGGGAGAAGACCCGAATACACCAAGACTTGTATGTATGTATGTATGTATGTATGTATGTATGTATGTATGTATGTATGTGTGTGTATATATATACACACATATAAATGTTCATTCATATATATATATATATATATATATATATATATATATATATATATATATATATGAATGAACATTGATTCTTTTTTCTCCTCTATCTTCTATGCAACCACATGATGTTTGTCAAGATTTGTGCCTTTCCTCATCTGAGTTAACTGAGATTTATGGTGTGAACGACCAGGGTGTTCAGAGTTCTTCTCTCCTTTTCTCCTTGTTCTTGTGTGTGTGTTAAAGTCTTTGTTTGCCCTTGAGGTAATTGTAACTGTTAAGTATCTCTGATCCCTAGAGACAAGAATTTTAAATTGTTAGAAAAAGAAAAGAGTTAAAGCAATAAAAAGAAAGAAAAAACCTTTACCCTGGGTTTGTCTGGCCAACAAAACAGGGTGAAGAGAATTGTGTTCATTTTTTTCCCTTCCGTCTCTGTACCTTTAGGAACAGCCCAAGGTTATGAGGGAATGTTTTAAGTTCATTGACAGGAAAATGTTCATTCTTGCATTTACTGTATGTGTTTAAGTGGTTTTATCTGTCCATCCTTTTCCTGAAGCATGTGAATCCAGCTTCTTTTTCTCATCTGTGGTGTCCCCATTTTGTTATGACTGGTTTATCTGTTTAATAACTGCAGTACTGATGGTTTTTTTTTCAAACTGCACTTCTCCATCTCTTATCCTCCAACAATGCCTTTCCTGGGAGAGTCACCCACAAAGAGGGGAGGAGGGCCTGTTCTCATGTCTTTCAACCCAGCACAGACAGCACTGCAACCTGTGGAAGCAAATCACACTCACCCAGATGCTGCCTCCAGAGGAGATCTTCCATCCATTTGAGCCAGGAATTGGGTTTGGATCCAGCCATCCACTAGAAAGTCATCACAGCAACCAGAGTGGAGCAGACCTTCCCAAGCCTGACTGACAGGCCTTACCACCAAGCCAAGCCTAACAGACTTGAAAGAGAAGACCCTGAGATGGACAAGTGGAGACTAAAAGACTCTCTTCAAAGTCTCAGAAGACAGCTGGAAAGACTGTGGGGGGAGGGCAGAAACTCATTGTAAAGTTTTTTCTTTCCTCATTTACCTTGAAGTAATTAGTTAGTTGAATGGATTCATGGAGGGATGGCATTTGGGAATGGTTGGCACAGCAAGTTCTGAACACCTTGGACTTCTGTCTGGTGGGAGGGAAATTTCTCCAGCATGTTTGTATTGTTTGCCTTGTAGAAGTAGCTGCATACATACACACAGACACCCCATTCAGAATCAGACTGAGGCTATCCCCTTTACCCACCCCCACATAAAGCAACCGGGAACAGGAAGGCGGGGTGTGCTGAGTCCGTACAGCCATCTGGCTAGCAGAAGCCAGTAATGCTGGCTAGAAACCCTTTTACTTGTATTGTTCACCACGTGCCAAGCTGAGACTCCAGTAAAGAGACCCGTTCTGCTCACAGTGTGGCCTCTTCTTTTGCAGGCTTGGTTTGGAACCATGACAGGTAGCCAGCAGGGGCCTTGCCGGGTGCCAGACTATATACAGGAGTTCCACTGGCTTTGCCAGCAAATTATGACATTGGCCAGAACAGCTTCTGATTCGTTGATTCAAAGCAGGGCTTAATAGAGGCCTGCGGCAGGCCTGTGCATACTGTGGCCTGCCCCCTCAGTTAACCGAGTGGTACCGGGCGGCCACAGAGTTAGATGCCAAGTTGAGGGAGTGCTGTCCCAAGAAGGACCTGGGATCTAGGCCATGCAGGTTTCCTAAGCGGCAGTTGACAGCCAATCACCAACCTACTGAAAACCAAACCTGCCACGACCAAGCTCCAACCCAACCAGCCCCTTCAGTGGACTGTGGAGTGCCAGAGGGCCTTTGAAATGCTGAAGGGCCTGTTTGCCCAGGAGCCAATCCTCAAGAACCCTGATCCCGAATGACCCTTTGTCATCCAAGCGGACGCCAGCGATGTAGCCATCGGGGCTGTTCTTTTGCACTGCAATGATAAAGGCGAGCTGCAGCCTTGCGCCTATACCTCCCAGAAACTCACCAACGCAGAACAACAATGTGCGATTTGGGAGAAGGAGTCTTTCGTGGTGCGCTGGGCACTGCTGACGTGGCAACATGTCCTGGAGGGGAGTAAAATACAATTCGAGGTATGGACTGACCACAAAAATCTGGTGGCTTTACAGACCCCAAGGAAATTGTCACCGAAACAGGTGAGGTGGGCGCAATATTTCCAGCATTTTCAGTTCACCCTCAAGTATATACCAGGAGGGAAGAATTTCTTGGCGGACGCCCTGTCCCAGCCACCGCAGTACAAGAGTGGCCATGAGCAAGTAGTGCATGCCACCATCCCACTGGTCCAGCCAGCGGCAGAGATTGAGGTGGAACAACAACAAGCCAAGGGGGGATCGAGCTCCGTCATGACTGACCTGACCCAAATCCTGAAAACTGCCTTATTGACTGACCCCTGGTTCCTAGGGAACCGACAATGGTTAACCCATGGAGTGGGGGTTGGCATGGAAGGGAACTAAACTATATGTTCCCAGTGTACTAAGAACACAGGTGCTGCAACGCTGCCATGATGTCAAACAAGCCAGTCACTTTGGTTTCTTGAAGACATTATACCTGGCCAATAGGCAGTTCTGGTGGCCACGGATGAAGAAGGACATTGAGGCCTACATAAAAAGCTACGTGCCCAACCTGTGCCTCTATGAAAACCAGGCCGGGGAAACCGCCGGGCCTGCTGCAGCTGTTTGCAGACCCCATTAGGTCATGGGAGGAGATTGCCATGGATTTTATTGTGGACCTCCCAGAGAGCCATGGGAGCACGGTCATCTGGACAGTGATAGACCTTTTTTCCAAACAGGCCCACTTCATCGTGTGTTCAGGCTTACCCTCAGCTCACAAGCTGGCCAAATTGTTCCTGATCCACGTCTACCGGCTACATGGGGTACCAAGAAGGATAATATCAGACCGGGGAGTCCAATTTACAGCCAAATTTTGGGGGGAGTTTGTTCGGGCAATCAGTTCCTCAGCTCTGCCTTCCATCTGTTTCTTGCATTACTGTGTTAATCTCTATATGAAGTCTCCGTTTCTGTTTCCCTGCAATGATGTAGTGTGGGAGGGGTTTGGTTAGCATTGCTTTAAATAGCTGGTTTTAAGTGAGAAGCTTCAGTTCTTGCCTAGATCTCTTGTTATCACAAACCTTCCAATAAAAGCTCCTTTTGGAACCACTGCAGTTTCAAGAGTCCTGCTTTCTTGGGAAGATCGGAGAGGCAAGACCTTACACCACACCTCTTTTCTTTTATTGTGCTAATGCGGAGTATAGTTTCCCAATTTTAGGATATTCCAATAATTTATTGTGTTGCTTTTTGATGTGGACCTCTTGAAGACAAATAAAATCTAATTGTAACTTTCCTAGTTTGTTAAAAGTCCTTTTCCTTTTCATAGGAGAATTCAGTCCATTTATATTAATCAACAGTAGTTTTATTTCATCTTCCATAGTTTTACTTGTAGATAGATCTTATTGTTCTGGTCACTCTTATTTCTCTCTGTTCTTTTATCTTTGCACCTTCTCATTCTGCTCTCTCCTTTAATTCTGTTTCATCTTTTTGTTGTACGTTTCCTCCTCCTGATGCTTTTTCTTGTTTCTTGTCATCTATCTCCTCTCTCTTTTTTCCTCATATGATCCAAATTGCTCATCATAAAATTGCTCTGCTTTCTCTATAGTAACCAATCTATGCCTTTGTTCCATCCAGGTCACCAGGATTCCCTCAGGTATCAGCCATCTGAAATTTACTTTATGCTTAATTAGTTGTCTTGTCAGAAATTGGTATTGTTTTCTTGTGTCTCTTACTCTTCTAGAAACTTGTTTCAGAACTGTTATATCTCTTCCTTTATATTTCAATGGCTTATCTCTTGCTCTTTGAAGTATCTCTGTTCTTAGTGCCTTCTTGGTAAATCTCACATGTACCTCTCTAGGTAATTTATTTCTTGATGCATATCTTGTGTATACTCTAAATATTTCGTCCATCCCAACAAACATCTCTTGCTTGTCCCCCTCCAACAGTTCTGCCATTATCTCTGCAAGGTTTCCCCCTTTTTCTTCCTCAATGTTCTGGAATCTCAAGAAGTATTCAGCTTTATCCATCTCCAACATGATTACTGTTCTCTCAAGATTTTTGTCTGCCTCTTTAAGTCTATCATCCAACTCTTCCAATTTTTTCTCTGTTTGTTCTGATTTCTCTTCTATTTTCTTCATCCTTTGTTCATTTCGTCTTCTGGGTGCGCTTCAAGGTGTTGGTTATCACCTTTAAAGCGCTCCATGGCATAGGACCTAGATATCTTCGAGACCGCCTGCTGCTACCAACGGCCTCCCATCGACCTGTGTGCTCCCACAGAGAGGGCCTCCTCGGGGTGCCATCAGCCAAACAATGTAGGCTGGTGACCCCCAGGGGGAGGGCCTTCTCTGTGGGGGCACCCACCCTCTGGAACCAACTGCCCCCAGAGATTAGGAGAATCCAAGACCTCGGTGCCTTCCGCCGTGCCCTTAAAACCCTCTTTTTTCAGCAAGCCGGGCTGGCTTAACTTTTTTTTCTTAATTTTTAAAATGTTTTAAATGGGTTTGTTATTGCTCTTAAATTATGGGGCCAAATTTATATATATTCTTTTAATACTATTTTAATATTTGTAATTTATGTTTTTATTCGGCTGTACACCGCCCTGAGTCCTCAGGGAGAAGGGTGGTATATAAATTGGATATAAAATAAATAAATAAAATAAAATTTTTCGTTATTGTCTGTTGAATGTTCTCCATTTTATCATCCATCTTTTCCAATTTATCATCCATCTTTTGCATTCTTTCCTTCATGTCTTCAAAATGTTTTGTTGTTGCTTCTTGAAATGTTTGGAGCATTAATTTCAATTCTGCTTGCGTCATATTTATCGTATTCATCATGTTCATTTTTTCCTGCTGCAACATGCTATCCAAATCCTTTCTTTTCTTGATAGATTTAGTAAATTTAATAAATTTGTAATCCGCTTAGGCCCACCAAGCCCCAAAGTTCAACCACTCAGATTTATATATCACGCCCCAAAAAAGTTCAAACAAGAAGGAAAAAAGAAAGTTCTTTGCTATTTCCCAGCTTCTATTTACTTTATCTGTTTCGTTTTCATCTAAGTTCAAAGAGCTGCACAGTTTAAAATGTTACAGTGTTTCACTCTCTGTCTCTGCTGTCTGGTATAAACAGTTTGCTAGAGCAGGTGTTATTGTGGCTAACAAGCTTATCTTCAGTAGCCAGTCAAGGTCATACTTTCAAAGTACTTTCATTACTTTTGCTTCTCTGCAGTTTTATCCAGTAGGCGTCACTTTTGCTCTATTTCTCGCCTGTCTCTTTTGTTAGCTTAATTTGTATCATCTGCGCCAAAGGTTTTTAAAAGTCCCAGGGGTCCAAATTTCATATTCCCAAAAAGTTTCAACTTAGACTATTTTGTATTTTAAATCCCCAGTCCGACTTTCTAGCTTTTCAGTTTCTTCTCCCTTTTTAAAAAAATTATCTTTTCTCTACTTCCAGTTCTATATATAGCTCACACGTTTGCTCGCCGCTATTCTTGGGGGTGGAAAACAAACAATTCCACCTCCTCTTCTTTGAGTCCCACTTTCTCCCAGGCTTTATTTTAGGGGGTAAATTCCACAACACGAGTTGGAGAAATCTCACCCAGATCGGTCACACTGTTCGTCAACATCTATACTTGCTGCATCAGTTGGCTGTCACAGCTTCGGTCAGGCACACAATGGCCGTCTTTTTCTTCCCGCCGGATTGAGAGCTCCTCCACGTCAAACAAGGAGTATGCAGTCTCCTTGTGATCCGCGAGGTGTCCTCTCTGTCTTCATCACCCCTCCAGGGTGATTTCGGTCCCTCAGAACATCCTGGCAAGTCAAATTCGGTGCGATTCCAAGGAGCCCCGTGGAGATGCATCGTATTGCCGCGATGTCAGCCCCGCCGCTCGAAGCAGACTCACTCTTAATAGCCCTCCCCCAGCAGATATTTTGTGCCCATTAAGAAAGACTGGACCAGCCTATCTACAAAACAAAAGACCCCGGAGCCGCATGCAGAGTTTATCGAATCAACTCCTGGATTGCCAAGCAAAGGCAATTGCCTAGAGATGTGGTGATTTATTTTACAGACAAAGAAATTAGGAATAACATCGTGCAAAATTCCTTCAATTCTAAGTTGCAATTGCATGGAAGAAAGATTTGGATTTACAAGGAACTCCCACCTAAGATATTGATGGAAAGGAAGAAATTTGGTTTTCTGGTGAATGAGTTAAAAAAGAGAAATATCTCATTCAGGTGGGACGCCCCAGTTGGTATTATATTTAGATATCAAGGAGAAAGATATCAGTTAAACACTGTTGAAAGAGCGGAAGAATTTTATCAAAATAGGCTGAAAATGAACTTAACATCTTCAGGTATAATACAGGATAAGCAGAAGGAGCTGGAAATAAAGGTAAAATATCGAAATATAGAGACTGTACCAGATGAATTGCCTTTGGATTTACTGGATACCCCAGCTGGACTATTTACAAATCTGAGAGAAGTGGCATCTAACCTTAAGGTGATGACTTATCAAGGCAAGGATAAGCATGGAAACCAATTAGGTGAAATACAAGGGATAAAAAAGAAATATGAGATACAAAAACCAAACCAACAAGACCAATCTACAAAGCAGAACAAAATCCGACCAGATGATACACAATTTGTAGAAAAGAAACCAGGATGGAAACCAAACCCACAAAAAGTAAAGAAAAAAAGAAATAGGTGGCATAAAAATAGAAATTTCTGAATCAGGCAACAGTGAAGCCAGTGACTTTAAAATATGAATGATTATGTGTAAACACAGAAGAGGCGACGTATTGGTTAATATCATCCTGAAGATTGTGGCAGATCTCTGCATGGCCGTAATTTGGGGACGTGAAATGAGCCTTAAACTGATGGATTTGAATTATCCATTTTGGAATTTTTTTTTTTGTGTTGATAAATATATTATATCATCTTGAATTACAAGGCAAGAGAATTATGCTGGGGCATGCAGAAGATCGGGTTGTTACCCACTACGATGACGGGAATTAATAATCCTGATGAAACCCACAATTATTACTATATGGAATATAATTATAATGTCACTCGGGTGGTTGTTTTTACTTTTATATATATAAGAAGATATTTACTACTGATGGGGGCAGATATGATTGAAGATCTTGAATAAACTGTTGCACCAGCAAGTTATGTTACCCGATTATGGATGTTGGTTCTACCAATCCAGTGGAAAGACCTTAAAGAAGATACTATATGGATTATAAATTTAAAGTCATTGTCTTTTCTTTTTTTTTATTTAGATATAATGGAAAATATAGACATATATTTTTAAGTAGTGTGGGCAGTGAATCAAAGATATTAAGAAATGTTGTGTATGGTAATTTTGCTTGATAGTGGGTGAATAAGCTAGTTAGTAGATTGATTAGTCTAAGAAAAGGGATTTTTAAGTGATATATTTAGGGGAGTGGAGGAAATGGATAGAGTGGAATAAATGTTAAACTAGATTTGATGGGGAAGGCTGCTTTGAAATGTTATAGTAATATACATAGAAGATTAAATGTTAAAGTAGGACTTATTGTATAGTTTTAAAGTGGAGAAGTTATTTTATAATGTCATAGTATAATGTCTTTTTTTTTCCTTTTTTTTCCTTTCTTTTCTCTTTTCTCTTTTCTGAAATGTATGGATAAAGGGGGATGTTATAATATTAATAATATTTTTAGTAAGTAAAGGTCAATATCTAGAGGAGGGAGTAAGTAATCTGTTATGAATTAGGTTTTTTTTTGATATCAAGAAGTCACGGGGGGATGGGTGGGGTGGGGAGGGGGGGGTTAGGGAGGGGGAGGGACGGGGGGAAAAAGGGGGAAAAATCTGTATTTGAAAACTTTTTCAATAAAAAAAAAAAAGAAAAAAGAAAGACTGGACCAGCCTATCTACAAAACAAAAGACCTTCAGCTCCAGGATGATGGGATTAAGAAGAACAGGACATGATCCTTCAGGACATACTAGGGTTAACTCACCACCATTAAGCAGAAGACACAGAGCTCTGTGAAGTTTCCGAAAGATGCCCTAATTAATTCATGAGCCATGAGCCAAACTTCAAAAGAAATACAGTCATTTATTAGGAGCACCATTTCGGCAATATTCAGATGCAGTTAGAACTAATCCCACGTAGATTTATGTTCCCCTATGACCCTGTCTCTCCCCTCCTCCCTGGCCATGTCATAAATCACATTCTCCAATTAACCGCTTTGGCTAGCTGTGAAACCCAACACTCTCCTACTGATTGTGGTTGGAAAGCATGTATGGAATGCAGCTTCAGTTATGGAAATCAATCAGCTCTATCAGTTCTCCCTCCCTCCTGCTCATGGCAACTTGAAAGCTTTGCAAGCTTGCCATTCGGCTCCCCTCACTTCCCGAGGGCAACCTGCACAAAGCAAAACAATTTGAGTACAGATGTAGAGTTTAGGGATGTGACCCCCCCACCTGGCTTGTTTGGATTTTCTGTGTGAAATTTAGCTATAAGGCGATCAGCCTGGATGTTTCGACTCTTTACCTAAGATGCCTCTGATAAGGGGTAACCCTTCCACTTGATTAAATATTGGAGTTGACTCCTGTGCCACCTTGAATTGAGGATTTGCTGAAGCTCATAATGGGCCTGGCCCCCTATGACCACGGGGTCTGGGGGCTCACAAGGTAGTGGCCTCAGGGTCGATCCGACTACGGGTTTTAAGAGGCTACTATGGAATACCGGGTGTATCTTCCCTAGTAGTCAGGGCAATTTCAATTGCACCGTGACCGGGTTGATTATCTTTACTATGGGGAATGGTCCCATAAACTTTGGCCCCAGTTTCTTGCTAGGGAGTTTTAACCTTAAATATTTTATGGAGAGGTAAACTTTCTCCCCCAATTGAAATGGCCTTTGGGGAGCTCAGTGTTTGCCTGCCTGTTTCTTATAGGTTTGTGCTGCTTTAGCTAGCGCTTTCTTGACATTCTCCCAGGTTTAGCTAGCGCTTTCTTGACATTCTCCCTCCCTCCTGCTCATGGCAACTTGAAAGCTTTGCAAGCTTGCCATTCGGCTCCCCTCACTTCCCGAGGGCAACCTGCACAAAGCAAAACAATTTGAGTACAGATGTAGAGTTTAGGGATGTGACCCCCCCACCTGGCTTGTTTGGATTTTCTGTGTGAAATTTAGCTATAAGGAACTGTCAGCATCAGCTTTCCTGCTTTAGCTGCCATAAGAAACGGGGAGGGATTAGGTATGGAGCAAAGGGGGGGAAGAGAGCAGGAGGGGGTTTGTCTTTGTAGGAGGGGACTTCGTGGGAATCGAAACTGGATTTCAGAAGGGGATGAGCGACCAACTGTCTCGACATTCCTGATGGATGACGCTGCCAGACGTGTTGCCACCTGACCTTTGGAAGACCTTTAGATTGGCTGAGAAAATATAAACACGAGGGGGGGAAGAAGCTTAGTAGATGCATTTCGCGCGTTTTGGTCACTTCCAGCTTTTCACTGGGATGTTAATCTTTTCATATTCAGTAAAAGTACCAAATTCTTCAAAATGCTTGAGTTTGGGGTTTTCTTTCCTGGATACTGAAGGAAGCATACCTGACATTAAGCTGGAAGTCATCTCAGTCATCCCGGACAAAACCCGAGGGGACTGAAAATCCAAAGTATGTCAGATCGAGGGAGTGATGACGAAGGGAAGATGGGGGCAGCGAGTTCAACCGCCCTCCAGTCGGAAAGAGAAACTACAGAATGGCTGGAAAAACTCCGTTTGGAACCGGAGGAAGCTAGATGGTCCAAAGGTGTGGGCAGACTGCCGGACTGGGGGGAGAATCCCCGGGGAGTGACGACTTCCAGACCCCGAAAAAGGGAGGCAGTGTGGATGCAACAGCAGAAGGAACGTCTCATGATAGATCAAGCCTTGCAGCTTATCCGTGATGTGGAAGAAAGCAGAAAAAACCGTGAGTCTTTTGAAACTCCTGTGGAGAAGGGGGAAGCAGACCCCAGGGGGGAGGCCGAAGAGACAGCCTGCGGGGGAGAGGAAGAGTTTGAGGAGGGAACATCCCAGGCTTCGGCAGCTCGAGGAAGAGATGCAGCCGGCCAGAGAACCCCAGCCCTGCAGGCCCCCCCCCGCAGACGTAAAAAGCCAAAAATCCCCCCCCTTCCTGGAAAGTTTGATGGAAATCCTAAAACCTTGGGATTTTTCCTGACCCAAGTGTGGAACCACATGCAGGATTGGGGGGAGGACTACGAAACAGATGCGGCTAAAGTCAGAAGCGTTGCGAATGCCCTAGAGGGAGTGGCGGCTGAGTGGATGGTAGTTCTCCACAATAACAACTCCCTCCTGCTGAGAAATTACAACCAGTTCATGAGGGCCCTTAGAAGACGTTTTGAAGACCATTTAGCTGAACGAAAGGCGAGACTCAGAATGAAGAGCATTCAGCAGGGCCGGAGGCCGGTGGCAGAGTATATCCAAGAGTTTCGTGAACTGGCACCTTATATGACAGGCTGGTCAGAAATGGCGCTTTTGGAGAGCTTCAAGGATGGATTGAATGATGAGATATATCGAGATTGCAGGAGCATGGGGGTCCCCGATGATTTGGATAGATGGTACATAGTAGCTGAGGATGTGGAGATCGAGCTGAAACGGAGCGAACTCCGAGGAAGGCGGATGGGGGACCAGTCATCCTCTCTCTACCGTAAGGGGGGGGCCCAGCTAGTTTTATGACCGAACCCCTTGAACTACAGTTGGGGAATCATATAGAAAAGCTCAGCTTTATCGTAGCACCTGGCATGGAAAGGCCCCTAATTCTAGGACTGCCTTGGCTTCGTAAATGGAACCCACGAGTAAATTGGAAAACGGGGGTCCTGCGCATCCGTACAGCAGAACCACCTCCGGAAAAGGAAGGCCCCTCCCTAAGGGACGACGTAAGACCAGAAGGGGCAGCAGTAGCCATTAACTATATTGAGGGAGAAGAGAAAATTCCAAAGGAATATTGGGACCTCAAGGAAGTGTTTAGTGAAAAAGCGTCTGATAATCTGCCTCCCCACAGGGCCACTGACTGCACCATTGAAATACTCCCAGGGGTGAAGCTTCCCAAACCAAAAATATACCCCATGACACCTCGAGAATTGGAGGAATTGCGGAATTTTATTGACAAAAACTTAGAACGGGGATTTATCGAACGAGCCAAACCCAAGGTAGCAGCGCCAGTAATGTTCCGCAAAAAGAAAGATGGATCCTTCAGATTAGTTGTTGATTATAGAAACATGAACGCCATTTGCGTGGAAAATGTCTATCCCCTCCCACTTATGAAGGACATGTTGGCCCATTTAGGAAAGGGAAAATTTTTTACCAAACTTGATTTAAGAGAGGCATACTACCGAGTGAGAATAAAAGAGGGAGATGAATGGAAGACAGCATTTAATTGCCCACTGGGGTGTTTCCAATTTAGAGTACTCCCTTTTGGACTACAGGGGGCCCCGGCCGTATTCATGCAGTTGATCAACGAAGTGTTGCATGAGCATCTATATAAGGGGGTGTTGGTCTATTTGGACGATATTCTAATTTATTCTGACAACATGGCCGACCATATAAGATTGGTTCGAGCGGTCTTGAATAAACTCAGAGCAGCTGAACTCTATGCTAAACTTTCTAAATGTGAATTCCATCAAGACAAAATCGACTATCTTGGATATCGTATATCGCATGAGGGAATAGAGATGGACCCGGAAAAGGTCCGGGCAGTAATGGAATGGGCCGCACCACGCACCCGTAAACAGTTACAGAGTTTCTTAGGGTTTGCTAACTTTTATAGACAATTTATCCCCTCTTTCGCAAAAATCGCACTGCCAATTACAAACTTGCTCAAAACCAAAGGGGAAATAAAACCCAAACCCTCGAAACCACTAGAATGGACTATGGACTGTCAGGCCGCTTTCGAAAAACTGAAACGGTTGTTTGCAGCTGAACCTGTGCTCAAACACCCCGACATAGAACAACCTTTTGTAATACAAGCGGATGCTAGCGACGTTGCCGTAGGAGCGATACTCTTGCAAAAGAATGAGAATGGAATATTACAACCTTGTGCTTACACATCCCGTAAACTATCTGAAACAGAAAGGAGATGGGCCATATGGGAGAAGGAAGCGTTTGCAGTTAGATGGGCGCTGTTAACATGGAGACAATTTTTAGAAGGGGCAAAACATCCTTTCGAGGTGTGGACTGACCATAAGAATCTAGAAGCATTAAAAACACCACGCAAATTGTCACCCAAACAGGCACGCTGGGCCCAACATTTCAAGCGTTTCAATTTCACTTTACGTTACCTTCCTGGGGGAAAAAATTTCATGGCAGACGCACTTTCCAGATTACCACAGTACAACAGCATAAAGAAGGAACTGGTTCAACCAATGCTCCCCTTAACGCAATTGGCAACACCTGTCACTACCAGAGCGCAGAGTAAAACCGATCCAGAACTCTCAGGAGATTTACTCGAAAAGTTACGAGAAGCACTAAAAGCTGACGAGTGGTTTAAAATCCACTCGAATGAATGCACACTTCGCGATGGACTAGCTTGGGTTGGATCAAAATTGTATGTTCCGGCCACATTAAGACCAACCGTATTGCAATATGCGCATGATGCCAAAGCCGCAGGACACTTTGCGTTTGTCAAAACTTTACATCTTGTTAAGAGGCAGTTTTGGTGGCCTGCACTAAAAAAGGACATACAGGCATATGTGGCTAGCTGTCCAGTATGTGCCTCGGCTAAAAGACCTCCAGGAAAATCCCCTGGATTACTGAAAAGTGTGGCTAGACCGAACGCCCCATGGAAGGAAATATCTATGGATTTTGTGGTGGACTTACCCGACAGTGAGGGCTGCACTGTCATTTGGGTAGTAACTGATTTGTTTTCCAAACAAGTACATTTCATACCTTGCTCAAAGATCCCTTCAGCAAAAACCCTCGCAAAATTATTTATTCGGCAGATTTACCGACTACATGGGTCTCCGAAAAGAATAATTTCTGATAGGGGTGTGCAATTTACTTCCAGGTTCTGGAGAGAATTTTTAAGATTGATAGGCTCCGCACAGGGGTTGAGTTCCAGTCACCACCCTCAGACAAATGGTGCTTGTGAAAGAACCAATGGGATGCTCGAACAATACCTTAGGTGTTACGTGAATTACCAGCAGGACAATTGGGTAGACTTGTTGCCATTTGCAGAAGTGGCGTATAACAATTCTGTGCATAGTAGCACCGGATTCACCCCTTTTAAGGTTGCATCGGGCCAGGATTTTGTACCCATTCCCGAGTTACCTCAAGATGATCCCCAAAATCCCTCTTTGATAGATTGGATGGAACAATTAAGGAGCACCTGGACAGTGACTCGGAAGGCATTAGATGAGGCACACCGAGCTCATAAGGCACAAGCCGATAAGAAAAGGTCCCCAGCTCACATTTACAAAGTGGGGGATAAAGTCTATTTGTCTACCAAATACTTACAAACCACCCAGAGGTCAAAAAAGCTGGGGCCTAAGTATGTAGGACCATTCCGGGTGATTAGACTGATAAATCCAGTGACAGTTGAATTAGAATTACCAAAAACCTTGAGACGGATACATCCTGTATTTCATGTTAGTTTATTGAAACCTGAACACTCATCTCCCCTAAGGGTTGATCATAGCAACCCCCCAATTCCCATCCTCATAGAAGGGGAGCAACATTTTGAGGTTAAGGAAATCTTGGACTCTAGAAAACACCATGGTAAAGTCCAATATCTGATTGCCTGGAAACATTTTCCACTATCTCAGGCTGAATGGGTGAATAAACGGGATGTCCGAGCTCCCAAGAAAGTACAACAGTTCTATGCCAAATACCCTGATAAACCTTGATCATTGTATATATTCTGTTTCTCTTTCTCTTTTTCCTTTTAATTAGGACTAACGTCTCTTCTGCAAGAGGGGCCGAATGTCAGCATCAGCTTTCCTGCTTTAGCTGCCATAAGAAACGGGGAGGGATTAGGTATGGAGCAAAGGGGGGGAAGAGAGCAGGAGGGGGTTTGTCTTTGTAGGAGGGGACTTCGTGGGAATCGAAACTGGATTTCAGAAGGGGATGAGCGACCAACTGTCTCGACATTCCTGATGGATGACGCTGCCAGACGTGTTGCCACCTGACCTTTGGAAGACCTTTAGATTGGCTGAGAAAATATAAACACGAGGGGGGGAAGAAGCTTAGTAGATGCATTTCGCGCGTTTTGGTCACTTCCAGCTTTTCACTGGGATGTTAATCTTTTCATATTCAGTAAAAGTACCAAATTCTTCAAAATGCTTGAGTTTGGGGTTTTCTTTCCTGGATACTGAAGGAAGCATACCTGACAGATGCCCTAATTAATTCATGAGCCATGAGCCAAACTTCAAAAGAAATACAGTCATTTATTAGGAGCACCATTTCGGCAATATTCAGATGCAGTTAGAACTAATCCCACGTAGATTTATGTTCCCCTATGACCCTGTCTCTCCCCTCCTCCCTGGCCATGTCATAAATCACATTCTCCAATTAACCGCTTTGGCTAGCTGTGAAACCCAACACTCTCCTACTGATTGTGGTTGGAAAGCATGTATGGAATGCAGCTTCAGTTATGGAAATCAATCAGCTCTATCAGTTCTCCCTCCCTCCTGCTCATGGCAACTTGAAAGCTTTGCAAGCTTGCCATTCGGCTCCCCTCACTTCCCGAGGGCAACCTGCACAAAGCAAAACAATTTGAGTACAGATGTAGAGTTTAGGGATGTGACCCCCCCACCTGGCTTGTTTGGATTTTCTGTGTGAAATTTAGCTATAAGGCGATCAGCCTGGATGTTTCGACTCTTTACCTAAGATGCCTCTGATAAGGGGTAACCCTTCCACTTGATTAAATATTGGAGTTGACTCCTGTGCCACCTTGAATTGAGGATTTGCTGAAGCTCATAATGGGCCTGGCCCCCTATGACCACGGGGTCTGGGGGCTCACAAGGTAGTGGCCTCAGGGTCGATCCGACTACGGGTTTTAAGAGGCTACTATGGAATACCGGGTGTATCTTCCCTAGTAGTCAGGGCAATTTCAATTGCACCGTGACCGGGTTGATTATCTTTACTATGGGGAATGGTCCCATAAACTTTGGCCCCAGTTTCTTGCTAGGGAGTTTTAACCTTAAATATTTTGTGGAGAGGTAAACTTTCTCCCCCAATTGAAATGGCCTTTGGGGAGCTCAGTGTTTGCCTGCCTGTTTCTTATAGGTTTGTGCTGCTTTAGCTAGCGCTTTCTTGACATTCTCCCAGGTTGCTTTCAGTGTCGCCATACAATCAGTCAAGCTGACTGAGAAGGGGGGCTCCCTTGGGTACTCAGGCATTAGGACGAAGTCCATGCCACTCACTACCTTGAACAGGGTTAGCCCCGTGCTACTGTGAACAGCATTATTATACACGACCTCAGTGAAAGACGAGGTCTGCCCAATTGGACTGCTGATAGTTCACATAGCACCTCAGGTACTGCTCTACCATAGCATTCAGTCTCTCTGCCCCCCCATTGGTGCTCGGATGAAAGGCTGAGCTAAGGCCCTGGGATGACCCAATGGACCGTAGGAACTCCCTCCAGAACTTAGCCGTGAACTGGACCCCTCTGTCAGAGATAATTCTTCTTGGTACTCCATGCAGGCGGTAGATGTGTTTCAGGAACAGTTTGGCCAACTGGTGGGCTGAGGGTAGTCCGCTGCAGGGTATGAAGTGTGCTTGTTTGGAAAATAAGTCTATTACAGTCCAGATCACCGTGTTTCCCCCACTTTTCGGCAACTCCACTATAAACTCCATTGCAATCTCCTCCCACGGTCTTGTTGGCTCTGCTACTGATTCTAGCAGTCCGGGGGGTTTTCCTGGTCACTTCTTCATTGTGGCGCAGATGGTGCAACTTTTCACATAACTGTCCATGTCTTTCTTTATGCTGGGCCACCAGAACTGCCTCTGTGCTAAGTGTAAAGTCTTTAGGAATCCAAAGTGGCCTGCCGGTTTAACATCATGGCTCCTCTGGAGGATCAGGGTGCATAGGGATTCCGGGACATAGAGCTTTGTCCCCTTCCATGTGAGGTCATCCCTTTTTGTCAGGATGTGTTGATTGTCTCGGAACCAGGGGTCCGCCAGCAGTTCAGCTTTGAGTTTTCCCGTTAGATCACTTGTTGGTTGGTTGTGCCGCGGCGTTGTCTGGTGTTTACTTGGGCCGCTATTTGCATAAGGGGAATGATGGCGTCCACTACCTGCTCCCACTCGCATTTGTACTGGGGCATGCAGGAGAGGGCATCAGCTAGAAAGTTCCTCCCCCCTGGAATGTGCTTTAGCACGAAGTCGAAACGGTTGAAGTATTGAGCCCAACGGACTTGTTTCGGCGATAGTTTTCGTGGGGTCCTGAGGGCCTCCAGGTTTCTGTGGTCAGTCCAGACTTCAAACAGTTTCTGGCCCCCTTCCAGCAGGTGTCACCAGGTTAGCAGTGCCCATCTCACTGCAAATGCCTCCTTTTCCCATGCCGCCCATTGTCTCTCTGTGTCCGTGAGCTTGTGGGAAGTGTAGGTGCAGGGTTGTAGATTTCTTTGACTATTTCTTGGGAGTAGCACTGCTCCAACTGCCACGTCGCTGGCGTCTGCTTGGATGATGAAAGGTTGTTCGGGGTCAGGATGCTTCAACACCAGTTCCTTCGCAAACATTTCTTTTAGTGTTTCAAATGCCTCTTGGCAGGTTAGGTCCCACTGTAGAGGTTGTCCCGGGTGGGGTTTTGTTCCTGGGCTCCCTGTTTTTAGGAGGTCTGCCATGGGTTTGGCAATCTTCACAAAGGAGGGGATGAATTGCCTGTAGAAGTTCGTGAACCCTAGGAAGCTTTGTAGCTGTCTACGGGTGCAAGGGGGTTGCCAGCCTAGGACGGCTTGCACTTTGGCTGGATCCATCTCTATTCCCTCATTTGACACTCGATAACCCAGGTAGTCTAGCCGTGCATGGTGGAATTCACATTTTGACAGCTTGACATACAGGTTGACTGCCAGAAGTTTTTCCAGTACCTGGCGGACAAGGGGTATGTGGTCGTCCATAGTCTCAGTGTAAATGAGGATATCATCTAGGTAGACAGGAACCCCCTTGTAGAGCTGCTCATGCAGCACCTCATTTATTAATTGCATGAACACTGCTGGGGCTCCCTGCAGTCCGAAAAGCATCACTTTGAATTGGAAGCCCCCTAGGGGGCAGTTGAACAGTTTTCCACTCGTCTCCCTCCCTGATGTGTACTCGGTAGTATGCTTTTCTGAGGTCTAGTTTGGTGAAGACTTTTCCTTTGGCCAGGTGAGATAGCATGACCTTCATGAGGGGGAGAGGGTATAGGTCAGCGATGGCTAACCTTTTTGCCATCGCGTGCCAGGAGAGGGGGCGGGGAAGGGTCGCGCGCGCACGTGCCCACGCGCATGTGTGCGCAACCCCCTCCCCCCCTGCTCCTGGCACATGATGGCCTGGTAGGCCCGTTTTTCTTTCTTACCTGGTTCCAGATCCTCTCTGTATCTGGGAACGGCGAAAACAGCCTTTCCCACTCCCTTGGAGCCCCTACGGAGGCTGAAAAGGCCCATTTCCCAACTCCCGGTGGGACAGGAAGTGACATTTTTTGCTGTCCCCAGCCTCCAGAACCTCTCTAAGAGTTTCTAGGAGCCTCTCTAGGAGTCTCTAGGAGCCTCTCTAGGAGTCTCTGGAGGCTGGGGACAGGAAAAAACGTCACTTCCTGTCCCACCAGGAGTGGGGAAATGGGCCCTTTGAGCCTCCGTAGGGCCTCCAAGGAAGTGGGAAAGGCTGTTTTCGCCATTCCCAGATACACAGAGAGGATCTGGAGCCAGGTAAGAAAGAAAAACGGGCCTTCCCCACCCCCCCTAGGCCCTCCAGAGGCAGGAAACAGCCTGTTTCCCTACTTCTGGTGGGCCCAGAAGGCCCGAAAATCAGCTGGCTGGTGCGTGCATGCGCCCCAGAGCTGAGCTGGCGTGCCCACTAATATGGCTCCGCGTGCCACCTGTGGCACGCGTGCCATAGGTTTGCCATCACGGGTATAGGTTGTGTACACACCCGTCATTGAAGTCTCGAAAGTCCACACACAATCACATAGTTCCATCTTTTTTTTCTTTGAAGAGGACTGGTGCCGTGACCCGTGGTTTGGCTGGCTCAATGAACCCACTTTCTAGATTTTTGTCTATGTAATTGCATATTTCTTGCATTTCCCGGGGTGTCATGGCATACAGTTTGTGCTTGGGTAGTTTTGCCCCGCGGATGATTTCGATGGCGCAATCTGCCTCGCAGTGGGGAGGCAGGACGTTGCACTCCACCTCGCTGAATACTTCTGCAAGGTCCTGATATTCCCTCGGGATCTATTCGGCCTCTGCTAGTTGTTCTGGTGTGCTCTTTTGGAGGGTTCCCTGCATGGGTGGTGTTTCTGCTCGCTGGTGTGGGAGCGGTTGGGGCCCCCTTGCTATTCTCAGTCTGCGGGTACCCCCTTGACACCAGATGGTTGGTTCCCTCTTGTCTAGCCAGGAGAGTCCCAGTATGACTGGATCTGTCATTTTGGGGGGCTATTACGAATCAAATTACTTCCCAGTGATCTGCTAGCTCTAGCCTCACTGGTTCGGTCAGGTGAGTGGCATAGGCTCCCCCCATTAGGGACCCATCAACCTGTTCAAACCGGATTGGGTGGGTCAGTCTTTTTGCTCTGATCCCCAGTTTCAGGACTGTGGGTAGGTTGATCAAGCATCTAGTGCAGCCTGAGTCTATCAGGGCTTGAAAGGCCCTCTGAGTCCCTGTTTTTGGGGCTGTGAGGCGTATTGGGAAAACAAAAGGGTGGACTGGCCCCCTCACCATTGGGTCGTTTTCGCCCTCGTCCTTGCTATCATACGATTCTGGTGACTGGTCATCATTGCCTGGTGTTCCCCCCCCCTTTGGCTGTGTGGGGAGGGACCTCTTCAGCCTGGAGGGCCCTCCGGGACATGTTGGTGGCTCATATGGGGCCTTGTTCCAGCTGTGCCCTGGGTGGTGGCTCTGGCCTAGGTGTCGAGTGTCAAGCCAACTCGACACTGAAGTGGGGAGGGGATATCTGGCAGGACCATCAGTGACGGGGCAGTTGTGCGGCCGA
The DNA here is from genome assembly GCF_029215685.1 of Pituophis catenifer annectens. NCBI lineage: Eukaryota > Metazoa > Chordata > Lepidosauria > Squamata > Colubridae > Pituophis > Pituophis catenifer. The sequence continues at coordinate 92,549,144 of NW_027256885.1, read as the reverse complement.
AGGAGCGAACGGCCCAACGGGGTGGGGGTGCTTGACGCGTCGGTTGGAGTGCCCGGCGGTGATGGGAAGAAGACGTCGTCAGGCGACTGGTGGCATAGCCCTGCTATTTCTGAGGCAACGAAGACGGCGAAGCCCCACCCAGGAGATTCTGCTTTCCAAGGGTGGCAGGAGCGACGTTGGGTGGAAGAGGATGATGCGGAGTGGAGTTACTCCACAGGACTGGGGTCTACCACTCTTGAAATTTTAAGAGAAAGGTTTGGCGAAGCAAGTTTCCGAGACGCTCCTTCGTGGCAACCCTGGGCCACTGGATTGGAAGCCCCAGCGTCCTGGCAGGGAGGGGGTTTGTCCCGGAGTTTGGATAGCCGTTTCCAGTTGGCTATCCCAAAAGTGTGAATAGCGAGGACTCGGACTAAACCATCGGAACCGCTGGCCACCCCTACCACCATGTCATGGGGGGAGGCTCTCAGGAGTTTAGACCAGGGGGTCCCTAGCTGGCAAGGCTTAGGTGCCACCGGCTACAATGGCCCCAGACATCAGGAAGGGCCACAAAGAAGGGATGGGAGGGACGCCCAGGAACACCGACCACCTCCTGGCCCATCCCCCCTCTGGGTAGCAGGGAATTGGCCCCAAAGACAGGTCTGGGGACCTCCACCCATACAAACCACATTCGATGGAAGCGTCGATCGAGTGTCCATCTTCTTGAGCCAGGTGCTTAGTTATCTAGACCTGTATGGCCACCTGTACCCCTCCCAATGGTCCATGGTAGTTGCCATAACCAATGTGTTAAAGGGGGAGGCTGCAGACTGGGTCACAGACCTCCACAGCGACCATGCCAGAGAACTGGTTGATGTGGGTCTCTTTTTAGAGGCATTAAGGAACTGATTTGAGGATGACACCCGCACCCAGGTGGTGGAGGAGGAGTTGGTTTCATTAAGGCAGAAGGGGCGATCTGTCAGAGAGTATATCAAGGAGTTCCGAGCCCTTGCAGGACCCCTGCGAGCCTGGCCAGAACGGCTGCTAGTGCACCATTTTCGGTTGGGGTTGGATAGGGACATCAGACAGGCCTGTGTTTACAGAGGCTTGCCGCCCCGGATAACAGAGTGGTTCAAGGCGGCCATAGACCTAGACGTGGGTTTGCGGGAATTCAGGTCCCGGGGAGGGGACGGTGGTCAGCAATGACGACAGGTGGGCAGACCATCGCCCGGCAGGGGGACGGGTACTGGATGGAATGGTCCCTTTCCATTCTTCAGAACCAGCAGGCAGAGGTGTATTTCATTGTTTCCGCTGCGACCAGTCAGGACACCGGGCTCTTGATTGCCCTTGTTAGGGTGCGTGTAAAAAGTATTTGTTGCTTGTGCAACGAGCAGAGCAGAAACACACAGGGAAGGAGATAAACGTGTAGCTCGTGTGAGAAAAATACTTTATATACAAGATAAGAAGCAGTCTCGGTGTAGGTAAAACAGTCCAAGGTCATAAACAGTAATATCAGTCCAGTAAGTATCTTCCCTTACCAAAGCAAACAGACTTTAGTAACTCTCGGTATACAGTACCATATAACAGTTCAGTCTAACCCCAGCAGTAGAAAGACGCAGGAAGCAACAGTAACAGGATCAATCAGGAACAAGGAACGCTTCTCTGCGCTGCTTATCTATGCACTGTAGCCTAATTGCAGGGTTCAGCAAACCCTGATTACGTGGCTCAGTTGTTTCTTAAAGAAACAGATATATTGCCTGACCAACAAGTTAGGAGTAAGCTACAAGCTGAACCTAACATTCTCCCCATTGGGCAGGACAATATACCCAATAGATATAGAAACAAAAATACACATCCAAATCATACATTGTACAGTGGTATCAGTTACATTTCAGATTCTTAATCCAAATCTTTCACAACAATTGGTGTGTTTAATGGCACCTTGCGCTTTAGTAAAATTATCGGCAATATTGTCCTCTGATGTGCAATATTCCAATGTAATCATGTTATCCTTAACACATTGCCGAACATTCAGATAACGTATATCAGTGTATTTAGTCCTTGTCTTTACAGCAAGATTCGTTGCCATTGTAATGGCTGCCTGGTTATCTTCATAAACCGTAATAGGATAGTCCATTTTGAATCCAATATCTTCCATCAACTGTTTATAATAAATCAGTTCAGTACATGTGAGTGATAGACAAGAAAACTCCGCTTCCATGGTAGACAAACTGATGTGTTTCTGGCGAATTGATCTCCATCCAATCAGGCAGTTATCCAACATGATTGCTATTCCAGACGTAGATTTTCTGGCAAAACTGGCATCAGCATATGCCTTTAACACCATATTGGCATTTGGTTCTAAATACATAGCAAAATGTAACGTTCTTTTAAGATATCTAAGAATACGTTTTGCAGCTTGCCAATGCCTATCAGTAGGATCTGAACTATATTGTGCTAGTTGATTAACACTAAAAGCTATATCAGGCCGTGTCCAGTTGCTCAAATACGATAAACTGCCTATTAATGATTGATACAGTTCTTTACTGAACTGTGGACTCTGCAAACTATCTTGTTGGAATTCTTGTGTCATAGGAGTCTTGGCAGGTTTACATAATTCCATCCCATATTTTTTCAACAATTTGCAGATTTTATTAGATTGTGAAATTTTAAATCCTCTAGATGTTTTCAGGATATCCAGCCCTAGATAATGCCGTATATGTCCTAGATTTCTAAGTTTAAATTTTGTTTGCAACTGACCGATAATCTCTCTGGCCTCAGCGTCAGTTCTGGTAATTATGGCAATGTCGTCTGTAAAGAGTAACAAGAATGAAACACATCCATCCTGTTCTTTTTTAAACAGACATTTATCTGCTACGCCCTCATAGAACCCAATGTTATGTAATTCCTGCACTATACATCGGTTCCACTCGTAACCTGATTGCCTTAAACCATATAGGCTTTTTTGTAGCCTCCAACACTCAGTGCTATCCTGTGTATCATAACCAGGAGGTTTCTTCATATATATTGTATGCCTCAACGGAGCATTCAAGTAAGCTGTCTCGACATCTATATGAATAATAGAGCATTTATTTCTAGCTGCCCAAACCAGCATCGTTCTCAAAGTGCTCGCTCGTAAACTTGGAGCAAAAACCTCATCATAGTCTCTATCTGTCTGTGAGAACCCTTGTGCAACAAGCCGAGCTTTATGGGTTACTACCCCATCTACACTTTTCTTTACCTTGTAGACCCACCTACAGCCTATAAGTTTCTCATTTGGTGGTATTCTTACAACTTCATAGACACCAAGCCTCTTCAATGAATCAATTTCTCTATCCATTGCCTCCTGCCAGGCTTTTTGCTCCTTTTCTGGATATAATTTTATATCATGATAACTGGATGGTTCGATATCTACTTGGCAAACCACTGTGGCTTTATAGCGATCTGGTGGATGCCGGTCCCTGGAAGATCGTCTAGGCATAACAGGACTAACATCAGGTATATTGGGTTCATCCTCCCCTAACCCTGATTCCTGTTCCTGTTCTTCAACCTTAATAGATGGTTTATCATCCATCTCAGATGAACTATCATCAGGAATATGGTCTACCTTAACATCTACATCTGTAAAACCATAGTCTGCTTTTTCTAACCTGTCCCAGCCTTCATGTTCTAGGAATTTAGCACTAGTGCTACACAAAACTTTTGTTGTTCCTGTTTCCCAGAACCTATAGGACCTATGGTTAGCCTCATAGCCAACAAATATCATTTTCTTTGCTCTCTGTTGGTCCTTCCTTCTCTGACTAACCGGTATATGCACCCAGGCTGGTGCACCAAAAGTATGTATATAACTTAAATCAGGCTTCCTCCCGTGCCATAAAGTAAAAGGTATTTTTCCTGTAGAGGAGTGCACCACATTATTTAAAATATGATTGGCACATAATATTGCTTCTCCCCACAATTTATCAGGTAAACAAGCATCAGCCAGCATAGTCCTAGTCATAGCTTGTAGGGTCTGGCCTCTTCGTTCTATAAATGCATTATGTTCCGGCCGAAAAGGGGCAGAACGTTTATGCTGTATCCCAGCATCCTTCAAAAACTTAGCCAACTGATGGTTAGTAAACTCAGTTCCATTGTCAGTAACAACGCATTTCACCTTAAACCTCTGCTTCCTTTCTACAAAACGAAGCCAGTTTGTGATACATTGGAACGTATCACTTTTGGACTTCATAAGGTAGCAAAAACCATATCTGGTAAAGTGATCAACTATACTCAAAATATAGCATGCTCCCCCTAAACTGGGTTTCTTTGGCCCTATTAAGTCTAAAAAGACTACCTCCAAAGGTTTAGTTGTTTTAAACCCATTGCAGCGGTTTGCAGGTGTAACTTTACTTTTGTGCTGGTTACAAGTATTACAGTTCAGGTATTTGCTGCAAGCCCTTAACTTAATGCCTTTAGACTGCTTAACAGTCGAATGCAACAACCTGAAATTCAGATGACCAAGCCTTCTATGTAGTAAATGTACGCATTCATCATGCGGCTTTACATTTCCAAATTTAGCTTTTGACTGAACTAACAGTAATGACTTATCCCTAATGACAAATAAGTCGTTTTCTAATTCTGCAGTAACTACAGTGCCTTCACATTCCAGCAAACATTTGTTGTTTTTAAAAGTTACTGTAAACCCAGAATGTAGTAATGACTTTACAGATAAAAGGTTATATTTCAAACTAGGGATATAAAGCATGGGTAAAGGATGCTTACTAATAGAACATTGAACAAGTCCCTCCCCAGCTACAGCCACATTCCAGCCATTAGCTAATTTGAACTTTTTAGTACTTTTCTTCATGTTTAGAAACAGTTTTCTGTTTTTTGTTATGGATTGAGAGGCACCGCTATCAATCACCCACCAATCATCTTTTATATTATTAGATGAACTGGTTGCAAAATTACACCCTTTCCTGGGTTTAGCAGAGTTTCTAGCAGACACTTTCTTATTTTTACAATATTTTGCAATGTGCCCCTTAGCCCCACATGCATAACAGCGTTTAACAATATTGACATTTTCATATACAGCTTCCACCTTTGGTTGCTGTTGCATCCTTAACTGGTCTCATTCTTGCCTACGTTTGGCCTCATCCAGTAACCTACCAGTTATACTGGCCAATGTCAGTTCATCTCTAGACAATACTTCTAATGATGAAACAAAAGAGTCATAACTGTCATCCAACGATGAAAGAATAATATAAACTTGCTGCAGTTCAGTAAACACAAGGTCTTTCTCATGTAGGTCCTGGAAAAGCCCTGTCATGGAGTCCAGGTGAGCCATCATGTCTCCTCCTTTCTGAAGATGTAAGCGAAATAATTTCCGTGTCAGGTAGATATGGACACCCACAGAGTCACGAATGTAGAGCTTCTTTAGCTTTGTCCAACACCTCGCAGCAGACTCTTCGCCCCGGAAATGGACAAGTTGCTGGTCTCCCAGTGTCAGGCCAATGATGCATAAAGCACGCTCGTTGTCCCTGTGAAACTTCGCTATCTTTTTGGCATCTTCTTCGTCAGCAACATTCAATGCAGTTATGTCCGGTGGATTATTAACCATGTCCCACAGTCCTTCTTTTCGCAAAAGTAGACAGCATGTTGTGGACCAGGTAACATAGTTTGTACCATCCAACTGGGTTATGGTAGAATAACTTGTACCTTGCTCAAAAGCCATCATCTTGACTACTACATCCACTGCCTGCACTTCTCACTTCCACAAAAACAAATTAAAGAGCCCTGGAACGTTCTGGGCCCATAACCAATGTTAGGGTGCGTGTAAAAAGTATTTGTTGCTTGTGCAACGAGCAGAGCAGAAACACACAGGGAAGGAGATAAACGTGTAGCTCGTGTGAGAAAAATACTTTATATACAAGATAAGAAGCAGTCTCGGTGTAGGTAAAACAGTCCAAGGTCATAAACAGTAATATCAGTCCAGTAAGTATCTTCCCTTACCAAAGCAAACAGACTTTAGTAACTCTCGGTATACAGTACCATATAACAGTTCAGTCTAACCCCAGCAGTAGAAAGACGCAGGAAGCAACAGTAACAGGATCAATCAGGAACAAGGAACGCTTCTCTGCGCTGCTTATCTATGCACTGTAGCCTAATTGCAGGGTTCAGCAAACCCTGATTACGTGGCTCAGTTGTTTCTTAAAGAAACAGATATATTGCCTGACCAACAAGTTAGGAGTAAGCTACAAGCTGAACCTAACAGCCCTTTACCCCCTATTCAAGCTAAGTTACCACCAACAGGGACGGCATGCACACCGAGGGGCCACGGCCGTCCGGGCACAGACCAATCCCGGTTGGCTGCCCAAACTCCACGTGGCAGTCCACGGTCTACTGCAAAGGAGGAGACGAGTCCCAGTGCACCTGAAGGACGTCCCGTAACCGTCAATGATGACGAGGAGAGCGACCCGAATGACCCCATGGTAAGTGCGCCGATATGCCCCTTTATTATATCAGTCATGATACGGAATCCATGTACCTCTCAAGTAAGTCACAGGGGAGCATTGATAGATTCTGGTTGCACCAGATGTTTAACTAGCCGAGCGATAGTCGAGGATCTGGGGTTACGCACAGTGCAATTAAGAACTCTGATAAGGTTCGAACAAATGGACAGCTCTGTACTGGGGGGGGGCGCCCAAACTCATTACTAAACTCGTAGAGTTACAAATAGGGGAGCACAGGGAGGCCCTGCATTTTATCATAGTGGAACGGATGGTGGAACCCCTCATTTTGGGCTTAGCGTGGTTGGACAAATGGAAGCCCCATATTTGGCGGAAGGGGGGGTATCGGAAATTACGGCTGGTAGTAGTTCCATAGCCAGAACCCGAGGAACAGATGGAACAAGCCGGGGGACAGAACGAGGGCTCGTGTGGATTCCCAAAGGTGTAAAACGATCTCAAAAGGGTTTTTAATGAAGAAGAGAGTGAGGTATTACCACCCCATAGACCAACAGATTGCGCTATCGAACTGATTCCAGGGGCTAAACTGCCGAAACCCCGGATGTATGCTATGACACCGGCCAAGATGGAAGAACTTCAACGGTATATCAATAAAAATCTCGCAAGAGGGTTTATCGAACCTAGCAGATCGCAGTTGGCGGCCCCTGTGTTGTTCAGGGAAAAGAAAGACAGAGGCCTGCATCTTTGTGTCGACTTCCGGGGCTTGAATGTGGTGTGTGTGGAGTACCTATACCCTCTACCCTTGATTAAGGACCTCCTGGCCGTATTGCCCACAGGACGAGTTTTTACCAAACTCGATTTGCGCGAGACCTACTATTGTGTGCGCATACGACAAGGAGATGAGTGGAAGACCACCTTTAACTGTCCCCTGGGGAGTTATCGGTTTAAGGTGATGCCGTTTGGACTGCAGGGAGCCCCAGCCGTGTTCATGCAAGTCATTAATGAAGTGTTGCATGAGCATCTTTATAGAGGCGTATTACTATATCTAGATGACATCTTGATATACACAAAAATGATTGAAGAACACATTCAGCTGGTACGGCAGGTGTTGAGCAAGTTGCTAAAGGCACACCTTTTTGTTAAGTTATCAAAATGCGAATTTCATCGGACACAGCTCGATTATCTAGGCTATCGGATTTCGGGAACGGGGGTGGAGATGGACCCAAACAAAGTAAAGACAGTCCTAGAATGGCAGGCACCCACAACGAGGAAGGAACTGCAGAGCTTCCTTGGCTTCGCAAATTTTTATAGACAATTTATTCCAGCATTTGCACAAGCAGCGCTGCCGTTAACAGACCTCTTACGCACTAAACATATGGGGTTGAAAGCGAGGCCTGGTCAAAAATTACAATGGACGATGGAGTGTCAACAAGCGTTTGAACGGTTGAAGAACCTTTTCTCTCGAGAGCTGCTCTTAAAACATCCTGACCCGGGTCTCATGTTCATCGTTCAAGCAGACGCCAGTGACGTAGCCGTGGGTGCTGTGCTACTACAAAGGGCCAAGGATGGGGTGTTACACCCTTGTGCCTACACCTCCCGAAAATTGACCCCGACGGAGAGAGGCTGGGCGATTTGGGAAAAAGAGGCCTTCGCGGTCCGTTGGGCTTTGTTAACGTGGCGACACCTCTTAGAGGGGATTGGTACTAAATTTGAAGTGTGGACTGATCATAAAAACCTGCAGGCCCTCCAAACACCGAGAAAGCTATTTCCTAAACAAATCCGTTGGGCACAATATTTCCAACGCTTCAACTTCGACCTGAAATATGTGCCAGGGGGGAGGAATTTCTTTGCGGACGCGCTGTCATGAATGCCTCAGTATCATAGCAAAAGAGAGGATGTTATCCAAGCTATGATACCAAAAGGCCCTAACAAAGAATGCTTACACACTACAGAACCTGCATGGCAAACTGACCTGCGGCGCGAAACAAGTAAAGACCCCTGGGTTTGTGCTCACAAGTCGATATTAACACACCAGAATGGAATCGCCTGGATGGGATCGCGCATTTACATACCGACGGCTCTACGCCAATCAGTGTTACAGCAATGTCATGATTCCAAATTGGGTGGTCATTTCAGTTTCCTCAAAACATTACATCCATTTTGGTGGCCACAAATGCGAAAAGACATTAAACGATATGTAAAGGACTGCTCCACTTGCGCAACTACCAAGCCACGATCTGGACAGCCCTTGGGCCTTTTGCAGTCAGTGGCTAATCCCACAGAACCTTGGGAAGAGATCGCGATGGACTTTGTGGTCGATCTACCCCTCAGTAATGGGAATACTGTAATATGGACCATAGTCGATCTCTTTTCCAAGCAGGCTCATTTTGTTCCGTGCAGCGGATTGCCATCAGCCAGAAAGCTCTCAAAAATGTTCATCCAACATGTCTACCGCTTACATGGTGTCCCACGATGCATCATCTCGGACAGGAGGGTCTAATTCATGGCACGGTTTTGGCGTAACTTCCTAGCCTCGACTGGGTCATCTCAGGGCCTGAGTACGGCCTACCATCCTAGCACCAACGGAGCAGCGGAACGGGCTAATGCCATGATAGAGCGCTACTTACGTTGTTACATATCTTATCAACAGAACGATTGGGCAGATCTGTTACCTTATGCTGAAGTAGCATATAATAACGCCATTCACCGCAGTATGGGAACCACACCTTTCAAAATCGTCTTGGGGAGGGAATTCAGGGCCATCCTCGAGTTAAATAGCCTAAGTCGAGATCACGTATCTCCAGAGGAATGGGGTAACCGGATAGGGATGATATAGCCTCAGGTGAAAGCCGCATTAAACGAGGCAGTAGCCGAATACAAAACCTATGCCAATAGGAAGCGGGCCACCCATAAACTGTTTCAGGTAGGAGATCAGGTGTACCTCTCCACCAAATACATACGGTTAAAAACTCAGTGCAAAAAACTAGGGCCCCAGTACCTTGGTCCATTCCGTATCCGGAAAGTGATTAATCCTGTTACCGTGGTTCTGCAATTGCCACCATATTTGGGAAAAATCCACCCCGTCTTCCATTCTAGTTTGCTGAAACCAATAGAGCGCCCAACAAATACCAAACCCCCGGGCCCTGTAAAAGACGACCATTACAAAATAGACAGGATCCTGGACTCACGGGTCCGGCACGGTGGGTTACAATATTTAGTGAAGTGGAAGGGATATCCTTTAGCTGAAGCATCCTGGGTAGCCGCCACGGATCTTAACGCTACAAAACTCCTTAAGCGGTATCATGAGACCAATCCTCAACAACCTGGTTCCATAACCTAACCTCTTGTTTTCATGTCTTGCAGGTGGGCTCCTGGTAGAGGGGGCCGCCTGTCGAGTGTCAAGCCAACTCAACACTGAAGTGAGGAGGGGATATCTGGCAGGACCATCAGTGACGGGGCAGCTCTACCGCACAACAACATTTCTGCTACGTCGTGACGACAGTGGGGGGGAGAGCGCTGATTACAGTCTCACACAATGGTGGTGGGAGGTGTTGAATCCGAAGAATAGGTGGTCGGTCACCCCACGGCCGGGACAGGGCTACGTGAGGGGAGGGAGAACCGTTCCCGGTTGCTGCAAAAGAGGGGCGGGGCGGAGCCCGGAAGTACTGCCGATTGGCTAGAGATGCTCCCGGTTTAATTTGATTATTGTTAAAAGGGCGCTGGGAGGCAGCCGCTCCCAACGCCGACTTTATGTTCCTTGTAACGTTCGTGTATGACTCCACCGGGATATGAGGATTAAACCTGTTAACAACCTCGTGGTTTGTCTGCGAGTCGTGTTTACAGCAGGTTGAGCCAGCTCGGTGAGCAGAATACGACACTAGGCCTCAGGGCTGGGGTCGTGCACGCAGATGCCCTGTGGCCCTTCCCCCCACATCTGTAGCACTTCAGTAGGCTTCGAGGGAGGGCTGGTTTCAGGTTCTGCGGTGGTGCTGTGGTTCCCCATTGGCTGGGCGGTTTCAAGTCGGGTTGCCCCCTCTCTTTCGTGTCTGGTTGCTTTCTCATATTGTTGGCGCGCAATCCACTGTCAACTTTTATTGCTACTCGGAACCACTCAGAGAGCTGGTTTGGGATGTCCCAGTAAGCGGTTACCTGGGCAATTTGATTGTCCAAGCTTGTTCTGAAAAAGTGCACTAGCAACCGCTCTGGTAAAGGGGGTAGCCTCCCAATGACTCTCCTAAATTCGCGGATGTGCTCTTTAATGGGACGGCCCCTCTGCTTTAGATAGCTGAGCTCATCCTCTGCATATGGGTCTTCTTCCACCTCATCAAATCTGGCCTCTAGCAGTCGTAGGAAGTCATCTGCGTCTTGCAGTTGCGGGGCTCTCCTCTTGTGGAGGGCTGCTAGCCATTCCCTTGCTTCCCCCTCTAGCCCCTCTGTGATGGTATTCACCATGGCTCTGGGGGATGGGTAGAGGTGTCCATAACATTCTAGGTGGATCTCAGCTGAGTCAAAGAATAGAGCTATCTGGTCTGAGTCCCCATCAAACTTTCCTCTGAACTGGGGCAGTTCATTCAGCACTGCTCCTCTCTCCCCCTGTTGGCCTCTGTATGCTTGCATTTGATGCAGCTGGCCCTCTTCCTCAGCTTTAGTTTGGAGGGAGAGAGGGGTTTGTCTGCCCTGGGCAGCCTGCCTGCTGTGTGGAAAAGACACTGGTTGCAGCCTCCTCCTGATGGGTGGAGAAGGGGGGCTGTGTTCCTGTCTGCTTCTCCTCACTTCAAAGGGATCCACTGCTCCTCCCCTCTCCTTTGGCCTTCATGATGGCCTCTCATGGGTAAGGGTGGCCCAGTCAAATTGCACCCTCGGCTGCTCTCTGGAACTCCCCAGGGGCTTTGGGAGCCTGGCTTCTTTCCAGTCCAACCTCCACTCCACTCTTCCCAGCTCGCTCAGGGGCTTCCCCTTTTCCCGGGCATTGGGGTGGGGGAACTCAACCTCAGCTGCTCTAGGGGTTAACTCCCACTAATACTCATCTCTTCTTGCTTCCGCCACTGGAGCAGGCATCTCAGCTTTGATGTCTGAGGGAAGCTGCACTCTGGCTGCAATTAGACTCTTTTCAGATAGCCCGTCTTCGGCCATGGTTGCCTGATTTTCCCTCCCGGCACCCCAGATATTGGGGAGCGATTGGAGAGTCCAGGATTCAGGAAACCTGGTAAGTAGTTCTAACTGTCTGTGAAGTTTCCGAAAGATGCCCTAATTAATTCATGAGCCATGAGCCAAACCTCAAAGGAAATACAGTCATTTATTAGGAGCACCATTTCGGCAATATTCAGATGCAGTTAGAACTAATCCGGGCTTCCGGTTGGCACCGCCGGCGTCGCAGACGGTCTTCTTGGACCGCCAGCCCCGCGATTCCGTTGGAGCCGTTCTGACAGCGCTAATCAGCTGTCAGACGGCTTAAAAACCTCTCCTTCGGGAGAAGGAGAGGAGAGCCGGTGGGTGAGGGTAGAGCTCCCCGGGAGCCCCTGGAGTAATTCCAGGGGCTTGGAGGGTGAGAGCTCCCCGTTCAGCCCACTGAAGCTCCGGATCCGTGGCGACTCCGTTTAAACAGAGCCAGAGGCCGGCGACCGACTCTGCTTTCAAGAAGAAGATTAATTGATTTCAAAAAGCAGACAGAACGGAAGCAGGAGAACAAGCTTTTGCAAGTATATGCTTAACTCCTGTGTTACATTGTTTCTATTTGATTTTGCTGAGCTGGAGCTGGAAATGGCGTCTTTGTTGTGGGTGTGAAAGTGAAAGCAGGAAATGAAAGTGCTTGTTAATAGACTTTAAATCCAGAGACTGGATTTAAACTGCTGGATTTGAGAGCTGGGTCTAGAAAAGACTATCTTGCTTGATAAATTACAAATAAATTGGAGAAAGCTGCTTGAGAGACTTTATGGTTGTGAAAAGAAAAATTCTTTTAAAATAATATGGCTTCCAAGGAAGGAGTTTCTGAAAGTGGAGGCTCTTTAATGGCGTTAGAAATGACACAGAGAACTGAAACACAGAGCCAGGAGGTTTTTTTTAAAGATTTTGCAGAATTTATAAAGGAAGCCATGAATAACCAAATTGAAATTATTAATAACTTTACAGTAATCATGGAACAAAAATTTACAGAACTGGTGGTGGATAAAAAAGCAACTGAGGATGTTTTTGAAGGAAAGTATAATGACAATGCAGGAGAAATTTTGATTAAGACAGAGAAGCTGGAACTGGCTGACCTTCAAGAATCTTCAAACCTTCTTCCTGCCCTTTTGGAATTAACTGACAGAACTTTTCAAAAATATAATTTGGAGCAGAAAGAAGAAGAAACTGATCAGCTCTACGAGGTTTTGGAGGATTTGGCAGAGGCTTTCACACAATTAATTGAAATGCAGCAACTGGATTTTTCTTTGCAAAATGATCGAGTTAATTCTTTGTTCTATGAACTGACTGTCTATACAAGCAAGAAGAGTCGATATGGGGGCTCTAAATCAGAGGAAATGGTTCCGAGAAAGGGACAAGTCTTAAAGATACATCAACCCCCAGTTAAAATTCAAAACCTCCTCAAAATAAAAGAAGGAGGGAGGAAGAAAGATTGGAAAAAATACAGAAAGAAAGGAAGAAGGGAAGATTATTTTTTTCTGGTCTAACTATTGATGTATTAATGATTAACTACAATGATTAACTAAATGAATTGAGAGTTCAATTAATGATTAATTAAGGTTTAGTTATTGTTAAAAATATTTGAAAATTGAGAACAAAGCAGGAGGAATAGCTAAATGATTAAGTATGTATTATTTACTAGTGTTTGTTATTGGTTTTTTTTAAAAAAAATTCTTAGGGCTAAAGGATTATATGTTATTTTGTGTTTAAAGGGAGGTTGATGAATAATCTGTAGAAGGGGAGTTAAGGGGTCTAGGGAGTTTTAATGTCTTGCATTAATTTAGCATATTTTAGCATATGTTTGGTAAAACCTATACCCTGTTTTTCTTCTGGGAAGTCGGGGGAGGGGGGAAGGAAGGGGCTGTTGCATAAATGTTTAAATAGATAAGTGGTTTGTTTGATTTGTTTGAATTTTAAAAACAATAACTTTTTGTTCAAAAAAAAAAAAAGAACTAATCCCACGTAAATTTACATTCCCCTATGACCCTGTCTCTCCCCTCCTCCCTGGCCATGTCATAAATAACATTCTCCAATTAACCACTTTGGCTGGCTGTGAAACCCAACACCCTTCTACTGATTGCGGTAAGAAAGCATGTATGGAATGCAGCTTCAGTTATGGAAATCAATCAGCTCTATCAGTTCTCCCTCCCTCCTGCTCATGGCAACTTGAAAGCTTTGCAAGTTGACATGCTCACTACATTGCACAATCTCCTAAGGGCATTTCAGATATTGCATCATCTCAGAGAAGTCCAAACTTCAACCAAACCTAGCTCAGACAAATGCCTAGGATTTGTACATGGCCCCATGGGAGTCTGACAACAGCCAATAGAATACATGCTCTTGCACAGGAACAGGAAGCTCAAGTGCAAAGCCCAACAGAAGGTATAAAAAAAACCCCACTTTCAACTCCATGTGGTCAGCTGCATCAGAACCATGTGCTTGGTTCTGTTCATCATTAAACCATCTTTCCAATCAGCTTCCATGTTTCCAGTGTCTTTCTCCCAGCTTGGAACTAAACCAGATGGATATTTCTTCCAACACCTGTAAACAGATATTCTATTATGCAGCACAACAGAGGGAGCGTTTATTACTATTGTTCCTCTAAACAATCAGAGGAAATCATGGCAGAATGTTTATTGTAGAACAGCTTGAGATTGTATGACTCATTTAAGCTTATTTTTATTTTTTCAAACATGTACAAGGTAGCAAGTATAAGTATGAACATAAACATGAACAAAGAAAGTAAATACAGATAAATGGGTACAGTAAGACAGGGACGGTAGGCACGCTGGTGCGCTTATGCACGCCCCCTTTACGGACCTCTTAGGAATGGGGTGAGGTCAACAGTAGACAGTTTAAGGTTGAAGCTGTGGGGGTTTGAGGATGTAACAATGGAGTCAGGTAGAGCATTCCAGGCGTTGACCACTCTGTTGCTGAAGTCGTATTTTCTGCAATCAAGTTTGGAGCAGTTTAACTTGAGTTTGTATCGATTGTTTGTCCATGTATTATTGAGGTTGAAGCTGAAGAAGTCATTGACAGGTAAGATGTTGTAGCAGACAATTTTGTGTACTATGCTTAGATCAGACCGCAGGCAGTGCAGTTCCAGATTGTCCAAGGCCAAAATTTCAAGCCTGGTGGCATAAGGGATTCTATTGTGAGTAGAGGAGTGAAGTACTCTTCTTGTGAAATATCTCTGGACCCGCTCAATCGTATTAATGTCCGATATACAGTGTGGATTCCAGGCAGACGAGCTGTATTCGAGAATTGGTCTGGCAAAGGTTTTGTATGCTCTAGTTAACAATTCAATGTTACCGGAGAAGAAGCTTCACAAAATAAGGTTAACAACTCTTAAGGCCTTTCTGGCAATGCTGTTACAGTGAGCTCTGGGGCTTTGATTGTTTGAGATAAGTACTCCTAGGTCCTTGACAGAGTGAGGGTCATCTACGAGATCGTTTCCACCTAACTTGTATTTGGTGTTCTGATTTTTTTTTGCCAATGTGTAGGACAGAGCATTTGTTAGTTGAAATTTGGAGTTGCCATTTACGCGACCATTCTGACACATAGTCTAGGTCGCTTTGTAGGGCAGCAGCATTGTCGGTGGTGTTAAATAATTTTACATCATCGGCAAAGAGGACATAGCTGCTTTTAATGTGATCACATAGGTCGTTGATATAAAGCAGAAAGAGTGTAGGTCCTAAGACACTGCCTTGGGGGACACTGCTATTAACTGGTGCTGGATTTGATAGGGCCCTGCCTATTTTGACCATTTGCTGCCTGTTTGACAGGAATGTTGCTATCCACTTGTGCAAGGGTCCGGAGATGCCGTAAGAACTAAGTTTCAGCAGTAGTTTGTCGTGGTACTACTGAATCAAAGGCTTTGCAGAAGTCTATGTAAATTGCGTCTATTGCTTCACCCTGGTCAAGATGTGTGGTCCAAATGTTTCTGCAGTGTAGGAGTTGCAGCTTACAGGACAGATTTTTTTCTGAAACCGAACTGCTTGTTAGAAAGCAGGTTGTTTGTTTCTAAGTGGAGGGTGATGGATTGGTTTATAATTGACTCCATGACTTTACAGGTGACGCAACACAGTGAGATTGGTCTGTAATTTTCAACTAGGCTGGGGTCTCCCTTTTTGAAGATAGGTATGACTGTGGCTAATGACCATAAGTCGGGCAAGGAGCTGGTTCTGAAAGATACCTCATAGATTGTGCTTAGAGGTTCAGCTAGGGTAGTGGCAAGCTTTTTCAAGAAGTAGGCACATAATCCATCAGGGCCAATAGATAGAGATGGCTTTAGTGTCAGCTTTGGAAGCCATATTAGGCCGGAAGCTCCAATGCTGCCACCTTCTCGTGTGTGGGAAAGTAGGAGGGGGGATTAAGGAGAGGGGTTGTTAGTAGACATAATAGCATTCTTCCTGTCGGTCAAGGTCAGGGCGATCCAGCATCTGGAGAAGGAGTGGTCAGGGGGCTGGATCGAGATGGAGCGGATGTTGATTGGAGCATGTGATCGACTGGGGGAAAAGGGGATGGTTTTGGGAGCTTTGACTTACTGAAGAAAAACCCGGGCTTTTCAGATTCAGGTTTCCCCACATGTGCCAGTTTGCCTATTCTAGTAAAGAGAACTTTGGAAAATGCTTGCTTCCACGTCTTTACTCGGAGTTGGGGTTTTCTGGAACGATGACATTAACCCGAATCTCTCTTAAAGCCTAACGGCACCCCATAAGGGGGCTGTCGGGGGTGCTGAGCCCCAGCATCTACCTAAACCCCAGGTGGTGCGAAGACTCAGTGAAGATGGAGGAGAAAGGAGAAATCAGAGAGGGCCCCGCCGGGGGGCGGATGCTCAAGGAATTGCCGACCCCTTGCTTTCTCCTTCTGAAGAAATGGGGCGAGCCATGGAGGCTGCAGAAGAAGCCCTTCAGCTGGGGGCTCAGCCCAAGGCGTCAGATTCCTGGAAGAGTTGCCAGTCCGACCCAGCTCCAGGAGGGGAAATGAAGTCGCCCCGTGAGCCAGACTGGAGGATGGGGACTGCTGTGGGATCCGGAGACTCCCGGGACTGGGACTGGCTGCACCCAATGCGAAGCCAGTCCTTAACTGGGCTCCCTGAGTGTTTTGAGCAGATGGAAGTGGGGAGTTACACACCCTCTTCCCAACCCCTTGAGGTGAGATGGAGGCTAGCGCAACCTACATTCACCTTCCCTGATCCGGGACATGGAGGGGGGATTAGTAGGGTGCAGACCCCCCCTTACCCGGCCAGGGGCGAAACGAGAGGATTTGCACAGCATGGCCATCCTGCAGCAGTGGGGCACCACCAGCCTGCCTTCACGCTACCTCCTGCTGAGAATATACCGCCCGGATGGGGGTTTTATACCAGCCAGGGATGGGTCCAGTGCCAGTGGTATCCCGTGCCATCTGTTCCAAGCTTCCAGGGATCCCCATGGCCCCCCTCCTATGGCCCAACGATCCTGGCACCACAGGGGGGACTAATCCAGCAGCCGGCTGGAATGCAGCCGGACCCCCTCCCCCAGCAGCCAACGACATTGCCCCCCCTCTCTCCAGCACAGCAAGTCGCCCAGCAGCCGGCTGGAATGCAGCAACCAGGAGCAGCCCTGCAGCAAGTTCTATCCCAGCCAGCCACTGCCGGAGCCCCTCCACCCGCGAGGCCAACGCCACCCCGCTTCAAAGCAACCTTTGACGGGACGCCGGCCAAACTAGCTTATTTCCTCAGCAGGATCTGGGCTCACGTAGATCAGTACGGGGACCAATACAAATCAGAACGGGACTTGGTGTCAGCAATCTCAGATGGGATGAATGAGGGAGAGGCTTCTGAATGGATAGCCCAGCTGCACAATGAGGGCACTGCAGAACTGAATGATGCCGATGGGTTTATTACACTGCTCCGTTCCTGATTTGAGGACCCAGACCAAATAAATGAAAGCGAAGCCACGTTAAAGGTCATGAAGCAAAGTAATTGACCTATAAAAGACTTTGTATGGGACTTTAGACAAGTTGCAGGGAATCTGGGCCATTGGCCTGACCGCATACTCCTGCACTACTTCAAGGAAGCCATCGACCCAGAAGTCAGAAAAGCCTGTGGGATCCGGGGGGTGCCTGAGCGTCTCCACGACTGGTATACCATGTCCATTGCTCTAGACAGAGAATTCCACCCCCACAGCAAAACCCCAGCAGAGCAGCCACCTCAGAGAGCGTTATCCAGAAGACCCATTTCAAAGGCTACAAATGTCGCCCCCTGTCAGGCGTGCCTCCTTTCAGATTTCAGGAAAGAACGACCCCGACTCCATTTTCATAGATAAAGGTACTTTTACTAAAATTGAACTGAATGCAGCCAAGGAAAGCAAGATCTGAGGCAATAGGCGCAAAAATCACATATACAAAGCATCCCCTCCCACTGTCCAGCGTAAATCATCCAATCCAAAGGTCCTCCAGAGGTCAGGTGGAATCACACGTCTGGCAGTGTCATCAATCTGGAATGTCAGGACCGTTAACTCGATAGTAGGTTCAAAGACACAGGACTGCAGCTAAGTTTCGCTTTCATTTCCCCTGTCATTCCCTCCTCCAGCACGCTTCCCCATCTAGCAACTTTCTAGCTCCCCTCTCCCCCGTTACCATGGCAGCCAACAAGCAAGCATTGAAAGATCGGAGGCTGACATTCGGCCTCCCCTTCAAAAGAGACATTCTTCCTGGAAAAGATGAAAGGGATATAAACATACAACATACAATATGTACATTGAGTAAATGATTAAGGTTTATCAGGATATTTGGTATGAAACAATTGTACTTTCTTTGGTGCTCGAACATCTTTTTTATTTACCCATTTAGCTTTTGACAATGGAAAATGTTTCCAGGCCACCAAATACTGCACCTTACCACGATGCTTCCTGGAATCCAAGATTTCCTTGACCTCAAAATGCTGTTCTCCTTCAATCAGAATGGGGACAGGAGGAGATTCTTGGTCTGGGCGCAAAGGGGACGAGTGTTCCGGTTTGAGCAAACTGACATGGAATACCGGATGAATTCGACGTAAATTTTTTGGCAACTCCAATTGAACCGTGACTGGATTAATGACCCGAACTATTGGGAAAGGGCCCACATATTTGGGTCCAAGCTTTTTTGACTTTTGGGTAGTTTGCAAGTATTTGGTGGAAAGATAAACCATGTCACCAATTTTATAATCTTGTGCCTGACCCCTTTTTTTTTTAATCGGCCTGGGCTTTATGAGCTCGATGTGCTTTGAGTGCCTTACGAGTTACTGCCCATGTGTCTCGTAGCTGTTCGATCCAATCAATCAGAGAGGGGTGTTTTGGATTCTCTTGGGGCAATTCTGGAATTGGCACAAAGTCTTGGCCGGAGGCCACCTTGAAAGGGGTGAACCCAGTGCTACTATGTATGGAGTTATTATAGGCCACCTCTGCAAATGGCAATAACTGTGCCCAGTTATCTTGCTGATAATTGACATAACACCTCAAATACTGTTCCAGTATGGAATTGGTTCTTTCACAAGCCCCATTTGTCTGAGGATGATGGGTGGAGCTTAATCCCTGGGCAGAGCCTATTAGCGCTAGGAACTCTTTCCAGAAATGGGAGGTAAATTGGACACCCCTATCAGAGATTATACGCTTTGGCGCACCGTGTAACCTGTACACATGTGGGACAAACATTTTCACAAGTGTTTTAGCGGAAGGAATCTTGGGACATGAGATAAAATGCACCTGTTTGGAAAACAAATCAGTGACCACCCTAATAACTGTGCTCCCCCCACTTTCGGGCAATTCCACAATAAAATCCATGGAGATCTCTCTCCAAGGGGCATCTGGCCTGGCAACACTCTGAAGTAATCCAGGCGGCTTCCCCGGAGGTCTCTTGGCCGAGGCACACACGGGACAGCTAGCCACGTATGCCTCTATGTCTTTCTTGAGTGCGGGCCACCAGAACTGTCGTTTGACTAAATGTAGAGTTTTGACAAATCCGAAATGCCCAGCAACTTTGGCATCATGAGCGTGCTGTAAGATCATTGCTCTCAGACTGGCGGGAACATATAACTTGGCTCCCACCCAAGCCAGACCATCGTGCAGTGTACACTCATTCAAGTGGGCTTGAAACCACTCGTTGGTCTTTAGACCTTCTTGTATTCGCTTAGACAAGTCACCCGATAAAGCTGGATCTGCCTTAGCCTGCGCTTGAGTAGTTACTGGTGCTGCCAGCTGAGTTGAGGGGATGATTGGCCGAATCACTTCCTCTCTAGCACTGTTGTATTGCGGCAATCTGGAAAGTGCATCTGCCATAAAGTTCTTCCCTCCAGGAAGATACCGCAGGGAAAATTTAAAACGTTTGAAATGCTGAGCCTAACGGACTTGCTTTGGGGATAGCTTACGGGGTGTTTTCAAAGCTTCCAGGTTCTTGTGGTCAGTCCACACCTCAAAGGGGTGCTTAGCCCCTTCAAGGAATTGTCTCCACGTTAACAGGGCCCAACGCACTGCGAAAGCCTCCTTCTCCCATATGGCCCATCTCCTCTCGGTCTCCGTTAGTTTACGGGAAGTATAAGCACAGGGTTGCAGCTTTCTATCTGCATTCATTTGCAGAAGTACTTCTCCTACTGCTACATCGCTGGCATCAGCCTGTACAACAAACGGTTTTTCCATGTCGGGATGCTTAAGGACTGGTTCAGCAACAAACAGGCGTTTTAGTTTCTCAAATGCCACCTGACAGTCCATAGTCCATTCAATGGGTCGGGAGGGCTTTGGTTTTACTTCTCCTTTTGTCTTCAAAAGATTGGTAATCGGCAGAGCGATTTTGGCGAATGAGGGGATAAACTGTCTATAGAAGTTGGCAAATCCCAGGAAGCTCTGTAGTTGTTTGCGGGTGCATGGTGGGGCCCATTCCAACACCACCCCGACCTTTTCCGGATCCATCTCTATTCCTTCATGCGAGATGCGGTATCCAAGATAGTCAATTTTGTCTTGGTGGAATTTGCACTTTGAGAGTTTGGCGTATAGTTCAGCAGCCCTGAGTTTTTTCAGGACAGTCCTGACCAATTTCACATGGTCGTCCAGGTTCTCAGTATAGATAAGAATGTCATCCAAGTAGACCAGCACCCCCTTGTATAAGTGTTCATGCAGTACTTCGTTAATCAATTGCATGAACACAGCAGGGGCTCCTTGTAGTCCGAAAGGGAGCACCCTAAACTGGAAACATCCCAGCGGGCAGTTAAAAGCCATTTTCCACTCATCCCCTTCCTTAATTCGAACTCTGTAGTAAACCACTCGTAAGTCAAGCTTGGTGAAGATTTTCCCCTTGCCTAGGTGGGCCAGCATGTCCTTCATAACCAGCATTTTCTACGCAAATGGCGTTTAAATTTTTGTAGTCAACCACTAGGCGAAAGGACCCATTTTTCTTCTCCCGGAACATTACTGGTGCTGCCACCCTCGGCCTAGCTGGTTGGATAAAACCCCATTCTAGGTTTTTGTCAATAAAGTTTCGTAGTTCCCCCAGCTCCCAAGGAGTCATGGGGTAGATTTTTGGCTTAGGGAGCTTCACTCCAGGAAGTATTTCAATGGTACAGTCTGTCAGTCTATGGGGAGGTAACACATCCGAGGCCTTTTCGCTGAAAACCTCCCGGAGGTCCCAATACTCTTTTGGAATCTTCTCCTCCCCCTCTATGTGGTCTATTGCTGTTTCTGCCTCCTCGTATTCCCCTCCGTCCTCCGAAAGGGGTTCTTTCCTGTCTTTTCCTGGTTTCTCGGAGCGAATGCGCAAAACTCCCATCCTCCAATTTATGCACGGGTTCCATTTACGGAGCCATGGTAATCCAAGTATGAGGGGCCGCTCCATGCCAGGGGCCACAATGAAACTAAGAGTCTCTAGATGATCCCCAAACTGCATCTTGATGGGTTCAGTCACAAAACTGGCTGGGCCCCCTCCTGCCACTGATCCGTCTAGCTGACAGAAAGCGATGGGCCTTCTCAATGTTTTTAGCCTTAGGCCCATCTTTTCCACCACTTTTGGGCTGATTATGCACCTAGTGCATCCAGAGTCTAGGAGGGCTGGCATCTGCCTGTGAGCCCTGGTGGATGGCACCCTTAATTCTACAGGGATGATCATGGGGCCCCCATTGTGACTCACCAGTTCGTCGTCATTGGACTTGGTGTCAGTCTCGCTGTTGTCCGTGATGGTCAGAGTTCCCAACTCACCCTGTTTTCGGGGAGTGAACTCAACGACTTCTCCTTTCAGGGCGGGCTCGCGGGCTTTTGCGGGAGCTTTGTCGGCCTTCTTCCCTCCAGGGACGGTTGATTTTGGCACTGGCTTGGTGGAACACTCAGCCACTCGGTGTCCTTCCTTGCCACATTTGAAACACACGAAGGATTTTGGCTTGGGTTTGGGCTCTGTCTTCCCCACTGCTGTCTTTGGCACCCCCTTACGGAAAGAGGAGGATGACTGATCCCAGGCATGGTCACCACGGATCTGGCTTTGGGCCAGGTCGATCTCTACATCTGCTGCTACCACGTACCAGCTCTGCAGATCTTCGGGGACCCTGCATGCTCTGCAATCTTTGTAAATGTCCTCATTCAATCCATCTTTATAGTTTTCTAATCCATCTTTATAGTTTTCTAACCTCTGACCACCCTCTCATGAAAGGGGCCAGCTCGCGGAACTCTTGAGTGTACTCTGCCACTGATCTCTGGCCCTGGTGAATGCCCTTCATCCTGATTCTCGCCTTCCGCTCGGCTAGGGGGTCCTCAAAGCGCATTCTGAGGGCTCCCATAAAGAGGTAATTTCTCAGCAGGAGGGAGTTGTTATTGTGAAGGCCCACCATCAATTCGGCTGCCACTCCCTCTAGTGCATTTGTAACACACCTCACTCATGCTGCATCCGACAGATAGTCCTCCCCCCAGTCCTGCATGTGGTTCCACACTTGGTTTAAAAAAAATGCCAAGGTTTTCGGTTCTCCTCCAAACTTGTCTGGTGGGGGGGGATTTTTGGCTTTCTTCGCCTCTGGGGTGGGTCCTGCAATGCTGGGGCCCCCTGGACTGCCACATCTCTTGCCTGTGATTCAGAGGCTTGAGATGTTCCTTCCCCAGCTTGCTCTTCCTCTCCCGCACAAGCAGCCATCTCTGGGTCTTCCCCGGGGAGGTCTCCTCCCTTCCCAGTTGGGTAAACATACCTCTCCCGGGCCCGGCGGCTGTCTTCGGCATCTTTGAGAAGTTGCATAGCTTGGGCGACCATGAGGCTTTCTTTCTGCTCTTGCATCCAAGCCGATTCTCCCCTTTGGGGTCTGGCACTTGTTACTCCTTGGGGGGTCCTTCCCCAGTCCGGTAGCCTCCCCACTCCAGTCGACCATCTGGCTCGCTCTGATTCCTCTCCCAGTCGTAATTTTTCCATCCATTCTGAAGTTTCCCCCCCCCCCGGGTGGAGGGAAGGAATTGTAGAGCCAGCAGCTCCCATCTGGTCCTGATCACTGTCTTGATCAGACATCATTTGGTTTCAGCCCCCTCGGTAGTTATCTGGGATGGCTGTAAAAGTGAGATCTTGCTTTAGAAAGGTTAACAGGATTTGAAGTAGTTAAGAAGGTTAAATACTTAGGGGTTTATATTATGACTGCAAATATGAAATTATATCAGCACAATTATGAACCACTATGGCACAAAATACAAAAGGAGATGGAAAATTGGAAAAAATTACAATTGTCTTTGCTGGGAAGGATAGCCGCTGTAAAAATGAATATTCTACCAAAATTTTTATTTCTTTTTCAAATGATACCTATACTTAAAAAAGATGAAAATTTGAAGGAATGGCAGAAGGGCATAAACAAGTTTGTGTGGGCAGGGAAGAAACCTCGAGTTAAACAAAAGATAATGCAAGATATCTGAGAAAGAGGTGGTCTTAAAATGCCCAACCTAAGATTGTACTATGAAGCCGCTGCCCTCTCAACAATTACAGACTGGATAAATTTAACGGAGGAAAAGATATTGAATATTGAAGGATATGGTTTGGTCTACGGCTGGCATGCTTATTTAGTCTATGACAAGAAAGTAGATAAGGCTTTTAAAAGTCATATATTAAGAAATTCTCTATTGCGGGTCTGGAAAAAGTATAAATATAAATTAAGTGATAAGTTACCAATATGGACAGTACCCAGACACGCGATAGAGAATATAAACTTAGAGCAAAAGCAAGATAAGATTACATATAAGGAACTTCTTTATAAGGAAGGAGTCAGATTACAATTAAAACCAATGGAGCAATTAAAAGAAGAAGGAATTATTAGGACATGGTTTCAGTATGGACAGCTGCAGGCCAGATGGAGAGAAGATCAAAAAATTGGTATTTTGCAGCAGGATGAGAATTTGATAAAGCAAACAAGAGATAAAGGTCAAATGCATATAAAAAGGTTGTATAATGCACTAGTGGAAATAGATTCAGAAACAGAGTTAGTCAAGGACTATGATAAAATGGGCACAAAACGTAGGTGAACCAATAATGATGGAAACATGGGAAAAGATATGGGTCAGAAATGTAAGATTTACACAAGCACAAAATCTAAGGGAGAATTTTTATAAAATGTTTTATAGATGGCATTTAGACCCAAAAAAATTAGCCTGTATGTATCCAAATTTACAACCTAAGTGTTGGCGATGTGAGTGTAAAGATGCTACATACAGTATATATCGGAATGGAGAAGATGGATCGATTACATACAGAAGAAGTATCCGAATAAGAAGATTCATATAGCATATGAATGAAGTAACTTTAAGGAGTTTATGTTTGTTTTTTGAATTATAAGGAGTTAAGGATCTAGGGAGAATATGAAATGTAACAATTTGTTAGCATATTCTAGCTTTTGATTTGTGAATGCTATACCCTGTGCTTGTTCTGGGAAGTCTAGGGAGGGGGGTGGGGGGGGGGAAGGAGGGAAAGGGGGGGTGGGAAAGGGGAGGGAGGGGTTGAGGGGGGAAGGGTGGGGGGTGAAAATGTTTGTATTTTCTACAAAACTTTTTAATAAAAAAAAAGGTGAGATCTTGCTTAATGTCAGGTGTGCCTCCTTTCAGATTTCAGGAAAGAACGACCCCGACTCCATTTTCATAGATAAAGGTACTTTTACTAAAATTGAACTGAATGCAGCCAAGGAAAGCAAGATCTGAGGCAATAGGCGCGAAAATCACATATACAAAGCATCCCCTCCCACTGTCCAGCGTAAATCATCCAATCCAAAGGTCCTCCAGAGGTCAGGTGGAATCACACGTCTAGCAGTGTCATCAATCTGGAATGTCTGGACCGTTAACTCGATAGCAGCTTCAAAGACACAGGACTGTAGCTAAGTTTCGCTTTCGTTTCCCCTGTCATTCCCTCCTCCAGCACGCTTCCCCGTCTAGCAACTTTCTAGCTCCCCCCCTCCCCCGTTACCATGGCAGCTGACAAGCATTGAACGATCGGAGGCTGACACCCCCCCTGAACCAGGAGGGGGACGATTAAGTGCTATCGGTGTGGACAAACAGGACATCAAGCTTCTGAGTGCCTGGCCCCTGCCCCAGTTCCACAACAACGTCCTGCCACAGCTGCTCGAGGCAGGAGGGCTCCAAGGAAAACCCCAGACACCAGCCGATTCGCCAGAGAAGCCGTGGAAATTCCCCTCCCCACTGAAGAGAGCGAGGACCCTCCAGCTAAAGAAGCCCCTCCTGGCGTGGCTAGCAGAAATGAAGACCTGATGGTGAGTGCACCCATCCCCCACTTCTCAATTAAAGTAAAACTGGTGCTGCCAGAGACAGGGAAACAAGCAGAACTGCCAGCAATAATAGATACTGGCTGCACCAGATGTCTAATCGGGTTTAAAGTTGTAGAACAATTGGGGATCAGGACAACACCCTTAAAGCACCCAATTAAATTTCACCAGGTGGATGGAATGTTAATTGGGGGAGTCCCTGCCACCCATATTACTGAACTGATTAAATTAGAGATGGGGAAACATCATGAATTTATATGATTTATAGTAACCCCAAAAATGTCAGAATCTATCATACTAGGCCTGGCTTGGCTGGACAAATGGGCCCCCACCATCAAATGGGAAGATGGATACTGAAAAATCAGAATAGGGGTTGGCCCATTACCCCCTGCCCCTCCCCCCAAAGAGCAACCTACCCATAATGGCCAGTGGCCAGAAACAGCAGCGGTTTGTTCAGACAGGCCTCCAGGCGAACACCAGATTCCTAAGGTGTATGCAGACTTAGCCAAAGCTTTCAGTGAGGAAGAATGTAACCTCCCCCCTCATCAGCCCATGGATTGCGCCATTGAATTACAACCAGGAGCCAAATTGCCAAAACCCAGAATGTACTCCATGACACCTGCTGAAATGACCAAGTTGAAGTACATTGACAACAACCTAGCCAGAGGGTTCATCAAGCCTGCAAAATCCAGGATGGCTGCCCCAGTACTGTTTAAAGAAAAAAAAGATGGTACATTGAGATTGTGCATTGATTTTAGAGACATGAATGGCATTTCCATACAAAATACCTACCCCCTCCCACTGATGAAGAACTTGCTGAACCACCTACCAAAAGGCAAGATTTTCACCAAGCTAGATCTAAGAGAAGCCTACTACCGAGTTCGCATAAAGGAGGGAGATGAATGGAAGACTGCTTTTAACTGCCCCCTTGGGCAGCTTCCAATTCCGGGTCATGCCTTTTGGACTCCAAGGGGCCCCCGCAGTCTTAATGCAACTGATCAATGAAATTTTGCATGAGCACCTATATCAGGGGGTTCTTGTTTATCTTGATGACATTCTTATATTCAGTGAAAGTATGGAAGAACATGTCAAATTGGTCAGACAAGTGCTGAAAAAGCTCCTAGCGGCCAAACTTTATGCAAAGTTGTCCAAATGTGAGTTCCATAAGGAGTCCTTGGACTACCTGGGATACAGGGTGTCGAGTCTGTCGAAGCGTAAATCAGCTTCGATACTCCCCCCCCTGGGGTAATTGCACTTGATTAGAGATGGATGGATCTTGTTTTTCCATGCTGTATACTTTAAAGAAAGAAAACCCGAAATATATTCTAAGAAACATTTTATTATAAAGAAATAAAACAAACTTACTAACTACATTGTTACCAGCAGTTTTATCACACAGATGGACAAAGGAAAAAGAAAGTCAGGAAGTTTCTTTCTTAAACTTAGACTTGCGCAGTAGCTCAGAAAATCACAAGACAGTCTTATCTCTGTTGCTACAGAGACGTGATAAAGTTCTCTGGCAGGCTACCGTAAGTCTTAGGATGGAAGCTCGGCTGACAAATACATAACGCAGTGACAACCCCTTCTTTGTCAGTTGAGTGAACATCAGTTAAGGCACTCAGGTAAGGCACATCTTCTTACGCAGATACTCGTGCTCAGCTGCTGGAAGCGGTTTGTTGAGCATATCAGCAATCTGATCATGTGTAGGCACATACTGCAATTTTACAAAACCTTGTTTCACTAATTGTTTGATATTTTTAGAACGGATGTCAATATGTCTGGACCTAGAACCCGCGAAACGTGATTCAGAAATATAAACCACAGATTCATTGTCTTCCATCACGGTGATCGGTCGGATCGGGTGTGTCCAGATATCTGTGACCAAAGCATCAAACCACGTTAGAGAATTACATGCATCTGAAACACAAGCATATTCAGCCTTAGTAGATGAACAAGAAACAAAATTCTGTTTTCGCACATGCCAGTAAACAGGACATCCATTTAAGAACATCATATAACCTGAAGTACTTTTACGTGATTTGTTATCACTCGCTCAATCAGAATCTGCATAACAACATAATTCTGCATAATCAGTATGTGTCAATTCTAACAATAACCTCATATTTTTAGTGTGTTTTAGGTATTTCAATAATTTCTTAACACATGTCCAATGAAACTGTTTTGCCTTACCTACGTGTCAGGACAAGAGATTAACACTAAGTGCAATGTCGGGTCTAGTCCAACTACTAATATACAACAGTGACCCAATAACTGAATGATAAAGTGTTTGATCCTCGAACTCAGGACTTGGTTCATGTGCCAAGTTGTGAAAATCTGTTTGCATGGGTATGCGTCCTGTATTAGCATCTTTCATGTTGCAATGATGCAAAATTTGTTCAATTTTATCCTCTTGTGAAAAACTAAATCTCTTCTGAGTTTTGACAATCTGAACACCTAAATAAGTGTTAACATGACCTAAAGATTTCAATGTGAAATATCTCTGCAAAGCTTTAGCAAAATTCTCACTCATCTGCTTATTTGGACCAATATAAACAATATCATCAACATAAACAAGAACTATCTCGTATATATTGTCAGATCTTTTTGTAAACACGCATTCATCAGTTTCGGACTTAATAAAGCCCATTGAATTTAGTTTGTCAGTAAGACATAAGTACCACATTAAACCAGACTGTTTCAGACCATAAAGACTTTTATGTAGAAACCAGGTATCCCCTTCTTGCTGTTGGAACCCTGGAGGACCTTTTACGTAGATCTCCTCATCTAGGTCAGCATGTAGATAAGCCGTGTCAACATCGAACTGGAAAACTTCTAAACCAAGAATAGTGGCGGTGGCTAAAGCAATTTTTACACTCTCAGTCCGGACTGTCGGTGAGTAGGTATTTGTGTAGTCCTCAGGATAACGTTGAGCGAAACCCTGAGCTACAAGTCTGGCCTTGTACAATGACTCACCATTTGGCTTTTTTTTTTTATTCTGTAGACCCATTGAGTGCCAATGACTTTTTTGTTTGCTGGAGGTTTTGCAGGCATAAACACCTTAAGTTTCTTTAGACTGTCCATTTCAACCTGCATTGCCTCTTACTATTTCTCTTGCTCTGAATCAGGAAGCTGCTTGATTTGTGTGAAATTATCAGGTGGAAGTGTAACATTGCAAATCAAAGGCAAGGGTGCTTTTGTCAGTTGCCACGAATATCGCTGTGGAGGGATCCCCTTTGTGGCCCTTTTGGACCGCCTCGGAACAGCCGTCCATTCTTCTTCTGTTTCGTCCTCGACTTCACCATCGTCGCTAGCGTCAGCATCCGCGGCTTGTGAAGACGGAACATCAGGTTGAGAAGAACTAGTGGATGGAACATTTGCCTGTGAATCTTGATCATCAGGCTGCGCGGCATCAGCAACATCATCTCTAGGAAAATAAACTCCAGGATCATTGGAATGGATCCTGGACCAGTCAGCATCTTCCTCAAAATTGGTGGATTGGGAAATCACTATTACATGTGTGGAGTCAATAAATTTGCTCCACTTTGAGTTATCATCAATACCCATAAATCTCATCCTCTGCTGCTGGACCTCCTTCCTTTCTTTGAGCTAAGGGAATGTTCACCATAGTGTATGAACCAAAAATATGGAGGTTTTGAGGTTGGGCTTGTACCCATACAACATGAAGAAAGGAGTCTGATGTATTACACTACTCCAAGTACGGTTGACAATATAATTTGCATATTTAATAGCTTCACCCCAGTATGGGATACTGAGGTTGGCGTCTTCTAGGAGACAACACATCATGGTTTGCAGGACCCCTTGTCGCCTTTCTACCACCCCATTCTGAGCCAGCGTATAAGGCACTGGGGTCCGATGAAGAATTCCATTCTGGACTTCCGGTTTGCTAGCTTCGGCGACGACGGTGCCTTTTTAAGCACCGCCAGCCCTGCCGCCTGTAGAGCCGCCTCACGATCGAGAAGCGGCTCGAAAACTCCGAAATCCCGAGGATTGAAGGAGGAGAGATAGCAGGGTACAGGTTGAGCCCCTGTAAGCCCCCAGGGAATTGCTTCTGGGGAGGAAACAGGCGCGGCTCCCTCCCAACCTGCTGAGACTCCGGGCGGCGTGGGACAATTCTGCCTTCAGCAGAACAAGCCGGCTGCAGCAAACATTTAAAGTGAATGCAACCAACCTCAACAAGCAGCGGAAATATTAACTTGAACCCTGTAACTTGGAAATCGCAAGTATTAGTGCTTTGTTGACTTTTTAATTCAAGAAAAAATACGAGCGAGTGAAAGTGATTTGAAAAAATATGGCGCCCAGCACTAGAATTAACAAGCTAGTGAGAGTGGATTTGTGAAGTCATCTTGCTTTGTTACAAAGTTATAAAGTTATAAAGTTGCTACAAAGTTGCTCTGCCTGTAACAAAGAGAAATAAGAGAAGAGGGGGAAAAAGAAAAACTCTTTTCTTAAAAATCTGACTTGGCTTTACTCCAGTTTTCATTTGATTAAACCTGGGGGACTTTTTTAGAAGTCTCTGCGGAGGTGGAAAAGGAAAAGGGACTTCCTTCTTCAGAAAATCTAGTTTACGTGGCAGGATGGCCTCAAAGAAGCAGGAAGGAAAGGTAGCAGGGGGGGATCCCCCACACATAAACATGAAACGCAGCTTCCCCCTGCTCAACAGATACAGACTCAGAAAAAAGACTTTGATATTGAAAATCTAAAAGAATTTATTTCCAAAGCTTTGGATGATAAATTTCAAAAATCCCAACAGGAAATAGATGATAAACTTCAAAAATCTCAACAGGAAATTATGCAGGAAATTAATGAAATCAAAGATATGGTGAAACAGGATTATGGCAAGGTGACTAAAAAAATATCAGAGGTGGCGTCTGGCCTTGGAGAATTTATCATTAAAGTTGACTCTAAAGTGGAAGAATTTAAATCAGAAGTCAATGTTAAGATGAAAGACAATGACTATAAATTTTCTGATGTTGATGATAAAATGCAGAGAGTTGAAAACGAAATTGTTATGATGCAATTCAGGGCAATGGAATTTGCCATAAGGCTTCGAGGAATTAGAGAGGATGACAGACAGGATTTGAGACAGATTTGTGCTGAAGCTCTGGCGGTGATCTTAAAAATTAATCCTGATGTGGTTTTCTACAAAATAGATAAAATTTACAGAGTGAATTCTTGGGTGGCCAGACAAAGACAACTGCCTAGAGATGTGGTCATATATTTTACGAATAGAGCAATAAGAAATGATATCCTGCAAAAATCTTTCCATACTTCTGTGCAAGTGGGGGGTGCACAAATTGGAGTTTACAAGGAACTACCACCTAAAATGCTGAAAGCCAGAAAAGATTTTGGCTTTCTTGTAAAAGAACTGCAAAAACAAGAGATACCATTTCGGTGGGATGCCCCAACTGGCATAATTTTGAAATATAAGGGAGAAAGACATTGTTTGAATACTGTGGAGAAGGCGGAGCATTTCTATACTACTATTTTAGAAAGAATACCATCTCCACGTACATCTACAGTCCTGGAGATTGAGGAGAGTGATAAGAAGCAACTTCAACAAGAACCGCAAGAACAGTCAAAGCAGGTGGAGTTAGAGAAAATGCAGGGTGCTGAAGGAGGTTTTTTGGATGAGCCTCTGTTGGAATCTTCTCCAATCTTGGACCCGGTTCGGAATGTTGAGGTTAAGGATCAGCGTATAACTCGTGCAAAATCTAAGCAACTTAAAGAAAAGCAACAACAACAGGAAAGACAAGATAAAAAGGGAGCTAAGAGTACCACACAAGAGACTGGAGCCATGGGGGGAGCAAGACCGGAGATTCCAGAAGACATTCGGTTATTTTGCTCGTTGCTTCACAAAGATAAAGATGACGATTAAGTGTTTATCTTGGAATGTGAATGGGATGAACTCAGTACAGAAAAGGAAGAAGTTATTTGCATATTTGAGACAATTTAATAATGATATAATTTGTTTACAAGAAACTCATATCACAACTCAAGATCAAAAATACTTGATAAACTCAAAGTTAGGAACACATTTTATATCTTCAACTTTGCAAAAAAAGAATGGTGTGGTTATTTATGTAAACAAAAGACTAACAGCTAAAATTATAGAAGCAGATGAAGATGGTAGGTTTATAGCAATCGAATTGCTTACAGTAAATGGCCAAATTCTTTTGATTGGAATTTATGCTCCCAACCAACAACAGGATCATTTTTATAAAATGTTACATACTAAAATATTGCAATGGGACTATAGATCTATTTTAATAATGGGAGATTGGAATGGAGTAATCGATTCTAAACTAGATAAAAAGAGTTTGGCGAAATGCAGGATCAGACTACCACAGACTTTTTTTGATATGAAAGAAGACCTGGAATTAAAAGATATTTGGAGAATACACAATCCAAAAGAATTGGATTATACTTTTTTTTCCGACAGACATAGATCCTTCTCTAGGATTGACTTTATTTTGTTGTCAGATGATTTACTTGTTAAGACAAAAAGAACAAAGATTCTTCCAAGGACTTTGTCCGACCATAGCCCAGTATGGATAGAAATTGAGATGGGTAAGACTGAGCGACGCTCTTGGAGAGTGAATGAAAACTTGTTCAGATATGAAAAAAACATAATAGAACTTAAAAAGCACCTGAAAGAATTTTTTGAAATAAACTTGAATAAAGGTACCCCAATTGAAATTGTGTGGGATGCGAGCAAAGCTTATATGAGAGGGGTGCTTATTTATATGAACTCTAAACATAGATTGACTCGACAAAAGAAAAGATCTGAATTGGAAGTAGAAATAAAGAACAAAGAACAGCTACTTATTAAAAACCCAACAGATGAAAGAATACGTGGTGTTATAAAACTTCTGAAAGACCAATTTCAAATGCTTATGGCGGAACAAGTTGCAACAAACTTACAATATGCGAAGCATAATACATTTTGTAATGCCAATAAACCGGGCAGATGGTTGGCTTACACATTAAGAAAAAAGCAGAGTATACGGACTATTGATAATATTGATATTGGAGGGAAAGAAATTTTTCAACAAAAATTAATTAAAGAAGCTTTTGTGGACTATTATACTAAACTATATGCTAAAGATGATGTGCAGAATGGACTTATAGAAAAATATTTAGATAATAAAAGAGTTACAAAAATTACAGAGCAACAAAAGGAAAGAATGAATTATCCTATAACAGAGGAGGAGATAATGGTAGCAATTAAACAATTAAAAATAGCTAAAGCTCCTGGAACGGATGGCTTGACTGCAGTGTACTATAAAACTTTGCAAGCGGAAATGGTGGAACAACTTAGAGATTTGTTTTGTAATATTCAACAAGGGGGTAAAATACCCCCATCATGGACAACAGCTTATATTTCTTTGATACCAAAAGAACATTCAGGTCCTAAAAAACCGGAGAATTATAGACCAATATCTCTTCTTAACACTGATTATAAAATTTATGCAAAAGTACTAGCCAACAGGCTGATGCCAGTAATCCAAAAGGTGATTCATGATGACCAAGCGGGATTTATCGAGGGTAGATATATGAAGGATAATGTAAGGCAAGTAATAGACTTATTGGAATATCTTGAGAGGAACAAACAGATACCTGCAGTGCTGGTTTTTCTGGATGCGGAAAAGGCCTTTGACAGAGTGGATTGGAACTTTCTATTAAAGACTTTAAAAAAGATGGACTTTGGGGACCAATTTATACAGGCGGTTTCAGCAATTTACCAAGAGCAAAAGGCACAGATTATTATTAATGGAAGTTTGACAACAGAGTTTAAAATTGAAAAAGGAACAAGACAGGGATGTCCGCTATCCCCATTGCTATTTATTCTAACACTAGAAGTCTTGTTAAATACAATACGGGACTCTAATATTTTGAAAGGTATAATGATAAGGCAAGAGGATTATAGAATAAAGGCATTTGCAGATGATCTGGTTGTTACCCTAATACAGCCAATGGAATCAATAATCCAGATGAAGGACATTATACAAGACTATGGTAAAGTTTCAGGTTTTAGACTGAATCAGAAAAAAACTAAGATGATAGTTAAAAATATGACACAAGATCGTAAACACGAGCTTGAAAGGAGGGCAGGTTTTGAGATTGTACCGAAGGTAAAATATCTAGGAGTTCAGGTTGCAGAATCAAACATGAAAAAGTTTCAAAATAATTATGAGGTGTTGTGGCGAGAGGTGCAGAAAGATATGGAGACCTGGAAAAAACTGCAGCTGTCTCTACTTGGAAGAATAGCAGCAGTTAAGATGAACATTTTGCCAAGATTTCTTTTTCTGTTTCAAATGATTCCGGTGCTTAAAAGTGATAAACAACTGAAAGTCTGGCAAACTGGAGTGAATAAGTTTGTCTGGAACGAGAAAAAACCAAGAGTGAAATTGAAAATTATGCAGGATGTTCCAGAAAGGGGAGGTCTTAAACTTCCAAACCTACAGTTATATTATGAAGCAGCAGCTTTGACCTTAGCAAGTGATTGGTTTGGAAGGAAAAAGACTGGAATACTGAATATTGAAAGTTTTGATCTTGAATTTGGATGGCATGCTTACTTATTTTATGACAACAAAGTGGATAAAGTATTTAAAAGCCATATACTCAGAGATTCTTTGATGAGAGTTTGGAAGAAGCACCGATTCAAATGGGATTATAAAATACTGCTATGGCTGGATCTTGGTCATATTATGTGGAATACAAATATAATGTCACTCGGGGGGTTTTTAAAGATTGTATGATTAAGTGGGCACAAAATTTTGAAGAACCAGTGATGCTGGAAACATGGGAAAAAATTTGGGTTCAGAACGTTAAATTTACACAGTCGCAGAATTTGAGGGAAAATTTCTATAAAATGTTTTATAGATGGCATTTAGACCCCCAAAAATTGTCGTGTATGTACCCTAATGTTCAGCCAAAATGTTGGAGATGTGATTGTTTAGATGCTACATATTATCATGTTTGGTGGACTTGTAGGAAAGTTAAGGCTTTTTGGATAAAAATTTGGTGGGTCATGCAGAATGTTTTGAAGAAAAAAATGCAATTTTCTCCACAACTGTTTTTATTGGGTATAGTTAAGGGTTTTACATTGGGTGAAACAAAATTGATACTGTATATGATAACAGCAGCAAGATTGTTGATAGGTAAATACTGGAAGAATGAAGCTTTGCCCACTATCGAGGAATGGACTTTGAAGATGGCCAGTTTTGCAGAGATGGCGAAGATTTCAGCATACTTAAAAGATTGTTCACAAGAGACTTATGAATGGGAATGGAAAAAGTGGATAGATTATGTTCAGAACAAATATCAAACTAGGAAGTATCAAATAGCTTTCATTTGAAAATGATATGTCAAGACAGTAATATTTTAATGTAATGAAGATGAAAAATTATACGGGGGAGGGAGGGGTTCAAGTTTTATACAAAGGGGAGTTTTTTTACTTGACATGAGTATATTGTGTGGAAGTCCGGGGGGAGGGGTGGGCTAGGGAGGGTTAGGGAGGTTGGGAAGTTTGGGGTGGGTTGAGGGGGGGGGAAAGGGGTGAAAATGTAATTGTAAAACTTTTGCAATAAAAAAAAAAAAGAATTCCATTCTTACGCATCCAGTCCTGGAACCGCTGAGACATTAATTCAGCACCACAATCACTTTGAATTCTGGCGATTCTAACTCCGTGTTGGGTATAAACAAGAGCGGCAAAGTCTTTAAAGATCTGAAAAGTCTCAGATTTTTCTCTCATAGGATATCCATATCCATATCTAGAGTACTGTAATTATCAACAATTGTTAGAAAATATTTTTTACCACCAAGTGTTGGCTTAAAAGGACCTACTATGTCAGTGTGTACCAAATCAAAAATGTGTGTTGACAGGCGTGTAGCGCGTTTTGGAATGGCTGCTGCTTTGGATTTGGCTTTTTTGCAGACAGCACAATCCAAAAACACCTGTGGAAATTGGGATCATAGAAACACCCAGGAGCATAGAAGAGTCCAAAGGCAGATGCATGAATAAATGTGATAAATGTATTTATTCATATAACAAAACATATTAACTATATACAAAGGCTGTCTTAATATCCATTAGGATAGGGGGCACACAGCGTGTGTGACTACCCTTATCAAAGATCATGTCTCATGGAGAACAAACGTAAAAGAGAGCATGGTGGAAAGGTTAGAGGGGGTTTTATACTCAGTGTAAGCCCCTCCTCTCCACATAGGGGTGGGGGCACTTTCTGCCTCCACTAGTGTCTGTATGATACATGTGCCAATGGCTTGCAAATACTTGACAACACCTTACACCCCTTTAGATCCAAACCTCTCACAAACTCCGGCATCTTCCTAAGAACACGGAAACTGGCATGCCCCAATCTTCTATGCCATTTATGGATACACCTGTAATGCAAAGGTTTACCAGTTAGTGAATTTTGAACATTAACAGTTTTATGAGGAACCTCAGGCTTGCTCTGAGCAACCTGTTTCCTAATTTTCTTTTTGTTGGCTTTTGGAGCCTTTGGAGTAGCAACAGGAACTCTCTATGGAACATCTCTCTCTGGGCCTGTGCTCTCCTCTTTTGGAGTCTGTATACTTGCCTGTGCTTGCGGTTTAGACTTTGGCTTTATGTAATAAACACCACCAATTAACATGGTTTCAGCAACAATATCTCCATTTTTAACTATATAACTTGCTTTTTCGAGGTGGTGGACCTGGAACTTTAATACTCTGGACAAGTGACTCTGACTAAGCAAACTACTATTTTCTGTTGGTATATAATAAACATCAGGGATGAATGCATCGAGCTCTTCAACATAAACAGTTCCTTTTCCTATGACCTGACAAGGATGATTGGAAAAAGAATAAAGTTCACGTAGTTCAGGTTCAGGCTCATGCATCTCTGTAAAAAGTTCTTTTCTGTAAGTAACATGCAATGCTGCACCACTATCTAAAGTCCACAGAAGTTGTCTGTCATATTCTGGACAAGGTTGTGGATCGTTGGTTAAAGCCAATGTGGTGAGTGGAGCTTGCGGATCACGCCTGGGACCACGACGACCTTGTCTTCCGCCTCTGCCTCCTCTGGAGTCTGTTCCTCTGTGCTGGTACATGACGGGAGCTGGAAATCATTGGGGACAATCCCGGGTGGCATGTCCCACACGATTACAGATGTAGCATCTTGGCATCCTTGGAACGTAGGCTCTTCCTCGGAAGGGACGCCTCGCTGAAGCTCTTGATGCAAGTGGTCCTCTCAAATGTGGCGTGGCAAGCATAAATGCCTCTTCTTTGGTTAAAATTCTGCATACATGATCCACTGTGCATTGAGCAATGGGCACTTGATTAATCTTTGTAATGGCATCTTTCCATTCATAATTCAATGAGTTAATAATAATGCTGATCATTTGACAATCATCAATAAGATAGCCTCTTTCGCCCAATTCCTTTCTCATTCCTTTCATTTTAGTTAAATGTTCTCCAATATATTCACCAGGTTTTAATCTCGAACCATGGAACTCAGACAAGAGCAAACATGTAGATTCAATTGAAACAGGCCGGTAGCATGTTCTAATTGGGCCCAAATTTGTTGGGCAGTTGCATGAGGTGGAAAAGTAACCTGCAGTTCAGTATCCATGGACATCAATAATGTTGTGCATGCTTTAGTATCTAAGTCTCTTATTGCAGGAGTCCATGGCTGGTCAGGAGGATTAAACACCATGCAATGGGTACCTTCTCTACGGAGCAAGAGTCCAACCTCACTGACCCACACCTTATAGTTTTGTCCTGAGCGCTTTAATTTCGAATCACCAGCCAGTGGAACAATAGAAGATGGTAAAAACACTTGTGGTTGAACCTGAGGCTGCTGTACTGGAACATGCAGCTGTGGCTGAGGCTGTTGTCTTGGAACCTGCTGCTGCTGTGCTGCATCTGGGATTGGAATTTGGACAAAACCGTCACCAGCACCACCAGGGGGTGCTAAAAATTGAGCCTGTGAAGGCACAGATGGCGATGCAGCCTTAAGAACTGAGTGATTTAGAGACATAGTTGAAAACATTTGCTGTAATTGTTGTAAATGCTCTTGCAACATGCAAAACAATTCAGTTTTATCTTGTAAATTACTTTCGCCAGTAGATGGTGCTGCAACACTAGTTTCAGGCATCGTAGAAAACTTTGCTGCTGTAGCAGCGTCATGTGTAATCTGAGAAGGCATAACATCATGAGGCAATTGTGACGTAGACACAGCTTTCTGTTCTGATTCGCCTGACACGACACCCTCTTGTGGGAGTGGCTTTGGCTTTGAAGAAGAAGGCAAAATGGAGGACTCAGGAATTTGAAAAAAAATGAGAGTCCCTCTTATCTGGCTTGAGTATAGAAACAAATGCTTTCGCCTTGTACAGCTCATGTTCTAGAACCTCTATTTGATCACAATAACTTTTCACAGCCTTCTTGTGCAGGGTTTGTTCAGGGCTAAGAGGAGAATAATGAATTTCACTTATCTCTTTGGGAAAGGAATGCCCAGCCACTTGTGGAATTTTAGGTTTGGCACCAAGCCTTTCAAATTCCTGGGCTTCTTTAGTAAAATCTTTAGTAATTAATTGAGGGCATGTAGAATCAGATGAGGGTGTCACTGACCTCAGTAGCACGTCGTCTTCATGAACAGCTCCCCCAACAGCATTTTCTTCGAGCCTGGTTGCTGAAGCAAGTGGGGTTTGGAAAGTTGAAAACCTCTTTATGATTCTTTCCACTGCTTCATCAGAGAGATTTAAGACTTCAGCAGACTGTCCCCTGCGTCTGGTTTTCTTCTTTCTTGGCATATTTGCAGTAATTAATCAGCGTTCCTCGGTCGCTGGACTAACTATCTAATAGCCTATTCGCTTATCAGCAGAGCAATGGCAAAGAAAAACATTGTAAATCAACCATCCTCTGCTACCATATGTTGAAGCGTAAATCAGCTTCGATACTCCCCCCTGGGGTAATTGCACTTGATTAGAGACGAATGGATCTTGTTTTTCCATGCTGTATACTTTAAAGAAAGAAAACCCGAAATATATTCTAATAAACATTTTATTGTAAAGAAATAAAACAAACTTACTAACTACATTGTTACCGGCAGTTTTATCACACAGACGGACAAAGGAAAAAGAAAGTCAGGAAGTTTCTTAAACTTAGACATGTGCAGTAGCTCAGAAAATCACAAGACAGTCTTATCTCTGTTGCTACAGAGACGTGATAAAGTTCTCTGGCAGGCTACCGTAAGTCTTAGGATGGAAGCTCGGCTGACAAATACATAACGCAGTGACAGAGTTAAGGAATCGAAATGGACCCAGGGAAGGTGAGGGCAGTGCTGGACTGGCAGCCCCCACGTACCCGTAAGCAACTCCAAAGCTTTCTGGGGTTTGCAAACTTTTACAGACAATTCATCCCTTCCTTCGCTGAGGTCACACTCCCTTTGACAGAATTGCTAAAACCCGACCCGTCTCCCACCAAGCCAAAACCTAGCCAACCCCTAACTTGGACAATAGACTGTCAAAAATCCTTTGAGTGGTTGAAACGCCTATTTGCAGTGGAGCCGATCCTACAGCATCCTGACCCAAATAAGCCCTTCGTGGTTCAGGCGGACGCAAGTGACATGGCGGTGGCTGCTGTTCTACTGCAAAGGGAAGCTCAAAACAATCTAATGCCGTGTGCTTATGTATCGAGAAAGTTAACGGACACTGAGCGCAGATGGGCGGTATGGGAGAAAGAGGCATTTGCGGTGCGATGGGCTCTCCTATCCTGGAGACACTTCCTAGAGGGGGTTAATGAGCCTTTTGAGGTGTGGACTAACCACAAGAATCTTGAGGCGCTGAAGACCCCGAGGAAACTTTCTCCCAAGCAGGTTCGTTGGGCTCAATATTTCAAACGCTTTAACTTTAACCTGAAATTTAACCTGAAACCTTGAACTTTAACTTTTTAAATTGTAAATTTTAAATCTGTCTTAAGTATTGGGGGTGTTTTAATTTGTTCCGGGCCAAATTTATTTAATGTGGTTTTATATTGTTCTTTTAAATTTTGTAATTTATGTGTTTTATTTTTTGGCTGTTCACCGCCCTGAGCCCTTCGGGAGTAGGGCGGTATATAATTTTTTTTTATTATTATTGAAAAAGTTTTCAAATACAAATGTTTCCCCCTTTTTTCTCCCCCCCTCCTCCCTAACCCCCCCTCACCACCCATCCCCCCTGTGACTTCTTCAAAATAAAAACCTAATACATAACAGATTATATAATATTTTGCCATCCCCTTACTCCCTCCTCCAAATACTGACCCTTACTTGCTAATGATATTATTAATATTATTACTTCCCCCTTTTACCATACACTTCAAGATAACATTCTACTATAACATTATATAATAACTTCTGATTTAGCACAATATTATTATGACTCCCAATTTAGCAATAATCTGCCCTTTTTTCTCCTCCCCCATACTTATGTCTGTATATTAATATAACATTTCAGAACAATCTTAATAAATCCTACTTTAACATTTAATCTTTTGTATATATTAATATAACATTTCAGAGCAGCTTTCCCTCTAAATTCTAATTTTACATTTATTCAACTCTATCCATTTCCTCCACTCCCATAAATATATCTCTTAAGCATCCCTTTTCTTAACCTATACAGTCAATAAACTAGCCTGTCTCCACCCACTTTCCTACCAAATTACCATACACAACAATTCTTAATATCTTTGTTCTTCTGCCCACCCTACTAAAAAGATATTCCCTTATATAAATAACATCAATGACTTTAAACTTATAATCCATATAATGTATTCTTTGATGTCTTTCCACTGGATTGCTGACTCCATCACCCATATTAGGGTAACATAACATCCCGGTTGCAACAGAATGTTCAAAATCCTCAGTTATCATCTGCCCCCATCAATAATAAATATCTTCGTATATATAAAAAAAGAAAACAACCACCCGAGTGACTTTATAATTATATTCCATATAGTATCTGTAATAGTGGCTTTCTTCAGGATTATTAATTCCCACCGTCATAATGGGGTAACAACCAGATCTTCTGCATGCCCCAGCGTAGCTCTCTTGCCTTATAGCTCAGCATAAATATAATAAATTTATCAATGAAAAGAAAACCAAAATAGATAATTCCAATCCAACAGTTTGAGGCCCTTTTCACATCCCAAAAATACGGCATTGCAGAGGTCTGTCACTCTCCTCAGGATAATATTAACCACTACTTCGCCTCAATTATCTTTTCATGTATTCAGTCATGTATTTTTTTAAAAAATAACTGGCTTCACTGTTGCTTAATTTAGAAGTTTTTATTTTTGTGAGACCTGTTTCTTTTTTTCCTTTCTTTTTGTGGGTTTGATCTCCATCCTAATTTCCTTTCTGCAAGTTGTATATCAACTGATCGGTTTTCATTCTGATTTATGACTTGATCTTGTTGGTTTTGCTTTTGTGACTCATATTTCTTTTCTATGAGTTGTGTATCAACTAATTGATTTCCATGCTTGTCTGTGACTTGATGAATCATCACGTTAGAATCCGATGCCACTTCTCTCTTATTTATAGATAATCCAGCTGAGGTGTCTGAAGAATCCAAAGGCAATTCATCTACAAAGGCCTCTGTAACTCGATATTTTTCCTTTATTTCCAACTCCTTCTGCTTGTCTTGTGTTGTGCATAAAGATGTTAAGTTCATTTTTTAAATTTTTTGATAAAATTCTTCCGCTTTTTCAACAGTATTTAATTGGTATCTTTCTCCTTGATATCTCAATATTATACCAACTGGAGCATTCCATCTGAATAAGATATTTCGTTTTTTAAGCTCAGTCACCAGAAAACCAAATTTCTTTCTTTCCAATAACATCTTAGGCGGTAGTTCTTTATATATCCAGATCTTTCTTCCAAACAATTGCAAAGTAGAATTAAAAGATTTTTGCACAATATTATTTCTTATTTCTTTATCTGTAAAATAAATCACCACATCTCTAGGCAATTGCCTTTGCTTTGCAATCCAGGAGTTTATTCTATAAACTCTATCGATCCTACAAAATACCTCCTCAGGTTGAACCTTTAAGATCCCAGCCAGAACTTCAGAAGATATTTTCCTTAAGTCATCTCTGTTATTTTCCTGTAATCCTCTCAGTCTAATCGCATATTCAGTAAAATTATATTGCATCATTAAAACTTCCTTTTCAATCCGTTGTTGTATGTTTTCTGCATTACAAATCTTTGGATCAGCTTCCATTTTAGGTTTTTCTTCTAAGCTATTGTCTTGAGTGTTTATCAAATCATTTTCAATTTTTTGTATTTTATTGTCCAA
Source organism: Pituophis catenifer annectens (assembly GCF_029215685.1). Classification (NCBI taxonomy): domain Eukaryota; kingdom Metazoa; phylum Chordata; class Lepidosauria; order Squamata; family Colubridae; genus Pituophis; species Pituophis catenifer. The sequence goes on along the minus strand of NW_027256885.1, from coordinate 92,507,457 downwards.
ATTGTCCTCAATTTCCTCCATTTTAGACTCTAATAAATTAATATTTGTATCCAACTTGATCATAAATTCTGAGAAACCATTAGCCATTTTTGTAATCTTTCGTTGCAAGATATCAAACTTTAATTGCACCACTTCTTTAATTTCCTGCTTAAATTTTTCAAAGTTCTGATTCATAATCTCATCCCTTCTTACAATCTCCTCCAGAAGAAATTCAATTATATTAAAATCAGTTTTCTGAGACTGTAGGTTAAAAACTTGTTCATATAATTTGTGGATGGGGGAATCCCCCCCCACTGCTTGTTTGTCCGGCTTTGTAAGCCTAAACGCCATATTTCCACACAGACAAACTTTTTTAGAAAAGAAGAGAAAAGTAAAGTAAAAAGAAAAAAGCTTCTTTCCAAACAAGATCAATACCAAATCTCCAGGAAAGAAAACACAAAAGTGGAGCTTTATCTTCAATTGTAGCCAGGAGTATTTATTCCGCTACTTTGTATCTTAATAGGAGACGGAAGGACTTTCCCTTTCAGCCCTTTCTCAAGCCCGGCAGTCGCCATTTTAAAAACTCTTTTTTCCTTCTTCAGTAACTTTTATAAAATAAATGAAAATACTTGTGTTTCAGGGTCACAGGTCCAACTCTCATCCTCTTTAATTGATCTGTTAGTTTTCTTTAATAGGCTTGTTCTTGTCTCCTAGCTCTGCAAAAAGGCAGAGGTCTCCCAAAGTCCGGAGCGGCAGCAGGGGAAATAGGGAGCCTCATCTGCTTCGTCCCCAAAAGTAAAAAAAAAAAACTTTTGGGGCTTCGCAGAGAGCTCTACCTGCCCCCGCCGGCTCTGTCTCACATTTCCTAATGGAAATGGAGTTTTTCGAGCCGCCTTTCATATGTAAAGGCAGCTCTTTACAGACAATGGGGCTGGCGGTCCCGAGGGACCGTCTGGCAGTGACGAGAAACAAACCGGAAGTGCGGTATATAAATTTAATAAAATAAAATAAAATAAATAAAATAAATACATCCCAGGGGGTAAAAACCTTTTAGCTGATGCTCTCTCCCGTAAGCCCCAGTTTGACAGCCGATAGGAAGAAATAGTTCATGCCATGATCTTGGAGACTCAGCCAGCCGCCCAAGCCCACACCAGAGCGCAAACACGCCAGGGTTCCAACCTACCCGAAGACAAGTTGACAGCAGAGCTAAAAGCAGCACTCTCAACTGATTCCTGGTTCAAGGAAAACCAGGCGGACCTAACCCTAAGAGACGGGTTGGCATGGAAGGGGAGTAAACTTTATGTGCCCTGCAGCCTGCGACTCCTGGTGCTAAAGAGGAGTCATGATTCTCGACTAGGGGGCCACTTTGGATTTTTAAAAACCCTCCATTTGACTAGGAGACAATTCTGGTAGCCAAAGTTGAAAGCTGATGTGGAAGACTATGTGAGGAGCTGCGCCACCTGCGCCACCATGAAATCCAGACCAGGGAAGCCCCCTGGACTTCTCCAGGCTGTGGCCGAACCCACCAAGCCCTGGGAGGAGATTGCGATGGACTTCATAGTTGAGCTCCCTGACAGTGGGGGGTAACAGGGTTATTTGGACTGTCATTGATTTATTCTCCAAGCAAGCACACTTCACTGCCTGCAACGGACTACCCTCGGCCAAGAAGCTGGCAAAGCTGTTTTTGAAACACATCTACAGGCTACATGGATTCCCAAGGAGAATAATATCAGACCGCGGGGTCCAGTTCACCGCTAAGTTCTGGAGAGAGTTTCTACGATCCATTGGGTCATCCCAGGGGCTTAGCTCAGCTTTTCACCCATCGACTAATGGATCGGCTGAAAAATTGAACTCAATGGTGGAGCAATACATTAGGTGTTATGTAAATTATCAACAGGAAAACTGGGTGGACTTGCTACCATTCACAGAAGTGACTTATAATAATGCAGTACACAGCAGTACTGGGTTGACTCCTTTTCAGATAGCTACGGGCATCGATTTTGTGCCAATGCCTGAGTTGCCTAGAGAGCTGCCCACTTCTATGTCCCTAACGGAATGGATGACCTCGTTGAAAAAGGGTTGGGAGAATACTAAGAAAGCTTTAGTGGAGTTAGCGGAAAGATATAAGGCACAGGCTGACAAACGCCGGTCCCTCCAACCACCTTTCCAAATAGGTGATAAGGTGTATTTGTCAACCAAGTACCTAAGATTGAGGTTACCCAGCAAGAAGTTTGGACCCAAATTCATAGGTCCCTTCCCTATAGTGAAAGTTATTAACCCAGTGACTGTCCAACTTAGACTCCCTCGCATCTTAGGGAAAGTACACCCTGTTTTCCACAGTAGCTTATTGAGACTGGCCAGAGAATCTAACCTAAGACCCTTGCCAGCTGCTCCACCCCCTCCTTTGGTTGTGCAAGGGGAGACTCATTATGAGGTGAAGAAAATCCTGGGCTCTAGACTCTACAGGGGTCGCTTACAATATTTGGTACATTGGAAAGGTTACCCTTTGGCTGAAGCTATTTGGGTGAAGAGTTGCTTAGAGGTTCAGCTAGGGTAGTGGCTAGCTTTTTCAAGAAGTAGGCACATAATCCATCAGGGCCAATAGATAGAGATGGCTTTAGGTTGCGTAGTGCTGTTTCAACATTAACTGCTATAAAGTCAATATCTAGTAAGTCGTTACAGTTTGTTATGGTGCGACTGGGAAATGGGGGCAGCAGCTGTTGCTGTTGACAAAGACTGAACTGAAGAACGTATTAAAGAGGTTGGCCTTAACAGCTTCATCGTTACAGTCTTCCCCGTTAGGCCCTTTTAGGGGTGGGATAGATTTAGAGTCTTTGAGTTTGGCATTTACGAAATTGTAGAAGGTTTGGGGGGAGTTGGAGTTTAACAGCTCCTCCTCCTGTCTGCAATGGTGATTGATACATTCGGCCTTTATCTGGCCGCATAAGGTTTTGTAGTAGTTTTTAAAGTTGGCTACATAGCTAGTTTTATTTTTACGCCAAAGAGATTTGGGGGGGGGGGATTGTAGCCTTTTTATTCTTATAGGCAATTTGTTTTTATTTTTGGGCTTGGGGGTTATTTTTGGTACATATAGATTAATGACTCTATTGACTTCGAGCAAGAAAGTGTTATAATGGTCTTCTACAGTATTACAACCTGTGAACAGGAGGTGCCAATCAAGAGATGAGAGGTCGGCCGCTATGAGATCATAGTTGGCTTTTTTATAGTTATAATTTAGAGTCCCATCATTATGACCGTCTTTGCAGGGACACAAGTTGAGACAAAAATCAATCATGCTCTGATCACTGTTGGAAAAAGGTTCTTTAACTTGTAGGCCATAAATCAAGTTTAAGCTATTGCAGAAGATGAGTTTTAAGCAATTGTTGAGCCTACTGTTGTTCATTACCAACTGCTCCAGCCCCAGAGTTGTAACAGCATTGTACAGGGTTGCATGTATAGGTTCGGTTGAACACTCGTTTAGGGTCCAATTAATAAGAGGCAGATTGAGGTCACCAAGAAAGATAAGGGGGTACGGGCAGGAAGCTGCCCACATTAGTAGTGCAGTTAGCTTGTTCATATGACCAAAGTCGTAATCAGGGGCTCTATAACATATCAAGAAATGAAGTATGGTATTTAGGGACAGTTCGCAGACAATAGTCTCAGGTAGAACAAGCTCTTGAGTTACATTAATCTTTTTCAGACCTAGGGACTTTTTATAGAAGATAGCAACACCACCCCCTCTACGATTGTCACGGTCAGAACGGAAAACATGATAGTCACTTAGTGTAATAATGGAGTCTGGAAAGGATATATTCAACCACATCTCGCAGACAAAAATAAGGTCGAATAGAGCAGTATTTAGAAGCAGGAGGAGGCATGGCCAACGCAATGATACAACGGGCTCTTCAGAGGCTCCTGAAGAACCGTCAATATCTCCGCTGTCCGGGGGTCCCGAGTGACCTAAGTCATCCTGTAAAGACGGTGAACAAGAGGAGCACGGACTGACCGACAAAGGGAGATTGCAAACTCCCTGGTTGAATCAGAAGAAGCTCCTCAAACTGGGCAGCAGAGAAAGCAACCATAGAAGCTGCTAGGAAGCTGGGGGCGGTCACGGCGGAAAGAAGAAGACGAAGACAGAGTGTTTCATCTACGTGAGGAAAAAATATTTTTAAAAGTTTCTCTTCAGACCCACTTGAAAGAAAAGAGAGTGGAAAAGAGGCTGATAGCGAATGAGAGCGGATGTGTATTGGCTCTTACCTCTGGCAATTGGGTGGCGAAGAAAGCATTCAAGGCAAAAAGGATCTTTTTTTTTTTTTTGAATGAGTTAAGGAAAGTGATTGGGAATTGTTTTTAAAAGTGTGGATTAACTAAGAGGAGATAGAACTGACTGAATTTTCCTGTTTGCAATAAGATGGAATGACTTCTAATAATTTTGATGTAAATTACTGACTAGAACTAACTAAAAAGTACTAAAAAGGATTGGAACTTTGAAACAGTTTTGTTTTACTGAAAGAAATAGTCTGCAGTGCCATCTAGTGGCATAAAAAAAAGAAGGTTTGCTTTTAAGCTGACCTTAATAGTCTGGACTGGAGTGATAAGGAAACAGATGTGCAAGAGAGAGATTGGATTGCTAACTTCGTCCCACATCTCAATTTTTATTTTCCCTGTTTTGCTTTTTTATTTACTACTTTGAGCTCTTTGAAGTACTTTGTTTTGGATTGGTTTTTGGTGGAACTCTTCTTGGCTTTTTTTTTTCTTCTCTGTCTGCATGATTGGAAAAGAAGTGACCTATATAGAATTTGGATTAAGGCAAGAAGAGCCTGAAGAAATCTTGTTTGCTTTTTCCCACTTTTATCTTTCTCTTTGCTTCTAAGATTTTTTTTTTGTTTTATTTTTTTGGCTTTTTGTTTTTGTTTTTTTCCTTTTATTTTTGGATTGGTAATATTTTTCGTATATTGCTTTTGAGGGGGTGATTGATTTTTTTTGTTTGTTTGTTTTCCCCTCATTTTTATTTTTTTCTAATTCACCCAACGGGGAGGATTAGATATTTGGATTACAAATAAACCATAAGTAGATTACAAATTTATCTTATACAGTGTCATGAAGAAATTTACAGCACATTTACATTCAACAGCAAGTCCCTCAATGACAGAAACACAAAAAATATCGGAGGCGATGGAGTTAAAGAATTTTATGCAGTCACTACACAATGATTTGAAACAGGACTTAAAAGAAATGAAAGAGTTGATTGGGAAAAATGAAGAAAGAATTCAAAAAGTTGAGGAAAAAGTAGATTTGACAGAAGAGAAAGTTGAAGAACTAGAAGAAAAATTGATATCAGTTGACAAAAATCAAGAGAGGACAATTATCTCATTGCAGATGGACCATTCTGATTTTTACCTAAGATTTCAAAATATAGAGGAGGAAAAAGGGGAAAATTTGCCAGATGTGATTGCTGAGATGCTGGCAGAGGTCATGGGAGAATCCAAGGAGAAGATTTTGAATGAGATTGATGAGGCCTTGAGTGTGAACTCTCCTTCACACTCAATCCTCACAAAACAAAGGAGAAGTGCCTTGTTACTTATATCTGTTGATTCATCAAGTTGAATTGCATAAAATGGTGAATTTGTCACCATTTTTATAACTTGATTTTCAACTTCTTCAGCCATGTCTTCAATTCTGCGCTTGACAGTGGTAGCGGACATAGGAATTGCTTTCAGTTTCTGGACAGCCTGTCTTCCCAAAACCTCTTCAAAAGCTTGTAACATGCAAGGCTTAATTAATTCTTCTCCAATTGTATATGGCTTTTCATTTTTTGCAATCTGAAGTGCTATCAGAAAAGAAGCCTTTAATAAGGACTTATCTTCAACTGTCATTTTTGTTAAAGCACTTACTTGCTTTTGCATATTTTCACGCATTCTTTGAAAATATTCAAGTGATTTGTTAGCCAAATCCAGGTGTTTTGAGTGCAAGTCTCTTCTGAGTTTCGAAGGTTTCATGCCATCATTGGATAAACCCTCAGAACACACAACACAAAGTGGCCGTGGATCCAGCTCACTACCAGGTTCTTGAATAAATCCAAATTTCAAGTAGTTCAAATCATATCTTCTTGATACTTTGAGTTTTTTCTTCTTTCCGCCTCCAGTTTGAATGTTCTTCCTAATGGTGCCTGATGAGGACTGTGGAGGCTCTGATTCATTGATCAACTCACAATTGTTTGTTTGTTTTGTTTGTTTTATTTGATTTGTATACCGCCCTACTCCCGAAGGACTCAGGGCGGTGAACAGCCAAGCAATAAGATACATAAATACAAAAATTTAAAAAACCAGTTAAAATCGAATTAAATCATTTTTTGGCCCAGACAAATTAAAACACCCCAATAATTTAAGAACAGATTTAAAATTTATATATTAAAAGAGGGAGGAGATTAGGCCAAGCCTGCTTGATGGAATAAAAGAGTTTTCACAGCGCGGCGGAAGGTGCGCAGATCCGGGATCCTCCGTATCTCTGGGGGGAGCTCATTCCAGACGGTAGGTGCCCCCACAGAGAAGGCTCTCCCCCTAGGGGTCGCCAGCCGACATTGTTTGGCTGACGGCACCCGGAGGAGTCCCTCTCTATGAGAGCGTACTGGCCGGTGGGAGGCTATTGGTGGTAGTAGGCGGTCCCGTAAATAACCAGGTCCTAAGCCATGGAGCGCTTTAAAGGTGGTAACCAAAACCTTGAAGCGCACCCGGAAGACCACCGGGAGCCAGTGCAGCTCGCGCAGGAGAGGTGTCACATGGGAGCGCCATGACGCTCCCATTACCACCCGCGCGGCCGCACTCTGCGCCAGTTGGAGCCTCCGGGTGCTCCTCAAGGGGAGCCCCATGTAGAGAGCATTACAATAGTCCAGGCGGGAGGTGACGAGGGCATGAGTGACTGCGTAACGAGTCCCGATCCAGAAAGGGACGCAACTGGCGAATCAGGCGAACCTGATAGAAAATCCTCCCGGTCACGGCCGTCAAGTGCTCTTCTAAAGACAGCCGTGAATCCAGGAGGACGCCCAAGTTGCGAACCCTCTCTGTGGGGGCCAGTGATTCGCCCCCAATAGTCAGAGATGGCGTCAACTGACTATATCGGGACGTCGGAAACCACAGCCACTCGGTCTTGGATGGGTTGAGCCTGAGCCTGTTCCTCCCCATCCAGATCCGTACGGCCTCCAGGCACCGGGACATCACTTCAAGGGCATCGTTGGGGTGATGCGGGGTGGAGCTGTACAGCTGGGTGTTGTCAGCGTACTGATGGTACTCCACCCCGAAACCACGGATGATCTTGCCCAGCGGCTTCACATAAATGTTGAACAGGAGAGGCGAGAGGACCGACCCTTGCGGCACCCCACATATGAGGGGCCTCAGGGTCGACCTCTGTCCCCCTGTCAACACAGACTGCGACCGGTCAGAGAGAAAGGAGGAGAACCACCGCAACACAGTGCCTCCCACCCCTAACTCTTCCAACCGGTGCAGCATGATACCATGGTCGATGGTATCAAAAGCCGCTGAGAGATCTAACAGGACCAGGACAGAGGAGCACCCCCTGTCCCGAGCCCTCCAGAGATCATCAACCAACGCGACCAATGCCGTTTCCGTGCTGTACCCGGGCCTGAAGCCCGACTGGAACGGATCCAGATACGTTGTTTCATCCAGGTGCTGGGAGAACTGTTTCGCGACCACACTCTCAACAACCTTCGCCACAAAACGAAGGTTGGAGACCGGACGATAATTTACCAACATTGCCGGGTCCAGGGATGGCTTCTTGAGGAGAGGCCTCACCACCGCCTCTTTCAAGGCGGCAGGAAAGACACCCTCACCCAACAAAGCATTTATAATCCCCTGGAACCAGCCTCGTGTCACCTCCCGAGAAGCCAGCACTAACCAGGAGGGACACGGGTCCAATAAACAAGTGGTCGCGTTCAGTCTACCCAGAATCCTGTCCACATCCTCAGGGGTCACAGGATCAAACTCATCCCAGATAACATTCTCAAGACCTGCCCCTGTCCCTCCTCCTGAGACTACCCAGTCGGAGTCCAGATCTTCCCGAATCTGAGTGATTTTGTCATACAGATATTGAACGAAATCCTCGGCTCTACCCTCCAAGGGGTCCTCCCGCGCGAATTAAGCGAAGCGAATTAAGCGAAGTACACATATTGTTACTGCTACTGCTACTATTATCAGTAACATTATCTTTTGTATTACTAAAGAAATGCAAAATATTCCTTTGCTTCTTTTCACTCATCATGGAAACCATTCGAATCTAAAACCAAACAAAAAAAATCAACTTAGCTTGACCCTGGGGCGCTGTGTGTCCAGACAAGGCACTTTCTCTCAGCCTCTGGGTGGGAGGCCCAAGAGAAAGCGCCTGCTCCAGGCACCCAGCCTGGAAACCTCTTTTGTGTTCTTTCTCTCAAGAAGCTTGGTCAATCTGAGTGAAGGAAAATGAAGACTGGCTTGCTGACGTTGGTGGGAAAGTCAGTCCCATGACTGTAGTAGTCACAGGACTGTCCGGTTGGTCATCCCGGAGCAGCTCCTCCACCCGGGTGCACCAGCCTGCCAGGGAGCTGCCTGCTCCCCGGCAGGCCGGTGCACCCAGGTGGAGGAGCTGCTCCGGGATGACCAACAGGCCAGTCCTGTGAGTGAGACTACTACAGCTCTGGAATATGGGACCAGCTGTGGCAGGGCTGGAAATCTCTGCCCTAGGGTGGCACGTGTAATGCGCAACTTTGCAAAGCAATATGCAAAAAGGAGCGCAGCCCTCGCCATCCGGAATGAAATAATGGTGCTGTTGCGGCGGTGGCGGAGGAGGGGGCAGCGCAAGTGGGCCAAAGCAGTGGTTGCAATGGCTGGAAGCTGCAGGAGTGAAGCACTACTTTCATTTGCGCGGTAACAGCATTCTGCTTCGGTATATTTGCGCCACCCCGTGGCACAAGGCAGCCCTCGTCTCCTGCTGCTTGAAACTCAGAGTGGTAAACGGCGTCTGGTCCGGGGAGCAGCCGGATTTTGCTCTCCACTGCGGATGCCAGATCGGCCCCCTGCAAGCTCTCGTCTCTCAAGGAGCGCTCCCTGAAGTGGTACGGGAAACTTTGGTCGGGCTCCTTGAGAGACGAGAGCTTGCATTTTCCTTCACTCAGATTGACCAAGCTTCTTGAAAGAAGGAACACAAAAGAGGTTTCCAGGCTGGGTGCCTGGAGCAGGCGCTTTCTCTCAGGCCTCCCACTGAGAGGCCTTGCAGAAGGAGAGATGTAGGCCCGAAAGGCGGCTGAGCACAGCGAGCTCTTGGTCTTACCTTCCAGTTCCAATTTTTGTGGCTTGCACCACTCTACTCAAGGTGAGGTTTGCGCTCGGCCTTAAGAGTGGGGGCTGGCATGTGGGCGGGGTGATGTGGGCGGTGCAGCCTTGTTTTCCCACGCATGCGCTGGATTAATTGCTCTCGGGGGCCATATCCGGCCCAGGGGCAAAAGCTTGAGGATGAGTGCAATATAAAAAATGCAAAAATATGAAAATTTATCCGTGGACCACCAAATTTTTCTCGTGGACCACCAGTGGTCCGTGGACCACCAGTTGGTGACCACTGCTTTAGCGTACATACAAGATATGAGAAACAAATTACTGAGAGAAGTCCACCTAAGATTTACAAAGAAAGCAATAAAAACTGAGATACCACAAATTTATTTATTTATTTATTTGTTTGTTTCAATTTGTATACCGCCCTTCTCCAATAGGACTCAGGGCGGTGATCAGCCAAAATAAAAACAAGACATACAAAATTTAAAAACAGTTTAAAATAATTAAATATTTTTGGCTGCAATTTAAAACAAACCCAATTTAAAATCAATTAAACTTAACCCAAAACTGTGGGATCAAGCCAGCCCGGCTAGTTGAAATAAATAAGTTTTCAGGGCCCGACGAAAAATCCGGAGGTCTGATATTGTACGTATCTCTGGGGGGAGGTTGTTCCAGAGGGCGGGTGCCACCACAGAGAAGGCTCTCCCCCTGGGGGTCGCCAGCCGACACTGTCTGGCGGACGGCACCCTGAGGAGGCCCACTCTGTGCGAGCGTACTGGCCGGTGGGAGGCTATTGGTGGCAGAAGGCGGTCTCATAAATACCCCGGCCCTATGCCATGGAGCGCTTTAAAGGTCACCAACACCTTGAAGCTCACCCGGAAGACCACCAGGAGCCAGTGCAGCTCGCGCAGGAGAGGTGTCACATGGGAGCGCCCCGTCGCTCCCATAATCCCCCGCGCGGCCACATTCTGGACCAGCTGGAGCCACTGGGTGCACCCCAGGGGGAGCCCCATATAGAGAGCGTTGCAGTAGTCCAGGCGGGAGGTGACGAGTGCCTGAGTGACCGTGCGTAGGGAGTCCCGATCTAGAAAGGGGCGCAACTGGCGTATCAGGCGAACCTGATAAACCCCCCCCTGGCCACGGCCGTCAAATGGTCTTCTAAAGACAGCCGTGCATCCAGGAGGACACCCAAGTTGCGAGCCCTCTCCGTGGGGGCGAGTGATTCGCCCCCAATAGCCAGCGATGGCACCAGCTGGCTATATCGGGACGCTGGAAGCCACAGCCACTCGGTCTTGGAAGGGTTGAGTTGGAGCCTGTTTCTCCCCATCCAGGCCCGCACGGCCTCCAGGCACTGGGACATCACTTCAAGGGCATCGTTGGGGTGGCCTGGGGTGGAGATGTACAGCTGGGTGTCGTCAGCGTACTGATGGAACTCCACCCTGAAGCCACGGATGATCTCACCCAGCGGCTTTACATAAATGTTGAACAGAAGGGGAGAGAGGACCGACCCTTGTGGCACCCCACAAGCAAGGTGCCTCGGGGTCGACCGCTGCCCCCCTGTCAACACAGATTGCGAATGGTCAGAGAGGTAGGAGGAGAACCACCGCAGAACGGTGCCCCCCACCCCCAGCCCCTCCAACCGGTGCAACATGATACCATGATCGATGGTATCAAAAGCCGCTGAGAGATCTAATAGGACCAGGATAGAGGAGCAACCCCTATCCCGAGCCCTCCAGAGATCATCCACCAACGCGACTAATACTGTTTCCGTGCTGTGCCCAGGCCGGAAGCCGGACTGGAGCAGGTCTAGATAGACAGCTTCATCCAGGTACCGGGGAAGCTGCTGCGCCACCACACTCTCAACAACCTTCGCAATGAAGTGAAGGTTGGAGACTGGACGATAGTTAGCCAAAACAGCCGGATCCAGAGAGGGCTTCTTGAGGAGAGGCCTCACCACCGCTTCTTTCAAAGCGGCCGGCAGGACCCCCTCACTCAGAGAAGCGTTAACAATCTTCTGGAGCCAGCCTCGTGTAACCTCCCGGGAAACCAGTACCAACCAGGAGGGACACAGGTCCAATAAACATGTGGTCGCGTTCAGCCATCCCAGAATCCTGTCCATGTCCTCGGGAGCCACAGGATCGAACTCCTCCCAGATAACGCTCTCAAGACCTGCCTCAGTCATCCCGTCCGGACATACCCAGTCAGAGGCCAGCCCTTCCCGAATCCGAGCGATCTTGTCATACAGATACTGCACAAAATCCTCAGCTCGACCCTGCAAGGGGTCATCCCGCGCTTCCAGATGGAGGAGGGAGCAGGTCACCCTAAACAGGGTGGCTGGGTGATTATCTGATGATGCGATAAGAGTGGCAAAATAGCTAGATTTCGCCGCTTTTATCGCCACTAGGTAGGTCTTAATATGAGACCTCACCAGTGTTCTCTTGGATTCGGAGCGGCTGGTCCTCCAACTACTCTCCAGGTGTCTTTTCTGGCGCTTCATCTCCCTCAGCTCCTCGGAGAACCAAGGAGCTAGGTGAGTTCGGTGCCGGGTCAGAGGCCGCAAAGGCACGACACGGTCCAAGGCCCCGGCGGCCGCACTATCCCAGGCGGCCACCAGGTCTTCAGCCGAGTCATGAGCCAGAGTCTCAGGGAATGGCCCAAGCTCCATCTGGAACCTATCAGGATCCATCAGGTGCCTGGGGCGGAACCACCTGGTCGGTCCCGCCTCCCTGTGGCGGGGTGCAGCAGTTAGAAAGTCCAGTCGAAGGAGCGAGTGGTCAGACCATGACAAGGGTTCGATGACTATATCCCCTATATCAAGGCCACTCAAGAAACAATAACAAGAAATACGGCATTGAACTACAAAGACAAAGAAATAGTAGTATTGAGACAAATACCCAGAAGAGTCAGAGACTTGAGGAGAGAATATCACTTCCTAACAAGATTTTTAATAACAAAAGGAGTGAGTTTCAGATGGTTAATACCAGAAAGAATTTTGGTGACATGGCAAGAACAAAGACATAGATTAGACTCCATTGAAAAAGTGAAATTATTCTATGAGCAATTTTGTGGACTGCTAGATGATGGAGTGGGAGCAGCAAGAGAGATTGAACACACAGAAGGTGTAAAAGAAAAAGAAGAAAGGACAAATGAACAGGAAGAAAGAGCACTAAGAGAAGGAGCAAGGGCAAAAGATCCAAAGGAACAAAGAGAGACAAGAGTGATGAAATTAAAAACTAGTAATAAGTAAAACATGGAAGAAGAAATAAAAGCAATATCAATAAATGTAAATGGACTGAATTCGGCAACAAAAAGGAATAGAATTTTAAGCAAATTAAATAGATTAAAGATGGACATTATATGTTTACAAGAGTTACACATTAGAAAACAACACACTAAACTATTAAGAATATTCAAAATTAGGAGTTTTATTTACTTCACTGATACCACAAAGCAAGAGAGGAGTAGCTTTGTATATTAAAGAAAAATTAGACCCTAAATTAATACTTATAGATGAAGAAGGGAGGATTTTGATGGTGGAAGGAAGAATGAACTTCAAACAAATTGTCGAGCCCTGCTGGAACTCGCCATTACTGGGGGGGTCTGGGAGGCCGCAAAGATGTCACCCGTATGGAATGGGGAGCCGAGCAGCAGATGGCAGTTTCGAAGCGCGAGATGGCATGGCACACACAGCAATCCCTGAACCCATCAACTTCCCACTCTGTTCCTGGTCGGCGACGTTCAATGACGTTCGGAATTAACGCGACCGCTAAACAGCTGATCAGGGGGGAGTGGTTGGGATACTAAGTGCCGGATGCTGGTTTCGGAGTTAAGTTTGGGATAAATAACGCCGTGCGGCAGTTGCGCACAGCACTGACTTTGAACCAACCATCCGACTTGTGCTTTGCTTTTGGCTGTGTATCTACAATACCCTTAGTAAAATTTGCAATCTCATCTCTGCTTGTGGTGATTTGTTACATTCGCGGCTCGAGACGAAAGACAAGCCGAGAGAAAGTCAGCGCTCCCTTCTTATTTCTACCCTGAACGTCAGTTGGCTCCCGCATCTCATTGGCTGATTGAAGGTTTGGAGAATGGCAGAGGGGACGGTTCTGGAGGGACCGGAGAAGGAGTTTGAAGTGGAGGCGGAGGAGGAACTACTTGCGGAGGAGGCTAAAGAAAGCACTGAGCAACCGGTGGTGAAACCAAAGGTCAGGCAGCCCAAGACTGAGGTTCGCCCAGAGGAAGAGGGTCTCCTGGGACAGAGAATGCAAGCCGGACAGCAGTCCACCAGGGAGTGGTGGCACAGCTCTGCTCTCCTTGGCCCACGGATGCCAACACCCCCTCGTTTAGGAACCTCTTTCCAGGGATGGAGGGAGAGGCGTTGGACAGACGATGATGAAGGAGAATGGGGATATGCAACGGGTCCTGGTCCTAGTACCATGGACGTATTACGGGAGCATTTCGAGGAGGCAGGCTTTCACGATGCCCCGTCGTGGCAACCGTGGGTCACTGTCTTGGAACCTCCGGGCCCTTCTTGACAAGACACGGGGGTGACCAGTTCAGAGACCCAGTTCCGTCTCACTAGCCCTAAGTTGTGAGTGGACCAGGCAACTAGTCGATCAGTGGACCAACATCCGGCATCCTGGGACCAGGGGTCGTCGTTGGGGTAACATGCCGTTGGACGTGGCTCTGAACCCTAACCATCACAATCAGCGGTTGGACCTCCTGTTGGGGGTCAGGGAACTTCGAGAGGGCGACCCAGGCAGGATAGGAGGGGTGCCAGTGTGGTGAGGTCCCCGGGTCCATTGTCGTGGCCTCCAGGGCCTCCTCCAGGGGTGTGGACTCCTCAGGTTGTCTGGGGCCTGCCTGCTCTACAGGCCACTTTTGATGGAAGCCCTTAACAGGTGGCCCTTTTCTTAAGTCAAGTGATAAGCCATATGGATCAATATGGTCGGTGGTATCCTTCACAGTGGGCTATGGTGGTGGCTGTTACGTCGGTCTTGACAGGAGAAGCGGCCGATTGGGTAGCAAGCCTCCATACTAAACATGCAAGGGAACTGGTGGACATGGGAAGGTTCCTGGAGGCTCTCCGTGCTAGATTTGAAGATGAGACGAGCACGCAGGTGGCGGAATGGGATTTATTTGCACTCAAGCAGCGGGGTTTGCCTGCCAAGGAATATGTGCACGAATTTTGAAAGATTGCGGGCCGTCTGATGGGTTGGCCAGAATGTCTTCTAGTCCATCAGTTCCATATGGGCTTGTACTGAGACCTTAGGCAGGCCTGTGTGTACCGGGGTTTGCCTCCCAAGCTGAACATGTGGTTTAAGGAGGCGATCAAACTGGATGTGGGTCTTAGGGAATTCCGAGTGCGGAGTGAAGGGGTTACAGGTCAGGTGAAAAGACCAGTTGAACGGACACAAATCCCCAGAGAGACTAAACCCAGTGTCATTCCAGACCCTATGGATAGGAGTTGGCGGCCTACGTTTGTGTGTCGACTTCAGGGATCTCAATGTGGTGTGTGTGGAGCACTTGTACCCACTCCCGTTAATGAAAGACCTATTGGCTACCCTGGCGACCAGTCGTATCTTTACGAAACTCGACCTACGCGAAGCATACTACAGGGTACGGATTAAACCAGGGGACAAGTGGAAAACCACATTCAACTGTCCCCTGGGAAGCTATCACTTTCAGGTCATGCCGTTCGGGTTGCAAGGCACCCCTGCAGTGTTCATGCAACTGATCAATGAGGTCTTGCATGAACATCTGTATAGGGGTGTCCTTGTATACCTGGACGATATCTTGATTTACACCCAGACTGAAGAAGAACACGTCTCTCTGGTCCGGCGAGTGTTAGAGAAGTTACTAGCTGCCAAGCTGTTTGTGAAACTTTCAAAATGCGAGTTTCATAAAACAAAAATTGACTATTTAGGCTACAGTATATCAGAGAATGGGGTGGAGATGGACCCATGAAAGGTCCAGGCAGTGGTCGATTGGCAAGCTCCTAGGACAAGGAAACAATTGCAGAGCTTCCTTGGATTTGTCAATTTCTATCGGCAGTTTATTCCTGCCTTTGCCAAAATAGCTTTGCCTTTGACAGACTTGTTGTGAACTAAACCATTAACGTCAAAGCCGAGACCGGGACAACCATTGATGTGGACGTCGGCATGTCAAACAGCGTTTGAGCATTTAAAACAACTTTTTGCTCGGGAACCGGTTCTCAAACATCCAGATCCAACTCAGTCATTCATAGTGCAAGTGGATGCTAGTGATGTGGCTGTAGGGGCGGTACTTTTACAGAGGACAGTGCAAGGGCAGTTACAACCATGTGCATATACCTCCAGAAAATTGACTCCTACAGAACGTGCATGGGCAATTTGGGAGAAGGAGGCATTTGCTGTGCGTTGGGCATTAATGACATGGCAACGTCTTCTTGAGGGGGCATCACATCCTTTCGAGGTGTGGATGGATCATAAGAACCTAGAAGCCCTGCAAACGCCTAGACGATTGTCTCTGAAACAAATACGATGGGCACAGTACTTCCAGCGGTTCTCTTTCCAGTTACGATACGTCCCAGCTGGGAAAAATTTCCTTGCAGATGCTCTGTCTCTCATGCCACAGTATAACAGCAAACGAGAGGAGATTGTAGAAGCCCTTATCCCGCCTTCCCAAAAAATGTTAACTATCACTGAATTGGATAACCCCTTCCGTATTGAACTCAAAACGGCTATACAGCACGATCAGTGGCTATCCCAAAACCCGTCCCTAATAATTTATAAGGATGGGTTGGCTTGGAGGGAGGACAGGATGTATATCCCAGAATGCCTCCGGAATGTTGTGTTACGGAGATGCCATGATGCCAAATCAGCAGGGCATTTTGGATATCTGAAAACCCACCACCTCGTCAGAAGGCAATTCTGGTGGCCACGGATGCGTGGAGATATTGAAAAGTACGTGAAAAGCTGCACAACATGTGCAACCGCCAAACCCTGGTCTGGATGACCCTTGGGCTTGTTACAGGCAGTAGCAAACCCTAATAAGCCTTGGGAGGAGATCGCTATGGATTTCATAGTCGATCTCCCCTCCAGCCACGGATATACTGTGATTTGGACGGTGGTGGATTTGTTTTCAAAGCAGGCTCATTTTGTGCCATGTAAGGGCATACCGTCTGCACGGCGGCTAACCGATCTGTTTTTGCAACATATCTACTGACTCCACGGAGTACCAAAAAGGATTATATCCGATCGTGGTGTTCAATTCACCTCCAAGTTTTGGAGACATTTTATCCGCTTGATAGGGTCCTCTCAGGGATTGAGTTCTGCCTTTCATCCGAGTACCAACGGAGCGGCTGAACGAGCCAACTCCATGGTGGAAAGGTACCTTAGATGTTATGTCTCATATCAACAGTCCAATTGGTCAGGTCTCCTACCGTTCACCGAGGTGGCCTACAATAACATAACGCACTGCAGCACAGGCCTTTCCCCTTTTCAAGTAGTATATGGCAGATAATTTTCAGCTATTCCAGAACTGGATCCACCATCAACAGATGGCGACACTCCAAGCGGGTGGGCAGAGAAAATCCGCCACGTATGGCCAAGTGTGAAGATAGCTTTACAGAAAGCGGCAGACGAGTACAAAACATATGCCGATAGGAAAAGAGCAGATTCAAAACCGTTTCAAGTGGGAGATAAAGTCTGTCAGTCAACTAAATATCTCAAACTTAGGTTGCCTAGTAGGAAATTAGGACCAAAGTATTTAGGGCCTTTTCCAATAACCCGGATAATCAATCCCGTTACTGTAGTTCTTAAACTACCCCCTCTTTTAAGCAGAATACACCCTGTGTTTCATAGTAGCCTGTTGAAGCCCGTGACGGTAGAGAGACCCAGTACTTCTTCTAGTCCACCGGGTCCGGTACATACGGATTAGTATGAAATAGACCGGATATTGGACTCCAGGATTCATAGGGGGGTTCTTCAATATCTAGTGCGATGAAAGGGATATCCTGTCACACACGCTACATGGGTGGCAGCACCTGATGTTCACGCTGCCCGATTAATAAGGCAATTCCATCGCAAATATCCAGACAAACCAGACGCAAGGACTTAACAGTTTATTACCATTAACATCTGCACTCTCCTTTTACAGGTGGGCTCCTGGTAGAGGGGAGCCGCCTTTCGAGCCCTGCCAGAACTCACCATTTCTGGGGGGGGGGTCTGGGAGGCCGCAAAGACGTCACCCATATGGAATGGGGAGCCGAGCAGCAGATGGCAGTTTCGAAGCGCGAGATGGCACGGCACACACAGCGATCCCTGAACCCATCAACTTCCCACTCTGTTCCTGGTTGGCGACGTTCGATGACGTTTGGAACTAGCGTGACCACTAAACAGCTGATCGGGGGGAGTGGTTGGGATACTAAGTGCCGGATGCTGGTTTCAGAGTTAAGTTTGGGATAAATAGAGCCATGCGGCAGTTGCGCACAGCGCTGACTTTGAACCAACCATCCGACTTATGCTTTGCTTTTGGCTGTGTATCTACAATACCCTTAGTAAAACTTGTAATCTCATCTCTGCTTGTGGTGATTTGTTACATTCGCAGCTCAAGACGAAAGACAAGCTGAGACAAATACTCTTGCTAGCGTTATATGCACCAAACGACAAGCAAGAAAAATTTATTTATTTTATTTTATCTCGAATTTATATACTGCACCTTCTCCCGAGGGACTCAGGGCGGTGTACAACCAGATAAAAACATACAGTATAAACATTTATTTTATTTATTTTTATTTTATTTTGAATTTGTATACCGCCCTTCTCCCTGAGGACTCAGGGCGGTGAACAGCCAAGTAAAAACATCAAGTACAAATATTAAAATACAGTTAAAAATATACATATATAAATTTGGCCCCGTTAATTAAAAACAATAAACAAAACACTTAAAAACACTTAAAAAAATTAGGCCAGCCCGGCTTGCTGGAAAAGGAAGGTTTTAAGGGCACGGCGGAAGGCACTGAGGTCTTGGATTCTCCTTATCTCTGGAGGCAGTTGATTCCAGAGGGTAGGTGCCCCCACAGAGAAGGCCCTCCCCCTGGGGGGTCACCAGCCTACACTGTTTGGCTGATGGCACCCCGAGGAGGCCCTCTCTGTGGGAGCGCACAGGTCGATGGGAGGTCGTCGGTGGCAGCAGGCGGTCTCGAAGATAGCTAGGCCCTATGCGATGGAGCGCTTTAAAGGTGATAACCAACACCTTGAAGCGCACCCGGAAGACCACTGGGAGCCTGTGCAGCTCGCGCAGGAGCGGTGTTACATGGGAGCGCCATGCTGCTCCCATCACTACCCGTGCTGCTGCGTTCTGGACCAGTTGGAGCCTCCGGGTGCTCTTCAAGGGGAGCCCCATGTAGAGAGCATTGCAGTAGTCAAGGCGAGAGGTGACGAGGGCATGAGTGACTGTGCACAGGGAATCCCGACCAAGAAAGGGCCGAAACTGGCGAATCAGGCGAACCTGACAAAAGGTCCCCCTGGTTACACCCGTCAGATGTTCCTCCAAGGACAGCTGCATATCCAGGAGGACTCCCAGATTGCGAGCCCTCTCAGTGGGGGCCAACGACTCGCCCCCAATAGTCAGTGATGGAGTCAACTGACTATATCGGGATGCCGGGAGCCACAGCCACTCAGTCTTGGAAGGGTTGAGCCTGAGCTTGTTCCTCCCCATCCAGATTCGCACAGCCTCCAGGCACTGGGACATCACTTCAAGGGCATCGTTGGGGTGGTCTGGGGTGGAGATGTACAGCTGGGTGTCATCAGCGTACTGGTGGTATCTCACCCCAAAGCCACGGATGATCTCGCCCAGCGGCTTCACATAAATGTTGAACAGGAGGGGCGAGAGGACCGACCCCTGAGGCACTCCACAAATGAGAGGCCTCGAGGTCGACCTCTGCCCCCCTGCCAACATGAACTGCGACCGGTCGGAGAGAAAGGAGGAGAACCACCGTAATACGGTGCCCCCCATCCCCAACTCTTCCAACCGGTGCAGCATGATACCATGGTCGATGGTATCAAAAGCCGCTGAGAGGTCTAACAGGGCCAGAACAGAGGAGCAACCCCTGTCCCGAGCCCTCCAGAGATCATCTACCAAGGCGACCAATGCCGTTTCCGTGCTGTGCCCAGACCTGAAACCCAACTGGAACGGATCTAGGTAAGATGTTTCCTCCAGGAATTGTGGAAACTGTCGCGCGACCACACTCTCAACAACCTTCGCAACAAAGCAAAGGTTGGAGACAGGACAATAGTTGGCTAATACTGCCGGGTCCAGGGAAGGCTTCTTGAGGAGAGGCCTCACCACCGCCTCTTTCAAGGCGGCGGGGAAGTGACCCTCACTCAACGAAGCGTTGATAATTCCCTGGAGCCAGCCTCGTGTAACCTCCCGGGAAGCCAGTACTAACCAGGAGGGACACGGGTCCAGTAAACATGTGGCTGAACATGTCTCCCCAAAATCCTGTCCACATCATCAGGCGTCACAGAGTCAAACTCTTCCCAGGTAACATTCTCAAGACTATTCCTCGTCACCCTGCCTGAATCTACCCAGTCAGAGTCCAAATCCCCCAGGATCTGAGCGATTTTGTCATACAGGTATTGTCCGAAATCCTCAGCCCTGCCTTCCAGGGCCAAATTCTATGGGAAGTTACACAGGAAAATACTAGAATTGGAATATGAACACATATGTATAATGGGTGACTTTAATGCCGTAATAGATGTGGATTTGGATTATAAAACAACAAAGACAAATAAGAAACCCAGAAAAACACTCCCAAAATCTTTTTTTTACAATGACAGAAGAACTAAGCATTCAAGATATTTGGAGAAAAAGACATGTGAAAGAACAACTTTTACTCAAATAGACATATGTCATGGTCTAGGATAGATTGTCAACAGATCTCATAGATAACATACAAGATTGAAACAAATATTTGGGCAGACCACAACCCAATGATAGTAACATGGAAAGGACAAAAGAAAAAGACAAGATGGACTTTGAATCAAACAATATTAAATGAAAAGGAATTCCAACAGTTTATGGAAAAAGAACTAGAGTTCTTTTTAAAAATAAAGAAAAAGGAAGACACATCACTTCAGAATGTATGGGACACAATGAAAGCATATATTAGAGGCTTGGCAATAACATATTTGGGAAAGAAGAATAAAAAGAAAAGACAAATACAGAAAGAACTGGAAGAGGACTACAAGAGGTTAGAGAAAGAATTACAAAAAGATACACAAAACAATAAAATTAAAAAAACGAATGGAATTACAAAAACATGAAATAAATTTAAATGAACAAGAATTGTTGGCATGTAAACTAAGAGCAGCCAAACAGAACTGTTTTGAAAATGCAAATAAACCGGGAAGATGGCTGGCGTATAAAATTAAAAAAGAGAAGGAAAAGAAAGTGATAAGCCACCTACAAGATGAAAAGGGAAATGTATATTACAGAAATGAAGAAAAGAAGAAAATAATCCAAAACTATTATGAGAGACAACCATCAAGAGAAGATATCTGATGAGAAGATAAAACAATTCTTAGAAAAATCAGACCTACCTAAAATATCCGAACAACATAAGGGTATGTTAGAAGAAAGAATAATGATGATGGAATTAACAGAAGCGATTAAACAGCAAAAAAATGGGAAAACACCAGGTCCGGATGGACTACCAGCGGAATTATACAAGACATTACAAGGGGTGTTAAGCACTGTTATGCTGGATTTATTCAATGAACTTTTAGTGAAAGCAAAGATGCAAGATTACTGGATGGAAGCTTATGTTACACTTATACCTAAAGAAGATACAGATTTGCAACTAATAAAAAATTATAGACTGATTTCACTACTAAATGCGGATTATAAGATTTTTGCTTCAATAATGGCGAATAGGTTAAAGAGACTATTAAATGAATTTATCCATATGGACCAAAATGGCTTCTTACCTAAAAGACAAATTAGAGATAATATGAGGATAATTTTGAACACTTTAAAATATTATGAGATGCATCCAGAAAAACAAATGGCGATGATATTTCTAGATGCTCAGAAAGCATTCGACAACATGAATTGGCAATTTATGATTAATCAATTACAGATAATGGACTTTGGAGAGCGATTTACAAACATGATAAAAACAATTTATGATAAACAAATGGCAAAGATAATGATGAATGGAGAGATGACAGAGAAAGTTAACATAGCGAAAGGAACAAGACAAGGATGTCCATTATCACCATTGTTATTTGTGTTGACCTTAGAAGTTTTAAATAGAAATATAAGACGGAATGAAGAAATAAAAGGGATGAAAATTAAAAATTAAAAATTAAAAAAGAATATAAGCTACAAGCCTTTGCAGATGATTTAGTGTTTATATTGGAGGAACCTCAAATAACAGGTCCTAAATTATTAGAACAAATAGAAGATTATGGAGAGGTGGCAGGTTTAAAGATAAACAAAGAAAAAACAGAAATATTGGTGAAAAATATGATAGAAAAGCAAAAAAGAGATTTAAACGAGAAACTAGCTATACAAATTGTGAAGAAAGTGAAATACTTAGGAATACAATTAACTTCAAGATGTGTAATGATAAAAGAAGATAACTACTATACCCTAAAAAGAAAAATCAAGAAAGATTTGGAGAAATGGAAAAACTTGCAGCTATCATTCATGGGAAAGATTGCAACAATTAAGATGAATATATTACCGACACTATTGTTTTTATTTCAAACAATCCCAATAAAAGTTGAAAAGACCTACTTTCAACATCTCAATAAGATAATAAGAAAGTTTATATGGTGGGGAAAAAAGATGTTGCAGGATGTAAGACTACGTGGAGGATTTGGTCTGCCAAATTGGGAATTATATTATCAAGCAGCAGCGTTGACTTGGATGAGAGAATGGATTGAATTAAGAAACATAAGATTGTTAACTTTGGAAGGACATGATTTACAATTGGGATGGCATGCATTTTTATGGTATGGGAGAAGTAAGATGCATACATATTTTCACAGACACTATATAGGAAATGCATTGTTATTGGCTTGGGAGAGGGTCAGAGATAAATACTATTTGAAAATACCAATATGGTTATCAACAATGGTAGCACTAATACACCCAAATATTATTAATTTCAAAAATATGCTTAGATACAAAGATATACTAACAGATAAGGGGGAATTGAAAGGGAAACAAGAACTAGAAGAACAAGGGATTGAGATGGATTGGTATACCCACATGCAAATACAAACAAAATATGAAAAAGATGTGAAATCATATGGTTTTTATTTAGAAATGATAGATCTGGATAGGATACTCACAGGAACAGATGATAAAATAATCAAAAAGATATACAACTTCTTACTTAGTATTGAATTGGAAGAAGAGCAAGTAAAGGAAACAATGATAGCTTGGGTAAAACATTTTGGATATTCAATTGAACTGTCAGACTTCGATGCTATCTCATAATAAATGAATTTCCAAACTGCCAATCTTTAAGGAAATCTTCTCTTTAATTGAGCACAGCAACCGGATCATGACTCGATGTGGACAAGACTGACCTTTTGCCCCCCAATCCCTCCCTTTCTGATCCCCAATTATCTGCTTCTCATTGGCTATCTTCCAAGTCACTCCACTGACTTCTTGTCTCGTCATTTCCCAGGAATGTCTCCCCCCTCCTCATTTCCACAACGACCGGGCTTCAAAGGGATTTAGCAGGCAAAAGTTCAGGGCTTATCTCTCTCTTCTCTATGCCAGCGGTGAGACGCTGACATCTGGCCCCTCTCCCTTCACTCTCCCAGTGGGGCCTGCATGAGATAAACAACAAGTTTAGTACCTCACCCCGTCCGAGGGTGTACCCCTCCCCCTCCCGGCTTGTCCGGGTGATCTGCATGGAATTTAGCTATGAGGCGGTCAGCTTGGATGTTTGTGCTCTTCACCCAGGAAGCTTCTGACAAGGGGTAACCCTTCCACTTAATTAAGTACTGGAGGCACCCTCTGTGCCACCTCGAATCGAGAACTTGCTGTACTTCATAGTGGGTTTGGCCTCCAACAATCAAGGGTCCTGGGGGATCACGTGGCACCGGCCTTAAAGTTGACCCTACCACAGGCTTCAGGAGGCTACTGTGAAAAACGGGGTGTATCCTCCCTAGTAACCGGGGTAACTGCAATTGTACTGTGACTGGGTTGATTATTTTTACTATTGGAAATGGTCCTATGAATTTCGGCCCCAGTTTTCTGGTCGGGAGTCTGAGTCTTAAATACTTGGTGGAGAGGTAGACCTTCTCCCCTACTTGGAACGGCCTCTGGGGGGCTCGGTGCTTATCTGCTTGTTTCTTATAAGACTGTGCTGCCTTGTCTAATGCCCTCTTGACGTTCTCCCAGGTTTCTCTCAACATTGCCATCCATTCGGTTAAGGTAACTGAGGAAGGAGGCTCCCTTGGGTATTCTGGCATGGGGACGAAATCGATGCCGCTCACTATCTTAAATGGGGTTAGTCCTGTACTACTGTGGACAGCATTGTTATATGCGACCTCCGCAAACGATAAGAGGTCCGCCTAGTTCGATTGTTGGTAGTCCACGTAGCACCTCAGGTATTGCTCTATCATGGCATTCAACCTCTCTACCTCCCCATTGGTGCTCGGGTGAAACGCCGAGCTGAGGCCTTGGGATGATCCTATGGATCGAAGGAATTCCCTCCAGAACTTCGCTGTAAACTGGACACCTCGATCGGAGATGATTGTTCTGGGTAATCCGTGCAGGCGGTAGATGTGTTTTACGAACAGTTTGGCCAACTGGCGGGCTGAGGGTAGTCCGCTGCAGGGTATGAAATGTGCCTGTATGGAGAATAAGTCTATTACAGTCCGGATCACTGTGCTTCCGCTGCTTCTCGGCAGTTCGACTATGAAATCCATAGCAATCTCCTCCCATGGCCTTGACAGTTCAGTTACTGGCTGCAGCAGCCCCGGGGGCCTTCCTGTTCGGGTTTTCATCGTGGCACAGATGGTACAGCTTTTTACATAGCTGTCTACGTCTTTTCTCATGTGGGGCCACCAAAACTGTCTCCATGCTAAGTACAGAGTCTTTAGGAAGCCAAAATGTCCCGCTGGTTTGACATCGTGACTTCTCTTGAGGACCAAGGTGCGTAAGGCCTCTGGGACATAAAGTTTCGTCCCTCTCCATGCTAGGCCATCTCTCTTTGTCAAGAGATGTTGATTGTCTTGGAACCAGGGGTCCGCCAATGTTTCTGCCTTGAGCCTCGTCGTTAGGTCACTGGCGGGTTGGCCCTGCTGGTCTCGATGCTGCCGTCTGGTGGTTACTTGGCCCACTCCTTGGGCAAGAGGGATGATGGGATTCACTATCTGCTCACGTTCACTGTTGTATTGAGGCATTCGGGAGAGGGCATCGGCCAGAAAGTTTTTCCCCCCTGGGATGTGCTTCAGCTCGAAGTTGAAACGATTGAAGTATTGGGCCCACCGGACTTGCCTGGGCGATAACTTCCGTGGGGTTTTGAGGGCCTCTAGGTTTTTGTGGTCAGTGCAAACCTCGAACTGTGTCTGGCCTCCTTCTAGCAGGTGTTGCCAGGTTAACAGCACCCATCTCACCGCAAACGCTTCTTTTTCCCACGCTGCCCATAGTCTCTCTGCGTCGGTGAGTTTGCGGGATGTGTAGGCACAAGGTTGCAGGTCCCCCTGGCTGTTCTTTTGGAGAAGGACTGCCCCTACTGCCACATCGCTGGCATCTGCTTGGATGACGAAGGGTTGTTCGGGGTCAGGATGCTTCAAGATCGGTTCTTTTGCAAACATCTGTTTTAGTGTCTCGAATGCCTGTTGGCAGGCCGGGTCCCACTGTAGAGGCTGTCCCGGGCGGGGTTTCATTGTCGGACTCCCTGTCTTTAGGAGGTCCATCAGAGGTTTGTCAATTCTTGCAAAGGAGGGGATGAATTGCCTGTAGAAATTCACGAACCCCAGGAAGCTTTGTAATTGCCTGCGGGTGCGAGGGGGTCGCCAGTCTAGGACTGATTGTACTTTAGCCGGGTCCATCTCTATCCCCTCGTTTGACACTCGGTAGCCTAAATAGTCTAGACACGATCTGTGGAACTCGCATTTTGACAGTTTGACATAGAGGTTCGCTTTCAGCAGTTTTTCCAGTACTTTGTGTATGAGGGGTATGTGTTCGTCTATGGTCTCCGTGTAAATGAGAATGTCATCTAGGTAGACGAGGACCCCTTTGTACAGATGGTCATGTAGAACTTTGTTTATCAATTGCATGAATACGGCTGGGGCTCCCTGTAGCCCAAATGGCATCACCTTGAATTGGTAACTTCCCAGGGGGCAGTTGAAGGCTGTCTTCCACTCGTCTCCTTCCCTGATGCGTACTCGGTAGTAGGCTTCGCGGAGGTCTAGTTTGGTGAAAATCTTCCCCTTGGCCAGGTGGGTTAGCATGTCTTTCATGAGGGGGAGGGGGTATAAGTTGTGTACGTAGACCGCATTGATCCCCGGGAAGTCAACTACCAGACGCATAGAGCCATCTTTCTTCTCTTTGAAAAGGACTGGTGACGCGACCCACGGTTTGACTGGCTCAATGAAACCCCTTCGTAGGTTTTTGTCTATGTAGTTTCGCATTTCTTGCATTTCACGGGGCGTCATGGCATACAATTTAGGTTTAGGTAGTTTCACCCCAGGGATGATTTCGATGGCGCAGTCGGCATCGCGGTGGGGAGGTAGGACGTCACACTCGGTCTCGCTAAATACCTCTGCTAGGTCTTGGAAGTCTTTTGGAATCTGCTCTGCTTCATGGGCGCTGTTGGATGTGGGTCCCAGTTGCTTCATGGTGCCCTTCAGGAGGGGCCCTTGTGTCGGTGCTATCTTCTTTTGTTCAGGCGGGAGACATTGGGGCTCGAGTGTGGGGGGTGTTTGTTCTGGTTCGAATGGCAGAGGTTGGGGTCCTTTGGCTATCCTCAATCTGCGGGTCCCCTCTTGCCACCAGATAATTGGACCCCACTTGTCTAGCCAGGAAAGTCCCAGTATGACTGGATCGGCCATCTTGGGGGCTATTATGAACCGTATCATCTCCCAGTGATCCCCTAGTTCTAGCTTCACTGGCTCGGTCAGGTGTGTGGCGTAGGCTCCCCCTACTAGGGTCCCATCAACTTGCTCAAATCGAATTGGGTGGTTGAGTTTCTTAGCTCGGATCCCCAATTTTAGGACTGTGGGTAGATTAATCAGGCACCTGGTGCAGCCCGAATCTATCAGGGCCTGGAAAGTCTCTTGGGTACCTGTTTTTGGGGCTGTTAGGCGTATGGGGAAAAGGAAAGGGTGGATGGGTCCACTCACCATTGGGTCATCTTCACCCTCGTCCTCACTGTCATACGAGTTGGGGGATTGGTCTCCATCATCCGGGACTCCCCTTGTCTCGGTCAGGTGGGCAAAGACCTCTGTGTCTGGGGGGAGACTTCGTGGCACATCGGTGGCTCGCTTGGGGCCCCGTTCCTGTCGTGCCTTTGGCTGAGGGTTTGGCCTCGCGCCCGGGGTTCCACACGCTGCTGCTAGATGGCCTATTCCTCCACATCTGTAGCACCTCATTGGGCTCCGCGGAATGAAAGGTTTTTGGGTAGGCCGTAGTGCCGTGGTTCCCCGTCTGGTATGTGGCCTCGGGTCCGATTGGTATCTTTCCCTGGCCTCTGGCTGCTTTAGCATGTCGTTGGCGCGCAGTCCCCTTTCCACTTGCATCGCCACGCGGAACCATTCGGAGAGTCGGTTTGGGATGTCCCGATAAGCGGTCACTTGAGCGATCCGCTTATCTAGGCTTGTTCTGAAAAAATACACTAGCAGTCGCTCTGGTAGGGGAGGCAAGGTGCCCATGACTCTTCGGAACTCATGAATGTGCTCCCTGATGGGCTTTCCTCTCTGCATTAGGCTTCTGAGTTCGTCTTCCACATATGGGTCCTCCCCTGCTTCCTCGAAACTCACCCGCAGTAGTTGCAAGAAATCATCTGCGTCTTGCAGTTGGGGGGCTCTATTCTTGTAGAGGGCTGATGACCAAGTCTTTGCTTCTCCCTCCAGCCCTTCTGTAATGGCATTGACTAGGGCTCTGGGGAATGGGTAAAGGTGCCCATAGCGTTCGATATAGATCTCAGCTGCGTCGAGGAACTGTGCTACCTGGTCTGGATCCCCATCGAATTTCCCTCTGAACTGGGGTGGTTCTGCCCTCGGTGGCCCCTCCTCCCATAGTGGGGCTCTGTGTGCCTGTCTAGGGTGTCGTTGGGTTTCTTCCTCATCTCTCATTCGGGGGCGGGGGGGTGATGCCTTGCGTGGGCTGGTATGCTTGCTGGGCAGAGGAGGAACCCATGGATGCACACTGGGACTTTCTCTCCTTCTGGTGTGGGAGGGGGGGAGCTGGGTCCCCGTCTATGGTGTCTTAGTTCAACAGGGTCAGCTGGCCTCCTTCTATCTTTGGGCCTGCAGGATGGACCCTCTTCCAGGCTGACAGCACATTCAAAATCTTGCTTTAACTTCTCCATGGGGCTTTCAAGTGGCGGCTTTGAAGTTTTCTGCTGTCTGGCCTTCTGCCAATCCCATAACCAATCCGCCCTTCCCAATTCACTCAGGGGCTTCCCCTTATCTTTAGCGTCTGGAAAGGGGAATTCAGCTTCTGCAGATTTTGGCAAAGTCCACCAAGGTTCATCATTTTTTCTCCTCTTGGGCTGGAGCACGATCGTCTGTCCTTGGTAATTCTGTGGCAGTGGGGGGGGGGGAAGGGGGGTTGCAGCTTTGCTGGGAGAGGGGGTGGCCTTGTCGCATCCAAGCTGGCTGGAGTAGAGAGGGTGGGCTGGTTTACAGCAACTTGAAGCAGACTTTCAGTAGAGAGCTGGCTTTCTGCCATGGCTTCGGAACCTTGCGGCCACTCCGTCCAAACATCTGGTAGGGAGCTGGAGGGCTGGAGGTTTGCCAATTTTTCCGTAGTAAATAAAGCCCCCCTCATCTGTGATCTTGTTCTGGAGAGGGGTGCGGACCTGGCAGGTATTACGGAGACCTGGTTGGGCCAGGAGGGGGGGGTTCCCCTCGTTGAAATGTGCCCGCCAGGTTTCCAAGCATTCCATCAGCCGAGGTCACAGGGGAGGGGCGGGGGGGGTAGCGGTTATCATTAAAGAAGGTCTGAGACCGAGGGAGGCCACTGTTCCTCAGACAGCCGGCTGTGAATCCCTTTTTGTGAAATGGGGTCATGGGGTTCAGATGGGTTTGCTGATCACGTACCTGGCTCCCTGCCACGTGGCAACAGCCCTGCCCGAGCTACTCAATGTCATCGCCGCGGTGGCGGTTGATACCCCTAAGCTTATGGTCATGGGGGATTTCAACCTGCCGTCCGTGGGTGAGACGTCAGAGATGGCTCAGGAGTTCATGGCTTCCATGACAGCTATGGACCTGACCCAGTTAATTCATGGCCCTACCCACACAGGGGGAAATACGCTGGATCTAGTTTTTGTCTCTGGACAGTGGTTGAGGGATCTTGATATAGGGAATATAGTTACTGAACCCTTGTCATGGTCAGATCACTCTCTCCTTCGTCTCGACTTTCGAACCGCTGCACCCCGCCGCAGGGAGGCGGAGCCGGTAAGATGGTTCCGCCCCAGGCGCCTGATGGAACCTGACAGATTCCAGACGGAGCTTGGGCCATTTCCTGAGGTTCTGGCACACGCCTCGACTGGAGACCTGGTGGCCACCTGGGATAGGGTGGCTGCTGGTGCTCTGGATCGGGTCGACGCCGATCTCAATTGGCTCCTTGGTTTACCGAGGAGCTGAGGGAGTTGAAGCACCGGAAAAGACGCCTAGAGAGTAGTTGGAGGGCCAGTCTTTCTGAATCTGACCGGACACTAGTAAGATCCCACATTAGGAATTACTTAGTGGCGATAAAAGCAGCGAAATGTAGCTATTTTGCTGCTCTTATTGCATCATCAGATAATCGCCCGGCCGCCCTCTTTAGGGTGACCCGCTCCCTGCTCCACCAGGAAGCGCGGGAGGACCCCTTGGAGGGTAGAGCCGAGGATTTTGTTCAGTATCTGTATGACAAAATCACTCAGATTCGGGAAGATTTGGACTCCGACTGGGTAGTCTCAGGGGGAGAGACAGGGGCAGGTCTTGAGAATGTTATCTGGGATGAGTTTGATCCTGTGACCCCTGAGGATGTGGACAGGATTCTGGGTAGACTGAACGTGACCACTTGTTTATTGGACCCGTGTCCTTCCTGGTTAGTACTGGCTTCCCGGGAAGTGACACGAGGCTGGCTCCAGGGGATTATAAACGCTTCGCTGAGTGAGGGTGACTTTCCCGCCACCTTGACAGAGGCGGTGGTGAGGCCTCTCCTCAAGAAGCCTTCCCTGGACCCGGCAATGTTGGTAAATTATCGTCCGGTCTCCAACCTTCGCTTTGTGGCGAAGGTTGTTGAGAGTGTGGTCGCGCAACAGCTCCCCCAGCACCTGGATGAAACGACGTATCTGGATCCGTTCCAGTCGGGCTTCAGGCCCGGGTACAGCACGGAAACGGCATTGGTCGCGTTGGTTGATGATCTCTGGAGGGCTCGGGACAGGGGGTGCTCCTCTGTCCTGGTCCTGTTAGATCTCTCAGCGGCTTTTGATACCATCGACCATGGTATCATGCTGCACCGGTTGGAAGAGTTGGGGGTGGGAGGCACTGTGTTGTGGTGGTTCTCCTCCTTTCTCTCTGACCGGTCGCAGTCTGTGTTGACAGGGGGACAGAGGTCGACCCCGAGGCCCCTCATATGTGGGGTGCCGCAAGGGTCGGTCCTCTCGCCTCTCCTGTTCAACATTTATGTGAAGCCGCTGGGCGAGATCATCCGTGGTTTCGGAGTGGAGTACCATCAGTACGCTGACGACACCCAGCTGTACATCTCCACCCCGGATCACCCCAACGATGCCCTTGAAGTGATGTCCCGGTGCCTGGAGGCCGTACGGATCTGGATGGGGAGGAACAGGCTCAGGCTCAACCCATCCAAGACTGAGTGACTGTGGTTTCCGACGTCCCGATATAGTCAGTTGACGTCATCACTGACTATTGGGGGCGAATCATTGGCCCCCACGGAGAGGGCTCGCAACTTGGGCGTCCTCCTGGATTCACGGCTGTCTTTAGAAGAGCACTTGACGGCCGTGACCGGGAGGATTTTTCATCAGGTTCGCCTGATTCGCCAGTTGCGTCCCTTTCTGGATCGGGACTCGTTACGCACGGTCACTCATGCCCTTGTCACCTCCCGCCTGGACTATTGTAATGCTCTCTACATGGGGCTCCCCTTGAGGAGCACCCGGAGGCTCCAACTGGCGCAGAGTGCAGCCGCACGGGTGGTAATGGGAGCGACATGGCGTTCCCATGTAACACCTCTCCTGCGCAAGCTGCACTGGCTCCCAGTGGTCTTCCGGGTGCGCTTCAAGTTTCTGGTTACCACCTTTAAAGCACTCCATGGCTTAGGACCCGGGTACTTGCGGGACCGCCTACTACCACCAATAGCCTCCCACCCGCCGGTACGCTCCCATAGAGAGGGGCTCCTCCGGGTGCCGTCGGCGAAACAATGCCGACTGGCGGCCCCCAGGGGGAGAGCCTTCTCTGTGGGGGCACCTACTATCTGGAACTAGCTCCCCCCAGAGATACGGAGGATCCCGGATCTGCGCACCTTCCGCCGCGCCTTAAAGACCTTACTATTTCACCAGGCCGGCCTGGCCTAATTTTCCCCCTCTTTTATAAAAGATTTTTAAAATTTTAAATATCTTTTAGTATTTTATATATTCAATTTTAAATTGGTTTTAAAAGTTTGGGGTTTTAAATTTGTCGGGGCCAAAATTATTTAATTTGATTTTATTCTATTTTTTAAATTTTGTATTGTATGTGTTTTTATTGTTTGGCTGTGCACCGCCCTGAGTCCTTCGGGAGTAGGGCGGTATAGAAATCTAATAAAATGAAAAAATGAAAAATGAATGTATGGAGACAATTTTACAATTGGTTAGAGAAGAGATATAGATAAATGTATTAATAGTAAACAAGAAAATGTTATAATAAATGAAGTATGGGGAGAATGTTATAATAAAGAAATGGGAAAAATAAAGAAACGATGAAGTTCGGAGGAGTAAGAAGAAGAAGATGAAGACACAATAGAAACGTCTAGATGATACACTGAATGATTGATCATGTATTGTATGTTTGTTTATAAAATAAATATATATATATATAAAAAAAGCAGGAGGAATTCAGGCATTTTGTTTGCGAGGCTTCTTGCATTAAGTAGCTTGCATTTAAGGCCTGTAGGGGAGGACCTGGAGGAAGTTGGTGGTGTGCATGCCTAGATTTGGTTGTTTGGGGGGGGGTTGTTGGGATGCGGGCCACTGGTCTTGCATTTGATACAGTCAGCGCAGTAGTCTATGTACAGGTCGGTCTCTCCTTGGTCTTGGCGTCGTTTGAGCTGCAAGCGGAGTTCACAAGCGCGGGCACATTGCAGTATGGACAGGTTGGGCCGTGAGCGAAGTTTCCTGTGGTTAGTGCAACTTCTGACGAGTGTGTTTATTGTGGTAATAAGTTTGCGTTTGCTGGTTTCACTCTTGCAAACGACTCTGCAGAAGCATGGGGCCACCGAACCGTCACTGTTCTTGAACTCGGGGCCATTGCGGGAAACATCAATGATTTCATCCGGAGAGATGGTTGGTGCCTGGAAGCTGATGATGATGTCATGAACCTTTACAATGTCGTTTGATTCGTTGGTGTCCTCAAGTCCAAATAAGATAGCATTGGGACGCTTCTGCTCACGTTCAATCATGTCTTTTACAAGGATGGAAATGTTACTCGCAGGGTTAGTGGATTCTTGAGGCTGGGGTAGTTGGGTTGGGATAGGATTTCGGGATGTTGGAGCTTCACTTTTATGAGTTATTTCTTTTCTTTCGAGGGATGCTAGTCGCGCTTCTATGGTGTCAACCCGTTAGAGTAGAACAATAAATTTGTCTAGTCTGGGCTTGCATGATGGGCAGAGTAATGGAAACGCAAACTGAGAGGTTTTAACTGAAGCTGCTTGAAGGAACTGGGTTATACCTTTGGTTACCCCCAAGCATTTGTGGTGAGCATACGTGTCACATAGAGAGCACTTCATAGTACTCTCATACTCCTCAAGTGCTTCTGTGCAGATGAAGCACATGCAG
The DNA here is from genome assembly GCF_029215685.1 of Pituophis catenifer annectens. NCBI lineage: Eukaryota > Metazoa > Chordata > Lepidosauria > Squamata > Colubridae > Pituophis > Pituophis catenifer. The sequence goes on along the minus strand of NW_027256885.1, from coordinate 92,474,946 downwards.
GGGTCGTGTGGCTCATCAGTAGTGATCTCCTCCTTTTTGGGTGGGGGTTTGGCAGTAGTGTGTTTGCCTGGCATGGTAGGATTGCTGTGGGGGTTTCTTGCAGGTTAACCTTTTTATTTTTTATTTTATTTTTTTCTATTTTCTATATATATTTATTCATTGTTTTGGGGGCTCCCCAGCCTTACCCTGGCTTTCCTTGTTGAGTGCTTCCAGTGGGGAATTTGTAATCTGTCTATTAGCTTCGCAAATAGACCTTCTGGATCAACTCTCCACAGCTGGCTCCGGCTTTCCTATGTACCAATCCTGAGGGGCCCTGGGCTGCCTTGGCCTGCTCCTCCCCACATTCCTCCAAAGCCAACAAAGCCGCCCCCTCAATCTCTGTTGGCTCCAGCTCTGGCTCGTCCTCCTCTGCAGATTCAGGCTCAGATGGGGGCATTTGCCTGGGCTGGGCTGCAAATAAGAGATTGCAGGTGTGAAGTGCTACAACTTAGTGGCAAAGCACATGTTAAGTGTGCAGAAGGTGCTAGGTTGGATTCAGAACACTTCTAGAGAAAGCTTTTTTAAAAAGTCCTGTTTAACAACCACTGAAGTATGAGCCAACATTGTGCTGCGGCTGCCAAAAAAGTCAATGCAGACCTAGGCTGTATCAACAGAAGAATAGTATCAAAATCACATGAAGTGGTAGTATAACTTTATACTGCGCAGATGAAACAACACTTGGAATACTGCATCCAGTTCTGGTCATCACAATACAAAAAAGATATTGAGACTCTAGAAAGAGTACAGAGAAGCGCAACAAAGATGATTAGGGGACTGGAGGCTAAAATAACCATTCTTCTATATGAAGAATGGTTGCGGGAACTGAGTATGTCTAGTCTGCAAAGAGAAGGACAAAGGGTGACATGATAGCAGTGTTCCAATATCTAAGGGGCTGCCAAAGAGAGGAGAGGATCCTCCTATTTTCCAAACCACTTAAGGGCAGTACAAGAAGTAATGGATGGAAGATTATCAAAGACAGATCTAACCTAGAACTAAGGAGAAATTTCTTGATATTGAGAACAATTGAGCAGTAAAATGGTTTGCCTCCAGACATTGTGGGTGCTCTATTACTGGAGGTTTTCAAGAAGAAATTGGACAGTCATTTAATAATATAATAATAATATTTATTTTGTCAATCATATATAAGATAACAGATAAAAGTATAAACATGAATTATGAATACATGAAATGGATACGAATAAAAAGGGACATTAGGACAGGGACAGTAGGCACGTTGGTGCGCTTATGCACACCCCTTACAGACCTCTTAGGAATGGGGTGAGGGCAACAGTAGACAGTCTAAGGTTAAAGTTTTGGGGGTGTCAGGGTTCCAAGGAACACCCCCAACGAAATAAAGCTCTGAGGCTTGAGGTTCCTCAAAGTTCCAATTTATTAGAGATGTCATGTTGGCACATCTGGGAAAACCCGAATCTGAAAGCTTCCAGGTTTTCCACACCCAGCTGACAGTTCACAGCCCTGCCCCACACCCACAAGTTCATCACATTGTCCAATCAATTCTTCACACTCAACTGGATAATATAATAATGGATAAAATAATGGATAAACAGCTCACATACAGGACTTATTGATGTTCAACTTAACCATACGATGAGGCTAATTACTGGGTGCATAAAATCTACACCTAGTTACTGGTTACCAGTTCTTAGTCACATACTCCCCCTGCACTTACGACGACAAGAAGCTCTCATTCGGGAGTATAGTAAGATCCTATTAAATTCCTCTCTACCCATACATGGATACATTCCTGATCTCTTAAGATGCCGATTAAAGTCAAGAAATCCACCAATCTTGACAGCGCGTAAGTTGATGGCCGATCATCAGAACACCACACAAAAGTGGATGGAGGCGTGGAATAGCTGTTCCCCCCCAAGATGTCTCCGAGCATATCAGTCCTAGTAGTATACCTCCAGGATTTAGACTACCCCGACACATATGGGTGACATATAATAGAATTAGAACAACTCATGGGGTGTGTGCTGACTCCCTTTATAAATGGGGAAAGACACCTTCAGCACAATGTGATTGCGGGGCCCCTCGACAGACTATCCAGCATATAGTGAGGGAATGCCCTAACAGAAGGTATCCAGGAGATTCTAGGGACTTCCTCTGCATAACAACGGCAGCTACTGACTGGATCTCCAAACTCGACATTAAACTTTGAAATGTTATTTCTGTTTTCCTTTTAGGTTTTCTTACTGTTTTTTATTGTTTTTATTGTTTTTAACCTGTAAAAATGAAGTATTTTAATACTGTGTGTGACCAACCATACACTAAATAAATAAATACTCAACTGGATACAATCTTCAGGCAGTCTCCATCAGACGCAGGCAAAAGTCCTTGAATACGGAATGTTGTTATGACTGACTTTCTACCACTCCAACAACAACCCCCTCCCAACTTCCCCAGCTAAAATATGTGGCAGTTAAGAAGCAAAAAAGAAAATTGTCTTCCAAAACTGACAACTGGAGCCCTAAGGGTGGAAACACGGAAGACATCTAATTAAAGTGACTTTCAAATATCAGGAGTTACTTAGACTTAAGGAGATATTTGGAAATCTTCCTGGATTACCTAAAAAGAGTTAAATTGACTAACTGTGGGACATAAAGAACTATATGACTGTATTCCCTGAGGAGAAACGTCAGGATTGAGTAAATGGTTTCCAGATTGATTTTCTGAGGTCAAAGATAACTGAGACTCTGGGGCGGTGATAGACCATTGACAGACTATTGAGCTATATTTGGACTTATCAAAAGAAGACAAGATGTTTCATCGGGGGAAATAAGTGGGTTGTAAAAAGAAATGGTGTCGATGTTTTAAAGCATGTATGATATGACAAGGAATCACAGGGAGATAATGGATTTAATGAATAACATAAATGGGAAGCTAGAAATGATACAAGGGATAATGAATAATGATCAAAAAGCCCAGGAAATAGAGGAGATAATAGAGAGACCAGGGGAAAAGATAGACGAGACAAATCAACAAATAAAACAAGAAGATAAGAAGGAGAAGGCGATGAAAACTAATGAAGCAATTCAGGGAAAATACATGCTAAAAGACTAAAAAATGATACTGGATAAACAGAAAGATATTTTTGAAAAGAAAATAGAGACTTCGGCAGATTCCCTGGAGGCTTGGCAGCAAAAGATAGTAGAGATGGAAGTAATACTTAAGTTAAACAGGAAATGTAGATAGAGATGAAGACCCAAAGGGAGGAATTTGGGAGGCATGTTGAAAAAACGAACAAGAATTGAAATATTAAAACAGGCAAGAGATGATGGATAGAGGAAATGTTTTGTAACACAAGATTGGCTTTACTAGGAGCTAGAACAGAGGCAGAAACAAGAAATATGCATATTTTTATATAATATACTAAAAGTAATAGCTAGATATAAAGATTAGATGTTGAAAGATGGTGACATTATGTATGTTTTAATGATATTGTTTTTGTTATTAGAATGGGGGACTAAAATATTGAACAACTAAATAATGAAGGCCTATATTTTAACACAAATATATATAATATTACAATTACATAAATATGATTTAAATAAGAAATTATATTAATACTATAACTACTACTTGTATTCAAATGAATGATACCCAGATGCCTCACTGTTCATGTATTTATATTGATGTATATTCAGAAATAAATAAATAAAAACTAGGTAAACATCATCAATGCTGAGCATGTTCCTATTTTTTATTTATTTATTTTTGTCAAGCATATATAAGATTACAGATAAAAATATAAACATGGTTATGAATACATGAAATGTATAAACATGATTATGACTACATGAAATGGATACAAATAAAAAGGGACATTAGGACAGGGACGGTAGGCATGCTGGTGCACTTAATGCACGCCCCTTACAGACCTCTTAGGAATGGGGTGAGGTCAACAGTAGTCAGTCTAAGGTTAAAGTTTTGGGGGTTTGGGGAAGAAACCACAGAGTCAGGTAGTGCATTCCAGGCATTGACCACTCTGTTGCTGAAGTCATATTTTCTGCAATTGAGTTTGGAGCGGTTTACCTTAAGTTTGTATCTATTGTGTGCTCATGTATTGTTGTGGTTGCAGCTAGTAGGTCAAGTAGTCATTGACAGGTAGGACATTGTAGCAGATAATTTTATGTACTACGCTTAAGTCAGACCGAAGGCGGCGTAGTTCTAAATTGTCTAAGCCCAAAATTTCAAGTCTGGTGGCATAAGGTATTCTGTTGCGAATAGAGGAGTGGAGGACTCCTCGTGAAATATCTCTGGACTCTCAATTGTATTAATGTCCGATATGCAGTGCAAGTTCCAGACAGATGAGCTGTATTCGAGAATTGGTCTAGCAAATGTTTTGTATGCTCTAGTTAGTAGTACAATATTACCAGAGAAGAAGCTACACAAGATTAGGTTAACAACTCTTAATGCCTTTTTGGCAATGTTGTTACAGTGGGCTCTGGCACTTAGATCTTTAGAGATGAATAGTCCAAGGTCCTTGACAGAGTGAGGGTCGTCTACAAGGTCATGTCCATCTAGCTTGTATTTTATGTTCTGATTTTTTTTGCCAATGTGTAAGACAGAGCATTTGTTGGTTGAGATTTGAAGTTGCCACTTGTTTGACCAATCTGACACAGAGTCAAGGTCTTTTTGAAGGGTAGCAGCATTGTCGGTGGTGTTGAATAGTTTTACATCATCAGCGAAGAGAATGCAGTTGCTTTTAATATGATCGCAAAGGTCATTTATGTAAAGTATAAAGAGTGTTGGTCCTAAAATGCTGCCTTTGGGAACACCACTGTTAACAGGTACAGGATTTGATAGAGCGCTTCCTATTTTGACCACTTGTTGCCTGTTAGACAGGAAGACAGCTATCCATTTATGCAGGAGTCCAGAAATGCCATAAGATTTTAGTTTTAGAAGTAGTTTGTCATGTACTACTGAATCAAAGGCTTTACAGAAGTCTATGTAAATTGCGTCTCTTGCTTTGCCCTGATCGAGATGTGTACTCCATATGTTTTTGCAGTGTAGTAGTTGCAGATTACGGGATAATTTTTTCTGAAGCCAAATTGTTTGTTGGAGAATAGGTTGTTTGTCTCTAGGTGGAGGGTAATGGATTGGTTAATGATTGATTCCATGACTTTGCAGGTGACGCAACATAAAGAGATTGGTCTGTAATTTTCAATTAAGCTGGGGGTCTCCCTTTTTGAAGATAGGGATGACCGTGGCTAGTGACCATTGGTTGGGCAAGGAGCTGGTCCCAAAAGATTTTTCAAAGATTATGCTTAGAGGTTCTGCTATTGCAGTGGAAAGCTTTTTTAAGAAGTAGGCACATAGTCCATCAGGTCCAATAGATAGAGATGGTTTCAGACTCCGTAGTGCCTTTTCAACGTTGTCTTCTGTAAAATCGATATGTATTAGAGCAGTGATTCTCAACCTTCCTAATGCCGCGACCCTTTAATACAGTTTCTCATGTTGTGGTGACCCCCAACCGGGGGTGGGTTCTATTTTTTTTTACTACTGGTTCTGTGGGCGTGGCTTATTTTGTGGGCGTGGCTTGGAGGTCATGTGACCGGGTGGGCATGGCTATGTGTATAGGGACTACTCAGAGGGCTGAAAAAAGTCATTTCTGACAGGTCCTCGCACTTTTGACTGGTCCTCACACTTATGACCATCCTCACATTTATGCCCGTGCAGCATTCTTAACAACCATGTCACTCATTTCACAACTGCTTCTTTTCATCATGGTGACAAGATAGGGCAAAAGCGTAAAATGTGAGGACAGTCGTAAGTTTGAGGACTGGTCAAAAGTGCGAGGACCAATCAAAAATAACTTTTTCAGCCCTCTGAGTAGTCCATATGCACAAAAGGACTACCCAGAGGGCTGAAAAAAGTGATTTCTGACAGGTCCTCGCACTTTTGACTGGTCTTCGCACTTATGACTGGTCATCATTTATGCCCATTGTAGCATTCTTAACAACCATGTCACTCATTTCACAACTGCTTCTCTTCACCATGGTGACAAGATAGGGCAAAAACGTAAAATGTGAGGACAGTCGTAAGTTCGAGGACTGGTCAAAAGTGCGAGGACCATCAGAAATAACTTTTTCAGCCCTCTGAGTAGTCCATATGCATAAAAGGATACAGCAATAGAGAGGGATGAAGGAAGGGAAGGGAAATTAGAGTAGGAGTGAGGGTAAGAGAGGGAGGAAGAGAGGAGGAGAAGGAGAAAGGAAGAGGAAGTAGGGAGGAGAAGAGGGTGAGGAAGAGAAAGTAAGAAGGAAAGAAAAGAGAGAGGTGGTAGGTTTGAGGAGAAAGATTGCTGTACAATAAAAAAGATGAAAGGGAAGAAAGCCAACCCCAAACAAATATAAAGATATTAAGATAAAGAATGAATTGTTAAACTTTAAAGAATAAAAGAGAACAAATATGAATAAATAACAATAATTAGAAACACACATACAAACATACAATGTATTTTCTTTGAACAGAGTATTTGGCCGGTTCACAAATTTAAACAGTGTTTAGTCATTTCAATTAAATTTACAATTTCTATATTTCCTTTTTGCCATATTTATTCCTCATTTATTTTTGTAAAAAACCAATATTACCCTCATCCTCATCTCTAATCTTAATCAAATTCAATTTTTCCCTTCTATTCTATATTATACCCCTTCCCATTGTCATCTATTTTTATATACATCCTCACATTGGTTAATTATGTAATATTACAGTTGTTTAATATGAATTCAACATTTTAATATAAATCAGTTATATAATTACCTTTTTTGTATATTAATCAATATGAACATGAATATTCCAATTATTTCCATGCAATCCAATTTCTTACAAATCAATTAATTATATTTACCAATAATAATAAACCAAATAATTTCCCCCATATATTCCTCCAAACCACAACTTAACCATTTCTGCTTTCAACGCAATATACAATTAATAGTATCTCAATTATTACAATTCCCTAGTTAAATAGAGCTTTTTTTCTTTTGTGTTTTAAAATCTTGAACTCTCCTCTTTTTCCCTAAATTTCCCATTGTTTGCACCTACCTTTTTTGGTGAGGAAAAAGAAAAGAAATCTGCCTGCCTAATTTTCCAACGTTGCAGCAACAGCAAAGCCAAGAGCCTGCTTTACTTTCAGTTTCGTTTTTCAGCATAGCTAGGGGGAAAAAAAATTGCTCCAACACTCTTTGCAAACAAGCAGCAGAGCCCTCCGCAAAACAGCTGAGAGTCGGGAGCCAATCTAATCAAGGGCTAATTAGCCTATGCTGAAGCTCCACGGGCCAATAAAATTACAAAAAAACACCGAACCATTTGTTAAATTGCTGGCTCGCCCGCCCCTCGCCCACCACTATTTATTGACAATAAATAGTGGTGCGGAGGGGCGGGGCAAGCCAGCAATTTAACAAACAGCTCGGCTCCTAGAACCGGCAGAATCCCACCACTGGCTATAGGGCGGCCCTTTGAAGCCCCGCGGCAAGAATTTAAACAGTTTTTTTTCCTCTAGCCATCAGCTGGGACTCAGGAGGCAGCAATAGATTGGGAGTGGGCGGGGTAAGCGAACGGCCGGCAATCCAACAGAGCAGAGAGTGAGGGTGAGTGAAGGCGTGGGGGGGCGAGAGAGGGCTTTGGCGACCCCTGTGAAATGGCCGTTCGACCCCCAAAGGGGTCGCGACCCCCAGGTTGAGAACCGCTGTATTAGAGCATTGTAATCGTAATTATTTGTGGCACGACTGGGAAATATTGGGTATCAGCTGCTGCTGTTTACAAAGACTGAGCCGAAGAATGTGTTAAAGAGGTTGGTTTTAACGGTTTCATCATTACAGTCTTTATCGTTAGGTCCTTTTAGGGGTGGGATGGATCTCGAGTCTTTAAGTTTGTTGTTACAAAATTATAGAAGGCACGGGTGGATTTTGTGCGCAGAAGGTTTTCCTCTTGTTTGATGTGATAATTGGTGCATTCAGTCTTTATCTGGTGGCATAAGTTTTTGTAGCGGCTTTTAAAGTTAGCTACATAGCCAGTTTTGTTTTTTCGCCAAAGAGATTTTTTTTGGGATTGGAGCTTCTTTATTGTTATGGGTAATTTGTTTTTTCTGGTTTTGGGGGTTATTAGTGGTACGTATAGTTTAATGATTCTTTTGACTTCAAACAAAAAAGTGTTATAATGGTCTTCAGCAGTATTAGTCAGTGAATAGAGCTTGCCAATCAAGAGATGAGAGTTCATTGTCTATGAGATCATAGTTGGCTTTTTCAAAGTTATAACTGGGGTTCCCATCATTATGATGATTTTTGTGAGGACGTATGTTGAGACAAAAGTCAATCATGCTGTGGTCACTGTTGGAAAAGGGTTCTTTTATTTGTAGTCCATAAATTGAGTTTAAACTGTTGCTGAAGATGAGATCAAGGCACTTGTTGAGTCTAGTGTTGTTAGTTACTAGTTGATCAAGTCCCAGATTAGTTACAGCATTGTACAGGGTTGCATGTATAGGTTCAGTTGTACATTCATTTAGGGTCCAATTAATAAGAGGTAGATTGAGGTCACCAAGAAAGATAAGAGGGTGTGGGCACAAGGCTGCCCATGTTAGTAGCGAAGTTAACTTATTCGCATGTTTGATGTCACAATCAGGGGCTCTGTAACATAGTAAGAATCAAAATGTGGTATTTAAGGACAGCTCACAGACGATGGTCTCAGGAAGAGCAAGCTCCTGTGTAACTTGAATATTTTTTAGATGTAGGGACTTTTTATAGAAGATAGCAACACCACCTCCTCTATGGATTTCACGACCGGACCGGTAAACATGATAGCCTCTTACTGTGGTAATGGAGTCAGGGAGGGATGCATTCAGCCATGTTTCACAGGCAAATATAATGTTGAATATTGCCATATTTAGTAGGAGGAGGAATTCAGGTATTTTATTTACGAGGCTTCTTGCATTAAGTAGCTTGCATTTAAGGTCAGTAGCAGTTGGTATTGAGGAAGTTAGGGGCGTGCGTGCCTAGTTTTTGATGATGGGAGGTTGGTTGATGGAGGGTTGTGTGAGGGATCTCACGAAGATCGATGGTTCGTTGAGGGCGCTTCCAAGAAAAGGCAGCACGCAAGGATGCAATCAAATTAAGTCTTTATTTAGAAGTAAAGTAGAGTAAAATGAGTTCCCTGGCATGGAGGCATCCATGCCTGGATTGAGCCCATGGATCATTCCGGTAGGAAGGTAGAACAAGAGCACGAAGAGCAGCCCCTGTGCAGGAGTTCTTATAGGGGCCCCTGGCCCCTCCCTTACCAATGTGTGAGGGGGCCGGAGGGCCATTAACTCTCCCCAATGGGGCTGCAGGGGCCGGAGCCCCTTGACCCACCAGTGGGATCAAAAGTCCCTCTTTGCTCCCATCTGGTGGCCTTTTAAGAAACTGCCATGGCTGGCACAAAACACCTAACAGGTTGTATGTTAGGATGTGGGTTGCAGGACTTACTTTTGATACAGTCAGTACGGTAGTCAATGTATAAGTCAGTATCTCCTTGGTCTTGACGTCTTTTAAGTTCTGATCGGAGTTCACAGGAGCGGATTCTTTGCAGTATGGATAAGTCAGGCCGTGAGCAAAGTTTGTTATGGTTAGTGTTGGTTTTAGCGATGGAGTTTATTACCAGCAAGCCAGGAATATGCGTTTGCTGGACTCATTCTTGCAAACGACTCTACAAAATCGTGGGGCCACTGAGCCGTCATTGTACTTGTACTCAGGGCCATCAAATAATTCAAATAATGTCTCCAGATCTTACATTTTACATAGGTATATCACCTTTTTTTCCTAACATCAGAAAAGGTAGTCCTCAACTTAGAACCATCATTTATTTACCATTTGAAGTTACAATAGCACTGAAAAAAGTGACTTTTTTCACACCTCATTTAAAAAGTTTTTCACAAGGGTAACACATATTCAATTTTACATATCCTAACAGCAGCCAGGATTGTATATGCACAATACTGGAAAAATCCAGAAACCCCTACAGATGATATTATAATTTTAAAAATTCTGGAATGTGCAGAAATGGATAGGTTAACCCTAAAAATCAAAGGAAAAGAAGACTCTGAATATTTTATAACATGGGAACTATTCTACAAATGGCTAATCGACAGATACTGAGGTTAGAGGAGTGGATTTATGTGAAATATGGACTACATGAGAAAGAAAAACTGATGAGTAAATATTTTGATGGTTATATAATCGATACCATAATGGAAGATAGTATACTTTTCAATAACAATTGATATTATCACATATATGTTTATATACTGTATATATGATTATAATGATTATGATGATGTTTATATGTTAATACTTTGGACACCTAGAAAACACACTGTTCAACATAGAAATGGAATATGTGATATAAAACAATAAAAATTAACAAAAAAAAATAAAAAGTTTTTCACACAAACGTTGCAGCATCCCTGTGATCATATGATCAAATTTGGATGCTTGGCAACTGATTCATATTTATGACGGTTACAGTGTCTAAGGGTCATATGATCACCTTTTGTAACCTTCTGAAAAGCAAAGTCAATAGGGAAGCCAGATTCACTTAACAACCGTATTACTAACTTGCTAACTTAAGAACTGCGGTGATTCACTTAACAACTGTGGCAAGAAAGATTGTAAAATGGGGCAAAACTCACTTAACAACTGTCTCACTTAGCAACAGAAACTTTGGGCTCAGTTGTGGTCGTAAGTCAAGGACTACCTGTACTGTGATGAAATATTTTGTAGATGCTACCAAGTTGACAGTGTCTGAATTTATCAGGTGTGCTTCCTTCAAAATCCAGGAAAGAATGACCCAGACTCCATGATTTATAGAGACAGGTACTTTTACTAGAAATGAAATGAACGCAACCACGGCTAAGCTGAAATTAAAGCAATAGGCGTGAAAAGTGCATATAGAAAGCATCCCCTCCCACTGTCCATCGTAAATCATCCAATCCAAAGGTCTTCCAGGGTCAGGTGGAAGCACGTCTGGCAGCGTCATCAATCAGGAATGCCACGACTGTTGGCCCGACGGCAGCTTCAAAGATACAGTCCGGTGGCTTAACTATCGGTTTCGTTTTCCTCCAGCATGCTTCCCCCGCAAGATCCCCAGCTCTCTCCCCTCCCGGTTCCTATGGCAGCCAAAGCAGCAAAAGCGGAGGCTGACAGAATTACTGCAAGTTGGAATTTTGTTTTGATCCCAACCTGCAGCAATTTGATGATGTCTAGGTGGAAAAATCCACAGAAGTGTTTTACAGAATTATTAACCTTTGGGATGATTGACAATTCAAAGAAATAATATTAATCCAGGGTTGAATCGCCAACCCCATCTTGCTACAAATTCAGGAGAGGAATTGGTGGCAGATGTTCTTGTCAGCAAGTGGGAGGGGAAAAGAATAGGGAAAAGCAGCAGGAACACTGACACTTTTCAAGAGAGGTGTCAGTATCATCTACATATTTTTTTACACCCACAGATTATCACTTCTAAATGATCTCATCCAAGAGTTTCAGGTGGATGATAAAATTGCCATCCTTGAGAACCTCCAGGCCTAGGGGATCTCATGAGGAAGAATCTAGCCTACTCCTGAGAGATAATTCAGAAAAATGTAACTAATTACATTTTGGTCAACTTACGACCAAAATTGAGCCAAAAATTTATGTTGCTAAACAAAACATTTGTTAAGTGAGTTTTGCCCCATTTTATGACTTTTCTTGCCACATTTGTTAAGTGAATCACTGCAGTTGTTAAGTTAGTAACACGGTTGTTAAGTGAATCTGGCTTCCCCATTGACTTTGCCTGTCAGAAGGTTGCAAAAGGGGATCACAGGACCCCGGGACACTGCTGTCATAAATACAAGTCAGTTGCCACACATCCAAATTTTGATCATGTGATCATGGGGATGCTGCAACGGTCCTAAGTGTGAAAAAATGGTCATAAGTCATTTTTCAGTGCTGTTGTAACTTCGAACGGTTACTAAACGAATGATTGTAAGTCAAGAACTACCTGTATGCTGTTCCACTGCTGATTCTTTTTTGGCTTTGGTGTTTTTTTTAATATATTGTACGATATCATCACATCACCTGAAATGGCAGGAAATCATAATGAATCCAGCATTTTCTGAGTGAACCATTCAGAATTAAGGACTCACAAGACCTTTTAATAACAGGTATAGCTTCCTTCCAAAGACTGTTCAGCCCTCATTTAAAAAGAGCTTGACTCATTGACAAATGCTAAGGTTCACCAACACCAGTGACCCATAAGCCAAGATTTCCCTTTGTCAAAACCAGGATTACATTGTCACCTTCTGTTCAAGCAAACAGGGAATCAGAAGAGATGGGGCATGCCCACTCCAGTACTTAATGGGGTGGGGGTGTCTGTTACATCCTCTAAGGTCGCAGTTCTCAATTCTGGCAACTTTGAGATGTGTGGACTTCAACTCCCAGAATTCCCTTGCTAGCACAGTTGCCAAGATTGAGAAATATTGCTCTAAGGATTTTCTGACCATACCCTGCCATGAAGCATGTCAGGCTATATCTATGGCAACAGGTTTAAGAGGGAAAACAACACTTCAATGCCCCAATTGCTACAGATATATTAAGGCTGCCTCTGGCATAGGATAGAGACCAAAGAGGGCATCAGGAAGGTACCTCAGAAAAAAAAAATACAAGGTTGTCAGGTCATATGAGATACACATTAAAAAGACTTTCACTACCGTAGCAATCTAACTGGGGCACCAGGTACATCACTTAAAATTTAATTAAGCCTTTAACATTTAGCATAAATTACAAATGCAATTTAAAATACATGTAGTCTTCAACTTACCGCCACAATTGAGCTGAAAATTTGTGTTGCTAAGTGAGGCATTTGTAAAATGAGTTTTGCCCCATTTTACAACCTTTCTTGTCACAGTTGTGAAGGTGAAGCACTGCAGTTGTTTAGTTAGTAACACAGCTCTTAAGTGAATCTGGCTTTCCCATTGACTTTGCTTGTCAGAAAGTCGCAAAAGGTGATCACATGACGCCAGGGGCATTGCAACCATCATAAATATGAGTCAGTTGCGAAGCATCCTTTGATCAGGTGACCATGGGGATGCTGCAACAGTTGTAAGTGTGAAAAATAGTCCTAAATCACTTTTTTCAGTGCCATTGTAACTTTGAACAGTCACTAAATGAACTGTTGTAAGACTACCTGTATAAAGATAGGAATGTCCTTTAGGGGACAGTGAGCGTTTTATTTCTACAAATGATGTGTTAGGTGTTTTGTGCCAGCCATGGCAGTCTCTTCAAAGGCCACCAGATGGGGGCAAAGAGGCACCTTTGATCCCACTGGTGGGTCAAGGGGCTCCAGCCCCTGCAGCCCCATTGGGGAGAGTTAATCGCCCTCCGGCCCCCTCACACACCTTGTAAGGGAGGGGCCAGGGGCCCCTATAAGAACCCCTGCACAGGGGCTGCTCCCTGCCTTTTGCCCTTTTTTTGCTTTTACCCCTTTTTTGCTTTTCCCTTTTTCCCTGCTCTTGTTCTAGTCTCCTATGGGACTGACCCATGGGCTCAATCCAGGCATGGATGCCTCCATGCTTGGGAACTTACTTTACTCTACTTTTACTTCTAAATAAAGACTTAATTTGATTGCATCCTTGCGTGCTGACCTTTTCTTGGAAGCACCCTCAACGAACCATCGTTCTTCGTGAGATCCCTCACAAAGTGGTAGCCGAGGATGGTTTGAGGCAACGCTTCCAAGCCAGCAGAAGCAAGATGCCAGGAGGTTCCAGCAAGAACCCCCAAGAGATGGATGGCAGGACTTCCCCGGTCATGACCAGGAGTCTCCAAGCAAGGTTGGCAGCCCTGCATCCAGTCCCTGATGCGAGCTTCGATCCAGAGGAGGGTACAGATGATCTCTATGCCCCCAGAGGACCCAGCGGAATGCAAGGGACCCCTTCGCACGTTTCCTTGCAGCTGCAAGCCACAGAGGAAGGCGTGGAAGGCCAGCAGTCCACCCAGGACTGCCAGGACACTGGGGATGTGGCCAGGGACCAGGCCACCCCCAGCGTAGATCAGCTCACTGGTGAGGAATGCAGAGAGCTGCTAAGAACGCTCCTAGCAGCCCGAGGGATGCCAGGAGCCCAGCCACGTGGGACACCAGCACAGGGGGCCTCTGGACACCGGGTAAGTCCTTCCCCAGCGCCCAGGAGGCTCCCCAACATGGCGGCCCCCAGGCCACCTACTCCAGCGAGGCTTGGTAGGCCTCAGCTAGGCCATGAGGCCCAGCAACGGATGGCAGCCAGCCAAAGCAGCATGCAAACTGCTCCCCCCCCCCACACACAGGCAAGCCTTGAAGTCTGCCCAGCCGCTCCTGCTGCAGCAGGCATCAGGGCTGCAATCCAAGTCCTGGTCGCAGCCCTGGAGGCTACGATGACCGTGGCCTCAACCTCGGGGGCAGCCAGCCTCCCTCAACACCCCCAGGGGACCAGCGAGGGGGGGGGGCGCCCAGTCCGGAGCCCCCCAGCCAGGACCCAGGCCTCCAGAGAGCCCCAGAAGAACCCCTGGGGGCTCCAGCCTTCCCAACAGCCCCACTGAGGCAACGGAGGACTCACCTCGATGACTTCAGGAGGCCTCCAGCTGAGCCTCCCACTTCCCAAGATGGATGCCTCCTCCGGAGTCTTCAGGGCCAGCGGTGGGCCCCTCCAGGCGATCCTCAGCATTTTCGGGCTTTTCCGGCCCCATCCTGCAGCCTTCGCCCCCTGGTAAGTGTTCCAGTACCAGGGGGGCTTCCAGAAGACTCTTCAGAGCCCCACAGGCCTGGGCCCAGGCCTGGCTCTGAAGCACAGAGGGAGAGGTCCGCCCCCATCGGCTCCTGGGCTGGAATGAGTTCTGAGCATGCTCAGCAGTTCACACATGCTCAGTTCGCTCCACCCGAAAAAGAAAAGAATAATCAGAGAAAAATACCTACACTGGCCAGCAGAGGGATCCCTCTCCCATTTACTTCAATGGAACCTAAGAAGAGATTCCAAGGACAGCAAAATATATCAGCATTTTCTGCCCCAGCTGTGTCTGTTCTCCCAAATAACTTTCAGAAGCTACATCTGGGAGGGGAAAATTATAATATATGGAACAAAGAGATTCAGGTATGTCTCTTAAAAGAGGGGACCCTAGAAATGGTTTTAGACCCCCCACCTTTCCCTTGGGGACCTCAAGAAGAGTGGTACCACAGGAGAGCCTATACCACTCTACTGAGCTCACTGGATGCTAAATTGTACCCTAGCATTCCAGATGGGCTCACAGCCGGTGAAATTTGGGGGTTGTTATATAGCTTATTTAATAGTGATAGCTTGGGCTCCACCACAAGACTCACTACGGAGTTCTATAACACCAAGCTAAAATTTGGGGCTAGCATGGCTGAGCACCTGGGAAAGTTGAAGGCACTCAGGGCAGAACTGGTGCTCAGGGACTACCCCGTGACTGAGGCCAACATGATCGCTGTCATTCTGGCATCCCTGGACAAAAGTTGGGGCAATTTTATTGTCTCACTAGAGGGAACCAGAAAGGAAGCCATGACTCTGTCCTACCTCACAGGGAGGCTCAATGAGGAAGACAGGAGGCGTAGAGATGCGGGAGAGTACACCAGGGCCACAACTCAT
This sequence comes from Pituophis catenifer annectens, assembly GCF_029215685.1. NCBI lineage: Eukaryota > Metazoa > Chordata > Lepidosauria > Squamata > Colubridae > Pituophis > Pituophis catenifer. The sequence continues at coordinate 92,459,237 of NW_027256885.1, read as the reverse complement.
CGCATCAACAGAAAGCACCAGAGTTCAGAGCAGGTTAATGCTCTACCCAAGTGTTTCATCTGTGGCTCTGAGGAGCATCTGAAGAAGGACTGCCCCCATTACCAGCAAGGACCTAAGCGTGGCTCCAATCAAGGAAGGGGCAGGGGGCAGAGAAGGGGGCCTGGCAGGGGCAAAGGTGGTGCTAATGGAAATTTTGTGTATACTAGCTATTTCACCCCCGCCACAAAGGCTGATGGCCCTACTGGCCTCTGGTTATTGGACTCTGGGGCTTCATCTCACATTGCTAACTTGAGGCAAGGCTTTAAGAGGTTAAGGAGAATTAACTCCTCCGTTAAGGTTGCAAATGGTAACAATGCTTTGGTTGTTGGGGAGGGCACTGTCTCTGTACCAAGACTGGGCAATGTCGAAGGTGTATTACATGCTCCCTCTATAGCCAATAACCTGTTAAGCATAACCAAGCTATGTGATGATGGCAGGGTGGAGGTATTGTTTTGCAAAGGGGGAGGTCATGTCACTCGAGACAAAAGGGTCATTGGGAATGTTACCATTATAAATGGTTTGCCATATTTCTCCCCCGAGTACCCAGCCACAGGAGACAGCTCACAGGGTGCCACCTCAGAAGGGGCCTGCGCACAGAGAGAGAGAAAGGCTCCACAGCCAGCTCCCAGGCTGTCAAAGATGCACAAGACTGAGGCAGTTGCGCCCACACCGCCTCAACCGGCACCACGGCCTTCCAAGGCCAATGCGGGCAAGAAACCCGAGCCTCAGCAGGCACCTAAGGCAGGTAAGCCCAAAGAAGGGCCTAAGGTGCCAGCACCGCCCAAGGCAACCAGAGCCAAGGGGGTGTCAGTGGGAAAGCCGCTCCATACTAAATGTGCCCACCTCTTACATCGGAGGTTAGGCCATGCGAGCTTCCCAGTGGTTAAAAAGATGGGGGAATTCGCTGAGGGGATTCATCTCCAGGATTGTGAGGTGTTTCTGGACTGTGCCATCTGTAAGAGGGCAAAGAGGAAGGCTGCCCCAATACCTAAGGTGTCACTACGTAAAACTCAATATCCATATCAATTAATACATGTTGATTTGGTTGGGCCATTTACACCGTCCCTAGGAAAGAGGCAGTATTTCCTCACTGCCGTCGATGATTTCTCGAGGTATGGCCATGTGTATACCCTCACAGAAAAGTCTGAAGCCTTTGATGCCATAAAATCATTGTACAACTACGTGGAAACTCAGTACAAGACAAAGATCGCGCAGCTGCAGAGCAACCGTGGGGCTGAGTTCATGTCCCGAAAATTCCAGGACTGGATAAGGCACAAGGGCATACACCATTTTCGTACAGCACCTTTTTCTCCTGCGCAGAACGGTGTGTCAGAAAAACGCAACGGCATTCTGCAGACCATGGTGCGCAGCCTGATTGCGGATGCTGGGGTTGCGGAATCGTACTGGGCGGAGGTGGTACACTACGCCAACTACACCCTGAACCGCACCTGGAGCAGCGTTGTGAACCAGACCCCATATTTTCTGGTCCATGGTAGGAAGCCAAATTTGGGACACTTGCGTGTGTTTGGCTCCTACACTTGGGTGCACATCCCCAAGCAGCTGCGGAAGAAGGGGAGATCCGTCTCCCAGAGACAGGTTCTTGGGCTATGCCCCTGGCTCCAAGGCCTACCGATTCCTGGGAGAAGGGGGCAGGACTGTGACCTCCCAATCTGTCTCCTTCGAAGAGGACTCCAATTGGACCCAGATCCACTCAAATGATCTGGGCCCATACATCAACCGGCCCAGCAAAGCCGCACCAACCATGACACCGCCTGAAACAACCACAGACCCTGCCACCGACGAGAGCGAGGAACAGGACGAAGAGGTCAGCCTACCTGGTCCAGATGAGGAGGATGAGCCGTCAAGTCCTGAGGGGGAAGACACGCCATCTTCACCTGATTCTTCGCCTCCAGCGACGCTTCAGAGGCCCATGATGCCCAACGCCTGGGACCGAGGGCCTCCACATCCCGGTCGTGAACAGTCAGTCAGCGAGGAACCCGCAGAGGGAAAGGGTGGTGAGTGGCAGGAAGTCAGAAGGTCAAAGCGGTCCAACAAGGGGGTCCCATCTAAGAGAATTGACATTGGGCACGTCACATCCGTCAACAGCGTCATGGTCACCCCAAAGACTTTCTCTGCAATCCAGGAGCTGCCCATTAAAGAACAGGAGAGGTGGCAGGACACCTGCTCGCCCTCTCAGACATATTCACCGTCACCTGTCATTGGCTGGCAAGAAGGGGAATTGTTAGGTGTTTTGTGCCAGCCATGGCAGTCTCTTCAAAGGCCACCAGATGGGGGCAAAGAGGCACCTTTGATCCCACTGGTGGGTCAAGGGGCTCCAGCCCCTGCAGCCCCATTGGGGAGAGTTAATTGCCCTCCGGCCCCCTCACACACCTTGTAAGGGAGGGGCCAGGGGCCCCTATAAGAACCCCTGCACAGGCGCTGCTCCCTGCCTTTTGCCCTTTTTCTGCTTTTACCCCTTTTTTGCTTTTCCCTTTTTCCCTGCTCTTGTTCTACCTTCCTATGGGACTGACCCATGGGCTCAATCCAGGCATGGATGCCTCCATGCTTGGGAACTTACTTTACTCTACTTTTACTTCTAAATAAAGACTTAATTTGATTGCATTCTTGTGTGCTGACCTTTTCTTGGAAGCGCCCTCAACGAACCATCGTTCTTCGTGAGATCCCTCACACGATGGGATCCAGATTCTTTGACTTGGGAAAAATTGAAAACTGTACTTACACGGAGGGTTTTTAAAACACACAAATCCCATCAGCTAACCACAAAGGAGACCACAGTAAGTATGGTGAACATATTGTTGTTTCTTTCCCTACAGCTGTCCTAGAACTTCAGGAGGTCATATGATATTATCCAGTAATCAACTGTGGATTTTCTTCCTGCTCCCCGATAAGTATAGTCTGCTGGGTAGTCACCCCAAGTGGAACCATTCAGGATACAAAGGTCCAAGCATACAGTCATCTGTCTTACACACAGTCCTGCCCGGTTTGCCTTAGTGTATTTAAATTGTCTGGGATGCAGGGGTTCTCCTGGTACATTCTCATCATAATGGATCTTAAATTAATTAAATAATGCTTGATCGTTTGGGCCCATCCTAGCATCCCCCCCAATAATTATTGCTGCTGTAGGGTATTTAAGCAGCCCAGGATAAAATCTTCTATGCTGTCCCAAATCTTGTTGATCAAATTATTTGTCAAACCTCCGCTGCGGTCCTGCTTCAGTAGGAAATAAAAATGCCACAAGCAGCTTCCAGTTGCTTCAATCATTTAATCCTTTGAACAGCCCCGTCAGCGAGAAGTGAACTCAAGCACAACATATGCAAAGTCGGCGTTGGGAGCGGCTGCTTTTTTTAAATCCGCGCGCCGGTCCAGCTACGCCCTTCCGGGTACGATCTTCACAGCGCATGCGTGGAAGGGGCCATCTGGCAGGGCAACGGATGTGCGGGGCAGCAGAAGCTTGGATAACCTCCCCCCGGCCGCTGGGTGACCGCCCGCCTAAAAGAGTAAACACCCCCCTCCACCATGTGAACAATAGACCCAACCGCCTCCTCCCCCCTTCGTCCATCCAGCGCCTCTCTCTCCAACCCTGGAATGATGGCTCGCTTGACTGAGGCGTTAGCTGCTGCCTAGCTCCGGTGATAGCAGAACTCTGCCACCATTCACCCAGTGTAGTCTTTCCCCCGCAGGAGCTAGCCCCCTCCGTCTCCGTAGGCACACTCTCCTGTTGCTGAGACTGCCTCTCCTTGGGGCGCACCACCGGCAGCGCCGTCTCCTCCGAAGCATGGACGGCCTCCGCCTCCGCGCCCCCTGTCTCCAACTCCGCTACTCCCGGTGCACCGGCTGCCGTGCCCTCTGCCATTGCTGTCACAGAGCAGCCCGGTGGTACCTGGAAAAACGCCGACTTTCTGTCAAACCTCCGCTGCGGTCCTGCTTCAGTAGGAAATAAAAACGCCACAAGCAGCTTCCAGTTGCTTCAATCATTTAATCCTTTGAACAGCCCCGTCAGCGAGAAGTGAACTCAAGCACAACATATGCAAAGTCGGCATAGACAGTTCCCCCCTGTCTTTTCGCCGCTGTGGCTGAACGCCAGTTCTTTTCGCCATAACAGCTGGCAGTGTCGAGAGGAGCTCGACATTATTCTTATTGAGTGGGGGAATGTAGATATTAAAAACCAAAATCTCCACCTGTTTAAATAAGAGTAAGGTAGTCACAACCCATGGCTGCAAAGGTGGCAGTGATACACATTTAAATTGCAAGGATGTATTCACTAATGTCACAATACCCCCTTTAGCTCTCCCACCCACCTTACTTGGGACAGCTGGGATAGAGTTAACCCAATAACCATCTAACTGTATCTCTGCAAAGGCCCAGGTTTCCTGTAAGAAGAGAATGTCAAATTGTGATATATAGTCAAACAAAAGTTGGTCTTTTGATGGAACAGTCCAACCCGCTATATTCCAGGTTATGATGGAGAGGGGATCCTCTTTTGCAGCTCATCAGGAAATTTGATTTATACAAAGGGAAGTTGTATGGTTGTTGCAATGGCTTTAGGTGTCGTCACGCACGAAATTGGCCATCTCTAAAAGGAGGGGTGCCCCATCTAAATTCTGTGTCGACTCCTGGTAAAATTGTTCAGGGTAAGAGGATTTAGCACCAGCTAACAAGGCTTGCCATTCCGATGCCTCTTCTCTAGGTGTAGAGCCGGGGGTTATTCGGTCGTGCTCCATTCGGCTTTGAGCTGATGACACTGATGTGGGTCCTCTCTCGATTTCTTGATGTGGTGCTAAAGGTATCATAGGATAGTCACATAAGGATGCTAACATCTCCTTCTCTACTGGGGCCTCTAATGGCCCCTGTGTGTCTTGGCTTCTGTTTTCCATGATCTCATATTCATGCAAATCCTTGCCCCCTGGGGGAGAAGTAAGAGGCTCAATTATAGGGGAAACCAGATCAATATGTTATGGAATGATGAGACCAAAACATTCCTGGGTCAGCCAGAGACAGTTTTTATTGCACAAGGTTCAGAGACAGATTTGTACCTGAAACTTTGAACAAGGAAAGAGCTCTGATACAACTGTTTTTATACATTTCTAAGACAAAGGATTCGGTGAGATCATGCATTTTCCATATATGGTTAACATGAGATCATGCATTTTCCATATATGGTTAACATACACTTGTTATATGATAATTGACACATTTCCTAATTACTAAACCATTAGTAAACCATTATTTTTAGTTTATAAGTTTATCTTAGCTACACAACTTTTCCTTAAGTGCTTGTAGTTGCTAATGGGAAATTTGTGGGAATGCAGTGGCCATAGTACATGTATAGACCAGTTTAACTGGTTGGACACTTGTATGGAGCTTAGCATTGAAATAATCAAACTAAGAAAAGCGGGTTCATATGGATACTCTCTGAAGGGCCCTATTCATTCTCTCATTGTTTTTAACATAGGACGTGCCTGCAAAAGTAAAGATATCTCCTTGTATAAACATCCTGGGATACAAAGTAAAAATATCTCTTATCTCTTTGCAAACACATTCCTGAGAATCAGATAACAGAGATGGGCCTCTCGCCTGGTAGTATCTGATACCAAGCAGCCAGAGTTAGGTTTTGCTTTGTATCTTTACCATTGTTTCCCTATCTCTTGTGTGTAATATGAGATGTGTGGCCATAATAACGCCTTCTGATGACGCTGTATTTTGGTAACTAATAAAAGAGATTGTAGCCTTTTGTTTGCTGCTCTCTCATCCCGAGAAAACACTTGTCCTGTGTTTTTTCTAATCTGGACCATACATGAGGAGCCCGCCAGGATGAATTCAACATCTGGTGACCCCGACGTGATTCATGGATCGAGCACGTCTCTTGGCACCCTCATACTCATTCGGCTGGAAGAGCCTCTGCAAACCAGGGCCGGTCGTCTGCGAACGAAGCACCCTCCCATAAATCGTGAGTATGGGGGCAGAATTCTCTAGTTCTCCCAGGTTACGTACCTCCACAAACTTAGAGAATTGGCCAAGTCCTCAATTATTGTTTTAAAAAGATAACGGGAAAGTCCTGCCCATGAAAAGAATTTGATTTACCTTCTAAAAAACTTTTGGCAATAAAAGGGCTCATTAAAAGTGAATCTGTGGAAGCAGATGGGAACATGCCTCCACAAACCTCCCCAGCCCTGAAAAATTTTTTAGCACTCTGGAGATTAGTTATAGAGTGTTTTATGATACATTAAAAATAAATAAATAAAAAAGCCTTCAGGACACTGTTAATAGTTCCTTTTCAGACTTTGTTGAGAGATTGCTCTCACGTTAAATCACCCACACAGACGCACGGCATGAAATTAAACATCAGCTCATTCTGAAGGAGTCAGTTATACCCCCACTAAGCAGAATTTAAAGAAACAGTTAGACAAAAAAAAGGGGGATGAATAGAATAAATTGCTGAAATGCTTTCAGTGTGTCTGCCGGCTGCAATTTTGCAAGCTTCTTCTGAATGTGCTTAACAAGCCTTCAGAAAAATGCTTGTTTCTGGCAAGCGTCAACAAGCCTTCTCTAACATAAAGAAAGCTAAAAAACAACACCACTTAAAAGCTATTGTTGGGCTGGAAAAAAATCTTAATTTGGCAGATATGATTAAAGTGTGTCAGGATCATCGTATAGATGACATTTTAATTGGAGCACAAAAAATACAACCTAATTGGCTTTTTGAAAATACAAAATGATTTATGTGTAAATGAATTGCACATTGCCCCAGAAAAAATACAGCTGTACGCTTCTTATCTGTATAGGGCATAAACTATGTGCAATCTCTTTCTGCTCCGGCTTTTAAAGTTACCCAAAGTAAAATTTGCAACAATTACTGGGTACAATTAATTGGGACTGCTCATATTTCTCTTTACCTATGCATTTACTTAGTCCATTATTTGAGTTATTGACTAAAAGAAAAAAGCCAGGAGATTTAATTCTGTTTTAGAACAGCAAAAGGTACATTGCTTTATTTGTCTTATTACCATCTAAAAATGTTTTACCCTTTATTTAAGCTATTGCTGAAATTATAACCTTGGGACGTAATCCAGACTGTCGAAGAAATGGAACTGATCTAATAAATATTATTCTTTCTATCTCAAAATCTGACTTTTACTTTTGTCCTCAGAATGATTCATCTCTTCAGTGTGCTCTAACTGACTATGTAAACTGTATTTCATATCATTTGCCTAAAGATCCTAGGTTTACTTGCTTAATGATTTTCTCCAGAGGAGCCACTGCTTACAAGGACATCTGGAAAGAATCTTACACTAATTGTCTGCGACTATCTTAGCTTTCACACTTTTTCTCAACAAGCTTTTAATTTGATCTCTGACTCTCAGTATGTTTCTCAGGCTGAAAAAATAAATAAATAAATTGTTTATTGTTCTTCCCACCCGGGGTTTAGCAGGAAATAAAATTAGAGCCTGTCTAAATGGGAAGACTCAGATAATTTGAACTAATCAACTTGAAGTGATTTCTGTTAAAAATATTTTGTTGATGTACATCTATAATGATAGTGTGTGGAATTGATATGCTTGGCTGGCCAGCAAAAATTGACTGGGTTTGAACTTGAAACTGTGGAAAACCGGGCAATGGTTATGGGCCCATATCACCTTTTGTGATTATGACTGTTGCCTGAATTTTTTCACTGTTTTGGGAATAAACTAGTTCATTGAAATAATTTGAATGACTGATTCGCATGAAGGATGTATTATACAAAAGGTCTGATTGCAGTACAGATGTGAATGGTTGTGTATTGGATTGCATGAAATGTAATTTTGTGTATAAGCACCTTTTTTCTTTTCTCTCCCTGCCCTCCGAGGAGAGGCTTGGTCTGTTTTAAATTTTTTTTCCTTTCCCTCACCCCCTCCCTTTTTTCCCTGGGAGATGAGAGCCACGAAAAGGGGGGGGGGCTACTTTGTACTTTTAACCATTTTTTTTTCTCTCAGAGAACCAGCCAGAGAAAGGCGGGAGTGAAAGGGTGATATCTGATACCTGCCTTTGCAGAGCACTGAACGGCTCAGAATGCAATTTTGATTTTTTTCCTTCTGAACATTTATGACGTTTCAAATACTTTCATACCCAATTCTATTTCAGAGTATTGACTCAAAATACTCCTTAATGTTTTTATGTCTACGTGCATTTTGCATACTTAACAAATGGCATGTTTGTTCTTTGTTTGTCTGTTGTTTGTTTATTTGTTTTTTTGTTTGTCAACAGCATAAACTGCTGCCATTTTTAGGAATTATCACAGAGATGAGTTAGAAATTACAATATGTAGACAGAGAAATAAAATACTTAGGACATTTAATTAATGAAAGAAGTAACACCTGAAGAGTTGAGGAAATTTTTAGGATTGACTGGATATTGTAGGCTGTGAATAGATAATTGTGCTATTTTGAATAAAGACTGGTATGCAAAGAACCCAGTGTTATAGGGAATGTAAGAGAGAGTTAGTGAAGGAAAGCAGAAAGTTGACTTTTGGAAGTATGCTAGTTTACAAGGAGATTTAGAAGGACGATCAGATATTGGTGTTAAGAAGGAATTGAATTGTTTAAGAGAAAGTTGGTTTGCACAGACAGGCTGGCTTGGAAGTCAGAATGGCAGTGGGAGAAGGACTTGAATGTTTAGTGTTATAAGGAGATTTGTTTATTGGAAGGTTATAGATATTGTGGATAGCGGAGACAGAGATTGGAAGAGGGAAATGACAAAGCTGCAACTGCGCTCATGGTTATATCTTCCATCACACCATGGGACAGTCATGCCTATTTTCATCAAAATAAAAAGCTTTAGCGAAACAATTTGGTCTCATGGCAGCTGAAGTGACTGCCATCATACAACAATGTCCTACCTGTAGTCAACAAGCTCATTCTATCCCTATGGGTGTAACCCTAGAGGACTAAAAGCTTGTGAAATTTGGCAAATGGATGTAACTCAGTATTCATCCTTTGCCCCATGGAAATATTTGCATGTTTCCTTGGATACTTATTCAGGATTTATTATTGGCATTCCCAAAAAGGGGGGAAGCAACCAAACATGTAATAAATCATTGTATTCGGATTTCTGCATCGATGGGACGCCCAATTGAAATTAAAACTGACAATGGATCTGCTACACCAGTACTGCCTTTGCAAACTTTTGTAACAAGTGGTCCATCACACACAAATTTGGCTTATAAAATTGAAAGAGGAAAAATGCCTCGGCCTCCCAGCCATGCAAAACAAACTCAATCTTTGTTTATATACTTTGAACTTCCTTAACTTGACTGGACAGCCTCCCACATCGGCTGCGACCCGTCATTTTTCTGCTTATCCATCAGCTGCCCTAAAACCGAAGGTCTATTTCCACCAACTACCTGATCCTGCCTGGAAAGGACCTGCTGACCTTATTACCTGGGGCCATGGATATGCTGCTGTCCAGGACAATGATCGCATCATTTGGATCCTCGGAAGACAAGTAAGACCATTTCATTTACAACAAAAAGAAGGAGAAACCCTTGGTGCTGACATTTAAGAGAAAAAACATCTTGCTGAGTCCTCCCGGCAACAGACTCTTAACGCAAGGTGGTGACCATCAGCTTTGCAGAACTACACCGGAAGTTGGTCCCTTGAGCACAGCGAATATTCATCAGGAGGAAACTACCTTCACATTGTACATATACATTTTAACACTTTCTTACACATACTAATGTTAGTAGAATTGTTTTTCTAATTTTGCTAGTAATTTTGTTTCACACGTATAAGTGACTATGATTTGTTTATGGCCTTGGACATTGTTAGCTTTGGGACTCTCAAGTGACCATGTAAGAACGCTCCTGCCACAAACGCATTGTCTATGCACAAGGTCCTTACTTTCTACCTAAGTCTACTCCAACACCTAAGGTTCCCATATTGACATTTCCAGCTGAGGGGGGAGTGAATAAGAACAATGAGCCTCTGTAACAATTACATAAAGGAGATTATATATCATGGATTCTGGAATTAAGTCACGATCTTGCATCTATTGCCCCTACATCTCATGATCCTTCATGTCAGCAGCCTCTATATTCAATCATGATGGGACAGTAATAAAAGACATTCAAATAGCTGCTAATCGGACAAACTCCACTACTCCTATTTGCTAAACCACACCCACCACTGACACCAGGTGGCTCATTAAAAACTCAGATATCCAGAGGCATCTTGCCCAATCTTGGGTGGCAATGAACTATTGGGATCTTCATTTATTAAATAACTGGACAGTATATATGTTCAACGAGACTATCAAGGTGCTGAAGCTGATGAATAAAGAACTGGCTGAAATCAGAGAGGTAGTCTTACAAAACCGATATGCTAGTAGCTAAAGGAGGCGATTGTGCCCTTATACATTCATGTTGTTGTACCTATGTATCTGATTATCAGTATAACATCACTCACACCATAGAACATATGGAAAACTTGATCAAAAAACAATCCCTTATCATCCAATGGATCTGGCGCCATTGACACCTGGACTGCTCTTTGGTCATGGCTCCTGGATGGTTCTTGGTTGAAATCAATTATGCCAACTATTGTATCTATAATTGTACTGCTTGTTTTGCTTTGTTGCTGTATCCAATGTCTCCCCTCCCTTCTGCAAATGTGCTAAGGTTTTATTCCCTCCAATAGGAAGGACGTCCTGATAAGTGAAACCAAAGCCCTTCTGGAACTGGAGGAACAAATCAGGTGTGGTCAGAGGAGGTGCTCGGGACTTGCAAGATAGGGCTTCCAAGATAACTCAGAGGTTACAAACTCCTGACATGTGGTTTTCTTGGGTGTCTGGATTCGGATGGATTTACAATTTGTGTGAGTGATTTGTGGAAATGTACAACTCAGAAACTTGATGGCCTACCTCGCTTGACATCTCCTGGCCACTTTTCCACTAACTTTGTTCACCGTAATAAAAGGATGGGTGAGCTAAAAACATTTGCAGAAACCAGATGGCTGAAGAACATATTGTCTACTGTACTCATGATCATTGCTTTGCTTATTTCTGTATGTTGTAGTATTCAATATATTCCTGCTTTGTTTACTATGATGATAGACATGTTTCCCAGGCATAAAGAGAACATCATAATAACAACACAGCTGAACCCTGTTGCAAAAAACAAAAACAGAGGAAATGTGGGAATGCAGTGGCCATAGTACATGTATAGACCAGTTTAACTGGTTGGACACTTGTATGGAGCTTAGCATTGAAATAATCAAACTAAGAAAAGCGGGTTCATATGGATACTCTCTGAAGGGCCCTATTCATTCTCTCATTGTTTTTAACATAGGACGTGCCTGCAAAAGTAAAGATATCTCCTTGTATAAACATCCTGGGATACAAAGTAAAAATATCTCTTATCTCTTTGCAAACACATTCCTGAGAATCAGATAACAGAGATGGGCCTCTCGCCTGGTAGTATCTGATACCAAGCAGCCAGAGTTAGGTTTTGCTTTGTATCTTTACCATTGTTTCCCTATCTCTTGTGTGTAATATGAGATGTGTGGCCATAATAACGCCTTCTGATGACGCTGTATTTTGGTAACTAATAAAAGAGATTGTAGCCTTTTGTTTGCTGCTCTCTCATCCCGAGAAAACACTTGTCCTGTGTTTTTTCTAATCTGGACCATACATGAGGAGCCCGCCAGGATGAATTCAACAGAAATTTACTGCTGTCCTTAGGTAAATTTATTGGATTAAGTAACTCTTTGTAACATATATGTCCTTGTCTATGACAGTGGGGCCCCTCAAATGTTTTCCATATGGCTGTCCTTCCGTGACATCTAGGTCTTATCAGAAGATATATTACCACTTAATGGGGTTTAGCTGATTTTTAATATAATCTCCAAGCAAGCACTTTCCTCTCTTATAATAATGTGAATAGAGAGGGTCCTTTAGAGTTCATGTAGCTGACTCTGTATGATTCCTATTTTATTCACATTAAATAAGTGGTTCAGCTGTGTCGATTATGTCCAATAAGGATTTCTTTAAATTTTCTAACTTGAATAGTATGTTATCTTGTTCTTGCCTTGGGAGAGCGCCAAAAGCATTAATGAGACCAGTTTCTGCACTGTTAAGTACATCTTCGCTGGACAAGGCTGGCTTACTCCCACTTTATTCCTCTCTCTTTTCCAAGGTTGAGAATGCGGAAGAGACAGCAACTTTGGGAGCTCGCATGTTAACAATTAAGGGTTTAACCCTTTCCTCACAGAAAACTCTGACGGGAAAGATTTGAAAGGAGGCTAGATGTGCCTTCATCTTGAATAGCATCAGTGGTATGGTCAGCTGTTTGAAAGACAGAAGTATCTGCTTCCAATTTGGGGCCTCAGGAAGCCACTCCGCAGCACGGAGATCAATCTGCCCCCAGTGACAGTGAAGAAGCTGTTTTAGGGAATTTAGTATAGCACTCTTGGTAATCCAGCGTCCATGATTAATTCTGTTCATATGGATTCTAAGCGGAATCTGATGTGTTTGTAGTGAGCGATGTGATTGCTGTAACTGTAGGGGAGATGCTTTACTGTCTTCCAATGAAACTTCTCTATTAATACCTCTAATAATGCCTCCTCCTCTTGATGCCTTGTCTGGAGAAGGACTGTTTTTCCGAGTGGGCTGCCACTTTTTGGCAGGCTCTTTAACTGTTTCCCTGGGTCTTTGCTCTTTTTCCTCTTCCTTATCCTGAGTATGGGATTTACCCAAGTCTGCTGTACGGACTTTAGTGGGGGTGCCTGTAGCCCGATGTTGTGCTTGCAGAAAAACAGCTAAATCTTTTTTCAGTGTCTCTACATCATGTTAGATGGTTATTAGTTGCTCAAATATTGAAACAACCGTTTGTGCTATAACAAGGCCATAAACTCTGTTGTATTCTCCCATGGTAAACTCTCCACACTCTGGATTAGTTTGTTGTTAAACTTTTTTTAAAAAAAAAAATCTTTATTTACATTTTTCATTTAAAAAAAAGGAAGACAACACACCATATAAATAACATACAGAACAACACAACAAAAAACAAGCATACCTATAAGTAGTACCTTAATACCCTAGTATTCGGTACAGTATATCTATATTATATTCCGGGGAAGACAGAACAACTTGTATACCTTTATAAATCAATTAGGTCTATCCGACCTCACTTTACTTGTATAGTATTATTTATTTATTTATTTATTTATTTATTTATTTATTTATTTATTTATTTATTTATTTTATTCGATTTTTTTTATTATTCATTTTATATTTTAAATTACTAACATTACAAACAACATATACAATATTTCACCCTGTGCTATACATAAGAAAGGAAGATTTGGTTCTTTGGATATATCCTCATGATCGCCAAAATCCACGTTCTCGGGGTACAGGTACCGAAGCATCCAATTTTCCCAGCGCATAGTCCACAAATGGTTTCCAAATTTTCCAGAAAATATCTTCTTTATAGTCACCATTTCTAATTTTAATATCACATGTCATTTTATCATTTAAAGCTAATTTCCACATTTCACAATACCATTCTTCTATTCTAAAATTCACATCTAATTTCCAATATCTGGCTATTATAATTCTACCCATTATAATCATAATTCTAATCAATTTTTTCTCATATTTTGTTGGTTCTATTTCCTTAATTATCAACAGTAATATAGTTTCTGGTCTCAATATTATTGCTTTCCCCATCATTTCAAATATCATTTCCTCCAATTGTTGCCAAAACTTTTTAACTTTATCACATTTGTACCACATATGTTCATAAGTCCCTAATTCTATGTCACATCTCCAACATTGTTTACTAATTTTTTTATCCTTCAATGACAATCTTAATGGAGTCAAATACCATTTCCAAACAACCTTATAATTATGCTCTTTAATCCTTACAGATAAAGTCTTCATAATTCTACTCTTCCAATTCACGTTCCAATCTAAATCTGATATTTTAATATTAAGTTCTTTTTCCCAATTCATCTTCATCACCCTTTGTGGTTTTCCATCAAAATTTATAATCTTATATATCTTACTAACGAGTCCCTTTAGCCCAATTTCATCTTTCATAATTTGGAATACTAAATATTCAAATTCAGTTTTACTTCTACTTATCGAACAATTGTCCCTTACTTTCTTAGTCCATTTTTCTATCTGTATTTTTTCAAACCAGCCTAAACCCAATTTTTCAATGATTTCTTTTTTCCTCCTTTCATTTTCTGAAGTTTTTAACCAATCTATTATAGTTTGTATATTTTCATCTTCCATTACCCTATCACGACTTATATTAGTTTTAATTGGCCAATTTTCAATTATCTTCCCTAAGAAAATTATATCTGGAATTAAAATTTTAACAAATTTGTTCCAAATTTTACTCAGTCCCTTTAACCAATAGCTATTAATTACACATTTTGATTTTGCTTTATCTAAAAACCATGTTGAGCCAAATCTCTTGATGTCCTTTAATTCTAAATCTCTCCAATGACTATCTTCACCTTTAAATATTTTTACCACAGTCCGAATAGCATAAGCCCAATAATAATTGAGTAGTTTGGGGATTCCTAATCCACCTTCCTTTTGATTTTGATACCACATTTTCTTCACTAATCTAGGTCTTTTCCCACCATTGCAAAATTTATCCAATTTCTTCTGATATCCTTCAATATCTTTCTCTGTCAAGTTTAACGGTAACATCTCAAATAAAAAATTAAACTTTGGCAACAACATCATCTTACACATTGCAATTCTACCAAACCAAGACAACTTTATCATTTTATATTTATCTATCTTTTTCTCAATTTCATTCATCACCACATCATAATTTAATTTTTTCATTTCTTTAACTTTGAGTAAAAGTGTTATGCCCAAATATTTCAATGTTTTTTTAATCCTTATCCCAAGTTGTTCTTGCATATTCTCCCACTCCTTACCATTATTATTCATTAATAATTCAGATTTTGACCAATTTATTTTCAAACCTGTCATTTCCTCAAATTCTTCCAAATGCTTATGTATCTTTTTCAAATCTTTCTCTATATCTTTCAAAATAATCAAAGTATCATCCGCATACAGATTTATCTTATATCCCTTATACCCTTCCAATTCTTCATCTTTTTCTATCATTTTGGTCAAAATTTCCATAACCAATAAAAATAATGTTGGAGACAGGGGACATCCTTGTCTTGTACCCGCTTCCAATCTTATCTCTTCTGTCAACCTTCCGTTCACCTTCACTCTTGCACTACTTTTTTGATACAGTTTTGAAATAACATGTATAAACTTATTACCAAAACCTAGTACCTCAACAATTGTTTTAATAGTTTCCCATTGTACAGAGTCAAAAGCTTTAAAAATATCTAATGATATTATACCTATTTTATCAGCATTATATTCAGCAACATCTATAATATTTAATACTCTTCTGACAATATCACTCATGTATCTACCCTTCACAAAACCTACTTGGTTATAACTTATATATCTATCTATAAATCTACTTAATCTATTACTTATAATGGCGGTAAATATCTTTGCATCTTGATTAATTAAAGAGATGGGCCGATAGGACTCAATCCTTTCTAAGTCTTTATCTGGTTTAGGGATTATAGATATCACCGTTCTGTTCCATGACAACGGAACTTCTCCACCATGTAAAATTCCGTTAAATAGTTTTTGCAATTTTGGTATTATTATTTCCTTAAATTCTTTATAAAACTCAGCAGGTAATCCATCTTCACCTGGAGCTTTCCCTAATTTTATTTTTTGTATTACTCCATTAATCTCGTCTTGTGTTATATCTTCTTCCATTAAATCTTTATATGTTTGGTCAATTTTCACAACATGTTTTTCTAAATAGCTTCTCAGTTTTCCCCGATCAATTAATTTTTTCGAATATAAATTTTGAAAAAAGTTCCTGACCACTTCACATTTTTCTAATTTTTTATAGCGTCTTATACCCTTATCATCTATCAAGGCTCCAATTTCTCTCTTCTCCCTTTTATTTTTCGCCATCCTTGCCAATAACTTAGAGTTTTTAGTGCTAAATTCAAAAAAATTCCTATTTAAATATCTCATATTCTTTTTTACCAATTCTATATCTTCTTCTATCAATTTATTTTTTAGCAAATTTAATTCCTCCAAATTTTTTTTTCTTTAGTAAGCAAAAATTGATTTTCCAATTCCTTAATCTGGCTTTTATCTTTTTCAATTTTATTTTTATAATTTTTATATTTTCTGCTTGATAACTTGATACTTTCCCCTCTAAACACTGCTTTCATCGCATCCCAAACAATTTCAAATTTAACCTCTCCATTATCATTCAATCTCCAACATTCTTCCCATTTTTTAAATATCCATTTTTTATCCTCCTCATTTTTATACAGTTTTTCATCATATCTCCAACAACTTCCTTTTTTCTCAAAATTAAAATCTATTTCCATCGTAACTTCTGCATGATCAGAATCCTTAAAAATTCCCACATCTATCTTATCCACATTATTCAACAAATCTTTAGAAACTAAGATATAGTCAATTCTTGAATATGTATTATGTATCTTAGAGTAAAAAGTGTACACTCTTTCAGTTCCTTTCACTTCTCTCCAGACATCCACCACGCCGTTTTGAAACATCCATTTATTTAAGGTCCCCATTTTATTTGCTCCTCCACAACGAGTGGGGTTAGTACTATCTATTTTATCTCTAATTAAATTAAAATCCCCAGCCACAATTACTTTCCCTACACTTTCGATTTCCAAAATTTTAGTTATTTTTTCAAGAAATTCTTTTTGCTTCTCATTTGGTAAATATAAATTAACCAGTGTCACTTTTTCCTCGTTAATATTTCCCACAATTATTACATATCTTCCTTCTTCATCCACAATTACTTGTTCTTTTTCAAAATATACCCTATCTGATATCAATGTAGCAACTCCTCTAGCTTTTGAAGTTCCAAAAGCTTTTTCATAAATTTGCATACCCTTTATATACATTTTATTTGAGTCTTCAGATTTCTGATGGGTTTCTTGCAAAAATAATATATCTGGTAGATCTCTTTTAATTTTAAGTTCCAATCGTCTTCTCTTTTTTTTTTTTTTTATTGCAAAAGTTTTACAATTACATTTTCACCCCATTTCCCCCCCCCCCCTCAACCCAACCAAATCTCCCAACCTCATCCTCCCTAACCCTCCCTAACCCTCCCCTCCCCCCGGACTTCCATACAATATACTCAGATCAAGAAAAAAAAAACCCTTTGTATAAAACTTGAACCCCTCCCCCCCCTTATAATTTTTCATCTTCATTACATTAAAATATTTCTATCTTAATATAACATTTTCATATAAAAACTATTTGATACTTCCTGGTTTGATATTTGTTCTGAACATAATCTATCCACTTTTTCCATTCCCATTCATAAGTCTCTTGTGAACAATCTTTTAAATATGCCGAAATCTTCGCCATCTCTGCAAAACTGGCCATCTTCAAAGTCCATTCCTCGATCGTGGGCAAAGCTTCATTTTTCCAGTATTTACCTATCAATAATCTCGCAGCTGTTATCATATACAATATCAACTTTGTTTCACCCGAAGTAAAACCCTTAACTATACCCAATAAAAACAGTTGTGGAGAAAATTGAACTTTTTTCTTCAAAACATTCTGCATAACCCACCAAATTTTAATCCAAAAAGCCTTAACTTTCTTACAAGTCCACCAAACATGATAATATGTAGCATCTAAACAATCACATCTCCAACATTTTGGCTGAACATTAGGGTACATACACGACAATTTTTTGGGGTCTAAATGCCATCTATAAAACATTTTATAGAAATTTTCCCTTAAATTCTGCGACTGTGTAAATTTAACATTCTGAACCCAAATTTTTTCCCATGTTTCCAACATCACTGGTTCTTCAAAATGTTGCGCCCACTTAATCATACAATCTTTAACCAATTCAGTTTCTGAATCCCTTTCTAACAAAACATTATAAAGCCTTTTAATATGCATTGGACCTTTCTCTTTTATATGTCTAACCAGTTCTTCCTCATGCAACATAATACCAGTTTTTTGGTCATCTTTCCATCTCAGTTGAAGTTGATTATATTGTAACCAAGTTAAGTTAATCCCTTTGTCCAACAGTGTCTCTAATGTCTTCAACTGCCATCTGCCCGCATCTGTAAAAAGAACCTCTTTATATAACCCCCCCCCCCCCGAGTGACATTATATTTGTATTCCACATAATATGACCAAGATCCAGCCATAGCGGTATTTTGTAATCCCATTTAAGTCGGTGCTTCTTCCAAACCCTCATCAAAGAGTCTCTAAGTATATGGCTTTTAAATATTTTATCCACTTTGTTCTCATAGAATAAGTAGGCATGCCATCCGAATTCAAGATCAAAACTTTCTATATTCAATATTCCAGTCTTTTTCCTTCCAAACCAGTCGCTTGCTTGAGTCAAAGCTGCTGCTTCATAATATAATTGTAGGTTTGGAAGTTTAAGACCTCCCCTTTCTGGAACATCTTGCATAATTTTCAGTTTCACTCTCGGTTTTTTCTCGTTCCAGACAAATCTATTCACTCCACTTTGCCACACTTTCAGTTGTTTATCACTTTTAAGCACCGGAATCATTTGAAACAAGAAAAGAAATCTTGGCAAAATGTTCATCTTAACTGCTGCTATTCTTCCAAGTAAAGACAGCTGCAGTTTTTTCCAAATCTCCGTATCTTTCTGAACCTCTCGCCACAACACCTCATAATTATTTTGAAACAGTTTCATATTTGATTCTGCAACCTGAACACCTAGATATTTTACCTTTGGTACAATCTCAAAACCTGCCCTCCTTTCAAGCTCGTATTTACGATCTTGTGTCATATTTTTAACTATCATCTTAGTTTTTTTCTGGTTCAATCTAAAACCTGAAACTTTACCATAGTCTTGTATAATGTCTTTCATCTGGATTATTGATTCCATTGGCTGTGTTAGGGTAACAACCAGATCATCTGCAAGTGCCTTTATTCTGTAGTCCTCTTGCCTTATCATTATACCTTTCAAGATATTAGAGTCCCGAATTGTGTTTAGCAAGACTTCTAATGTTAAAATAAATAACAATGGGGATAACGGACATCCCTGTCTTGTTCCTTTTTCAATTTTAAACTCTGTTGTCAAGCTTCCATTGATGATAATCTGTGCCTTTTGCTCTTGGTAAATTGCTGAAACCGCCTGTATAAATTGATCCCCAAAGTCCATCTTTTTTAAAGTCTTTAATAGAAAATTCCAATCCACTCTATCAAAGGCCTTTTCCGCATCCAAAAAGACCAGCACTGCAGGTACCTGTTTATTCCTCTCAAGATATTCCAATAAGTCTATTACTTGCCTTACATTATCTTTCATGTATCTACCCTCGATAAATCCCGCTTGATCATCATGAATCACCTTTTGAATTACTGGCATCAACCTGTTGGCTAGTACTTTTGCATAAATTTTATAATCAGTATTCAGAAGAGATATTGGTCGATAATTCTCCGGTTTTTTAGGACCTACTTGCTCTTTTGGTATCAAGGAAATATAAGCTGTTGTCCATGATGGGGGTATTTTACCCCCTTGTTGAATATTACAAAATAGATCTCTGAGTTGTTGCACCATTTCTGCTTGCAAAGTTTTATAATACACTGCAGTCAAACCATCCGTTCCAGGAGCTTTAGCTGTTTTTAATTGTTTAATTGCTACTATTATCTCCTCCTCTGTTATAGGATAATTCATTCTTTCCTTTTGTTGATTAGTAATTTTTGTAACTCTTTTATTATCTAAATATTTTTCTATAAGTCCATTCTGCATATCATCTTTGTCAGATGTAAATGCCTTATTCTCCAATGTGTAAATAGTATATGAACGGGGTATCAGGGGTTAATTTATTCTTCACTCCTTAATGTATTCATAATTCACCACTCCCACATCTAGCTCCTCCCATTGTATATATAAGGAGCTGTCTACATCTTTTTCCTTGCTTCTATCTGAGAATATTCAGTGAATATAGAATGCCTGCTGTAAATAAAAGAAAATATATTCAAACCTCTAACTCTCACTAATCTTATTGAGTCTGATCCTGAAAATATTGCAACAATCTTTAGCATATAGTTTAGTATAATAGTCCACAAAAGCTTCTTTAATTAATTTTTGTTGAAAGATTTCTTTCACTCCAATATCAATACTATCAATAGTCCGTATACTCTGCTTCTTCCTTAATGTATAGGCCAACCATCTGCCCGGTTTATTGGCGTTGCAAAATGTATTATGCCTCGCATATTGTAGATTTGTTGCAACTTGTTCCGCCATAAGCATTTGAAATTGATCTTTCAGAAGTTTAATAACACCACGTGTTCTTTCATCTGTTGGGTTTTTAATAAGTAGCTGTTCTTTATTCTTTATTTCTGCTTCCAATTCAGATCTTTTCTTTTGTCGATTCAGTCTATGTTTAGAATTCATATAAATGAGTACCCCTCTCATATAAGCTTTGTTCGCATCCCACACAATTTCAACTGAGGTACCCTTATTCAAGTTCATTTCAAAAAATTCTTTCAACTGCTTCTTAAGTTCTGTTATATTTTTTTCATATCTAAACAAGTTTTCATTTAATCTCCATGATCGTCTCTCGATTTTACCCATCTCAATTTCTATCCATACTGGGCTATGGTCGGTCAAAGTTCTTGGAAAAATCTTTGTTCTTTTTGTCTTAACAAGTAGATCATCTGACAACAAAATAAAATCAATCCTAGAGAAGGATCTATGTCTATCGGAAAAAAAAGTATAGTCCAATTCTTTTGGGTTGTGTATTCTCCAAATATCTTTTAATTCCAAATCTTCTTTCATATCAAAAAAAGTCTGTGGTAGTCTAATCCTAGATTTCGCCAAACTCTTTTTATCTAATTTAGAATCAATTACACCATTCCAATCTCCCATAATTAAAATAGATCTATAGTCCCATTGCAGTATTTTAGTGTGTAGCATTTTATAGAAATGATCCTGTTGTTGGTTGGGAGCATAAATTCCAATCAAAAGAATTTGGCCATTTACTGTAAACAATTCAATTGCTATAAACCTACCATCTTTATCTGCTTCTATAATTTTAGCTGTCTATCTTTTGTTTACATAAATAACCACACCATTCTTTTTTTGCAAAGTTGAAGCTATAAAATGTGTTCCTAATTTAGAATTTATCAAGTATTTTTGATCTTGAGTTCTAATATGAATTTCTTGTAGACAAATTATATCATTATTAAATTGTCTCAAATATGCAAATAACTTCTTCCTTTTCTGTAATGAGTTCAACCCATTCACATTCCAAGATAAGCACTTAATTGTCATCTTTATCTTTTTGAAGCGACGAGCAGAATAGCCGAAGACCCTCCGAAATCTTCGGTTTTGCTCCCCCCATGGCTTCAGACTCTTGTGTAGTACTCTTAGCTCCCTTTTTGTATTGTCTTTCCTGTTGTTGCTTTTCTTTAAGTTGCTTAGATTTTGCACGAGTTATACGCTGGTCTTTGACTTCAACCATCCGAGCCGGGTCCAAAATTGGAGAAGATTCTATCAGGTGCTCCTCCAAAAAACCTCCTACAGCACCCTGCATTTCCTCTGGCTCCACCTGCTTAGACTGTTCTTGCAACTCTTGCTGGAGTTGCTTCTTATCACTCTCCTTAATCTCCAACACTGTAGACGTACGTGGAGATGGTGTTCTTTCTTTAAGAATAGTAGAATAAAAATGCTCCGCCTTCTCCACAGTATTCAAGCGATGTCTTTCTCCATTATATTTCAAAATTATACCAGTTGGGGCATCCCACCGGAATGGTATCTCTTGTTTTTTCAGTTCATTTACTAGAAAGCCAAAATCTTTTCTAGCTTTCAACATTTTGGGTGGCAATTCTTTGTAAACTCCAATTTGAGCCCCCCCCCCACTTGCACAGAGGAGAGAAAAGATTTTTGCAGGATATCATTTCTTATTGCTCTGTCTGTAAAATATATCACCACATCTCTAGGCAATTGTCTTTGTCTGGCCACCCAAGAGTTCACTCTGTAAATTTTGTCTATTTTATAAAAAACCACATCAGGATTAATTTTTAATAACACTGCCAAAGCCTCAGCACAAATCTGTCTCAAATCCTGTCTGTCATCCTCTCTGATTCCTCGAAGCCTTATAGCGAATTCCATGGCCCTGAATTGCATCATTATAATTTCATTTTCAACTCTCTGCATTTTATCATCAACATCAGAAATTTTATAATCATTGTCCTTAATCTTAACATTGACTTCTGATTTAAATTCTTCCACTTTGGAGTCCACTTTAATAATAAATTCTGCAAATCCAGACGCCACATCCGTTATTTTTTTAGTCATAATCCTGTTTCACCATATCTTTGATTTCATTAATTTCCTGCATAATTTCCTGTTGAGATTTTTGAAGTTTATCATCTATTTCCTGTTGAGATTTTTGAAATTTATCATCCAAAGCCTGAGAGATAAATTCTTTTAAATTTTCAAAATCAAAATCTTTTTTCTGAGTCTGTTGGGTAGAAGGAGGCTGTAATTCATGTTTGTGTGTGGGGGATCCCCCCCCCCGCTGCCTTTCCTTCCTGCTTCTTTGAAGCCATCCTGCCACGTAGGTTAGTTTTTCTAAAAAGGGAAGTCCTTTTTCCTTTTCCACCTCCACAAAGACTTCTAAAAAAGTCCCCCAGGTTTAATCAAATAGAAGCTAGACTGAAGCAGACTCAGATTTTAAAGAAAGAGTTTTTTCCTCTTCTCCTGTTCCTCTGTATTACAGGCAGAGTAACTTTGTAACAGATCAAAGTAGCTTCACAGAATCACTTTCACTAGCTCGTTAACTCTGCTGCTGGGCGCCATTTTTTTTTTTTTTTCAAATCAGTTTCACTCGAGTTAAAAAGTCAGCAAAACATTAATACTTGCGATTTCCAAGTTAGGGGGTTCAAGTTGATATTTCCGCTGTTTGTTAAGGTTGGTTTCATTCAGTTAAAACGTTTGCAGCAGCCGGCTTGTTCTGCAGGAAGCAGAATCGTCCCACGCCGTCCGGAGTCTGGCAAGTTGAAAGGGAGCCACGCCTGTTTCCTCCCCAGCAGCGATTCTCTGGGGGCTCACAGGGGCTCAACCAGTGCCTTGCCTTCTCTCCTCCTGCAATCATTCGGATTTTGGAGTTTTCAAGCCGCTTCTCGATGTCGAAGCGGCTCTACAGACGGCGGGGCTGGCGGTCCTTAAGAAGAGACCGTCTTCGCCGGCAGCCAGCAAACCGGAAATGCCCTAATTGTCTTCTCTTGATCTGATTCCCTGTACCCTTCACATTCCATGTCATTATTTTTATTAAACCCATTTAAACTGTAACTTTTTTAATCCTTTCCCCTCCTCTTCCTTTCTGTGCCCAGATCCCAACACCAATCTCCCACATTCCAAACAACATTCAACATAGAAGAAAAAAAACAATAAAAAAAAACAAAAAAGGACAAAAAACACATCAAACATTGAATAACAAACAATCTTCGTCCCCCACATCCTCAATTGGTTTCCGCCTCTATAAAGAGAGTGAGGGAGAGGGGACGTGCCAATGGTCGGGTCACTTCTTTCGGGTAGTCTACTTAAATTCATCTCTCAGAGAAAAGGGTGGTAACTTCTCCCCGCACTCAGCTTCCTGCAATTCTTTTTCAAGATCCTTCAATTTCTTATCCGCTCCATCTCCCATTATATCATCACGACTTTTCTTTTGTTCAACCATCGCAGGTGAGATTTCCTTCCGCTTTAGTCCTTTAGGATCTTGTCCTCCAGCAGCCCCTTTTTCTTCTGGTGTTGATGTTTTTGCATATGTTCCACCCATCTTGAGCATTTGATCTTTTATCTCTGTTACGTCCTCATACTTTACAATCAATCCAAGTTCATGTAAGTATAACACTGCATCTGTTTCCAAAGTAATTATTTGCATTCTTCCTTTATAAAAAAATTTTAGTTGCTGTGGCGGTCTCCAGTTATATTTAATTCCATTGTCTCTCAGAACCTTTGTGATTGGTTTCAAAAAAAATCTCCATGCCCTTTCTTCTCTTGATATATCCGGAAAGACTTGAATAATTTTCTCCTCAAATTTCAAAGCTTCACCCATCTCTCTCACTTTCACCATCACTTCCAATTTGTCACTAAGATTTGCAAATCTGACAAGTACATTTCTATTTAAGCCGGTTTGTCTTTTAAACCCAATTCTAAAAACACTTGCCAGATTTGTTGCTGTAAATGTGATTTGTGTATCCAAGTCATTGAGCCATTTTAAAACTCGTTGTTTCAAATTGTCCACTTTTTCTTCTTGAATTCCACGAATAACCAGATTATATTTCCTCGCTTCTTCTTCCAAAAGACAAATTTTTTTATCTTGTTCATTTTTAAAAAAGATTTCTCCAATTTGCCGATCTATCTTTGCATCATGTGTATGAATCTGCTCAATTTCATCTTTAATTATTGTCATTTCTACTGTTTGCTTTGCAAAATTTTCATTCATTTCTTGCTTCATTCTTTTAATTTCTAATGTCATATTATCCATACTATCTGACAGTCCTGATATCTTTTCACTAATTTTGGTTAAGGCCACAGCAACTTGTTGCATTTCTAAAGATTGTTGGGTCGCCATTTTTTAATAAATTTTAATTATCCACTTTTGCCAAGAGGGTCTTTAATGAAGATTAAGGGACAGCAATCCAATATTGAAGCTGAGACAGCTTATTATTGCACTCAAAAGGACCAGCAATAAAAGTTTATAGTTCTCAATTCAGCTTACATAATTTCCCTAAAAAAAAAAGCTAACATCCGTTGGAAGGCACTGCCCAGAAATGCGTTTTGCTGCTTCAACTCAGGCACTTTCACAAACAAAAGATCAACTTAAAGTTCACATATTCTTCCAAGAGAAAAAAAACACAGATCGCGGTAATAATGAGAACAAAGGCAGCTATTTACTCCAAATATGCAATCGTGACTGCCTATCTGGTCACCCCTCACTCCTTCCACTTTCCCACGCTATGAAAAGCTTCAAAATTTGAGTGGTTCAGGGTGACCTACCGATTCCAAAGTCAGTCTGCTGGGCCAGTAGCTCTTCTGATACAATTTATAAAATTTTGGTCCTTATCGGTGCATTTCAAAAACTTTAATCCACATTTATCTTCCGTAAAATGCCCTGCGAAGTGGAGAAAACGTCCTCACACCACCACGGCCATAACCACGCCCCTTATTATTCGATTTCTATACCGCCCTACTCCCGAAGGACTCAGGGCGGTGCACAGCCAGACAATAAAACACATCCATACAAAATTTAAAAGTAGAATAAAATCAAATTAAATAGTTTTGGCTCCGACAAATTTAAAACCCCGAACTGTTTAAAACCAATTTTAAAATTGAATGTATAAAATACTAAAAGATATTTAAAAATTGAAAATCTTTTATGAAAGAGGGAGAAAATTAGGCCAGGCCTGCCTGGTGAAATAATAAGGTCTTTAAAGCGCGGTGGAAGGTGCGCAGATCCGGGATCCTCTGTATCTCTGGGGGGAGTGTCAGGTTTCAGTGCTATCTTGAATAAACTTCATTCTCAAACGCAAACTCTAATAAATCACTTTTATTTTAAGAATAGCCGAGTCCGACATTCCTGATTTCATTTTGCAGCCAAACTGGCCCCTCCTTCCAACCCCCTCCTCTTCCGCTCTCCAACCCCAATGTCCCATTGGCCATCATGCAGATCCATCTCTACCTCCCGGCACGTTCTTTTCACAGGAATGTAGCCCCCATCCTCGTCTCCCAGGAAACACTATCTGTACATACAAAACTAGGTAAAAGTTCATCTTGTTATGTCAGCGCTGGAAGAGAGCCTAATTTGAAACGCTGACAGGGAGCTCGTTCCAGATAGTAGGTGCCCCCACAGAGAAGGCTCTCCCCCTGGGGGCCGCCAGTCGACATTGTTTGGCCGACAGCACCCGGAGGAGCCGCTCTCTATGGGAGCGTACCGGCCGGTGGGAGGCTATTGGTGGTAGTAGGTGGTCCCGCAAGTACCCAGGTCCTAAGCCATGGAGCGCTTTAAAGGTGGTAACCAAAACCTTGAAGCGCACCTGGAAGACCACCGGGAGCCAGTGCAGCTCGCGCAGGAGAGGTGTTACATGGGAACGCCATGTCGCTCCCATTACCACCCGCGCGGCCACACTCTGCGCCAGTTGGAGCCTCCGGGTGCTCCTCAAGGGGAGCCCCATGTAGAGAGCGTTGCAATAGTCCAGGCGGGAGGTGACAAGGGCATGAGTGACCGATCCAGAAAGTATAAGTTTCTCGATATATACAATTCCTCATCTAGTTTGGGTTATAATTTCCTCTTCTCTAACCAAATATATAATTTTTCCCAGGATAAACATGTTTGTGTTTGGTCTCTATCTTTTAGTTTTTTAGTCAATTTATCTGCTTCTGCACATTCTAAAATCTTCTTTATAATTGCCTCCTCTGATGGGATATTTTGATTTTTTCAAAGTTGAGCATACGTCAATTTTGCCGCTGTGATAATGTGTAATGCAAGATACCATGAGTCTTTTTTAATATTTTCCGGTTTGGAGCCGAGCAGGCATGTCTCTGGTCGCCATTCAATCCTTTGATTTAAAATCTCATTAAGCCATTTTTTAATTTTTCCCCAGAATTTTACTGCTTTCGGGCACGTCCACCACTGATGGTAGTAGGTGCCACGCTCAAACCCACACTTCCAGCATTCAGCAGACTGTCCACTAAACATTTTAGCTAGTCTATCGGGGGGGGGGGGGGAGATGCCACCTGTATATCATCTTGTAGATGTTTTCTTTGTATGCGATAGAAACTACTAATTTCATATTCCCCCACCAGATCTCTTGCCATTTTTCTAAATGGATTGAATACCCAAATTTTTTCCCCCAGGCAATCATTGTATCCTTGATTATCTTGTCACCTATCTCTATTCTCATCAACAATTTATAAGTTTTCGAAATCATGCCTTTTTCTTGGCCCATCAGGATTTTGTCTAATTCTTGTAAGTCAACGTTTAGACCTTTCCTATCTCTGTCTTTTTTATATTTAGATTGAATCTGTAGATAGGTCCACCAATCCACTTGCAGTCCTTGTGAGTTTAATTCCTGTTTAGATTTTAATTTTCCTTGTACATTCAGCAAATCCTTATATATTAATTTTTTCGCAGGGTTATAAAGTTTGGGGTATGTCAATGCTTCTAAAGGTGATATCCAGCACGGAGTTTTAATATAATATTTTTTACTAACTTTTTCCCAATTTCAAATTAAAATATTTCTTATGTAATGTCGGGTGAACCATTTGCTTTGTGGAGTATTATCTCGCCAAAGTGCCATATGCCAACCCTGTTGTAGGTCGTAACCTTCTATTTTAAGAAGACGACTATTTGTTGTTAAACTTTTTAGACTTTATCTCTGTCTCCATACAGGCTGTAGCTGGAGTCGTTGTTTGTGAAAACAGCTGGCTGTCATTTTGCTCCCCTCACCCCAGATCGGGAAAGTCTAGTATCTGCTGTTTTGTCAAATCTCTTTGCTGGTCCCGTTCTAACCTCTCCAGGTTGTTGGAAATGGAGGGGGGATATTTTTACTTACAAATCTCTTGTCAGCAAAGTGATCGTCGATTTTTGGTTGTTTTTCATTCTTCATTGGTGGGAGAGATCCTGGGCTGGTGCCATGGCGCTTCTTTCTTTTCCCCATGCTTTATTAGTCCTCATCAGCCAAAACTTTGTGTTGTGGTCTACTCTGTTATCACCTCCAAAAAATATTATTTAAATAAAAAGGCTTCAATGGGTATACTAAAAATTGATAAAATAAAATAAAACCAAGAGGAGCTGCTGCAAACATGCTCCGGCAGCAGCAGCAGCCCCACCCCGTCCCTTCTATGGGCCACAAATCAATCCTCCTTTTTTTATGTAACTATGGAGATGGGATCTGCTGGCTTGATGGGAAGTGTGGCTTCCAGAGGTCTCCAGGTATGTACAGCAGTAGTGGGTTTCAATTTTCTTTGCTACCGGTTCGCTATTGGGAGTGTGTGGGCACGAGTGCTCGCTTCACGAGCACATGGCGCTTCTGCACATGTGCAGAAGCTTCTGCTCATACGCAGAGCATTTTTGATGACGTCCGGGCGGGTGGGCGGAGCCTCCCGCCGCCGCTACCAGTTCGCCCGAACCAGGGCGAACCGGTAGCAACCCACCACTGATGTACGGTGATGAAGGAGACAGGTGTCCAGATCTAAAAGTGGAGTCTGATTCTTGAGGGTAAAGCAGATAGAACCAAGTAGGCCCACTCCTGTCATAATTCTCCTGCCAAGGAAGTGGCTTTTTTTCCTCCATGGGAGTGGCAAAAGATAACATATGCAGGTTTTCAGAAGACTGGGAGGAGCTGAACCATGCAGTTATGTTGTGCCCATAAGATTCATGGAGCCAGGAAATCAGGAATTCCAATCTACCTGATTTCGCCCACCAAGTTTTGCCAGGCTCTACGCAGATGTCCTAATCCCTACATTTCTTGCTGAGAAAACCAGGAGCGTGTTTCGTTCCAGAGAATCTGAGTGTCCTGGTTGCTGCTCCTTGCTTTAATTTACCAAGCCCAGAAATACTAACCACCTGCTTCCTCGTCCCCCATGTACCACAATGAGCTTCCACTTGCTCCTCTTTGGGCTACCTGCCTTGGGAATCTATGCGCTGGTATCTCACTGTCTTCGGAAGAAGCCACAGCTCCTTCACAAACCACACAGGTTTCCCATTTGATGCTTACATCTCCCACAAGGGTGGTAAGTTCTGTGATGTAAATTGGGTATCTGGATGGAGGGGCTTTGGAGGTACCGAGAGGGAGGCTGAAGAGGTCAGCATGTGCACTGCAGCTGCAAGTCAAAGGTGAATGAGGGAAGCAGAGAGAAAAGGAAATACAGTAAGTGAGATTCCTGCCTCTGCTTCTCCTCTTGAGAAGTGGGCAGGTGGGATATTTATTTATTTATTTATTTATTTATTTATTTATTTATTTCAATTTGTATACCGCCCTTCTCCTAGTGGACTCAGGGCGGTGAACAGCCAGAGCTAAAACACATGCAGATACAAAATTTAAAATTGTTAAAAGAATTATATAACTGGCCCAATTTAAAACAGTTCAATTTAAAACCCCATGACAATTTAAAACTAAAAAACTAAAAAGACTAAATTTGCATTTCTTTCTGCTCCACAATAGTCCCAAGACTTGTAAAGCTGCATTCCTAAAGCCCAAAGCAAAACAGTTTGATATTCCTTTGGAGGCAGAGTGCCTAAGATAAAATTTCTCGGAATCTGATTTCCTCTTTAGGTGCTGGAGAGCAGATTGAGAACACTTTGGGCGCCTTTAAAAAGTGAGTAATGCAATCTCCGCTCTACCTCAATTTGCCCTTCTTGTGCACTAATCCTGCCCTTCAACTTCTCATGCCAATCTTTGCATCTTCCCAGTGCAGTGAGCCAGGGGACAAACCTGCTTGAACTTGATTGCCACATAACCAAAGATGGGATTGGGATTGTGTCCCATGATGAAAATCTGAAACACCAGACTGGGCACAACATTGATATCAGCCTCACATACTATAAGGTGAGCACCTCTAGGTCCTTGGTCCCCACATGCCCTGCCTTTTGGGTATTATTCAGTTCCATTCTGTGACAGATTTTAAGGCAATGTAAGTGATGTCCCCAGGCTGTTTCTCATTATGAAGTCTCATTAGATATAAATCCTGCCTTTCCTCCAGAAATTCAAGGTGGAATAGATAACATCCTCCATTGTTAACAATTTTTTTAAAAAATCTCATTGAACTAGGTTGGACTCATTGAAGGTGTTGATCCTGCAAATGGATCTCACTTAGACCTTATCAGTCCTATCTCAGCATTCTAACCGCTACACCCCAACGCCTTTACACACTTACCAGAAACAAAATAACTTCCATATTACTCCCTTTGAACAATGGTTCTAGCTCTTTGGGGAGAATCAAAGAGCTTCTCCCCAAACTTCTAGGAGGACCTGCTCTTCATTCCCTCCCTTCAACACACATGGCAAATCTCTCTTCAAACCACTCTTACTCCTTATTCTCACTGGTTCTGTCCCCTAGGATTTGCCACACTATCATCTTCTCTGGAGGTGACATTTTCTCCAGGTGAGTAGAACTACGAGTTGCTTTGGGGAAAATGTGCTATAGTAGAAAGCAAGGCAAATTATTTGTTCTCTGTCTCTGAGAAAAATGCTCAGTTCTTGGCAGCTACCCTCAACCTACCCTTCCTAACAGGGAGCGTCTCCCATGGTACTGATCACCAGATTCCTCGTTTGGAAGTGATTTTTGAGCAATTCCCTAGAATCCCTATTAATATTGAAATTAAAGAGGATGATGACCAGAGGTGGGTTTCAGCAGGTTCTGACCAGTTCTGGAGAACCAGTAGCGGAAATTTTGAGTAGTTCAGAGAACCGGTAGTAAAAATTCTAACTGGCCCTGCCCACAACTATTCTCTGCCTCCCAAGTCCCAGCTGATCGGGAGGAAATGGGGATTTTGCAGTAACCTTCCCCTGGAGTGGAGTGGGAATGGAGATTTTACAGTATCCTTCCCCTGCCACGCCCACCAAGCCATGCCCACCAAGCCACACCCACAGAACCGGTAGTAAAAAAATTTGAAACCCACCACTGATGATGACCTAAGGTAAGAAACCCAATTGAGCTTTTCAAATTTCTTGCTCTTGCTCTTATTCTATTCTGTCCTCTCATTCCTGTAATTTAGTCACATTCCTAAGAATATAGAATGTCTAGGAAGATGTTGACCTCCCAAATCTCATTCCACTTCTGCAGTTAATGCTTTCATTCGAGGCTGCTCAAATCCATTGAGAAACTTGGATTCATCATTTTGGAAAAAAAAGTTTGCTACAAGAGCAAACTTTCAATGAATTTTTAAAAATATCTGGGATTTTACATAAAAATAGGCATAGAGGAAAGGAAATAAGTATTCGAAGGCTTACATAGTTTCAAGAAATATTCATATTTTCTCTCAAACAATATTGAATTATGTAATCATAATTTAGAGCAGGAACTGGCAGTCTTTTCCTGGGGAAGGAGAGATCACTATTGTTGTATAAGGCTTTCAATTTGCAAGGACCAGGAATATCACAAGCTGCCTGAGTCACCCGAATAAAAAGAACCACAATTTTTATGTCCTTTTGACCATATGACAACAGAAAGTCCTCAACTGACAACCATTTGTTCTAAATTGTGATGGCACTGAAAAAAATGTTATTTATGACTGGTCCTTGCACTTACAATCATTGTAGCATCCCCATGATCGCATGATCAAAATGTGGACACTTGGCAAATGGCATGTATTTATGATGGTTGCAGCATCCCAGTGTCACATCATCCCACTTGCGACCTTCCCAGTCAGCTTCCAACAAGCAGGGTCAATGGGGGAAGCCAGATTCGCTTAATGACCATATATTCACTTAACAACTGCAGTGATTTGCTTAATCATGGCAAAAAGTTTGTAAAATTGGGCGCGACTCACTTAACAACCACCTTGCTTATTGATGGGAATTCTGGTCTCCATTGTGGTCGTAAGTTGATGAGTACCTGTACTTTTTGGTAGTATGAACTTGGAAGCTTTAGAGACAGTAAAAAAATAAAGAGAGCTATAAGTAGCTTAAGGTCTTCAAGTTGCTCATCCTTGAACTGAGAGTACAGGTAGCCACAGTCCTGGCTGGTGGATTGGGACCCCTACATCTCATCACTTATTCATATCACTGTTCACATCAAGGTGTTAGAAGAAGCTGAATGTCTATAGAGCTCCACAGTATAGGATGAAAAGAGTATAAGAGCATAAGACTACATTTGCATAAGACTACCACCTGAAAACCATCACGGATCCGCTGTTAGACCCCCTGCAATTTGCATACCGAACAAATAGATTGACAGATGATACTGTTAATATGGCTCTGCACTACATCCTACAACATCTTGAATCGCCAAAGACCTACGCAAGGGTCCTCTTTGTAGACTTTAGTTCATTCAATACCATCATACCGGACATTCTTCTAACTAAACTAAACTAGCTGGAGGTACCTGAACACACTTGTAAGTGGATCATAAACTTCCTAACAGACAGGAAGCAGCAGGTGAAGCTAAGCAGAATCACATCAGATACCTGTACAATTAGCACAGCCCCCCCCCCAAGGATGTGTGCTCTCTCCACTTCTCTCTATATACCAATGACTGCAACTCAAATGATCCATCTGCTAAACTACTGAAGTTTGCAGATGATACAACAGTGATTGGTCTCATTCGAGACAACGATGAATCCGCATACAGACGGGAGGTTGAACAACTAGCCTCGTGGTGCGACCGGAACAATCTGGAACTGAACACACTCAAAACCATAGAAATGGTGGTGGACTTTAGGAGAAACCCTCCCATACTACCACCTCTTACAATACTAGACAACACAGTATCAACAGTAGAGACCTTCAAATTTCTAGGTTCTATCATATCTCAAGACCTAAAATGGATACCTAACATCAAAAACGTCATCAAAAAAGCACAACAAAGAATGTTCTTTCTGTGCCAACTCAGGAAGCTCAAACTGCCCAAGGAGCTGCTGATCCAGTTCTACAGAGGAATTATTGAGTCTGTCATCTGCACCTCTATAACTGTCTGGTTTGGTTCTTCAGACTTCAGAGGATAATTAGAACTGTAGAAAAAACAGAGGACTTCCGGTTGGTGAATCCCAGCGAAATGGCGCTGTGACAGCGATCGCTGCTTGCAGTGCCACTTTTTTGTTGCGTTTTGGGGTCCCTTTGAGGCGTGGGAGCTTGGAGAGCTCCGCGGACGATAGCGGGGTGTCAGCAGGCAGAGCGGTGAGGAGCAAGCACTCTCTGCTGGACCGACTACCGCTGTCAAACTAACGCGGCGCGTCTGCTTTAAATGGCAGACTTGAAGCTGTGATAGCCAACAAAAGACAGGAAGCAAGAAGATTTCGGTGAAGTTGGTGCCTATGATCATTCGTACTACTCTCCCTTAAACACGCTCGGAGTGAGTTCAATTGGATTGTGCTGGCTGCGTCGGATAAGAAGGATCCTGGAAGGAATTGGCGGCGATTGTGAGGTTGGAGGAGATTGGTGGGAGACGAAATCGCAGACGTGCTGGTGAGACTGAGGATACTTTTAGAAAGGGAGACGGAGCCTTCAGTGGATTGGATTGATACTTTGTTTTGAGCAAACAAACTTTGGAAAGTTAAGAGTGTGGAATAGACTAATTGAATAAAGGAACTGGATTTTGGAAGTGCGGTAGCTGTCAGGACTAACAATAAGATTGTCTTGAGCTGAGAGACTGAGAAGGAGCACTTGGGGAAGATAACATGGCTGATGAAATCTGAATGACAATGCAAATGGAGAGTGATTGAACTTAAGAGCAACGCGAAGCAGATCATACAGCAAAGCGTGCCTGCTGCATCATTGTAAAAGAATTTTTTTATATTTTTTGGTTGCTTTTCCCCTCTGCTCTTTTATGACTGAGAGAAGTTATTGAGCAATTAATCAATTAATCAATTAATTAATCAACGAGTTGGGCAAATAACAACAACAAAAAAAAACATTAGAAAATTTATATATCTACAAGTATATATCTATATTAATATTATATATATTACATATTCCATTTTAGATAATCTAAATTAATTGTGAACTTATTTAAAATTTATTAAGTACTTTTTAGATTTTTTTATTAAGGAATTTATATATGCTATAATCTTTTATATTCTATAATTGGATTTTTCCCTTTCTTCTCCTCCTTTCTTCTTTCAATTATTGATTCTTAATTTTGATTAGCTTTTTATAACTTAAAATATTGAATATTGAGATTGCATAATTAATTATCTATATGTGTACTTAGATTGCTCAAGATATATTAGAAAGTCATCAGTGCTTAAGTGTTAAATAAGAGTAGGTAAAGATAATTTGCTTAAGTAGTGGTAGCAGGTGAGAGGGTTATCATAGTTCAAATTAGTTTAACTATTAATTGATCAATAAGTGACTTATTACAAGATAGGTTTGTGCAATAGATAAAAATTTGAATTATTGATTTATTGTATTACTAAACAATATTGAATAGTGGAACGGAAGGGAACGATTTAATATAAATTCATTTGATAGAGGCAGTTAAATATTGGTGGATGACAATTTGGAAAAACATTGAAAATATAACAAGAAAACAGAAAAAGGTATTAAAAGAGATGATGAGCTTCTCATCCACGGTGACAAAAACAGGAAAGAAAACATCCTCAAATCCCACGATCACAACAACATCACCTGCTACACAGAAATTGACTGAAGGTTTCTCTAAAATGGAGAAATCAGGAATGCTACCCACAATGCAAGCAATGCAATCAACATTGACAGCAATACAGGACACGATGATTATGTTACAAGAAAAAATGTCTAGTAATCATACTGAATTGAAGACAGATATTAGGGCATTAGATCAAAAAATGATTGGTATACAGGAATCGATACAAACTAATACACAGAAGATTAAAAAGATGGAAGTTAAAATGGAACAACAGGAAAAAAATTTAGATACGGTTGACCAAAAACTGATGGAACAGAACAGGGAATTGGCAGACTCAATTACCCAATTGGAAATGGATCGAGCCTCCTTCTATCTCCGTTTCCAAAACATTGCGGAAGATAAGGAAGAAGATCTGTGATGGCAGAATTAATTGCTGGGGTGTTGCAACAAGATAAATTGGATATTATAAAGGAAATTGACGAGGCGTACAGGGTCCAGACAAATTATGCACGAAGAAATAAATTGCCAAGGGAGGTGCATATAAGATTCGCAAGG
The DNA here is from genome assembly GCF_029215685.1 of Pituophis catenifer annectens. NCBI lineage: Eukaryota > Metazoa > Chordata > Lepidosauria > Squamata > Colubridae > Pituophis > Pituophis catenifer. Next base: position 92,424,262 of record NW_027256885.1, on the reverse strand, counting down.
AAGAAGGTAAAGGATATCCTCTATAGTATGGCAAGAGATGAGCCAATCATGTATAAGGGAAAGGAGGTGATCATACTGAAACAAATCCCAAGGAGGGTAAGGGAGATAAGGAGAGATTATAGGTTTTTGGCTACTCAATTAAACAAAAGGAATATTCTCTTCAGGTGGATCTTACCAGAAGGCATGTGGATCACGTGGCAAGGGAATAAAGTTAAGATAGATAGCTTAGTAGCAGCTCAAGAGTTCCTGGATCAATTACGAGCGTCTGAAGAGGATCAAAGTAGTAAAGAGGAGTTAGAGGCGGAAACATCGAAAGAAGAAGTAACCCAGCAGATAAGAGAGAAAGAAGGGACATCGAAGGAAAAGGAGGAGGAAGATAAGGATAGTAAGGAGACAAAGAAAGACCAAAGTCCACAAAGAGTCACACGTGCCAAGAAGTATTAGGATAGTATACAAAAATTAAGAGATGGATGATTGGAAATTGATATCGGTTAACGTAAATGGCCTAAACGATAACAAAAAGAGGAAAATATTTTTTACAAAATTAGCTAAACAAAATATGGATATAGTGTGCCTTCAAGAGGTCCATATTAAAAAGGAAAATCAAAAATATTTGGAATATAAGAAATTGGGGAATCTTTATGCATCCCTAGCTGATAAAAAGAAAAGGGGAGTAGCATTGTACATCAAGAAGGAAATAAAAGCCGAACTAAAATATGCAGACCCGAAGGGAAGGGTATTAATGGTGGAAGTTAAAAGAGGCAACTGTCCAATCTTATTAACAGCAATTTATGCCCCGAATGAAAACCTAGGAGACTTTTATAAAAAATTAGGAGAGAGATTAAGCATGATGGATAAGAGCAAGATTTGCATAATTGGCAATTTTAATGGGGTAATAGATTCAAATAGAGATTATAAGGGGACCAAAGGTAAAAAGAAAAAGAGGAAAAATTTACCAAAACCATTCTTTGATATGGTAGAAGAATTCAATCTAGTGGATATTTGGCGGGTTCTGCACCCATATCAGAGGCAGTATACATATTATTCTAATCCTAAGAAATCTTGGTCTAGGATTGATATGATGTGGATAAGCAGAGATATAGGGTTAGATATTAAGTCAACAGAAATCATGCCCAACATTTGGGCAGACCATAATCCATTAGAGGTTAAATGGGAATGTACGCACAAGAGAAGAAATACAAGATGGAGATTAAATAATCAATTTCTAAAGGACAAGCAAAATGTTGAGAAAGTAAAAAAAGAATTAAATTTATTTTTTGAAGTAAATGAAAAGGAAGCAACATCTCGAGGTATCATATGGGATACAATGAAAGCGTACATAAGAGGACTAGCAATATTGTATAGTGCACACAGGAATAAGGAAAGAAGAGAGAGGCAGAAGGCACTGATAGAAGAATTAGGGAAAGCCGAGAGGGAACTACAACATAAACCAGATAATAAGGATGTTAAAGAAAATTGGATGGTTATACGGCACAAATTAAACGTAATAGATCAAGAGGAATTGGTGTACAAAATGAAACGAACCAAACAATATTATTTTGAAAATGCAAACAAACCGGGCAGGTGGCTGTCCTATAGGTTAAAAAAAGAAAAAGAGAAAGGCATAATTCATCAATTGGAAGACCCGGAAGGCCACCTCAACAATAAACAGGAAGATAAATTGGAGATTGCCCGAGAGTATTATGCGGCTCTGTATGCGGAAGAACAAATTCCTAATGAAAAGGTGGTCCAATACTTGTCAAAAGAAAGTCTTCCAAAAATCGGGGAAGAGGATAAAGAAATACTTAATAAAGAAATAACGATGACAGAATGGTAATATCAAAACTTAAAAAGAACAAATCCCCAGGCCCAGATGGACTTCCAGGGGAATTTTATAAAAATTCGGATTTGGGAGAAATTTTGTTACCAAAGTTGTTAGAAATTTATAATGAGGCCCTAACAGAATCCAAAATTCCAGAATCATGGAGAGAGGCATATATTACTCTCCTCCAAAAAGAAGGAGAAGACCCAAAATTAATTAAAAATTACAGACCGATATCCCTCCTGAATACGGACTACAAAATCTATATGGGTATTTTAGCAGGAAGGCTAAAAATAATTTTGAATAAATTAATACACAGTGACCAAAATGGATTCCTCCCTGGGTGCCCTCTATCCCCACTTCTATTTATCTTAGCACTAGAAGTATTCTTGAGAAAGATTAGGAACAATAATGAAATAAAGGGTCTGACAATCAGAAAAGAGATATATAAGACACAGGCATTTGCAGATGATGTGGTATTAATCATGGAAGAACCATTAGAATCAGGCACTAAAATTCTGGAAGAATTGGGCAATTACGGGGAGGTAGCAGGCCTTAAATTAAATAAATCCAAAACTAAATTATTAACAAAAAATATGACGGAGGTAAGGAAAAAAGTACTGGAAGAATTAATGGAGATCCAAATCGCCAAGAAGGTAAAATACCTGGGGGTCTGGATTTCATCAAGGTGCTCGGCCCTCAGAGAGGATAATTATTTACCATTGATTAGAAATATTAAACAGGATCTGGAAAAGTGGGGAAGACTACAGATATCATTATTAGGCAGAATCGCAGCAATAAAAATGAGCATATTACCCAAGTTATTGTATCTATTCCGAACGGTCCCTGTTAAATTAGATAAAAAATTCTTTCTGGAGCTCAATAGCATCATCAGGAAATTTATTTGGGAGGGAAAGAAACCAAGGATAGCAATTAGGAATTTACAGGACAAGAAGGAAAGAGGGGGTTTCGGATTACCTAAATGGGAGTTATATCAAAAAGCTGCAAACCTAGTATGGCTGAAAGAATGGGCAACCCTGAGAAATAAAAGACTGTTAACTTTAGAAGGGTATGATCTCCAGAAGGGTTGGCATGCATATCTCTGGGATACTGGGAAGAAGATAAAAACTTACTTCCATAGACATAAAATAAGGGAGATCTTGATACAAATATGGGGAGAGATGGCTTTCCACCATGGAGGCTATAATATATCCAAATGTATTAGAAATGGGTAAAACGGTCAGATACAATGAATTATTAGATGGGGGAGGGAACCTTAAAACAAGGGAAGAATTGATGGAACAAGGTATTTCTATAGACTGGTGGCCATATAACCAAATTAAATCCAGATATAAAAAAGATAAGGAGGAATTTGGCATTGAAATGAGCATAAATGGATTTGACAAGATATGGATGGGTACGGACGACAAAATTTTAGCTAAATTATATAATTACTTATTGGAGTACGATATGGCAGAGGAAGTAGTTAAAGAACCGATGTTAGCATGGGCCAAAAATATAGGACAGAATATAAATTTGAACGAATGGGATTCAATATGGAATAATAACCTTAAAATGACAAAGGCGACGGCTTATAAGGAAAACCAATACAAGCTGTTTTATAGATGGCATATGGCCCCAGCCAGGATAGCGAAGATCTACCCCAATTCGAGCCCTAAATGTTGGAAATGTGACCATCAGCAGGGTACTTTTTATCATTGCTGGTGGACATGTAATCAGGCACAAAAATTCTGGAGGATGATATGGGTGTGGATTAGAAAAATAATAAAAGAAAATTTTGATTTTGACCCAAAAGCTTTTCTCCTGGGAATTTTGAAAACTGAATATGCAAAAAAGAAAAAGTATTTAATTATACATATTCTGACAGCCGCTAGAATTTCCTTTGCCCAGTATTGGAAAGAAAAACAAATACCACCTCAAGAACATGTTATTGGAAAAATATTGGAGTGCGCCGAAATGAACAAATTGACTTCAGAAATTAATGACAGAGAAGATTCAGAATTTTATAGCGTGTGGGACATGTGGTACGAATGGATGGGGGAAAGAAATAAAGAAGGTAATAGAGATTAAATTTTAACTAATTAACAAAATCTATATGAATAGTATTAGATTTAGTCTTAGAGAGTTGAGCACTATTATTTTTAAGTGTTTGAAATTAAATCTAGCTTCAAGAAACAATATCAACAAAAGACAAGCAATAATGCATGTAGATGTATATATGTATATAATTGCACCAATGAACCGAAAATGTACCGATTGTATCACTATATGTTATAATAAAATCAAATTTAAAAAAAAAAAAAGAACTGTAGAAAAAACAATTATTACCAACCTGCCTTCCATTGAGGACCTGTTTACGGCACGAGTTAAAAAGAGGGCTGTGAAAATATTTACAGACCCCTCACATCCTGGACATAAATTGTTTCAACTCCTACCTTCAAAACGACGCTATAGAGCACTGCACATCAAAACTAGACACAAGAACAGTTTTTTCCCGAATGCCATCACTCTGCTAAACAAATAATTCCCTCAACACTGTCAAACTATTCACTAAGGCTGCATTACTATTACTATTAGTCTTTTCATTGTTCCTACCACCCATCTCCTCCCACTTATGACTGCATGACTGTAACTTTGTTGCTTGTATTCTTACGATTTATATTCATATTTTTTCCTAGTATGATTTGATTGCTTACTTGTACCCTATGACTATTATTAAGTGTTGTACCTTATGATTCTTGACTAATGTATCTTGTCTTTTTATGTACACTGACAGCATATGCACCAAAGACAAATTCCTTGTGTGTCCAATCACACTTGGCCAATAAAGAATTCTATTCTATTCTATTCTATTCTATTCTATTCTATTCTATTCTATTCTATTCTATTCTATTCTATTCTATTCTATTCTATTCTATTCTTCTTTGCCCAAATCCATACCCCACAGAGAAACCACCCGATTGGTGCCTTAAGACTCCACTCCCACTGATCTGATTGGTGCTTCTACTCAGTTTCCACAAGAGGCAATTGTGCAACTAAAAATTGACATCCCTTCTAGGAATCCGTTCTCTGAGGACGTGTTTTTTTTTCTTCTTCCAGGCAGCACATCTTGTCCAGAAATACCATCGTTCCCACATGAGAGCCTTGGTGGTGCAGCAGACTAAAGTGCTGTTAAGTAACACCAGCTGCCTGCAATTACTGCAAGTTCAAATCTCACCAGGCTCAAGGTTGACTCAGCCTTCCATCCTTTCGAGGTAGGTAAAATGAGGACCCGGGTTGTGGGGGCAATAAGCTGACTTTGTATAAAAAAGAACACTGCTGGGGGGGGGGCGAAAGCCCTACTAAGCAGGTATATACAAAAGTATGAAGGCTATTGCTTAACACATTGTAAGCCGCCCTGAGTCTCCGGAGAAGAGAAGAGAGCAGTAAAGAAACAGGGAAATTTGAAAACGCCTGGCACAGACAGGCTTCCAGCGGAGTTATATAAAACAATATTTGAGGTTATGGGAGAACACATGAAAGATCTATTTAACGAAGTCGTGGGAAAAGCGGAAATCCCCCACTCATGGAGAGAGGCTAACATCAGTTTAATTCCTAAAGAAGACCCCCCCTCAACAGATATAAAAAATTATAGACCAATATCCCTTCTGAACTCAGTTTACAAAATTTTTACCACAATTTTAGCAAACAGATTAAAAGGATTTCTGAATGAATTTATACATATCGACAAAAATGGATTTTTACCATCACGACAATTATGAGATAATATGAGAGCCATGCTAAACATATTGGAATATTATGAAGAATACCCAGGCAAACAGGTCGCACTAGTTTTTATAGATGCCCAGAAGGCATTTGACAGAGTCAATTGGGAGTTTATATTACTACAGCTAGAACACATGGGTTTTGGACAGAGGTTTATAAACGCAATCAAAGCTATTTATTCTAAACAAACGGCCAGACTACTGATAAATGGGGACTTGACAGAAGAATTTCTTATTGGTAAGGGCACAAGACAGGGCTGTCCTTTATCACCTTTACTCTTCATCTTATCATTAGAAACATTATTGTGTAAAATAAGGAACGAAGAAAGAATTAAAGGCCTTAGAATTGGACAACAAGTATATAAAACCCAGGCCTTTGCGGACGATATGGTTTTTATCTTGGAAGAGCCCATAGAATCTTGTCTATATCTACTAGAGACAATTGAAGAATTTGGGGTGGTAGCAGGGTTACTAATTAATAAAAAGAAAACAAATATACTAACTAAGAATATCTTAGAAGAATCCAAGAAAGGCTTACAGGAGGTGACCGGATTAAATGTAGTTAATAAAGTTAAATACTTGGGAATTTGGCAGATGTTCGAGCATACAGGAGGACAATTATAATAAACTATTGATTCAAACAAGAAAAGATCTAGACAAATGGGGCAAAATACAACTCTCACTCCTAGGACAAGTAACAACAGTTAAAGCCTACGTTTTACCGAAGTTTAACTTTTTATTTCAAACCGCCCCAGTGAATCTACCTAAAAAAATTTTCATGGAGTTAAACCAAATAATAACTAAATTTATCTGGCAGGGGAAGAAACCGCGGATTAAAAGAAAGATGATGCAAGAGATAAAAGAAAGAGGAGGCCTAGGTTTACCATGCTGGGAGAACTACTACTCGGCTGCTTTATTAGCCTGGGTAAAAGAATGGATTACCTTAGGAAATAGCCGTCTTCTTAAAATAGAAGGTTTTGACCTACAACAGGGTTGGCATAAGGCACTTTGGCGTGATAATACCCAACAAAGCAAATGGTTCACCCGACATTATATAAGAACTATCTTAATTCGAAACTGGGAAAAAGTTAGTAAAAAATACTATACTAAAACACCGTGCTGGATAGCACCTTTAGAAGCAGTGACTTACCCCAAACTCTATAACCCTGAGAAAAAATTAATATATAAGGATTTGCTGAACACACAAGGGAAATTAAAATCTAAACAGGAATTAAACTCACAAGGGTTGCAAGTGGACTGGTGGACTTACCTACAGATTCAATCTAAATATAAAAAAGATAGAGATGGGAAAGATATTAATGGTGAGTTACAAGAATTAGATAAAATCCTGATGGGTCAAGAAAAAGGCATGATTTCGAAAACTTATAAATTGCTCATGAGAATAGAGATAGGTGAGGAAGTAGTTAAGGATACAATGATTGCCTGGGGGAAAAATGTTGGGTATCCAATACATTTAGAAAAATGGCAAGAGATTTGATGTGGGAATATGAAATTAGTAGTATGTACGGTTTATAAAGAAAATATTTACAAGATGATATACAGGTGGTATCTTCCCCCCGATAGACTAGCTAAAATGTTTAAGGGACAGTCTCCTAAATGTTGGAAATGTGAGTGGGAGCATGGCACCTATTACCATCAGTGGTGGACGTGCCCGAAAGCAGAAAAATTTTGGGGGAAAATAAAAAAATGGCTTAATGAGATTCTGATGCAAAACATGGAATGGCAACCAGAGACATGCCTGCTTGGCTCCAAGCCGGAAAATATCAGAAGAGACTCATGGTATTTGGCTGTACATATTATCACAGCGGCGAGATTGGCATATGCTCAATTTTGGAAAAATCAAAATATCCCAACAGAGGAGACAATTATAAAGAAGATCTTAGAATGTGTGGAAGCAGATAAATTGACCAAAAAATTAAAAGACAGAGACCAAACACAAACATGTTTATCCTGGGAAAAATTTTATAAGTGGTTAGAGAAGAGGAAATTATAACCCACACTAGATGAGGAATTGTATCCATTGAGAAACTTATATTGTACAAGTAAAGTGAGGTCGGATAGACCTAATCGACGTATAAAGGTATATGAGTTGTTCTGTCTTCTCCGGAATATAATATAGAAACATAGTACCGAATATTAGGTTATTAAGGTACTACATAGAGGTATGCCTGTTTTCTTTTTTTGTGTGTTGTATTGTCTTGTGTTTTGTGTGTTATTTATATGATGTGTTGTTTTCTCTTTTTAATGGAAAATGTAAATAAAGATTATTTAAAAAAAAAAAAGACCAAAAGACTCTTTTCAATCCCCAGAAGACAGCTGGAAAGAGTATGGGGGGAAGGGTGGAAATTCATTGTAAGGTTTTTTTTCTTGTCTCATTTATATAGTAATCAGTCTAATGTACTCATGTAAGGCTTGTATTTGAGAGTGGCTGGCACAGCAAGTTCTGAACACCTTAGATGTCTGTCTGGTGGGAGGGAAATATGTCCAAAATGTTTGTATTGCCTGTATTGTAAAAGTAGCTGCATACACATGCACACATAGAGAGAGACACTATTCAGAATTAGACTGAAACTATTCTCTTCACTTACCTCCACACAAAGCTTCTCCTAGGTTGACTTTTGCTCTGTGGCACTAAAAGCCCAAGGAGTCATATCTCCCTGCTAATTCCATGGGGAGGGGGCAATCCCCCTCAGGTAATTCCCTCACTTGAAGAGATAGCAGAAAAAGTGATATCCAAAACCCAAGCCCTGACTGTGACTCACAAATGATGCTGCCCAGTTGCCCAGTAAAGCATGATATGTTGCGCTGGTGGTCTCATGAGTAGAAGTCCCAGGGCTCATTGTGTGTAATGCCAAAAAAAAAAAAAAAAGCCTGGATTGCACACTGGCTAACCTCAATTTGGACTCACAAATCCTGGATGCACTAAAGTAAGAACTAGGGCAGGTTCAGTAACCAACCCTTGGAAATGGGCAGCCTGCAATTTAAAGGAAAATCATGGCTGTGAAAAATTTTGGGATGTGTGCTTGCTTGAAACCTGACTGAAAGCTCACAGAAAGTGATATCTGAAATCTGAAATTAATTGGCATAGAAATTGGATACTGTAAATTTCTTTCCAGAACTTTTCCCCTGGCTGTTAGACCTTCATGGCTGAAAGCTTTTGGAAGCCACTGAAGGAATCCCTTTTCTGTTGCCCCTATCAATGCCTTCCCCTTTGCATTAGAACAATTAAAAGCACCCATCAAGTCTCCCTGATCTGATCAATTTTAATCTTTTGCCAAGAACTTGCTTCAAAACTCATGTTTTGAAAAAAAAAGTAGGGATTGTAGGAAGTTAGCACCCACCCCTTTCCTGGAAGAATGAAATATTTTAGGAAATATTAAAAAGGCAGAATATTGGAGACTTCCAGCGGTGACGTACGGTCGTGGCGGCACGGGAAAAGAAGCGCTCTGTTCCCAGTGCCGAATCTCTAAGTTTTTGGTGCCCTTCTGGGCGAAGATCGGTCCTGGAGGGATCGGCAGTAAGGAGGGGAATCTTCGGAGGAGGTGAGGAGAGGTGTGATCTCCTGCCACACCAAGAATGACCCTCATTCCAAGCTTAGAAGAAGCCGGCCGGTGCAGCTGACTCAGAGGCCCGACGCCCCGAGTGAGACCAACGGGAAGCAGAAGAGTGAGTACGGTGCAAAGATCGGCGGTGTGAGCAGATTGCGAACAATTTAAACTATCTTTATTTCGGTGGAAAACCGAAGGGGAGAAGGTGATTTTCGGAGGGGCAGCGGGCAAGAGAGAAACTCAGAGCTTAAATGGGCGGCAAATGACGAGGAGAGTAAAATGGAAGAGGACGAATTTTAGACCAGACGAAAAAAAATTAAAGAATTGAAACGCTAATATACTAAAATATAGAACGTGGAGAGAGGTTTATTTGAATAGCTGGATTGAGAAGTGAATTGGACACTATATCCATCCGCTTTTTAGTTCTCCCAACGGAAAGAAAGAGGTGGTTTGGCAAAGTAAGAAACGCTTACATGTGACTGTGCAGATTACAGATCGCCATATTGAATTACTCTATTCTGGAAAGGAAATCAGAAACGGAAAAAAGACTACAGTGAAGATATACCGGACACTTTTAAAAAATATATAATAACTTGGACATATAGAACTCTTGATAATATATTATTTTTCTTTTTTCCCCTCTTCCTTTGGACATAATTATATATTTATTGGAACTTGCTAGTCTTTTATATTTATATCCATTTATTTTGTAGTAAATTATTATTTGAAACATTATAGAAACATCAATAGCACATATTCTATATAGAACTTATAAATAACCTATAAATATCCTTTAGAATATTTACAATTGCTAAATTTCATATATATAATTAATTACTGCAATTATTACTAATTATTTTATAATTAAGTATTGACTATTTAAGTGCTTATTTCGCCATTTTACGTTTAGTATTTACATAGTAATAAGTATTTAAAGTAAATGGACTATTTAATTGATTGAATAGATAGATTGACTGATTGATTAATAGGCAGGAACGTTGATTTTGGAGAAATTTTAAAGGTACTAATGAACTGAATTTGTTAAAGGAAAAATTGGAAATTAAGTTAGGAGTCTAATATATTTGGAGGATAAAAAAGGAAGGAAAGTAGGGAAAGAAAGAAGTTACATAGAATTTGGATGGTGATTTGGGAGAAGGTAGATAAGATATTGGTGGGGGGGGCGTGGTTATGGCCGTGGTGGTGTGAGGATGTTTTCTCCACTTCGCAGGGCATTTTACGGAAGATAAATGTGGATTAAAGTGTTTTTTTTTATGTTTTATATTTTTTTTTATTGAAAAAGTTTTTCAAATACAGATTTCCCCCCCCCCTTTTTCCCCCCTCCTCCCTAACCCCCCCTCACCCTCCCCTCCCCCTGTGACTTCTTCTTCATAATAAAACCCAAATTCATAACAGATTATATAATACTTTACCATCCACATACTCCATCCCTATATGCTGACCCTTTCTTTTTAATAAAATTATCATATCCCCCTTATACTATACTATACTATACTATGCATTTCAAAGTGACATTCTATTATAACATTGTCTAATAACTCCTAAATTTAACATAATATTATTATACCTCCCAATTTAGCGATTTCTGCTCATAATCTACCCTTTTACTACCCCCCACACGTACATCTCTTAAGTCAAATCTTTTATGTATATTAATATAACATTTCAAAGCAACCTTCCAGTATCAAAACTATATAATAAATCCTAATTTAACATTTATTCAGTTCAGCTACCCATTTCCTTCCCCCCATCGTTAAATCTCTTAACTCAAATCTTTTACATATATTCACATCTAAACATAATATCCCTTTTCTTTAAACTAAACAATCAATAACCTAACCTGTCTCCACCCACTTTCCTACGAGACTACCATACTTAATAGTTCTTAATATCTTTATTCTTCTGCCCACACCACTAGAAAAATATTCCCTTATGTAAATAAAATCCTAAAAAAAAAAAAAAAATTAAGCTTGTAATCCATATAATATCTTCTGTAATGTCTTTCAGCTGGATAATAAACTTCATCACCCATATTGGGGTAACATCGCATCCTAATTCCAACAGTATTTTCGGTATCTTCAATTACCATCTGCCCCCATCAGTAACAAATATCTTCATATTAAAAAAAACAACAACAACCACCCGAGTGACTTTATATTTATATTCCATATAATGTCTATAAAGGTGTCTTTTATCCAGATTATTAATTCCAACTACCATAATAGGGTAACAACCAGATCTTCTGCGTGCCCCAATCCAGTAACTCTCTTGCCATATAACTCTGCATAAACGTAATATATTTATCAAAAAATCCAAAAAACAAAAAAAAAGATATTTCCAATCCATTCAATTTAAGGCCCTTTTCATATCCCAAAAGTTCAGCACTGCAGAGGTCTGTCACTCTCCTCAGGATAAAATAAACCAATACTTTGCCCATTATCTTTTCATATATTCAATCATCTCTTAGATAACTGGCATTACACTGTTGTTTAGTTTAAAAGTTTTTGTTTTTGTGAGACCTACGTCTTCTTTTCTTGACTTTTTGTGGGTTAGATCTTCGTCCTGAATTCCTTTCTGTAGATTGTGTATCAACTATTTGGTTTTCATACTGATCTATAACTTGATCTTGTTGGTTTTGCTTTTGTGGCTTAAATCTTTCTGGTTCTATAAATTGTATATCAACTGCTTGATTTCCATGCTGGTTTGTGGCTTGATAAGTCATTACATTAGAATCCGGAACCGCCTCTCTTATATTAAATAGTCCAGCTGAGACCTCTGAGAGAGAATCCAAAAGCGGCTCATCTGTGGAGACCTCTGTAACTTGTTGTTTCTTCATTACTTCCATCTCCTTCTGCTTTTCTTGAGTTTCTATCTCTTGTTGATTTTGCTTTTTAAGGACCTTGTGGTAAAATTCTTCCGCTTTTTCAACAGTATTTAACTGATATCTTTCTCCTTGATATCTCAATATTATACCCACTGGAACATCCCACCTGAATAAAATATTTTGTTTTCTTAGCTCAGTCACCAAAAGTCCAAATTTCTTTCTATCTCTTAACATCTTAGGCGGCAATTCTTTATATATCCAAATTTTTCTCCCATACAGTTGTAGAGTAGAATTGAAGGATTTTTGCACAATATCATTTCTTATTTCTTTATCTGTAAAGTAAATCACCACATCTCTAGGCAATTGCCTTTGCTTTGCAATCCAAGAATTTACTCTATAAGCCTTATCAATTTTACAAAATACCTCCTCAGGATGAACCTTTAAGATCCCAGCCAGAACTTGAGCAGATATTTTTCTTAAGTCATCACTGTTATTTTCCTGTAAGCCTCTCATTCTGATCGCAAATTCTGTAAGCCTGTATTGCATCATTACAACTTCTCTTTCAATTCCTTGCTTTATATCTTCTGCATTATAAGTCTTGTGACCAGCTTCCTTTTTAGACTTTACTTCTAAACTATTATCTTGAATATTTATTAAATCATTTTTAATTCTTTGTATTTTATTGTCCAGATTATAAATCTTATCATCAGCTTCCTCCATTTTAGACTCTAGTAATTTGATATTTGTATCCAACTTTATAACAACTTCTGAAAAACCATTAGTCACTGTTACAATCTTTTGTTGCAAATTATCATACTTTAGTTGTATCATTTCTTTAATTTCCTGCCTTAATTTTTCAAATTTCTGGTTCACAGTCTCATAATATTTTGCCATTTCCTTCTGAAGAAATTCTTTTAAGTTAAAACCATTCTGCAAAGTCTGTAGGCTCAGAGCTTGTTCAGACAATTGTGAATGGGGGAGCACCCCCCCCCATTGCTTGTCTATCAGGCTGTATAAGTTTTAACGCCATCCTGCCAGCAAACTCTTTTTTTTTTTTTAAAGGAAAACTTTTCCCCAAACAAGATCAAGTACAAGTCTCCAAGAAGAAAGGAACTTAAAATAACTATTTTTCTTCCAAATTGTAGCCAGCACTATATATTCCACTACTTTGTAGCTGTTACGGAAGGACTCTCACTTTCGGCTTTCTTCTACTTCCCAAGCCTCAGCGGTCGCCATTTTAAAAAATTTTTCCCTTTCATTCTAAAATGCTTATAAATTCATTAAGGATACTTGCAAATTAGGGTCCCAAGTCCAAGTCTCATCTTTTTTAATTAATCCATCTGTTAGATTCGTTGATTGATCCGGTTCCAGCGCCTAGCTCTGCAAAAAGGCAGAGTTCTCCCGATGCCCGGAGCAGCGGCGAGCAGAAATAGGGAGCCACAATCTGCTCGTCCCCAAGAGTTAAAAAAAAACTCTGGGGACTTCGCAGAGGGCTCTACCTGCCCTCGCCTGCTCTAACTCACATTTCCGTCAGGAAATGGAGTTTTTCGAGCCGCCTTTCAGGTGTAAAGGCGGCTCTTTACAGGCAACGGGGCTGGCGGTCACGGAGGACCATCTGGCGGCGCCGGAAGCCAGACAGGAAGTCCCGATTAAAGTGTTTGAAATGCACCGATAAGAGCCAAAATTTTATAAATTGTATCGGAAGAGCCCAGCAGACTGACTTTGGAATCGGTAGGTCACCCTGAACCACTCGAATTTCAAAGCCTTTCATAGCGTGGGAAAGCGGAAGGAGTGAGGGGTGACCAGATAGGCAGTCGCGATTGTGTATTTGGAGCAAATAGTTGCCTTTTGTTCTCATTATTATCGCGATCTGTGTTTGTTTTTGCTGTGGGGTAAAGGCACGGAACATCAAAAGACCAGTGGAAAGGGGGTTTTTTTTGGAAGAATATGTGAATTTTAAGTTGATCTTTTGTTTGTGAAAGTGCCTGAGTTGAAGCGGCAAGATGTTTCTGGGCAGTGCCTTCCAACGGATGTTAGGTTTTTTTTTTTAAAGGAAATTACGCAAGCTGAATTGAGAATTATAAACTTTTATTGTTGGCCCTTTTGAGTGCAATAATAAGCTGTCTCAGCTTCAATTGGGAATTGCTGTCCCTTAATCTTCATTAAAGACCCTCTTGGCAAAAGTGGACAATTAAAAACTTATTAAAAATGGCGACCCAACAATCTTTAGAAATGCAACAAGTTGCTGTGGCTTTAACTAAACTTGGTGAAAAGATATCAGGACTGTCAGATAGTATGGATAATATGACATTGGAAATTAAAAGAATGAAGCAAGAAATGAATGAAAATTTTGCAAAGCAAACAGTAGAAATGACAACAATTAAAGATGAAATTGAGCAGATTCATGCACATGATGTAAAGATAGATCGGCAAATTGGAGAAATCTTTTTTAAAAATGAACAAGATAAAAAAAATTGTCTTTTGGAAGAAGAAGCGAGGAAATATAATTTGATTATTCGAGGAATTCAAGAAGAAAAAGTGGACAATTTGAAACAATGAGTTTTAAAATGGCTCAATGACCTGGATACACAAATCACATTTACAGCAACAAATCTGGCAAGTGTTTTTAGAATTGGGTAAAAAAGACAAAATGGCTTAAATAGAAATGTACTTGTCAGATTTGCAAATCTTAGTGACAAACTGGAAGTGATGGTGAAAGTGAGAGAGATGGGTGAAGTTTTGAAATTTGAGAAGAAAATTATTCAAGTCTTTCCGGATATATCAAGAGAAGAAAGAGCGTGGAGATTTTTTTTGAAGCCAATTACAAAGGTTCTGAGAGACAATGGAATTAAATATAACTGGAGGCCACCACAGCAACTAAAATTTTTTTATAAAGGAAGAATGCAAATAATTACTTTGGAAACAGATGCAGTGTCATACTTACATGAACTTGGATTGATTGTAAAGTATGAGGACATAACAGAGATAAAAGATCAAATGCTTAAGATGGGTGGAACATATGCAAAAACATCAACACCAGAAGAAAAAGGGGCTGCTGGAGGACAAGACCCTAAAGGATTAAAGCGGAAGGAAATCTCACCTGCGATGGTTGAACAAAAGAAAAGTCGTGATGATATAATGGGAGATGGAGCGGATAAGAAATTGAAGGATCTTGAAAAAGAATTGCAGGAAGCTGAGTGCGGGGAAAAGTTACCACCTTTTTCTCTGAGAGATGAATTTAAGTAGACTACCCGAAAGAAGTGACCCGACCATTAGCACGTCCCCTCTCCCCCACTCTCTTTATAGAGGCGGAAACCAATTGAGGATGTGGGGGACGAAGATTGTTTGTTATTTAATGTTTGATGTGTCTTTTGTCCTTTTTTATTTTTTTTTATTTTTTTTCTTTTATGTTGAATGTTGTTTGGAATGTGGGAGATTGGTGCTGGTATCTGGGCACAGAAAGGAAGAGGAGGGGAAAGGACTAAAAAAGTTACAGTTTAAATGGGTTTAATAAAAATAATGACATGGAATGTGATGGGTACAGGGAACCAGATCAAGAGAAGACGATTGGAACTTAAAATTAAAAGAGATTTACCAGATATATTATTTTTGCAAGAAACCCATCAGAAATCTGAAGGCTCAAATAAAATGTATATAAAAGGTATGCAAATTTATGAAAAATCTTTTGGAACTTCAAAAGCTAGAGGAGTTGCAACATTGATATCAGATAGGGTATATTTTGAAAAAGAACAAGTAATCGTGGATGATGAAGGAAGATATGTAATAATTGTGGGAAATATTAATGAGGAAAAAGTGACACTGGTTAATTTATATCTACCGAATGAGAAGCAAAAAGAATTTCTTGAAAAAATAACTAAAATTTTGGAAATCGAAAGTGTAGGGAAAGTAATTGTGGCTGGGGACTTTAATTTAATTAGAGATAAAATAGATAGTACTAACCCCACTCGTTGTGGAGGAGCAAATAAAATGGGGACCTTAAATAAATGGATGTTTCGAAACGGCGTGGTGGATGCCTGGAGAGAAGTGAAAGGAACTGAAAGAGTGTACACTTTTTACTTTAAGATACATAATACATATTCAAGAATTGACTATATCTTAGTTTCTAAAGATTTATTGAATAATGTGGATAAGATAGATGTGGGAATTTTTAAGGATTCTGATCATGCAGAAGTTACGATGGAAATAGATTTTAATTTTGAGAAAAAAGGAAGTTGTTGGAGATATGATGAAAAACTGTATAAAAATGAGGAGGATAAAAAATGGATATTTAAAAAATGGGAAGAATGTTGGAAATTGAATGATAATGGAGAGGTTAAATTTGAAATTGTTTGGGATACGATGAAAGCAGTGTTTAGAGGGGAAAGTATCAAGTTATCAAGCAGAAAATATAAAAATTATAAAGATAAAATTGAAAAAGATAAAAGCCAGATTAAGGAATTGGAAAATCAATTTTTGCTTACTAAAGAAAAATTTTTTTTGGAGGAATTAAATTTGCTAAAAAATAAATTGATAGAAGAGGATATAGAATTGGTAAAAAAGAATATGAGATATTTAAATAGGAATTTTTTTGAATTTAGTAATAAAAACTCTAAGTTATTGGCAAGGATGGCGAAAAATAAAAGAGAGAAGAGAGAAATTGGAGCCTTGATAGATGATAAGGGTATAAGATGCTATAAACAATTAGAAAAATGCGAAGTGGTCAGGAACTTTTTTCAAAATTTATATTCGAAAAAATTAATTGATCGGGAAAAACTGAGAAGTTATTTAGAAAAACATGTTGTGAAAATTGACCAAACATATAAAGACTTGATGGAAGAAGATATAACACAAGACGAGATTAATGGAGTAATACAAAAAATAAAATTAGGGAAAGCTCCAGGTGAAGATGGATTACCTGCTGAGTTTTATAAAGAATTTAAGGAAATAATAATACCAAAATTGCAAAAATTATTTAATGGAATTTTACATGGGGGAGAAGTTCCGTTGTCATGGAATAGAACGGTGATATCTATAATCCCTAAACCAGATAAAGACTTAGAAAGGATTGAGTCCTATCGGCCCATCTCTTTAATTAATCAAGATGCAAAGATATTTACCGCCATTATAAGTAATAGATTAAGTAGATTTATAGATAGATATATAAGTTATAACCAAGTAGGCTTTGTGAAGGGTAGATACATGAGTGATATTGTCAGAAGAGTATTAAATATTATAGATGTTGCTGAATATAATGCTGATAAAATAGGTATAGTATCATTAGATATTTTTAAAGCTTTTGACTCTGTACAATGGGAAACTATTAAAACAATCGTTGAGGTACTAGGTTTTGGTAATAAGTTTATACATGTTATTTCAAAACTGTATCAAAAAAGTAGCGCAAGAGTGAAGGTGAACGGAAGGTTGACAGAAGAGATAAGATTGGAAGCGGGTACAAGACAAGGATGTCCCCTGTCTCCAACATTATTTTTATTAGTTATGGAAATTTTGACTAAAATGATAGAAAAAGATGAAGAATTGGAAGGGTATAAGGGATATAAGATAAATCTGTATGCGGATGATACTTTGATTATTTTGAAAGATATAGAGAAAGATTTGAAAAAGATACATAAGCATTTGGAAGAATTTGAGGAAATGACAGGTTTGAAAATAAATTGGTCAAAATCTGAACCATTAATGAATAATAATGGTAAGGAGTGGGAGAATATGCAAGAACAACTTGGGATAAGGATTAAAAATACATTGAAATATTTGGGCATAACACTTTCACTCAAAGTTAAAGAAATGAAAAAACTAAATTATGACGTGGTGATGAGTGAAATTGAGAAAAAGATAGATAAATATAAAATGATAAAGTTGTCTTGGTTTGGTAGAATTGCAATGTGTAAGATGATGTTGTTGCCAAAGTTTAATTTTTTATTTGAGATGTTACCTGTTATGTCCTTATAAGGACATCCGCCGGGGGATTGGTCACTTCCACCGGTGGGAAGTTTGAACAGCTGTCATTGGCTGGCTGGCTGGCCCGAGCAGAATATAAGGAGGCTCGGGAGCCACTGCCAGCAGTCTGTTTTTCACCATTCTAATAAAGAGCTGAACGGACCAGAGCTGAGTCGCGTTTCTTTCCAGCGCCGATCTAACACTGGCGACGAAGGACTAGAGAAGAACCGACGAAGAGCTGCAAGCCAACTGCCACCTTAAGCAAAGAGCTGAAGCACGAGCTAAGTCACTACCATGTCTGGACCACAAATCTCAATGGCTCCATTCAACCCGAGCACTGAGAGATGGAAGTCCTTCATGGTTCACTTCAGGCAGTTCCTGGCGGGAAGCGGCTTCACAGACCTAGATGACAGCAGAAAGAGGGCTCTCTTCCTGGCGCACTGCGGGTCGGAGGTCCTGGAAATGGCCATGGACCTTGTGGCACTGCTGGATATTGAGCAGATGCCGTGGTCCGAGCTACAGGAAGTGCTCCAGGACCATTACGCCCCAGTAAGCATGCCTCTGGCCAACCGATTCGACTTCCACCAGAGAAATCAAGCAGAAGGAGAATCGGTCAAAGAATTCATTTCGGCGCTCCGGAAGATTGCGGCCAGCTGCGAATTTGAAAACGTGGACGTTCAGCTGCGGGACCGCATCGTCTTCGGCATGAGGGACAGCACAGTACAGAAAAAGCTCCTCAGCCGAAAGAAAGTGTCCCTAAAAGAGGTCATTGAGGAAGCCACAGCCGCCGAGTCCTCTGATAGGGCAGCAGCCGCAATGAGAAGATCCAAGGGGATCCACAAGGTCCGCAGGAACCCACAGCCATCATCGGACGAGACCTCCACGGGGTCGGACTCTGACTCTGAGATGGCCATCCATAAGGTCACAAGACCCCAACGGCGGGAAAAACCCCAAGATGGTGGACGGGAGGAACGTTGTGCCAGCTGCAAAGGGGACCATCCTCGCGCCAGATGTCGCTGGCGGGATGCAACTTGCAGACGCTGCCAGAGGAAGGGCCACATTGCGGAAGCCTGCAGGGCGGCAGAGCCAAGTTTTGAGCCTCCCAGACCCACGGACTGCGAATACCAGAGGACATCCAAACGGTCCCAGTACCCCCGACGAGACGGCGACGGCCACCCCAGGAGCAGAGGGATCCACCAGACAACAATTGCACACGCTGCAGCAGAAGGGTCCGACAAGTTCCACGTGACCATCTACGTGGAAGGGGGCCCATGCCCCATGGAAATAGACTCAGGCTCACCGTACTCCATCATAGCCTGGGACCAGCTAAAAAGACTTCAACCGCGGCTATCCAGGAAACAGCTAGAGCCATTCCAAGTGAGGTTGGTGGATTTCGGAGGGCACTCCATCAGCATCCTGGGATGGACCAACATCTGGGTGAAGTTCAAGGACTTCGAAGGACGCCTCCCCATTGCCGTCGTCAAGGAAGCCCGTCCAACCCTACTAGGCGTGGAGTGGTTCAAGCCCCTAGGGCTCACGATTGGCGGAATCAACAAAATTCAGGCTAGCGCACTCGACCAGCTCTAGAGGACTTCAAGGACGTCTTCGATGGGAGCCTAGGTAAATTTCTGGGGAAACCCATTTCTTTCAATTTAGACCCCAAAATTGTACCCATTCGGCTCAAGCCCCGCAGAGTTCCATTTGCCCTCAGGCCTAAGGTGGATGCCCAGCTAGATAAACTAATTGTCCAGGGCATTCTGGAACCGATTGATCATGCGGCATGGGAGACCCCCATTGTGACTCCCATGAAGCATGATGGATCTGTGCGCATCTGCGCCGACTATAAGTGTACCATCAACCGGGCACTGCCGCAGAGCGCATATCCCGTGCCAGTGGTGCAACATCTGTTGCATTCGCTTGGCAGCGGGACCATTTTCGCGAAACTGGACCTGGCCCAGGCTTACCAGCAATTGCCAGTAGACGAAAGGACTGCGGAGGCACAAACAATCGTCACACACAGGGGGGCTTTTAAGTGCAACCGTCTCCAATTTGGAGTCAGCGCCGCCCCGGGAATTTTTCAATCAATGATGGAACGTCTTCTCCAAGGCATTCCTGGGGTGGTACCTTACTTCGACGACGTATTAATCTCTGGAAACTTGGAAGCCCAACTGATGGAACGGCTCAGGCTTGCCCTACAGCGGTTCCAGGCGAAGGGCCTAAGAGTTAGAAGGGACAAATGCGTTGTTGGGGTCCAGGAGGTCGAGTTCCTGGGCTATCTAATCGATAGCAAGGGCATCCACCCCACCAAAAGCAAGGTCAGGGCTATACACGAGGCTCCAGCCCCCAAATCAAAAACGGAGCTTCAGGCCTTTCTGGGTCTGCTGAATTTTTATAGTGTTTTTCTGAACCAGAAAGCCACCGTTGCTGAACCGCTCCACCGCCTGCTAGGGAAGGTGGTACCCTGGAAGTGGGAAGAGGAAGAAGAGGCAGCATTCCGGAAAATCAAAAGTCTTCTCTCCTCCGACAGCGTCCTCATCCAATACCATGAGTCGCTCCCACTGATCCTGACCTGTGACGCCTCACCGTATGGAGTCGGAGCTGTCCTCAGCCACCAGCTGCCCAGTGGCACTGAAGCCCCCATTGCTTACTTCTCCAAAACCATGTCATCAGCGGAGTGGAACTACAGCCAGCTCGATAAGAAAGCCCTCGCCATCGTAGCCGGCATTAAACGCTTCCATGAATACCTGTATGGAAGGTCGTTTACAATTGTCACCGATCACAAGCCTCTACTTGGACTGCTCGCTGGGGACAAGCCAACGCCACCCTACATGTCGCCCAGGATGACACGCTGGGCCATCTTCCTCTCCGGCTATGCCTACAGACTCATCCATCGCCCTGGCAAGAACATCTGCAATGCTGACGGCCTCAGCAGATGCCCCCTGCGAGAACCAGTCGTTGACCCGGCACCTACCCTCGGACTTCACCACATAGACAATGATCAGACGTGCCCGGTGTCATCTGCAATGGTGGCGACCCACACACTGAGGGACAAGACCCTCAAACAGGTACTCTCATGGACGTTGAGGGGTTGGCCGACCGGAAGAGTGGGCGAAGAATTCACCCCATTCATACGGAGGCAGCACGAACTGGCCACCATGAACGGCTGCCTCCTCTGGGGTGACCGGGTCGTGATCCCTCCCACACTACAGAAGAGCACCTTAGAAACCCTCCATAGCGGCCATCCGGGCATAGTTCACATGAAGGCGCTGGCACGGAGCTACGTTTGGTGGCCCGCCTTGGACAAAGTCATAGAGGCGTGGATCGCTAGGTGTGACCCGTGCCAAGCGACGAGACCAGCACCCCCTCAAGCCCAGATGACTGAGTGGGAGCAGCCCAGCGGCCCGTGGTCAAGAATACATATCGACTTCGCGGGGCCAATGAACAGAAAGTCCCTCCTCATCGTCGTGGACGCGTTTTCAAAATGGCTGGAGGTCATCGCGATGCCATCCACCACGACAGAGGCCACCATCAGGGCACTCCGCCGCCTATTCGCCACACACGGGCTGCCGGACATCCTGGTCTCCGACAACGGCCCACAACTCACAGCCAAGACCATGGAGGATTTCCTGGCAAGCCAAGGCATCCGGCATGCCCTCATCGCCCCGTACAGGCCAGCTGGAAATGGACAAGCAGAAAAAATGGTACGGCTCACGAAGGACACACTCACCAGGATGGGCCCAGGAGACTGGCAGGAACAAATCGACAAGTTCCTGCTGGCACAACACATCACACCGCACGCCACAACGAAGAAAAGCCCAGCCGAGGTTCTGATGGGGAGAAGGCTCCGCTTACCGCTAGATAGACTCCATCCACAGTACAACCCGAAAGACAAGCCGATTAACTCACCACCGACGCGAAGCTTCGCTAGCGGAGACTTGGTGTTCGCGCTCAACTTTCAGGGCCAGCCGAAGTGGATCAAGGGTCGGATCGGGAGAGTGACGGGCCCAAGATCATACGAGGTGGAGCTGGATGACGGCCGGTCGTGCAGAAGGCACATCGACCAACTCCGCAAAAGGGTGAGGGGAGTCGAAGGAAACCACCCCGACGAGGTAGGACTGCCACACCCAGATGAGGTAGACCTACAACACCCCGTCGAGGTAGACCTACCACCCCCCAGTGAGGTAGGCCTGCCATACCCAGACGAGGTCGGCCTACAACACCCCTGTGAGGTAGGCCTACCCCACCCCCACAGGGTAGGTCCGCAACCTCACGGCGAAGGGGACGACCACCAGCAGCGCAGCCAGAGCCCAGTAGACCGGGGCCGACCCAGTGGGACGAGGCACCAAGCCAATGGCGACGATGGCCAGCGACCCTCCGAAACATGGTATCACCAGTATCAGGACGAGGTAGACCAGGGACAACCTGACCCGGAAAACCAACACCAACCCGACCGAGTCGACATCAGCCAGCCAGATGAGGAAGACCTACACCAGCACAGTGAGGTAGGACATCAACCATCCACCCCTCCACGTCCACACCAACCCGGCAGAGTCGACCACCACCACCCCAGCAATGTCGACTGGCGCCACCACACCGAGAGGACCCAACGCCAGCCCTGCAGGGGAGGACTACAACACCCCAGCAGGGGTCCCCAGCCAGGGGGGGACCCCGCCACCATCGACCGGGGAAGCCCACAGAAACAAGCCAGAGACCAAAAGAAACAACCAAGGGTCCTACCAGGATTCAGCTGTCCAGTCCGACTCCGTGACGAACGACAGGAACCGACCCAACATCATCCTGGCAGTGACGAGGTAATCCACCAGCCACGGGGTGAGCCGGCCACTCCAGCTGGAGGCACTAGGCGAGGCCCCGCACACTCAATGGCCGATTTCCGGGACTGCCCACCGGGGGGACGAGTACCAGCAGGAGCCAGACCCGTTGGGAGCAGCACTGGAGAACGAACTGTACCGCGCAGGTCAGGTAGGACCACTGTCCGTCCCGCCTACCTGCGCGACTACGTGACTCACTTACGCCATGGAATGATTGACTGAGGACTAAGAGGGGAGGGGTGTTATGTCCTTATAAGGACATCCACCGGGGGATTGGTCACTTCCACCGGTGGGAAGTTTGAACAGCTGTCATTGGCTGGCTGGCTGGCCCGAGCAGAATATAAGGAGGCTCGGGAGCCACTGCCAGCAGTCTGTTTTTCACCATTCTAATAAAGAGCTGAACGGACCAGAGCTGAGTCGCGTTTCTTTCCAGCGCCGATCTAACATTACCGTTAAACTTGACAGAGAAAGATATTGAAAGGATATCAGAAGAAATTGGATAAATTTTGCAATGGTGGGAAAAGACCTAGATTAGTGAAGAAAATGTGGTATCAAAATCAAAAGGAAGGTGGATTGGGAATCCCCAAACTACTCAATTATTATTGGGCTTATGCTATTCGGACTGTGGTAAAAATATTTAAAGGTGAAGATAGTCATTGGAGAGATTTAGAATTAAAAGACATCAAGAGATTTGGCTCAACATGGTTTTTAGATAAAGCAAAATCAAAATGTGTAATTAATAGCTATTGGTTAAAGGGACTGAGTAAAATTTGGAATAAATTTGTTAAAATTTTAATTCCAGATATAATTTTCTTAGGGAAGACAATTGAAAATTGGCCGATTAAAACTAATATAAGTCGTGATAGGGTAATGGAAGATGAAAATATACAAATTATAATAGATTGGTTAAAAACTTCAGAAAATGAAAGGAGGAAAAAAGAAATCATTGAAAAATTGGGTTTAGGCTGGTTTGAAAAAATACAGATAGAAAAATGGACTAAGAAAGTAAGGGACAATTGTTCGATAAGTAGAAGTAAAACTGAATTTGAACATTTAGTATTCCAAATTATGAAAGATGAAATTAGGCTAAAGGGACTCGTTAGTAAGATATATAAGATTATAAATTTTGATGGAAAACCACAAAGGGTGATGAAGATGAATTGGGAAAAAGAACTTAATATTAAAATATCAGATTTAGATTGGAACGTGAATTGGAAGAGTAGAATTATGAAGACTTTATCTGTAAGGATTAAAGAGCATAATTATAAGGTTGTTTGGAAATGGTATTTGACTCCATTAAGATTGTCATTGATGGATAACAAAATTAGTAAACAATGTTGGAGATGTGATATGGAATTAGGGACTTATGAACATATGTGGTACAAATGTGATAAAGTTAAAAAGTTTTGGCAACAATTGGAGAAAATGATATTTGAAATGATGGGGAAAGCAATAATATTGAGACCAGAAACTATATTACTGTTGATAATTAAGGAAATAGAACCAACAAAATATGAGAAAGAATTGATTAGAATTATGATTATAACGGGTAGAATTATAATAGCCAGATATTGGAAATTAGATGTGAATTTTAGAATAGAAGAATGGTATTGTGAAATGTGGAAATTAGCTTTAAACGATAAAATGACATGCGATATTAAAATTAGAAATGGTGACTATAAAGAAGATATTTTCTGGAAAATTTGGAAACCATTTGTGGACTATGCGCTGGTAAAATTGGATGCTTCGGTACCTGTACCCCGAGAACGTGGATTTTGGCAATCATGAGGATATATCCGAAGAACCAAATCTTCCTTTCTTATGTATAGCACAGGGTGAAGTATTGTATATGTTGTTTGTAATGTTATTTTAAAATAAATAAATTTTAAAAAAAATAATTAAAAAAAAAAGATAAGATATTGGTGGAACAATACAGAATACTTAATACTAGTACCACCACAACGACGCTGAAATCAGGGAAGAAAACTGCATCAATACTAGCTGGACAATTGGCCTCCCCAGTGACACAGAGGACCTTAGAGGGAATGTTTTCATCAGAGAAGCAGCTGACCGCATTAAGTATGCCAACAATGCAGGCCACACTCATGACGATACAAGAAACCATGGTTAAAATGCAGGAGTGCATGACCAGGAACCATGAAGAAACCAGGAAGGACATGGACGAGGTCAAGAGAGAGGTAAAAAGCGATATCCAGAAGATAGATGAAAAGATTGATTCGATACAGGAAATTATAAAAAAAAACGACCAAAGGATAATAGCTATAGAAAAGAAAACAGAACTGACTGAAGAAAAATTGGAATCTCTAGATTTAAAAATGATGGGACTAAATAAAGAATTAGAAAACACCGTGGCGCAATTAGAGATGGAAAGAGCTGCATTTTATTTACATTTCCAAAACGTGGTTGAAGACAGAGAGGAGGAGCTAACGTTAGTAATGGCGGAGATGATAGCAGATGCCCTCCAAAGAGAGGAGGATGAAATAATAAACGAATTGGATGAAGTATACAGAGTCCATACAAATTACGCTCAACAAAACAAATTACCCCGGGAGGTACATGTAAGATTTGTGAGAAGGAAAGTCAGAGACATTGTATATAAAATAACAAAGGATGATCCCATGTTTTATAGGAATAAAGAAATAATTACCCTGAAGCAAATTCCCAAAAGAATAAGAGAGTTGCGGAAAGATTACTGGTTCTTGGCCACGTTACTAAACAAGAGATATATACCTTTTAGATGGATAACACCAGAAGGGATGCTGGTAACGTGGCAGGGAAAGAAAATAAGGCTGGACACACAAAGTAAAGCAAGGGACTTACAAGTGATGGGTATTGAAACAAGTAGTAGCAAAGAGGAGTTGGGACGGAACACCAGAGGAAAACAGAGACGAGAGCGTGAAAGAGTGCCAAAGGAAGGAGAAAAAGAGGAGGAAGGAGAGATTCAGGAGGAAGAAGGAATACAAACAAGAGGGGGGGAAAAGGAACAGGAAGAAACAAAAAAGAAGCAACAGGAAAACCACTGAGAAATGGAACAAAACTTAAAAATTCTGTCTTTGAATGTAAACGGTCTCAATTCACCATCCAAACACCACCAAATTTTAAGAAAAGTTGTGAAACAAAAAATAGATATCGTGTGCCTCCAAGAGGTACACATAAGAAAACAAGACGAAAAATATGTACAATATAAGAAGCTAGGCAAAGCATATGCAGCATTGGCTGAGGAGAAAAAAAGAGGGATTGTGGTATATGTGAAAGAAGGAATAGATAGCAATTTAAAATATGTAGACACGATAGGGAGAACAGTGATGATAGAGCTGAAAGTCAACTGTAAAAACATTTTATTGGTGGTTATATATGCTCCAAACAGCCAACAATCAGAATTTTATAAAAATGTGCATGAGAAAATAATAGAACAGAAAATGGAAAATGTGTTTGATCGGTGACTTTAATGCGATTATGGACGTAAGAAAAGATTATAAAAGTGGCCAGAGAAATAAAAATAAGAAAAATGTATTGCCAAAAATCTTTATAGATTTGGTAGAAGAGTTAAATATGGTAGACAGCTGGAGATTTTATAATCCGGAAGATAAAAATTTTACATACTATTCGAACCCACATAGGTCCTGGTCCAGGTTAGACATGGCATGGGTAACTAATACGTTGATGTCAGAAATAGAAACAGTAGAAATATTGTCTAATAAGTGGGCTGATCACAACCCAATAATGTTGACATGGAAGGGACGGTGGAGAAAAAAAAGCAGATGGACAATGAATACACAGCTATTGAAAGAAAAGGAATATAAGGAGTACATGGAGAAGGAATTAGAATTGTTCTATAAGGAAAATACAAAACAGCACACCTCCCTACAAAATTTATGGGACACAACTAAGGCGTATGTAAGGGGTCTAATGATAGCCTATAATGCAAAACGGAAAAAGGAGAGGGAAAAATAATACAATAAAGTGCTAGAAGAAATTCAAAAATGGGAAAGAAAATTACAAGAAAACCCAGGACATGAACAAATTAGGGTTAATTGGACAGCAGCGAAACATAATCTGAACATATTAGAACAGGGGAAATACACAACGGCATTGAAATACATAAAGCAGAATTACTTTGACCAAGCAAATAAGCCGGGGAGGCGGCTGGCATATAGGCTGAGGAAAGAAAGGGAAAAAAGAATAATTCAGAAATTACAGGATAAAAAGGGTATAATCCAACAGAGTTTAGAGAAGAAAAGGGAGATAATAATTCAATATTACCAAGAGCTTTATGAGAAAGATAAAGTAACAGTAGAGGAAATAGAACAATACTTAAGTGGGGAAGGGATGCCAATACTAACAGAGGAAGAAAAAGAATTACTAGACAAGGAAATTACTATAGGGAAGTTAAAAGAAGCATTGAAGAGACAGAAAAATAATAAAACGCCGGGGACTGATGGTCTACCAATGGAGTTTTATAAAAGTTTAGGGGACTCACTAAATGGGACATTATTAGAAACATACAATGAGGCATTGATGGAGGCAAAGTTACCAAATACATGGAGGGAAGCATATATTTCCCTGATACCAAAAGAAGGAGCAGATACAACATTAATAAAAAATTATAGACCGATCTCCTTATTAAATACAGATTATAAAATTTTCATTAGCATAATTGCAAATAGGATGAAAAAAATACTAAATAATAGAATACACCAGTTTAGGAAGTTAGCACCCACCCCTTTCCTGGAAGAGTGAAATATTTTAGGAAATATGAAAAAGGCAGAATATTATATTTCCCTGGGATAAGCATGTTTGGAAGCAGCTCCCATCTTCCTGCCCCCACCCTTTGTCAATGGGCCATTAAGGCTTGGGCCAGTCTATTCTACATAACAAAGATCTACCTCCTTCAGGCAGAGCCATAGTAGGAATTGCCAAAGATCCAACAAAGATAGGATTAGCCCTCTACACAATAGCAGCAGAAACTCACCACATGTGACCTGGGAAGCACATGTGACCATCAGCCAGCAAGGCCCCCACCCCCTGGGAGTCTGACAACCAATCAGGATACTCTTTCGGGGCCCCAAGAAATGCAGAGCCAGAGAGAGCATAAAAACCCAAGGATTTACTGTATCTGCCCCTTTTCCTGTTCAGGAACTCAAGCCATGTGATCCTGTCCACCATTAAACCATCTTTCCAAGCAGTCTCCATGTCTCCAGTGTCTTTTTCCCCACTTGGAGCAGAACCTAGAAGGAGATTTCTTCTAACACCAGGATCAAAACAGTTTCTTGCCCACAAGACAAATAAAAAATAATATAAGAATGGTAATAAATGTTTTAGAATACTATGAGATGCATCCAGAAAGACAGGTAGCACTGATATTTCTGGATGCACAAAAAGCATTCAACCACGTTAATTGGCAGTTCATGATACATCAAATTAAAAATATGAAATTCGGAGAGAAATTTACAAGAATGATATCGTCAATATATATGAATAAAAAGGCAAGCATATTAGTAAATGGAGACCCAACAAAATTATTTGGAATAAATAAAGGAGTAAGGCAGGGCTGCCCATTGTCGCCCTTACTTTTTATTATGACTCTGGAAAACTTGCTAATTAGAATTAGGTCAAATAAAGAAATAAAAGGATTAAAGGTAAAAAAAGAAGAATACAAGGTCCAAGCCTTTGCGGACGACCTTGTCTTCTTCATAGAAGACCCAATAAAAACTACACCCAAATTAATAAAAGAAATTGAGGAATTTGGAAATGTAGCGGGTCTAAAAATTAATAAGGAAAAGACCAAAATGATAACGAAAAATACAATAGCAAAACAAGTAGAGAAATTAGCAAAAGACTCAGGATTACAGGTAGTCAAAAAAGTGAAATACTTAGGGATAAATTTGACAGCCAGAAGTACAATGATAAAAGAGAATAACTATGGACCTTTGGTCCAAAAAATAAAAGAAGATTTGGAAAATTGGGGGAAATTAAAATTGTCATTGTTGGGGAGAATCGCAGCGATAAAATCAAATATACTGCCAAGACTCCTTTATTTATTCCAAACAATCCCAATAAAATTAGATAAGAAATTCTTTAGCAATTTGGACAAAATAACTACAAAATTTGTGTGGGAGGGGAAAAAAATCAAGAATTAAATTAAGTATACTACAAGATGACAAAACTAGAGGTGGATTTGGACTCCCGGCATGGGAAAAATATTATAAAGGCTCAAGCTTAACATGGATTAGAGAATGGGTAACCCTGGAAAATCAAAGTTTATTAAATTTAGAAGGTCACGATTTAATGAAGGGATGGCATGCCTTTATATGGAGCCCTAGAAATAAAATATACAAACATTTTAATAACCATATTATTAGGAAATCATTAATTGGCATATGGCAAGAGATAAAAAGTAAACACTACATGAAAGTTCCCGGCTGGTTATCAACGATAGAAGCAATAACATACCCCAACATATTAGCAAAACAAAAACCGTTAAGATACAGAGAAATATTAGATTCACAAGGAGTATTGAAAACAAGGGAAGAACTCAATGAACAAGGAATATCAATAGACTGGTGGCCCTATTCACAAATAAAAATAAGATACAGAAAAGATCAAGAGGAGGGAGAAATAGATCCAAAACCAAACAGATTAGACAAATTATTAGAATCCAAAGAAGGAAAACTAATTTCAAAAATTTATAAATACTTACTAGAATTTGATTTGGCAGAAGAACTGGTTAAAGGACAGATGATAGCATGGGCAAAGAACATCGGGCACAGCATACAGTTAGAAGAATGGGAAAGGGTATGGGAAAACAATTACAGTATGACAAAATCGGTAGCATATAAGGAGAATCATTATAAGATGTGGTACAGATGGTATCTGGCTCCTTCGAGGCTAGCGAAAATGTACCCGAATGTAAATCCTGTTTGTTGGAAATGTAAACAAGCCCAGGGTACTTTCTTCCATGCTTGGTGGCTTTGCCCAGAAATATTGGAAAAAAATAAAAACATGGATAGTAGAAATAATAGACCAAGAAATTGAATTAGAACCAGAAGTTTTCTTATTAGGCATGATTAAAGGGAATATTAGAAAAGACATAAAATATTTAACACTACATATAATTACGGCGGCTAGACTGGCACTAGCACAATTGTGGAAAACAGATCGTTTGCCAACAGATCAGGAAGTAATTCAAAAAATTTATACATGTGCAGAAATGGATAAATTAACTTTAGAATTAAAAGACAAGGAAGACTCAAAATATTTTATAGTATGGAATAGATGATACAAGTGGATAAATCAAAGGAAAAAAGGGTAAAGACAAAAATTAGGGGAAATTAACGTAACAAAGAAGCACCGTCAGATAGATAGAATAGGTAATAAGTCACTGTTTGTATATATGTGTATATATAATCACATGTATTTAGTTTGTTTGTGGTGTTGTGTATTGATTATGTAATTTTATGATTGAGAAAATTTGTATATTTTTTCTTTTTTAATATTTTGAAATTTAATAAAGTTTGTTTTTAAAATTAAAAAAAAAAGGCAGAATATTATATTTCCCTGGATGAGAAATGGAGAAACATGTTTTAAAGACTGTAGGAAGTTAGCACCCACCCCTTTCCTGGAAGAGTGAAATATTTTAGGAAATATGAAAAAGGCAGAATATTATATTTCCCTGGATGAGAAATATGAGAAGCATATTTTACAGACAAAGCAGCTCCCACCTTCCTGCCCCCCACTCTTTGTCAATGGGCCATTAAGGCCTGGGCTAGTCTATTCTACATAACAAAGATCTACCTCCTTCAGGCAGAGCCATAGTAGGAATTGCCAAAGATAGGATTAGCCCTCTACACAATAGCAGCAGAAACTCACCACATGTGACCTGGGAAGCGCATGTGACCATCAGCCAGCAAGACCCCCACCCCCTGGGAGTCTGACAACCAATCAGGATACTCTTTCGGGGCCCCAAGAAATGCAGAGCCAGAGAGAGCATAAAACCTGGAAAACTTGCTGTATCTGCCCCTTTTTCTGTTCAGGAACTCAAGCCATGTGATCCTGTCCACCATTAAACCATCTTTCCAAGCAGTCTCCATGTTTCCAGTGTCTGTTTCCCCACTTGGAGCAGAACCTAAAAGGATGTTTCTTCCAACAATTGGCGAGCCAGTGGGACTCCAAGCTAACCTAACCAATAGACCAGGCCCAGGTAAGCCTCCCTTGCTAGCAGCAGACCCATTGAGTCTGTGGGTATGTTTTCCTGGACCTTGGCCATTTGGAACTAGGTTTTAAAGGGGTTTTGAGTTTGAGCTCAAAGGCTGCTTGGAAAGAAGGTGAGTACCTCTAAATTTTAATTTAAAGCATGGGAAAAAAGCATGGGAAATATGTGTATGCCTGCATGTGTGTGAGTGAAGGCCCTTCTCCCACGTACAGCTGGATCTTGCTTCCTCTGTGCATTTCCTAGCTGCAGAAAGACTAACAGTCTGGAGAGCATGGGGGTTTTGCCAGAGCACAGGACCTTCTGTAAGGGAAGGAGGAAGTGTGTGTTTGGGATTCTACCTGGAAAACAGTCTGATTTCACCTCTTTGAGTGACCTCTAGCCGCACCTCTGCCTACTGCTAGCTCCACTGAGCCATGACCGGTAGGATAGAGAAAGCAAGGGGGGGTTGCCAAATGTGGAACTTTGTGTTTAAAAGGAATGGAAGCCGAGCAAACAGAAGCGTGTGAAGGGGTGGTGGTAATAAAATTGTGAAAGGGAAACCCGGTTTTGTCCAGCCCAGACACGGGGCGAGCGTGTGTGTGTGTAAGAGGAGGTGCCCACACCTGGCTGCAGGGATCAGCAGGTCCTCGCGGATCCCCTTTTTGGATCCGAAAAGTTGTGGTGATTCCCTAGAGGAAGGGGCCCATACTTCGCAAGGGAATCGAAGTCCTTCCCAGAGCTTTTTCCTCTGAAAACTGAGAGCGTGCCACCCGGCTAAGTCGAAGTGATCCTTCCGGAGAAAAGGAAAGGGTCATGGGTAGCGATAGTTCGCGGGTGGCGGGGACCCCAGTAGATGAAGTGCTCGCGGCCTGGGACGCCAGGCGGGTGCCCATATTGAGGGGCATGGATAAAAGGAAATTAGGAAAATTGTGTCAAAAATGGGCTTTGCTAAGAGATAACACCGGGAGACAAATTTGGCTAAATAAAGGTACTTAAAAGAAAAGGGAAATATATAAATAGGAATGTTGGGTTTTTGTTTGTTTGTTTTGTTTGTTTGTTTGTCTCTCTGTCTTCTATGCAACCACGTGGTATGTTTAAGATTTGTGCCTTCCCTAATTTAACTGAGATTTATGTGGGAATGATCAGTGTGTGTGAAATCTCAGAGTTCTGTTTTCTTCTCTTCGTCTTCTTTGTTTTATGTGTGTGTGTCTAAGTCTTTGTGCGCCCTCGAGGTAATTATAACTGTAAAATGTATCTGATCTCTAGAGACAAGAATTTTAAATTGTTAGAAAAGGAAAAAAAAAAGGTTGAAGCAATGAAAATGGGGGAGAGAGAGAAAAAAGAAAGAAAGAGCCTTTGCCCTGTGTTTGTCTGGCCAACAAACACAGATTAAAGAGAGCATTTCATTTCATTTCTGTTTTTTTTCTCCTCCTCTCTCTGTATCTTAAAGTAACAACTCAAGTTTATGAGAAAACGTTTTAAGTTTGTTTACAAGGAAAAAATCAGTCTTGCATTTACTGTATGTGTTTAAATGGGTTTACCTGTTTATCTCTTTCCTGAAGCATGTGAATCCAGTTTTTTCTTATCTGTTGTGTCTCCATTTTGTTGAAACTGCATTATCTGTTTAGTAACTGCAATACTGTTGTGTTGTTTCTTTTCAAACTCTGCCTGCAAACTATCTACACCCCCCCATCTCTAATCCTGTTACAATGCCTTTCCTGTGAAGATTACCCACAAAAGGGGGGAGGGGACCCTGTTCTCATGTCTTTCAGCCCTGCACAGATGACTCTGCAACTGTGGAAGCAGAGCACATGGATCCAGATGCTGCCTCCAAAGGAGACCTTCCATCAGTTTGAACCAGAAATTGGGTTTGAATCCAGTCTCCACTGAAAGTCATCACAGCAACCAGAGTGGAGCAGATCTTCCCAAACCTGACTGACCAGCCTTACCACAAAGCATGCTACCCAGCAGACATGAAAGAAGAGACCCTGAGATGTACAAGTAAAGACCAAAAGACTCTTTTCAATCCTCAGAAGACAGCTGGAAAGACTATGGGGGGAGGGTGGAAATTCATTGTAAGGTTTTCTTTCTTGTCTCATTTATATTGTAATCAGTTTATTGTAAGAATTGTATTTGGGAGTGGTTGCCACAGCAAGTTATGTACACTCTAGATTTCTGTCTGGTGGAGAGGAGAAATATGTCCAAAATGTTTGTATTGCCTGTATTGTAAAAGTAGCTGCATACACATGCACACACAGAGAAACACACTATTCAGAATTAGATTGAAACTATTTCCTTCACTTACCTCCACACAAAGCTTCTCCTAGGTTGATTTTTGCTCTGTAGCACCAAAAGCCCAAGTAGTCATATCTCCCTGCTAATTCCATGGGGAAGGAAGCAATCCCCCTCAGGCAATTCCCTCACTTGAAGAGATAACAGAAAAAGTGATATCCAAAACCCAAGCCCTGACTGTGACTTACAAATGATGCTGCCCAGTTGCCCAGTAAAGGAAGATATATTGCACTGGTGGTCTCATGAGCAGAAATCCCAGGGCTCATTATGTGTAACACCAAAAAAAAAAAAAAGAAAAGAAAAAGAAAAAAAAAGAATGGATATTGTACACTGGCTAACCTCAATTTGGACTCACAAATCCTGGATGCAATAAAGAGCTAGGGCAGGTTCAGTAACCAACCCTTGGAAATGGGCAGCCTGCAATTTAAAGGAAAACCATGGCTATGAAAATTTTTTGGGATATGTGCTTGCTTGAAACCTGACTGGAAGCTCACAGAAAGTAATATCTGAAATCTGAAATTAATTGGCATGGAAAATTGGATACTTTAAAATTCTTACCAGAAATTTTTTCCTGGCTGCTAGACCTTCATGGTTGAAAGCTTTTGGAAGCCACTGAAGGAATCCTTTTCTGTTGCCTCTATCAATGCCTCCCCTTTGCATTAGAAAATTGAAAGCACCCATTAAGCCTCCCTGATGTGATCAATTTTAATCTTTTGCCAAGAACTTGTTTCAAAACTCATGTTTTGAAAAAAAAAGTAGGGATTGTAGGAAGTTAGCACCCACCCCTTTCCTGGAAGAGTGAAATATTTTAGGAAATATGAAAAAGGCAGAATATTATATTTCCCTGGATGAGAAATATGAGAAGCATATTTTACAGACAAAGCAGCTCCCACCTTCCTGCCCCCCACTCTTTGTCAATGGGCCATTAAGGCCTGGGCTAGTCTATTCTACATAACAAAGATCTACCTCCTTCAGGCAGAGCCATAGTAGGAATTGCCAAAGATAGGATTAGCCCTCTACACAATAGCAGCAGAAACTCACCACATGTGACCTGGGAAGCGCATGTGACCATCAGCCAGCAAGACCCCCACCCCCTGGGAGTCTGACAACCAATCAGGATACTCTTTCGGGGCCCCAAGAAATGCAGAGCCAGAGAGAGCATAAAACCTGGAAAACTTGCTGTATCTGCCCCTTTTTCTGTTCAGGAACTCAAGCCATGTGATCCTGTCCACCATTAAACCATCTTTCCAAGCAGTCTCCATGTTTCCAGTGTCTGTTTCCCCACTTGGAGCAGAACCTAAAAGGATGTTTCTTCCAACAAGACAAAGCAACTTCCTGCCTCCCCCCCCCACCTTTGTTAATGGGCCAGAAGCAGAAACTCAATCCTTTGTCAAAGGACCATCATCTGCAACACAGAAACTCACCACATGGCACCTGGGAAGATTACATCAGCCAGCAAGGCTAGCTAAGACCCCCACCCCCTGGGAGTCTGACAACCAATCAGGATACTCTTTCAGGGCCCCAGGAAATTCAAAGCCAGGGAGAGCATAAAAACCCGGGGACTCGCCCCTTTTCTGTTCAGGAACTCAAGCCATGTGATCCTGTCCACCATTAAACCATCTTTCCAAGCAGTCTCCATGTTTCCAGTGTCTTTTTCCCCACTTGGAGCTGAACCCAGAAGGATATTTCTTCCTACAGTCTAGAGAAAAAAGGACTAGGGGTGACATGATAGCAGTATTCCAGTATTTGAAGGGCTGCCTCAAATGAAGAGGGGGTCAACTTATTTTCCAAAGCACCAGAAGGCAAGACAAGAAACAATGGATGTAAACTGATCAAGGAGAGAAGCTACCTGGAATTAAGGAGAAACTTCCTAACAGTGAGAACAATTAACCAGTGGAATAGCTTGCCTTCAGAAGTTTTGGGTGCTTCATCACTGGAGGTTTTTAAGAAGAGACTGGACAGCCACCTGTCTGAAATGGTATGGAATCTCCTGCTTGAGCAGGGGGTTGGACTAGAAGACCTCCAAGGTCCCTTCCAGCTCTACTTTGATTGATTGAAATAGGACTGCTGTATTCTTTTCCCCCTTCTCAACCAGCTTCTCCCCTTAAACCAGTAAACATTTAACTGAACATCAATAGAAGTACGACAGCTAAATGGGCTCCTTTATTTCAGAGGCAGTTGCTGTGAAGCATAGCAAGAAAGGACTGGAATCTGGGTTTTTTTTTTAAAGGAGGCATAATGTTGACTCTTTGAGAAAGCAGGAAGTAATAAAACATGAAAAACAAGCCACAAAAGCAAAAAAAAAAACCCCCAAAGCTTCAAGTAGAATTATTTGAATCTCTCTGATGTTCCAATAGCTAAAAAGAATTCTGAAGAAAACCGATAGAGGTAGGTGTGGAAGAGAAGCTGCTTAGCAAAATTGCAGGTGCCTGCTGTCTTCTCCTCCCATCAGAACCTTCTATCTAGCATCAACAGAGTTGCCATTGAAAGGGAAACAATAATAAGGATATAATAAATAATGCTAGGATATGATATACTGGTATACTAGATTCTGTAACCATTAGGTTCCTGTAATACATATATGCCTTTGTATTTGTATCACACGTATTATTCCTTTCTATTTGTATCTCCTGTTACAAACATATTGTTATTAGGCCTCTGTAATGTATCTGGTATTTGTCAAACGTATGTCCCTGCCATTTGACCTGAACTCATATCAATCTATCTAAAAGCATGGTACGTATCTCAGTTGAAACTACAGCCATCAACAAAGGGATAATTTACACCTCAGCCCTAATTTATGTTTCATCTGGATAAACTCCTGCTTTCCAGAGCCAGGGGGCCAAAGTGGCCAATTGAGTAAACAAAGAAATGCTCAAGGATGACTAATTGGGAAGTTTCTATTCCCCCTTGCAGGGCAACAAGGAATACACAAACCTAAATTAGGAGGCCAGAATTGGGTACTAAGATGACGTCTCTGAGGGTATAAAAGGACGCTATACCTTCCCCAAGGTGTGGCTATCTCCTCGCATGCATTGTATCTGTATGTTCTGGATATAGTTCCACCCAGTATTTTGTTTTTGGCCATAAATAAAATATGCTTTTTTGCAAGCCTCGTCTTGAGTCTCTCTTTTTGGCATTCTGGTGACTCACGTATATTTTGGGACCTTACACCATTAAAGCTGCAAGCTTCACCCAGGTGTGGGAGGAGAACGAAGGAGATGCTCTTTTGCTGCTCTGCAACCACCAGCAAACAGTACAGCAGCCAAACAAAAGATGTTGTTTTCCTTCAGGAGTGGAGAGTGCAAAAAGTGGGGAAAAAAGCATAGCTGTGGGAAGTACACCCCAAAAGGACAGTGCCAGAAACCTCACAGCACCAGAAACCTCAGAAAACAGTGCCAAGAAACTCAAGCCAGCTCTTCCCCCTTTAAGAAAACCCCAGGCAAAAGCACCAGCTGAAAAGAACACTTAAGTAGAGCCATTAAGATAAGGAGAATCAGGCTAAAAACAAACTCTCTAAGATAAACTGAAACTCCCTTTTTCCTGCCTCCCTGACAGGATTAACTCTTAGGACAGGAAAAACAGAAGACCTGGGACCAAGGAAAACTGGAAAACAAAACCCAGGGCAATCAGAAGCACATAAAAACCCATCAAGCTGCAGGAGCTTCAAAGGGGAATTAAGCATAAAAAACTCAGTCACACTTCCAAATTTGCTTGCAAGGCAGGAACGCTCCAGCTGTGTCACTACTTTTCTTGCCTTCCTGAATTAAAGGATCCCTTTTCTGGCAGCTGCTTTCATGTCTATTTATTCTCAGCATTGGTGACTGCTTCCCAGCTGGGAAATGAACACAGGAAATTTTCTTCCAACATAGCAACGCAGCAACACAAAGCACAATATAAAAAATTGCAAGAGCTCTACATGCAGCTGTTAACAGGGGAAAACCTCAGAGGCAACTTAAGGCAGAGCAGGCTTAAGAAAGAAATGTTGATGTATAGTAGTAATAGTTATCAAGCATAGTATACAACAGGGGTGGACAAGATACGTGGACTTCAACTTCTAGAATTCCCCAGCCAGCATGGCTGGCTGGGAAATTCTGGGAGTTAAAATCCATGTGTCTTAAAGTTGCCAAGATTGGGAATTCTTGGTATACAGGTAGTCCTCAACTTATGACCACAACAGGGACCAGAAAGTTCATAATTGAGTGGTGCAGTAATTAAGTGAAGTATTTTACCTTTTTTGCCATGGTTGTTGAGTGAATCCCTGTGGTTGTTAAACAAAACATCACATGACTACAACTTGCGACCTTCCCTGCCAGCTTCCTCTCTGACTTTGCATCTTGGAAGCTGGATGGAAGGTCACAAATGGTTGTCTCATGATTGCCAAGCATCCAAATCACAATTATGAGACTGGGGGATGATGAAACTGTTGTAAGCACAAGGACCAGCCCCAAGTCACTTTTTTCAGGTCAGTCATAACTTTGAACAGTCACCAAATGAATGGACATTAGTGTGATGGAATGTGTACCTGGAGGAGCAGAGAGAGAGACATTTGAAAGCTCAGAGTTTTCCCAGAAAGAAAAGATGGTGCAATGTCTTAATCTGAGCATCTTTCTAAAAAAGCCAAAAGTTTCCCTGTTTGTTCCTGCAGGTACATGTTCTATCACATCAAGTGAGAACAACCTGTACAGGAAATTGTAACAAAACAATGGTTTTTTTCCCCATTCAATCTTGTCTAATTCTCAGTGATTTGCCTGGATAAGTCCCCGCGGTTTTCTTGGCAAGGTTTTTCAAAAGTGGTTTGTCACAGACTCCTTCCTAGGGCTGAGAGAAAGTGACTGGCCCAAGGTCACCCAACTGGTTTTGTGCCTAAGGCGGGACTAGAAATCCCAGTCTCCTGGTTTCGAGCCCGATACCTTAACCACTATGCTAAACCCTTAGAATAATACTAGTATAAACACTGCCATAGTAACAGTAATTGAAGATTAATAGTATATTGCAATAGTCATTGCAGAGATATGCAGATAATGGTGCAGAGATAATGATAGAATAGAATATAAGAAGTACTTGTGTATCACTTTGGTTTTTTCCAAATAAAACATCTCTCCCTCTTGTAGGGAGACATAAGAAAACTACCTGTCCAGGGTCCAGTGCTTCTGTGTCTCCCTTGAGACTGGATCAATCTAACTGGGTGCAGTTTAACAAAGAATCTAAGACACAAGGCATTCAGTTACGTCAGATCTAACAGATCTCCCTATAATGTGACTAACGCCTAAGTTAATTGAACAGGATAAAGTTTAGCTTCCTAATATATTCTTTCATGTTCTGTAGAAGTTTAGTTGTGAAGAAAAACTGCCAGTGTGTAAAATTATTCTAAGAATTTTGCCTATCAAAGACAAGATAGATTTGTTGTATATTTTGTAATTCATGGAATTACTTCTTTGGAAAAAGTGTGAGATCCAATATTTTAGAGGAGGAATAGCAGGAAACCAGAAGTTCTCAGGAGCTTGTTAATTTTGCCACCTTTTTGTTTTGTTTAACCCCAGGACTTATTTTCCAGTGAAAAAGGGCAGACTTGGATCACTACTGGCAAAGTTTACCACCAAGTGAGTGACACAGAGCCATGGTTTTAATTGTTTCATTCTTACTACCTTGTTTCCCCAGAAATACGATATGTCCTGAAAATAAGGCCAAGCCTGATTTTTGGGGTGGGCATATACGCCCTCCCCTGAAAATAAGCCCTAGTGAAGGGGTGGGTGTGGCCAGCACAGGAGGCAGCACTTCCCTTCCCCGGTCAGCTAACGGCAGCTGGGCCCCTTAATCGCGACCCACGGATCAGCTGAGCTGATTGGGAGCTACCTCTCTGTTCTCTCTCTCCCCAGTGTTCTTGGCGCTCGCCCACCCTCCCGCCCGCCTTCCATCCATCCATCCATCCATCCATCCATCCCCCTTGCTTGCAAACTCCTGCCCCACTTGCAAGCAGCCGCCCAGCACCTCTTGCCACATAGTGCCCACCCAGCGGACAACCCGCCCCCCCTCCAGCCAGGCAGAGCACCACTCACCAACTGAGCGGTAAGAGGCCGGTCGGGCCAGCCACCTGCTGCTGAGTCTTCCAGGAGCCAGGGCAGAGAGTCTTCTGGCAGCGGCCACTCTGGGAGTGCGCTTCCTGCTCTATGGTTCCAGCTCCATGAGGGGCTGCAGCTCCCTTCGCCCTTCGCTGCCTCTCTGCCCCAGCTGCCAGAAGACATGGCAGCAGGCGGCTGGCCCGACTGGCCTCTTCTCCGCTTCCAGCAGCTTCCAGCTGGGGTTTATGTCTTGTGGCCTGCTCCATCCCCATCCCCTGCCCCACCTGCCACCCCCAAATTGCGCCCCACCGCGAGACGCACATCTTACCGGAGACTGGTAGCTCCGTCACATCTCTCGGCTGGTCTGTGCAGGGAAACTCCTTGCATGGTAAAGAAAAACTTCTCGCGAGTTCGGCTTCGGCTGATGCTGTGCAATGCCAGGTCCGTAGTAAATAAAGCCCCCCTCATCTGTGATCTTGTTCAGGAGGGGGGTGCGGACCTGGCAGGTATTACGGAGACCTGGTTGGGCCAGGAGGGGGGGGGTTCCCCTCGTTGAAATGTGCCCGCCAGGTTTCCAAGCATTCCATCAGCCGAGGTCACAGGGGAGGGGCGGGGGGGGTAGCGGTTATCATTAAAGAAGGTCTGAGACCGAGGGAGGCCACTGTTCCTCAGACGGCCGGCTGTGAATCCCTTTTTGTGAAATGGGGTCATGGGGTTCAGATGGGTTTGCTGATCACGTACCTGGCTCCCTGCCACGTGGCAACAGCCCTTCCCGAGCTACTCAACATCATCGCCGCGGTGGCGGTTGATACCCCTAAGCTTATGGTCATGGGGGATTTCAACCTGCCGTCCGTGGGTGAGACGTCAGAGATGGCTCGGGAGTTCATGGCTTCCATGACAGCTATGGACCTGACCCAGTTAATTCATGGCCCTACCCACACAGGGGGAAACACGCTGGATCTGGCTTTTGTCTCTGGACAGTGGTTGAGGGATCTTGATATAGGGGATATAGTTACTGAACCCTTGTCATGGTCAGATCACTCTCTCCTTCGTCTCGACTTTCGAACCGCTGCACCCCGCCGCAGGGAGGCGGAGCCGGTCAGATGGTTCCGCCCCAGGCGCCTGATGGAACCTGACAGATTCCAGACGGAGCTTGGGCCATTTCCTGAGGTTCTGGCACACGCCTCGACTGGAGACCTGGTGGCCGCCTGGGATAGGGCGGCTGCTGGTGCTCTGGATCGGGTCGTGCCTTTGCGGCCTCTGACCCGGAGCCGATCTCAATTGGCTCCTTGGTTTACCGAGGAGCTGAGGGAGTTGAAGCGCCGGAAAAGACGCCTAGAGAGTAGTTGGAGGGCCAGTCTTCTTGAATCTGACCGGACACTAGTAAGATCCCACATTAGGAATTACTTAGTGGCGATAAAAGCAGCGAAATGTAGTTATTTTGCTGCTCTTATTGCGTCATCAGATAATCGCCCGGCCGCCCTCTTTAGGGTGACCCGCTCCCTGCTCCACCAGGAAGCGCGGGAGGACCCCTTGGAGGGTAGAGCCGAGGATTTTGTTCAGTATCTGTATGACAAAATCACTCAGATTCGGGAAGATTTGGACTCCGACTGGGTAGTCTCAGGGGGAGAGACAGGGGCAGGTCTTGAGAATGTTATCTGGGATGAGTTTGATCCTGTGACCCCTGAGGACGTGGACAGGATTCTGGGTAGACTGAACGCGACCACTTGTTTATTGGACCCGTGTCCTTCCTGGTTAGTACTGGCTTCCCGGGAAGTGACACGAGGCTGGCTCCAGGGGATTATAAACGCTTCGCTGAGTGAGGGTGACTTTCCCGCCGCCTTGAAAGAGGCGGTGGTGAGGCCTCTCCTCAAGAAGCCTTCCCTGGACCCGGCAATGTTGGTAAATTATCATCCGGTCTCCAATCTTCGCTTTGTTGCGAAGGTTGTTGAGAGTGTGGTCGCGCAACAGCTCCCCCAGCACCTGGATGAAACGACGTATCTGGATCCGTTCCAGTCGGGCTTCAGGCCCGGGTACAGCACGGAAACGGCATTGGTCGCGTTGGTTGATGATCTCTGGAGGGCTCGGGACAGGGGGTGCTCCTCTGTCCTGGTCCTGTTAGATCTCTCAGCGGCTTTTGATACCATCGACCATGGTATCATGCTGCACCGGTTGGAAGAGTTGGGGGTGGGAGGCACTGTGTTGCGGTGGTTCTCCTCCTTTCTCTCTGACCGGTCGCAGTCTGTGTTGACAGGGGGACAGAGGTAGACCCCGAGGCCCCTCATATGTGGGGTGCCACAAGGGTCGGTCCTCTCGCCTCTCCTGTTCAACATTTATGTGAAGCCGCTGGGCGAGATCATCCGTGGTTTCGGGGTGGAGTACCATCAGTACGCTGACGACACCCAGCTGTACATCTCCACCCCGGATCACCCCAACGATGCCCTTGAAGTGATGTCCCGGTGCCTGGAGGCCGTACGGATCTGGATGGGGAGGAACAGGCTCAGGCTCAACCCATCCAAGACTGAGTGGCTGTGGTTTCCGACGTCCCGATATAGTCAGTTGACGCCATCACTGACTATTGGGGGCGAATCATTGGCCCCCACGGAGAGGGCTCGCAACTTGGGCGTCCTCCTGGATTCACGGCTGTCTTTAGAAGAGCACTTGACGGCCGTGACCGGGAGGATTTTTCATCAGGTTCGCCTGATTCGCCAGTTGCGTCCCTTTCTGGATCGGGACTCTTTACGCACGGTCACTCATGCCCTTGTCACCTCCCGCCTGGACTATTGCAACGCTCTCTACATGGGGCTCCCCTTGAGGAGCACCCGGAGGCTCCAACTGGCGCAGAGTGCGGCCGCGCGGGTGGTAATGGGAGCGACATGGTGTTCCCATGTAACACCTCTCCTGCGCGAGCTGCACTGGCTCCCGGTGGTCTTCCGGGTGCGCTTCAAGGTTTTGGTTACCACCTTTAAAGCGCTCCATGGCTTAGGACCCGGGTACTTGCGGGACCGCCTACTACCACCAATAGCCTCCCACCGGCCGGTACGCTCCCATAGAGAGGGGCTCCTCCGGGTGCCGTCAGCCAAACAATGCCGACTGGCGGCCCCCAGGGGGAGAGCCTTCTCTGTGGGGGCACCTACTATCTGGAACGAGCTCCCCCCAGAGATACGGAGGATCCCGGATCTGCGCACCTTCCGCCGCGCCTTAAAGACCTTACTATTTCACCAGGCCGGCCTGGCCTAATTTTCCCCCTCTTTTATAAAAGATTTTTAAAATTTTAAATATCTTTTAGTATTTATATATTCAATTTTAAATTGGTTTTAAAAGTTTGGGGTTTTAAATTTGTCGGGGCCAAAATTATTTAATTTGATTTTATTCTATTTTTTAAATTTTGTATTGTATGTGTTTTTATTGTCTGGCTGTGCACCGCCCTGAGTCCTTCGGGAGTAGGGCGGTATAGAAATCTAATAAATAAATAAATAAATAAATAAATAAATTGCTCGCACTCATGAGAAGTTTTTCTTTACTGTGCAAGGTGTTTCGCTGCACAGACCGGCCGAGAGTTGCGATGGAGCTGCCAGTCTCCGGTAAGATGTGCGTCTTGTGGCCCACCCCGCCCCATATGCCACCCCCAAATTACGCCCCACTGCGAGGCGCACGTCTTACCGGAGACTTGCAGCTCCGTCGCGTCCCTTGCCGTTGTGTCCAGGAAAACACGTAAAAAAAACCTTCTCGCGAGTTCAAGAAGTTTGATTGAATTTGCGAGAAGGTTTTTTTTACAGCGTGTTTCCCTGGACACAACGGCAAGGGACGCGACGGAGCTGGAAAGGTAAGATGTGAGTCTTGCTTCTCGACCACCCAACCTGCCACCCCCAAATTGCATCCCTAAAGGGGGCGAGTGGCTAAGCAAGGGGCAGGAGCCCTGTGTTCTGCCCCAGCTATGGACCCCAAAGAATGCAGCACACACAAAGTCTGTACAAACCTTAGTTTTACTAAATTAAATAAGTTTTTTTTTCCAAACAAAGGCTGTTAATTAACTTTCTTAACAGCCTACAAGAATCCAAAGAATAAATAATCTTAATCTTACTATGGTTGTCAGAAAGCCCAGAAGCAATTTGCAAAGAACTAAGATTGAGGCACAAAGGAGAGTGAACGAAGTTGTTCCCTGCAAATTGCTTCAGTCAGCGTTCCTCCTTAAATAGGCTAAGTGAGTGGCCAATTAGCCCCAAGCCTTACTCTCGAGGAGACCTCCTCCTGAGGAGCCACTCCTGCCTTTTGGCAGCTCTGCGTGCCCATGCATTGAGAAGAGGCTCCTCCTCTTCGTCCTCTTCACTTAAGGGAGCTTCTGGAGGTTCTGAAGGCCCTGGCTGAATCCCCGCCTCTGGCACCACATCTTCTCCAGCCTCATTGTCTGACTCGAGTGCCAGCTGCACAGGCTGCTGGTGCAGCACCACACCAGCCTCCTCGCTGTCTGAATCAGCCACCAGCCACACAGGCCACATACGGGCCACAACACCCTGCCATGCCATGCC
The DNA here is from genome assembly GCF_029215685.1 of Pituophis catenifer annectens. Lineage (NCBI taxonomy): Eukaryota > Metazoa > Chordata > Lepidosauria > Squamata > Colubridae > Pituophis > Pituophis catenifer. The sequence continues at coordinate 92,380,365 of NW_027256885.1, read as the reverse complement.
CAGTGAGGGGGGGAGAAGAGATGGCAAGGGGAGCCATGTCTCGCTCCACGTGTCTCACTTCTCCCCCACCCCACCTGCCAGAAATCCCAGAAATAAGTCTTTGTGAGACTCGTTACGCCAGTGCCGCCACCTCGTGGAGCAGGACTCTGCAAGGCTTGTGCTGTTGCACGCACAAATGGCAGCACTGCTGCGAGGTTCGAGATACCGGCGCAGCCGCGAGTGGCAGGACGCCAGCTGTGCCAGTATGATGAAGTTCACGGCGGTGCTGCAGTTCGTGCGTGCAACGGCACAACAAGCCTTGCAGAGTCTTGCTCCACGAGGCAGTGGTGGCGGGACACGTCAGGGCAGCGCTGGCCAGCCGTTCAGCCAGCGCGAAGAACAGAGAGTGGAGGCAACAGCAGTGACGGGACATCCAGCCCCACGCTCGCTGCCTCCTGCACCCTCAAAATAATTAGACCCCCCGATAATAAGGCCAAGCCTTTATTTCAGGGTTCAAAAGAAAATAAGACCCTGTCTTATTTTCGGGGAAACACGGTAAGTATTCCTTTCCTTCATCACCTTCTCCTCTCCTTTCCCAGCAGGAGGTCTCTTAGTGAAACCCATAACCCAAACCAGCTCTTTCCCTGCTAGAGACAATAAATATCAGAAAAATAACCCCTCTCTCCCCAAGTGACACTATGGGGAATATCTTAAAAATCTTAATCAAGGCCAGAGAAGGAAGTGAGAGACTGCCTAATTTCCATGCTATATTGTACAAGATAAAGGAGGGGTGTGTGCTCTAAGAATGAGTGAATCGTTGGTGGAATTTGAGGCCCATTTATTTATTTATTTATTTATTTATTAGATTTTTATACCGCCCCCTCTCCCGAAGGACTCGGGGCGGTGCACAGCCAAAGTTAAAAACATACAATATAAACTATTAAAATACGTTTAAAACAGAATTAAATCTAAAATGGCTCCCCAATTTAAAATGCCTTACCCATACCCCTATAAAAAGACGAATTTAAAATTTAAAAATTTAAAATTTCCACATTTAAAAAGGGGGAAGATTTAGGCCAGGCCAGCTTGATAAAATAGAAAAGTCTTAAGCGCGCGGCGGAAGGTGCGCAGATCCGGGATCCTACGTATCTCCGGGGGGAGCTCGTTCCAAATCGTAGGTGCCCCCACAGAGAAGGCTCTCCCCCTAGGGGCCGACAGCCGACATTGTTTGGCCGACGGCACCCGGAGGAGCCCCTCTCTATGGGAGCGTACTGGCCGGTGGGAGGCTATTGGTGGTAGCAGGCGGTCCCGTAAATAACCAGGTCCTAAGCCATGGAGCGCTTTAAAGGTGATAACCAGAACCTTGAAGCGCACTCGGAAGACCACCGGGAGCCAGTGCAGCTCGCGCATTGAAGTGAGGTGAGTGGAGAGGCAAAACACACCAGCGGAGAACAAGAAGGCGAGCCGGTGAGTGAGTGGGGCCCAGCTGTGGAGCAGGGAGGAAAACCATCCATGGGGCAGAGAGGCAAGCTGACTGAGGGCAAAGCAACAACCAGCAGAGAAGGAAAAGGCGAACCAGTGAGAGAGAGAGAGAGAGGAGCAGGGAGGAGGAGGAGGAGAACCAGCTGTGGAGAGGAGAAAAGAGACGAGCTTGCCATGGGCCATCCAGGCGGTCCTGTTGCTGGGAGAAGCAGCACAAACGGGAGCCATGTGGCTGAGGAGCCAAGAGCAGTGGCAGCACAGCAGACAAGAGAGCCGGCAGCGAGAGGCAGCACAATGAAGCAGATCCTGAGGGGAGCGTGGAAAGCAACGGGAGAGAATCGGTGCAACCGGAGGCTGCTGGTGTTGGTGGAGCATTTCAGCACAGTGGATCAGCAAACCAGTGACTGAGAACGGCAACAGAACAGCATGGGAGACCAACAGGGGAGGAGGGGGGACTGAGAAAAGCAGGGAGAGCTGAATACCCGATAGTGGCAGGAGAAAAACAAGTAGGAAGGGAGGATAAAAAGGCAACACAGGACACAAGGCAAAAGAAAATCAAAGGCAAGTAGGTAATAGCAAGTACAGAACATATAAAGGCAGAGAAGTAAGAGCAGTGATGGGTTCCTCCCGGTTCGGCCCGGTTCCTGCGAGCTGGTAGCGGTGACGATATGACATCACCGAATTGGTTCTCCCCCCGCCCTCCCGCGTTATTCTTACCTTTTATTTGGCCCCACTCCCAATCTATTGCTGCCTCCTGAGTCCCAGCTGATGACTAGAGGGAAAAAAAACTGTTTAAACTCTTGCCGTGGGGCTTCAAAGGGCTGCCCTACAGCTGATCAGTGTTAAAAGAAAACAAATGAGTAGACTGGTGTCTGCAAAAATAAATGGGTAGACCTAGTGGTGGGATTCTACTTCGGTAGAACCAGTTGTTAAGAAGTTAAGTAATTAAGCCAGTGGTTCCCAAAGTGGGCGGTACCATGCCTTAGGGGGGCGGTAAGAGGCAAGAAGGGCGGCAGGGGGGCGCTAGAGGTAAAAGGGGGTGACGGGGGCGCTAAGTGGCAAGGAGGGTGGCCCCCACCCTTTGGCCTGTGCCTCACAGCAGTTACCTCCTTGCAAGCACACAGCAAGAAAAAACAACTCCTTTCAGCTTCAGCATAGGCTAATTAGCCCATTGATTAGATCTGCCTCCCGACTCTCAGCTGATTTGCTCTCAGCTGTTTTGCGCAGGGCTCAGCTGCTTGCTGCAAAGAGCTAAATTGCTGGAGTAGATTTTTTTTTCTCCTTATGCAAATCAAGCTGAAAACGAAATTGAAAGTAAAGCAGGCTGTTGGCTTTGCTGTTGCTGCAAGGCTGGAAAATTAGGCAGGCAGATTTCTTTTCTTTTTCCTCACCAAAAAAGGTAGGTGCAAACAATGGGAAATTTAGGGAAAAAGAGGAGAGTTCAAGATTTTAAAACACAAAAGAAAAAAAGCTCTATTTAACTAGGGAATTGTAATAATTGAGATACTATTAATTGTATATTGTGTTGAAAGCAGAAATGGTTAAGTTGTGGTTTGGAGGAATATATGGGGGAAATTATTTGATTTATTATTATTGGTAAATATAATTAATTGATTTGTAAGAAATTGGATTGCATGGAAATAATTGGAATATTCATGTTCATATTAATATACAAAAAAGATAGTTATATAACTAATTGATTTATATTAAAATGTTGAATTTGTATTAAACAACTGTAATATTACATAATTAACCAATGTGAGTGTCACAAGTAAATGCCTTATTCTCCATTATGTAAATAGTACATGAACAGGGTATCAGGGGTTAACTTATTTTTCACTTCTTAATGTATTCATACTTCACCACTCCCATATATAGCTCCACCCATTGTATATATAAGGAGCTGTATACATCCCTCCTGTGCTTCTATCTGTGAATATTCAGTGAATATAGAATGCCTTATGTAAATAAACAGTGATTTATTTGAACTGATAATTCTCAACTTATTTATTGAGTCTGATCCTGAAAATATCGTAACAATCTGGTAGCAGAGGATGGTTGAATTGACTCAATAAAAACTTAAACATGTCTAAAAGAGATAGGCCCAACACCAGGGCATACAGCAAAGAAATGGAAGCGGATCAAGAAATAATTGATGAGTCCACGAATGCAATTTCGAGAGAATCTGAAGAATACACCACAGACGACGAAGAAATAATAAATGAAGATGATGACCAAGAAGGAAACGAAATAGAAAACAACGAACTCAGGTCAGAGATACTAAAACTTTTAAAAAGCCAAAAGAACGATGAAAGTCTCGTAGCGAACCTCCAAGATATACTAAAAAACGGAGCAGCGAGAGAGAAGCACATCGCTACTGAAAAATCAAAAGACTCAAAAATAGTGAGCGATATGTTTACAGATAAAAACGCAGCGAAGAAGAAAACCAACAGTCCCGTGCAAAATTTCGAATGGCAGCCATCTTGGTTTCAACAGACCCCTAAGATGAGCGAAGCAGAGCCAATCAGAAAGCAGGATTCAAAATATCTGGCGCGAAAAGCCTTACTCGATGCAAAAAATGAAAGAGAAAAAATATACACATCAGAAGAATCAGACACAGAGATCGAAGAAGATTCAACAGACATGCAAGTAAAGTCAGCAATGAAAACGCTTTTTGCAGCATTTGGACCAAAACTGAAGATTACTAAAAAATCAATAAAAAAACAAGCAAGCGAGCCAACGCCTCAAAACCTATCCGCTCCTATCCAGACAGCGAGAGCACTGACGCCTGAACCCAGAGAGCCCTGCAGATACCACCCCACGCCGCAGACGAATCCAAGGACCAGCGCCTTCAGCGAAAGAAAACGAGCGCCCGCTATCACCAGGACTCCTAAGATCGAGCCGGAGACTGATTCATCGGAAGAAGAACAAAGCGAGGGAGCTGCAGCAGCGAGAACCTCTCACGATGACTCCAGGAACGAAATGAGCAACGCGCATGTGCAAGACTACGCAGACAACTTCGGAAGACATGAGAAACGGAGAGAATCATTCAGACTCGTTGCGAGCATCCCCACGCCATTTTGCAACTTTCAACATTTACAAGACCACGGACTACCCCCGGTTGTAAGTAATGGACCCAACAATGTTGGGAATTTACCCAATGACTTCCCAAAACTGAGAATAGATGGCATTAATTTGCAAGAATGGTATCAGCAGCTCCAGGTTGTCTTTATGAAAGAAAACTTGCTATTCTTTATTACTAACCCCCCAAAAAGACCTTGGACTCTAAAATTAGATTGCCTACACCATAGAGCATTTTTCTTATTAATTTCCAGTGTATCTCCTGCCATGTATCACAGTATTAAGCAAAATCTGACTGTCTCAGAAATTATTCAATGCATGTTTAATTTGTTTCACAGTGAAAGTGTAGCCACTACTACAAGAATGTCTAAAGATTTCTTCTCTTCTAGGATAAAGCCAGGGGTTACCATAAGTGAACATTTAATATCTTTAAACAAAATTAGAGCAGAACTGCACCTAAGGGGGGAGGTAATTTCAGATCAAACAATGAAGAGTGTTATCATTAACTCACTTGACCCATCATGGGATAATTATATGTCACATTTAGACACAATCAATCTAGGATATTTATCCATAGAAAATCTATCCAATAAGCTAATAGCTGAAGACAATTCAAGGAGGAGTCGTTGTAACAACCACATGGAACACAAACAATATAAAAAGGTAGCATTTCAAGAAAGACATCATGAATCATTTGGATGCCACAATTGTGGGTCCAAAGAACATAATAGGAGGGATTGTCCTAAAATTCTAAGAGAAAGACATAGATCAGAATATAGAAATAGGTACAACAACAGACAGTCTTCCATTGATAGACATAGGTATAGAAGTCCACCCAACTATAGAGAACATAGAGGGGGCAGAGATAATTCAAAGGATAGAAAGTCTGGTTCACTGAATGGGCTAAACAAACATGACAACATTAACGTACAACAAACAGAGAACGACAATTGGCTTATTGATTCTGGAGCAACTAATCACACTACAAATAATAAAAATATATTATCTTCATTTGTAGAAGATAAATTTGTAATCAAAGTAGCTAATCAAGAAAAGGTTCAAGTCATAGGTAGAGGGAATGTAATCTTACCTGGCCTAGGAAAAATAGAGGGGGTATTACTAATACCTGAAATACCTCATAACATACTTAGTGCAATAAAACTAAGCAGAGATTCTGACATTAACATTGTGTTCTCAAAGGGAAAAGCAACATTAGAAAAAAACAGAATAAATATAGGTACAGTAATAATCAAAGGAGGTCTACCTTACTTAATGACAAAGGAAAAATGGTTACACAACATTGATTCCAATATGGAAGATAACAATGACATAGATAATGGAGACAATAGTAACAGTGACAATGAGGAACATGAAGTAATTCATAATCACAAAGATACATACAATGAAAAAAAACCTAAAATAGGTAAACCAATTCACGATGAGTGTGCTCATGTCTTACATAGGAAATTAGGACATGCCAGTTTTCCTGTAGTGCAAAAGATGACTGAACATGCAGAAGGTGTTAAAATAAAAAATTGTGAAAATTATTTGGAATGCTCAGTATGTAAATCTACAAAACTCAAAACTAGTCCCAGACCTAGAAAGTCAACAAGATCAACCAACAAAATTTTTGATTTGGTACACATGGATCTAGTTGGTCCATTAACACCATCAATCACTTATAAAAAGCGTTACTTTCTAACCATTGTGGATGATTATAGTCGTTATGGATTTGTTTACACATTAAAACATAAAGATGAAACCTTTCAGAAATTTAAGGAGTTTTACAAATGTATAGAAACACAACACAATATTAAAATAAAACAAATCATGACAGATAGGGGATGTGAATTCATGTCTAAGGAATTCTCCCAATGGCTAAAAGACAAAGGAATGTTACATTACACATCTAGCCCATTTTCTGCATTCCAGAATGGAGTGGCAGAGAGAAAGAACTCAACATTACAAACCATGATTAGATGCACATTAGAAGATGCTGGCTTAGGTAAACAATTCTGGTCAGAAGCCCTACAATACTCCAATTACACACAAAATAGAACTTGGTCCAGCATTGTAAATAAGACACCATATGAAGTAATGTATAATAGGAAACCAAAATTAGCACACATGCACATATTTGGAGTCACTGCAGACGTACACATACCTAAACAATTGAGACGCAAAGGTGAGAACGTATCCAGAAGACTTAGCTTCATGGGATACGAGACAGGTACAAAAGGATACAGATTTATCGATAATAATAACAAATTTATAGTTTCCAGAACGGCTGTGTTCCATGAACAGGCCAACTGGTCTAAAATACATCTTAATGAAATATTCACAAACACCAACCCAGACACTAAACTCCAAGAAAAAAGGACTAGAGAAGAACACAGTCACAACACGCATAAAAATAAAATCAAAACATGGACAAACAGTCAACACAAAATAAGGACAGATTCATTAACTAAAAAGGAAGCAAGGTATTTACATGACAATGATAGTAAACCAGAAAGAACAATCAGAAGTAGCAGAAATCAAGTGCCAAACAAATACAAAGATTATGTAATGTATATGGATGGAGAATCATCAACACCTAACACATATGAGGAAGTGCTAAAACTTCCTCCTGAAGAAAAGGAAAAATGGGAATCAGCCATGACTAAAGAGATGGATAGTTTACGAGGGCTAAATGTATTCACACCTACAATTGCACCAAAGGACAAAACCATCATTGGCACTAGGTGGATAGATAAAATTAAAAATTTAGAGGGAGGCAACACTCTATACAAAGCTAGATTAGTTGCACAAGGTTATGCACAGAAATATCCCGAGGATTATACAGACACATACTCCCCCACAGTAAGAACAGAGAGTGTCAAGACAGCTCTGGTTATAGCATCAGCACTCAACCTCGATGTGTTCCAATACGACATACAGACTGCGTATCTACACGCAAAATTAGATAAAGAAATATATGTAAGAGCACCCCACAGTCAATACACAAACAAAAATGAAACTTGGTTGCTAAACAAAAGTTTATACGGGTTGAAACAATCTGGTAAACAATGGTATGACTGTTTAGTAAAAGTACTCAAAACCATGAATTTCAATGCCACTACTGCTGATAATTGTTTTTTTGTCAAAAAAGAAGATGATTCCCTAGAATTTGTATTGGTCTATGTGGATGATATTTTGTACATAGGTAAACATAAAGAAAGGAGAGAGACATTTGTAACAAGACTGAATGAACATTTTTCATTGAAATCTTTGGGTAAGGTAAATAAGTATCTTGGTGTTCAAATCAGTAAAACCAGAAGGGGATTCAAACTTTCTCAAAGAGACAAAATCATAGAACTCTTGAATAAATGTAATTTAAGTAATGCTAAGCCCTGTGACACTCCTATGCAAACTGATTTTTTGAAGAACACAGACGAATCATCCCCTGAATTCAAAGATAATACACTTTACAGGTCAGTCATAGGTTCCCTTCTATATATTTCCAATTGGACTAGACCTGATATTGCTTTGCCTCTCAACTTATTGTCCAGACACGTCAGCAAACCATCACTATACCATTGGGAAGCTGTCAAAAGAATATTAAGGTACTTGAAGAATAGTTTAGACTTCTGTTTGTTATTGGAACCTAATAATGTCAAGGAGCCCATCCTTACATGTTACGCCGATGCGGATTGGGCTGGCGATACCTCATGTAGAAAAAGTACATCTGGTTATATATTCTTCCTTAACGGTTGTCCAGTTTACTGGTATACTGGCAAACAAGATTTAGTAGCCACCTCCACAACAGAGGCAGAATATGTTTGTCTATCTAAGGCATCAAATAACCTTGTATGGTTTAATGATTTACTTTCTGACATTTGGAAGAAACCCACTTTGCCATTTATCATGCATGAAGATAACAAAGCTGCTATCGAAATATCTAGATCTGATGCTATTGGACAAAGGTCCAGACATATAGATATAAAATTTAAACATGTGAGACAGTTATCTCAGGATGGATTTATCAAAGCAGTTCATTGCGAAACATCAGAGCAAATAGCTGACATATTAACAAAGCCCTTGCCGTCTAAGCAACATAAATACTTGACTTCTAAGTTACATGTCTTATATTGTTCTGAATCTGAATGTAATTGTTGTAATATATCGAATCGGCATTTAGAGGGGGATTTGTCACAAGTAAATGCCTTATTCTCCATTATGTAAATAGTACATGAACAGGGTATCAGGGGTTAACTTATTCTTCACTTCTTAATGTATTCATACTTCACCACTCCCATATATAGCTCCACCCATTGTATATATAAGGAGCTGTATACATCCCTCCTGTGCTTCTATCTGTGAATATTCAGTGAATATAGAATGCCTTATGTAAATAAACAGTGATTTATTTGAACTGATAATTCTCAACTTATTTATTGAGTCTGATCCTGAAAATATCGTAACAGTGAGGATGGATATAAAAATAGATGACAATGGGAAGGGGTATAATATAGAATAGAAGGGAAAAATTGAATTTGATTAAGATTAGAGATGAGGATGAAGGGTAATATTGATTTTTTTTAAAAAATAGAATAAATATGGCAAAAAGGAAATATATAAATTGTAAATTTAATTGAAATGACTAAACACTGTTTAAATTTGTGAACCAGCCAAATACTCTGTTCAAAGAAAATACATTGTATGTTTGTATGTGTGTTTCTAATTATTGCTATTTATTCATATTTGTTCTCTTTTATTCTTTAAAGTTTAACAATTCATTCTTTATCTTAATATCTTTATATTTGTTTGGGGTTGGCTTTCTTCCCTTTCATCTTTTTTATTGTACAGCAATCTTTCTCCTCAAACCTACCACCTCTCTCTTTTCTTTCCTTCTTACTTTCTCTTCCCCCCTCTTCTTCTCCTCCCTACTTCCTCTTCCTTTCTCCTTCTCCTCCTCTCTTCCTCCCTCTCTTACCCTCCCTCCTACTCTAATTTCCCTTCCCTTCCTTCATCCCTCTCTATTGCTGTATCCTTTTGTGCATATGGATTACTCAGAGGACTGAAAAAGTTATTTTTGACTGGTCCTCGCACTTTTGACCAGTCCTCGAACTTACGACTGTCCTCACATTTTACGTTTTTTGCCCTATCTTGTCACCATGGTGAAGAGAAGCAGTTGTGAAATGAGTGACACGGTTGTTAAGAATGCTGCACAGGCATAAATGTGAGGATGGTCATAACTGCGAAGACCGGTCAAAAGTGCAAGGACCTGTCAGAAATCACATTTTTCAGCCCTCTGAGTAGTCCCTATACACATAGCCATGCCCACCTGGTCACATGACCAGCTAGCCATGCCCACCCAGTCACATGACCTCCAAGCCACGCCCACAAAATAAGCCACGCCCACAGAACCGGTAGTAAAAAAAATTTAGAACCCACCCCTGGTTGGGGGTCACCACAACATGAGGAACTGTATTAAAGGGTCGCGGCATTAGGAAGGTTGAGAACCACTGGTCTAGAGGAAACTCTAACCACTCTGAAACTCGACCTACAAAATGAGAAACCCCAAACCTTGCAAAAAGAATATTCCCAAATTGAACATAATAATGACCAAACAACTTCTAAAAGAGTTGACCCCGTAGAGGAAAAAGACAGATGGAAACATGTCATTCATAGAAAAAAACCCAAACCTACTACAAAACCCCTGTCCAAACCGACCCACTCTGAAGCAGCCCCACTGGTGCTAAGCAATCGATATCATGAACTCTCACTAGAAGAAAACATGCAGACACATAGAGAAGAAGCACCATCAAATGTCCCTAAAAAAGTAGCACCACCAAATGTGATAGATAGAAAAACACTACAAACCTCCCTAGGAAAAAAAAGGCAAGTGTTGGTGATAGGAAATTCAATTCTCAAGGGAACAGAACCTGCCATCTGTAGACCAGACAGGTATGTTGTCTCCCTGGAGCTAAAATCAAAGATGTGGCTGAGAACCTAACCAAAATAATAAAACCCACAGACTACTACCCCTTTTATTACTACATGTAGGGACCAATGACACAAAAAAGGACTTGAAAACAATATTGAGTGATTACGAGCAGCTAGGCAAGAAAGTCAAGGAACTAGGTGCACAAGTAGTTTTTTCATCTGTACCGCCAACAAAAGGGCAAAATAGGTAAGAGAACAAAGAATTCTAGAAGTGAACCACTGGCTAAAGGGTTGGTGTCGCCAGAAAAACTTTGGATTCCTGGACCATGGTCTGTACTACCTCCAAGATGGGCTTTTGGCAAGGGATGGGCTGCACCTCACAAAGACTGGGAAGAATGTTTTTGGAAAACGACTGGCTCAACTTATCAGGAGGGCTTTAAACTAAAATTGAGGGGGGAGGGCGACCAGTCTTTAGGATCTCCAGGACCTAATTCCAAGCAAAAACCCCTAGAAACCAAGGCAAATAACGAAGTAAGGAGGGATGGGAAGGAAGACAAACTCAAACACCAAATAGAGTCAGACATAAAGACCTCAAGTGCCTATATACAAATGCACAAAGTCTGGGGAACAAACCGGATGAATTTGAACTATTAATACACGAAGGTAGAATAACAGAAACTTGGTGGGACAAAACCCACGACTGGAACATACTGATAGAAGGATACAAACTCTTCAAAAAAACCAGACCCCATAAAAGAGGAGGTGGAGTTGCACTGTATGTAAAGGACCACTATATTGCTATAGAATTGCATGAAACCAAAGACGAAAACCTCCTAGAATGCATATGGGTCAACATAAAAGACAAAAAGAATGACATGGCCATAGGGTGTATAGTATAGGCCACCCAATCAAGCAGAAAAAATATATATCCTTTTTGCCAACCAACTAACAAACATATGTAGGAAACACACTACAATAGTAATGGGGGACTTCAATTACCCTGATATCAATTGGAAAACTAATTTTCCAGAACGCTGCTACTACACTCCAGGATAGGGTTAAACCCTCATTTCTGCCAGCAACTGAGAGAACCTTTATTAATTCAACTTCCTACTCTGTGCTCTAACCACGCCCCTTTTGCACTCAGTTCCCCAGTCTTTCTCTCAGTTGCTGCCAGACTGAGAGGGTTTTCTCTGTGCTCCGAGGTAAGCGTTAGGCCTTTATTTATTTTTGATTAGCCCCTTTTTTATTTTTCAGTTTAAATTAGCCTTTCCCTTTGTTTGTTTTATTTTTGGTGTTTCTGTTGCCTCCCTGCCTGCCTGCTGTCAGTCGAGTTCGTGCCTGGCAAGCCAGGTCGTCCCGACAGGCGCTTTTCGCGCCCACAGCCGCCGGATTCTGTCCCTACGGGGCGGATCCGGCTGAATCGGGATCCCCGCTGAGTTTGGGGCTGAGGGCTCCGCTTTCCGCCGCCACTTTAGCGAGAAGAGACAGGGCGGCGGAACGTCTTGGAGCAGGTGGCCAGCGAGCGCGCTACCGCCGCGGAGCCCTGCTGACGACCGTCCCGTCAGGTTCCTGCAGGCGGCGTCTTGGATAGCTTCCCGATTGTCTCCTATAGCAGCTGTCCGGCGCGCGGAGCCGTTGGTGGAGGGTGCGGCGTGGCGGATGGTTGCTCGCCACCCTCCAGCTGCAAGGAAGCCAGCCTGAAAACCCGTCCACGTGGCGACCCGGGGAGTGGCGCCAAGGGGGTAAGGCAAAGGCCTTGAGGCAACACGGTACGAAAGCGGTCCTTTTCATCACTGTTGTGGCGCAGCCGCCATTTTGATTTCTGGGCGGCCGCCATTTTGCCGCACCGCGTGGAGCGCCCCTGCCTCCAAGAGCTGAGCGGCCATTGGGAGTTTTTTTCTGCTGCGCCTCTGGGAGTGGCTCCATTCAGACATCCCACAGAAGGGGGGATTAACAGGCTCCCACCAGCCTTTCAATCTGCTGGCTGGGGGGGGGGGTTAAGAGTTGACACCCTCTGCGAAGCAGGCTTTCCCCCTGGACCGCACTTGTGCCCTGATGATACTGCGCTTTCTGTGGTTATTATGTTGATAGTGGGCTTTTGTGTTACCTTTCCTGTGGGGAAGAGCGCCTATGTCCCTGAATTTAATTAATTTTGCCATAATTAAAAAAAAAAAAAACCACGCCCCCTTATCACCTAGGTGGGCGCCTGGCTTATATGATGGCGGATTCCTCGTTCTCCTCTGACATGGACCAGGAGGCCAGCCCGGTCAGATCGAGCAAATCTCGTAAGAAGCAGTCGACCAAACGGTCCACGGCGGGAAGCCACAAGTCCAGATCTACTAAGTCCTCCTCTACTGCTGACAAGGATGAACTCCATCGTCATAAGGCTTTGGAGAAGCAGTGCGAGAAGGCCAGACAGGCTTCGGCTTCCTCGTCGGGCCGGGACACGGGGCCCGCACAACAGGCATCTTGTGCGCCTCCAGATCCGGAGCGGAGGGCAGCCCAGCCTATTCCATTTGCATTGCAGAAGGGCGTGTCCCAGTCGATGCCAGATGTCTCGATGGTGGGTCTGGACTCTTTCCCGCCTCCACGACGTCAACCATCCGCCACTTTCACACCTACGGCGGTGGGGCTCCACTCTGTGGATCATCCCCCGCCCCCTTCACAGTATGACTTCCAGTCGATGCTCTCCACCGCCTTGGCATCTATTATGGCGGCTGGCGCGCAAACAGCGGCACTGACTTCATCTGCGGGGACTTCTTCAGGAGGGTTGGGGGCGGCGGGCTCTCGCAGGACCCGATCACCCTCTCGTCTAGAATCTGATTCATCTGAGGCTTCTGACCAGGAGGAGGAGGAGCCAGAGGACCTTGAGTTTTCAGAGTATGAGGGCCTACCTCCTGACTCCCCGGCTTTCACGGGTTTGTTCCGGCCTGCATTATTTAAGTCTCTACTTCACAAGGCTCGACTGACAACGAATCTGGGGTCGGTGGGGGCTCAACCCCGGCAACCCAGCAAGAATCTGGCCCGCACGATGCCTTGTTCGAACAAGTCAAACAGGAAAAGGACTTTATTCCGTGCCCTCAGCTGTTCACGGATGTGTTGCAGGCGCCTTGGAGCCAACCTGGGTCGTCTACTGCACCCAGTAACCTGGACAAAAAATTATTCTGTTCGGCGCCTGAGTTGGAGGCAATGTTGGACTTGCCCACGGTGGCCAGTCTCACTTCGCAATCGATGGTTTCATCTGATCCTCTAGAAGGGCTGAAATCTGAAGACAGGCGTACCGAACTGGCTTTCCGGAGGTCACATCAGGCAGTGGCCTGGATGGTCAGGACGGTGACGGCCACTTCGTTCTTTAATTGAACATCTCTCATATGGCTGCGTCAACTCCAAGAGAGACTTCCGCCGGAGGAACGGCGTATGCATCATGATATCAATAAGATCATCGCGGCCACGGAATATTCAGCGGATGCCTCGCTGAACTCAGTCAAGTTTGCCTCTCGGGCGATGGCGGCTTCCATCACATCATGGCGTCTGTTCTGGCTACGTCCGTGGAAGGCCGATGTCAAGGCCAAATGGAAGTTGGCGGCGGCCCCATATAAGGCGTCCAATCTGTTTGGCGCTGCTTTGGATCCGGTCCTTGTAGAGGACAAAGACAAACGGAAGATTATGCCTTCCTCTTCTCGCAGGCAAGATAGACGCTATACTCCTTACTCACAGCGTCAGCCCTTTCGAGCTTATTCGGGGCAGGGAGGCCCCTCGACTTACAGACAATCTTTCCAGCAGTCCGACCGCTTTTCAGACAGGCAACGATTCAGAGACCGGGGCAGACCCCAGCCCGCTTCGAAGCGTCCTTACCGGGGGGCCAACTCTAAGCCTTTTCGCAGGGGCAAATGACTCACCGACTCCCGGTCCCGTAGGCGGGCGACTTCAGGCATGATTTCCGACGGGCTATCGATAGTTTTTGGATCGTCCTCCTCGCCGTTTTCTCAGGTGTCCTGTGCCCCTGTCTACAGCCTGCCGCAACCAGATGGCGGAGGAGATCTCACACCTCCTGGAAATCAAGGCGATAGAACTGGTTCCGCCAGATCAACAAAGGACAGGTTTCTATTCAATCCTATTTTTGGTTCCAAAGTCTTCGGGAGGCGTCCGGGGGATTCTCAACCTCAAAGATTTGAATCGGACGGTGCGTTACCGGCGGTTCAAAATGCACTCTCTTCGCTCGATCCTGGCATCGATTCGCCATGGGGACCTGATGCAGTCGGTGGACTTACGAGAGGCCTATCTGCATGTTCCGGTGCTTCCTTCGCATCGTCAATTTCTGCGATTCGAGTATGCGGGCAGTCATTACCAATATTGTGCAATGCCGTTCGGACTATCTTCGGCTCCCAGGACTTTCACCAAATTGGTGGCGGTGGTGGTGGCGACGCTCAGTGCCGTTCCGGTCAGAGCCCTTTGTTACCTGGACGATGTACTGGTCCTGTCTGCATCCCGACAGCGGGCAGTGCGGGACATGGAGCAGGTGCTCTCGGCCTTTAGGGAGCACGGCTTCACTATCAATCTGGACAAAAGCCACCTCATTCCCTCGACCTCGATTTTACATCTCGGGACAGTAATAGACTCTGTGAAGGGGCAGGTTTTCCTGTCAAAGGACAGGGTGAGAAGCATCGCTTCACTCTTGGACCTGGTCTTGGCCCGGAGGTCGGTACCCCTGTTGACATTGTCCCAGTTGTTAGGGAAGATGGTGTCGTGCTTCCGTATTGTGCCGTGGGCGCTCAGACACTCTCGCCCGTTACAATGGCTCCTGCTCCCCTTTCAGCGGGAGGGCTGTTCCAATTTGGCGAGGAAGGTGCTTGTCTCTCCGCGAGTGCGTCTATCGCTACGTTGGTGGAAGTCGACGGCCATTCGGAAGGGATGCAGCTTTCTGGAGCCAGACCGGATTGTGATCACCACCGACACCAGCCTCCACGGCTGGGGAACCCACCTGGGTGCCCAAGTGGCCCAGGGGCAGTGGACTCAGGCGGAACGCGCTCACAGTATCAATTTGCTGGAGCTTCGAGCAATTCGCCTCGCTCTGCTACACTTTCGGTCCTTGATTCACGGTCGTCATGTTCTGATACTCACGGACAATACGTCCGCCAAGGCACACGTAAACCGCAAAGGGGGGATGAGGTCGCGGAGCCTGATGTTCGAGTCGGAGCGTCTCTTCGGCTGGGCAGAGCATCTTCTGGCGTCGATCCGTGCAGACCACATCTCCGGGACAGCCAACACCCGAGCGGACTGGCTCAGCAGGGAGGTGATCGATCAGGCCAAGTGGCAGCTTCTTCCCAGTCTGTTTTGGGAGGCCTCACTTTGTTTCGGGCGGCCGGTGGTGGACCTCTTTGCCAGCCCGGCCAACACTCAACTTCCAAGGTTCATCTCCCGGTTCCCGACACCGCTCGCAGAGGACACAGACGCCCTGCGGTGCAGTTGGCCGGCCGGCCTTCTGTATGCCTTCCCACCAGTGCCTTTGATTCAACAGGTAGTCCGGAAGTTGCTTGTGGAGAAGGCGGAGATTCTGCTGGTGGCGCCGTACTGGCCGCACAGACCGTGGTTCATGGATCTCGTAGAGCTTTCGACATCGGACCCGTGGCGGATTCCTCCTCACCGGATTGTGCTGCGTCAAGGGGCCATTCGGCACCCCGAGCCCCAGTGGTTCCAGTTGGCCGTTTGGCATTTGAATGTGTTATCATGAGAAAGGGCCGTCTGCCGGATGACGTGATAGGGACTATCCAGGCGGCCCGTAGACCATCCACAACAAGAATTTACGAAGCCTCGTGGAGGGCCTTTTGCCGCTGGTGCATGGCGGCCCATGTGGATCCGACTTCCGCTACTATACAGGACGTTCTGGGCTTTCTACAATCGGGGTTGGGCAAAGGCCTAGCTCCGGCAACCCTGCGACGTCAGGTGGCGGCCCTGGCCACGGTGCTTTCCGTTCCTCCGTACACGTCTCTGTCACATCACCTGTGGGTGAGGGGGTTTCTACATGGAGTTACGAACCTGAGGCCGCCCACTGTTCACCGTTATCCCACTTGGGATTTGGCTCTGGTCTTACAGGCTCTTACAGTTTCACCATTTGAGCCGCTGGGTTCTATCTCGTTGAAGTTTTTGTCGTTCAAAGTTGCCTTTTTGGTGGCGATCACTTCGGCGCGATGCATATCTGAGCTCTCAGCTTTGTCCGTCCGGAAGGATTTGTGTATTTTCCATGCTAACACGGTTGTTCTTCGACTAGACCCCGCGTTTATCCCCAAAGTTAATTCCTGGTTTCACCGGTCGCAGGAACTGGTTCTTCCAGATTTCTGCCCATCGCCCAGTCACCACCATGAAGTTCTTTGGCACACTCTGGACGTTCGCAGAGCTCTGCGACGTTATATTCGCAGGACGGCATCGTTTCGCAAGACGGAGGCACTTTTTGTTTCGTTTCATCCAGCTTCTATGGGTCAGAAGGTGTCGTCGGCCACAATTGGATGATGGATTAAGGCCTGCATTTCCTCTGCATATGAGAGGCAGGCTCGCCCTGTTCCCGCGAGGATTCAGTCTCATTCCACTCGGAGTGCGGCTACCTCAGCTGCCTGGGCGACCCAGGCGTCAGTGTTGGACATCTGCAGGGCAGCCACATGGACCTCCTTGTCGCCTTTCATTAGACACTATCACATAGATGCTTTCGCTTCTGCGGAGGCGTCGTTTGGACGGAGGGTTTTGCAGACTGTGGTTTCTGGCCCTTCTGAAGAAGGAGGGGTGTTGCCCAACCCTGGAATTTAGGTTTGGGTATGTCCCTATCCTGGAGTGTAGTAGCAGCGTTCTGGAAAATGGACGTTGTCTTACCTGAACGTCCTTTTTCAGAACGCTGCGTATACACTCCATTTCCCCCCCATTTGGTTTTATGTTCGTTTGTGAGTTTGGATTTCTGGTTGGTTTAATAAAATTGTGTTGTATTTCACACACTGTGTCTTCGTTCAAGACTGGGGAACTGAGTGCAAAAGGGGCGTGGTTAGAGCACAGAGTAGGAAGTTGAATTAATAAAGGTTCTCTCAGTTGCTGGCAGAAATGAGGGTTTAACCCTATCCTGGAGTGTATACGCAGCGTTCCGAAAAAGGACGTTCAGGTAAGACAACGTCCATTCTGCACCAAGTGAAAAATCAAATAGGTTCCTAACCAACCTAGCTGACAACTTTGTTGTCCAAAAGGTAGAGGAGGGAACTAGAGGGACAGCCATACTGGACTTAATACTTATAAACAGAGAAGAAGTGATAGAGGGAGTTGAAACTGCAGGAACCTTGGGTGAGAGTGACCATGTCATACTAGAATGCAAACACAAGCAGTAGAACAAAATGATACCAGAGTCTTAGATTTTAAAAGAGCTGATTTTAATAAACTCAGAGAGAACTTGGGAAAGATTCCTTGGATGAAAATCCTAAAGGGGAAAACAACTCAAGAATCTTGGGAAACTCTGAAAAATACGATCATAAAAGCCCAGACCAGCGCAATACCGCTGAGAAAGAAAAACAAGAAATCCAAGAAGAAATCAGCATGGCTACACAAAGATCTCTCTGACAAATTAAAAGACAAAAAGGACAAGTACAAAAAATGGAAAGAGGGACACATAACTAAGGCAGGATATCAGCAGACCAGGGGTGAAATCCAGGAGGTTCTGACAGGTTCTGGAGAACCGGTAACGGAAATTTTGAGCAGTTCGGAGAACCGGTAGCAGAAATTTTGAGTCGTTCGGAGAACCAGCAAATACCACCTCTGGCTGGCCCCAGAATGGGGTGGGAATGGCGATTTTGCAATTTCCTTCACCCAGGAATGGAGATTTTGCAGTATCCTTCCCCTGGAGTGGGGTGGGAATTGAGATTTTGCAGTATCCTTCCCCTGCCATGCCCACCAAGCCACACCCATTAAGCCACACCATGCCCAAGCCACTCCCACAGAACTGGTAGTAAAAAAATTTGGATTTCACCACTGCAGCAGACAGCCAGAATATACAAAGACGAAGTCAGGAAAGCAAAGGCTCAAAATGAACAAAGACTTGCAACAAAAGTCAAACATAACAAAAAAGTTTCTTCTAACATATAAATAACAAGAAAAAAGTTAAGGAAACAGTCGATCCACTAAAGAGAGAAGATGGCAAGGAAGTAACAGGCAATAGAGAGAAAGCAGAGCTGCTTAACTCATTCTTTGCATCAGTCTTCACGCAAAAAGAAACTATAGCCCAACCTACCAGAAACATAACTGTAAAAACCAGACTGGAAATAAAAGTTAAAATAAGCACAAAAATAGTAAGAGAACACCTGTCTGATCTTGATGAATACAAATCACCAGGACCTGATGGATTACATCCCAGAGTTCTAAAGGAGCTGGCAGATGTCATCTCAGAACCATTGCACCACATCTTTCAAAAATCCTGGAACACCGGGGAACTACCAGAGGATGGAAAAGAGCTGATGTGGTTCCCATCTTCAAAAAAGGGGAAAAAACAGACCCAGGAAACTACAGACCAATCAGCCTAACATCAATACCCGGGAAGATACTGGAAAAGATAATAAAAAAACAGATCTGCCAACACCTAGAAATGAGTAAAGTAATAACTAGCAGTCAGCACGGGTTTGTTAAAAACAGATCATGCCAAACCAATCTTATTTCATTCTTCAGCATAGTGACTAAATTAGTAGACCAGCGAAATACTGTGGACATAATAGACTTCAGCAAGGCATTCGACAAAGTAGACCACAACCTACTTCTTCATAAGCTAGAAAAAAGTGGGATAGATAGCTTCACCACCAGATGGATTCGCAACTGGCTGACAAACCGTACTCAACGAGTAGTCCTTAATGGGTCTAAGTCTACATGGAGAGAAGTAAGCAGTGGGGTGCCACAAGGTTCCGTCTTAGGCCCAGGACTCTTCAATATCTTCATAAACGACTTAGATGAGGGAATAGAAGGGGAACTCACCAGATTTGCAGATGATACTAAGCTGGCAGGAATAGCTAACACCCTAGCCTAGAAGATAGGCTCAAGATCTAGATAGATCTTGACAGACTTGAACACTGGGCCCTATCTAACAAAATGAAATTCAATGTAGAGAAAAGTAAAGTCCTACACTTAGGTAAGAAAAACCAAAAGTACACATATAAACTGGGGGAAACCTGGCTTAATCGCAGTGACTGTGAGAGGGATCTTGGAGTCTTAGTGGACAACCAGCTAAATATGAGTCAGCAATGTGTAGCGGCAGCCAAAAAAGCCAATGCAATCCTAAATTGCATTAACAGAGGGATACAATCAAGATCAAGTGAGGTACTAATACCACTCTATAAAGCCCTAGTAAGACCACACCTAGAGTACTGCATCCAGTTTTGGTCACCAGTCTCACCACACTATAAAAAAGATGTTGAGACGCTAGAAAAAGTGCAAAGGAGAGCAACCAGGATGATTAGGGGACTGGAGACTAAAACATATGAAGAACGGTTACATGAACTGGGCATGGCTAGTCTAGTGAAGAGAAGAACCAGGGGAGACATGATAGCAGTGTTCCAATATTTGAGGGGCTGCCACAGAGAAGAGGAGGTCAAGCTGTTTTCCAAAGCAGCTGAAGGCCAGACAAGGAATAATGGATGGAAACTGACCAAGGAGAGATTCAACCTAGAAATGAGGAGGAACTTTCTGACAGTGAGAACAATCAACCAATGGAACAGCTTGCCTTCAGAAGGTTTTTTTTAAAAAAGTTTGTTTTAGTTTTTGATACACAGACAGACACACATACAATGTATTTTTTCTGAACAAAGTATTGGCCGGTTCACAAATTTAAACAATTTTTAGTCATTTCAACACAATTTATATATTCCCTTTTTGCCATAGTATTTATTCTCTCTATTTTTCTTTCTCTTTTTTTTTTTAAAAAAAATCAATATTACCCATTCATCCTAATTCTAATCTTAACCAAATTCCATTTTTCCCTTCATCTCTATATTAAATCCCTTAAATTTGAAATCTCATTTAACATAATTCCTAATATTACAATCATTCATTTCATATCAAAGTAATAAACCAAAACATTTTATATCATACATTTCCTTATGTCTTATTCCAAATAATACACTCCAACATCTTAATAAAAATCAGTTAATTATATAACAGTTTTTTTCTTTATATAATAATAAACCAAATTGCTTCCTTAAATTTTATCTCTAGTTTTCAAATACTTTGTCAAAGATATATATTTATACTTCTTGTTGGAAGAAATCTCCTTCTGGGTTCTGCTCCAAGTGGGGAAAAAGACACTGGAAACATGGAGACTGCTTGGAAAGATGGTTTAATGGTGGACAGGATCACATGGCTTGAGTTCCTGAACAGAAAAAGGGGCCGAGATGCTGAGCGTGCCTTGGTTTTATGCCCTCTCTGGTTTTGTTCCTGGGGCCCAGGAAGAGTATCCTGATTGGTTGCTGACAGAGGTCATAGCTAGCCTTTTAGGTTGTCTGTGTGCCAAGTTTGGTTGAACCTTGGTGGGTGGTCCAATAAAGGGCAATTAAATGGCTCTGCCTGAAAGAGGTAGATCTTTGTTATGTAGAATAGACTGGCTCAGGCCTTAATGGCCCATTAACAAAGGGGTGGGGGCTGAGTTTCTGCTTCTCTGAGTTTCTACTTCTCTTTTAGGGAAAATATTCTGCCTTTTTAGTATATCCTAAAATATTTCATTTTTCTAGGAGAGGGGTGAGTGCTAACTTCCTACACTCTTCAAACAACATCTTAATCATTTCTACTTTCACCACAATCTAATTAATTCATAATACAATATAATTTTACCTTTTTCTTTAATTAAGTTTTAAATATGCAATTAAAAATATTCCAATTGTTACAATTTCCCTGATTAATCTTATTCATATTGTTAGAACTTGTCATTTTATAAACTCCAACAATGCAATTAAAAATATTCCAATTGTTACAATTTCTCTAATTTTAGGTAAAACATTGTTTCTAAAACTTATTTCATTTCGTTCATACATCCATGATTTCCCATTTTAAATTACTTAATTAGTATCACAGTTACATCTGTTAAATGTGTTCAAGGATCGTGCCCAATAACTCCATAAGCAGGTATTCATTAAATCAGATATTGTTTATTAATTAAGCATCTTATCATTACAGGTACAAGTCTGGAACTGAGGCAGGACCGCATGGCTGACCCTTAAGTACCCCCTGGGCGTGGCTAAGGTAAGGAGGGGTTATTGGGTTAGGGTGGACCTTGGGGGCTGGCTTGTCCAGCCCCCCTGCCTCTAGCTCTGGATCAGAGGCAAGGCATTTATTCCTGACAAAACCCCCTCTAAATGCCTGGCCGAGTTGTTCTTGTGTGGTGCATACCTGAGGTGCCCTTTTCAGGAGGACACCTAATTTTGATGTTAGATACGTGTGCTGCTTATTTTGCAATGGTTTGGTTAGAATGTCCGCTGTTTGTTCTTCTGTGTCACAATGTATAACTCTTATGAATCCTATGCTTGCGAACTGTCTGACGTGTTTGTATTTTATGTCGATATGCCTCGACCTTTGACCCACTGCTTCAGCCTTAGATATTTCCATAGCGGCTTTATTGTCCTCGTGCATGATGATAGGGTAGTTCGGTTCGGCCCATATGTCTGCGAGCAGGTCATCAAACCAGACCAGGTTGTTGGCGGCCTTGGACAAACAAATATATTCGGCCTCTGTTGTGGATGTGGCTACCAGATCCTGTTTGCCTGTGTACCAATGTACTGGGCTGTTGTTTAGAAAGAATACATAACCTGAAGTACTCTTTCTGCATTTCACATCCCCAGCCCAGTCAGCGTCTGCATAGCACGTGAGTGTGGGTGTTGTGGTGTTCTCGGGTTCTAGTGATAGGCAAGCATAGGAGCTCTGCTTTAGGTACCTCAGTACCCTTTTGATGGCTTCCCAGTGGTACACAGTGGGTTTACCTACATGTCGTGATAGCAAGTTAACTGGCAGGGCGATGTCTGGCCTAGTCCAGTTCGCAATGTATAATAGGGAGCCTATGGTGGATCTGTATAATGTGTTGTCCTTGAACGCCTCAGCCTCATTATACATGTCCTTCAAGAAGTCTGGTTGCATTGGTGTTTCACACCCCTTGGCGTTTGTCATGTTGCACTTATGTATTAGTTCCAAAATTTTGTCCTTCTGTGACAGTTGGAAACCTCTGCCTGTTTTTGTGATTTGCACCCCCAAGTATTTATCTACTTTACCCAATATCTTCAGTGTAAAATGTTTTCCCAGCTCACTGGCGAAGTCATTACATTTGCTAGACTGGCCACCGATATACAATATATCGTCCACGTATATCAAAACGTACTCGAGGGAACTGTCTGACTTCTTGGTGAAGAAGCAGTTGTCGGCCGAGGTGGCTGAGAATCCCATGGACTTCAATGTCTTGGATAGGCATTCGTACCAACGTTTCCCTGACTGTTTGAGTCCATACAAGCTCCGGTTTAGGATCCAGGTTTCTCCCTTCCTGGTGATTTGGCTAGGTGGCGCTCTCACGTATATCTCTTTATCGAGCTCGGCGTGCAGATAAGCGGTTTGCACGTCGAATTGATGTACTTCTAACCCAAGTAGTGATGCAATAACCAACGCACATTTTACGCTTTCAGCCCTGACTGTGGGGGAGTACGTTTCCGTGTAATCATCAGGGTATTTTTGGGCGAACCCCTGTGCCACCAGCCTAGCCTTGTAGAGTGCTTTGTTTCCCTCTAGTGTTTTAATTTTGTAGACCCACCTGGTGCCTATGGTCGTCTTTCCTATTGGGACTTTAGAGGGAGTGTATACGTTTAGTTCCCTCAGGCTGTCCATTTCCCTCTCCATGGCTTGTTCCCATTTTTCTCTTTCCTCATCTGGTAACTTCAGTACGTCCTCATATGTGTTGGGGGTTAGTTGGTTAGTGTGGAGGGATAACACGTAGTCTCCTAACCTTTCTGGCTTTTTGCCCCTGTTTGTCCTGATTGGCCTGTCGGGGGGTGTCTCTGTGTCATGCATGTACCTAGCTTCTCTCTCGGTGGGTCCACTTTGATGCATGGGTGGTTTTCCTTCCACCCCTTCGCTGGTATTTCCTGTCTCTTGGGTTTGCTCTTTTCCTGCTCTGTACCCTTTCCTGTTTGGTGCTTTATCCCCCTTTGGTCATCCCCTGGTCCGTCCTTGCTAAGGGACACCTCGTTGAGGTGTATCTTGGACCAGTTGGCGTTTTCGTGAAAGACAGCTGTTCGTGATATCACAAAATTGTTATTGCTGTCTATGAATCTATATCCCTTCGTCCCTGGTTCATACCCCATGAACCTCAGTCTTCTGGATACCCTGTCTCCCTTATGTCTCAATTGTTTGGGGATGTGCACATCTGCTGTGACCCCGAATATGTGTAAGTGTGACACCTGTGGTTTCCTTTGGTACATTAACTCGTATGGAGTTTTGTTTAGTACGCTGGTCCATAACCTGTTCAAAGTGTAGTTCAAATAAATGAGTGCTTCTGACCAGAAATGCTGCCCTAGGCCGGCATCCTCTAGTGCGCACCTCATCATGGTCTGCAGTGTTCCGTTTTTTCATTCTGCAACGCCATTTTGAAAGGCGGAAAAAGGAGAAGTCATGTAGTGGACTATCCCGCGTGTCTTTAGCCATTGCGAGAAGTCACTTGACAAAAATTCAGACCCCCGGTCTGTCATTATTTGCCTGATCTTGGTATCATGTTGTGTCTCCACCCTTGCGTAGAATTCCTTAAATTTTTGGAATACTTCGCTCTTGTGTTTTAGCGTGTATACGAAACCATAGCAGCTGAAATCATCCACTATGGTCAGGAAGTACCTCTTCCTGTATTTGATGGAGGGTCTTAGTGGTCCCACTAGGTCCATATGTATGAGTTGGAAGATTGAATTAGTTGTGCGCGCTGACTTTTTGGGCCTTGGTTTGGTTTTTAATTTAGAGCTCTTACAAATAGAACACTCGAGATAGTTCTCACAATCCTTTATTTTTACACCTTCAGAGCATTCCATCATTTTCTGCACCACAGGGAAGCTAATGTGTCCTAGTCTTCTGTGTAACAGGTGGGCACAGTTGTCATGCATTGGCTTCCCTATCGCTGGCTTTCCTTCCCTGGGAGTCCCCTTCTCACTTGTATTATCAGTGGTGTGTGCGTGACTAACCCCCTCTACTTCCCCACTTGTGTACTCTGGGTTGTCGGGTTTAACCTTCTGGTGATTGTTTACCTCTGGCTGCTTGTCCCTGACTGGTTGGAAGAATGGTAGTTCCCCACTGATTACTACTTTCCCTATTCTTTTGCCCCCTCTAGTTACCTGTGCCTTTCCTTCCTTGAATGTCACCTTGACATTGTTGTCCTTGCTTAGTTTTAGGGTGGCAAGGATGTTATAGGGTATATTTGGCACTAATAGTACTCCTTGTATTACTCCTATCCCTGGCACATATGCGTTACCTTTACCTGTTACTTGCACATTGTTCTGGTTAGCCACTTTTATTATAAAACTTTCTTCTGTAAATGAGGTTAGCAAGTTACGGTCATAAGTGTTATGGTTTGTGGCCCCTGAGTCCAGCAGCCATGTGCCTTCCTCCCTGTCCTGGCCTATGTGTCGCTCTTGATCTCCTATGCCATACAGTGATCCAGTCTGGCTCTCCCTGGAGCTGTCCCTGTGGTTTCTCCTGTCCCTGGGGCTAGGGGAATCCCTACGCCTGTGTCTGTCCTCTGGTGAGCGTCCGCTAGTGTGTCTTGCCCTTTGTTCTGGTCTGTCCCTTCTATGTGACCTGTCCCTGTCTCCTGTGTTTCTAGGACAGTCCCTTTTGTAATGGTTTCTTGACCCGCATATGTAGCACTCTGTGTTACTGTAGTTCCTACCCTGTGGCTCAGCCTTTCTGCTGGGTCTTTGCTCCCTGCGGCTTAGTAAGCGGTCTTTCCTGATGCTATCTTCAGCTATTAGTTTACTTGTTAGTAGTTCCAGTGAGAGTTTCCCTGACCCTAGGTTGTCTATCTGCGTGATAAATGTGTCCCAACTGGGGTCTAAGGAATTTACAATGATGCTTATCATGGTCCTCTCACTTATGACCTCCCCCCTTTGCGTCAGCTGAGCTCTGGTGGTATTTAGTGACAATAAATGCTCGCTCATTGGGGTCCCTGCTTTAAGTTTGGTGGCGTAGAATTCCCTGGATAACCTGGTGGTGCTTGCTACGCTTTGGCAGTAAAATAGTTTGTGCATCCTCTGTATTACCTCCAGAGCAGTCAAGTGGTGGTTAATGCTGGGGTAAATACTGGGGGTAATGCTGGCAATGACAATACAGTATGCTTTATGGTGGATGCAATCTAATTCAAAAGTCCAGGGTTTTTCTGGGGGGTCTATGACTAGGGATAATAGATCTTCCTTTAGCAGGGTGACTTGGAGTTGCTGGTTCCAGTCCAGGAAATTCTCCCCATCTAGTCTCAGTTTGGGAAAGTCACTTGGCAAAGTCCCTGAATTGTAAGTTAAATTACTTACATTATGTCGCTGTCCATGGTTCCTCACGTAAGGGTACTCACAATAAGGCAGAGGAACGACTGTGGCAAGTCTGAACTGACTTGTCTCTATGTGCTTGCGTCGGTGTAGCTCTATGTCTTGTTCCGTTTCTCTTACAGGGATGCATTGCGCATGCATGAGGTTCATTTCTGCCCAGCCGCCGTGGAGTGAGGAGCTCGTCCCCGCAGCTCTCGGGTGAAGGCCCCAACCTTCCGGATGGGCCTTCGGTTCTTCCTTGGTCGGCCTCGCTTGCTCGGGATCGTCGCGGATCGTCGTCTGGAGCCTCGGGAAGCGGTGAGGATCGTCGGTGGAGGTCGGAAGTCCCGTTGGGGCCGCGAATGGTCCCGGATGGCCTGGCCTTGTGTGGGTGTCGCCTCCGGGTGTCGGGCCGAGTCCCCTGCCCGCCGATGGACGTCCCCTGCCTGCGGATGGCCCCGTGGGCCATGGATCTGGTCCCGGTCGTCGGTCCGGTGAGTAGTCCCATCGCCTTCGGTGTCCCGTTTTTATGGGGAGGCTCCTTGGGAGCTCTGGGTGGCCCTGGGCCCATGCGATAGCGGTCAGTTCCCCAGGGTGGGTGCCGGTGTCGGCCCTCTTCGCGCTAGGGTCCCCTTTGCGTTTTGGCCTAGCACCGGGGTGCGTGTTCGGTAATTTCATCTTATCCCCTAGGGCCGCGGTGATTAGTTCGATGGCTTTGTTGACCTCGGGCTCGGTAGGTGGGCCTGTAGGTTTTGGCTTTGGGCTTTCTTGTTTTTTGTGGTAGTTTTGGTCGGCTACTTTAGGGTAGGCCCCGATTCCCGCCATGAGATTTAAATCTCGGGAATCTATTGGTGGGTGGTCGGCCATTTTTGATGACGTCGCCTCCCAAGATGGCCGCCGTAAAAAGGGCACGAAGTCTTCTTCGGCCTTTTCGGTGGGTTTCTGGTGGGGGAAGTCCTCCCTTACCGCATCTTCGTCGCTGTAGTCGGATTCGTCTTCATCTTCCTCACTCGCTGCTTCGCAGCCTTTGACCAGGCTTCGGAGTTCCGCGATGAGGTCGGTGTTGCTTTGTGACGAATCTATCAGCTCCAGAAGTTTTACTTTTAGGTCGTGTTTTTCTCCTTTTGAGGTCTCGTGTTTCTTCCACCCCTCGTCGCTTCTGGCCGGGGTGCATGGGTGGTGGAGTAGGCCGCTCGTCTCGGGTGCCTCTCCTTGCGTGGTTTCGGGTTGGGCAGGCCGTTCTGCCATCTTCTTGGTGAATGCTCTGGTATTCACCCTGTCTGTCATGGTCCTTTGCATGTTGTGGAGTATTAGGATTGGGCTGTCAAACCATCCTCTGCTACCAGATTGTTAAATGTGTTCAAGGATCGTGCCCAATAACTCCATAAGCAGGTATTCATTAAATCAGATATTGTTTATTAATTAAGCATCTTATCATTACAGGTACAAGTCTGGAACTGAGGCAGGACCGCATGGCTGACCCTTAAGTACCCCCTGGGCGTGGCTAAGGTAAGGAGGGGTTATTGGGTTAGGGTGGACCTTGGGGGCTGGCTTGTCCAGCCCCCCTGCCTCTAGCTCTGGATCAGAGGCAAGGCATTTATTCCTGACAACATCTTTTTTTCTAACATTCCTTTCACCTATAAATCTTACTTCAATTCATATTTCAATTCTAAGTGTATACAACATATTCCTCTTTCATTTCTTTCTCCCTATTTTTATTTTTTTTTCTTTCCCCTTTTCTTTTGTGCTTTAAAGTCCTGAACTCTCCTATTTTGTCCTATATTTCCCATTATTTCCCATCTCTTTTCCCTTTCTCTTATCTTACCATTGTTAGTCCCAGTGTAATCATTTTGTATTTTAAAATCATAAGCTCTTCTATTTTGCCCTATATTTCCCATTATTTTCCATCCCTTTTCCCTCTTATTTGTATTCCCACTGTTAATCCCAGTGTAATCATTTAAGTTTTTTATATTCTTTCTATTCCACCCTCTTTTCCTTCTTTGTCTTGTTGGAAGAAATCTCCTTCTGGGTTCTGCTCCAAGTGGGGAAACAGACACTGGAAACATGGAGACTGCTTGGAAAGATGGTTTAATGGTGGACAGGATCACATGGCTTGAGTTCCTGAATAAAAAAGGGCGGAATACAGCGAGTCCATGGGTTTTTATGCTCTTTCTGGCTCTGCATTTCCTGGGGCCCCGAAAGAGTATCCTGATTGGTTGTCAGACTCCCAGGGGGTGGGGGTCTTAGCTAGCCTTGCTGGCTGATGGTCACATGTGCTTCCCAGGTCACATGTGGTGAGTTTCTGCTGCTATTGTGTAGAGGGCTAATCCTATCTTTGTTGGATCTTTGGCAATTCCTACTATGGCTCTGCCTGAAGGAGGCAGATCTTTGTTATGTAGAATAGACTGGCCCAGGCCTTAATGGCCCATTGACAAAGGGTGGGGGGCAGGAAGGTGGGAGCTGCTTTGTCTGTAAAATATGCTTCTCCATTTCTCATCCAGGGAAATATAATATTCTGCCTTTTTCATATTTCCTAAAATATTTCACTTTTCCAGGAAAGGGGTGGGTGCTAACTTCCTACAATCCCTACTTTTTTTTTTTCAAAACGTGAGTTTTGAAACAAGTTCTTGGCAAAAGATTAAAATTGATCAGATCAGGGAGCCTTAATGGGTGCTTTTAATTGTTCTAATGCAAAGGGGAAGGCATTGATAGAGGCAACAGAAAAGGATTCCTTCAGTGGCTCTTGAAAGCTTTCAACCATGAAGGTCTAGCAGCCAGGAGAAAAGTTCTGGTAAGAATTTTACAGTATCCAATTTTACTTTCTGTGAGCTTCCAGTCAGGTTTCAAGCAAGCACATGTCCCAACATTTTTCACAGCCATAGTTTTCCTTTAAATTACAGGCTGCCCATTTCCAAGGGTTGGTTACTGAACCTGCCCTAGCTCTTAGTTTAGTGCATCCAGGATTTGTGAGTCCAAATTGAGGTTAGCCATTGTACAATATCCAGGCCTTTTTTTTTTTTTTTGGGTGTTACACACAATGAGCCCTGGGACTTCTACTCATGAGACCACCAGCGCAACATATCATGCTTTACTGGGCAACTGGGCAGCATCATTTGTAAGTCACAGTCAGGGCTTGGGTTTTTGGATATCACTTTTCCTGCTATCTCTTCAAGTGAGGGAATTGCCTGAGGGAGATTGCTTCCTCCCCCATGGAATTATCAGGGAGATATGGCTCCTTGGGCTTTTAGTGCCACAGAGCAAAAATCAACCTAGGAGAAGCTTTGTGTGGAGGTAAGTGAAGAGAATATGTGGGAATGCGGTGGCCATAGTACATGTATAGACCAGTTTAACTGGTTGGACACGTGTATGGAGTTTAGCACCGAAATAATCTGACTATGAAAAGCGGGTTCATATGGATACTCTCTGAAGGGCCCTATTTTGTTCTCTCTTTGTTTTTAACATAGACTGTATTTGTAAAGATAGAGACATCTCCTTGTGCTACATTCCTGAGAAGTGAAGTAATCAGATAACAGGAGATGGGCCTCTCGCCTGGTAGTAACTGGTAGCAAATAGCCAGAGTTAAGTTTTGTTTTTGCACCTTAAGTATCGCTTTCCTAGAATTCACGTGATTTACTGTAATAGGTAAGAATGTGAAACTTATATAGAGAATATATGGATGCTTTTCTATTTCTTGTATGTAATATGAGATGTGTAGCCATAATAACGCCTTCTGATGACGCTGTATTTTGATAACTAATAAAAGAGGGTGACGGAGTCAGCTCTGGGCTCTCTCATCCCGAGAAAACACCTGTCCTTGTGTTTTTCCTAATCTGGACTCATGAGAAGCCCACCAGGATGAATGCAACATATGGTGACCCCGACGTGATTCGTGGATCGAGCACATCTCTTGGCACCCTCATACTCATTCGGCTGGAAGAAAAAAGCCTCTGCAAACCAGGGCCGGTCGTCTGCGAACGAAGCACCCTCCCATAAATCGTGAGTATGAGGGCAGAATTCTCTAAGCCCCAGGTTAACTCCTCCACAAACTTAAAGAATTGGCCAAGTCCTCAATCATTGTTTTAAAAAGATAACGGGAAAGTCCTGCCCGTGAAAGAATTTGATTTACCTTCTAAAATACAATTGGCAATATTATCCGGTTTATCCGGAAAAGGGCTCTTTAAAAGTGAATATGTGGAAGCAGATGGGAACATGCTTCCACGAACCTCCCCAGCCCTGAAAAAATTTTTGCACTCTGGAGATTAGTTATAGAGTGTTTAATGATGCAAAAAAGAAAAAGAAAAAGCCTTCAGGACACTGTTAATGGTTCCTTTTCAGACTTTTTTGAGAGACTTCAAGTTGCGATCTCGCGTTAAATCACCCACGCAGACGCACGGCATGAAATTAAACATCAGCTCATTCTGATGGAGTCAGTTACACCCCCACTAAGCAGAATTTAAAGAAACAGTTAGACAAAAAAGGGGGATGGAATATAGAATAAATTCTTGAATTGCTTTCAGTCTGTCTACCGGCTGCAACTTTGCATGTTTATTTGGCAGATATGATTAAAGTGTGTCAGGATATAGGAACATCGTATAAAACTAATTTGTTAGCACTGCCTTATCATCAGGCAGCAAAACCTCAAGGAAAAGTGTAAAAATCCAAAAAGTGGGGGCATGTCTGTAACATCTAGCCCTCAAAACCCTGGTTATCATCGTATAGATGACATTTTAATTGGAGCACAAAAAATACAACCTAATTGGCTTTTTGAAAATACAAAATGATTTATGTGTAAATGAATTGCACATTGCCCCAGAGAAAATACAGCTGTACACTCCTTATCTGTATGTGCAATCTCTTTCTGCTCCGGCTTTTAAAGTTACCCAAAGTTAAATTTGCAACAATTACTGGGTACTATTAATTGGGACTGCTCATATTTTTCTTTACCTATGCATTTACTTAGCCCATTATTTGAGTTGACTAAAAGAAAAAGCCAGGAGATTTAATTCTGTTTTAGAACAGCAAAAAGTACATTGCTTTATTTGTCTCATTACCATCTAAAAATGCCAGGGCATTTATTAATCCCATGTTTGGCTCTGGGACTAATTACCCTGGTTTAGAGGAGATGGGTCGTGGCTTAATCCAAGTTGTCAATAATCTGAAAAGAAACTCGAGGAAGGTTTCTAATAAAACTCATTTATTTGTTATAAAGAAAATAAAACACCTCACTAACTAAGAAAAGTTAATTGTTACATTTTTGAAAATAATTTTCCTGCCGGTCCAAAGACGGACCTTGCTGGCAGGAGAACAAAGGAAAGAAAAGTGAGAAGCAAGTGAAGGAATGTGGGTGGATGCGGAAACACGTAGCTTACTGATAAGAAGTTGGCAAAGCTACGGAGAGTCTGACAGTCCAGAAATAATTGGCTCAGCTGGTAAATAAAATAACGCAGTGACATTCCCCTTCTTTTGCCAGTTGAGCGAATATCAGTTCATCATCAAATAAGGCACATCTTCTCACGCAGATACTCGTGTTGAGCTGCTGGAAGTGGTTTGTTGAGCATATCAGCAATTTGATCATGTGTAGATACATATTGCATTTTGGCAAAACCTTTTTTCACTAAATGTTTTATGTTTTGATAACGGATGTCAATGTGTCTGGACCTAGAACCTGTAAAATGAGATTCAGAAATATAAACCACCGATTCATTGTCTTCCATCACGGTGATTGGTCGGATCGGGTGTGTCCAGATATCTGTGACTAAAGCATCAAACCAAGTTAGGGAATTACATGCATCTGAAACACAAGCATATTCAGCTTCAGTAGATGAACAAGAAACAAAATTCTGTTTACGTACTTGCCAATAAACAGGACATCCATTTAAGAACATCATATAACCTGAAGTACTTTTACGTGATTTCTTATCACTTGCCCAATCAGAATCTGCATAACAATATAATTCTGCATAATCAGTATGTGTTGGTTCTAACAATAATTTCATGTGTTTGGTGTATTTTAGGTATCTCAATAATTTCTTAATACATGTCCAATGAAACTGTTTTGCCTTACCTACGTGTCGAGATAAGAGATTAACACTAAGTGCAATGTCGGGTCTGGTCCAACTACTAATGTACAATAGTGACCCAATGACTGAACGGTAAAGTGTTTGATCCTCGAACTCAGGACTTCCTTCTTGTGTCAAGTTGTGAAAATCTGTTTGCATGGGTGTCTTTGTTGTGTTAGCATCCTTCATGTTGCAATGATGCAAAACTTGTTCAATTTTATCTTCTTGTGAAAGACTAAACCCCTTCTGTGTTTTTTCAATCTGAACACCTAAATAAGTGCTAATGTGACCTAATGATTTCAATGTGACGTATCTCTGCAAAGCTTTGGCAAAAATTTCACTCATTTGCTTATTTGGACCAATATAAACAATATCATCAACATAAACAAGAACTATCTCATATGCATTGTTAGATCTTTTTGTGAACACGCACTCATCAGTTTCGGACTTAATAAAGCCCATTGAATTTAGTTTGTCAGTAAGACATAAATACCACATTAAACCAGATTGTTTCAGACCATAGAGACTTTTGTTTAGGAACCAGGTATCCCCTTCTTGCTGTCGGAATCCTGGAGGACTTTTCACATAGATCTCTTCGTCTAGGTCTGCATGTAGATAAGCCGTGTCAATATCAAACTGGAAAACTTCTAAACCAAGGATAGTTGCAGTTGCTAAAGCAATTTTTACACTCTCAGTTCTGACTGTCGATGAGTAAGTATTTGTGTAGTCCTCAGGATAACGTTGAGCGAAACCCTGAGCTACGAGTCTGGCTTTGTACAGTGACTCACCATTTGGTTTCTTTTTGATTCTGTAGACCCATCGAGTGCCAATGACCTTTTTGTTTGCTGGAGGTTTTGCAGGTGTAAATACCTTAAGTTTCTTTAGACTGTCCATTTCAACCTGCATTGCTTCATACCATTTGTCTTGCTCTGAATCAGGGAGCTGCTTGATTTGTGTGAAATTATCAGGTGGAAGTGTGACATTGCAAATCAAAGGCAAGGGTGCTTTTGTCAGTTGCCAAGAATATCGTTGTGGAGGGATCCCTTTTGTGACCCTCTTGGAACGTCTCGGAACAACTGTCCAGTCTTCTTCTGCTTCGTCCTCGTCCTCACTTTCGTCGCTAGCGTCAGCATCCGCGGCTTGCGAAGACGGAACATCGGGTTGAGAAGAATCAGTGGAATCTTGATCATCAATCTGCGTGGCATCAGCAGTATCATCTCTGGGAAAATAAACTCCAGGATCATTGGAATGAATCCTGGACCAGTCAATATCTTCTTCAAAATTAGCAGATTGGGAAATCACAATTACATGTTTAGAGTCAATAAATTTGCTCCACTTTGAATTATCATCAATACCCATAAATCTCAGTCTCTTTGCTGCTGGACCTCCTTTTCTTCTTTGAGCTAAGGGAATGTTCACCATAGCGTATGAACCAAAAATATGAATGTTTTTAAGATCAGGCTTGTAGCCATACAACATGAAGAAAGGAGTCTGATTTGTTACACTGCTCCAAGTACGGTTTACAATGTAATTTGCATACTTGATAGCTTCACCCCAGTATATCTTACCAAGGTTGGCGTCTTCTAGGAGACAACGCATCATGGTTTGCAGTACCCCTTGTCTTCGTTCTGCGACTCCATTATGAGCTGGTGTGTAAGGAACCGAAGTCTGATGAATAATTCCATTCTTACGCATCCAGTCCTGGAAACGCTGAGACATGAACTCGGCACCACGATCACTCTGGATTCTGGCGATGCGAACTTGGTGTTGGGTAGAAACAAGGGTTGCAAAGTCTTTAAAGATCTGAAAGGTCTCTGATTTTTCTTTCATAGGATATACATATCCATATCTAGAGTAATTATCAACAATTGTTAGAAAATATTTTCTACCACCAAATGATGGCGGGAATGGACCAACTATGTCAATGTGAACCAAATCAAAAATGCGTGTTGACAGGCGTGTAGCGCGTTTGGGAATGGCTGCTGCTTTGGATTTGGCCTTCTTGCATACAGCACAATCCAAAAACACCTTACACCCCTTTAGATCCAAACCTTTTGCGAACTCCGGCATCTTCCTAAGAACACGGAAACTGGCATGCCCCAATCTTCTATGCCATTTGTGGATACACCTGGAATGCAAAGGTTTACCAGTTAGTGAATTCTCAACATTAACATTTTTATGCGGAACCTCAGGCTTGCTCTGAGCAACCTGTTTACCAATTCTATTTTTGTTGGCTTTAGGAGCCTTTGGAATAGCAACAGGATCTCTCACTGGAGCATCTCTCTCTGGGCCTGTACTCTCCCTTTTTGGAGTTTGCATACTTGCCTGTGTTTGTGTTTTAGGCTTTGGCTTTAAGTAATAAACACCACCAATTAATATGGTTTCAGCAACAATATCTCCATCTTTAACTATGTAACTTGCTTTTTCAAGGTGGTGAACTTGGAACTTTAACATTCTAGACAAGTGGTACTGACTAAGCAAATTACTGGTTGCTGTTGGTATGTAATAAACATCAGGAATGAATGCATCAAGCTCTTCAACATAAACAGTTCCTTTTCCTTTGACCTGACAAGGATGATTTGAAAAAGAATAAAGTTCACGTAGTTCTGGTTCAGGCTCGTGCATTTCTGTGAAAAGTTCCTTTCTGTAGGTAACATGCAATGCTGCACCACTGTCCAAAGTCCACAGGAGTCGTCTGTCGTACTCTGGTTGAGGTTGTGGATCATTGGTTAAAGCCAGTGTGGCGAGTGGAGTTTGTGGATCACGCTGGGGACCACGACGACCTTGTCTTCCGCCTCTGCCTCTGCCTCTGGAATCTGTTCCTCTGGGCTGGTATGTGACGGGAGCTGGAACTCGTTGGGGACAATCCCGGGTGGCATGTCCCACACGATTGCAGGTGTTGCATCTTGGCATCCTTGGAGCGTAGGTCCTTCCTCGGAAGGGGCGCCTAGCTGGAGCTCTTGATGCGGGTGGTCCTCTCAAGTGTGGAGTAGCTAGCATGAATGCCTCTTCTTCAATTAAAAGTCTACAAACATTGTCCACTGTGCGTTGAGCAATAGGGACTTGGTTAATTTTTGTAACAGCATCTTTCCATTCATAATTCAAAGAGTTAATAATGATGCTGATCATTTGAATATCTTCAATGTTATGGCCTCTTTCTCTCAATTCTGTTCTCAGACCTTTCAGTTTGGTCAAATGTCCTCCAATTTGTTCACCAGGTTTCAATCTCGAACCGTGGAGTTCAGACATGAGTAAACATGAAGATTCAATTGAGATAGGCCTGTAGCAATTTTCCAATTCAGCCCAAATTTGTCGGGCTGTTGTATTTGGTGGAAAAGTGACCTGCAGTTCAGTATCCATGGACATCAATAATGTTGTGCGAGCCCTTATCTCTAAATCTCTTATTGCATAGTCCCATGGTTGTGCAGGAGGGTTAAAAACCATAAAATGCGTGCCTTCTCTAAGAAGCAATAGTGTAATCTCACTGACCCAGGCTTTGTAATTGTGTCCTGACATTTTTAGTTTTGACTCACCAGTTAGTGGAGAGACAGAAAATGCCTGGTGAGGAGCCTGCACTTGGTATGCTGGCTGTGCTGGCAGAAATGCCTGTGGTATTTGCTGTGCCTGTTGTGGACCTAAAAATGGTCTTGGTTGTGCCATTGGAGGCGGGCCAGGAGGTGGCCCTATTTGCACTTGTGGCTGGGGCACATATGCAGGCATTTGTAGCTGCTGTGGCTGATGCACTGGAATCTGCTGTATTCCAGTTGCCATTTGTGCTTGAGCTGCAATATTGGCATGACCTGCTGGAGATGCAATCATTTGCCTTTGCTGCATAAAGTTTGCCTGTGTTCCATCTAAAAAGGCACCATCACCACCAGGGGGTGTTGGAGTTTGAGCCCGTGGAGACACTTGTGGCATTTCAGCTTGAATCTCTGAGTGAGTTAGAGACAGGTTTGCCAGGGTCTGCTGTAGTAATTTAAAATGTTCATCTAAGCTCTTTTCTCTTTCAGCTTCCTGTAGTAAATTACTTTCGCCAGCAGATGGTGCTGCACCTTTGGGCAGCTTTGCAGACGTGGCATGTTTATATGTAACTTGATCAGGGAGACTTTCATGTGACGTGTGCAGTGCTCTTTGCCTTAATTGGCCTGACACAGGATCCACCAGGGGGAGTGTCTTTGGCTCTGGAGAAGAAGGCAATATGGCGCTTTTTAAAAAATTTAAGTCACGGGATTCTTCCTTATTATGCTCAAGCATAAACAAATCTCTCTTAAATCGAGACAGTTCATTTTCATAATATTTTACATGCTCACGATAGGATTTGATGGCCATCTCACGCTGGGTGAGCTCAGGGCTTTGAGAAGAGTAATGAATTACTTCTCTCTCTGCGTGGGGGTGAAAAAGCTTTGCTGTTTGTGGAAACTTTCTTGGCCTGGCACCAAGCACATCGTAATCTGTGGGCTCTGGTAGAATAGATTCATAGCATGCAAATTGAGAAGAAAAAGCTACCGACCTCAGTCGCAGTTCATTATCTTCAAAAGCAGCTGTTCTGACATCTGTCCTTTGATGTGTTTCCGAAAGCATTTTCAGATCTTCTTCACCCATGGCACCTTCTTGTTCCAATTGCGTAGCCGTAGCAAGAGGCTGGAATCTTGAGGGCGTTACTATCTCCTGTTCTTCTTCCAAAGAGGATAAAGCTCTGTGCTTCATTTTTCCTTTTTTCTTCTGTTTCGGCATCTTAGCAATATAATTAGCGTACCTCAGTAGCTAAAAACTAATTGCCTATGCGCTCTTATCAGAAATAACAAAACAAGGAAAAAGCCATAAATCAACCATCCTCGTGCTAGCAGTTGTCAGGGCATTTATTAATCCCATGTTTGGCTCTGGGACTAATTACCCTGGTTTAGAGGAGATGGGTCGTGGCTTAATCCAAGTTGTCAATAATCTGAAAAGAAACTCGAGGAAGGTTTCTAATAAAACTCATTTATTTGTTATAAAGAAAATAAAACACCTCACTAACTAAGAAAAGTTAATTGTTACATTTTTGAAAATAATTTTCCTGCCGGTCCAAAGACGGACCTTGCTGGCAGGAGAACAAAGGAAAGAAAAGTGAGAAGCAAGTGAAGGAATGTGGGTGGATGCGGAAACACGTAGCTTACTGATAAGAAGTTGGCAAAGCTACGGAGAGTCTGACAGTCCAGAAATAATTGGCTCAGCTGGTAAATAAAATAACGCAGTGACAGTTTTACCCTTTATTTAAGCTATTGCTGAAATTATAACCTTGGGGCGTAATCCAGACTGTCGAAGAAATGGAACTGATCTAATAAATATTATTCTTTCTATCTCAAAATCTGACTTTTACTTTTTTCTTCAGAATAATTCATCTCTTCAGTGTGCTCTAACTGACTATGTAGGCTGTATTTCATATCATTTGTCTAAAGATCCTAGGTTTACTTGCTTAATGTCTTTCTCCAGAGGAGCCATTGCTTACAAGGATACTCATGACGACATCTGGAAAGAATCTTACACTAATTGTCTGCGACTATCTTAGCTTTCACACTTTTTCTCAACAAGCTTTTACTCTAATCTCTGACTCTCAGTATTTGAACTGATCAATTTGAAGTGATTTCTGTTTAAAATATTTTGTTGATGTGCATCTATAATGATAGTGTGTGGAATTGTATGTGGTTGAAATAATTTTAATTATGATATTTTGGCTGGCCAGCAAAAATTGACTGGGCTTGAACTTGAAACTGTGGAAAACCGGACAGTGGTTATGGGCCCATGTCACCTTTTGTGATTATGACTCCTGCCTATGTTTTTCACTGTTTTGGGAATAAACTAGTTCATTGAAATAATTTGAATGACTGATTCGCATGAAGGATGTATTATACAAAAGGTCTGATTGCAGTACAGATGTGAATGGGTGTGTATTGGATTGCATGAAATGTAATTTTGTGTATAAGCACCTTTCTTGTCTGTTTTTTTAAAAAAATTTTTCCTTTCCCTCACCCCCTCCTTTTTTTCCCTGGGAGATGAGAGGCACGAAAGGGGGGGGGGGCTACGGTTTGTTACTTTTAACCATTTTTTTTTCTCTCAGAGAACCAGCCAGAGAAAGGCGGGAGTGAAAGGGTGATATCTGATACCTGCCTTTGCAGAGCACTGTCTTGGCTCAGAATGCAATACCTTCTTTTTCCTTCTGGAAATTTTTGACGTTTCAAATACTTTCATACCCAATTCTATTTCAGAGTATTGACTCAAAATACTCCTTAATGTTTTTATGTCTGTGTGCATTTTGCATATGGCACGTTTGTTCTTCGTTTGTCTGTTGTTTATTTGTTTGTTTGTTTGTCAGCAGCATAAACTGCTGCCATTTTTAGGAATTATCACAGAGATGAGTTAGAAGTTACAATATGTAGACAGAGAGATAAAATACATAGGACATTTAATTAATGACAGAAGATAACACCTGAAGAGTTGAGGAAATTTTTAGGATTGACTGGATATTGTAGGTTGTGAATAGATAATTGTGCTATTTTGAATAAAGACTGGTATGCAAAGAATCCAGTGTTACAGGGAATGTAAGAGAGAGTTAGTGAAGGAAAGCAGAAAGTTGACTTTTGGAAGTATGCTTGTTTACAAGGAGATTTAGAAGGACAATCAGATATTGGTGCAGAGAAGGAGTTGAATTGTTTAAGAGAAAAGTTGGTTTGCACAGATTTGAGCTGGCTTGGAAGTCAGAATGGCAATGGGAGAAGGACTTGAATGTTTAGTGTTATAAGGAGATTTGTTTATTGGAAGGTTATAG
Source organism: Pituophis catenifer annectens (assembly GCF_029215685.1). Classification (NCBI taxonomy): domain Eukaryota; kingdom Metazoa; phylum Chordata; class Lepidosauria; order Squamata; family Colubridae; genus Pituophis; species Pituophis catenifer. The sequence continues at coordinate 92,341,492 of NW_027256885.1, read as the reverse complement.
ATATTGTGGGTAGTGGAGACAGAGATTGGAAGAGGGAAATGACAAAGCTGCAACTGCGCTCATGGTTATATCTTCCATCACACCATGGGACAGTCATGCCTATTTTCATCAAAATAAAAAGCATTAGCGAAACAATTTGGTCTCACAGCAGCTGAAGCGACTGCCATCATACAACAATGTCCTATCTGTAGTCAACAAGCTCATTCTATCCCTATGGGTGTAAAACCTAGAGGACTCAAAGCTTGTGAAATCTGGCAAATGGATGTGACTCAATACCTTTCCTTTGCCCCATGGAAATATTTGCATGTTTCCATGGATACTTATTCAGGATTTATTATTGGCATTCCCAAAAAGGGGGGAAGCAACCAAACATGTAATAAATCATTGTATTCGGACTTCTGCATCGATGGGACGCCCAATTGAACTTAAAACTGACAATGGACCTGCGTACACCAGTACTGCCTTTGCAGACTTTTGTAAGAAGTGGTCCATCACACACAAATTTGGCTTATAAAATTGAAAGAGGAAGAATGCCTCGGCCTCCCAGCCATGCAAAACAAACTCAATCTTTGCTTATATACTTTGAACTTCCTTAACCTGACTGGACAGCCTCCCACATCGGCTGCGACCTGTCATTTTTCTGCTTATCCATCAGCTGCCCTAAAACCGAAGGTCTATTTCCATCAACTACCTGATCCTGCATGGAGAGGGCCTGCTGACCTTATTACCTGGGGCCATGGGTATGCTGCTGTCCAGGACAATGATCGCATCATTTGGATCCCCAGAAGACACGTAAGACCATTTCATTTACAACAAAAAGAAGGAGAAACCCCTGGTGCTGAGATTTAAGGAGAAAACAGCCTTGCTGAGTCCTCCTGGCAACAGACACTCAACGCACGGTGGTGACCACCAGCTTTGCAGGACTACACCGGAAGCTAGTCCCCTGCGCACAGCGGAAGAATTCATCAGGAGGAAACTACCTTCACATTGTACATATACATTTTAACACTTTCTTACACATACTAATGTTAGTAGAAGTTTAGGAGTAGGTTTTGTGCGTAATTGTTTTTCTAATTTTGCTAGTAATTTTGTTTCACACGTATAAGTGACTATGATTTGTTTATGGCCTTGGACATTGTTAGCTTTGGGACTCTCATGTGACCATGTAAGGAATATCAAATCCCCACATACATACACTTCAAGTCAAGTACGCTCCCGCCAAAAACGCATTGTCTATGCACAAGGTCCTTACTTTCTACCTAAGTCTACTCCAACACCTAAGGTTCCCATATTGACATTTCCAGCTGAGGGGGGAGTGGATAAGGACAATGGGCCTCTGTAACAATTGCATAAAGGAGACTATATATCATGGATTCTGGAATTAAGTCATGATCTTGCATCTATTGCCCGTACATCTCATGATCCTTCATGTCAGCAACCTCTACATTCAATCATGATGGGACAGTAATAAAAGACATTCAAATAGCTGCTAATCAGACAAACTCCACTACTCCTATTTCTCAAACCACACCCACCACTGACACTGGGTGGCTCATTAAAAAAAACTCAGATATCCAGAGACATCTTGCCCAATCTCGGGTGGCAATAAACTATCGGGATCTTCATTTGTTATTTAAACTGGACAGTACATATGTTCAACGAGACTATCAAGGTGCTGAAGCTGAGGAACAAAGAACTGGTTGAAATCAGGGAGGTAGTCTTACAAAACCGATATGCCTTAGATATTATGCTAGTAGCTAAAGGAGGCGATTGTGCCCTCATGTACTCACATTGTTGTACCTATGTATCTGATTATCAGTATAACATCACTCACACCATAGAACATATGGAAAACTTGATAAAAAAACAATCCCTTATCATCCAATGGATCTGGCGCCATTGACATCTGGGCTGCTCTTTGGTCATGGCTCCCGGATGGTTCTTGGTTGAAATCAATTATGCCAACTATTGTATCTATAATTGTACTGCTTGTTTTGCTTTGTTGCTGTATCCAATGTCTCCCCTCCCTTCTGCAAATGTGCAAAGGTTTTATTCCCTCCAATAGGAAGGACGTCCTGATAAGTGAAACCAAAGCCCTTCTGGAACTGGAGGAACAAATCAGGTGTGGTCAGAGAAGGTGCTCGGGCCTTGCAAAATAGGGCTTCCAAGATAACTCAGAGGTTACAAACTCCTGACATGTGGTTTTCTTGGGTGCCTGAAACCGGATGGATTTACAATTTGTGTGAGCAATTTGTGGAAATGTATAACTGGAATACACCTCAGAAACATGATGGCCTACCTCGCTTGACATCTCCTGGCCACTTTTCCACTAACTTTGTTCACCGTAATAAAAGGATGGGTGAGCTAAAAACATTTGCAGAAACCAGATGGCTGAAGAACATATTGTCTACTGTACTCATGATTATTGCTTTGCTTATTTTTGTATGTATCCAATATATTCCTGCTTTGTTTGCTATGATGATAAGCATGTTTCCCAGGCATAAAGAGAACATCATAATAACAACACAGCTGAACCCTGTTGCAAAAAACAAAAACAGAGGAAATGTGGGAATGCGGTGGCCATAGTACATGTATAGACCAGTTTAACTGGTTGGACACGTGTATGGAGCTTAGCACTGAAATAATCTGACTATGAAAAGCGGGTTCATATGGATACTCTCTGAAGGGCCCTATTTTGTTCTCTCTTTGTTTTTAACATAGACTGTATTTGTAAAGATAGAGACATCTCCTTGTGCTACATTCCTGAGAAGTGAAGTAATCAGATAACAGGAGATGGGCCTCTCGCCTGGTAGTAACTGGTAGCAAATAGCCAGAGTTAAGTTTTGTTTTTGCACCTTAAGTATCGCTTTCCTAGAATTCACGTGATTTACTGTAATAGGTAAGAATGTGAAACTTATATGGAGAATATATGGATGCTTTTCTATTTCTTGTATGTAATATGAGATGTGTAGCCATAATAACGCCTTCTGATGACGCTGTATTTTGATAACTAATAAAAGAGGGTGACGGAGTCAGCTCTGGGCTCTCTCATCCCAAGAAAACACCTGTCCTTGTGTTTTTCCTAATCTGGACTCATGAGAAGCCCACCAGGATGAATGCAACAAGAATAGTTTCAGTCTAATTCTGAATGGTGTGTCTCTCTGTGTGTGCATGTGTATGCAGCTACTTTTACAATACAGACAATACAAATGTTTTGGACATATTTCTCCTCCCCACCAGACAGAAATCTAGAGTGTACATAACTTGCTGTGGCAATCACTCCCAAATACAATTCTTACAATAAACTGATTACAATATAAATGAGAGAAGAAAGAAAACCTTACAATGAATTTCCACCCTCCCCATAGTCTTTCCAGCTGTCTTCTGGGGATTGAAAGAGTCTTTTGGTCTTTACTTATACATCTCAGGGTCTTTTCTTTCATGTCTGCTGGATAGCATGCTTGGTGGTAAGGCTGGTCAGTCAGGCTTGGGAAGGTCTGCTCCACTCTGGTTGCTGTGCTGGCTGACTTTCAGTGGAGACTGGATTCAAACACAATTCCTGGTTCAAACAGATGGATGGTCTCCTCTGGAAGCAGCATCTGGATCCATGTGCTCTGCTTCCACAGTTGCAGAGTCATCTGTGCAGGGCTGAAAGACATTAGAACAGGGTCCCCTCCCCCCTTTTCTGGGTAATCTTCCCAGGAAAGGCATTGTAACAGGATTAGAGATGGGTGGTGGTGGTAGATAGCTTACAGGCATAGTTTGAAAAGAAACAACACACCAGTATTGCAGTTACTAAACAGATAATGCAGTTTCATCAAAATGGATAAAATCCATTTAAACACATACAGTAAATGCAAGACTGAATTTTTTCCTTGTAAATGAACTTAAAACGTTTCCTCATAAACTTGAGTTGTTACTTTAAGATACAGAGAGGGAAGGAGAAAAAAAAAATAGAAATGAAATGAAAAGTTCTCTTTACTCTGTCTTGTTGGCCAGACAAACATAGGGCAAAGGCTCTTTCTTTCTTTCTTTCTTTCTTTCTCTCTCTCTCTCTCCCATTTTTCATTGCTTCAACCTTTTTCTTTCTTTTTTTTTAACAGTTAAAATTCTTGTCTCTAGAGATCAGATACATTTTACAGTTACAATTACCTCAAGGGCGCACAAAGATTTAGACATACACACATAAAACAAGGAAGACAAAGAGAAGAAAACAGAACTCTGAGATTTCACACACACTGATCATTCCCGCCATAAATCTCAGTTAAATTAGGGAAGGCACAAATCTTAAGAAACATATCACGTGGTTACATAGAAGACAGAGAAAGAGACAAACAAACAAAACAAACAAAAAAACCCCAACATTCCTATTGATATATTTCCCTTTTCTTTTAAGTACCTTTATTTAGCCAAATTTGTCTCCCGGTGTTATCTCTTAGCAAAGCCCATTTTTTTACAGTTTTCTCAATTTTTTTTCCCTCATGCCAGCTAAAACTGGCACCTGCCTGGCGTCCCAGGCCTCGAGCAATGCTCCCAGGGGGCTACCCTCCACCCACGAGCTACCATTTCCCATGACCCTCGGAATGTAGGGTTCACTTTGGCTCAGTCGGGTGGGTCATCTGCAGTTTTCAGAATACAAAAAAATTCTGGGAAGGACTTCGATTCCCTCACGAAGTACGGGCCCCTTCCTACTGAGGGAATTCACCTGGATTTTCGGATCAAAAAGGTAATTCGTGAGGACCAACTGCCCCCTGCAGCGGTACCGGCACCTCCTTACTCTATTTGCAACTAACAGGGCTATGCTTTCTTGAAAAACACCGGAGATTTCCCTTTCCCTTTTCTTTTTACCACCACTTTCACTTGCACTAAGCGTTCGTTTGGCTTTCGTTCCCTTCAAACACAAAGTTCCACGTTTGGCTTCCCCCCCTTGCTTTCTCTGTCCTACCGGTCATGGCTCGGTGGAGCTAGCAGTAGGTAGAGGTGCGGCTAGAGGTCGCTCAAAGAGGTGAAATCCGATTGTTTTCCAGGTGGAATCCCACACACACACTTCCTCCTTCCCTAACAGAAGGTCCTGTGCTCTGGCAAAACCCCCATGCTCTCCAGACTGTTAGTCTTTCTGCGGTTAGGAAATGCACAGAGGAAGCAAGATCCAGCTGTGCTTGGGAGAAGGGCCTTCACTCACACATGCAGGCATACACACATTTCCCATGTTTTTCCCCATGCTTTAAAATTAAAATTTAGAGGTACTCACCTTCTTTCCAAGCAGCCTTTGAGCTCAAACTCAAAACCCCTTTAAAACTGTTGTGTCTTGGGATTGGCTTGGCTGTGCTTCCGGGTTGCAGCGGCCCCAGCTGGTGGCTCTTTGATCCTACCAATAGGTGGCCGGGGTTTTAGGTCCAATCACCTTTGTTGGTCAATTACTCCACCCAGTGGCCAGCCTGTAGCAGCAGCCTTAACAATATATATTCTTGGTCTGTTCCTGGTTAAGTAAGCTTGTTCTAGACTTTTTCTACTTGCTTTTAACATGGAATAAAGAGAGTTGAAGTCACTTGGAGTTGCCTGGCTCATTGGAACCCACTACATTTCAAAAACCTAGTTCCAAATGGCCAAGGTCCACGAAAACATACCCACAGACTCAATGGGTCTGCTGCTAGCAAGGGAGGCTTACCTGGGCCTGGTCCATTGGTTAGGTTAGCTTGGAGTCCCTTCGTGGTCGCCAATTGTTGGAAGAACTCTCCTTCTGGGTTCTGCTCCAAGTGGGGAAACAGACACTGGAAACATGGAGACTGCTTGGAAAGATGGTTTAATGGTGGACAGGATCACATGGCTTGAGTTCCTGAACAGAAAAGGGCGGAATACAGCGAGTCCACGGGTTTTTATGCTCTTTCTGGCTCTGCATTTCTTGGGGCCCCGAAAGAGTATCCTGATTGGTTGTCAGACTCCCAGGGGGTGGGGCTCTTAGCTAGCCTTGCTGGCTGATGGTCACATGTGCTTCCCAGGTCACATGTGGTGAGTTTCTGCTGCTATTGTGTAGAGGGCTAATCCTATCTTTGTTGGATCTTTGGCAATTCCTACTATGGCTCTGCCTGAAGGAGGCAGATCTTTGTTATGTAGAATAGACTGGTCCAGGCCTTAATGGCCCTGTCAGACTTCGATGCTATCTCAAAATAAATGAATTTCCAAACTGCCAATCTTTAAGGAAATCTTTTCTTTAATTGAGCACAGCCACCGGATCATGACTCGATGCGGACAAGACTGACCTTTTGCCCCCCAATCCCTCCCTTTCCGATCCCCAAATCTCTGCTTCTCATTGGGTCTCTTCCAAGTCATTCTTCAGACTTCTTGTCTCGTCATTTCCCAGGAATGTCTCCCCCCTTCATTTCCACGACAACGCGACTTCAAAGGGATTTAGCAGGCAAAAGTTCAGAGCTTATCTCTCTCTCTCCTCTGCTCTCTATGCCAGCGTCGAAGCGCTGACATCCGGCCCCTCTCCCTTCACTCTCCCAGTGGGGCCTGTGTGAGATAGACAACAAGTTTAGTACCTCACCCCCTCCGAGGGGGTACCCCACCCCCTCCCGGCTTGTCCGGGTGATCTGCATGGAATTTAGCTATGAGGCGGTCAGCTTGGATGTTTGTGCTCTTCACCCAGGAAGCTTCTGACAAAGGGTAGCCCTTACACTTAATTAAATACTGGAGGCGCCCTCTGTGCCACCTCGAATCGAGAACTCGCTGTACTTCATAGTGGGTCTGGCCTCCAACAATTTAGGGCCCTGGGGGATCTCGTGGCACCGGCCTTAAAGTTGACCCTACTACAGGCTTCAGGAGGCTACTGTGAAAAACGGGGTGTATCCTCCCTAGTAACCAGGGCAACTGCAATTGTACTGTAACCGGGTTGATTACTTGTAGTATTGGAAATGGCCCTATGAATTTCGGCCCCCGTTTTCTGGTCGGGAGTCTGAGTCTCAAGTACTTGGTGGAGAGGTAGACCTTTTCCCCCACTTGGAACGGTCTCTGGGGGGCTCGGAGCTTATATGCTTGTTTCTTATAAGACCGTGTTGCCTTGTTTAACACTCTCTTGACGTTCTCCCAGGTTTCTCTTAGCATTGCCATCCATTCGATCAAGGTAACTGAGGAAGGAGGCTCCCTTGGGTACTCTGGCATGGGGACGAAATCGATGCCGCTCACTATCTTAAATGGGGTTAGTCCTGTACTACTGTGGACAGCATTGTTATATGCGACCTCAGCAAACGATAAGAGGTCCGCCCAGTTCGATTGTTGATAGTCAACGTAGCACCTTAGGTACTGCTCTATCATGGCATTCAATCTCTCCGCCCCCCATTGGTGCTCGGGTGAAACGCTGAGCTGAGGCCTTGGGATGATCCTATGGATCGAAGGAATTCCCTCCAGAACTTTGCTGTAAACTGGACACCTCGATCGGAGATGATTCTTCTGGGTAATCCGTGCAGGCGGTAGATGTGTTTTACGAACAGTTTGGCCAATTGGCGGGCCGAGGGTAGTCCGCTGCAGGGTATGAAATGTGCCTGTTTGGAGAACAAGTCTATTACAGTCCAGATCACTGTGCTTCCGCTGTTCCTCAGCAGTTCGACTATGAAGTTCATAGCAATCTCCTCCCGTGGCCTTGACAGTTCAGTTACTGGCTGCAGCAGCCCCGGGGGCCTTCCTGGTTGGGTTTTCATCGTGGCACAGATGGTACAGCTTTTTACATAGCTGTCTACGTCTTTTCTCATGTGGGGCCACCAAAACTGTCTCCGTGCTAAGTACAGAGTCTTTAGGAAGCCAAAATGTCCCGCTGGTTTGACATCGTGACTTCTCTTGAGGATTAAGGTGCGCAAGGTGTCTGGGACATAAAGTTTCGTACCTCTCCATGCTAGGCCATCTCTCTTTGTCAAGAGATGTTGATTGTCTTGGAACCAGGGGTCCGCCAACGTTTCTGCCTTGAGCCTCGTCGTTAGGTCACTCGCGGGTTGGCCCTGCTGGTCTCGATGCTGCCGTCTGGTGGTTACTTGGTCCACTCCTTGGGCAGAAGGGATGATGGGATTCACTATCTGCTCACGTTCACTGTTGTATTGAGGCATTTGGGAGAGGGCATCGGCCAGAAAGTTCTTCCCCCCTGGGATGTGCTTCAGCTCAAAGTTGAAACGATTGAAGTATTGGGCCCACCGGACTTGCCTGGGCGATAACTTCTGTGGGGTCTTGAGGTCCTCTAGGTTTTTGTGGTCAGTGCAGACCTCGAACGGTGTCTGGCCTCCTTCTAGCAGGTGTCGCCAGGTTAACAGCGCCCATCTCACCACGAACGCTTCCTTTTCCCATGCCGCCCATCGTCTTTCTGTGTCGGTGAGTTTGCAGGATGTGTAGGCACAAGGTTGCAGGTCCCCCTGGCTGTTCTTTTGGAGTAGGACTGCCCCTACTGCTACATCGCTGGCATCTGCTTGGATGACGAAGGGTTGTTTGGGGTCAGGATGCTTCAAAACCGGTTCTTTTGCAAACATTTGTTTTAGTGTCTCGAATGCCTGTTGGCAGGCCGAGTCCCATTGTAGAGGCTGTCCCGGGCGGGGTTTCGTTGTCGGACTTCCTGTCTTTAGGAGGTCTGTCAGAGGTTTGGCAATTCTTGCAAAGGAGGGGATGAATTGCCTGTAGAAATTCGTGAACCCCAGGAAGCTTTGTAGTTGCCTGCAGGTGCGCGGTGGTCGCCAGTCTAGGACTGATTGTACTTTAGCCGGGTCCATCTCTATCCCCTCGTTTGACACTCGGTAACCTAAATAGTCCAGACGCGATCGGTGGAACTCGCATTTTGACAGTTTGACATAGAGGTTCGCTTTCAGCAGTTTTTCCAGCACTTTGCGTACGAGGGGTATGTGTTCGTCTATGGTCTCCGTGTAAATGAGAATGTCATCTAGGTAGATGAGGACCCCTTTGTATAGGTGGTCATGCAGAACTTCGTTTATCAATTGCATGAACACAGCTGGGGCTCCCTGTAGCCCAAATGGCATCACCTTGAATTGGTAACTTCCCAGGGGGCAGTTGAACGCTGTCTTCCACTCGTCTCCTTCCCTGATGCGCACTTGGTAGTAGGCTTCGCGGAGGTCTAGTTTGGTGAAAATCTTCCCCTTGGCCAGGTGGGCTAGCATGTCTTTCATGAGGGGGAGGGGGTATAAGTTGTGTACGCAGACCGCATTGATCCCCGAAAGTCAACTACCAGACGCATAGAGCCGTCTTTCTTCTCTTTGAAAATGACCGGTGCCGCGACCCGCGGTTTGACTGGCTCAATGAAACCCCTTCGTAGGTTTTTGTCTATGTAGTTCCGCATTTCTTGCATTTCACGGGGCGTCATGGCATACAATTTAGGTTTAGGTAGTTTCGCCCCAGGGATGATTTCAATGGCACAGTCGGAATCGCGGTGGGGAGGTAGGACGTCACACTCAGTCTTGCTAACTACCTGTGCTAGGTCTTGGTAGTCTTTTGGGAAGTAACTCTGACCAATCTGTTTGTTGGTATGATACATAGCAGCGTAAATAGCGTTCTATCATGGCGTTTGCTCGTTCCGCTGCTCCGTTCGTACTCGGGTGAAACCCCGAACTTAACCCTTGTGATGACCCAATTATAGTAATGAAGTTATGCCAAAACCTCGAGGTGAACTGCACACCTCTATCTGATATAATCCGGCGCGGTGCACCGTGTAAACGGTAAATGTGTAACAAAAACATTTTGGACAATTTACGGGCTGATGGTATCCCTCGACATGGTATAAAGTGGGCCTGCTTCGAGAAGAGATCTATTACAGTCCATATGACAGTATACCCGTTGCTTTCTGGAAGATCAACAATGAAATCCATAGCAATCTCATCCCATGGATGATTTGGTTCTGCTACGGATTGCAGGAGACCGAGAGGTTTTCCGGTCCGGGGTTTCGCACCTGCACAAACACTACATCCTTTCACATAGGTCTCAATATCTCGTCTCATACGGGGCCACCAAAACTGGCGCCTTACCAAATGTAATGTTTTGAGGAACCTGAAGTGACCAGCTGTCTTAGTATCGTGACATGTTTGCAACACTTTTCGTCGGAGAACCAGGGGAACGTATAATTTGGTTCCCATCCAGGTAAAGTCATTTCTCTGTGTTAACATTGTTTTATTTTCTATTGCCCAGGTATCCGTTGCTAATGCGTCCTGTAGTTCTTTTTTCCAACGGAATGGCGCCATATGTGACGTCCGGCCCACCTGTTGAGTCCCTGGTATTACAGCCTGTACAATCTGTTCTCTTTTACTGTTATACTGGGGAAGACGTGATAGAGCATCAGCTAAGAAATTCTTCCCTCCTGGGACATATTTAAGGTCGAAGTCGAAGCGTTGAAAATATTGTGCCCATCATACCTGTTTTGGTGATAGGCGTCTTGGGGTCTGGAGCGCCTCCAGGTTTTTATGATCTGTCCATACTTCGAACTTTTTCCCGCTACCTTCTAACAAGTGCCGCCAGGTGAGCAAAGCCCACCTTACCGCAAATGCTTCTTTTTCCCATATGGCCCACCGCCTTTCTGTGGGGGTTAACTTACAAGACGTGTAGGCACAGGGGACTAATTTATCCAAGGCGGTTCTTTGCATCAGGATTGCCCCCACAGCCACATCACTGGCGTCTGCCTGCACAACAAACGGCAAGGCTGGATCTGGATGCTGGAGGATTGGAGCCTGTGAGAACAGAGTCTTTAACCCCTCAAAAGCGGTCTGACATTCAGGGGACCACATCAACGCCTGCCCTGGACGTGCTTTTAGGCCTGTGTCCTTAGTGCGAAGCAGGTTTGTTAACGGTAGGGCTATCTGCGCAAAGGAAGGTATAAACTGGCGATAAAAATTGGCGAAGCCAAGGAAACTTTGTAATTGCCGTCGTGTTTTGGGTGCTTGCCAGTCCAGCACTGCGCGTACCTTTTTCGGGTCCATTCCAACCCCCTCCCCTGATATTCTATACCCCAGGTAATCCAGCTGCTTGCAATGGAAGTCACACTTCGAGAGTTTAACAAACATCTTTGCCTGTAAGAGCTTTCGGAGTACCTGTCTCACTAGCTGTACATGCTCCTCCATTGTCTTGGTGTATATCAAAATATCGTCCAAATAGACGAGAACACCTCTATAAAGGTGATCGTGCAGGATTTCATTAATTACTTGCATGAAAACGGCCGGTGCCCCTTGCAGGCCGAATGGCATCACCCTGAACTTATAACTACCCAAAGGACAGTTAAAAGTGGTTTTCCACTCATCGCCAGGTTTGATTCTTACTCGATAATATGCCTCCCGCAAGTCCAGTTTTGTAAACACTTTTCCTGTTGACAGAGTAGCCAATAGATCTTTCATGAGAGGCAGGGGGTATAGGTGTTCAACACAGACAGCGTTAAGGCCCCGGAAGTCCACACATAACCTCAACCCGCCATCCTTCTTCTCCCGGAATAGAACGGGTGCGGCCATATGGGACCTACTCAGCTGAATGAAGCCCCTGGCTAAGTTTTTGTCTATATACCGCCTCAATTCCTCCAGTTCCGGTTTAGTCATCGCATACATGCGAGGCTTTGGCAGACGGACCCCTGGCTTCAGTTCAATAGCACAATCAGTCGCCCTATGAGGGGGCAACACCTCACATTCCTCTTCGTTGAATACAGCTGCTAGGTCACTGTACTCCTCGGGGTACCCTACCGATGGCTGTCCTTCCCTGATTTCCCCTTTCTCCTTAACCCTACTGGTCGACTCTTCTGGTTCTGGCTCAGGGCCAAGACTTAAACGCAGTTTTCGGTACCCGCCTTCCCACCATATGGTAGGCCTCCACTTGTCCAACCAAGCCAGGCCGAGGATAAGGGGTTCGACCATAGTGTCAACAACTATAAAACGGACCTGTTCCCAATGGTCCCCTATTTCCAACCGGACCAACTCGGTTACCTGTGTTGCTGGCCTACCCCCCAATAATGACCCATCCATTTGTTCAAAACGTATGGGAGTATGCAACGCCACCATCTGTAACCCAAGCTCTATGGCTACAGACTTTCGAAGGAGGCATCGAGTACAACCAGAGTCGATGAGGGCGTCCTGTTGCGCCACCGCTGATGTGCGTAGGTGACGTAAGACCACTGGTATTACGAAAGGCCGTATCGGACCACTCACCATAGGGTCTCCGGTGGCTTCGTCCTCACTGCTGTCCGAGGGCATCGGAGTGCTCCGCTGAAGCGGAGAGGGCCTCAAAGTTATTGTTGACTCATGAGCAGACACCGATGTCGACATGGGTGTGGCGCCTTTGGACCATTCCGACGACGATCGGACTCGTTCTCGTCCTTTCCCAGCGGACGATGACGGTTTGGATGCAGCAGCTGTCACAGGAGGTATGGGACACTCAGCAGCCCGATGACCCAGCTGATTACACCTGAAACATCGAAGCGTACCCCTCCCAACTGGGAGGAGGGAGCGAGGGGGGGAAACCCCGGGCCCCGTGACCCCACGGGCTTCTCACTGCTGCGTCGTGTAGCAGGAGGCAAACTGGCCACCCCACAGGGCCGGAACTCCCGCAAACCAACGTCCAGGTCCACCGCAGCTTTAAACCACTCTGATATCTTTGGTGGTAGGCCTCTGTACACACACGCCTGTCGTAACTCTCGATCTAATCCGAGACGGAATTGATGTATGAGCAGGCGTTCCGGCCATGCACGGAGTCGGCCTGCCACAGCTCGGAATTCCTTAACATACTGCCTAGCTGGTCGGCCCCCTTGTTTTAACGCCACCAGTTCGGCCTCCAATAACTGAGTACGTGACTGATCCTCGAAGCGGCAGCGCAAAGCTTCCAGGAACAGGCCAACATCAGCCAATTCCTTGGCATGGTCGCTGTGCAAATCAGCGACCCAATCTGCTGCCTCGCCCGTTAGGACGGTGGTAATGGCCACCACCATAGCCCATTGGGATGGGAAGAGGTGACCATATAAATCCATGTAACTCAGTATTTGACTTAAGAAGAGGGAGACCCTGTCTGCACTGCCATCAAAGGTGGCCTGAATGGGGGGAGGCCCCCATTGTTGCTGTAGGTTTTGCCCTGGCCCGGGGCCCCACATGGGCCCCGGCGCCGCCGGCCGAGCATCCTGGGCGTCTCTATCTCCGCCTCGTCTTTGGGCGCCCCTCTGCTGGCCCATATATCCCTGCAGCCCCTGCTGGTCGGGACGGTGCGACCCTCTCTCTCACAGGCCCACCTGGGCCTGGCCTCGTGGGCCCCCCCGGGACGTGAACGGGGCAGTGCCGGTCAGAGGTTGTTCGCCCTTCTCGATACGCAACTTCGGACTCGCCAGGTGAAAACGTGACCCCGATGTGCTCTGTGACGTCCGCTGTCCCTGCCAAGCGCGTGACTCTGGTATCCATGGCTGCCACGAGGGGGCGTCCCGGAAGCTCGCCTCGCCGAACTTCTCTCGTAAAATATCCAGAGTGGATGCTCCCAACCCGGTGGAACAACTCAGCTCATAGTCGTCCTCCTCCGTCCACCACCGTTCCCTCCACCCCTGGAACGATGTCCCGTCTAGAGGGGACGGCAGCCACTCACCCGGCGGGAGCCTCTCGCCCCGGGAGCTACAGTCCTCCTTGTCAGGGGTCGTACTGCTCTGCCGAGCCTTTGGGCGTACGACCGTTAGGTCCAAATCCTCAGACGCTACGTTGTCTGATAACGCCTCCGCATCCTCGTCGAGCACCTCCTCGGTCGCCGGGGAATCAGTTGCTGCGCCCTCCGCCATGCCTCTGACCACCGCCGCTGCGCGAAGAAACGCCGACTTTCTGTCAAGCTGCGTTGCGGACTCCGTGTGTGAGGAAGGAAAACGCCTAACCACGACTTGCTGTAACAGTTTATTGATTGCACCTTCCTCCACGGGATACACAGCTAGGTTGACGGGTATGCAGGATACACAAAGTCGGCATTGGGAGCGGCTGCCTCCCAACGCAATTTAAACAATGCGCTAACAATGTATAACCACCGCCCTTCCGGGTGCTATTGCGCATGCGTTGCCAGAGCGGTGAGCAGCAAAAAGTTAACCCTTACTCGTCCGCAATTGTGTCCGGCCGCCTACCGTTACCCTAACACCCCCACCACCAGTGCTAACAGACCCCAAAGCCCCAAAGCCCCAAAGCGTCTATCGTCGATACCCCTCCCTCGTCTGGCTCCCGTAGTTCGGCACAGCGGTCGGGCCCACGATCCCGGGAGCGGGTCGAGGTGTCGAGCAGATCTCGACAGTTTCATGGGTGCTGTTGGATGTGGGCCCCAGCTGCTTCGCGGTGCCCTTTGGGAGGGGCTCTTGCGTCGGTGCCATTTTCTTTTGTTCAGGCGGGAGACATTGGGGCTCGAGTGTGAGGGGTGTTTGTTCTGGTTGGAACAGCAGAGGTTGGGGCCCTTTGGCTATCCTCAATCTGCGGGTCCCCTCTTGCCACCAGATAATTGGACCCCATTTGTCTAGCCAGGAAAGTCCCAGTATGACTGGATCGGCCATCTTGGGGGCTATTATGAACCGTATCGTCTCCCAGTGATCCCCTAGTTCTAGCTTCACTGGTTCGGTCAGGTGTGTGGCGCAAGTTCCGCCTACTAGGGTCCCATCAACTTACTCAAATCGAATTGGGTGGTTGAGCTTTTTAGCTTGGATCCCCAATTTTAGGACTGTGGGTAGATTAATCAGACACCTAGTGCAGCCCGAATCTATCAGGGCTTGGAAAGTCTCTTGGGTACCTGTCTTTGGGGCTGTTAGGCGTATGGGGAAGAGGAAAGGGTGGATGGGTCCGCTCACCATTGGGTCTTCACCCTTGTCCTCGCTGTCATACGAGTTGGGGAATTGGTCTCCATCATCCGGGACTCCCTTTGTCTCGGTCAGGTGGGCGAAGACCTCTGTGCTGGGGAGGAGCCTTCATGGCGCATCGGTGGCTCGCTTGGGGCCCCGTTCTCGTCGTGCCTTTGGCTGAGGGTTTGGCCTCGGGCCCGGGGTTCCACAGGCTGCTGCTAGATGGCCCATTCCTCCACATCTGTAGCATCTCATTGGGCTCCGCGGAATGAAAGGCCTTTGGGTAGGCCGTGGTGCCATGGTTCTTCGTCTGGGTTGTGGCCTCGGGTCCGATTGGTATCTCTTCCTGGCCTCTGGTTGCTTTAGCATGTTGTTGGCACGCAGTCCCTTTTCAACTTGCATCGCCACGCGGAACCATTCAGAGAGTCGGTTCGGGATGTCCCGATAAGCGGTCACTTGAGCGATCCGCTTATCTAGGTTTGTTCTGAAAAAATACACTAGCAGTCGCTCAGGTAGGGGAGGCAAGGTGCCCACGACTCTTCGGAATTCACGAATGTGTTCCTTGATGGGCTTCCCTCTCTGGATTAGGCTTCTGAGTTTGTCTTCTACATATGGGTCCTCCCCTACTTCCTCATACCTCGCCCGCAGTAGTTGCAAGAAATCATCTGCGTCTTGCAGTTGGGGGGCTCTATTCTTGTAGAGGGCTGATGACCAAGTCTTTGCTTCTCCCTCCAGCCCTTCTGAAATGGCATTGACCAGGGCTCTGGGGAATGGGTAAAGGTGCCCATAGCTCTCGATATAGACCTCAGCTGCGTCGAGGAACTGCGCCACCTGGTCTGGATCCCCATCAAATTTCCCTCTGAACCAGGGTGGCTCTGCCCTCGGTGGCCCATCCTCCCATGGCCGGGCTCTGTGTGCCTGTCTGGGTTATCGTTGGGTTTCTTCCTCATCTCTCATTCGGGGGTGGGGGGGTGATGCCTTGCGTAGGCTGGTATGCTTGCTGGGCAGAGGAGGAACCCATGGATGCAAACTGGGACTTTCCTTCCTTCTGGTGTGGGAGGGGGAAGGGCTGGGCCCCCTTCTACGGTGACTTAGTTCAACAGGGTCAGCTGGCCTCCTTCTATCTTTGGGCCTGCAGGATGGACCGTCTTCCAGGCTGATGGCACGTTCAAAAACTTGCTTTAACTCCTCCATGGGGCTTTCGAGTGGCAGGGTTGAAATTTCTTTCTGTCTGGCCTTCTGCCAATCCCATAACCAATCCGCCCTTCCCAATTCACTCAGGGGCTTCCCCTTACCTTTAGCGTCCGGAAAGGGGAATTCAGCTTCTGCAGATTTTGGCAAAGTCCACCAAGGTTCATCATTTTTTCTTCTCTTGGGCTGGAGCACGATCGTCTGTCCTTGGTAATCCTGTGGCAGTGGGGGGGGGGAAGGGGGGGTTGCAGCTTTGCTGGGGGAGGGGGTGGCCCCATTGCATCCAAGCTGGCTGGAGTAGGGAGGGGTGGCTGGTTCACAGCCGTTTGGAGTAGACTTTCAGTAGAGAGCTGGCTTGCTGCCATGGTTTCAGAACCTTGCCTCCAATCTGTCCAAACATCTGGTAGGGAGCTGGAGGGCTGGAGGTTTGCCAGTTTGGCTTGGAAAGTTGAGTCTTGTCCGTCTGTCAGACTTCGATGCTATCTCAAAATAAATGAATTTCCAAACTGCCAATCTTTAAGGAAATCTTTTCTTTAATTGAGCACAGCCACCGGATCATGACTCGATGCGGACAAGACTGACCTTTTGCCCCCCAATCCCTCCCTTTCCGATCCCCAAATCTCTGCTTCTCATTGGGTCTCTTCCAAGTCATTCTTCAGACTTCTTGTCTCGTCATTTCCCAGGAATGTCTCCCCCCTTCATTTCCACGACAATGCGACTTCAAAGGGATTTAGCAGGCAAACGTTCAGAGCTTATCTATCTCTCTCCTCTGCTCTCTATGCCAGCGTCGAAGCACTGACAGGCCCATTGACAAAGGGTGGGGGGCAGGAAGGTGGGAGCTGCTTTGTCTGTAAAATATGCTTCTCCATTTCTCATCCAGGGAAATATAATATTCTGCCTTTTTCATATTTCCTAAAATATTTCACTTTTCAAGGAAAGGGGTGGGTGCTAACTTCCTACAGTCTCTTTCCCCCTTTTATATTTTTTCCATTGTTAATCCCAATGTAATCTTTAAAGTTCTCATTTTTATTGTTACTCTCAGGATCTTCGGGCAACACAGGAATTCAAACACAACAAATTACCCACAGACGATGCTTTGATATGGGATGCTGGTTTAATTCTGTAGCTCCAAAAACACTGCAGTCATAGCGATGTAAAAACGGCGCTACGGACACGTAGCCCGCAGCCCCTTTATACCCCCCACCTAACAGCTATGGGACGTAGTCCGTGCCACGCCCAACCGCGCCCCTGGATCGACGAATCGGCGGCGATGGTGGATTAGCCAGCGTGGGATCCGCGTCCTTCTCGAAGCAGCACGTCCGATACCAATCAGCTGTGAGTGGGGCGTCATCCGCATCACAGAAACAACGGAAGCCCTACACCCGACGCACCTTTCACCACACCCGTCCGCCTATCCCTGTGTACTAATCCCCCACCCCCTATGTGCACGATCGCTGGCGCGGAAGTAACACAGCGCCCGGCCGCCGTTCGCGCCGCTGGCCATCCGCCGCCGAGGAGAAGGACCGAGGGGCGGCGGTGAGTCCATTCGTGTTGAGCGTGATGGCAGGTGCGACATGCGGCACCCCTTCACCAAGGTGTGTTCTGCAAGACATAAAGTAGAGTCGTTAACGCCTGTTAACTCCGGTGGCCCCGGTTTCATAGGGAATCTGCGATGAAACCGTTTCTGTAATTTGTTATCGCGGACATCCTCCCCGGGAACCCAGGACGCCTCCTCTTCAGGGTATCCCTTCCATCGGACCAAATACTTAAGCCGCCCTCTGCTCAACTTCGAGTCCAATATATCATCAATTTCATAATGACCATCCCTTACAGGCCCGGGGCATGGAGGTTTATCTCTGACCTGTGTCACGGGCCTAGGTATTTCGGCCCCCGTTTCCGGTTTGGTACTTTCAGTTTAATATATTTCGTGGAAAGATAGACTAAGTCTCCCACCTTGAGTGGATCAACATGTGCCCGCTTTTTATCCACCTGGGTTTTATACACGGTAGCTGCCTCATCTAACGCTTCTCTAATCTGTGGCCATAGTGTGCGTATTTTATCCGCCCATTCCTTTGGATTTTGCTCGCCTTCAGGTGGGTCCTCTAACTCAGGTATTGCAATGAAATCACGACCCGAGACAACACGGAAAGGCGTGAACCCGGTGCTGCTATGTACCGCGTTGTTATATGCAACCTCGGCGAATGGCAGGAGACTAGACCACTCGGTTTGTTGGTATGAGATGTAACACCGAAGGTACCATTCCACCATGGCGTTGGCTCTTTCAGCTGCGCCGTTGGTGCTGGGATGGAACGCCGAGCTAAGTCCTTGCGCTGAGCCTATGGCCTGTGTAAAGTTTCTCCAGAATCTAGCTGTGAATTGCACCCCTCTATCTGAAATGATACGCCGGGGTACCCCATGTAACCGATAAATATGTTGAATGAAAAGCTTTGCTAACTTCCTGGCCGACGGCAGTCCGCTACATGGGATGAAATGAGCCTGTTTTGAGAACAGGTCTATCACAGTCCATATAACCGTGTTTCCATTGCTTTCTGGTAACTCGACCACAAAATCCATACCAATCTCATCCCACAGCCTAATGGGACTGGCTACTGGCTGTAGTAAACCGAGGGGCTTCCCTGGCCGGGGTTTTGATTTGGCACAGACAGTACAGCTCGTGACATATGCCTCCACATCAGCCCGCATACGTGGCCACCAGAATTGGCGCCGGGTCAGATGTAGTGTTTTGAGGAACCCAAAGTGGCCGGCGGGTTTGGCATCATGGCATCTCTGTAGAACAGCCTGTCGCAGTGCGCTAGGGATATACATCTTATCTCCTTTCCATGCTATCCCGTTGTTGTATGTGAGTAGATGTGTGTTATCCGCCACCCATTTATCCTGCGCCGTGGCCTCCCGTACCGACTCCTCCCAACATCGTTGGACCTCTGCGCTGGATGCCGCCCTCCCTACTTGGGTGCTACCAGGGAGGATGGCTTGAACAACGTCATCCCGCTTGCTATGGAACTGGGGCAACCGTGATAGAGCGTCAGCTAGGAAATTCTTCCCTGCTGGTACGTATTTCAACACAAAGTTGAAACGCTGAAAGTATTGGGCCCACCGCACCTGTTTGGGGGACAATCTTCTGGGAGTTTGTAGGGCTATCAAGTTCTTGTGGTCTGTCCAGACCTCAAACGGGGTACGCGCCCCCTCCAGGATGTGCTGCCAACTAAGGAGAGCCCATCGGACAGCGAAAGCCTCCTTCTCCCATATAGCCCACCCCCGTTCTGTAGCACTGAACTTTTTTGACGTATACATGCATGGCTGCAATTGTCCCTGGTTATTGGGTTGTAACAATACAGCCCCCACGGCCACATCACTTGCATCCACTTGCACTATAAAAGGGATTTCCTGATTGAGATGTCGTAGCACTGGAGTCTGCGCAAACTGAGCTTTCAGAGCGTCGAAAGCCATTTGACAGTTCGGCGACCAGTTCAGTTTCTGACCTGGCCATGGCTTACCTTCCTGTCCCCGGGTTTGCAAGAGGTCGGTGAGTGGTAATGCTATTTGGGCAAAAGAGGGAATGAATTGCCGGTAAAAATTTGCAAACCCGAGGAAACTTTGTAATTGCTTCCTTGTTTCTGGGGTTTGCCATTCCAAGACTGTGCTGACCTTTTTCGGATCCATTGTTAGACTGTCTGTAGAAATCCTGTAACCAAGGTAATCCAACTGGGTACGGTGGAATTCACATTTCGACACCTTAACATATAACTTGGCGTCCAGTAGTTGGCGCAGTACCTGGCGGACTAGCTGTATGTGTTCATCCATCGTTCTAGTGTAAATCAGGATATCGTCCAGATATACCAATACACCACGATATAAGTGTTCATGGAGTACCTCGTTAATTAACTGCATAAACACCACCGGGGCGCCTTGCAGTCCAAAAGGCATAACCCGAAATTTATAACTCCCTAGGGGACAATTTAATCCGTTTAATCTGTTTAATCCGAACCCAGTAATACGCCTCCCGCAGATCTAACTTAGTGAAGTACCGCCCCGTTGCCAATGTGGCCAGAAGGTCTTTTATCAGCGGGAGGGGATATAGCGGCTCCACGCTCACAGCGTTTAAACCACGGAAATGGACACATAAGCGAAGGCCCCCATCCTTTTTCTCTCGAAACAGGACTGGGGCAGCCATATGGGCTCTGCTGGGCTGGATAAAACCCCGGGCTAGGTTTTTATCTATATATTTCCGCAGTTCATCTACCTCTCGTGGTGTCATTGCATACATTCGTGGTTTAGGTAACTTAGCACCAGGTACAAGTTCTATAGCACAATCTGTTCTACGGTGGGGTGGCAATACATCACATTCCTCCTCGTCAAACACACCTGCCAGGTCCGCATACACATCAGACACCCCAGACGTCAGGGGCTTCATCTCACGTTTATCCCCGTCGGCCACCTGACCGGATGGTTCTAGAGCGCTTGGCTCAGGGCCTAGTTCAAGGCAGAGTTTGCGGTACCCTCCTTCCCACCAGATAGTCGGTTTCCATTTGTCCAACCATGCTAACCCCAAGATGATGGGCTCAATCATGACGTCCACCACCACGAACCTGAGACACTCTCTATGCTCCCCTATCTTCAGTTGCACTGGTTCTGTAACATGTGTAGCAGGAGTCCCCCCCAATGTCGTCCCGTCCACCTGTTCAAACCTAATAGGGGACCGCAATGGATGTAACCATAAACCTAACTGTGTGGCTAACGCTCGTCTCATCAAGCAACGAGTACAGCCAGAGTCGATTAGCGCTCCCTGCTGAACCTCCAGACCCCGATGTGTATTCTCTAACGTAATTGGGATCAGGAAAGGATGAACAGGAGCACTCACCATCGGATCTTTGTTGCTGTCCTCCTCGTCACTATCCCCTTCCACCACAAACACATCGCCAGTGCTGGAATGCTCCGCCGGCTCGAGTGGTGACGTGTCGTTGCTGGACTGTTGAGCCTGGGCCACAACCTTGGATCGCTCCAACATCGCCCGTTGGCATTCACGACCCTTCCCCCCGGTCGCAGGTGTCTGGCTTGCAGGTTGTTGAGGAGGTGGGAGGGGACAGTCCAGAGCCCTGTGGCCCACTTGATTGCAACGGAAACAACGAAACATCGGCCGATGAGCGGAGTCTCCGGGTGCTGTAGGAATGCTTCCTCGGCTGGGCGCAGACCGCTCTGGAACCTTCCTCAACTGGGATGGTGGTCCTATACTGCTCCTGATGCGGAATTCTTTCAACCCCACATCCAATTCTATGGCCGCCCGAAACCATTCTGGCAGACGTGGCGGCAGCCCTCGATATACGCATGCCTGTCTCAAGTCCCGGTCTAGTCCCAAATGAAACTGATGCACAAGCATGCGTT
This sequence comes from Pituophis catenifer annectens, assembly GCF_029215685.1. Lineage (NCBI taxonomy): Eukaryota > Metazoa > Chordata > Lepidosauria > Squamata > Colubridae > Pituophis > Pituophis catenifer. Next base: position 92,320,107 of record NW_027256885.1, on the reverse strand, counting down.
CGGGCCAGGCCCGTAACCGCCCAGCGATGGTCCGGAATTCCTTAACGTAGTCTTTGGCAGGCCGGCCCCTTTGTCTTAAGGACACTAGCTCTCCTTCGGCCTGTTGCGTTCTGGAATCATCCTCGAACCGAACCCGAAGGCCCTCCAGGAAAAGGCCAACATCACTTAGTTCACGGGCGTGGTCACTGTGTAGGAATCATTCAGCTTCCCCCGTCATGACGGTAGTGATGGCAACCACCATTGACCACTGGGTCGGGTAGAAACGGCCATAGAGGTCCATATAGCTAATGGCCTGGCTTAGAAAAAGTGCCACCTGGTCCAAACTCCCATCGAACGTTGCTTGAAACGGGGGTGAGCCCCACATAGGCTCGGCCCCCCAGGGACCCGATGTCCAGGATGGTACGGACCCGGGCTGACTGGCTGGTATGCCCCTGGGGCCCTGTGAGGGCAACCTCCGCCCTGGGTCAGTCCGACGCCCATCCTGTGCGGGCCGACCCCTGTCATCAGGGCGAGCCCGACCTATCCTGGGCATCTGTAGGCGGGAGACCCTCACATCTCTGTCTAGCTGTCCCCCGATCCACCCTCAACTTAGGGCTGGCTAGACAGAAATGGGTATCTGCTGTAGAAGGCCTCGCTCCCCCTTGCCAGGTAGCAGAGGACTCCACCCCCCCAGCCCATGGTTGCCAGGACTGTGCGTCCCGAAAGCTGGCCTCCCCAAACTTCTCCCTCAGGACATCCAGGGTCAAGGGACCCAGACCGGTGGAATAGCTCCACTCCCCCCCTTCCTCATCATCAATCCACCGTCGTTCTCTCCACTTGAGAAACCTCTCATCCGTAGGGGGTGGGGTCGGCACTCTCCCACTGCCTCCAGGACCGGTAAGGGCTGAACTATTCCACCATTCCCCGGAGGTAGCAGGTATCCCGTCTGGTTTCCCCTCCGGCTCGCCTACCCCCTCACCTTGGCTGTCTGCCCGTTCTTTTGGCCGAACGACAGGGGTGGGGGCGTCATCCGGGGCCCCTGAGCTGGCCTCCACCTGCTCCTCACCGGCTGCGTCCGCCACAAAGATATCAGGATCCAAACCCTCTGCCATCCGTCAGTTTCCTTGCTTGCTGTAAGTTGAAAGAAAAGCGCCGTTTTCCTCTCAGGATCTTCGGGCAACACAGGAATTCAAACACAACAAATTACTCACAGACGATGCTTTGATATGGGATGCTGGTTTAATTCTGTAGCTCCAAAAACACTGCAGTCGTAGCGATGTAAAAACGGCGCTACGGACACGTAGCCCGCAGCCCCTTTATACCCCCCACCTAACAACTATGGGGCGTAGTCCGCGCCACGCCCAACCGCGCCCCCGGATCGACGAATCGGCGGCGATGGTGGATTAGCCAGCGTGGGATCCGCATCCTTCTCGAAGCAGCACGTCCAATACCGATCAGCTGTGAGTGGGGCGTCATCCGCATCACAGAAACAACGGAAGCCCTACACCCGACGCACCCTTCACCACACCCGTCCGCCTATCCCTGTGTACTAATCCCCCACCCCCTATGTGCACGATCACTGGCGCGGAAGTAACACAGTGCCCGGCCGCCGTTCGCGCCACTGGCCATCCGCCGCCGAGAAGGACCGAGGGGCGGCGGTGAGTCCATTCGTGTTGAGCGTGATGGCGGGCGCGACAGTTACTACCCACATAATCATTTAATTTTCCATGGTTAATCTCTTTGTCTTTGTCTTCTTCATTATCTATCTTTCTTGCTTCTCATTGGTTATTTCCTTGTCAACTTGAATGTGCTCTAACACAATTTTTGAATCATCAGATTTCGGTTTTCCATGCAACATTGTAGTCATTTCCCTTATTTCCATTTTCAGTGATAAGTACATCATTTTCATCATTTCCTTAAGTTCCTGCACCATTTTGTTCTTTCTAAGTTAGTATTATTTCAATTTAAAGTTGCGTTGTAATCCTCTTTTAATCATCAAAGTCAAGTTGCTTGCAGACAAACAAACCCTCCTTAGTTCTCACAGCTGTTATCTCTTTCAAAGTTCAAAGTTTTTTTCCAAAACAAAAATTCAGTGTTGTAATGATCTTGTTTCTCCTGAAGATGTCTCTCTACAATCCACAATTCCAATCAGCAGCCTAAAAAAGTATCCATTTTGTTTACAATCCACTTTAACACTCTTTACTAATTTAGTTTTTTCCCCCTCTTCTTTTTTTTACCTTTATATACACCAGATCAGTTTATAGTCCAATCCAAATTTACAAAGTCCAAATTCCAACTTTATATTCCAATTCAAGTTCAATTTAAAATCTTTAGCCGGGCTTTTCTATTGCGAGCTTTTCTTCATTCTTTAATCTTCCTTTAAAATTCAAAATTTTCTAAACAGTTTATATCCTGTTCTGTTCCAAAGGTATTTTCTTTTGGGTTTCTTTTTCTTATAATCAATTTAGTCTCTCCAAATTCAATATCCACATTTAAAGTTTAAGCATCAGATTCCGTTTTGGGCTTTAATGTTTTTCACTTTCGCTTTCTCCTTTCAATTATCTCCCCCGACGCTATTTAGCTGCTGTTTCCACACCAGAGTAACTTTAAGAGTTTCCAATTTTTTCCTTTATTACCTGTGAGTTAGCCAATCACTCACCCGGTACCAATACTCCATCCAAGTCTTGCCTTCGGAAGTTGTGGGAGCTTCATCACTTGAGACTTTCAAGAAAAGATTGGACTGCCATTTGTCAGAAATGGTATAGGGGTTGGACTAGATGACATATAAGGTCCCTTCCAACTCTGTTAATCTGTTAGGAACTCCCAGAATTCCCCAGCCAGCATGGCTGGCTGCGGAATTCTGGGAATTGAAGAACGTAAGATTAAAAATTGCCAAGATTGGGAACCTCTGCTCTACATCATCTCTTCCAATCTGACTATGATTTAATCATGTCCCAAACAAACTTTTTCAAAGAAAAACATAGTCCAGTTGCCTCTTGAAAAAGCACCTTTGGGACAACCATGACCTGGATGACTGAGAATCTGCATAGAGATTTAATCTTGTGTTATCAAGTTGGCATTGACTCTCAGAAATCACATAGATATGAATAATAGATCACATCATACAATTTGGACAATAAATAGAGTCAGATGTCTTACATAGTTTTATCAAGTCCTTTTCCACTTAGTTTGAAGACTTGGGTCTCTTTCCTGTCATATATTCTCACAACCAGAATACAGAATAACAAAATTGGAAGGAATTTTGGGTGTCTTCTAGTCTAACCCCTTGCTCAAGCAAGAGACACTATACTATTCCAGACAGATGGCTGTCCAGTCTCTTCTGAACAAACCCACTCTGGATGTGTTTTAGAAAGAGAAGTAAAAATCAGGCAAAGGTTTCTCAAGAAGCTGCATAGCTGAGTGGGAATTGGTACCCAGGTCTTCCCACTCCTAACCGCTAGGGGACACTCCCTTTCAAATAAATATTTGCTAGAACTGGCTGCAGTCAAGTCAAGTAAACAATACAAAGGCAGGCAAAGGCAAACCATTTGGAAAACACCCACAATCATACAGGCTGCATATTTTCAGTTCTGTAGCTATCTTAGCAAGTAAATTCATTTCTGTCTCCCATTCTACTTCATTCCAAGCATATCAATGTAGCCCATAGCATCCAGCTGACAAAGTGGGGTCTCATCAGTGGTGGGTTGCCCCTGGTTCGGACCGGTTCGCAAGAACCAGTAGTAAAACTGGTGGGAGGCCCCACCACCCCGGATGTTGTCATCGGCGATCTGCGCATGCGATCCTACTGCGCGTGCGATCCCGTTGCGAACCAGTAGTAAAGGTAAGTAGAACCCACCCCTGGGTCTCATATATAAAATCTCTAGCAAAAAGACTGCAGGATTTTTAGGTTTGTGTGGAAGCAAATTAAAATGAACCACATTAACAAAAACTTTTATTAGAAGTGAAAGGAAACTACTGGATTTCCTTAACCGAAGTCGATCTTATCAAATCCAAGGACAAAATAATTGCTGAATGTACAATATCTATCTTCCTCTGTGCAAGAATCAGCAGTTGCTGCTTAGAAAAGGGTTACAGTCATACTGATTAGATCATGTTGTCTCTTGATAAGATTCATGTTTTGCATAGTATTATGATGTGCTGTGTTCTACCTCTTACAAGCTGGACATGGGTAAAATGCACGTTTCTCTGTCTGGACTCAGGTCATTTTTGTTTATTTGCATCCCACCTTTATTACTTTTACAAATAACTCAAGGCAGTGTTGTGACCCAGGCCCAAGTAGGTAGTAATTGACGCAAACAGTTCCAAAACAAACAGACTTTATTAGAACTGCTGAGAATTAACTCATTCTCAGCGTAGTCCAAACTAAATTAAAACAAACTCTTCATAACACAAATTCTTCAGTCTAATCACCATGTCACTGCGTTATTTTATTTACCAGCTGAGCTTCATATTTCTGGACTATCAGACTTTCCGTACCTTGCCAAGAATTGTTATCAAAAGTTACTACGCATGTCTGCATCCACCCACATTCCTTCACTTGCTTCACACTCTTTTCCTTTGTTCTCTTGCCAGAAAGGTCCGTCTGGACCGGCAGGAGACCTCGCTTGCCAAAATGTAGCAATTAACTTTTCTTAGTTAGTGAGGTGTTTTATTTTCTTTATAACAAATAAATGAGTTTTATTAGAAACTTTTCTTCGCGTTTCTTTTTCAGAATATTGCAACAAGGAGGAGCCACGATCCATCCTCTAATTAACCAGGGTGATTTGTCCCAGAGCCAAACATGGGATTAATCAACGCCCTGACACACCAACCTTGGTATAATTAGGCAAACTGCCAAAGGCTTCTCTTGGCAAAAGTTCAAAAGCAGAAGACGCCAACAAGAGATAAGTGCTGCAATACTATCAACGTTGTTTTCTGACAAAGAGCCCAAGAGCCGTTGCTGGTCTTTTAAGCCTTATGGGAGGGGCCAATCATCTCTTGGCCCTACTCCTGAGTCGTCCTCTTTGCTTTAGCTGCTCTTGCCTTCTGGCAGCTCGTCATACGTGCACTAGGAACAGGCTCCTCCTACTCCTCTGCCTCTCTACTGTCAGCTTCTGGAGGCTCCAGAGTCTGCACGTCACTCCCCGATGGCTCTGGCCCCATCTCTGCCTCTGACGCAGAGCCCTCATCCAGGCTTTCCCCAGCCTCCAGGACTGGCCCATGTTCTTCCTCAACCTCATCACTGTCTGACTCCGCTGCCAGCTCCGCAGGCTGCTGGCGAACTACAACAGGCAGCAAACATATTCCACACACTTTCCTCCTCCTATTTTTCCCACAACAACCCTGCAAGGTGGGCTGGGCTGAGTGACTGGCCCAAGATCACCCAACTGGCTTTTATGTCTAAGGTGGGACTAGACCTGAGGATCTGCTGGTTTCTAGCTTAGAGTCTTAACCACTAGACCAAACTGGCTCTGGTCATAAGCTGCCTATCCACTTTTTAAGAAGTCATTTTATGCAGTTGATAAAACGGTTTGTGACCATTACAATTGATGCCCAAATGCATATATTAATCTAATCAGCAACATTGGACTTGGTTTCACTGCAACATGGTTATTTTTCTTTTGGCATTAGCCAACTTATGGAGCTGAACTCATTATGTGCAGATTGAAATCCTGCTCAACCATAAAACTTTTAATCTAGGCTATTTTGTTGCAGTACGCCAGACAATTTCTTTCCTTGTGACATCTAACCCTGACTCACAATGAGAAAGTGAAAAATGGCTGCCTTCCCCTCCCAGGCCAATATTGTCTCCTTTGGCTTGCAGTGGTTTTCCAAAATACCCAAGCACAGAATAATTGTTCAGATCCCAAGATATGCAATCCATCCCCACCTCCTTTTTACTGTAATGTAGCGTTTGCACTGGAGAAGAGCCTAATGCTGGGAACGACTGAGGGCAAAAGAAGAAGGGGACGACAGAGAATGAGGCAGTGGTGGGTTTCTACAAGTTCACCCCCGTTTGGGCGAGCCGGTAGTGGCGATGGTGAGCTGAGAGCGAACTGGTTCGCTCCAACCTTTTTTTTTTTTTTGAAAAATATTTTTTTTATTTTTTTCCAAACATAAACATAAAATATATCTTTTAAGAACGAAGTCTTGATCCGGTCATAGATAGGTACAATCGCTTACATTCCTTTAACAAGGTCTATTCCCAATTTCCCCATTACATCTTTTAAAATTAAAAAACAAAAGTTTTTAACACAAATTCTAACATCTTATTCTAAACCAGTCTATTGTGTCACCAAAACCTTAATTTCCAAATAAACTCTACTCATTTTTTATATCCAATTATCAATCAAAATTCTATCTAGCTTAATTCCCTCCCTTACATCTTTTAACATTAAAATCAAAAACACAAATTTTAAAAAATATTCTAACATCTTGATCTAAGTGTTTACCTTACTATTTTATCACCACAAATCTTAGTTCCCAAATATGTACAACTCTATTTTTATTTCAATTTATAAATCAACATTTTAGCTATATTCCTTAATCTCTAGACCCATTTCAGCCTGGCCTAACTCTCCTCTTTTAAATTTTTTAATTCGTGATTTTATAAATTGGGTGTTTTAATCTGTGTTTCGGCCAAAATACTTAATAATTTTAAGGGATTTTTAATATTTGTATTATCTGTATTTTATCTTGGCTGTTCACCGCCCTGAGTCCTTCGGGAGTAGGGCGGTATAGAAATTTGATTAATAATAATAATAATAATCAAATCTTTAAGTCTTAAACTTTAACAATTACACTTAATTTTTTAAAATTTGTCATCTAATACAGATTTCAATTTACTCAGATTCATCTCATACTCATTTTGCTTCATTTTAGTTGTCTTCCAACATATTTTTTTTCACCCCGTATTATTTTAGGTATTTTCCAACATATTCTCCTCTATATCTCCAACTATTTGTTTGGCTGACTTCCAGCATATTTTGTTTTGGCTGATTTCCAGCATATTCTCCTCCATACCTCCAACTATTGTTTGGCTGATTTCCAGCATATTTTGTTTTGGCTGATTTCCAGCATATTCTCCTCCATACCTCCAACTATTATTTGGCTGATTTCCAACATATTCTCCTCCACCTCTCCAACTCTTGTTTGGCTGATATTCAACATATCTTATTTTAACTGTTTTCTTTTCAATATATTTGATCTGTTATTTAACTATTTCCTAACATACTCTTCCAGGGTGACTCCCAACATATTTCTTAATATTAATCATTTCCAGCATACATTAAGTTCAATCACAATTGTATATCTTGTTTTGTCATCCAATAATACATTAATCATTCAAATTTAATTATATTTACCATTCTCAACTTTGTTTACAATTTAAAATTAAAACATATTATATCAGGCATATTCTCTTCTTATTCTCTCATAATCTAATAAGTTTTCTTAGGTTTATCTCATATTAGTATATACTCTTGTATTTTTATAAAGATCTCATTTTTAACCTTTGCATCAATTTTCTATTTTAATTACCTTCTTTTATTCTTCATCTTTATTCTATTAGCACCTGTTTGTATTTAAAAGTCATTTAAACATTTGAACATTTAAACGTTACTTTTTAATTTTATCTATTTTATTTCTTCATTTCCCTATCTGTCCATAAGCATTCCACTTCAAAATCCGTGTTTCCATGTTTGAAACTCTATGTCACTTTAATTCTTTTGTAACATCTGTTCCATATAAAATCCATCAGTTTCCCTTCTTTTGTTCCTGCGCCACATCTTTTGTTCCTGCGCCAGTTAATTTCGATTTTAATAGTTCCATTATATTTCTTCTTTCTTCATCAAATCACCCATAGACAGAATAGGAATCTCCAAAATCCAAAAGTCCATAGTTATTTTCAAAATAATCCAAACCAAGTAGCAAGTCAAAATATTTCTTTTTCAAGCAGAAGGCGAGTCTCTACAATCCACACTTTCACTTAGTCACAGCAATCTCCATTTTGTATCCATTACGTAACCATCCGTTTGTCTCTCTTCTTTTAACTTTTAAAGGTGTTAAATCCATAGTTATTGCTTTTTGCTTTTTCCAAGGATCAAATCAATTCCAATTTAAAGAAAAACCCAATTTTCTAATATATTAATAATCAATTCTACCAAGTCAGCCTGTACCAAGGCAAATTTCTTAATGGGTCTTTGTCTCCTCTTATTACTTTGTCAGATCTTCATGCCCCACAAATCTACAGCCGCTATTTAAAGCTGGGGGTCTTATTGATAAAAGTCCATACTCAAATGTTGCTTCCCGCCAGGGTTGGTGTCACTCACCCGGCTTCGAAGTACCTTGTTCTTTCTTCTTTCCTCCTGCACAATTCTTTTCCCGGTTTGTTGCGGCTTCATGGCAGCCGCCATGGCTGCCGCCCCCTGCCGCCAACTCAGAGGGTTCCCTCTGGCCTCTGAGGAACTTGCCTGTTCCTCTCAGCTGTCCGAGCCGCCCCTCTTCTTCCCCCGTCCCTGCAAGATGGGTTTGGTCCGAAGACCCATCGGCGGCAGTTCGTCAGTCGGGGTTTTCGCGGGGCTCATCAGAGCCCGCTATTTCCCCGACTGCATCACCACGACGCCAAACCGGAAGTCCCCTGGTTTGCTCCTACCTTCAACTGGGCCCTCCCGCCCGTGCACTATAACTACCTATATTCGTTCGTTTAGCCCAGCTGATAGGCACTGCAGAGTGGATTGCTGTGCCTCAGCTGTTCTGAAATGCAATGCGCTTGCGCAGAACGCAAGTTTGGCGTGCGCGAAGCGAACCAGTTGTAACACCGGTTGAAACCCACCACTGGAATGAGGTGGCTGGATGGAGTCATTGAAGCAGTCGGCATGAGCGTAAATGGACTCCGGGGGATGGTAGAGGCCAGGAAGGCCTGGAGGAACATTGTTCATGGGGTCACGATGGGTCAGACACGACTTTGCAACTAACAACAATAAGCGTTTGCAACTCCAGAATTCAATAAGACACCTCCATAAGATAAAGATGTTTTAGGGGAAGAAGTTCCTACTATAGCAATGACGATGGTGCTTACATTATTTACATTTTAATATCTGGAATTTAAAAAAGCAATATTTACCAGCCGAAAAGTCAATTTCAGCAGTGTCCTGTTTGCAGGATCCTCTGTTTCATCAGTTCAAAATCTGCCAAACACAGAAGGCTATCACATTAAATGCATATATTCATCTAATCAGCAACATTGGACTTGGTTTCACTGCAACATGGTTTATTTTTCTGGCAGTAACCAACTTGTTGTACCGAACTCATTACATGCAGGTTCAGATTCTGCTCGACCATAACACTTTTAACCCAGGCTACTTTGATCAAAGTTTATTGGTGCCATCTACAAGATGCCACTTTCGCTGTCAAAAGATTTACCACCCCAACTATCCCTCTAGACCCCGTTTCCAAAGGAAAAAAAGGTGCCCCACCACAGCCCGGTCCTCTGCAGGCAACAGCGTAGCCAAAGGCGCTCTTGCACCGGCCCAAGGCCCGTCGGCTTCAGGGCCGGCCCACCCGCGGCGCGCCACCCAGCCGCGCCTCCCGCCCCCGCCCCCACGTCGTGCCGAACAAAGCGCGTACTCCCTGCGCGCGCATGTCCCCTCCCCTTTTATCAGCTCTGCAGTTTATTTGCATAGTCGCCCCGATTGGCTGGGCGGAAAGAGGAAGGAGCGGAGGGGGAAGCCCGCAGAAAGAAGGGAGGGAGAGGGGAGGGGAGGGGAAAAAAGTGGGGAGTGGAGGAGACACCTTTGTTTCACATCCTGGGTTTGTAAACAAGAGGAAGTATAGACCCCCAGCTGGGGCTCTTGGTGGGGTGGGGGGGGGCGCTGGGTCTGTCGGCGGGACGATTCCCATCCCCAAAAGCCGCATCGAGGCACCATCCGACGCGGGGGCGCTTCAGCTGTTGCTCTTCGGACAGGTGAGACGGGGTGGGGGGAGGGCTTCAGGGAAACGGCGGCGTCCGTGGACGCCTCTTCCCCACGAAAGGCTGGCGGTGCGTGTCTGTCTGTCCCTCTGTGTATAAAAACACGCACGGTCTTGTGGATATATCCTCCTGCAAGAATGGAGGGCGGGGGGAATGCAGTGGATGCATGTGGGCGCCGATTTCCAGTGAGTGACCCACTGACCCTCTCGAATGGTGAACGGATCTGAAATTCTGAATAGCTGGAGAGGGATGAAAAGGATTCCGGCGGATCCTTTTCAGAGGATACCAACTATTGTACTCCTCCTGACCACGCAAAGAGGGCATTTCCTAGGATAACCTCATGTTCCTTTTGTTATTTCAGCAGGGGATTTATCTCCTCCCTTCGCGATGGCCCTCTAATCCTCTAATCCCACAGGAAATGCTATAGAGAGGGATCCGTTTTCAAGAGTCACTAATTCGGGATCAGGTGGCATCCTTTATGTATTGAGCAGGCGGGGTTGCATTTTGTCCCTGGAGGATAGTTTCCAGCACAATATCGATTGGTAGGCAAACGAGTCACGCCACTGTTTATCAAAGCTGGTTTTAACCCTCCCTTAGTCTTTCTGAGCAAGTAGAGTTCTCTCTTTTCTCTGTCCATCAGTCAAATGGCTTTTTCCAGCTTGCGATGCTGCTATTTCAAAAGTTTTAGTAGAGGGGGGGCGGGTGATTTGCACCTCCAACTTTTATTTCCATATCCTTTATTCTTATTCTAAAGTTCACATTTTAAGAATTTTTTTTTAAAAAAAACAGGAAAATGTTTGCATGAGTGGCCCTACAATTTATATGGAAATATGAAATTTGGTCTATTACTCAACAGCTGTCCCTTTCTGGACTTGAAGTAAAAATCTTGCCATTTACTTCTGACACAGAACACAGACACAAATTTTCAGTTTATGACTATCATCCCAGCCCTATCATCAACTCTTCCACCCTCTATATCCACCTCATCTTCTTCTACATGTATATTTCAAGCTTCCTGTTCAATAGTTATAAAAATAAGTAAATATAAAGTGCACAATTGTTATAATAAAAGGAAACCAAGATACTTCAGCTTGTCTCATCTTTTTCTCTATTCTCATTTCTCTCTCATTAAAGGGTCCCCAATAGCCTTATTTTTGAGTGTGTTTCTATAGACACCCTGTATTTGATATATCAGATCCACTATATTTCTGTGAGGTTCATATCATTCCAATATCATATCATGCCCATGTTTACTTCTTACTTGCTATACCAGAGTCAAATTTCTATATATAAACAAATAAGTGTATTGTTCTTAGTGCACCATATAACATGGCAATAGTCATCTTTTCTATTATCAAAACAAGAGATAAGCTGACATATAAAACAAATCAGCTTAAGAAAATCCCTCCTCATATCTGGTATATATTTTCCTCATCATAATAAAGGAAAGCCCTATTGTCTTCTGAAATAAATGTGCAAAAGGTAGTATTTGAATTATATGCTCTGGTTCATTTGGTGTTCTGACAAAAACATATACATATTTCCTGCCCACATCCAATAGAAAAATAATTAATAAATTGCTTGGTAAACAAGATGCCTCCCTATTAGTTATGGCTAGTATGTTTCTGTTGTCTCTTAAGACTGTGTTGGATATTGTTTAGAAGAGAATCTCAGTTGCAATTGTTACTGGCAAATATGCCATTTATTAAGAAGAACAATATTTTTGTTACAGTTCCTTGGGAACTTTGATGGCATTTTTATAAGGTATATGGACTGAGAGTGAATAATGCAATGACATTTTTTTAAAAAAATATTTTTCAAGATTATAAACAAATCTTTTTTTTTAAAAAAAGAGGTGCATTATTTTTATTAAAAACTTTGTTTCCTTCCTTTTACTTCTTCCTTTATTTCTCCTGTCTAGTTATTCCCCATGTTCATCCCTTGTTACCCCCAAAATAAGACATCCCCTGATAATAAACCCAATCAGGCTTTTGAACGCATGGCAATAAGGCCAAGCGCTTATTTCAGGGTTCAAAAAAAATATAAGACAGGGTCTTATTTTCAGGGAAACACGGTATATTCCTCTCTGTTATTATCCTACCAATAAATATTATGCCATTTATTAAGAAGAACAATATTTTTGTTAGTTCCTTGGGAACTTTGTTGGCATTTTTATAAGGTACATAGGTTGAGAGCAAATAATGCAATATTATTTTTTAAAAAAATCTTTTTCAAGAGTATAAACTTTTTTTTAAAAGAACTGTGTTTTTTTTAAAAAAAACTTTGTTTCCTTCCTTTTACTTCTTCCTTTATTTCTCCTGTCCAGCCCTGTGTTCCTGTTCATCCCTTGTTATATTCATCCCTCTCTCTCATTATCCTACCAATAATTTCTGCGTTTACTGTAGATCCTTAGAGAAATTAGGGAGAAATTTAAAAAGATGGGGGGGCAACTCCCTATGCCACAGTGACGTAAGGTGGATATTGTAGCCATAGCTTGCTTTAAAGCTTGCCTTAGGAGGAAGAGAAAAAAAGGGGGAAATTTTTAAGTTCTCCCAAATGCTAAGACCTTCTTCTCAAAAAAAAAAAAAAAAAAGCCAAAACACAAATCCAGTTTCCAGTTAATTGGCCAACATTTTCCCTGATCAGCATTTCCTTGCCTGCCCAACTGGCTGGTTTGCTTCCCTTTCAAGGAAGCACCTTTCTCCTCCTCCACCATGAGGTTCCAGGCAACCACTCCACCCACCCCCTTTGAAAACCAAACCTCCATCCTTCCTTGCAAAGAGTCTCCTCTTGTTCACCGCCCCTCAAAATACCTTTCCAGCTGATTGGTCTAGCCCACTGTATTTTCTAGCAATTCCATCGCTCTGCTCCTCCCTCTTCTTCTCTCATCCTCATGGCTGCTTTGTGTCTACCCCATTCTTCTGCAGCCAGCTGTCTGTCTCAAGTTGTGCCTTAAACTACAGGTATGTCTCTACTTCCTCTGGTTTGGCTGCACTTAAGTGGTCACCATTAGTGCCACACAATTCTTAAAGCTCTTTGTTGTGTTTCTCTGAAGCCCTTCCTTCCTCCCCCATCACTGGGCATCATGTAACATAATTCCTCTAGATTCCTTCTGCCCTCTTCCTGATTTAGTGAAGATCCCTTCATCATTTCACAACTCTGAATACTGCCTGCTATTCTGTGACAAGCTGTTGATGTCTGTCACCACCAAGTATGCTTTCTAGTCTTTGCTGCTTTTGGCTTGATCTCCTTACATCTCAACCAAGCAGACGGCAGTTGCCAGTTTGGTCTAGTGGTAAAGGAACCGGGCTAGAAACCAGAAGATTGTGAATTCTAGTCCCACTTTAGGCATGAAAACCAGCTGGGCCAGTCCCTCTTTCTTAACCCAGCTCACCTCACAGGGTTGTTGTTGTGGAGAAAATAGGAGGAGGAAGGTGTGTTGGATATGTTTGCTGCCTTGAGTTATTTGTAATAGTGGGATGCAAAAAAAATGACCTGAGTCCAGACATACCTTGAGACATTGAGCTATTTATAAAAACAGTAAAGGTGGGATTAAAATATATCTCTGAGCAAAGGCCCATGGTGCAAAAGTGAAAACTGGACATAGGTTTGGGATATGTTGGTGGTTATAATACTTGACAGTTATGTCCACAATCTGGTAGAATAGAGAAAACAAAAAGCTAAATGTCTGGTTTTATAAGAAAAGTCTAGGGTTTACAGCAAGGGGTATTCACGGTTGGAGAGGTACTAGGAAAACCTAACCTGAATTAATTGGAAGGGTGGCTTGGAAAGTTAAGGTGTTTGAGCGTTAGTCTGTGGTAGTTTTCTTTCATCACAGGATGATCAACTGTGACCTGAGTCTCCAAGAAGCTGCGAAGGGAGGGAGGGAAAGCACGTGGTATTGTTTTTATTTAGATACCAGACTGGTTACACAGAACCTGGCCAGTTCCCAGAGCTAAGAAACAAAATCTTGGCATTCTGACTCTAGGTCTGTAAATGATCTCTTCTGGCAGGTTCTCTATAGGTTGGTGATCCACCTCTCACCTCTTCCTCTTTTTTAGGGCTTTTATCTGCCCCACTGCAGCACCTCCTCCAGGAGCTGTTTGGTTCTCCACAACTCTCCTGCAGCTTTTCTCCAGGTGTGACTCCCACCACAATGGTGAGGCTGTCCAAACCCAAAACCTTTCAGGCCTATCTGGACAACTGTCACCGTCGCTACAGTTGTGTGCATTGCCGGGCCCACCTGGCTAATCATGATGACCTCATCTCCAAGGTACAAAAAAGGGAATGAGATAGCCCTGCTACACTCCTCTAGAGAAGATGACAGCATCCAAGGAAAAGGGGCTGCTGTGCCTTGGTTAGCTCATTTTTTTTAAAAAAAGAAAGAAAAATATAAAGTGGTTTATTACCAAAGGAGAACATAATACAGAAAGGCAACAAAGAAAGGACAGCCATATTTCCTTATCTTATACCCCACTGTAAGATTACTACTATGAATTTTCTGTGTTCTTTTAAAATTTGTCAGTCCTGCCACAAGTAAGTACAGGTAGTCCTCAATTTAACAACCATTCATTTAGTGACCATTTGAAGTTACAACAGCACTGAAAAAGTGACTTGCTGTGGCATCCCCATGGTCACGTGATCAAAATTTGAGTGCTTGACAATTAGCATGTATTTATGATGGTTGCAGCATCCCAGGTCATGTGATCATCATTTGCAGCCTTCCCAGCTGGCTTCTGGCAAGCAATGTCAATGGGGGAAGCCAGATTCGTTTAATAGCCACATGATTCACCTAACAGCCTCAGTGATTCACTAGTCCCAATTGTGGTCATAAAACAAGGGCTACCTGTAAGTCATTTCAGGGTCAGGGTCAAAGAATGTCTTAAACATTTTTACCCTAACATAGCAATATAAATGTTGTAAATTAAATACAGAGGCCTGGGAGTGTGGATTATAGATTAATATAGATTAAGCAAGACAAACTCTGGCAGGCATGGTTTATTGGAGAAATCACCACCTCCTAAGCAAACCACAATTTAAATCTGGAAGCTTCTCCTCTGGGAATAATGCAGTTAAAAACAGGCAAAGAAAGGGGGTGGGGGGTGTCTCCAAGCAGCAGCAACCAACTGCAATGTCATGTCTCTTTCCAGAGCCACCTTACTGATGCTGCAGAATTTCTGAGCAGTATAAGATGGGACATTGTTTGGGACTAGAAGAAGGAAAGGGATGAGGAGAAGGGCATGGGGGCAATAGAGGGCATTGAGTTCTTTCAGAGAGGCCTGCCTAGACTTGTCTGCCACCTGCACCCTAGTTCTCAAGAGCTTACAAGGGTAACAGGTCTCAGCTGTGGCTGATTAATCATTAAATTCAATTTCATGGGTTTGAAAGCAAACTAGAGAATAAACAAGGAAACAGGGAAGAGAGCCATTGCTTCTGGCTGCTTGCCATCAGCCAAGCTGGAGGCGAAGATAAGCAGCTGGTTTAGAACCAAAGTCTCCAGAAGATGATAATTAGCTGAGACAGGCTGAAGGCTGAGATTTGTGTTCCCAAGGTGGGGTGGGGGGGAGCAACCAGGGAGACAGAGTGGCAAGGAGGAGAAATAACTGTGGGAAGTATTCAGGGTTGGTTGGAGGCATTTGTTTAATAGGGCAGGAAAGTATTTTGTTTTTGATCTATGCCCTGTTCTCTTTTTTGTTACAGTCTTTTCAAGGAAGCCAAGGACGGGCGTACCTGTTCAACTCTGTGTGAGTATCACAAAAGAGGAGCATATTTTGGAAGAAAAATTAAATATGCTGCACTCAGGTTTTCCCTCTCATAGGACCTTTAGTTATGTTAAGTCGGCTGCCCCCAACCTTTGCGACTTGGCCGCCCATCTGGAGGGGAAGAAGGGAACTAGGCCACATGAGTGGTGGGCCAGGCATGTGCATGCACGCAGCCTTTGCATGAGTAGCAGGCTGGCACACATGAGTGTGAATGTTCACCAGCCCGCCGCTTACAAAAGTTGAGCTGCACATGCACACTCCAGCCAGCCACTCGCACGCCCCAATTCCAAATAGGCCATGGCCCGGTAGTAGACCATGGCCCCAGGGGTTGGGGACCCCTGTGTTAAGTGGCATCATCTGAGGCCAGGACAGATGAGATGGGAGTTTTAGTTTACCATCAGAAGAGCAGCAAGTCCCTGCTGTATCCTAATTCTATGTCTGACTGCCCACTGAGTTGGTAACTCCTCTTGTCCTGCTATACTGCATCTTCTGTAATTACTCACAGACTCAATTCATAACACCTTAGCCAATAAAGTATTGGAGAAATACCCATCTTTTTTATGTGCAACTACTGTTATCAGATCGGTATGAAGTAGTTTCTCTGAACGTGGCCAAATCCTGCTATGCTGTATGTAAAATTAGGCAAACTTTAGCTGCCCACTGTTAATCCACTACCAATTGCAATATATTATTCTGTCTGTCTTTTATTTTTTACTATTATTATTGTTTCAATGCTTTTATTTGTTGGTCTGTGACAGTAATAAAGATTGATTGAGGTAGTATTTAGTCAGTACTCGTATCCACAGCAGAGAGGACTTCATTCAACCAAATAATCCTCTATTGAGGAAAATCTAGTTACCTGAAAGAAAAGATCTCACACTGAAGTCCTTCCTCTACTACGGTTCCTTTGGAGCGTCCATAGCTTTTTGGGGCTTGAAGGACCAGCAGAAAAGACAATCTCTCCTTTTCATTGGACCTTAGCTGAAACAGAGGAAAGCAGAAGCAATTAAGCTATTAAGATAGTAGAATGAGAGAAGGTGGGGAATAGGTTTCAGTAAAAGATAACCTAATAGGCTAATCTTTTTCCAAAACAGTCAACCCAGCAGGAATGGGGGGTTATTTAGATAAAATTCGAAGACAATAAGAGACCTTCAAAGCAAACTTAAAATACTTCAGTACTAGTATTGATTGGCACATCATTCCAAACTGAAACTCACACCAGATTTAAGAAGGTTATTTCCCAGTGATCACATAGGAATGAATGAATTCTGCAAGTGAGTTGCAGGAACAACTAGGTATTCATAAGTTTTTGCTATTTTGATAGCAGAGCCACAGCCTGGAGGTTAACCAGACCCTCTCCTAATAGGCAGGCCCTTGTTTGTGACTGCACTGCACAATTGACTTTCACCATAAGGTTAGAAACTATTTTTGGTCTCATTTCTCCCCAGCTCCAGCCTGTCTCTGTGGCACTGTACTTCAAAAGACCTTGGTAGACCCCAAAACAGAAACCCTGGCCCTCCTTTTCACATGGGGGTTGTGGGCTGTCCTCCCTCATTGGGAGTTGTGCTTCTGAAGCCACTGAGTGACTCTGAAGCTGGACACAATCCAAATCCTAGAATAATCTCCATCTTCATATCCAGTTTGTGAGAAAGTTTTGGGCTTGTTCTTATCCTGGTGTGTTTCCAAACCAACCTAACAGAACTGGGGAAATCAAATCAAATCCCACCTTTTTCCCCACTTGAAGACCAAACCAACCCTGGGCTTTGTCAAGCACCCACAAAGGGAATAGAACCATTGTTCTGGCAGCAATGGGTCAAGCTCCTAAGAACAATTCCATTCATTTCATTTCATCCCTTGATTGATTTCTTGTCAATGATTTCAAGGCAAAGTAGAACTCATACTAGGAAAATGATTGGGACAGATGTGCCCTGTTAAAACTAAGGTGACATTGTGTTTTCTTTTGGCTCCATACAGAGTGAATGTTGGATGTGGCCCAGCAGAGGAACGTGTTCTGCTGACAGGCCTGCATGCTGTAGCTGATATATACTGTGAAAACTGCAAGACCACCCTTGGATGGAAATATGTGAGTCTCCTGCTTTGTGCCCTCCTCTTCCTCTCCCTCCCTCCCTAAAACAATTGCACCACTAATAGCTGGCTTCCACCCGTATCATTCCTTTCTCCTCCTCCTCCTCCTCCTCCTCCTCCTCCTCCTCCTCCTCCTCCTCCTCCTCCTCCTCTTCTTCTTCTCATCCTTCTCCTTCTCCTCATCCTTCTCCTCCTCCTCCTTCTCCTTCTCCTTCTTCTTCTTCTACAGGAACAGGCCTTTGAGACTAGCCAGAAATACAAGGAGGGCAAATTCATAATTGAACTGAACCACATGATTAAGGACAATGGCTGGGATTGAAAGCCAACCAGCATCTTTGGACAACTGTATGTAGGGGGTGGAGCCTAAGAAATGTCAAATTTCCACCAAACCTGCCTCTACCTTCTCAGCCATTGGATTCCCATCCCAGGCACCTCCAGGGGCACCTGACTTGTGAAGGAGGAGGTGGTGCTCCTGTCAGAGACACATACCCACAGCTCAGACATGTTAACTTCTTGTGGCAAAAGGTGGAAGCTCTGGGACACCGTTAGGCCAGGGACTGTGTGCAAGCAGGGACTGGGGGGGTGGGGGGAGGACTACGGCTGGCTCTGTTGTCCAGAGAGAGTCTGTATTAAGAGAAATACGGAGGTGAAATGTACAGTGCAAGGGGGAAGGGAAATGTTAGGCATGTACAGTACTTGTGTGTGTGTGTGTGTATGATATAAATAAAAGTATTGAAGTGATGGAGGTGTTTTTTTTCTTCCTTCTAGTAGTTGGTAGATTAGAGCAAGGGAGACAATATACAGTGCTCAAAAAAATAACATATTTGTTTAATATGTTTTAAATTGTTTTTAAATGTTATATTGTATGTGTTTTATCTTTGGCTGTTCACCACCCTGAGTCCTTCGGGAGAAGGGCGGTATATAAATCCAAATAAACCTAAACCTAAACCTAAAGGGAACACAAGCAGAAGACAGTAGTTTTGTGTTCCCTTTAGTTGTCTGAGCAGTGTATAAACTACTGTATGTAAAGAACAAAGTATTTAATAAGGCTATTTCATTCATTCAGATCTCGGATGTCTTCTGCTTGTGTTCCCTTTATTTTTTTGAGCAGTATAAATTCCTTGGGCTGTTCCCAGCTTAGCTAATTAAAGCTAAGGCTTGGATGTTTTATTTCTATCCAATCATTCCGAAACTCAAGACATTCTGTGAGCAGTTGTACAAAACCAGCAAATCAGGATTTGTCAGCTGTTTCACTAGCCGTACGTTGTTTTTTTCTAATTTATTAGATTTTTATCTTTTATTATTTTTTATAAATAAGGCAGTGAACATACCTTATGATCCTTCCTCCTATTTTCCCCACAACAACAACCCTGTGAGATGGGTTGGGTTGAGAGAGTGGCTGGCCCAGAGTCACCCAGCTGGCTTTCATACCTAATGCAGGACTCAAACTCATGGTCCCCTGGTGATTGGCCCAAAGTCACCCAGCCGGCTTTCATGCCTAAGGCAGGACTAGAACTCATGATCTCCTGATTCGAAATGTAAGGTCCCAAAATATACTTGAGTCACCAGAATGCCAAAGAGAGAGACTCAAGACGAGGCTTGCAAAAAGAAGCAGATTTTATTTATGGCCAAAAACAAAATACTGGGTGGGACTATATCCAGAACATACAGATACAATGCATATGAGGAGATAGCCACCCCTTGGGGAAGGTATGGTGTCCTTTTTATACCCTCAGAGGCATCAGCTTAGTACCCAATTCTGGCCTCCTAGTTTAGGTTTGTGTATTCCTTGTTGCCCTGCAAAGGAATCGAAGCCTCCCAATTAGCCTTATCTCTTCCTTTGTTCTCCCAATTGCTCATTTGGCCCCCTGGTTCTGCAAGGAATGAGCTTATACAGATCAAAGGTGTAAGTTAGGGCTGAAGTGTAAATTAACCCTCGGGTGATGTCTGCAGTTCCAACCATGCTCTTAGATGGCACAAGAAAAACAGGAAGAAGATTGATATGGGTTCAGATCAAATGGCAGGAATATATGTTTGACAAATACCAGATACATTACAGAGGCCTAATAACAGAATATGTTTGTTACAGGAGATACAAATATAAAGGCATAAATATATGTGATACAAATACAAAGGCATATTTGTGTTACAGATATAAAGGTACAATATCCTAGGATTGCAAATCCTAGGTGCTAATCTTGTCAGTTTTGGCTTGCCTATTGTGTTGCTTATTTGGAGTCTCTTTGCTTATGAATACCATGTTTCCCCGAAAATACGACCTACTCAGAAAGTAAGTCGTAGCTTGATTTTTACATGTGCACCCAATATAAACCCTACCCCCAAAATAAGCCCTAATTAAGACCCCGCCCACTCGAGGGTGCATGGGTAAAAATTAAGCTGGGATGGGGGAGTGGAGCTGCCCTACTACTTACCTTCAGATAGTTGCGGCCAGGCCTTGCACACTTCGGCCCATTTCTTTTGCTGCAGCCAGGAAGTCTTTCCTGAAGGCCTCTGTAGCCGATAACAGCTATAGAGGCCTTCAGGAAAGACTTGCTGGCTGCAGAAGAAATGGGCCGATGTGTGTGAGGCCTGGCCGCAACTATCCGAAGCCGAAGAAGTTCCTGAAGGCCTCTGACAGCGAAAAGGAGGCCGGGGGCGATGCAAGCAAGTGAGGCGAGTCAGTGGATGACATCCCCCTCAAAAAAAACAAGACCTTGTGCCTTTTTTGGTGGCAAAAAAAAATATAAGACGGTCTTATTTTTGGGGAAACTTGGGTAGATTGCCCCAGTCTTTCTGAAAGGATACAAAATCTCCATTCCTAAAGACCAGCCTCTTCAAGCTTATGCTTGAGGCTGTTTTCCTATGGCAGGAAAACTAGGGCTACTTTCTGCCTTTGTTAAGATTTTTCTCCTTTGGGGGAAATATTCTATCCTGCCTCTTTTTAATATTAAGAATAAAGAATATTTTAATCGGGTGGGGGTGGGGCTTCCTACACTACCAAATTAACCTGGAACTCAGTGCAGTACACCATGATTTGTCTATGCATTTTCTAGAACAGGGGTGTCAAACTCAAGGCTTAAATCTGGCCCGCGGTACCAGCCTGGAAATATCAAAGGACTGGCCCACGGTGCCTCTGCTGGCCAAAATGGGCCATTGGGGGGGGGCGTTTTCGGTCTCCCTGGCCTCCAGCAGCACTCTGCTGGCCAAAAACGGGCCACGCAGGGGCCTTGCAGGGCCTCCACACAGCCCGTTTTTGGCTGGCAAAGTGCTGCAGGAGGCATCCATCCCATCCCATCCCACCCCCCCACCAGCCTGCAGAGGAGAACTACAATGCTGATCAGGCCCTCGAAGAAATCCAGTTTGACACCCGGTTCTAGAATTTTATTGGTTCATTCCAATTTTAACCCCAATCCAGTATCCCAGAAAATTAAGCTGCTGTACAATATAAGTAGAGTAATATGGAGGAGAAACAGAGAGTGGGGTAAGTAGCTTTCTACACTTTGTGTGGTCAGCAAAAGGATTTGTTTTTGAGGCATGCAATAGAAGCTGCATAAAGGCCTGATGACCTATTTCAGCCACTTACAGCTCTTTCCTCAAAACTGTATTTCTCAATGTCTCCCTCTGCTGGTCAAAGAATAACCTTGCTCTAGTTAAAGATTAACCTACAGTTGTCATTTGTAAATCCTGTTGGACTACTTCTTATAATTACACCATCCCATTACACAACACAAAGAACTATTAAAATACCGCTTTATATAGCCCAACATTCTCTCCTTCAACAATGATGGGCATAATTTTATATTTCACCTGTTCTGAAAATTGTGTGGCAGCAGCCCAAAAGGCTAATACAATCCTTGGTTGTATAAATAGAGGCGTAGACTCAAAATCACATGAAGCATTAGTACCACTTTATAAATCCTTGGTAAGAGCATACCTGGAATACTGCATCCAGTTTTGGTCACATTACAAGAAAAATGTTGAGACTTTGGAAAAAGTGCAAAGAAGAACAACTAAGATGATTAAGGGCCTGGAGACAAAAACATGAAGAACGCTTGCAGGAATTGGGTATGGCTAGTCTAGAGAAAAGGAGAACTAGAGGTGACATGATAGCAGTATTCCAGTATTTGAAGGGCTGCCTCAAATGAAGAGGGGGTCAACTTATTTTCCAAAGCACCAGAAGGCAAGACAAGAAACAATGGATGTAAACTGATCAAGGAGAGAAGCTACCTAGAATTAAGGAGAAACTTCCTAACAGTGAGAACAATTAACCAGTGGAATAGCTTGCCTCCAGAAATTGTGGATGCTCCATCACTGGAGGTTTTTAAGAAGAGACTGGACAGGCACTTGTCTCAAATTGTATAGGGTCTCCTGTTTGAGCAGGGAGTTGGACTAGAAGACCTCCAAGGTCTCTTCCAGCTCTATTCTGATTGATTGAAATCTTGTAATCAAAAGTAAAGTGGTGCAGAATATGGAAGTTCTCCTTAATTATGTTCTCATTGGTGGCTCTATGTCATCCTTCAAGATTTAGGAAAGACGCAAGCACTGTCCTAATCTAGAGGAAGAAATACACACACACACCAACAAATAATTATTTTGAAGGAGATGAGTGGCAGACAGATCCATTCTTAAAAAGAATGCATGTATGAAGAATAAGATATTCTACCATGCTCTTGATTTTACAGCAATCCAGAAAACCATGACTGTCTGAATCAGATGCAAGTAAATAAGGTTTCAGCTAACTCTGAATTAATAAGGATAAGTCTCCTGCAATTGCTTAAGAGGAAAGGGAGTATAAATTCCTTGTTTTAAGGGCTTGGATGCTCAAAGAGGACCATTCTGATGGCCACTGCCCATTTCTCATCTGTTTCACCAGAGCATAAGGAAATGGCTGATGAGAGTGGATGGAGAAAGTGGGCTGTGAGGAAGGGCTACAGTCACGACAATGGTCAGAAAAAAGACATCCGAGCCCAAAGCAGAAATGTAATTTGAGAAAGCATTTCAGAGTTGATCCTCTGAAAGTCTCTTTAGGATAAAGGCAGAAGGATAAAGGCAGGAAAGGTGGAAGCACATTGCAAGATTCTGTTACTGAAACCCTGTAAAAATAAAAGTACTTTTAGCATCCATGACTTTGGTGTCTGAGTCTGGTCTATCTCAGGTTGACACAAATGATGTTACGTGCATTATCACAGATAGTCCTTGACTTACGACTGTTCACTTGGTGACCATTCAAAGTTAGGACAGAACCCTCAAAAGGTACTTACAACCACTTCCAAAGTTCTGCCAGCCACCCCTTCCCATGGTCACATAACCACACTTTGGTGTGTGGCAACAATACACATTTATTACCATTTGTAACACCCTGCAGTTCCATGACTGTGATTTATGCCGTTTTTGCCAAAACCCGGCATTTACTTCTGGTTTTGGCAAAAATGCCCCATAGCAAACAATAGATTTGCTTCATGACTGTGGTATTCACTTAACGCCTGCTGCAAGGAAAAGTCATAAAATCAGATTGGCCACATGGGTGACCTGCTTTACAATTTTCAAGACTTACTAAAGGTGGGAAGGGGGTGTGGCCAGCGTCGCAGTGAGACGAGTTCCTCCGCTCCTGGGGGAACCGTTGATATCTCACCTGTTTGGGGGTCTTCATTGACCTAAGCCGACTTGTAGGGTCGGCAAACAAGAGAGGCACGGACGGACTAACACAGTGTTGTGGTCCGCCAGCAGCCTGCGGAGCTGGCAGCGGAGTCGGACAGCAATGAGGCTGAGGAAGAACATGGGCCAGTCCTGGAGGCTGGGGAAGGCCCGGATGAGGGCTCTGCGTCAGAGGCAGAGATGGGGCCAGGGCCATCGGGGAGTGAGGTGTGGACTCCAGAGCCTCCAGAGCCTGATAGGAGTGAGGCAGAGGAACAGGAGGAGCCTGTTCCTAATGCACGCATGAGAAGAGCTGCCAGAAGGCAAGAGCAGCTCAAGCAAAGAGGACAACTCGGGAGTAGGGCCAAGAGATGATTGGCCCCTCCTATAAGGCTTAAAACAGACCAGCAATGACGTTTGGGCTTTGCCGGAAAACAACGTTGGTAGCTTCGTCATCTTCTTTGTCTACGTCTTGTATTTATTTTTGTATCTGTGACTTCTGAACATTTGCCAAGAAAGGCCTTTGGCAGTTTGCCTGATTGGACTAGGTTTGCGATAGGACTGAGGAATTTGTGTTGGGAGGAATTTGCTTTAATTTAGTTGAAAGACGCTGGGAATGAAGTAATTCTCAGCTGTTCGAATAAAGTTTGTTTTCTTTTTCACTGACTGATTTTCCTATTACTTACTTGGGCCTGGGTCACAACACACAGGGATTCCGCAAAATCCCTGGTTAGTCGGATATAGCCTCTCATACCAAGTGACTGAAAAAGCAGCCATATGTGCTGCTAAGAAGCTGGGGTGGCTGCAACTGGAGCAAGGAGCTAAAGACAAAGTGCATCATCTGGATGAGAAACTGGCTTTTTATACTAAAGTTTCTTTTCATACTCGCTTTGAATAAATAGAAAGTGAAAAAGTGAAACAGAGCAAAGAGGGGAGGGAGAGCGGGTCTATGACAGCTCTCCACTTCCTGTATTAGAGCTGCGAGGAAAGCAATTAAATCTAAAGAAAAGACAGAATGAACTGAAAGAAAGGATCTGATTTGAAAATAAGAGAAGATAGAGAACCTGACAGTATTTTTTTTGTATGGCCAAATGATTTTAAATGAATTGGAACTGAATGGAGTATTTTGAAAACTTTAACTTTATCTACTTTTGCTAACTGAAACTAAAACTGCAGCGCCATCTGGTGGCATAAGAGAAAAGACTTTAAATTGAAGAAAAAAATAAGGCTGACTGATCTGTCCCCGTCCCCACACACACACACACAGCCAGTCGAGGGTTAAGGAAACACTTTGGAACGCACCCAGTTCTTATCTCCGACTTGGCAGCGATAGACACACCGTCTGCCAAGTTACTTTATTTTCACAAACAGACAGATAAGATACGAACGTTCAAGAAAGTCCAAACAGAAATAATATTCCTCCCAGCAGTTCCGGACGAGGCTTTAGTGACTGTCCAAGGTTTTGCTTTGTTCGTCACAAAAGATCCTTGACCACCACTCTCTATTATATAGTCTCTGGGGTGTGGTCTCTGGGGTGTGGTCCAGTGACTCAGTTCTAATCCCTAGCACGCCTCCCAAGCTGCTGCAAACGTTTATCACGCCTTCGGAGGCGTGCGTCCAGGAATGATGTGTCATTATCACTTTGACTCGAATCAGCTGTCTCCTCTCCCACGGCCGGCACTTGAGACAATGCCAGAGGGGAGGGGCCTGGAGAGGGAGGCCTGGCTGACTCCTCTTCCTCATGCTCGGAGCTTTCTTCCTCCGATGGGACAGGCTCAGAGGGCGGGGCCACAACACTATCCCCCACCGCAGGGCCCTTCCCCCGGGTCTGACGGTCGGGATGGGGTCGGGACGGGAACTGTTCGTGGAAAGCCCGCACCAGGTCAGGGGCCTGAACGGCAGACGCGTCCACCCAGGTGAAATCCTCGGGCCCGTACCCCTTCCAGGCGATGAGGTATTGGAAGCGCCCCTTCAGCCAACGGGAGTCCCGGATACTGTCCACCTCGTACGTCGAGGCGTCGTCCTCGTCGGCTGCGGCTGGGGGGGCAGGCGTCGGCGGGCGGCGGAGATGGCTCGCGGGGGCCTCAGGGACCAGGAGGGACCGATGAAAAACAGGGTGGAGCCGCATGGAGCGGGGTAGAGTCAACCGGTAGGCCACCGGATTGATGACCGCCTCGATAGGGAAGGGACCGATAAAGCGTTGGGCCAGTTTCCGTACCGGCTGGTCCGTGGGGAGGTGTTTCGTGGACAACCACACCCGATCTCCTACTTCCAGCGGTGGCGTCGCCCGGCGGGCGCGATCGGCGAACCGTTTATAATCCTCTTTCGCCCGGATCAGCTGCCGCCGCACCAGTTGCTGCACCGCCTGCAGCTCTGAGAGGAAGTCCCGGGTCTCGGGAACAGGGGAGTCCATGATGGTCAACGGGAAAAGCCGTGGATGGTATCCGACGTTGGCATGGAACGGGGTCATCTGGGTGGAGGTGTGTTGGGAGTTATTAAAGGCGAACTCCGCCAGGGGAAGGTACTCGGCCCAGTTGTCCTGCTGCTGGTTGACAAAACAGCGGAGGTACTGCTCCAGTATGCCGATGACCTTCTCCGTGCCCCCGTCAGTCTCCGGATGGTGCGACGACGACAGGCACACCTGCACCTCCAGCGCGGCCATCAGGCTTTTCCAGAAGCGGGCCGTGAACTGGGCCCCGCGGTCCGAAACCACCCGGTCCGGCAGGCCGTGGAGGCGGAAGATATGTTGCAGGAACAGGCGAGCCGTGGTGCGGGCCGAGGGCAGGCCGCGGCACGGGATGAAATGTGCCATCTTCGTGAGTGCATCCACCACCACGAGGACGGTCGTGTACGTAGCGGACAGGGGCAGGTCTGTCAGGAAGTCCATGGAGATGGCTCCCCACGGTCTCTCCGGTGTCGGCAGCGGCTGGAGGAGTCCAGGAGGGGGGCCGGACGCGGCTTTGGCCTGTCGGCACGTCACACAGGACGTCACGTAGGCGTGCACGTCGTGCCGTACCCGAGGCCACCAAAAAGTCCGTGTCACCAGGTTCAAAGTCTTAAAGAAGCCGAAGTGCCCCGCCGCGGGGTTGTCATGACACTGGTTCATGACGAGGGCTCGGAGCGGACTCGTGGGCACGTACAGCCGACCCCGATGTCTGAGCAAGCCGTCCTCCACAGTCCATGGGGACGCGGGGCCGACGTCCGCTCTCCGCTGCTGCGACCAGTCGTCCCGTCACTGCGCTTCCAGCACCTGAGCCCGCAGGTCCACCGGTTCCTGGACCGCGGCCAAGGAGTCCGCTGGCAGCACCGTCCGGGGGGGAAGGGAGTCCTTGGGGCAAAAGTATTCCGGCTTACGGGATAGCGCGTCCGCCCTCTGGTTGAGGTTGCTCGGAATGTAGGTGACGTGGAAGTTGAACCGGGCGAAAAACAACGACCACCGGATCTGCCGCTGGTTCAACTTCCGTGCCGTGGTGAGGTGCTCCAGGTTCCGATGGTCCGTCCGCACCTCCACCTGGTGTCGGGCCCCCTCGAGGTGATGTCGCCAAGCCTCGAACGCGGCCTTGATGGCCAGCAACTCCTTTTCCCAGATGGTGTAGTTGCGCTCGGAAGGGTTGAGTTTCCGGGAGTAGTATGCGCAGGGAAAAAGAGTGCCGCCATCCACCGGAGCCTGTAGCAGCACCGCCCCAATCGCCACGTTGGACGCGTCCGTCTCCACCACGAACGGACGGTGTGGATTGGGGTGCCTCAGGACTGGCTCCGTGAGGAAGGCCTGCTTGAGGACCTCAAAGGCCTGCTGCTGCGGGGGCCCCCACTGGAACGGGACCTTCTTCCGAAGGAGCTGGGTCAACGGCAAGGTCAGGGTGGCGAAGCCCGGGATGAAGGTCCGATAGTAGTTGGCGAATCCCAACAGACGCTGGACGTCCTTCACCCGACGCGGGGGTTCCCAACTGCGCAAGGCCTCCACCTTGTGCGGGTCCATCGCGATGCCCTCGGGGGTGATGATGTGCCCAAGGAACTCTATGGAAGTCTGGAAGAAGTAGCATTTCTCCAACTTCGCATAGAGCTGGTGCTCCCGCAGGCGCTGCAGGACCTGGCGGACATGCTGGAGGTGACTTTCCGGGGTCCGGGAATAGATCAAAATGTCATCCAAGTAGATCACCACGAACCGATCCAGCATGTCCCGGAACACATCGTTCATCAAGTGCTGGAAGACCGCGGGGGCGTTGGTCAACCCGAACGACATGACGGTATACTCGAAGTGTCCGTACCGCGTGCCGAACGCCGTCTTCCACTCGTCCCCCTCTCTCACGCGCACCAGGTTGTAAGCCCCTCGGAGATCGAGCTTAGTGAAGATCGAGGCCTCCCGCAACCTCTCCATCAGCTCCGGGATCAGCGGCAGGGGGTAGCGATTTCGCACTGTGATGGCATTCAAGCGCCGGTAGTCGCAACACAGGCGCAAGTCCCCCGTCTTCTTTTTAACGAAGAGGACCGGGGCCGAGAGCGGGGAGGTCGAAGGCCGGATGAACCCACGGGCCAGGTTCTTTTCCAGGAAGTCCCGCAAGGCGGCCAGCTCGGGCTCCGACATGGAGTACAGGCGTCCCGATGGCAGGGGCGCGTTGGGCATTAGGTCCACCGCACAGTCGTAGGGTCAGTGCGGGGGCAAGCGGTCCGCCTCCTTCTCGCTGAACACGTCGGCGAAGGGCGTCAGCTCCGGAGGCAAGGAGACGTTTGGGGCAGAGACGTCCTGGCCGGCGCAGGTGTGGCGAAGGTGGTCGACACACTGCAGGCTTGGGAACGAGATGGCGTTTCTCGACCACGCCACCTGAGGGTCGTGCGCCCGAAGCCAGGCCATCCCCAGGACCAAGGGAAAGTGCAGATCCGCCGTTACGTAAAACTGGATCGCCTCCTCGTGGTTTCCAATGGCGAGGCGCAAGGGCTGGGTAGCGGTTTTGATGGGCCCCGCCACGAGTTCCCGCCCATCTATAGTTTCAACCCTCAACGGAGGGTCCACTGGAACCAAGGGGACTTTGTAATGGGCCACAAAGGCCTGGTCCATAAAGTTCGTGGTGGCCCCCGAGTCCACCAGCGCGTGCGCTTGGAGCCCCTCCGACCGGTTAGCCAACAACACCCGGGTGTTCAAAATCAGGTGCCGAGGGGGCTCACAGTCCACAGCCGCCGACTCCGGCGGGGCATGGTCACGTGCCTGACCCAGAGTTTCCCCTAGGCCAGGCCTGGCCCGTTTCCCGGCAGGTCACGCCGAGACTCCGGAACAGGCCTGAGCGGTCCACTCCGCTTCCGGGGACACGAGGCGGCAAAATGTCCCGCCTCGCCGCAATAGAGGCACAACCCCCCTTGACGTCTCCGCATCCGCTCCTGGGCCGTCAGTTGAGGTCTGGCTGCTCCGAGCTCCATAGGCTCCTCAGCCGTCGCCACAAAACGCTGTGCGGTCCGGAGCGCTGTCGGTGCGAAACGCGGGGGTGCCGACGCTGTCGATGGTTCCGGAAGAGCCCGACGGGGCCGTCGCCGTTGCAAGCGGGCGTCGATACGCAGGCATTGGGTCACCAGCGCGTCGAGGGTCGGTGGCGCCTCCACACGAACCAGCTCGTCCTGCATCTCGTCGGAAAGGCCGTCCTGGAAGGCGTCCATCAGCGCCACCTCATTCCAAGCCGAATCCTGGCCTAGCAGTCGGAACTCTGCAATATAGTCCTGCAGGGGGCGCTTGCCTTGGCGGAGGTCCTTGATGCGCCTCGCTGCCGTCTGCACCCGGAGGGGGTCCTCAAACATGGTGCGCAGGTGTTGTAAAAAGCCCTGAAAGTCCAGGAGCAAGGGGCTATCTTGCAACAACAGGGGCGTGGCCCATCGGGCGGCAGTGCCCGAGAGGGAGCTGATAACAAATGCCACCCGAGCCCGGTCATCCGGAAAATCCTCCGGCCTCATTGCCATAAACAGTTGGCATTGTCCCAAGAAGGCCGGAAACATCTCCTGCTGCCCAGAAAACCTATCTGGCACGTTCACTGGGCATCTCGGACGGGGAGGGGGAGGAGGTGGAGCTGCAGGAGCATTTCCCAAAGCAAGTTGGGCAGTTAGCTGTGCTACTTGCTGTTGCAGAAGCTGATTGGCCTCCAGCATCTGCTGTATCTGCTGCTGCAGCTGTTGGTCCATCGTGGGTTAACGATGGAGTATGGGGTGACGAACAAGATGATCTGTCCCCGTCCCCACACACACACACACAGCCAGTCGAGGGTTAAGGAAACACTTTGGAACGCACCCAGTTCTTATCTCCGACTTGGCAGCGATAGACACACCGTCTGCCAAGTTACTTTATTTTCACAAACAGACAGATAAGATACGAACGTTCAAGAAAGTCCAAACAGAAATAATATTCCTCCCAGCAGTTCCGGACGAGGCTTTAGTGACTGTCCAAGGTTTTGCTTTGTTCGTCACAAAAGATCCTTGACCACCACTCTCTATTATATAGTCTCTGGGGTGTGGTCTCTGGGGTGTGGTCCAGTGACTCAGTTCTAATCCCTAGCACGCCTCCCAAGCTGCTGCAAACGTTTATCACGCCTTCGGAGGCGTGCGTCCAGGAATGATGTGTCATTATCACTTTGACTCGAATCAGCTGTCTCCTCTCCCTCGGCCGGCACTTGAGACAATGCCAGAGGGGAGGGGCCTGGAGAGGGAGGCCTGGCTGACTCCTCTTCCTCATGCTCGGAGCTTTCTTCCTCCGATGGGACAGGCTCAGAGGGCGGGGCCACAACAGCTGACCTTGACAGTGTTAGTGTCAGGTTTCGGTGCTATCTTAAATAAGTTTCATTTTCAAGCGCAATCTCTCTAATGAATCATTTTTATTTAAGAACATAAAAAGCCGACATTCCTGATTTCATTTTTGCAGCCAAACTGGCCCCTCCTTCCAACCCCCTCCTCTTCCGCTCTCCAACCCCAATGTCCCATTGGCCATCATGCAGATCCATCTCTACCTCCCGGCACGTTCTTTTCACAGGAATGTAGCCCCCACCCTCGTCTCCCAGGAAACACTATCTGTACATACAAAACTAGGTAAAAGTTCATCTTGTTATGTCAGCGCTGGAAGAGAGCCTAATTTGGAACGCTGACATCCGGCCCCTCTCCCTTCACTTCTGCGACATCACCTATCCCATAGGGAAAACACAACAAGATTAGTCTCATCAGCCCCTCCCCGGCTGTGCACCCCCCCCCTCACGGCTTTCCCGGGTGGTCTGCATGGAATTTTGCTATAAGGCGATCAGCTTGGATGTTTGCGCTCTTCACCCAAGAAGCCTCTGACAATGGGTAACCCTTCCATTTAATTAAGTACTGGAGGCGCTCCCTGTGCCATCTTGAATCAAGAATCCGCTGCACCTCGTAGTGCGTTTGGCCCCCAACAACCAGGGGCCCAGGGGGTTCACGTGGAGTTGGCCTTAAAGTAGACCCCACTACAGGTTTTAGAAGGCTACTGTGAAAAACGGGGTGAATTTTCCCCAAAAGCCGTGGCAACTGCAATTGCACTGTAACGGGGTTGATTATTTTTATTATAGGAAATGGTCCTATAAATTTTGGGCCCAATTTCCTGCTCGGGAGTCTAAGTCTCAAGTACTTGGTGGAGAGGTAAACTTTCTCTCCCAGCTGAAATGGTCTTTGGGGAGTTCGGTGCTTGTCTGCTTGGTCCTTATAAGATTGAGCCGCCTTTGCCAGCACCCTCTTAACATTTTCCAAGTTGGCTGGAATCACAACCGCTTCTGCTCCTCCCGTTTCTTGAAGCAGGCTTTCCTCCGAGAGCTTGGCTTCAGCCATAGTCCGTCCGACCAGATGTCTGGGAGGGAACGGGATGATTTAAACTCAGCCAGCCTGGATTTGGAGGAGAGTTTGGCTGTCTGTCAGGTTTCGGTGCTATCTTAAATAAGTTTCATTTTCAAGCGCAATCTCTCTAATGAATCATTTTTATTTAAGAACATAAAAAGCCGACATTCCTGATTTCATTTTTGCAGCCAAACTGGCCCCTCCTTCCAACCCCCTCCTCTTCCGCTCTCCAACCCCAATGTCCCATTGGCCATCATGAAGATCCATCTCTACCTCCCGGCATGTTCTTTTCACAGGAATGTAGCCCCCACCCTCGTCTCCCAGGAAACACTGTCTGTACATACAAAACTAGGTAAAAGTTCATCTTGTTATGTCAGCGCTGGAAGAGAGCTTAATTTGGAACGCTGACAGTTAGACTGATAAAAAACATGTTAAAGAAAAAGAGAGACACTGGGAGTGATGTTTTTAATGCAAGGTAAATAGTGAACCTTTTGAAAGATAGAAACAACCAACTGGCTGGTTGATTTTGTTTTACTTTTTGGATTTTTATTTTACATTGTTGTTTTTTTACTTTCCAACTTTCTTGTGTATACGCTATCTTTGAAGTACTTTTTTGGAACTTTTGATTTGACTTTATCATTTACTATATATTGGTGGGAATAGAAGACTTTTGGACCTGGGATTTTTTGTTTCTCTTTTATTTTTGTTTGCCTTTTTTTTCCCTCTGGTTTTTTTTTGGGGGGGGGCAACTTCAGAAAGAGGCATTTTGACTGGGTTTCACTACAGAGAACTGGGATTAAGGCAATTAATCTCAGTTTTCTTCTTAAATAAATGCTCTTTATTTTTTTATGTTTAATTCCCCCCCCCTTCTTTTTGAGGTGGTTGTGGTGGTCTTATTTTTACCTATATTTTTTCTAATCCATCCAATGGGGGTGGGATTAGATATCTGGATTACAAATTGAACCATTTGTGGATTACAAATCGAGTGGCTATCAAATTTAAGAAATGAAGAAATTTACTGCACATCTGCATTCAACAGCAAGTCCTTCCTCTGCAGAGTCACAGAAAACATCAGAAATTATGGAGCTTAAAAATATGATGCAGATGTTTCATGAAGACCTGAAAGAAGACTTAAAAGAGGTCAAGGAGATGATGGGGAAAACTGAAGAAAGAATTCAAAAAATAGAGGAAAAAGCAGATTAGACAGAGAAAAAAGTGGGAGAATTTGAGGAAAGAATGACATCAGTGGACAAAAATCACGAAAGAACAATTATTACATTAGAAATGGACAGATCTGATTATTATCTAAGATTTCAAAGCGTAGAGGAAGAGAAGGGGGAAAATTTGGCAGAAGTTATGGCAGAGATGCTGGCAGAAATGATGGAAGAACCTAAAGAGAAGATATTAAATGGGATTGACGAAATATTTAGGGTACATACAAGATATGCAATGAGAAATAAACTACCAAGAGAAGTTCACATAAGATTTACAAAGAAAGTGATAAAAACAGAAATACTACAAATAGCAAGAAACACTCCAATAAAATACAAGGATAAAGAGATAGTAGTGCTGAGACAAATACCCAGAAGAGTGAGAGACCTGAGAAAAGAATATCATTTTCTGACAAAGTTGCTAATCCAAAAAGGAGTGAGTTTTCAGTGGTTAATCCCAGAAGGAATATTGGTGACCTGGCAAGAACAAAGACATAGATTAGATTCTATAGTCAAAGCAGAAACATTCTATGAGCAGTTTTGGGGACCACTTGAAGATGGAAAACTGGAAAAAGCAAGAGAGACTAAAGACCAAGAAGAAACTGTAAAGGAGAAAGAAGAGATAACATGAGAAAGAACATAAGAGCAGGAAGAGAGAGCAATAAGAGAAGGAGTGAGGGCAAAAGAGGCAAAAGAACAGAGAGAGACAAGAGAGACAAGATTGACAAAGACTACCAATAAGTAAACATGGAAGAAGAAATAAAAGCAATATCAATAAATGTAAATGGACTAAATTCAGCGACAAAAAGAAATAGAACTCTAAATAAATTAAACAGACTAAAGACGGGTATTATATGCTTGCAAGAAGTTCACATCAGGAAACAACATAAAAAACTACTAGAACATTCAAAATTGGGAATATTATTTATTTCATTGATAGACCAAAGTAAGAGAGGTGTAGTGTTATATATAAGGGAAAAACTAGAACCTAAGCAATTTTTTGCGGATGAAGAAGGGAGGATACTTATGGTTGAGGTAACATTGAACAATAAACAAATGCTGTTGATAGCGATATATGCACCAAATGAGAACCAAGAAGAATTTTATGAGAAACTACACAGAAAAATATTAGAATTTGAGTATGAAAATATTTGCATAATGGGTGATTTTAATGCGGTGGTAGACGCAGATTTGGACTATAAAACAACAAAGATAAAAAAGAAACCTAGGAAAATACTTCCAAAGACTTTTTTTTTACAATGGTTGAGGAATTAAGTATACAAAATGTATGGAGAAAAAGACATTTGAAAGAAAAACACTGTATTTTTTATTCAAACAGGCATATGTCATGGTCTAGAATAGACATGATGTGGATGTCAACAGATTTACTAGTTAATATACAAGAAGTGAATATTGAAACAAGTACATGGGCAGATCATAATCTGATTATAATTATATGGAAAGGCTAGAAGAAAAGGCCGATATGGACTTTGAATTCAATAATTTTACAGGAAACTGAATTTCAACAATTTCTGGAAAAAGAGCTTTTTTTTTCTTTAAAATAAACAAAAAAGAGGATACATCACTCCAAAATGTATGGGATACAGTGAAAGCATATATTAGAGGACTGGCAATGACATACTTGGGGAAAAAAGAACAAAAAGAAAAGACAAAAACAGAAAAAGTTAGAAGAGGAATATAAAAAGTTGGAGAAGGAATTGCAAAAAGATACACAAAATAAGAAAATTAAAAAACAAATGGACTTGAAAAAAACATGAAATGAACTTAATTGAACAAGAGGATTTGGCAAATATATTAAGAGCTTCTAAACAAATTTTTTTTGAAAATGCAAATAAGCCAGGTAGATGGTTGGCATATAAACTGAAAAAAAAGAGAAGGACAAAAAACTAATCAACCAACTAACTGATGAAAAAGGAATGGTATGTTATAGAAACGAAGAAAAGAAAAAAATAGTTCAAAAGTATTACGAGAGACTATATAAACAAGAGATAATAATTGGAGAAAAGATAGAACAATATTTAAGAAAATCTGACCTACCTAAAATACCTGAAAATCATAAAACAGCACTAGAAGAAAGAATAACGATGATGGAATTAACTGAAGCAATCAAAACACAAAAGAATGGGAAAACACCGGGCCCGGATGGATTACCAGCAGAACTATACAAGACACTGCAAGATGTACTAAGCAATGTAATGTTGGAAGTATTTAATGAACTCTTAGTAAATGCAAAGATACCAAAGTCATGGATGGAGGCATACATTATTCTTATACCTAAAGAAGATACAGATTTACAACAAATTAAAAACTACAGACCAATTTCATTGTTGAACGCTGACTATAAAATATTTGCATCAATAATGGCAAACAGATTTAAAAAGTTGTTAAACAAATTTATACACATGGATCAAAATGGTTTTTTACCTAAAAGACAGATTAGAGATAATATGAGAACAATTTTGAATACTCTGGAATATTACGAAGTGCATTCAGAAAAGCAAATGGCAATGATATTCTTGGATGCGCAAAAAGCGTTTGACAATGTGAATTGGCAATTTATGATAAAACAATTACAAATTATGGACTTTGGGGGAGATTTATAAATATGATAAAAACAATTTATAATAAACAGTCAGCAAAGGTAATGATGAACGGAGATATGACAGAAAAGTTTAATATAATGAAAGGAACTGTCAGGTGTGCTTCCTTCAATATCCAGGAAAGAAAAACCCAAACTCAATATTTTAAAAGAGATTAGTACTTTTACTGAATATGAAATGATCGCAACCCAGGTAAAGCTGGAAGTGAGCAAAACGCACGAAATAGCATCTAGTAAGCTTCTCCCCCCCCCCATGTCCATTGGCCATCATCCAATCCAAAGGTCTCCCAAAGGTCAGGTGGCATCACGTCTGGCAACGTCATTCATCAGGAATGTAGGGCAGTTGGTCAGCCGGCCCCTTTGGAGATTCAGTTTCGTTTCTTGGAAAGACACCTCCTGCATTGGAAAGACACCTCCTGCAATCTTCCCCCCCTTCGCCCCCTTAACTGGTCCCTCCCCCCGTTTCTTATGGCAGCTGAAGCAGGCAAAGCTGAGGCTGACATTCGGCCCCTCTTGCAGAAGAGACATTATTCCTAGATAAGAGGATGGAAAAGAGAGAGAAACAGAATATATACAAGAATTATGGTTTATCTGGGTATTTGGTATAGAATTGCTGTACTTTCTTGGGAGCTCGGACATCCCGTTTATTTACCCATTCAGCCTGAGACAAAGGGAAATGTTTCCAGGCTATCAGATATTGGACTTTACCATGGTGTTTCCTAGAGTCCAAGATTTCCTTAACTTCAAAATGTTGCTCCCCCTCTATGAGAATGGGAACTGGAGGGGTGCTTTGGTCAGCCCTTAGGGGAGACGAGTGTTCAGGTTTTAATAAACTAACATGAAATACAGGATGTATACGTTTTTGGTAAATCCAACTCAACTGTTACTGGATTAATCAGTCTAATCACACAAAATGGTCCCAAATACTTAGGGCCCAGCTTTTTTGACTTCTGGGTAGTCTGTAAGTATTTAGTAGACAAATAGACTTTATCACCCACTTTATAAATGTGAGCTGGGGACCTTTTCTTATCGGCTTGCGCCTTATGGGCCCGGTGTGCCTCATCTAATGCCTTCCGAGTTACTGCCCATGTGCTCTTTAATTGTTCAATCCATCAAAGAGGGATTCTGGGGATCATCTTGTGGTAGCTCGGGAATGGGTACGAAATCTTGGCCCGATGCGACCTTAAAAGGAGTGAACCCGGTGCTACTGTGTATGGAATTATTATATGCCACTTCTGCAAATGGCAACAAGTCTACCCAATTGTCTTGCTGGTAATTTACGTAACACCTCAGGTATTGTTCTAGAACCCCATTGGTTCTTTCACAGGCCCCATTTGTTTGAGGGTGGTGACTGGAACTCAGCCCCTGGGCGGAGCCTATCAACTTCAAAAACTCCCTCCAGAAACTGGAAGTAAACTGCACACCCCTGTCAGAAATTATTCTTTTTGGAGCTCCATGTAGTCGGTAAATCTGCCGAATAAATAGTTTTGCAAGGGTTTTTGCTGAAGGGATCTTTGAGCAAGGGATGAAATGTACTTGTTTGGAAAACAAA
Organism: Pituophis catenifer annectens; assembly: GCF_029215685.1. Lineage (NCBI taxonomy): Eukaryota > Metazoa > Chordata > Lepidosauria > Squamata > Colubridae > Pituophis > Pituophis catenifer. Next base: position 92,283,476 of record NW_027256885.1, on the reverse strand, counting down.
TCTGTTACTACCCAAATGACAGTGCAGCCTTCACTCTTTGGTAAGTCCACAATAAAATCCATAGATATTTCTTTCCATGGGGCATTTGGTCTAGCCACACCTTGCAGTAATCCAGGGGGTTTTCCTGGAGGTCTTTTAGCCGAGGCACATACTGGACAGCTAGCCACATATGCCTCTATGTCCTTTTTGAGTGCAGTCCACCAAAATTGCCTCTTAACAAGATGTAGAGTCTTAACAAATGCAAAGTGTCCTGCGGCCTTGGCATCATGGGCATATTTCAATACAGTTATTCTTAATGTGGTCGGAACATACAATTTCGATCCAATCCAAGATAGTCCGTCACGAAGTGTGCATTCATTCAAGTGGTTCTTAAACCACTCGTCAGTTTCTAGCGCTTCTCGCAATTTTTTGAGTAAATCCCCCGAGAGTTCTGGCTCGGTTTTTGCCTGCGCTCTGGTAGTAGTAGGTGTTGCCAATTGTGTCGAGGGGATCATAGGTTGAACCACCTCCTTCTTGATGCTGTTGTACTGAGGCAATCTGGAAAGTGCGTCCGCCATGAAGTTCTTTCCACCAGGAAGGTAACGTAGGGTGAAATTGAAAGGATTGAAATGTTGGGCCCAACGTGCCTGTTTTGGTGACAGTTTGCGTGGTGTTTTTAACGCCTCTAAATTCTTGTGATCAGTCCAAACTTCGAAAGGGTGCTTCGCTCCTTCTAAAAATTGTCTCCATGTTAACAGAGCCCATCTAACTGCAAAAGCCTCCTTCTCCCATATGGCCCATCTCCTTTCCGTTTCTGACAGTTTACGGGACGTGTAGGCACAGGGTTGTAATACCCCGTTTTCATTCTTTTGCAAGAGTATTGCTCCTACAGCTACGTCACTGGCGTCAGCTTGTACTACAAAAGGTTGTTCCATGTCTGGGTGTTTGAGCACTGGTTCAGCCGCAAACAGCCGTTTCAATTTTTCGAAAGTGGCTTGACAGTCCATAGTCCATTCTAGTGGTTTCGAGGGTTTGGGCTTTACTTCCCCTTTCGTTTTTAGCAAGTCTGTAATTGGTAGTGCGATTTTCGTGAACGAGGGGATAAATTGTCTATAAAAGTTAGCAAACCCCAAGAAGCTCTGTAATTGTTTACGGGTGCGTGGTGCGGCCCATTCCAACACTGCCCGAACCTTTTCAGGGTCCATCTCTATTCCCTCATGCGATATACGATATCCAAGATAGTCAATTTTGTCTTGGTGGAATTCACATTTAGAAAGTTTGGCATAGAGTTCAGCCGCTCTGAGTTTCTTCAAGACCGTCTGCACCAATTTTACATGGTCGGCCATGTTGTCAGAATAGATCAGAATGTCATCCAAGTAGACCAACACCCCCTTATACAGGTGCTCATGCAACACTTCGTTGATCAACTGCATGAATACCGCAGGGGCTCCCTGTAGTCCAAAAGGGAGCACTCTGAACTGGAAGCATCCCAGTGGGCAATTAAATGCTGTTTTCCATTCATCCCCCTCTTTTATTCTCACTCGGTAGTATGCCTCTCTTAAATCAAGTTTGGTGAAAATTTTCCCCTTCCCTAAATGGGCTAACATGTCCTTCATAAGTGGGAGGGGGTAGACATTTTCTACGCGAATCGCGTTGATATTTCTATAATCGACCACCAAACAAAAGGATCCATCTTTCTTTTCGCGGAACATTACTGGCGCCGCCACCTTGGGTTTGGCTCGTTCGATGAATCCCCGTTCTAGGTTCTTGTCAATAAAATTTCACAATTCCCCCAATTCTCGAGGCGTCATGGGGTAAATTTTTGGTTTGGGAAGCTTCACCCCAGGGAGTATTTCAATGGTGCAGTCGGTAGCCCTGTGGGGAGGCAGAGCATCCAATGCCTTTTCGCTAAAGACTTCCTTGAGATCCCAATATTCCTTTGGAATCTTCTCTTCTCCCTCAATATAGTCAATGGCTACTGCCGCCCTTTCTGGTTTTATGTCGTCCCTCAAGGGGGGGCCTTCCTTCCCCGGATTCGGTTCTGCCGTGCGGATGCGCAGGACCCCCGTCTTCCAATTCACCCGTGGGTTCCATTTTCGAAGCCAGGGCAGTCCTAGAATGAGGGGTCTCTCCATACCAGGGGCCACAATAAATCTGAGATTCTCTACATGATTCACCAACTGCAATTCAAGGGGTTCGGTCATAAAACTAGCTGGGCCCCCTCCTGCAATCGACCCGTCTAATTAACAGAATGCAATGGGTCTTTTTAAGGTTTTTAGTCTTAGACCCATTTCCTCCACCACCTTGGAGCTAATTATGCACCTAGTGCACCCCGAGTCCAGTAGGGCTAACATTTGCGCATGGGCCCCCGTGGATGGCACCCTTACTTCTACGGGGATGAGCAAGGGTTCTTCCGTGTGACTCACCCGATCGTCGGTGTCGGAGTCGGAGTCTGTCTCGCTGTCTTCATCGTGGGTCGGAGTTCCCAACTCACCCTGGTGTCGGGGAGCGAACTCAACGACTTCTCCTTTCAGGGCGGTGCCGCGGGTTTTGGCGGGTATTTTGTCGCCTTTCTTCGGCCCGGCCCCGGCAGCTTTTGGCAGTGGCTTGGAGAAGCATTCGGCAGCCCGGTGTCCTTCCTTCCCACATTTGAAACAGGTGAAGGGCTTTGACTTGGGTTTGAATTCGGCCTTCCCCCCAGCCATCTTTGGTGCCCCCTTACGGTGGAAGGAAGATGACTGGTCCCCCATACGCCCTCCTCGGAGTTGGCTCCGTCTCAGTTCGATCTCCACATCCTTAGCTACTATGTACCATCTCTGCAAATCTTCGGGGACCCCCATACTTCTACAGTCTCGATATATCTCTTCATTCAACCCATCCTTGAAACTCTCCAAAAGAGCCATTTCTGACCAGCCTGTCATATAGGGTGCCAGCTCACGAAACTCTTGGATATACTCTGCCACCGGTCTCCGGCCCTGCTGGATGCTCTTCATCCTGAGTCTCGCCTTTTGTTCAGCTAAGTGGTCTTCAAAACGCCTCCTATGGGCCCCCATGAACTGGTTGTAATTTCTCAGCAAGAGGGAGTTGTTATTGTGGAGAACCACCATCCACTCAGCGGCTACTCCCTCTAAGGCGTTCATGACACTTCTCACTCTGGCAGCATCTGATACGTAGTCCTCCCCCCAATCCTGCATGTGGTTCCACACTTGGATCAGGAAAAATCCCAAGGTTTTCGGATTTCCATCATACTTCCCAGGAAGGGGGGGGGATTTTTGGCTTTTTACGTCTGCGAGGGGGGGGGCTGCAAGGCTGGGGTTCTCTGGCCGGCTGCATCTCTCCCTTGAGCTGCCGAAGCCTGAGATGTTTCTTCCTCAAAACCTTCCTCTCCCCCACAGGCTGTCTCTTCTGGCTCCCCCCTGGGGCCTTCTCCCCCCTTTTCCACAGGAATCCCAAAAGACTCATGGTTTTTTCTGCTTTCTTCCACATCACGGATAAGCTGCAAGGCTTGTTCCATCATGAGACGTTCCTTTTGCTCCTGCATCCACACTGCCTCTTTCTTACGGGGTCTGGAAGTAGTCACTCCCCGGGGGTTCTCCCCCCAGTCCGGTAGCCTCCCCACTCCTTTCGACCATCTGGCTTCCTCCGGCTCTAATCGGAGTTTTTCCAACCATTCCGCATTCTCTTTCTCCGCTTGGAGGGTGGCTGCAGTTGAACTCGCTGCCCCCATTTGTTCTCCGTCACTCTCTCGATCTGACATAATTTGGATTTACAGTCCCCTCGGTTTTTGTCCGGGATGACTGGATGTGTCTTCCAGCTTAATGTCAGGTGTGCTTCCTTCAATATCCAGGAAAGAAAAACCCAAACTCAATATTTTAAAAGAGATTAGTACTTTTACTGAATATGAAATGATCGCAACCCAGGTAAAGCTGGAAGTGAGCAAAACGCGCGAAATAGCATCTAGTAAGCTTCTCCCCCCCCCCCCCCGTGTCCATTGACCATCATCCAATCCAAAGGTCTCCCAAAGGTCAGGTGGCATCACGTCTGGCAACGTCATTCATCAGGAATGTAGGGCAGTTGGTCAGCTGGCCCCTTTGGAGATTCAGTTTCGTTTCTTGGAAAGACACCTCCTGCATTGGAAAGACACCTCCTGCAATCTTCCCCCCCTTCGCCCCCTTAACTGGTCCCTCCCCCCGTTTCTTATGGCAGCTGAAGCAGGCAAAGCTGAGGCTGACATGAACAAGACAAGGATGCCCCATTATTATTTGTATTGACACTAGAAGTATTAAATAGAAATGTAAGACAAAATGAAGAAATAAAGGGATTGAAAATTAAAAAAGAAGAATATAAACTACAAGCCTGCACAGATGACTTAGTATTTATCTTGGAGGAACCTCAAATAACAGGACCCAAATTAATAGATCAAATAGAAGAATATGGAGATGTGGCAGGACTGAAAATAAATAAAAGACAAAAATATTGGTAAAAAATATTACAGAAAAACAGAAGAGAGACTTAATGGAGAAACTAGACATTCAGACTGTGAAGAAAGTAAAATATTTAGGAATTCAATTAACTTCAAGATGCATAACGATTAAAGAGGATAATTATTATAAACTGAAAAAACAAATTGAGAAAGACTTGGAGAAATGGAAAAAACTACAGTTATCACTAATGGGAAGGATTGCGATAATTAAGATGAATATATTACCGAGATTCTTATTTTTATTTCAAACAATACCGATAAAAGTGGAAAAGAAATATTTTGAACAATTAAATAAAATAGTAATGAAATTCATATGGCAAGGGAAAAAAGCGAGAATTAACATAAGGATGTTACAAGATGTGAGACTTTGAGGAGGATTTGGACTACCTAATTGGGAACCATACTATCAGGCAGAGGCATTGACGTGGATGAAAGAATGGATTGAATTAAGAAATACAAGACTATTAACTTTGGAAGGACATGATTTACAATTGGGATGGCATGCTTTTTTATGGTATGGCAAAAATAAGATGCACAGTTATTTCCAAAGACACTATGTAAGAAATGCATTATTATTCGTATGGGAGAATGTTAGAGATAAATATTATTTGAAAATACCAATATGGTTATCTACAATGGAAGTGTTAATACATCCAAATATTATTAATATGGGGACTATTCTTAGATATAAAGATATACTAACAGATAAGGGGGAATTGAAAAAGAAACCAGAAATAGAAGAACAAGGGATTGAAATGGATTGGTATATGCAATTACAAATACAAACAAGACATGAAAAAGATGCTAAATTATATGGTTTTTACTTGGAAATGACAGAGCTGGATGAGATACTCACAGGAACAGATGAAAAAATTATTTAAAAACTATATAATTACTTATTGAGTATTAAGCTAGAAGAACAGGTAAAAGAAACAATGATAGCATGGGCTAAGAATTTTGGATATACAATTGAGTTAGACAGAGTACCACCAGTACGCTGATGACACCCAGCTGTACATGTCCACCCCAGGGCACCCCAACGATGCCCTTGAAGTGATGTCTCAGTGCCTGGAGGCTGTGCGGATCTGGATGGGGAGGAACAGGCTCAAGCTCAACCCTTCCAAGACTGAGTGGCTGTGGTTCCCGGCATCCCGATATAGTCAGCTGACTCCATCGCTGACTATTGGGGGCAAGTCTTTGGCCCCCTCGGAGAGGGTGCGCAATCTGGGAGTCCTCCTGGATATGCAGCTGTCCTTGGAGGAACATCTGACAGCTGTAGCCAGGGGGACCTTTTGTCAGGTTCGCCTGATTCGCCAGTTGCGACCCTTTCTTGATCGGGATTCCATGTGCACAGTCACTCATGCCCTCGTCACCTCTCGCCTGGACTACTGCAACACTCTCTACATGGGGCTCCCCTTGAAGAGCACCCAGAGGCTCCAACTGGTCCAGAATGCAGCCATGCGGGTAATTACGGGAGCTGCATGGCGCTCCCACATAACACCGCTCCTGTGCGAGCTGCACTGGCTCCCAGTGGTCTTCCGAGTGCACTTCAAGGTGTTGGTTACCACCTTTAAAGCGCTCCATGGCATAGGACCTAGTTATCTTCGAGACCGCCTGCTGCTACCGACAACCTCCCATCTACCCGTGCACTCCCACAGAGAGGGCCTCCTTGGGGTGCCATCAGCCAAACAATGTAGGCTGGTGACTCCCAGGGGGAGGGCCTTCTCTGTGGGGGCACCTACCCTATGGAACCAGCTGCCCCCAGAGATAAGGAGAATCCAAGACCTCGGTGCCTTCCGCCGTGCCCTTAAAGCTTTCTTTTTTCAGCAAGCCGGGCTGGCTTAACATATTTTTAAATATTTTTAATTGGTTTGTCATTTTAAACTGGGGCCAAATTAATATATATTCTTTTAATTGTTTTTAATGTTTGTATTGTATGTTTTTATCTGGCTGTACACCGCCCTGAGTCCCTCGGGAGAAGGTGCGGTATATAAATTCGAAATAAAATAAAAATAAATAAAATGGCAGCAAATATGGGAAAGAAATTACAAATTAACCATGTCCACAGCATATTTATTTATTTATTTATATATTTATATATTTATTTATTTATTTATTAAATTTTTATACCGCCCCCTCTCCCGAAGGACTCAGGGCGGTGAACAGCCAAAATTAAAAACACACAATACAAATATTAAAATACATTAAAACGAAATTAAATTATCTTTGGCTTCTCCAATTTAAAACCCCTTACCCATAAAATTCCCCAATTAAAAGATTTTTAACCCAGCCCGGCTTGCTGAAATAAAAAAGTCTTCAGGGCCCGGCGGAAGGTCCAGAGGTCCGGGATCAGTCTTATCCCTGGGGGTAGCTCATTCCAGAGGGCGGGTGCCCCCACAGAGAAGGCTCTTCCCCGGGGGGTCGCCAGCCGACATTGCCTGACAGACGGCACCCTGAGGAGGCCCTCTCTGTGGGAGCGTGTTGGCCGGTGGGAGGTTATCGGAGGCAGAAGGTGGTCTCGTAAGTAACCGGGTCCTAAGCCATGGAGCGCTTTGAAGATGAGAACCAACACCTTGAAGCGCACTCGGAAGACCACTGGAAGCCAATGCAGCTCGCGCAGGAGAGGTGTCACGTGGGAGCGCCATGTCGCCCCCATAAGTACCCGCGCGGCCGCATTCTGCACCAGTTGGAGCCTCCGAGTGCTCCTCAAGGGGAACCCCATGTAGAGAGCGTTGCAGTAGTCCAGGCGGTAAGTAACGATGGCATGAGTGACCGTGCATAAGGAGTCCCGATCCAGAAAGGGGTGCAACTGGCGTATCAGGCGAACCTGATAGAAAGCCCCCCTGGCCACGGCCGTCATATGCTCTTCTAAAGACAGCCGTGCGTCCAGGAGGACACCCAAGTTATGCGCCCTCTCCGTGGGGGCCAATGTCTCGCCCCCAATAGTCAGCGATGGCACCAGCTGACTATATCGGGACGCCGGCAGCCACAGCCACTCAGTCTTGGAGGGGTTGAGTCGGAGCCTGTTCCTCCCCATCCAGACCTGCACGGCCTCCAGGCACCGGGACATCACTTCAAGGGCATCGTTGGGGTGGTCTGGGGTGGAGATGTACAGCTGGGTGTCATCAGCATACAGATGGCACTGCACCCCAAAACCACGGATGATCTCACCCAGAGGCTTCACATAAATGTTGAACAGGAGAGGCGAGAGGACCGACCCTTGTGGCACCCCACAAACCAAGTGCCTTGAGGTCGACCTCTGCCCTCCAGCCAACACAGACTGCGACCGGTCGGAGAGATAGGAGGAGAACCACCGTAAGTGCCTCCCACTCCCAACCCTTCCAACCGGCGCAGCATGATACCATGGTCGATGGTATCAAAAGCCGCTGAGAGGTCTAATAGGACCAGAACAGAAGAGCAACCTCTGTCCCGAGCCCTCCAGAGATCATCAACCAACGCGACCAATGCCGTTTCCATGCTGTACCCGGGCCTGAAGCTGGACTGGAACGGATCTAGATAGATGGTTTCATCCAGGTACTGCGGGAGCTGTCGCGCAACCACACTCTCAACAACCTTCGCCAAGAAGCGAAGGTTGGAAACTGGACGATAGTTTGCCAAAACAGCTGGGTCCAGAGAGGGCTTCTTGAGGAGGGGCCTCACCACCGCCTCTTTCAAGGCGGGAGGCAAGAAACCCTCACTCAAGGAAGCGTTTATAATCCTCTGGAGCCAGCCTCGTGTAACCTCCTGGGTAGCCAGCACCAACCAGGAGGGACACGGGTCCAATAAACGTGGTTGCGTTCAACCTCCCCAGCATCCTGTCCATGTCCTCGGGGGTCACAGGGTCAAACTCATCCCAGATAACAGTCTCAAGACACACCTCGGACAACCCGCCTGTACCTACCCAGTCAGAGTCCAAGCCTTCCCGAATTTGAGCGACTTTATCGTGCAGATAATGCGCAAAATCCTCAGCACGACCTTGCAAGGGGTCTTCCCGCGCTCCCAGATGGAGAAGGGAGCGGGTCACCCTAAACAAGGCAGCTGGGCGATTTTCTGCCGATACGATAAGAGCAGAAAAGTAATTACACTTCGCCGCCTTTATCGCCACTAAGTAGGTCTTGATATAAGACCTCACTAGTGTACGGTCAGATTCGGAGCGACTGGCCCTCCAACTACTCTCTAGGCATCTTTTCCAGCGTTTCATCCCCCTCAGCTCCTCGGAGAACCAAGGAGCTGGGCAGATTCGGCGCCGGGTCAGAGGCCGCAAAGGCACGACCCGATCTAAAGCACCAGCGGCCGCCCTATCCCAGGCGGCCACCAGGTCTTCCGTCGAGTCGCGAGCCAGAGTCTCAGGAAATGGCCCAAGCTCCATTCGGAACCTATCAGGATCCATCAGGCGCCTGGGGCGGAACCACCTGGTCGGTTCCGCCTCCCTGTGGTGGGGCGTAGCGGTCAGGAAGTCAAGTCTGAGGAGAGAATGGTCTGACCATGACAAAGGTTCAATAACTATATCCCCTGTATCTAAGCCACTCAATCACTGACCAGAGACAAAAACCAGGTCCAGCGTGTTTCCTCCTGTGTGAGTGGGGCAATACAAAATGTGCTATAGATGGCACATGGCACCTGAAAAATGTTTAAAGATAAATCAGCTAAATGCTGGAAATGCCATCAGACACCGGGATCATATTATCATATGTGGTGGACGTGTCCAGAAGCGAGGAATTACTGGATTAAAATTAGAAATGATAAAACAACGCACTGATTTAAAACCTGAACTGTTCCTATTGGGCATCTTACCAGAGAAATATAGTAAAGAGAATACTTATTTGATTATACATATTGTAACGGCAGCGAGAATTGTATTTGTGCAAAATTGGAAAGCAGAGAAAATCCCTTTAGAGGGAGAAGTAATTAAGAAAATATTGGAATGTGCAGAAATGAATAGATTAACATTGGTAATTAAAGAAAAGGAAGAATCGGAGTATTTTAAAGTATGGGGGCAATTATATCAATGGTTAGAGAAAAGATATATATATAAAATTAGATAATTGATGAATTAATATAAACATAAGAAATTTGGGAAGAATGATGTAACAATCTAAATGAAAATATAAAGGTATGATAGAACTATGATATGAAAATGATGGAGGAGGGAGTAGAAGACACAAAATATGCACTCAGATGAAACACTGAATGATTAAGGATGTATTTGTTAGTATGTTTTTTTGTTAAAAAAAAATAAAAAACTTTTATATAAAAAAAGACTTACTAAAGGTACTTCTCAACTTACGATCATAATTGAGCCCAAAATTTATGTTGCTAAGTGGAAATTTGTTGAGTTTTGTCCCATTTTATGACTTTTCTTGCCACATTTGAATCACTGCAGTTATTAAATTAGTAACACAGTTGTTAAGTGAATCTGGTTTCCTCATTGACTTTGCTTGCCAGAAGGTCGCAAAAGGTGATCACATGACCCCGGGACACTGCAACATTCGTAAATATGAGTCAGTTGTTAAGCATCCTAGTGTAAATCACGTGATCATGGGGATGCTGCAATGATCATAAGTGTAAAAAATGGTCATAACTCACTTTTTTCAGTGCCGCTGTAACTTTGAATGGTCACTAAGTGAACTGTTGTAAATCGAGGACTACCTGTACTGTAATGGGCAGGCTCCATTATAAGTCAAGGACTAACTATCACACATGACATCACTGTTACTTCTACCAAAGGCTATCCTCATAGTCTATTTCTTTCACTAGAGACAACAGAAACCCTTAGAATTAAGTTTTAAACATTTTACATACCAAATGTACTATAAATTCAGATACAAATGTCACCAAGAGTGTAAAAGAAACGATTAAATAGTATCCATATATGGGTCTTTAACTTTGCTGTTAAACAGTTAGAAAGAAATAATCTATAATATCCCTCAAAGATTTCCTTCATCTTTTTAAAAAGTGTGCAAATGCTTATTTACAACATTTATATAGCCACCCATCTTATATTGAAAATGGGTATCACAAGGAACTTGCTGTGACTGCCTTGATTTATATAGAAAATAAAATCCGGCCACCTGGTTTTAAAATATATGGTATTTAAGATTAGCTGTATGGTACCTGAATAATATGAGTTAGTATCAACTTTTCAAGGTAAGCCAGGTTAGGAAACAGACACCATAAGAATCTCTGGAGTTCTTCTTTCCTATTAAGGGTATAATAACAGAAATTTGAAAGCCTGACAAAGATGCTGTCTTCGCCCTAGTATACCAAAGAGAATCAAGGCAGAGCAATCTTGAGCTTCTTTCTCAACCCTTCCTTCATTTCAGGGCTAAGCTGGTGTTTACCTGAAAAATTCCTTCTACAAGGCCATCTCATAAGAGCATTAGTAGTGCCTTGCTGGGCCATGTAGTCCAGCAGTTTGTTCTCACAGAAGCCAGCTAACTGCACAAGGAAGTCCATCTCTCTCCCAGTAGATGGCCTTCAGAGGCAGCCATCCTGCCTAGCCATTGATACCCATAGCTTCTATGAATTGATCTAACCCTTTTTGAAGCCAGCCAGGTTGGTTGCCAGCCTCAGATCTCAGGGTAGCAAATTCCAAAGTTTAATTATGTGTTGTGCAACCACATTAACCCTTTGGCGTCTCCTGATTCTTTCATACTCCTCCAAAGATCAGATTTTTCAACTTTGGCAATAACCCACAGATACCAACACCAATCACTAAAGACCATTGTTTTATTTTTTCAATATTTGGCCAAACAGCAGTTATTAAATTCTGGTTTAAATCTAAATCACACAGCCAATTCTGGACACAACTGTATTTTCTGCATGGTCATCTCTGAAATGATTTCCAGCCCAAAGGAGGGACCTTGGAGACAAGTCCACCACAGGAACTGAATGGAGACAGGCCCTTAACTTTCTTCAATTGTGTCTACCTCAGCTATTTACGTGTACTTTGTAAAACCAGGCATGTCCATCCAAATACGTTGATCCTACTGGGTGAGACATTTGTGAGCTGTAGTTCCCAAAGAAAACAGGGACACTTCTGCAAATACAAATCCTCCACACCTTATCTAAATTTTAGATCAGTAGGGAAAGAGATCTGCACCCTATTCTGCCACACCTTTAATTTCTAGTCTCAAATTCTTTTCATATCTGAGGCATAAGATATGATTAGGGGACTGGAGACTAAAACATGTGAAGAACAGTTGCAGGAATTGTATATGTCTAGTTTAGTGAAAAGAAGGACTAGGGGAGACATGATAGCAGTCTTCCAATATTTGAGGGGCTGTCACAAAAAGAGGGAGTCAACCTATTTTCCAAAGCACCTGAATGCAGGACAAGAAGCAATGGATGGAAACTAATTAAGGAGAGAAGCAACCTAGAACTAAAGAAATTTCCTGACAGGACAATTAACCAGTGAAACAGCTTGCCTTTAGAAGTTGTGGGTGCTCCATCACTGGAGGCTTTTAGGAAGAGAACAGCCAATTGTGCAGAATGGTATAGACTGGAGTCTCCTGCTCGAGCAGGGGGTTGGACTAGAAGACCTCCAAGATCCCTTCCAACTCTGTTATTTTATGTTCTATGTTCTATGGAAAGGATTGGTAGACATGGCTGCTCCAAATCATATTCCAGATTTCCCGCACTTCTTTAATACACCATATGAGGGCACTCAAATCCCACAGCAAGACAGCCTAGGGAGATATTACCATTGTGCTGCATTGCCTTGTTTTTATCTGCTAGAGAGGAGGAGCAAACTATTTTTACTTAACCCACTTTTTGAGAGAGAGAGAGAGAGAGAGAGAGAGAGAGAGAGAGAGAGAATGCAATGTTCATTCAGTTGCATAGCAACCAACTCTTCCTAAAATCAGAGGAAGGAAAAATTATTAAATGGATGGAATTAATTTTGTCTGCCATGTGCCCTTAATTCCTATCTTCACCTCTTCTTAAAAATTTGCTTCTGGAACAAAAATCACCTGTACCTACCTATTAAGCAATGATTCCAGAGAAGCATTTTTAATCCCTACTTCCCTTGGATCCTAGAAATTCCAGTTAATGGTTCTAGATTGTACTTACTTCCTAGAGGAATGAAGAAAATCCCTGGGAGATATGTGTGTGTATGTGTGTGTGTGTATGTATATGTATAGGTATAGGTATAGGTATAGGTATAGGTATAGGTATAGGCATAGGCATAGGCATAGGCATAGGCATAGGCATAGGCATAGGCATAGGCATAGGCATAGGCATAGGCATAGGCATAGGCATAGGTATATGTATATGTATATGTATATGCCTATGCCTATGCCTATGCCTATGCCTATGCCTATGCCTATGCCTATGCCTATGCCTATGCCTATGCCTATGCCTATGCCTATGCATAAAGTTGGAGTGGTGACCATGCCTGTTTTTCTCCATAGCAAACTGACTCATGAATGACTCTTCAACATTCAGTTCTTGAGACTTCCGGTTGACGTCGTGGCGCTATCGGAACCAAAGAGTGGGGGGTCTGCAAACTTGCGCCAAATCCCTTCATTGGAGGGTCCCATAAGGGGCTAAAGTCACCCTGTAGGGGTGACAAAGAGTGGAGGGGTGACCTGCAGGACGCGGAGAGCAGTGGCTCTCCTGCTTGACCCAGGGCTAATTCCCTCTCATCCAACGACGAAGAGGAGAGGCAGCCATTATGGCTGCTGTGAAACTGGGGCATCCAAAAAAACAAAGAATGTGCTGGAGCGGTGTGGATGAACAGTGACTGAAACTGGGTGAGGTGACCTTTTTTTACCTAAAACCTACCCTAAAGAAAATAAACTCTGGAAAAGAGACTCTTTGAAAAGTTTGTTTAAGCAGCGAACAATTACAGAGAGAAAAATCATGGACCTGAAAGAAAAGATTTCAAGAAGACAGCACAAAACCTTTAAAAACATAGAAAGATTGGATCTCTAATTTTTATTGGCAATAAGGCTTTTTAAAATGCTGGAATTACTTGTCAGAATTTTGATTATTTGTTTGAATAAACACAAACTGAACCTGTTAGAATTTGTGCAGCATTAAAATTAAGCTGAAGGCACCACGTGCTGGTGAATGGAATAGACATTATATTCGTGTAACCCTGAGAAAATACTGATAAGACAGAGGAGAAATTGGAAATAACACCTGGAAGACTGCTGTGCTATCTATTGCACTATATGTCAGGTTTCGGTGCTATCTTGAATAAACTTCATTCTCAAGCGCAAGCTGTCTAATGAACCATTTTATTTTTAAGAATAGCAGAATCCGACATTTCTGACTCAAATTGCAGCCAAACTGGCCCCTCCTTCCAACCCCCTCCTCTTCCGCTCTCCAACCCCCAACGTCCCATTGGCCATCATACAGATCCATCTCTACATCCCGGCACGTTCTTTTCACAGGAATGCAGCCCCCATCCTCGTCTCCCAGGAAACCCTATCTGTACATACAAAACTAGGTAAAAGTTCATCTCAGCAACAAATCAAGCTTCCGCTCTTTCTGCTTCAACTTGTTATGTCAGCGCTGGAAGAAAGCCTAATTTGGAACGCTGACATCCGGCCCCTCTCCCTTCACTTCTGCGACATCACCTATCCCATAGGGAAAACACAACAAGATTAGTCTCATCAGCCCCTCCCTGGCTGTGCATCCCCCCCTCCCGGCTTTCCCGGGTGGTCTGCATGGAATTTTGCTATAAGGCGATCAGCTTGGATGTTTGCGCTCTTCACCCAGGAAGCCTCTGACAATGGGTAACCCTTCCATTTAATTAAGTACTGAAGGCGCCCCCTGTGCCATCTTGAATCAAAAATCCGCTGCACTTCGTAGTGCGTTTGGCCCCCAACAACCAGGGGCCCAGGGGGTTCACGTGGCGTTGGCCTTAAAGTAGACCCCACTACAGGTTTTAGAAGGCTACTGTGAAAAACGGGGTGAATTTTCCCCAAAAGCCGTGGCAACTGCAATTGCACTGTAACGGGGTTGATTATTTTTATTATAGGAAATGGTCCTATAAATTTTGGGCCCAATTTCCTGCTCGGGAGTCTAAGTCTCAAGTACTTGGTGGAGAGGTAAACTTTCTCTCCCAGCTGAAATGGTCTTTGGGGAGTTCGGTGCTTGTCTGCTTGGTCCTTATAAGATTGAGCCGCCTTTGCCAGCGCCCTCTTAACATTTTCCCAAGTTTGTCTCAACATTGCCATCCAGTCGGTCAAACTGACTGAGGAAGGGGGCTCCCTCGGGTATTCTGGCATGGGAACAAAATCCATGCCACTCTATTTTGAACGGGGTTAGCCCCGTGCTGCTGTGGACAGCATTATTATATGCAACCTCCGCAAAAGATAGGAGGTCTGCCCAATTGGACTGCTGGTAGTCGACGTAGCATCTTAAATACTGTTCTATCATAGCGTTCAGTCTTTCTGCCCCCCCATTGGTGCTCGGGTGAAATGCTGAGCTGAGCCCTTGGGATGAACCTATGGACCGTAGAAACTCCCTCCAGAACTTTGCTGTGAACTGGACCCCTCTGTCGGAAATGATTCTCCTGGGGACTCCATGTAGGCGGTAAATGTGTTTCAGGAACAGTTTGGATAACTGACGGGCTGAAGGCAGTCCACTACAAGGAATGAAGTGTGCCTGTTTGGAGAATAAGTCTATTACAGTCCAGATCACTGTATTTCCACTGCTCCTCGGTAGGTCTACTATAAAGTCCATTGCAATCTCCTCCCATGGTCTTGTTGGCTCAGCTACTGGTTGCAACAATCCAGGCGGGCACCCTGGCCTTGTCTTCATCGTGGCACAAATGGTGCAGCTTTTTACATAACTGTCTACGTCCTTTCTCATATGTGGCCACCAGAACTGCCTTCATACTAGGTGCAGAGTCTTTAGGAACCCGAAGTGTCCTGCTGGTTTAACATCGTGGCTCCTCTTGAGAATCAGGATGTGTAAACTCTGTGGGACATAGAGCTTTGTCCCCCTCCATGCTAGTTCATCTCTTTTTGTCAAGAGATGTTGATTGTCCCGATACCAGGGGTCTGTCAGCATTTTATTTTTTAATTTCGCAGTTAAGTCACTTGCAAGTTGGCCTTGCTGGTCACGTCGTTGCCGTCTGGTTACCACTTGGGCCGCAGCTTGGGTGGAGGGGATGATGGCATTCACTACCTGCTCCCGCTCACTGTTGTATTGGGGCATCCGGGAGAGGGCATCAGCCAGGAAATTTCTCCCACCTGGGATGTGCTTAAGCTCGAAATTGAAACGATTGAAGTATTGTGCCCACCGCACTTGCCTGGGCGACAGTTTTCGTGGGGTTTTTAGGGCCTCTAGGTTTTTATGATCAGTCCAGACTTCAAATGGTTTCTGGCCTCCCTCTAGAAGGTGCCGCCAGGTCAACAAGGCCCACCTTACTGCAAACGCTTCCTTCTCCCACGCCGCCCATCGCCTCTCCGTATCGGTGAGTTTGCGGGAGGTGTAGGCGCAGGGTTGTAGATCACCTTGGTTGTCCTTTTGGAGTAACACGGCTCCTACTGCCACATCACTTGCATCTGCTTGGATGACAAAAGGCTGTTCTGGATCCGGGTGTCTTAAGACAGGTTCTTTTGCGAACAGTCCTTTTAGCGTCTCAAATGCCTGTTGGCAGGTCAGGTCCCACTGTAGGGGTTGTCCCGGGCGAGGTTTCATCGCTGGGCTTCCTGTCTTTAGGAGATCTGTCAAAGGTTTGGCAATCTTCGCGAACGAGGGGATGAATTGTCTGTAGAAATTCGCAAAGCCTAGAAAACTTTGCAGTTGTCTGCGGGTGTGAGGGGGCTGCCATTGTAGAACTGATTGGACCTTGGCTGGGTCCATCTCTATCCCCTCATTTGATACTCGGTAGCCCAGGTAGTCTAGCCGTGATTGGTGGAAATCGCATTTTGGCAGTTTGACATATAGGTTTGCCCGTAGCAGTTTTTTCAGTACTTGGCGGACGAGGGGTATATGTTCGTCTATGGTCTCCGTGTAGATAAGAATATCGTCCAGGTAGACGAGGACCCCTTTGTAAAGGTGTTCATGTAAAACTTCGTTTATTAACTGCATGAACACTGCCGGGGCTCCTTGCAATCCAAAAGGCATTACTTTAAACTGGAAACTACCCAGGGGGCAGTTGAATGCTGTTTTCCATTCATCTCCTGCCTTTATGCGTACTCGGTAATAAGCTTCTCGAAGGTCTAGTTTGGTGAAAACCTTCCCTTTAGCTAGGTGGGCTAACATGTCTTTCATGAGGGGAAGGGGGTACAAGTTGTGTACGCAAACAGCGTTGATACTTCGAAAGTTGACCACCAGTCTCATGGAGCCGTCCTTTTTCTCTTTAAACATGACCGGCGCCACTACCCTTGGTTTCACTGGCTCAATAAATCCCCTTTGTAAGTTTTTGTCTATGTAGTCCCGCATTTCCTGCATTTCTCGGGGCGTCATGGCATACATTTTAGGTTTGGGTAGTTTCGCTCCTGGGATAATCTCGATGGCACAATCGGTCTCGCGGTGGGGGGGCAGAATGTCACACTCGGCCTCGCTGAATACCCCTGCAAGGTCTTGGTACTCCCTTGGGATCTGGTTTGCGTTACAAGCGGTGGTGGGTGCGGCTGCCAATTGCTTTGCTGCACCTTCTGGGAGGGACCCTTGTGTTGGTGGTGTTTTCTTCTGTAGTGGAGGGCTGCTTTGGGGTTTCAGCATGGGAGGGAATTCTTCTGGTCGGGGCGGCAGGGGTTGGGGCCCCTTTGCTATTCTCAGCCTGCGGGTTCCCTCTTGCCACCAAATGATTGGGCCCCATTTGTCGAGCCATGAGAGTCCCAATATGACTGGTTCTGTCATCTTGGGGGCTATTATGAAGCGGATTGTCTCCCAGTGATCTGCGAGTTCTAGTCTCACGGGTTCAGTCAAGTGTGTGGCGTACGTTCCTCCCACTAGGGACCCATCAACTTGCTCGAAGCGAATTGGTTGTTTGAGCTGTTTAGCTCGGATTCCCAATTTTAGAACTGTGGGTAGGTTGATTAGGCACCGTGTGCTACCCGAGTCTATTAGGGCTTGGAAAGTCTCTTGGGCCCCTGTTTTGGGGGCTGTTAGGCGTATGGGGAAAAGAAAAGGATGGACGGGTCCACTCACCATCGGGTCATCCTCGCCTTCGTCTTCCGTGTCATAGGGTTCAGGGAACTGATCTCCCTCATCTGGGATTCCTCTGGTTTCGGTCAGATGAGCGAAAAACTCAGGGATTTGGGGAGCTTCCTGCGGTACGTGGGTGACGCGCTTGGGCCCTCGTTCCGGTCGTGCTTTGGGCGGTGGAGCTGGTCCCGGTCTAGGCGTTCCACATCTTGCTGCTATGTGGCCGCTTCCCCCACATCTGTAGCATTTCAGTGGGCTCCGTGGGGCAGTTGGTCTGTAGGAGGGCTGTGATGTTGGGGTTTCTCGTCTGTTGAGTGGCCCATGGTCTGGTCGGCCTCTCTCCTTTCCCTCTGGTGGTTTTGACGTGTCACTCGCCCGCAGCCCTCTGTCGACTTTTATCGCTACCCGGAACCATTCAGCGAGTCGGTTTGGGATGTCACGATAGGCAGTCACTTGGGAAATTCTTTTATCTAGGCTTGTTCTAAAAAAATACACCAGCAATCGCTCTGGTAGGGGAGGCAGTGTCCCAATGACTCTCCTGAATTCACGGATATGCTCTCTGATAGGCTTCCCCCTCTGCATTAGGTTTCTGAGCTCGTCTTCCACATAGGGGTCCTCCTCCTCCTCCTCATAACGGGCTCTCAATAGTTGCAAGAACCCATCCGCGTTTTGTAGCTGGGGAGCCCTGTATTTGTAGAGTGATGCTGACCACCTCTTTGCTTCTCCCTCCAGCCCTTCCGAGATAGCATTCACTAGGGCTCTGGGGAAAGGGTAGAGGTGTCCGAACCGCTCTATGTATATCTCAGCTGAATCGAGGAATTGGGCGAGGTTGTCTGGGTCACCATCGAACTTCCCTCTGAACTGGGGTGGCTCCTCCCTCTCTGCCCTCTCCTCTCTGTGCTGAGCTCTGGAGGGCCAGCCCTGGTGTTGATAGTCCTCTGCCTCGTCTCTCATCCTGGGGTGGGGAGGTGCTGCCTTGTCTGGGCTTCGCTGCCATTCCCATCCCCAGCTCACCCTTCCCAATTCACTTAAGGGTTTTTCTTTATCTTTTACCTTTGCAAACGGGGATTCCGTCTCTAAGGCTTTTGGCACAGTCCCCAGGTACTTATCTGCTTCACGTTTCTTTGCTTGAAGTTCTGCTGGGAGGGAAGGTGAAGAAAGTTGAACCTTTGTATTTTCCAAGTTGGCTGGAATCACGACCGCTTCTGCTCCTCCCGTTTCTTGAAGCAGGCTTTCCTCCGATAGCTTGGCTTCAGCCATAGTCCCTCCGACCAGATGTCTGGGAGGGAATGGGATGATTTAAACTCAGCCAGCCTGGATTTGGAGGAGAGTTTGGCTGTCTGTCAGGTTTCGGTGCTATCTTGAATAAACTTCATTCTCAAGCGCAAGCTGTCTAATGAACCATTTTATTTTTAAGAATAGCAGAATCCGACATTTCTGACTCAAATTGCAGCCAAACTGGCCCCTCCTTCCAACCCCCTCCTCTTCCGCTCTCCAACCCCCAACGTCCCATTGGCCATCATACAGATCCATCTCTACATCCCGGCACGTTCTTTTCACAGGAATGCAGCCCCCATCCTCGTCTCCCAGGAAACCCTATCTGTACATACAAAACTAGGTAAAAGTTCATCTCAGCAACAAATCAAGCTTCCGCTCTTTCTGCTTCAACTTGTTATGTCAGCGCTGGAAGAAAGCCTAATTTGGAACGCTGACACTATACTTATTTATTCCATGACTACTGGTGTCAGAGTTCCAAGGAACACCCCCAACAAAATAAAGCTCTGAGGCCTGAGGTTCCTCAAAGTTCCAATTTATTAGAGATGTCATGTTGGCACATCTGGGAAAACCCGAATCTGAAAGCTTCCAGGTTTTCTCCACCCAGCTAACAGTTCACAGCCCTGCCCCACACCCACAAGTTCATCACATTGTCCAATCAACTCTTCACACTCAACTGGATACACTCTTCCGGCAGTCTCCATCAGATGCAGGCAAAAGTCCTTGAATACGGAATGTTGTTATAACTGACTTTCTACCGCGCCAACAACAACCCCCTCCCAACTTCCTCAGCTAAAATATGTGGCAGTTAAGAAGCAAAAAAGAAAATTGTCTTCCAAAACTGACAACTGGAGCCCTAAGGGTGGAAACACGGAAGACATCTAATTAAAGTGACTTTCAAATATCAGGAGTTACTTAGACTTAAGGAGATATTTGGAAATCTTCCTGGATTACCTAAAAAGAGTTAAATTGACTAACTGTGGGACATAAAGAACTATATGACTGTATTCCCTGAGGAGAAACGTCAGGATTGAGTAAATGGTTTCCAGATTGATTTTCTGAGGTCAAAGATAACTGAGACTCTGGGGCGGTGATAGACCATTGACAGACTATTGAGCTATATTTGGACTTATCAAAAGAAGACAAGATGTTTCATTGGGGGAAATAAGTGGGTTGCAAAAAGAAATGGTGTCGATGTTTTAAAGCATGTATGATATTATGACAAGGAATCACAGGGAGATAATGGATTTAATGAATAACATAAATGGGAAGCTAGAAATGATACAAGGGATAATGAATAATGATCAAAAAGCCCAGGAAATAGAGGAGATAATAGAGAGACCAGGGGAAAAGATAGACGAGACAAATCAACAAATAAAACAAGAAGATAAGAAGGAGAAGGCGATGAAAACTAATGAAGCAATTCAGGGAAAATACATGCTAAAAGACTAAAAAATGATACTGGATAAACAGAAAGATATTTTTGAAAAGAAAATAGAGACTTCGGCAGATTCCCTGGAGGCTTGGCAGCAAAAGATAGTAGAGATGGAAGTAATACTTAAGTTAAACAGGAAATGTAGATAGAGATGAAGACCCAAAGGGAGGAATTTGGGAGGCATGTTGAAAAAACGAACAAGAATTGAAATATTAAAACAGGCAAGAGATGATGGATAGAGGAAATGTTTTGTAACACAAGATTGGCTTTACTAGGAGCTAGAACAGAGGCAGAAACAAGAAATATGCATATTTTTATATAATATACTAAAAGTAATAGCTAGATATAAAGATTAGATGTTGAAAGATGGTGACATTATGTATGTTTTAATGATATTGTTTTTGTTATTAGAATGGGGGACTAAAATATTGAACAACTAAATAATGAAGGCCTATATTTTAACACAAATATATATAATATTACAATTACATAAATATGATTTAAATAAGAAATTATATTAATACTATAACTACTACTTGTATTCAAATGAATGATACCCAGATGCCTCACTGTTCATGTATTTATATTGATGTATATTCAGAAATAAATAAATAAAAACTAGGTAAACATCATCAATGCTGAGCATGTTCCTATTTTTTATTTATTTATTTTTGTCAAGCATATATAAGATTACAGATAAAAATATAAACATGGTTATGAATACATGAAATGTATAAACATGATTATGACTACATGAAATGGATACAAATAAAAAGGGACATTAGGACAGGGACGGTAGGCATGCTGGTGCACTTAATGCACGCCCCTTACAGACCTCTTAGGAATGGGGTGAGGTCAACAGTAGTCAGTCTAAGGTTAAAGTTTTGGGGGTTTGGGGAAGAAACCACAGAGTCAGGTAGTGCATTCCAGGCATTGACCACTCTGTTGCTGAAGTCATATTTTCTGCAATTGAGTTTGGAGCGGTTTACCTTAAGTTTGTATCTATTGTGTGCTCATGTATTGTTGTGGTTGCAGCTAGTAGGTCAAGTAGTCATTGACAGGTAGGACATTGTAGCAGATAATTTTATGTACTACGCTTAGGTCAGACCGAAGGCGGCGTAGTTCTAAATTGTCTAAGCCCAAAATTTCAAGTCTGGTGGCATAAGGTATTCTGTTGCGAATAGAGGAGTGGAGGACTCCTCGTGAAATATCTCTGGACTCTCAATTGTATTAATGTCCGATATGCAGTGCAAGTTCCAGACAGATGAGCTGTATTCGAGAATTGGTCTAGCAAATGTTTTGTATGCTCTAGTTAGTAGTACAATATTACCAGAGAAGAAGCTACACAAGATTAGGTTAACAACTCTTAATGCCTTTTTGGCAATGTTGTTACAGTGGGCTCTGGCACTTAGATCTTTAGAGATGAGTAGTCCAAGGTCCTTGACAGAGTGAGGGTCGTCTACAAGGTCATGTCCATCTAGCTTGTATTTTATGTTCTGATTTTTTTTGCCAATGTGTAAGACAGAGCATTTGTTGGTTGAGATTTGAAGTTGCCACTTGTTTGACCAATCTGACACAGAGTCAAGGTCTTTTTGAAGGGTAGCAGCATTGTCGGTGGTGTTGAATAGTTTTACATCATCAGCGAAGAGAATGCAGTTGCTTTTAATATGATCGCAAAGGTCATTTATGTAAAGTATAAAGAGTGTTGGTCCTAAAATGCTGCCTTTGGGAACACCACTGTTAACAGGTACAGGATTTGATAGAGCGCTTCCTATTTTGACCACTTGTTGCCTGTTAGACAGGAAGACAGCTATCCATTTATGCAGGAGTCCAGAAATGCCATAAGATTTTAGTTTTAGAAGTAGTTTGTCATGTACTACTGAATCAAAGGCTTTACAGAAGTCTATGTAAATTGCGTCTCTTGCTTTGCCCTGATCGAGATGTGTACTCCATATGTTTTTGCAGTGTAGTAGTTGCAGATTACGGGATAATTTTTTCTGAAGCCAAATTGTTTGTTGGAGAATAGGTTGTTTGTCTCTAGGTGGAGGGTAATGGATTGGTTAATGATTGATTCCATGACTTTGCAGGTGACGCAACATAAAGAGATTGGTCTGTAATTTTCAATTAAGCTGGGGGTCTCCCTTTTTGAAGATAGGGATGACCGTGGCTAGTGACCATTGGTTGGGCAAGGAGCTGGTCCCAAAAGATTTTTCAAAGATTATGCTTAGAGGTTCTGCTATTGCAGTGGAAAGCTTTTTTTTTTTTTATTGCAAAAGTTTTACAATTACATTTTCACCCCTTTTTTCCCCCCCCACAACCCACCCCAAACTTCCCAACCTCCCTAACCCTCCCTAACCCTCCCCTGCCCCCCCAGACTTCCACACAGTATACTCATATCAGGTAAAAAAAAAAACCCCGTAATATAAAGCTTGTATAAAACTTGAACCCCTCCCTCCCCATTACAATTTTTCTTTTTATCTTAATTATATTAAAATATTTCTAATGCATTATTTTCAAATAAAAGCTATTTGATACTTCCTAGTTTGATATTTGTTCTGAACATATTCTATCCACTTTTTCCATTCCCATTCATAAGTCTCTTGTGAACAGTCTTTTAAATATGCTGAGATCTTCGCCATCTCTGCAAAACTGGCCATCTTCAAAGTCCATTCCTCAATAGTGGGCAAAGCTTCGTTTTTCCAATATTTACCTATCAACAATCTTGCTGCTGTTATCATGTACAATATCAATTTTGTTTCACCCGATGTAAACCCCTTAACTATACCCAATAAAAACAATTGTGGAGAAAATTGCATTTTTTTCTTTAAAACATTCTGCATGACCCACCAAATTTTTATCCAAAAAGCCTTAACTTTCTTACAAGTCCACCAAACATGATAATATGTAGCATCTAAGCAGTCACATCTCCAACATTTTGGCTGAACATTAGGGTACATACACGACAATTTCTTAGGGTCTAAATGCCATCTGTAAAACATTTTATAAAAATTTTCCCTCAAATTCTGCGACTGTGTAAATTTAACATTCTGAACCCAAATTTTTTCCCATGTTTCCAACATCACTGGCTCTTCAAAATTTTGTGCCCACTTAATCATACAATCTTTAACTAGTTCAGTTTCTGAATCCCTTTCTAACAAAACATTGTAAAGCCTTTTAATATGCATTGGGCCTTTCTCTTTTATATGTCTAACCAATTCTTCCTCATGTAACATAATACCAGTTTTTTGGTCCTCTTTCCATCTCAATTGCAATTGATTATATTGTAGCCAAGTTAGGTTAATCCCTTCAGCCAACAGTGTCTGAAGCGTCTTCAGCTGCCATCTGCCCGCATCTGTAAAAAGAACCTCTTTGTATAAAACCCCCCCGAGTGACATTATATTTGTATTCCACAAAGTATGACCAAGATCCAGCCATAGCGGTATTTTATAATCCCATTTGAGTCGGTGCTTCTTCCAAACTCTCATCAAGGAATCTCTAAGTATATGGCTTTTGAATACTTTATCGACTTTGTTGTCATAAAATAAGTAAGCATGCCATCCAAATTCAAGATCAAAACTTTCTACATTCAATATTCCAGTCTTTTTCCTTCCAAACCAGTCACTTGTAAGAGTCAAAGCTGCTGCATCATAATATAGCTGTAGGTTTGGAAGTTTAAGACCTCCCCTTTCTGGGACATCTTGCATAATTTTCAATTTCACTCTCGGCTTTTTTTCGTTCCAGACAAACTTATTCAGTCCAGTTTGCCACACTTTCAATTGTTTATCACTTTTAAGCACCGGGATCATTTGAAACAGAAAAAGAAATCTTGGCAAAATGTTCATCTTAACTGCTGCTATTCTTCCAAGTAAGGACAGTTGCAGTTTTTTCCAAGTCTCCATGTCTTTCTGCACCTCTCGCCATAACACCTCATAATTATTTTGAAACAATTTCATATTTGATTCTGCAACCTGAACTCCTAGATATTTTACCCTTGGTACAACCTCAAAACCTGCCCTCCTTTCAAGCTCATGTTTACGATCTTGTGTCATATTTTTAACTATCATCTTAGTCTTTTTGTAGTTCAGTCTAAAACCTGAAACTTTACCATAGTCTTGTATAATGTCCTTCATCAGGATTATTGATTCCATTGGCTGTGTTAGGGTAACAACTAGATCATCTGCAAATGCCTTTATTCTGTAATCCTCTTGCCTTATCATTATACCTTTCAGAGTATTAGAATCCCGTATTGTATTTAACAAGACTTCTAGTGTTAGAATAAATAATAATGGGGACAGCGGACATCCCTGTCTTGTTCCTTTTTCAATTTTAAACTCTGTTGTCAGACTTCCATTAATAATGATCTGTGCCTTTTGCTCTTGATAAATTGCTGCAATCGCCTGTATAAATTGATCCCCAAAGTTCATCTTTTTTAAAGTCTTGAGTAGAAAATTCCAATCCACTCTATCAAAGGCCTTCTCTGCATCCAAGAAAACCAGCACTGCAGGGATCTGTTTATTCTTCTCAAGATATTCCAATAAATCTATTACTTGCCTTACATTGTCCTTCATGTATCTACCCTCAATAAATCCCGCTTGATCATCATGAATCACCTTTTGGATTACTGGCATCAACCTGTTGGCTAATACTTTCGCATAAATTTTATAATCTGTATTCAAAAGATTCAAACCATCCGTACCAGGAGCTTTAGCTGTTTTTAATTGTTTGATTGCTACTATTATCTCCTCCTCTGTTATAGGATAATTCATTCTTTCATTTTGTTGGTCAGTAATTTTTGTAACTCTTTTATCATCTAAGTATTTTTCTATAAGTCCATTCTGCACATCCTCTTTAGCATATAATTTAGTATAATAATCCACAAAAGCTTCTTTAATTAATTTTTGACAAGAAATTTCCTTCCCTCCAATATCAATACTATCAATAGTCCGCATGCTCTGTTTTTTCCTCAATGTGTAAGCCAACCATCTGCCCGGTTTATTAGCATTACAAAATGTATTATGCTTCGCATATTGTAAATTTGTTGCAACTTGTTCCGCCATAAGCATTTGGAATTGGTCTTTCAGAAGTTTTATAGCACCAGATATTCTTTCGTCTGTTGGATTTTTAATAAGTAACTGTTCTTTATTCTTTATTTCTGCTTCCAATTCAGATCTTTTCTTTTGTCTAATCAGTCTATGTTTAGAGTTCATATAGATAAGCACCCCTCTCATATAAGCTTTGCTTGCATCCCACACAATATCTATTGGGGTGCCTTTGTCCAAATTTATTTCAAAAAATTCTTTCAAGTGCTTTTTAAGTTCTGTAATATTTTTTTCATATCTGAACAAGTTCTCATTTAATCTCCAAGAACGTCTCTCAGTCTTGCCCGTCTCAATTTCTATCCATACTGGGCTATGGTCAGTCAAAGTTCTTGGAAAAATCTTTGTTCTTTTTGTCTTAACGAGTAAATCATCTGACAACAAAATGAAATCAATCCTAGAGAAGGATCTATGTCTATCTGAAAAGAAAGTATAGTCCAATTCTTTTGGATTGTGTATTCTCCAAATATCTTTTAATTCCAGATCTTCTTTCATGTCGAAAAAGGTCTGCGGTAACCTAATCCTAGACTTCGCCAAACTCTTTTTATCTAATTTGGAGTCTATTACTCCATTCCAGTCTCCCATGATTAGAATAGATCTATAGTCCCATTGCAGTATTTTAGTATGTAACATTTTGTAGAATTGATCCTGTTGTTGATTGGGAGCTTAGATTCCAATCAGAAGAATTTGGCCATTTGTTGTAGATAATTCAATTGCCACAAACCTACCATCCTCATCTACTTCTATAGCTTTAGCCAAAAAATTTTTATTTACATAAATAACCACACCATTCTTTTTTTGCGAAGTTGAGGATATAAAATGCATTCCCAATTTGGGATTTATCAAATATTTTTGATCTTGAGCTGTGATATGTGTTTCTTGTAAACAGATTATATCATTATTAAATTGTTTCAAATATGCAAATAATTTCTTCCTTTTCTGTGCTGAATTCAACCCATTCACATTCCAAGACAAACACTTAATCATCATCTTTATCTTCCTGGAGCAAAGAGCAGAATAACCGAATATCATCCGAAAACTTCGATGTTGCTCCCCCCATGGCTCCAGTCTCTTGTGCAGCACTCTTAACTGCCTTTTTATCTTGTCGTTCCTGTTGTTGCATTTCTTTAAGTTGTTTGGATTTTGCACGAGTTATACGCTGATCCTTAACTTCGATCATCCGAGCTGGGTCCAAAATTGGAGAAGATTCCAGCAAAGGCTCATCCAAGAATCCTCCTTCAGCGCCCTGGATTTCCTCTGGTACCGGCTTGGACTGTTCTTGCAGATCTTGTTGAAGTTGCTTCTTATCACTCTCCTTAATCTCCAAAACTGTGGATGTACGCGGAGATGGTGTTCTTTCTTTAAAAATAGTAGTGTAGAAATGCTCCGCCTTCTCCACAGTATTCAAGCGATGTCTTTCTCCCTTATATCTCAAAATTATACCAGTTGGAGCATCCCACCGGAATGGTATCTGTTGGTTTTGGAGCTCTTTGACAAGAAAACCAAAGTCCTTCCTGGCTTTCAGCATCTTAGGTGGTAACTCTTTATAGACTCCAATTTGTGAACCCCCAACTTGTACAGAAGTATGAAAGGATTTTTGCAGGATGTCATTCCTTATTGCTCTATCTGTAAAATATATGACCACATCTCTAGGCAATTGTCTTTGTCTGGCCACCCAAGAATTCACTCTGTAAATTTTGTCTATTTTGTAAAAAACCACATCAGGATTAATTTTTAAAATCACAGCCAAAGCCTCAGAACAGACCTGTCTCAAATCCTGTCTATCATCTTCTCGAATTCCTCGAAGCCGTATAGCGAATTCCATTGCCCTGAATTGCATCATAACAATTTCATTCTCGACTTTGAGCATTTTATCATCAACATCTAAAATTTTATAATCATTATCTTTCATCTTGGCATTGACTTCTGATTTAAATTCATCCACTTTAGAATCAACTTTAACAATAAATTCTGCCAGGCCAGACGCCACTTCTGATATTTTTTTGGTCACCTTGTTTTGATTCTGTTTCACCATATCTTTAACTTCATTAATTTCCTGCATAAATTCCTGATGTGACTTTTGAAGTTTGTCATCTATCTCCTGTTGAGATTTTTGAAATTTATCATCCAAAATTTTAGAAATAAATTCTTTTAAATCTCCCACATCAAAATCTTTTTTCTGAATCTGTGTCTGTTGTACAGGGGGAGGCTGTGCTTTATGTGTGGGAGATCCACCTCCTGTTGCCTTCGCTTCCTGCTTCTTTGAGGCCATCCTGCCACGTAGGCTGGTTTTACTAAAAAAGGAAGTTCTTCTTCCTCTCCCACCTCCACAAAGACTTCTGAAAAAGTCCCCCAGATTTAATCAAATAAGAACTAAAGTAAAGCAAAGTCCAGTAATGAAAGAGGAGAAATTTCTCTCTTATTTCTCTTGTTACAAGCGAAGCAACTTCGTAACAGTTTAGAAACTTTGTGACAAAGCAAGATGAGTTCAGCAATCCACACTCGCCAGCTCGTTAACTCTGAGGCTAAGCGCCATGTTTTTACAGTTCACTTTCACTCATCCGCATTTTTTCACTCAGATTAGAAAGCCAAGAAAACTCTAATACTTGCGATTCCGAGTTTCAGGGTTCAAGTAAAAATATGCTGCTTATTAAGGCTGGTTCCTTTCCTTTCAGTTTGAAGTTTCCTGTAGCCAGCTTGTTCTGCGAAAGCAGACTTGTCCCTCGCCGCCCGGAGTTCCAGCAGGTTGAACGGGAGCCGCTCCTGTTCCCTCCCCAGAAACTATTCCCTGGGGGGGTTGCAGGGGCTCAACCTGTGCCCTGCGATCTCTCTTCAAAAATCCTAGGGATTTTGAAGTTTTCGAGCCGCTTCTTAGTCGCGAAGCGGCTCTACAAGCGGCGGGGCTGGCGGAGCTTCAAAAGGCACCGCCGCCGCCAAAGACGAAGAAACCGGAAGTCCCAGTGGAAAGCTTTTTAAAGAAGTAGGCACATAGTCCATCAGGTCCAATAGATAGAGATGGTTTCAGACTCCGTAGTGCCTTTTCAACGTTGTCTTCTGTAAAATCGATATGTATTAGAGCAGTGGTTCTCAACCTTCCTAATGCCGCGACTCTTTAATACAGTTTCTCATGTTGTGGTGACCCCCAACCAGGGGTGGGTTCTAATTTTTTTTACTACTGGTTCTGTGGACATGGCTTATTTTGTGGGCGTGGCTTGGAGGTCATGTGACCGGGTGGGCATGGCTATGTGTATAGGGACTACTCAGAGGGCTGAAAAAAGTCATTTCTGACAGGTCCTCGTACTTTTGACTGGTCCTCACACTTATGACCATCCTCACATTTATGCCCGTGCAGCATTCTTAACAACCATGTCACTCATTTCACAACTGCTTCTTTTCATCATGGTGACAAGATAGGGCAAAAGCGTAAAATGTGAGGACAGTCGTAAATTTGAGGACTGGTCAAAAGTGCGAGGACCAATCAAAAATAACTTTTTCAGCCCTCTGAGTAGTCCATATGCACAAAAGGACTACCCAGAGGGCTGAAAAAAGTGATTTCTGACAGGTCCTCGTACTTTTGACTGGTCCTCACACTTATGACCATCCTCACATTTATGCCCATTGTAGCATTCTTAACAACCATGTCACTCATTTCACAACTGCTTCTCTTCACCATGGTGACAAGATAGGGCAAAAACGTAAAATGTGAGGACAGTCGTAAGTTCGAGGACTGGTCAAAAGTGCGAGGACCATCAGAAATAACTTTTTCAGCCCTCTGAGTAGTCCATATGCATAAAAGGATACAGCAATAGAGAGGGATGAAGGAAGGGAAGGGAAATTAGAGTAGGAGTGAGGGTAAGAGAGGGAGGAAGAGAGGAGGAGAAGGAGAAAGGAAGAGGAAGTAGGGAGGAGAAGAGGGGGAGGAAGAGAAAGTAAGAAGGAAAGAAAAGAGAGAGGTGGTAGGTTTGAGGAGAAAGATTGCTGTACAATAAAAAAGATGAAAGGGAAGAAAGCCAACCCCAAACAAATATAAAGATATTAAGATAAAGAATGAATTGTTAAACTTTAAAGAATAAAAGAGAACAAATATGAATAAATAACAATAATTAGAAACACACATACAAACATACAATGTATTTTCTTTGAACAGAGTATTTGGCCGGTTCACAAATTTAAACAGTGTTTAGTCATTTCAATTAAATTTACAATTTCTATATTTCCTTTTTGCCATATTTATTCCTCATCTATTTTTGTAAAAAACCAATATTACCCTTCATCCTCATCTCTAATCTTAATCAAATTCAATTTTTCCCTTCTATTCTATATTATACCCCTTCCCATTGTCATCTATTTTTATATCCATCCTCACATTGGTTAATTATGTAATATTACAGTTGTTTAATATAAATTCAACATTTTAATATAAATCAATTAGTTATATAACTATCTTTTTTGTATATTAATCAATATGAACATGAATATTCCAATTATTTCCATGCAATCCAATTTCTTACAAATCAATTAATTATATTTACCAATAATAATAAACCAAATAATTTCCCCCATATATTCCTCCAAACCACAACTTAACCATTTCTGCTTTCAACGCAATATACAATTAATAGTATCTCAATTATTACAATTCCCTAGTTAAATAGAGCTTTTTTTCTTTTGTGTTTTAAAATCTTGAACTCTCCTCTTTTTCCCTAAATTTCCCATTGTTTGCACCTACCTTTTTTGGTGAGGAAAAAGAAAAGAAATCTGCCTGCCTAATTTTCCAACGTTGCAGCAACAGCAAAGCCAAGAGCCTGCTTTACTTTCAGTTTCGTTTTTCAGCATAGCTAGGGGGAAAAAAAATTGCTCCAGCACTCTTTGCAAACAAGCAGCAGAGCCCTCCGCAAAACAGCTGAGAGTCGGGAGCCAATCTAATCAAGGGCTAATTAGCCTATGCTGAAGCTCCACGGGCCAATAAAATTACAAAAAAACACCGAACCATTTGTTAAATTGCTGGCTCGCCCGCCCCTCGCCCACCACTATTTATTGACAATAAATAGTGGTGCGGAGGGGCGGGGCAAGCCAGCAATTTAACAAACAGCTCGGCTCCTAGAACCGGCAGAATCCCACCACTGGCTATAGGGCGGCCCTTTGAAGCCCCGCGGCAAGAATTTAAACAGTTTTTTTTCCTCTAGCCATCAGCTGGGACTCAGGAGGCAGCAATAGATTGGGAGTGGGCGGGGTAAGCGAACGGCCGGCAATCCAACAGAGCAGAGAGTGAGGGTGAGTGAAGGCGTGGGGGGGGGGGCGAGAGAGGGCTTTGGCGACCCCTGTGAAATGGCCGTTCGACCCCCAAAGGGGTCGCGACCCCCAGGTTGAGAACCGCTGTATTAGAGCATTGTAATCGTAATTATTTGTGGCACGACTGGGAAATATTGGGTATCAGCTGCTGCTGTTTACAAAGACTGAGCCGAAGAATGTGTTAAAGAGGTTGGTTTTAACGGTTTCATCATTACAGTCTTTATCGTTAGGTCCTTTTAGGGGTGGGATGGATCTCGAGTCTTTAAGTTTGTTGTTACAAAATTATAGAAGGCACGGGTGGATTTTGTGCGCAGAAGGTTTTCCTCTTGTTTGATGTGATAATTGGTGCATTCAGTCTTTATCTGGTGGCATAAGTTTTTGTAGCGGCTTTTAAAGTTAGCTACATAGCCAGTTTTGTTTTTTCGCCAAAGAGATTTTTTTTGGGATTGGAGCTTCTTTATTGTTATGGGTAATTTGTTTTTTCTGGTTTTGGGGGTTATTAGTGGTACGTATAGTTTAATGATTCTTTTGACTTCAAACAAAAAAGTGTTATAATGGTCTTCAGCAGTATTAGTCAGTGAATAGAGCTTGCCAATCAAGAGATGAGAGTTCATTGTCTATGAGATCATAGTTGGCTTTTTCAAAGTTATAACTGGGGTTCCCATCATTATGATGATTTTTGTGAGGACGTATGTTGAGACAAAAGTCAATCATGCTGTGGTCACTGTTGGAAAAGGGTTCTTTTATTTGTAGTCCATAAATTGAGTTTAAACTGTTGCAGAAGATGAGATCAAGGCACTTGTTGAGTCTAGTGTTGTTAGTTACTAGTTGATCAAGTCCCAGATTAGTTACAGCATTGTACAGGGTTGCATGTATAGGTTCAGTTGTACATTCATTTAGGGTCCAATTAATAAGAGGTAGATTGAGGACTTCCGGTTTGCGAGCCTCGGCGACGGCGGTGTTTCTTTAAAGACCGCCAGCCCCGCCGCCTGTAGAGCCGCCCCGTGATCGAGGAGCGGCTCGAAAACTCCAAAATCTTGAAGATTGAAGGAGAAGAGACAGCAGGGTACAGGTTGAGCCCCTGTAACCCCCCAGGGAATTGTTTCTGGGGAGGAAACAGGCGTGGCTCCCTTCCAACCTGCTGAAACTCCGGGCGGCGTGGGACGTTTCTGCTAATTAGCAGAACAAGCCGGCAGCAGCAAACTCTTAAAGCGAAAGGAACTAACCTTAACAAACAGCGGAAATATCAACTTGAATCCAGAAACTTGAAAATTGCAAGTATTAGTGCTTTGTTGACTTTTTAATTCAAAAGAGAAAGCGAGTGAGTGAAAGTGATTTGAAAAAATATGGCGCCCAGCATTTGAGTTAACGAGCTAGTGAAAGTGGATTTGTGAAGCCTTCCTGCTTTGCTACAAAGTTATAAAGCTGCTACAAAGTTGCTCTATCTAAAGAAAAAATTTCTTTTTCTAAAATTTGACTTTGTTTTACTTCAGTTTCATTTGATTAAATCTGGGGGACTTTTTTAGAAGTTTCTGTGGAAGAGGGAAAGGAAAAGGAATTTCCCTCTTCAGAAAAACTAGCCTACGTGGCAGGATGGCTTCAAAGAAGCAGGAAGGGAAGGCAACGGGGGGGGATCCCCCACACACAAACATGAAACGCAGCTTCCCCCTGCTCAACAGTTACTGACTCAGAAAAAAGAATTTGATGTGGGAGATTTAAAAGAATTTATTTCTAAAACTTTGGATGATAAATTTCAAAAATCTCAACAGGAGATAGATGACAAACTTCAAAAATCACATCAGGGGATAGATGATAAACTTCAAAAATCACACCAGGAATTTATGCAGGAAATTAATGAAGTTAAAGATATGGTGAAACAGAATCAAAACAAGGTGACCAAAAAAATATCAGAAGTGGCATCTGGCCTGGCAGAATTTATTGGGAAAGTTGACTTTAAAGTTGAAGAACTTAAATCAGAAGTTAATGTTAAGATGAAAGACAATGATTATAAAATTGCTGATGTTGACAATAAAATGCAGAGAGTTGAAGACGAGATTGTTATGATACAATTCAGGGCAATGGAGTTCGCTATACGGCTTCGGGGAATTCGAGAGGAGGAAAGACAGGATTTGAGACAAGTCTGTTCTGAGGCCTTGGCTAAGATTCTACAAGTTAATCCTGATGTGGTTTTTCATAAAATAGACAAAATTTACAGAGTGAACTCTTGGGTGGCCAGACAAAGACAATTACCTAGAGATGTGGTCATATATTTTACAGATAGAAAAATAAGAAATGATATCCTGCAAAAATCCTTTTACACTTCTGTACAAGTCGGGGGCTCACGAATTGGAATTTATAAAGAATTGCCTCCTAAAATGTTGAAAGCTAGAAAAGAATTTGGCTTTCTTGTTAAGGAATTGCAAAATTTACAGATACTCTTCCGGTGGGACGCACCAGCTGGAGTAATTTTTAGATACAAGGGAGAAAGATGCCGTTTGAATACCGTGGAGAAGGCACAACACTTTTATACTACTATTCTTAAGGAAAGAACACCATCTCCACGTACATCTACAGTTCTGGAGATTAAAGAGAGTGAAGAGAAGCAACCTCAACGAGAATTGCAAGAACAGTCCAAGCAGGAATTAGAAGAAGTGCAAGGTGCAGAAGGAGGTTTTCTGGATGAGCCCTTGCTGGAATCTTCTCCAATTTTGGACTCGGTTCGGATGATTGAAGTTAAGGATCAACGTATAACTAGAGCTCAATCTAAGTTACTTAAACAAAAGCAACAACAACAACAGGAAAGACAAGACAAGGAGGTAGTTAAGAGTACTGCACAAGAGATTGGAGCTATGGGAGGAGCGAGATCGAAGCTTTCGGATGACCTTCAAGTATTTTGCTCTGTGCTCCAGAAAGAGGCTGATGGCCTTTAAGTGTTTATCTTGGAATGTTAATGGGTTGAATTCAGCACAGAAAAGGAAGAAATTATTTACATATTTGAAACAATTTAATAATGATATAATTTGTTTACAAGAAACGCACATCACAACTCAAGATCAAAAATAT
Source organism: Pituophis catenifer annectens (assembly GCF_029215685.1). NCBI lineage: Eukaryota > Metazoa > Chordata > Lepidosauria > Squamata > Colubridae > Pituophis > Pituophis catenifer. The sequence goes on along the minus strand of NW_027256885.1, from coordinate 92,249,740 downwards.
TTGATAAACTCCAAACTAGGAACACATTTTATATCTTCAACCTCGCAAAAAAAGAACGGTGTGGTTATTTATGTAAATAAAAAGTTAACAGCTAAAGTTATAGAAGCAGATGAAGATGGTAGGTTTGTAGCAATTGAATTGCTTACAGCAAATGGCCAAATTCTTCTGATTGGAATTTATGCTCCCAATCAACAACAGGACCATTTTTATAAGATGTTACATACTAAAATACTGCAATGGGATTACAGATCTATTTTAATTATGGGAGACTGGAATGGAGTAATTGATTCTAAATTAGATAAAAAGAGTTTGGCAAAGTCTAGAATCAGACTACCACAGACTTTTTTTGATATGAAAGAAGATATGGAACTAAAAGATGTTTGGAGAATACATAATCCAAAAGAACTGGACTACACTTTCTTTTCTGATAGACACAGATCCTTCTCTAGGATTGACTTTATCTTGCTGTCAGATGATTTACTTGTCAAGACAAAAAGAACAAAGATTTTTCCAAGAATTTTGACTGACCATAGCCCAGTATGGATAGAAATTGAGATGGATAAGGTTGAGAGACGTTCTTGGAGATTAAATGAGAACTTGTTTAGATATGAAAAAAATACAATAGAACTTAAAAAGCACTTGAAAGAATTTTTTGAAATAAATTCGAATAAAGGTACCCCAATTGAAATTGTTTGGGATGCAAGTAAAGCTTATATGAGAGGGGTACTTATCCACATGAATTCTAAACATAGACTGTTTCGACAAAAGAAAAGATCTGAATTGGAAATATAAATAAAGAATAAAGAACAGTTACTTATTAAAAATCCAACAGATGAAAGAATAAGTAGTGCTATAAAACTTTTGAAAGACCAATTTCAAATGCTTATGGCGGAACAAGTTGCAACAAACTTACAATATGCGAAGCATAATACATTTTGTAATGCTAATAAACCGGGCAGATGGTTGGCTTACACATTGAGGAAAAAACAAAGTATACGGACTATAGATAGTATTGATATTGGAGGGAAAGAAATTTTTCAACAAAAATTAATTAAAGAAGCTTTTGTGGACTATTATACCAAACTATATGCTAAAGAGGAGGTGCAGAATGGACTTATAGAAAAATACTTAAATGATAAAAGAGTTACAAAAATTACTGATCAACAAAAGGAAAGAATGAATTATCCTATAACAGAGGAGGAGATAATAGTAGCAATTAAACAGTTAAAAACAGCCAATCTCCGGATCCTCGGACCACGAAACGGAAGAAACACAACAAATCACCAATAGACAAGGTTTTGCTTTGGGATGATGGTTTACTTTCGTAGCAACGAAGGATACAGCAGTCGTACGCGATTTAAAAACGGCGCTATGGGCGTTTAGCTCGTAGCGTTTTTATGCCTCCCCGCCCAGCTGCTGTGGGGCGTAGCCCGCGCCGCGCCCATCCGCCCCCCCGAACCAGCGAATCAGCGGCGGAATCCTCTCCGCCCAGCTGCTGTGGGGCGTAGCCCGCGCTGCGTCCATCCGCCCCCCCGAACCAGCGAATCGTCGGCAGAATCCTTTAGCTGAGATGACGTTGCATGCGGGAAGCTGCTGCCACGAGAAGCCCTATATCCGACGCACCCCGCCACCTCACCCGGCCGCCTACCCCAGCGCCCCGAGCCCCACCCCCGTGTGCCACCATGTGCGCCCGCTGGCCGTCCATCCCCGAAGCTGAAGGGCGAGGGATCGGCGGTGAGTTGTGTCGAGCGTGAGGGCGAGCTCGACATGCGGCACCCCTTCACCACGGTGTGGTCTGAAAGATACAAAGCAGATTCGTTAGCTCCTATTATCTCCGGTGGACTCGGTTTCATAGGGTATTTGCGATGAAACCGTTTCTGTAATTTTTTAGCGTGTACATCCTCCATAGGTACCCAGGATGCCTCCTCTTCAGGGTATCCCTTCCATTTAACTAGATACTTGAGCCGGCCCCTACTCAGTTTTGAATCTAATATGTCTTCCACCTCGTATTGGTCATCCTTAACAGGCCCCGGATATGGCGGTCTATCCCTGACACGAGTTACTGGTTTTAGCAGACTCACATGGAACACGGGGTGTATCTTCCCTAATAAAGGTGGGAGTTTGAGAACCACAGTAACTGGGTTTATTACCCGAAGTATAGGGAACGGGCCTAGGTATTTCGGACCCAGCTTCCGGTTTGGTACCTTCAGTTTGATATATTTAGTGGACAAATATACTAGATCCCCAACCTTGAGGGGATCACTATGGGCCCGTTTCTTGTCTGCATGCACTTTATACACAGTAGCGGCCTCATCTAACGCCTCTCTAACCTGTGGCCATAGTGTACGTATTTTATCCGCCCATTCCTGCGGATTCTGCTCGCCTTTGGGTAGGTCTTCTAACTCGGGTATCGCTACAAACTCACGACCTGTGACAATACGAAAAGGGGTAAAACCGGTACTGCTATGTACCGCGTTGTTATAGGCAACCTCAGCCAATGGCAAGAGACTGGACCACTCGGTTTGTTGATATGAGACGTAGCACCGAAGGTAACGTTCTACCATGGCGTTGGCTCTCTCAGCTGCTCCATTAGTGCTAGGGTGGAATGCTGAACTGAGCCCTTGCGTCGAGCCAATGGCTTGTATAAAAGACCTCCAAAATCTAGCTGTGAATTGCACCCCCCTGTCTGAAATGATACGCCGAGGCACCCCATGTAACCGGTACACATGTTGAATAAACAGTTTGGCTAGCTTTCTGGCTGATGGCAGTCCGTTGCATGGGATGAAATGGGCCTGTTTTGAAAAAAGATCTATCACCGTCCATATGACTGTATGCCCATTACTGTCTGGTAGATCGACCACAAAATCCATACCTATCTCATCCCAAGGCCTAATGGGATTTGCGACTGGTTGTAGTAAACCGAGGGGCTTCCCTGGCCGTGGTTTTGATTTAGCGCAAACAGTGCAGCTTGTGACGTACGCATCCACGTCAGACCGTAGACGTGGCCACCAGAACTGGCGCCGGATCAGGTGTAATGTTTTGAGGAACCCAAAGTGACCGGCAGTTTTGGCATCATGACACCTTTTAAGGACGTCTTGCCGTAATACACTAGGGATATACATTTTATCTCCTTTCCAAGCTAGTCCATTGTTATATGTGACGAGCTGTGTGTTCTCTGCCACCCACTTATCCTGGGATGTGGCCTCCCGTACTGACTCCTCCCAACACCGTTGGTTTTCTGCGCTGGACGCCGCCCTCCCACCGTGGCCGTTACCAGGGAGGATAGCCTGAACAACGTCGTCCCGTTTACTGTGGAATTGGGGTAGTCGTGATAAAGCGTCAGCGAGGAAGTTCTTTCCTGCCGGTACATATTTCAAGACAAAGTTGAAACGTTGGAAATAGTGGGCCCATCGCACCTGTTTTGGGGATAATTTCCTGGGGGTTTGTAAAGCTATCAGGTTTTTGTGGTCCGTCCAGACCTCAAATTGGGTACGGGCCCCTTCTAGAATGTGTCGCCAACTAATGAGAGCCCATCGGACAGCAAAAGCCTCCTTTTCCCATATAGCCCAACCCCGTTCCGTGGCACTAAATTTCTTGGATGTATATGCGCATGGTTGCAACTGCCCTTGGCTATTGGGCTGCAACAACACAGCCCCCACGGCCACATCACTTGCGTCCACCTGCACTATGAACGGAGTCTCTTGATCAGGATGCTGTAGTACTGGGGCCTGTGCAAACTGAGCTTTCAAGCTGTCGAAAGCCGTCTGGCAAGCCGACGACCAATTCAGCTTCTGACCCGGCCGTGGCTTTCCCACCTGTCCCCTAGTTTGCAAAAGGTCAGTGAGTGGCAATGCTATATGGGCGAAAGAGGGAATAAATTGCCTATAGAAATTGGCAAACCCGAGGAAACTTTGCAATTGTTTCCTTGTCTCTGGGGCTTGCCATTCCAAAACGGTGCTGACCTTCTTCGGATCCATTGTCAAACCGTCTGTAGAAATTCTATAGCCCAGATAATCCAACTGAGTACGATGGAATTCACATTTTGACACCTTCACATATAATTTAGCGTCCAATAAACGCCGCAATACCTGACGGACTAACTGTACATGTTCCTTCATTGTTCTCGTATAGATCAGTATGTCGTCTAGGTACACTAAGACACCACGGTAGAGGTATTCATGGAGAACCTCGTTGATTAATTGCATAAACACTGCCGGGGCGCCCTGCAGTCCGAATGGCATAACCCGGAATTTATAACTTCCTAGGGGGCAATTAAACGTGGTTTTCCACTCATCCCCCTGTCTGATTCTAACCCGGTAATACGCCTCCCTCAGGTCTAACTTAGTGAAATATCGCCCCGTCGCTAATGTGGCCAGAAGGTCTTTTATCAACGGGAGGGGATACAGTGGTTCTACACTCACAGCGTTTAGACCCCGGAAGTCGACGCATAAGCGAAGGCCCCCATCCTTCTTCTCCCGGAATAGTACTGGAGCAGCCATATGGGCTCTACTGGGTTCAATAAACCCCCGGGCTAAGTTCTTGTCGATATATTTACGCAATTCATCTACCTCCCTTGGTGTCATCGCATACATTCGGGGTTTCGGTAACTTCGCACCAGGTACAAGTTCTATAGCGCAATCTGTCCTACGGTGAGGTGGTAATATATCACACTCCGCCTCGTCGAATACAGCTGCTAGATCTGTATACACTGCTGGAACCCCCGGTGTCAGGGGTCTCGACCTATGTTCGGTCCCTTCCAGCAACCGACTAGAGGGTTCAGGAGCACTTGGTTCAGGCCCTAGTTCAAGGCGGAGTTTGCGATACCCTCCTTCCCACCAGATAGTTGGTTTCCATTTGTCCAGCCATGTTAACCCCAGGATAATGGGTTCGATCATAACATCCACTACTATGAACCGAAGATACTCTTTATGCTCTCCTATCCGTAATTGTACTAGTTCCGTTACCTGCGTAGCAGGAGCCCCCCCCCAACGTTGACCCGTCCACCTGTTCAAACTTAATAGGTGAGTGCAACCGATATAACCGTAACCCTAACTGCACCGCTAATGCTCGTCTCATCAAGCAACGAGTACAGCCAGAGTCGATTAGCGCTCCCTGTTGTACAGCCAGACCCCGTCGTGTGTTCTCCATCGTAACCGGGATCAGAAAAGGACAAACGGGAGCACTCACCATTGGATCCCGGTTGCTGTCCTCCTCGTCGCTATCCCCCTCTACAACGAATGCCTCGCCAGTGCTGGAACGTTCTGCAGGCTCGATTGGTGACGTGTCGTTACCAGACGGTCGAGCCTGAGCCACGACCTTGGACCGTTCTGGCGTGGTCCTTTGGCGTTCACGGCCCTTCCCCCCAGTCGCGGGTGTTCGGCTTACGGGTTGTTGGGAGGGCGGAAGAGGGCAGTCCAGAGCACGGTGGCCTATCTGATTGCATCGGAAACAACGAAACGTCGGCCGACGAACGGAGTCTCCAAGCGCTGTAGGTGCACTTCCTCGGTTGGCCACAGGTCGCTCTGGCAGCCTCCTCACTTGGGCTGATGGTCCTGCACTGGGTCTGCTGCGGAACTCTTTCAGCCCCATATCCAGGTCTATGGCTGCTCGAAACCACTCCGACAGACGCGGTGGTAATCCTCGATATACGCATGCCTGTCTCAGGTCCCGATCCAGTCCCAAATGAAATTGATGCACAAGCATACGTTCAGGCCACGCCCGCAACCGCCCAGCGATGGAACGGAATTCTTTCACATAGTCCTTGGCAGGACGGCCTTTTTGTCTCAAGGACACAAGCTCCCCTTCGGCCTGTTGTGTCCTAGAGTCATCCTCGAACCGGGCCCGAAGGCCCTCCAGAAAAAGTCCAACGTCAGTTAACTCACGGGCGTGGTCGCTGTGTAGGTCCGCCACCCAGTCAGCAGCCTCCCCTGCCATAACGGTGGTAAGGGCAACCACCATGGACCACTGGGATGGGTAGAACCGGCCATAGAGATCGAGATAACTGATAGCCTGGCTGAGAAAGATTGCCACTCGGTCCGCACTCCCATCAAACTTTGCTTGGAAAGGGGGAGGGCCCCACATAGGCTGGGCCCCCCATGGCCCCGCCGTCCAGGGTGGTATGGACCTGGGCTGCCCAGCAGGTGTGCCACGGAAGCTCTGTGAGGGTGCCCGCCGCCCTGTTTCGGCCCGACGTTCCTCCTGTGCAGGCCGACCCCTGGTATCTGGGCGACCCGTTGCCCTCTCCTGACCGTCTGTAGGGGGAATGGTCTCACGTCTCTGTCCAGGGGCCCCCCCGTCTGCCCTCAACTTTGGGCTGGCCAGACGGAAACGGGTATCTGTTGTAGTTGTAGAAGCCCCTTGCCAAGCTGCTGAAGACTCCCCCCCCATAGCCCATGGTTGCCAGGACTGTGCGTCCCGAAAGCTGGCCTCCCCAAACTTCTCCCTTAGGACATCCAGAGTCGAAGGAGCCAGTTCGGTGGAATAACTCCACCCCCCCCTTCCTCATCATCAATCCACCGCCTCTCTCTCCACCTAAGGAACCTTTCATCCGTGGAGGGTGGGGTCGGCACTCCCTTACTCGGACCGGTGAGGGCTGAGCTATGCCACCATTCTCCAGAGGCCATAGTTGTCCTCCCCTCCGGCTCGCCTGGCCCCTCACATTGACTCCCCGTCCATTCCTTCGGCCGAACGACAGGGGGGGGAGCCTCATCCAAGCCCCCTGCGCTTGCCTCCACTTGCTCTACCCCGGAGTCCTCCCCCACGCACAGCTCAGGATCCAAACCTTCAGCCATTCGTCTGTTTGATTCCTCCGCTGAAGTAAAAAGAAAAGCGCCGTTTTCCTCTCCGGATCCTCGGACCACGAAACGGAAGAAACACAACAAATCACCAATAGACAAGGTTTTGCTTTGGGATGATGGTTTACTTTCGTAGCAACGAAGGATACAGCAGTCGTACGCGATTTAAAAACGGCGCTATGGGCGTTTAGCTCGTAGCGTTTTTATGCCTCCCCGCCCAGCTGCTGTGGGGCGTAGCCCACGCCGCGCCCATCCGCCCCCCCGAACCAGCGAATCAGCGGCGGAATCCTCTCCGCCCAGCTGCTGTGGGGCGTAGCCCGCGCTGCGTCCATCCGCCCCCCCGAACCAGCGAATCGTCGGCAGAATCCTTTAGCTGAGATGACGTTGCATGCGGGAAGCTGCTGCCACGAGAAGCCCTATATCCGACGCACCCCGCCACCTCACCCGGCCGCCTACCCCAGCGCCCCGAGCCCCACCCCCGTGTGCCACCATGTGCGCCCGCTGGCCGTCCATCCCCGAAGCTGAAGGGCGAGGGATCGGCGGTGAGTTGTGTCGAGCGTGAGGGCGAGCTCGACAGCCAAAGCTCCTGGTACGGATGGTTTGACCGCAGTGTATTATAAAACTTTGCAAGCTGAAATGGTGGAACAACTTAGAGATTTATTTTGCAATATTCAACAAGGGGGTAAAATACCCCCATCATGGACAACAGCTTACATATCTTTGATACCAAAAGAACAAGTCGGTCCTAAAAAACCAGAGAATTATAGACCAATATCTCTTTTGAATACAGATTATAAAATCTATGCGAAAGTATTAGCCAACAGGTTGATGCCAGTAATCCAAAAGGTGATTCATGAGGATCAAGCGGGATTCATCGAGGGCAGACACATGAAGGACAATGTAAGGCAAGTAATAGATTTATTGGAATATCTTGAGAAGAATAAACAGATTCCTGCAGTGCTGGTCTTTTTGGACGCAGAGAAGGCCTTTGATAGAGTGGATTGGAATTTTCTACTAAAGACTTTAAAAAAGATGGACTTTGGGGATCAATTTATACAGGCGATTTCAGCAATTTATCAAGAGCAAAAGGCACAGATTATTATTAATGGAAGTTTGACAACAGAGTTTAAAATTGAAAAAGGAACAAGACAGGGATGTCCGTTGTCCCCACTTTTATTTATTTTAACACTAGAAGTCTTGTTAAATACAATAAGGGACTCTAATATCTTGAAAGGTATAAAGATTAGGCAAGAGGATTACAGAATAAAGGCATTTGCAGATGATCTGGTTGTTACCCTATCACAACCAATGGAATCAATAATCCTGATGAAGGACATTTTACAAGACTATGGTAAAGTTTCAGGTTTTAGACTGAATCCAAAAAAGACTAAAATGATAGTTAAAAATATGACACAAGATCGTAAACATGAGCTTGAAAGGAGGGCAGGTTTTGAGACTGTACCTAAGGTAAAATATCTAGGAGTTCAGGTTGCAGAATCAAACATGAAATTGTTTCAAAATAACTATGAGGTGTTGTGGCGAGAGGTGCAGAAAGACATGGAGACTTGGAAAAAACTGCAGCTGTCTTTACTTGGAAGAATAGCAGCAGTTAAGATGAACATTTTGCCAAGATTTCTTTTTTTGTTTCAAATGATCCCGGTGCTTAAAAGTGATAAACAATTGAAAGTTTGGCAATCTGGAGTGAATAAGTTTGTCTGGAACGAGAAGAAGCCAAGAGTGAAATTGAAAATTATGCAAGATGTCCCAGAAAGGGGAGGTCTTAAACTTCCAAACCTACAGCTATATTATGATGCAGCAGCTTTGACTCTTACAAGTGACTGGTTTGGAAGGAAAAAGACTGGAATATTGAATGTAGAAAGTTTTGATCTTGAATTTGGATGGCATGCTTACTTATTTTATGACAACAAAGTCGATAAAGTATTCAAAAGCCATATACTTAGAGATTCCTTGATGAGAGTTTGGAAGAAGCACCGACTCAAATGGGATTATAAAATACCGCTATGGCTGGATCTTGGTCATACTTTGTGGAATACAAATATAATGTCACTCGGGGGGTTTTTATACAAAGAGGTTCTTTTTACAGATGCGGGCAGATGGCAGCTGAAGACGCTTCAGACACTGTTGGCTGAAGGGATTAACCTAACTTGGCTACAATATAATCAATTGCAATTGAGATGGAAAGAGGACCAAAAAACTGGTATTATGTTACATGAGGAAGAATTGGTTAGACATATAAAAGAGAAAGGTCCAATGCATATCAAAAGGCTTTATAATGTTTTGCTAGAAAGAGATTCAGAAACTGAATTAGTTAAAGACTGTATGATTAAGTGGGCACAGAATTTTGAAGAGCCAGTGATGCTGGAAACATGGGAAAAAATTTGGGTTCAGAATGTTACATTTACACAGTCGCAGAACCTGAGGGAAAATTTTTACAAAATGTTTTATAGATGGCATTTAGATCCCAAAAAGTTGTCATGTATGTACCCTAATGTTCAGCCAAAATGTTGGAGATGTGAATGTTTGGATGCTACGTATTATCATGTTTGGTGGACCTGCAGGAAAGTTAAGGCTTTTTGGATAAAAATTTGGTGGGTCATGCAGAATGTTTTGAAGAAAAAAATTCAATTTTCTCCACAACTGTTTTTATTGGGTATAGTTAAGAGTTTTACATCGGGTGAAACAAAATTGATATTGTATATGATAACAGCAGCAAGATTGTTGATAGGTAAATATTGGAAGAATGAAGCTTTGCCCACTATTGAGGAATGGACTTTGAAAATGGCCAGTTTTGCAGAGATGGCGAAGATTTCAGCATATTTAAAAGACTGTTCACAAGAGACTTATGAGTGGGAATGGAAAAGGTGGATAGAATATGTTCAGAACAAATATCAAACTAGAAAGTATCAAATAGCTTTTACTTGAAAATAATGTACTAGAAATTTTTTAATGTAATGAGATAAAGAGAAAAATTATACAGGGGAGGGAGGGGCTCAAGTTTATATATAAGTGTTATATTAGGGTTCTTCATGATTATGAGTATATTATAGGGAAGTCTGGGGGGAGGGGAGGGTTAGGGAGGGTTAGGGAGGTTGGGAAGTATGGGGGGGGAGGTGGGGGGGAAAAAGGGGTGAAAATGTAATTGTAAAACTTTTGCAATAAAAAAAAAAATAAGAGGTAGATTGAGGTCACCAAGAAAGATAAGAGGGTGTGGGCACGAGGCTGCCCATGTTAGTAGTGAAGTTAACTTGTTCGTATGTTCAATGTTGTAATCAGGGGCTCTGTAACATAGTAAGAATCAAAATGTGGTATTTAAGGACAGCTCGCAGACGATGGTCTCCGGAATAGAGCAAGCTCCTGTGTAACTTGAATATTTTTTAGATGTAGGGACTTTTTATAGAAGATAGCAACACCACCTCCTCTATGGATTTCACGACCGGACCGGTAAACATGATAGTCTCTTACTGTGGTAATGGAGTCAGGGAGGGATGCATTCAGCCACGTTTCACAGACAAATATAATGTTGAATATAGCCGTATTTAGTAAGAGGAGGAATTCAGGTATTTTATTTACGAGGCTTCTTGCGTTAAGTAGCTTGCATTTAAGGTCAGTAGCAGTTGGTATTGAGGAAGTTAGGGCGTGCGTGCCTAGTTTTTGATGATGGGGGGTTGGATGATGGAGGGTTGGATGTTAGGATGTGGGTTGCAGGACTTACTTTTGATACAGTCAGCACGGTAGTCAATGTATAAGTTTACGGTTTAAGTTTAAGTTTAATGCGATTTATATGCCGCCCTATCTCCAATGGACTCAGGGCGGCTCACAACAGTAAGATACACAATGACATTAATGCAATATAAAATTAAAAATCTGAATTAAAACAGTTTAAAATCAGTTTAAAAACTATTAAGAAACCCCCCCCTCTCATCAGTCCAGGCTACGAAATAACCAGGTCTTCAAATCACGGCGAAACGAGCGAAGGTCAGGGGCCATCCGGAGCTCCAAAGGAAGTTGGTTCCAAAGGGTGGGTGCGCCCACAGAGAAAGCTCTCCCCCTGGGGGTTGCCAGCTGACATTGTCTGGCCGACGGCACCCTGAGGAGGCCCTGTCTGTGGGAATGCACCGGGTGATTGGAGATTGTTGCTGGCTGCAGGGGGTCTGACAAATATCCCAGACCTAAGCCATGAAGGGCTTTATAGGTGATAACCAGCACCTTGAACCTCACCCAAAGGGCAACCGGTAGCCAATGCAGGCCACGCAGGAGGGGTGTAACATGGGAATGTCGGGACACTCCCATCACAACCCGCGCGGCCGCATTCTGCACCAGTTGAAGCCTTCGAGTGGTTTTCATGGGCAGCCCTAGGTAGAGAGCGTTGCAGTAGTCGAGACGGGAGGTGACCAGCGCATGAGTAACGGTGCGTAGGGCATCTTGGTCCAAATAAGGGCGCAGCTGACGCACAAGTCGGACCTCGGCAAATGCCCCCCTGGTCACGGTTGCTACATGATCTTCCATAGACAACCGTGAATCCAGAAGGACACCCAGGTTGCGGGCCCTATCCACAGGGGGTAACACCTCACCCCTGATGGTCAACGATGGAATATCTAGATTGGATCCAGATGCCGGTACCCACAGCCACTCGGTCTTTGGCAGGGTTGAGATAAGTCAGTATCGAGTGAGTGCTCACTGCTCCTCTTCACCTCTTTTCATCACGTTTTGGGGATCCCTTGGGGGACGCAGGACCCGGAGAGCCTGCGGACAAGAGGGGAAGCCAGGCGAGTGGGAAAGTGGGGTGCAACCACTTCTCGCTGGACCCGGCGGCTCTGTCAATCCAACGTGGTGAGCTGGCCGCTAATGGCCGGCCTGAAGCTGCAATAGCCGGCAAGTGACGGGGAGTTAAGAAGGAGATCGGAGGTGCGGTGTTAGCTCTAAAACCTTATTCCCATACCCTGGAGTGATTTAGCGCCGAAAGAGGAGGTCGGTGCTGTCGGGAGAGGAGCGTTTTGATCCGATGTGAGGCGGCGACGGAGAGGGTAAAGCGGATTGCAACTACAGAGACCCGACAACCCGACGAGCTGACGAGAGTCACAGAGGGAGCAGATTGTCTTTTTAAAGAGCTCCAGATGGTGCGGTGAGAAAGGAAAAGCAAAGGGAAAGTCTATTGGGGCGGTTGGGTTTTGTTTGGCGATCAAAGTGAAAAAGAAGAAGGAGAAATTTGCGACCTGCCTTTGAGAGCTCTAGAGAGTGTTGGAGAAACAGGAAGTGCGTCCATTGAAGTGGAAGACTGAAACAGCGGAGGACTGGCAAGGAGACGCTCTAGTCGTGAGTGTTTACCACTGAGAAGCGTCGGAACCTAGCCGAGCTGAGAGGCGAAGATTTAAAGCTGGGCGATCACCGTTTTACATCATAGATATACTTTTATTCATTTCCCTTCCCGCTCTTTCGCGTATCTGGGACTTTAATACTTAGAACTTTGATTCGGTCCCTGATAAGTACTTTTAAAATTACCAAAAAAAAAAAAAAAAAAAATTACACTATACTATCAAGTAGATTTCCTTAGTGTTAAGAAATATTGAACTCATAAAATTGATTAATTAATTAAGTATTGACCTTATTTAATAGTTACTGGATAAAACTTTATATTAGGATATAGACTTGTATTTATTGAATTGATTTGATATAATATTGATATTTTATATATATTTATCTAGGTATATCTATTTTATCTATTGAATCTATTTAATCTTAAATATTTATTCCTATTGGTAATAGTTATTTCATTGATATTCACTTTATAGTAATATTGTATTCCATATTAAGGGCTAAACTTAGATATATAAGAATTATTGAGAGAATTGATAAATTTTATTAATCAATCTATTAATGTAATTTATTAACTGCTCAACTTATTAACTTATTAATTCATTTACATTAACAAATTATATTAAGACTGCACTTAGCCTTATAAGAACCCTACTTTTACATATTGCGGTTAGCTGCAACGTAGAATTATCGTATCATAGTAATCTTTAAATCAAGTTCTACCTGAAACATATTAAGAGATTAGTGGGAACTAATTAAGGAGTTTGGGACTTAAGATAGTGCCCCGGAGTAAAAGGTGGCAAGCGCCATTGGATGATTATTTGGAGAAAGATAGAAAATATAATTAGAGATCAAAAAGCACTTTTGAAAGAAATGGCAAGTTTAACATCAACAATCGCAAAAACCAATAAAAAAGTGCCATCCATCCCCACGTTAGCAATGTCATCTCCAGCCACCCAGAAATTAGTAGAAGGTCAACAGAAAACAGACAAACCCCCAGCAACTCCAACACTGCAGACGGTACAATCGTCTCTGTTAACAATACAAGAAACCATGCTTGCGATGCAAGAAAAACTTTTGAATAGCCATTCTGAATTGAAACTGGATATACATGGACTTGATGCTAAAATGAATGAGATTCAAATTTCGATCGCTAGTAACGAGAACAGAATTCAAAAAGCGGAACAAAGAATAGAAAAAAATGAGAAGAAACTGGACATGGTTGATCAAACCCTGTTGGCGCAGAATAAAGAAACGGAAGATGCCCTAATTCAACTCGAGATGGACAAGGCCTCATTTTACTTGCGATTCCAAAACATAGTGGAAGACAAAGAAGAGGACTTAGGAGATAAGATGGCTGTGTTGATTGCAGTGACTCTCCAACAGGATAAGCAAGAAATAATTCGAGAGATTGACGAAATCTATAGAGTCCAAACAAATTACGTGAGAAGGAATAGGCTACCTAGAGAAGTCCATGTTCGGTTCGCTAGGAAAAAAGTGAGAGACATTTTGTATAATATTGCCAGGGAGGAAAAAATTATCTTTAGGGGAAAAGAAGTGAACATCTTAAAACAAATTCCAAGGAGAGTGAGGGAGAGGAGGAAAAACTATAGATTTTTGACAAACCAACTAAACAGGAGAAGTATAATATTTAGGTGGCTTTTGCCAGAAGGAATGCTTATTTCCTGGCAAGGGAGGAAAATCAAAATCGATTGTGTAAGCGATGCCCAAGACTTCCTAGAGCAATTAAGGGGAGGTGAAGAGGAACAAATTAGTAAGGAGGAAAACGAAATAGTAAATACGGAAGAAGAGACATCTCAAGAACAAATCACAACAGAAGATATAGAAGAGGAGAAGAAAAAGGAAGACACAGAAGAAAGGGGGAAAAAAACTAGACCAGTGAGAGCAGTAACTTTAAAAGGTAAATAAGAACCAGAGACTAGAGAACAGTTACAGGAATGAACGATACCAAGATCTTATCGTTAAATGTGAACGGTTTAAATGATTACAAAAAAAGGAGGATAGTATTGTCGAAATTGGCGAAACAAAATCCTGACATAATTTGTATCCAAGAGGTCCACATCAAAAAAGGAGAAGCCAACTATTTAAATTATACTAAATTTGGTAAAGTATTCTTTTCATTAGCTGAGAAAAGAAAAAGGGGGGTGGCTATCTATGTTAAGAAAGGAATAGAGGCAGAATGTAAATATAAAGATGAAAAAGGGAGAATACTTATAGTAGAAATAACGAGAGGTAATTCTAAGGTGTTATTGGTTGGGGTTTATGCCCCGAATAAAAAACAAGGGAAATTTTACCGGAAATTACATGAACAGCTGGCAAATTGGGCAAATTACGAAATATGTATGTTAGGGGACTTTAATGGAATAATAGATCCAAAATACGATTACAAATGTGATATAACTAAAAAGAATAAAAGATCTCCTTTACCAAAGTCCTTTTTTGATTTAGTGGACGAGATAAACCTAGTCGATATGTGGCGTATCCTACACCCCCATGACAGACAATTTACTTTCTTTTCAATGCCACAAAACTCTTGGTCTAGAATAGATATGGTCTGGGCTACCAGAAAACTGGGCCTAGAAATTAAAAAGGTCAACATGTGCATAAATGCTTGGGCAGACCATAAGTTCCTTGAAATTAGCTGGCACCACGATACAAAGAAAATACAACAGAGATGGAGCCTAAGGACTAAGCTGCTATATGAAGAAGAGTTTATACTGAAATTGAATGAAGAAGTCAAACGCTTCTTCATAGAAAATGGAAACTGAGAGACAGCCAAAGAAATTGTGTGGGACACTATGAAGGCATATGTGAGAGGGGTTGCCATCTCATATGCCGCCTTTAAAAACAAGGAAAAAAGAAAGGCTAGAGAAGAGCTCACTAATAAGTTATCGCAAGCTGAAGATAAACTCCAGCAATGCCCGGGAGATGAGGCGATCAAACAACAGTGGTCGATGACGAGACATAGATTGAACTTACTGGACCAAGAGGAAATGGCGCAAAAAATAAGAAGAACCAAGCATTATTGTTTTGAGAACGCTAACAAGTCAGGGAGATGGCTGGCATATAAACTAAAAAAAGAGAAGGAAAAAAATCAAATATTAGTATTAGAAGACTCCCAGGGTAATTTGCTGACGAAGGAAGAAGATAAATTGGAGAGTATAAGAAAGTTTTATGAAGGCTTATATAAAAGTGAAGGAATTGCGTCAAACAAGGTAGAACAGTACCTGTTGGATGCTAATCTACCGTTAATCCCTGAAGAAGAAAAGGAAAGGTTAAATGAAAAGATCACTATAGAGGAATTAAAAATGGCCCTTTCTAAAATAAAGAAGAATAAAACTCCAGGCCCAGATGGTCTTCCCGGGGAATTATACCAAAAATTTGATGACGCCCTAAAATTAGAGTTACTAGAAATACTGAATGAGGCTCTGGCGGGTATCACAATTCCAGATTCGTGGAGGGAAGCGTATTTGACGCTTATTTTGAAAGAGGGTGCCAACCCGAAACAGATATCCAACTACAGACCTATCTCATTGTTGAACGCAGATTATAAACTGTTCATGAATATAATTGCGGAGAGGTTCAAAAAAATTTTAAATCAGTGGATACACAAAGATCAAAATGGCTTTCTCCCAGGGAGACAGATCAGAGATAATCTGAGAATAGTTTTAAACACCTTTGAATACTACGAACAACATCCTGAAAAACAGCTGGCCTTAATGTTTGTCGATGCCCAAAAGGCATTCGACAACTTGAATTGGACGTTTATGATAAATCAAATTGACCTAATGGGATTCAGTACTAACTTTAGGAAGATGATTGAGAATATCTATAAAAACCAGAGGGCAAATATACTAGTGAATGGAGACAGAACCCAATTGTTCCAGATTCAAAAAGGAGTGAGGCAGGGATGCCCCCTGTCTCCCTTATTATATATTTTGGCGCTAGAGGTGCTACTTAGAAAAATAAGAGCTAACAATGATATCAAAGGATTAAAGATTAGGAACGAATTATTCAAAACCCAAGCTTTTGCTGACGATGTAGCCCTCATAATGGAAGACCCATTAGAATCCGGTGGAAAATTAATGCAGGAAATACAGGAATATGGAGAGGTGGCGGGCCTTAAACTCAATAAGGATAAAACTAAATTATTAGTGAAAAACATGACAGACCTTCAAAAGGAAGAATTGGAAGATTTATTAGGCCTCCAGACAGTTAGGAAAATAAAATACTTGGGAATATGGATCACCGCGAGATTCTCCTCATTAAAAGATGATAACTATATCCCCCTTCTACAGAAAACACACCAAGATCTTGAAAGATGGAAAAAGCTCAAATTGTCTCTGATTGGTAAAATTGCAGCGATTAAAATGAATATCTTACCAAAAATTTTGTTCCTATTCCAAAACATTCCGTTATCTTTAGATAAAAAATTCTTTTTGGACTTGAACAAACATATCAGGAATTTTCTGTGGGAGGGCAAGAAATCGCGGATTTCTTTTAAGATACTCCAAGGGAAAAGGAATTTGGGAGGTTTTGGGCTCCCTGACTGGGAACTATATCAAAAGGCGGCAAAAATAATCTGGATTAAGGAGTGGATCAACTTACAAGATAGGAGAACCCTGACCTTGGAAGGACATGACCTTCTAGAAGGATGGCACTCCTACCTTTGGGATATAAAGAACAAGAAAAAATCCTATTTTCATAAACATAAAATTAGGGAGACCCTTATTCACACGTGGGTCGAAATTAGACAGAAGATCTATACGAAAGTACCCAACTGGCTTTCCATCATGGAAGCGTTGGCGGCACCAAACAGGAGAGATGAGTACAAATGGGGTACATACAAGGATATCCTCGATGAAGAAGGGAAACTTAAATCGTTGGATCTATTGAGAGATCAGGGCCTAAACTTGGATTGGTGGAACTATTTTCAGATCAACTCAAGATTCCAAAAAGACAGAGACAAATTTGGTATAGCAGCGAAATTTGGGAACTTTGACAAAATTATTTGGGGAACAGATAAGAAAATGTTATCGAAAATCTATAACTTTCTATTAGATGAAGATAGGGCAGAGTCCATAGCAAGAAATCAACTGAACATCTGGGAAAAAAATCTAGGACATAGACTAAATTTTAATGATTGGGAGATAGCTTGGAATAGAAACTACAAAATAACTAAATCGACAACGTTTAGGGAAAATCATTACAAATTGTTACACAGGTGGTATCTAGCCCCAGCGAGGCTAGCCAATATGTTTCCAAATCTCTCTCCCACATGTTGGAAATGTGGAAAAACGGTCGGCACCTTCTACCACCTATGGTGGACCTGCCCTGAGACTAAAAAGTTCTGGTCCAAAATCCGACACTGGCTCTGTGAAATAACGGGACAGGAGGTAGACCTAGCCCCAGAGCTTTTCCTCCTAGGCATAACCGAAGAAGGCTTTAATAACAATAAAACCCAACTGATAATCCAGATTATAACTGCGGCTAGATTAGCTTTCGCAAAATGCTGGAAAAACAAACTTATGCCCTCAGAAGAAACTCTAATAAATAAGATCCTGGAGTGTGCAGAAATGGCGAAACTGACAAGTGAGTTAAAAAACGAGGACAACTCAAAATATTATGACGTATGGGGTATTTGGTATCACTGGTTGAACAATAAGACGAAAACATGACCTTAGAATTTGACTTGGCATATGTATTATAGTTGTATTGTATAAAATAATGTATAGTTAAGGATGAAGTCTTTTTTTTTAATTTTTGTTTCATTATATTGTATAAACACTGCACCTCCGAAAGGAGAGATAGATTGTATATTTTCTTTTTTGTTTTGGAAAACTCAATAAAGTATTTAAAAAAAAAAAAAAGTCAGTATCTCCTTGGTCTTGATGTCTTTTAAGTTCTGAGTGGAGTTCACTGGAGTGGATTATTTGCAGTATGAATAAATCAGGCCATTTGATAATGAAAAACGTTCAGTTCTTGGAAAGATGAGCAAACAATATGTGCACTAGAAAACTAAACAGTAGAAATTCAGCTAAGGGCCGATCTTTAGAAAAGGGCAATTAATGGAAATATTTCAATATTATTTATGAAACTTCCATTTTATACCTTCCCTCCCCCTCAAGAATCTAGAAATCATAGCCAATGCAACAAATGTTCACTCTTCTGCAAGAAAACAGGAATGGGATCAAACACCAATAAGCCACAAAGAGCATCGGAGAGTCACCTGGAGCCCCTAGGCCGGTTATTATATCTCAAACTATTGTGAGGAGGGAAAGAAGATAGAGGAAAATGTTCATACCAGTTGCCCTAAGATATTTGAAGAAATACAGTAGCTAGAGAAAAATACAGATAAATAAATAAATACTTCATCTAGATACCAGTTTGAAATTTTCAGCATCATGGTTGAGATATTTCCTTTTAATCTGTTCTTAATTTATGTATTATGTATTTATGTGTTTTTACTTGGCTGTACACCGCCCTGAGTCCCTAGGGAGAAGGGCGGTATATAAATTTGAAGTAAAAAAAAATAAATAAAAATGGTTCTCTTGATTGAGAAATGGAGAGTTTTGTGGCCCTTTAAAGACTAACAAAGGCTGTAAAACCTCCTTCTTGACTCTTGGGCACCAAGCTGTACAGCACAGTAACATCTTCAGGAATGCTTTAAAACATCTCCTTCACTCTCCAATCTTTCTTTGCCACTTATTTTATTACCTGGATTAGTGGGAGAATGCCCTGGCAAGTGGTTTTGGTTTTGGTAACTTCCACTATAGCATTAATTCCCAACTTGTCATGCAAATTCACTTCCTGGATATTACAGAGGACATATGAAAACCATTTGTATAAAGGTACCATAGTCCTTGACTTACAACAGTTCATTTAAAGTTACAATGGCACTGAAAAAAGTGACTTATGACTCTTTTTCACAGTTATGACCTCTCCAGCATCCCCATTATCATGTGATCAAAATCAAGATGCTTGGCAACTGGTTCATATTTATGACCGTTGCTGTGTCCCAAGATCATGTGGTCACCTTTTGAGACCTTCTGACAAACAAAGTCAATGGGGAAGCCAGATTCACTTAACAACTGGGTTACTAACTTATGAACTGCAGTGATTCACTTAACAACTGAGGCAAGAAAAGGTTGTAAAATGGGCAAAATTCACTTAACAAAAGTTTCACTTAACAGAAATTTTGGGCTCAATTGTGGTCATAAATCGAGGATTACCTGTACTTCTTGTACAGGTGATTGTACACTTCAGGTGATTTTTGTTCCAGAAGCAAAATTTTAAGAAGTGGTGAATATAGGAATTAAGGGCACATTTATATGTTAGATTATTTTAAAAATCACACCTTTATCACTTTATAAGTAACTCAAGGAGGTGAACATACCTAATGCTTCTTCCTCCTATTTTCCCCTGTAAGTGTCAGCCCTGGAGCCATTTTCCCCCTGGCACTTCAGGGCTGCCACAGCGAAGAAAGTCGAGCTTTGGGAATGGGAGGGGGGAGGGAGAGATAACTGGGGGATTGTAGCCATAATAAATTTTTTTCTCCTGAGAACCAAGAGTTTTTCCACCAGGTGCAAGGAGGTGGGGTCTGAGACTGAGTGACCCATGGACTGTGACCTGATTGGACCATGTGATGGACTGCCTGGGCAGAGGAGGGAAAACTTTACTTTGAATTAGGGAGAAACCCGAGGGGGGTTCAGAGTCGGGTTGCCCCAGATGTGCCAATATGACGTGCCTAATAAATCTATTCTTTGAGGAACTTGCCTGCCTTGGAGTTTTGATTCTGTTGGGCCCGTTACTTGGAAACCTGACAGTAAGCTGGGTTGGGCTGAGACAGAGTCACCCAGCCTGTTTTCATGCCTAAAGAGGGATTAGAACTCAGTCTTCTGGTGATTGGTTCAATGTTACCTATTTGGCTTTTAAGCCTAAAGTGGACTAGAACTCACAGCCTCCTGGTTTCTAGGATAGAACCTTAACCGTTACACCCAGCTGGCTCTCTTAATGATACTACAAAGAGCCAATCAGATTAAAAGGTTAATCCAAATGTTTTGGGTTTTTTTATAACAAGTTTTTTATTTTTTATTTTAAAACAAACATTACATCATTAATCAGTGTGTCATCTGGGTACAAATTTTTGTGTCATCATATTTAATGCTTACCATTTTCTTAATATATATATTTCTTTGCTTTTACATTTCAATTTAATATATCTCCTGTTAAAAACATTTTCTTCTGCATTTATTTAATTTTATACCACTTTTTGTCCATATTCATTTTCTATCCAATGATAAAATTGCCCCCATATGTTATAATACTCCGATTCTTCCTTCCCTTTAATTGCCAATGTTAATCTATTCATTTCTGCACATTCTAATATTTTCTTTAATACCTCTCCCTCTGTAGGGATTTTTTCCGCTTTCCAATTTTGTGCAAATACAATTCTTGCTACTGTTATTACATAAATAACCAAATATACATTTTCTTTACTATATTTCTCAGATAACATATCCAACAAAAACAGCTCTGGTTTTAAATCTATATGTTGCTGGGTCATTTTCTTTAACCATATCCGAATTCTTGCCCAATAGTTTCTCACTTCTGCACATGTCCATCACATATGATAATACGATCCCGGTGTCTGGTGAAATTTCCAACATTTAGTTGATTTATCTTTAAACATTTTTGCCAATCTTTCCAGTCACATATGCCATCTATAAAACATTTTATACAGATTTTCTTTATATGCTGTCGCCATTGTTAACTTATAATTTCTTTCCCATAGTTGCTGCCATTTATCTAGCTCTATTGTATATCCAAAAATTTTTGCCCATGCTATCATTGTTTCTTTTACTTGTTCTTCTTCTAATTTAATAGAAAATAAATAACTATACAATTTTTAATCATTCTCTCATCTGTTCCTGTGAGTATCTCATTCAATTCTGTCATTTCCAAGTAAAAACCATATAACTTTGCATCAGGGATGAAATCTACTTACCTTCCTTACCGGTGAAAACCAGGAAGTAATGACACCTGGGCGGGTGTGAGGTAAATATAGCAAATAAAGAATAATGTAGATAAAAGAAATAATGTGAATAAAATAGGAATCATACAGAGTCAGATATATGGGCTCTGGGGGACCCTCTCTATTCACATTATTATAAGGGGAAGACGTGCTTGGATACATGAACTCTGAGAGACCCTCTCTATTCACATTATAAGAGAGGAAAGTGCTTGTTGGAAATTACATTAACAAACAGTTAAACCCCTTTAAGTGGTAATATATCTTCTGAGACCTAGATGTCACGGAAAGGACTGCCATATGGAAAAACATCTGAGTGACCTCACTGTGAATGACACAAAGACCTATATGTTACAAAGAGTTACTTAATCCAATAAATTTACCCAAGGACAGTAGTAACTCTCCCATTAGCAACTCCGAGCACTTAAGAAAAGTTGTGCGGCTAAGATAATTTTGTAAACTAAGATTAATGCTTTAAGTAATTAGATGAACTTATTATCCAGTGTATGTAACCATATAAGGAAAATCGGATGTATGATCTCATGATTAACCATATATGGAAAATGTATGATCTCACTGAATCCTTTGTCTTAGAAATGTATAAAAACCATTGTATCAGAGTTGTTTCTTTGTTCAAAGCTTCATGTAAAAAAACTGGCTCTGAACCTTGTGCAATAAAGCTGTCTCTGACTGACCTAGGAATGTTTTGTAGTCCTTCCATTCCACAACATTTATGGCACCCCAGATGGGACTAAGGAACAAAGAACTTTTGTTCTGCCAGACAGCCTGCCCCAGCAGGAACCGACGCCTCCCCAAGGAAAATCCACTGGCCGGCCATTAGGACTCCTTTGAAGTCCATGGAACCTTTCGGTGAGGAGGTGCCGTAAACCCGCTGGTGAAACAGGCTAGTCAAGGATCCTTGAAGGTTAGCCAGACACAGAGACCTTAACGTAAAGAAAAGAAAGAAAGAAAGAAAAAGAAAAAGAAAATGAAGGAAAACAGGTAAGTATAAGTCAGGGAGTTCAAGTCTCTGTTAAGAAATACCCACCAATTTAGAGGGGGCCTGATCACCCCCCTAGGAGACCAGGTGGCATCCTGAAGTCTCTGGAATTAAGTATTTAAGTGTTGTGGAATTAAGTATTGTGTGGGATTGTGCGGGTGGTTAAACCTCTGCGGTTCTCATAGACGACTGTCGGAACGTCCAGCGTCATGAGCCAGGGGTAGTGTTGTTAGAATGGGTGGTAATAGTATTGATCAGTGGAAGACTAAAAGAGAGACCCCCTTAATTACTCAAGTATCAGGCAGAGTTTGCTAGGGTCTGTTTGATGAAAACTAAAGAAAGGGGAGAAAGAAAACCTTATGCAATAAAAGTTTTAAAAAAATGTGTGATCTTATGTGTGGTAAGAGAAAAGAACTAATTGCAGTGTTATAAATTTTCTGATAAATTGCCATTCTTAAAAAGCCAGAGAACTCTGAAAGAACTAAGAATAAAGAAGAAATTGTTTACTGTTCTTCCCACCCGGGGTTTAGCAGGCAGTAAAGAGATAAAGCCTGTCTAAATGGGAAGACACAGATAATTTGACTTGATCAATTTGGTGTGATTTCTGAGATATATATATATATATATATATATATATATATATATATATATATATATATAAAATGATAGTGTGTAAAATTGAATGGAATTGAATTGATTGTGATATGTTTGGCTGGCCAGCAAATTAAGTAAACTTGTGCTTGAATAATTGTAATGATTGGTTTGCATGAAGTGAGATTTTTGCATGTGAGATTGGTGTATGCAAGCAGTTTGATTGCAGCGCGAATGTGAGTGTGTTGAGGGTAAAAGTTGGTGTGAATGTACTTTAATTCCCCTTCATATAATTTGTGGGAAATGTCTGAATTATGGAGGTTAGAGAGAAATGCAGAACGTGTTGCTTTGTTGGAAGAATGCTGAATGAAGCAGGGAAGTGAGGCTTGGTTGCCTGCTGTAAAACATTTTTTCCCTCTCCCCCCCCCTTCCTTTGGAGGAGAGAAGCAGGAAAAGGGTGGGCTGTTGGGTTTTTTTTTCAGCGGACATCTCTCTCTCTGGGTGATCAGCTAATGCGGTTTTTGCTGCTGGTCTCTTTAATTTGCATATGAAAGCTTTTCTGCTCTGAATACAATTTTGATTTTATTTTTTTTCTGGAAATCTTTGAGGTTTAAAATGCTTAATTAAACCTATATAAAATAAATGATTTTGAAAGTTTTTTTTTAATCTGTCTTGCATTTTACTAAAGGCAGAGAATTGAAGCTAAAGTTTGATCCAAATATATTTCAGACTTGTTTTTTGCTTGTTTGATTGTTAGCAACATAAGTTGTTGTTCCTTTCTAAGAAGGAGCTAATTTGTTTATAAAAGAGAGATATTCGCTAAAACACAGAAATAGCAAACTGAATAATTATAGGGAACGAACAACTACAAAGGGTTAGGAAAAACAGAGAGTGAACTATAAAACTATTACTTATTTGCCAGATCCAGGACAGAAGAACCTAATCACAAACAAAAACAGGATTTAACCACCATAAAACAATCACACACACAAAACAAAGAATTCACACGCCAAATCAAAAGATGTTTTAGAAAAAAATAAAAAAAAGGGGTTACTCTTACAGTTAAGACAGGCTAGCCTCCGAACGCTGTGCTTGTGTTTGTTTGTTTCTTGTCTGCCTCCCTAGAAACAATAAACTGATTCTACTCTCAAGCAGCTGACCTCCAATCATTTCGAAGTAATCTCCCAGCCGGGAGTTTTGAATTCAGGAAGGGGAAGCTCTGCCTTTCAACAATCCTTAAAAGGAAAGGCTTCTTTTTCCTTCCAACAGGAGTAGCGTCTCAGCCTCTATCTATAAACAAGCAAAAATTAAGATAATTCTATGCAAAATTAATTGAATCTGGACCTTGGAGTTTGAAATGGGAGGGACACGAAAGAGGAAGCCTTGAAAATTTGACACAAGCTTTAACCAAGGCTCCTGTATTAAGTTTACCAAATTTGGAAAAGCCATTCAATCTCTTTGAAAACACACACACACAAAAAAAAAATGAAACAATTTTAATGCAGCAGACAGACTTGATTTTAACTACAGATCACAATTTGAATCAAGCACAGTTCTTAGCCAACACCAGATCAATGGATCAGTTTGGATTAGAACATTATGGTGCTGAAGTGATTGATTTACAAACAAAAATAAGACCTGATTTGGAGGAACACCCCCTGGAGAAAGGAGAAGCAATTTGTATAAATGGTTCCTCTAGGGTGGAAGGGGGAGTACGGCAAAATCCTGGAAACAAGGGGTTTGCCTCGAAATTGGTCTGCTCAAACCTTTGAATGGTATTCATTAAAGTAAGCTCTATGGACAGGGAGCCTGGATAGCTCAGTAGACAAATGCATTGTAATTTAACACCAGCTGTCTGCAATTACTGTAAATTCGAATTTCACCAGGCTCAAGGTTGACTCAGCCTTCCATCCTTTCTAAGGTAGGTGAATTGAGGACCCAGTTTGTGGGGGCAATAAACTGACTTTATGAAGGCTATTGCTTAACGCATTGTAATCCTGAGTCTCCGGAGAAGGGTGGCACATAAATAAAAAAAAAAAGAAAGGGGGGGGATGCTGTATGCATTTGGGATAGTGCATTCATTTGGCAAAATATGGGTGGAGTCATTGGGGAATTCAAGCTATTGTAGATGAACTATTAAAAAGCTATGGTTGTATTGGGATATATCCTTTAGTAACATCAATTATAAACAAATGTTTGATTTGTAAAAAGGTGAATGAACAAGCTGTCAGGAAACAACAGATGGGTGGGAGACCACCAGCTTTAAGACCATTTCAATGTATTCATGTGGATTTTACAGAGTTACCAAAAGTGGGGAGAGTAAAGTATTTATTGGTCATAGTGGACCACCTCACAGGGTGGGTTGAAGCGTTTCCCTGCAGTAATGCTACAGCAACAGTGGTGTCAAGAGTTTTATTATACCCAACCTAGAAAGATTATCATCATATGAACTGTTGTTTGGAGTAGTTTTCACTACAGGAAGCATATGCATTGAGTCCCTGGAAACCAGAGACAAAGTATTGAAACAATATGTGTATAAACTGTCCAGATATTTTAAAGTTTTTAGGAAACAAGGACTATTAGCCCAAACACCACCTTTGAAGTTTCCAGTCCATAAATTCCACCATGATGATTGGATGTTGATCCGGAGCTGGAAGGAAGTTAAACCCCAAGTGAAAGGGCCCATGCCAGCCCCAAAGGAGTGGAAGGTGGAATCTCACCAAGGAGATCCATTGAAGTTGATGATCCAATGAACCCAATGGACTGGTGGGCAGTAACCAGTGGGAATAGCGTTCTTCATCATCTGGACTATTTTTGTATTTTTTTCTTTCTTAGGACTGAGTGGTTGCCTATGCTGTTTCCCAACTGGAGAGGACTACAACTGCTCAGATTCCTTTGCGCACTCTCCCAGATGTATTGGTTTTGTAATTGTG
This sequence comes from Pituophis catenifer annectens, assembly GCF_029215685.1. Lineage (NCBI taxonomy): Eukaryota > Metazoa > Chordata > Lepidosauria > Squamata > Colubridae > Pituophis > Pituophis catenifer. The sequence continues at coordinate 92,224,036 of NW_027256885.1, read as the reverse complement.
CTTTTAAGATCTTAGGAGGACGATCTTGGATCCACTGGATGAGACTGATACCAGGTAACAAAAACTGACAGGCCATTGGCGCAGAAGTTCAAGAAGAATACACCCTGCTGAGTCCTACCGGCAACGGACTCTCAACGCACGGTGGTGATCGTCAGCCTTGCTGAACCACCCCGGAAGCTGGTTCCCAGTGCACGGCCGAAGCTTCGAATGGAGGAAGACAACATTCCATGACTGTAGTTTGTAATGTAAAACCCATTAACAGTGATAGTATCCAGTAAGCAATTATTAAAAACACTCATGGTTGAGGAAGATGGGGTGTGGGGACTCTGGGCAACAGCTACTTTAGCCCTTCTGTTGGTATTGTTTTAATACGATTGATATTGCCCTACCCCAAGTTACACATATCCCTAACCCTCTTCCTGACATGGTGAATTTGTAAACTACGGGTCTTGCGCTCTTAAGGCCTTGTGGGTGTGGGAATTAGGTCACTATGATTTATTTATGGCTTTGGGTACTATTAGCCGAAAGGTCTAGTGAGTGATACTATCTTGAACAGTAGTTCCCAATGTTGCGTCAGTGTCCAAGAAATCCCCCTTGTCTCTGCGGAAGGATTTGAAGATGTCAAGAATCCCAGGGGACCTAGCAGCATCAGGACACTGAATGGGGACACTTTTGGTCAAGTCCACTCCCGCCAACAACGTGGCATCAGAAGGTGGAGTGGGTACCTTATTCCTAAACCAACTCCTAGACCTAAGGTTAAGAGTTTAACAATCCCGGTACAGGGGGGAATAGAAAAGGAGAACGGGCCCCTACAATAATTGAAAAGAGGAGATTGCATATCAGGGATACTGGATCCGGCTGGATTAAACAAATGTTATTCTTATTGATATGGCTGTGGCAGGCCTAGCTTTTATTCCTTGTGCAATCCCTGTGCTGAAACAGCTATCTATCAGAGCAGTGAAAGAGATACAGACTGCGAAGGAATTAGTTTTGACAGAGCGCTTTCTTGAAGAAAAAAGTTTCTGAAACAGACACATATGCCGAAATGGGGTCTAGGAAAAGAATGGAGGGAGTACCTCCAAGGATTGATAGGGTGAAGATCAAGAAATACCTATCTCTTGCCTAGATTAGTCATATGTTGTGGGATATTATATGTTGGCTTTGTGTATTAAGGGACATAGAGTGTTGTGTAGGAAGTAATGGAAGTTTATGCATGGAAAAACTTCCACAGGGGGGAAATGAGGTAAATATAGCAAATAAAGAATAATGTAGATAAAAGAAATAATGTGAATAAAATAGGAATCATACAGAGTCAGATATATGGGCTCTGGAGGACCCTCTCTATTCACATTATTATAAGGGGAAGACGTGCTTGGATACATGAACTCTGAGAGACCCTCTCTATTCACATTATTATAATGTGCGCATGCCCCAAGATGGCGACGCCCGTCTAAATCGCATCTAGGGATGGGTGGCTCGTGGACTGGCAGGGGTCTTCTGGGGCTGCCATGAACATCGGCAACCCCTTTTCCAGTTGGAGGAGTCTCTCCCCAGCCTGATGAGGGCTTTTTCGCCCTCCGGAACCTCGCGGCTGGGGAGAAGTGAGCGGAAGACGGCACGGGTGGAAGAACACCGAGGCTGAATGCCGACAGCCCGGCCGCATCGGCTCCGCCATTTTTTCTTCCTGTTTGGCCGAGGCGGCGGCGGCCAGAGCGGCGGTGATGCCCAGCGAGCTCCCCCCTGACCCTGGATGCCCCTGGGGGTTTCTTTTGGATGTTCCAGGGGCGCTGGGGAACGCTGGGAGCTCGGGTGTGGCCGGCGCCGAGGACAATGCTGTGGTAATGGCGGCTGCTGCGTGGCAACCAGGTCGAGGGCGGTGGTGCTGGAGAGCTGGAGAGTTGCTGGCGTTGGAGGAGAGGAGAGGAACATCAAGCCTCGACATTGTGCTCAGGGGTTGAAGGATACATGGCTGACATTAAGGGCTTGTGTGGAAAGACCTGGGGTTGGAGAGGCTGGTGGACGGCTCAAGTATTGGGTCGCTATGGATGGCCTCCCCCCCTCCCTTTTTCTGGCCCTGTTATCGGCCTATCGGCCAATGTGGACTTTCTTCCCCAGAGCTTGGGACCTGGCTCTGTCTTTCGTCCTGTCTCCTGGCTGTATGGAGGACAAGGCAGTTGCGGGAGGATGGATGGAGCCAGCTCCAGACTACGTTCGCCATGGATGGGACTCATCTTTCCAGGGCCAGTGTTGCATTCATCCTGGCGGGCTTCTCATGGGAGGTCCAGTTTAGGAAAACACAGGACAAGTGTTTTCTCGGGATGAGAGAGCCCAGAGCTGACTCCGTCACCCTCTTTTATTAGTTATCAAAATACAGCGTCATCAGAAGGCGTTATTATGGCTACACATCTCATATTACATACAAGAAATAGAAAAGCATCCATATATTCTCCATATAAGTTTCACATTCTTACCAATTACAGTAAATCACGTGAATTCTAGGAAAGCAATACTTAAGGTGCAAAAACAAAACTTAACTCTGGCTATTTGGTGCCAGTTACTACCAGGCAAGAGGCCCATCTCCTGTTATCTGATTACCTCACTTCTCAGGAATGTTCCGCAAGAAGATGTCTCTTATCTTTACAAATACAGTCTATGTTCTGAACAAAGAGAGAACAAAATAGGGCCCTTTAGAGAGTATCCAGCTGAACCCGCATTCCCACATTTCCTCTGTTTTTGTTTTTTGCAGCAGGTCTCAGCTGTGTTGTTATTATGATGTTTTTGTTAACACTTGGCAAATATGTTTGTTATCATAGCAAATAAAGCAGGAATATATTGAATACTACAACATACAGAAATAAGCAAACCAATAATCATGAGTACAGTAGACAATATGTTCTTCAGCCATCTGGTTTCTGCAAATGTTTTTAGCTCACCCATCCTTTTATTATGGTGAACAAAGTTAGTGGAAAAGTGGCCGGGAGATGTCAAGCGAGGTAGGCCATCAAGTTTCTGAGTTGTATACATTTCCACAAATTGCTCACACAAATTGTAAATCCATCCGGTTTCAGGCACCCAAGAAAACCACATGTCAGGAGTTTGTAACCTCTGAGTTATCTTGGAAGCCCTATCTTGCAAGTCCCGAGCACCTTCTCTGACCACACCTGATTTGTTCCTCCAATTCCAGAAGGGCTTTGGTTTCACTTATCAGGACGTCCTTCCTATTGGAGGGAATAAAACCTTTGCACATTTGCAGAAGGGAGGGGAGACATTGGATGCAGCAACAAAGCAAAACAAGCAGTACAATTATAGATACAATAGTTGGCATAATTGATTTCAACCAAGAACCATCCGGGAGCCATGACCAAAGAGCAGCCCAGATGTCAATGGCACCAGATCCATTGGATGATAAGGGATTGTTTTTTTATCAAGTTTTCCATATGTTCTATGGTGTGAGTGATGTTATACTGATAATCAGATACATAGGTACAACAATGTGAGTGCATGAGGGCACAATCGCCTCCTTTAACTACCAGCACAATATCTAAGGCATATCGGTTTTGTAAGACTACCTCCCTGATTTCAACCAGTTCTTTGTTCCTCAGCTTCAGCACCTTGATAGTCTCGTTGAACATATGTACTGTCCAGTTATTTAATAAATGAAGATCCCGATAGTTCATTGCCACCCGAGATTGGGCAAGATGCCTCTGGATATCTGAGTTTTTAATGAGCCACCTAATGTCAGTGGTGGGTGTGGTTTGAGAAATAGGAGTAGTGGAGTTTGTCTGATTAGCAGCTATTTGCCCATCATGATTGAATGTAGAGGCTGCTGACATGAAGGATCATGAGATGTAGGGGCAATAGATGCAAGATCGTGACTTAATTCCAGAATCCGTGATATATAGTCTCCTCTATGTAATTGTTACAGAGGCCCATTGTTCTTATCCACTCCCCCCTCAGCTGGAAATGTCAATATGGGAACCTTAGGTGGTGGAGTAGACTTAGGTAGAAAGTAAGGACCTTGTGCATAGACAATGCGTTTGTAGCGGGAGCGTACTTGACTTGAAGTGTATGTATGTGGGGATTTGATGTTCCTTACATGGTCACTTGAGAGTCCCAAAGCTAACAATGTCCACGGTCATAAACAAATCATAGTCACTTATACGTGTGAAACAAAATTAGTAGCAAAATTAGAAAAACAATTCTACTAACATTAGTATGTGTAAGAAAGTGTTAAAATGTATATGTACAATATGAAGGTATTTTCCTCCTGATGAATCTTTCGCTGTGCGCAGGGGACTAGCTTCCGGTGTAGTCCTGCAAAGCTGATGGTCACCACCGTGCGTTAAGAGTCTGTTGCCAGGAGGACTCAGCAAGGCTGTTTTCTCCTTAAATCTCAGCACCAGGGGTTTCTCCTTCTTTTTGTTGTAAATGAAATGGTCTTACGTGTCTTCTGGGGATCCAAATGATGCGATCATTGTCCTGGACAGCAGCATATCCATGGCCCCAGGTAATAAGGTCAGCGGGCTCTTTCCATGCAGGATCAGGTAGTTGGTGGAAATAGACCTTCGGTTTTAGGGTAGCTGATGGATAAGCAGTAAAATGACGGGTCGCAGCCGATGTGGGAGGCTGTCCAGTCAGGTTAAGGAAGTTCAAAGTATATAAACAAAGATTGAGTTTGTTTTGCATGGCTGGGAGGCCGAGGCATTTTTCCTCTTTCAATTTATCCAAGGCGTTTTTGAGGGTCTGATTAGATCTTTCTACAATTGCCTGGCCTTGAGAATTGTAGGGCAAGCCAAATTTGTGTTTGATGGACCATTTGTTACAAAAGTCTGCAAAGGCAGTACTGGTGTACGCAGATCCATTGTCAGTTTTGAGTTCAATTGGGCGTCCCATCGATGCAAAGGTCCGAATACAATGATTTATTACATGTTTGGTTGCTTCTCCCCTTTGTGGAGATGCCATAATAAATCCTGAATAAGTGTCCACGGAAACATGCAAATATTTCCATGGGGCAAAGGATGGGTACTGAGTTACATCCATTTGCCAGATTTCACAAGCTTTGAGTCCTCTAGGGTTTACACCCATAGGGATAGAATGAGCTTGTTGACTACAGGTAGGACATTGTTGTATGATGGCAGTCGCTTCAGCTGCCGTGAGACCAAATTGTTTCGCTAATGCTTTTTATTTTGATGAAAATAGGCATGACTGTCCCATGGTGTGATGGAAGATATAACCATGAGCGCAGTTGCAGCTTTGTCATTTCCCTCTTCCAATCTCTGTCTCCGCTACCCACAACATCTATAACCTTCCAATAAACAAATCTCCTTATAACACTAAACATTCAAGTCCTTCTCCCACTGCCATTCTGACTTCCAAGCCAGCTCAAATCTGTGCAAACCAACTTTTCTCTTAAACAGTTCAACTCCTTCTCTGCACCAAAATCTGATTGTCCTTCTAAATCTCCTTGTAAACTGAGCTTGATTCAAACAAAAAACAAGCATACTTCCAAAAGTCAACTTTCTGCTTTCCTTCACTAACTCTCTCTTACATTCCCTGTAACACTGGATTCTTTGCATACCAGTCTTTATTCAAAATAGCACAATTATCTATTCACAGCCTACAATATCCAGTCAATCCTAAAAATTTCCTCAACTCTTCAAGTGTTATCTTCTGTCATTAATTAAATGTCCTATGTATTTTATCTCTCTGTCTACAGGTGAAACTCGAAAAATTAGAATATCGTGCAAAAGTTTATTTATTTCAGTAATGCAACTTAAAAGGTGAAACTAATATATGAGATAGACTCATTACATGCAAAGTGAGATAGTTCAAGCCTTGATTTGTCATAATTTTGATGATTATGGCTTACAGCTCATGAAAACCCCAAATTCACAATCTCAGAAAATTAGAATATTACATGAAATCAATAAAACAAGGATTGTACATAGAACAATATCGGACCTCTGAAAAGTATAAGCATGCATATGTACTCAGTACTTGGTTTGGGCCCCTTTTGCATCAATTACTGCCTGAATGCGGCGTGGCATGGATGCTATCAGACTGTGGCACTGCTGAGGTGTTATGGAAGACCAGGATGCTTCAATAGCGGCCTTCAGCTCTTCTGCATTGTTCGGTCTCATGTCTCTCATCTTTCTCCTGGCAATGCCCCATAGATTCTCTATGGGGTTCAGGTCAGGCGAGTTTGCTGGCCAATCAAGCACAGTAATCCCATGGTCATTGAACCAGGTTTTGGTACTTTTGGCAGTGTGGGCAGGTGCCAAGTCCTGCTGGAAAATGAAGTCAGCATCCCCATAAAGCTCGTCTGCGGAAGGAAGCATGAAGTGCTCCAAAATCTCCTGGTAGACAGCTGCGTTGACCCTGGACTTAATGAAGCACAGTGGACCAACACCAGCAGATGACATGGCTCCCCAAATCAACACAGACTGTGGAAACTTCACACTGGACTTCAAGCATCTTGCAGTGTGTGCCTCTCCATTCTTCCTCCAGACTCTGGGTCCTTGGTTTCCAAATGAGATGCAAAAGTTGCTCTCATCAGAAAAGATGACTTTTTTTCTTTAGCCCAGGTAAGACGCTTCTGACGTTGTTTGTTGTTCAGGAGCGGCTTGACAAGAGGAATACGACATTTGAAGCCCATGTCCAGGATCTGTCTCTGTGTGGTGGCTCTTGATGCACTGACTCCAGCCTCAGTCCACTCCTTGTGAAAGTCCCCAACACTTTTGAATGGCCTTTTCCTGGCAATCCTCTCCATCCCTGCTGCTTGTGCACCTTTTTCTCCCACACTTTTCCCTTCCACATAACTTTCTATTAATGTGCTTTGATACAGCACTTTGGGAACATCCAACTTCTTTTGCAATTACCTTTTGAGGCTTTCCCTCCTTATGGAGGGTGTCAATGATGGTTTTCTGCACAACTGTCAGATCAGCAGTCTTTCCCATGATTGTGATTCCTACTGAACCAGACTGAGAGACCATTTAAAGGCTCAGGAACCCTTTGCAGGTGTTATGGCTTAATTAGCTGATTAGAGTGGGACACTTTGAGCCTAGAATATGGAACCTTTTGACAATATTCTAATTTTCTGAGATTGTGAATTTGGGGTTTTCATGAGCTGTAAGCCATAATCATCAAAAGTATGACAAATCAAGGCTTGAACTATCTTGCTTTGCATGTAATGAGTCTATCTCATATATTAGTTTCACCTTTTAAGTTGCATTACTGAAATAAATGAACTTTTGCACGATATTCTAATTTTTCGAGTTTCACCTGTACATATTGTAACTTCTAACTCATCTCTGTGATAATTCCTAAAAAGGCAGCAGCTTAGGCTGCTGACAAACAAATAAACAAATAAACAACAAACAAAGAACAAACATGCCATCTGTTAAGTATGCAAAATGCACGTAGACATAAAAACATTAAGGAGTATTTTGAGTCAATACTCTGAAATAGAATTGGGTATGAAAGTATTTGAAACGTCAAAAATTTCCAGAAGGAAAAAGAAGGTATTGCATTCTGAGCCAAGACAGTGCTTTGCAAAGGCAGGTATCAGATATCACCCTTTCACTCCCGCCTTTCTCTGGCTGGTTCTCTGAGAGAAAAAAAAATGGTTAAAAGAACAGAAAAACCGTAGCCCCCCCCCCTCTTTCGTGCCTCTCATCTCCCAGGGAAAAAAAGGAGGGGGTGAGGGAAAGGAATTTTTTTTTTTTTAAACAGACAAGAAAGGTGCTTATACACAAAATTACATTTCATGCAATCCAATACACACCCTTTCACATCTGTACTGCAATCAGACCTTTTGTATCCTTCATGCGAATCAGTCATTCAAATTATTTCAGTGAACTAGCTTATTCCCAAAACAGTGAAAAACATAGGCAGGAGTCATAATCACAAAAGGTGACATGGGCCCATAACCACTGTCCGGTTTTCCACAGTTTCAAGTTCAAGCCCAGTCAATTTTTGCTGGCCAGCCAAAAATATCATAATTAAAATTATTTCAACCACATACAATTCCACACACTATCATTATAGATGCGCATCAACAAAATATTTTAAACAGAAATCAAGTTGTTTCAGCCTGTCAAACATACTGAGAGTCATAGATCAGATTAAAAGCTTGTTGAGAAAAAGTGTGAAAGCTAAGATAGTCGCAGACAATTAGTGTAAGATTCTTTCCAGATGTCGTCATGAGTATCCTTGTAAGCAATGGCTCCTCTGGAGGAAATCATTAAGCAAGTAAACCTAGGATCTTTAGGCAAATGATATGAAATACAGCTTACATAGTCAGTTAGAGCACACTGAAGAGATGAATTATTCTGAAGATAAAAGTGAAAGTCAGATTTTGAGATAGAAAGAATAATATTTATTAGATCAGTTCCATTTCTTCGACAGTCTGGATTATGCCCCAAGGTTATAATTTCAGCAATAGCTTAAATAAAGGGTAAAACATTTTTAGATGGTAATGAGACAAATAAAGCAATGTACTTTTGCTGTTCTAAAACAGAATTAAATCTCCTGGCTTTTTCTTTTAGTCAATAACTCAAATAATGGGCTAAGTAAATGCATAGGTAAAGAAAAATATGAGCAGTCCCAATTAATAGTACCCAGTAATTGTTGCAAATTTAACTTTGGGTAACTTTAAAAGCCGGAGCAGAAAGAGATTGCACATACAGATAAGGAGTGTACAGCTGTATTTTCTCTGGGGCAATGTGCAATTCATTTACACATAAATCATTTTGTATTTCAAAAAGCCAATTAGGTTGTATTTTTTGTGCTCCAATTAAAATGTCATCTATACGATGATAACCAGGGTTTTGAGGGCGAGATGTTACAGACATGCCCCCACTTTTTGGATTTTTACACTTTTCCTTGAGGTTTTGCTGCCTGACGATAAGGCAGTGCTAACAAATTAGTTTTATACGATGTTCCTATATCCTGACACACTTTAATCATATCTGCCAAATTAAGATTTTTTTCCAGCCCAACAACTGCTTTTCAGAAGAAACGTGCAAAGTTGCAGCCAGTAGACAGACTGAAAGCAATTCAAGAATTTATTCTATATTCCATCCCCCTTTTTTGTCTAACTGTTTCTTTAAATTCTGCTTAGTGGGGGTGTAACTGATTCCTTCAGAATGAGCTGATGTTTAATTTCATGCCGTGCGTCTGCATGGGTGATTTAACGCGAGAGCCGCAACTTATAGTCTCTCAACAAAGTCTGAAAAGGAACTATTAACAGTGTCCTGAAGGCTTTTTATTATTATTATTATTATTATTATTATTATTTTTAATGTATCATTAAACACTCTATAACTAATCTCCAGAGTGCAAAAATTTTTTCAGGGCTGGGGAGGTTTGTGGAGGCATGTTCCCATCTGCTTCCACATATTCACTTTTAAAGAGCCCTTTTCCGGTTGCCAAAAGTATTTTAGAAGGTAAATCAAATTCTTTTTTATCACGGGCAGAACTTTCCCGTTATCTTTTTAAAACAATAATATTAGTCTTGGATATCTCACCAAGCTCTTCAGATACTGCGTCTGCTGCTTGGAAAGACCTCCCCCCCATACGCACGAAAGATTGTCGCCATGTTTCAGGCGAAATCGGGGTGCACAGCCTCTTCCAGGCGGTGAGAACAGGGGTTCCAAGAGACGTATAGCCTCAAGGGCTATCATGTTGGGGTACTTGGCAATTCTGCCCCCATACTCACGATTTATGGGAGGGTGCTTCGTCCGCAGACGACCGGCCCTGGTTTGCAGAGGCTTCTTCCAGCCGAATGAGTATGAGAATGCCAAGAGACATATAGCCACCAGGGTTATCACGTCGGGGTCACCAGATGTTGCATTCATCCTGGCGGGCTTCTCATGGGAGGTCCAGTTTAGGAAAACACAGGACAAGTGTTTTCTCGGGATGAGAGAGCCCAGAGCTGACTCCGTCACCCTCTTTTATTAGTTATCAAAATACAGCGTCATCAGAAGGCGTTATTATGGCTACACATCTCATATTACATACAAGAAATAGAAAAGCATCCATATATTCTCCATATAAGTTTCACATTCTTACCAATTACAGTAAATCACGTGAATTCTAGGAAAGCAATACTTAAGGTGCAAAAACAAAACTTAACTCTGGCTATTTGGTGCCAGTTACTACCAGGCAAGAGGCCCATCTCCTGTTATCTGATTACCTCACTTCTCAGGAATGTTCCGCAAGAAGATGTCTCTTATCTTTGCAAATACAGTCTATGTTCTGAACAAAGAGAGAACAAAATAGGGCCCTTTAGAGAGTATCCAGCTGAACCCGCATTCCCACAGGCCAGGAAGCCCAAACCACCGTGAGAGGGTGGTTTTTGGACTTTTTCTGACTTTTTCCATCTTGCCTTAATTAGGATGGCCAACCACCGTGAGAGGGTGGTTGGATAGTTCCCTCAGCTGGACTGAACGTGAGGACTCCTACCCATTACCGTGAGAGGGTAATGGTGACTCTTCCGATTAACTTAGTCTTGCTTCCTGGACATTTGAAACCATCATTATAGACCCCTAGGCCATGTCTAGGTCAAACTTGTATTATCACTCTAGTGTCAAAATGTATTCTAGGGCAAAGCTTCTTGCGCTGCGAGATTTCCCCCTCTCGCAGGCCTGGCCCTCTATGTTATCGAGGGCCCACCTTAATGACAGATCTTGGGACCCCGAGAGGTGGCATGTCGCAAAAAGGGGATTGAGGGGTTTTTTAAAGACTTTTTTAAATAGACTTTTAAGGGGTTCTGAAGTGGGGAGGTTACGTGGGTTTGGGGGAAAACCCACGGGGGTTGGAGACCAGTCCGGCTGCGATTAATGGTGCCGTAGGGGGTGCGGACTCTGGGGGAAAGGGGACTGTTAGAATGCCCTCTATTGAGGGCTTCTCTATTAACACGCTGAGTGGGAGGGGCAGGTATGGCGGGAGCAGGGGGCCCTATCATGTGGTGGGGGCACGTGCTCGCTATCTCCGAGCGATTGCGTGCCCCGGTCCCCTTAGCTCTTCCCGTTCCCCAGGCTGCTCAGAGTCTCAGCGCCTGAGTCTCCGGCTGATGTTGTGTAATGCCAGGTCCGTAGTAAATAAAGCCCCCCTCATTTGTGATCTTATTCAGGAGGGGGGAGCAGACCTGGCAGGTATCACGGAGACCTGGTTGGGCCATGAGGGGGGAGTTCCCCTCGTGGAGATGTGCCCATCAGGCTTCCATGTATTTCATCAGCCGAGAGCTCAGGGCAGGGGCGGGGGGGGTGGCAGTCATTCTAAGAGAAGGTCTTGATCCGAGGGAGACCACTGTACCTCAGATAGCCGGATGTGAGTCCCTTTTTGTGAAGTGGGGTCGTGGGGTGCAGATGGGTCTGTTGATCACGTACCTGGCTCCCTGCCACGTGGCAACGACCCTGCCCGAACTCCTCAATGTTATAGCCAAGGTGGCGGCTGATACCCCCAGACTTGTGGTCATGGGGGATTTCAACCTGCCATCCATCGGTGAAACATCTGAGGTAGCTCGGGAGTTCATGGCTTCCATGACGGCCATGGACCTGACCCAAGTAATTCACGGCCCTACTCATGTGGGGGGACACACTCTGGACTTAGTTTTTATCTCCGGTCAGTGGTTGAGTGGCCTTGATATAGGGGATGTAGATATTGAACCCTTGTCATGGACTGACCACTCGCTCCTTCGACTTGACTTTCTGACCGCCGTACCCCGTCGCAGGGAGATGGAACCGACCAGGTGGTTCCGCCCCAGGCGCCTGATGGACCCTGATAGGTTCCAGATGGAGCTTGGGCCATTTCCTGAGACTCTAGCTCATGACTCGGCTGATGACCTGGTGGCCGCCTGGGATAGGGCGGCTGCCGGGGCTTTGGACCGGGTCGTGCCTTTGCGGCCTCTGACCCGGCACCGAACTCACTTAGCTCCTTGGTTTTCTGAGGAGCTGAGGGAGATGAAGTGCCGGAAAAGACGCCTAGAGAGCGGTTAGAGGGCCAGTCGTTCCGAGTCTGACTTGACACTGGTAAGGTCTCATATTAAGACCTACCTAGTGGTGATAAAAGTGGCGAAATCTAGCTATTTTGCCGCTCTTATCACGTCATCAGATAACCGCCCAGCCGCCCTGTTTAGGGTGACCCGCTCCCTCCTCCATCTGGGAGCGCGGGAGGACCCCTTGCAGGGCCGAGCTGAGGATTTTGTACAGTATCTGGATGATAAAATAACTCAGATTCGGGAAGACTTGGCCGCCGACTGGGTTAGTTCAGACGAGATGACTGAGGCAGGCCTTGAGAGTGTTATCTGGGAGGAGTTCGATCTTGTGGCTCCTGAGGACGTGGACAGGATCTTGGGACGGCTGAACGCAACCACATGTTTATTGGACCCGTGTCCCTCCTGGTTGGTGCTGGCTTCCCGGGAGGTTACACGAGGCTGGCTCCAGGGGATTATTAACGCTTCTTTGAGCGAGGGTGTCCTGCCGGCCGCCTTGAAAGAGGCAGTGGTGAGGCCTCTCCTCAAGAAGCCATCCCTGGATCCGGCTGTTTTGGCTAACTATCGTCCAGTCTCCAACCTTCGCTTTATTGCGAAGGTTGTTGAGAGTGTGGTGACGCGACAGCTTCCCCAGTACCTGGATGAAGCTGTCTTTCTGGATCTGCTCCAGTCCGGCTTCAGACCTGGGTACAGCACGGAAACAGCATTGGTCGCGTTGGTGGATGATCTCTGGAGGGCCCGGGATAGGGGTTATTCCTCTATCCTGGTCCTATTAGACCTCTCAGCGGCTTTTGATACCATCGACCATGGTATCATGTTGCGCCGGCTGGAGGGACTGGGAGTGGGGGGCACCGTTTTGCGGTGGTTCTCCTCCTACCTCTCTGACCGGTCCCAATCTGTGTTGACAGGGGGGCAGCGGTCGACCCCAAGGCGCCTTGTTTGTGGGGTGCCGCAAGGGTCGGTCCTCTCGCCCCTCCTGTTCAACATTTATGTGAAGCCGCTGGGTGAGATCATCCGTGGTTTTGGGGTGGAGTTCCATCAGTACGCTGATGATACTCAGCTGTACATTTCCACCCCAGACCATCCCAATGATGCCTTGGAAGTGATGTCCCAGTGCCTGGAGGCCGTGCGGGTCTGGTTGGGGAGAAACAGGCTTCGACTCAACCCTTCCAAGACCGAGTGGCTGTGACTGCCGGCGTCCCGGTATAGCCAGCTGATGCCATCGCTGGTTATTGGGGGCGAATCATTGGCCCCCACGGAGAGGGCCCGCAACTTGGGTGTCCTCCTGGATGCGCGGCTGTCTTTAGAAGGGCATATGACAGCCGTGGCCAGGGGGGCTTTTTGTCAGGTTCGCCTGATATGCCAGTTGCGCCCCTTTCTGGATCGGGACTCCCTACGCACGGTCACTCAAGCACTCGTCACTTCTCGTCTGGACTATTGTAACGCTCTCTACATGGGGCTCCCCTTGGGGTACACCCGGAGGCTCCAACTGGTGCAGAATGCGGCTGCGCGGGGGATTATGGGAGCGACGGGGCGCTCCCATGTGACTCCTCTTCTGCGCGAGCTGCATTGGCTTCCGGTGGACTTCCGGGTGCGCTTCAAGGTGTTGGTGATCACCTTTAAAGTGCTCCATGGCTTAGGGCCAGGGTACTTACGGGACCGCCTTCTGCCACCAATAGCCTCCCACCGGCCGGTTCGCTCCCACAGAGAGGGCCTCCTCAGGGTGCCGTCGGCCAGACAATGCCGGCTGACGACCCCCAGGAGGAGAGCCTTCTCTGTGGTGGCACCTACCCTATGGAACAATCTACCCCCAGAGATACGAGTGATCTCCGACCTCCGGATTTTTCGTCGGGCCCTAAAAACTTATTTTTTTCAGTTAGCCGGTCTGTCTTGATTTTAGGGTTAGTTTTAAAATTTTAATATTGATTTTAATTGACAAGTTTTAAATTATGGGCCAAATTTATAAATTATTTTAACTTTATTTTTAACTGTGATGTTATGTATAGATGTTTTTATCTTGGCTGTTCACCGCCCTGAGTCCGAAAGGAGAAGGGTGGTATAGAAATTTGAATAATAAATAAATAAATAAGAGAGGAAAGTGCTTGTTGGAAATTACATTAACAAACAGTTAAACCCCTTTAAGTGGTAATATATCTTCTGAGACCTAGATGTCACGAAAAGGACTGCCATATGGAAAAACATCTGAGTGACCTCACTGTGAATGACACAAAGACCTATATGTTACAAAGAGTTACTTAATCCAATAAATTTACCCAAGGACAGTAGTAACTCTCCCATTAGCAACTCTGAGCACTTAAGAAAAGTTGTGCGGCTAAGATAATTTTGTAAACTAAGATTAATGCTTTAAGTAATTAGATGAACTTATTATCCAGTGTATGTAACCATATAAGGAAAATCGGATGTATGATCTCATGATTAACCATATATGGAAAATGTATGATCTCACTGAATCCTTTGTCTTAGAAATGTATAAAAACCATTGTATCAGAGTTGTTTCTTTGTTCAAAGCTTCATGTAAAAAAACTGGCTCTGAACCTTGTGCAATAAAGCTGTCTCTGACTGACCTAGGAATGTTTTTTAGTCCTTCCATTCCACAACAGGTGGGCAGAGCTTTGCTCCGCCATTGCTACCAGATTGCCGAACCAACTGTGACGATCGCTACCGGATCGCCCGATCTGGTCCGAACCGGGAGCATTTCACCCCTGCTTTGCAACTTTTTCATATCTCGATTGTATTTGCAATTGTGTATACCACAGCATATCAATCCCTTGTTCTTCTAATTCTTGTTTTATTTTCAATTCCCCCTTTTCTGATAAAATATCTTTATATCTAATAATATTTCCCATATTAATAATATTTGGATGTATTAATGCTTCCATTGTTGAAAGCCATGTTGGTATTTTCAAATAATGTTTTTCTCTAACTTTGTCCCCTACTGATAATAAAGCATTTCTTACTTAATGTCTTTGAAAATAGCTATGTATCTTATTCTTCCCATACCATAAGAAAGCATGCCAACCCAGTTGTAGATCATGACCCTCCAATGTCAATAACCTTGTATTTCTTAATACAATCCATTCTTTCACCCATGATAACGTTGTTGCCTGATAATATAATTCCCAGTTTGGTAGTCCAAACCCTCCTCTAAGTCTTGCATCTTGTAACATTTTTATATTAATTCTCGCTTTTTCCCCTTGCCATATAAATTTCATTATTATTTTATTAAGATTTTCAAAATATTTTTTTTCTTATTTTATCAGTATTGTTTGAAATAGAAACAACAATCTTGGTAATATATTCATCTTAAGTGTTGCTATTCTTTCCATTAATGATAATTGTAAATTCTTCCATCTCTCCAAGTCCATCTCAATTTGTCTTCAATTTGTAATAATTAACTTCCTTAATCATGATGCATCTTGCTGTTAACTGAATTCCTAGATATCTTACTTTTTTAGTAATCTGAATATCTAGTTTTCCCATTAACTCCCTTTTCTGCTTCTCTGTGATGTTTTTCACCAATATTTTCATTTTATCTTTATTGATTTTCAACCCTGCCACTTCTCCATATTCTTCTATTTGTTTTATTAATTTTGGCCCAACTACTTGCGGCTCCTCTAAAATAAACACTAGATGATCTGCAAATGCCTGTAGTTTATATTCTTCTTTCTTAATTCTGATACCTCTTATCTCTTCATTTTGTCTTATATTTCTATTCAATACCTCTAATGTAAACACAAATAATAACGGGGATAAAGGACAACCCTGACTTGTGCCTTACATGATATTAACCTTCTCTGTCATATCTCCATTTACCATCACCTTAACTGATTGCTTATAATAAATTGTTTTAATCATGTTTATAAATCTCCCCCAAAATCCATAGTCTGTAATTGTTTTATCATAAATTGCCAATTCACGTTATCAAACGCCTTCTGTGCCTCAAGAAACATCAACGCCATTTGTTTTTCTGGATGTGCTTCATAATATTCCAAAGTATTCAAAATTATTCTCATATTGTCTCTAATCTGTCTCTTAGGTAAGAAACCATTTTGGTCTGTGTGTGCATCATCGTTATTCTTTCCTCTAATGCCTTTTTATAATCTTCTGGTATTTTGGGTAGTTCAGATTTTTCTAAATATTGTTGTATCCTTTCTTCTGATATTGTCTCTTGTTTATAGAGTTTCTCATAATATTTCTGTACTATTTTTTTCTTTTCTTCATTTCGATAACATACAGTTCCCTCCTCATCTGTTAGTTGATTAATTAACTTTTTTTCTCTCTCCTTTTTCATTTTGTATGTCAACCATCTTCCTGGCTTGTTTGCATTTTCAAAGAAATTTTGCTTAGAAGTCTTTATTTTAAGTGCCAAGTCCTCTTTTTCAATTAAATTCAATTCATGCTTTTTTAGGTCCGCTTGATTTTTAATCTTATTTTGTGTATCTTTCTGCAGTTCCATCTCTAATTGAGTTTGTCTTTTCTTTTTGTTCCTTTTTCCCAAATAAGTCATTGCCAATCCTCGAATGTATGCTTTTGCTGTGTCCCACACATTTTGTAGTGAGTTATCTTCCTTTTTATTTTCTCTGAAAAAGAAAACCAATTCTTTCTCCATAAATTGTTGAAACTCTTTTTCATTTAATATTGTTTGATTTAATGTCCATCTTGATCTCTTCTTTTGTCCCTTCCATATAATTGTGATCGGATTATGATCTGCCCATGTGCTTGTTTCAATATTTATATCTTGTACATTAGCTAATAAATCGGTTGATATCCACATCATGTCTATTCTAGACCATGACAGATGTCTGTTTGAGTAGAAAGTACCGTATTTTTCTCCCCTAAAAGAGGGTGAAAATTTGGGTGCGTCTTATACACCGAATGTAGCCCTTCCCAGCCTCTGAAACTGAAGTTTCAGAAGCTGAAAAAAGCCTCTTAAAGGGAGGTTTCAGAGGCTGAAAAAAAAGCAAGGCGCAGAGCTCACAACCAACAAACCTGTTGCTAAAGTTCACCTCTGAAAACAGCTGATTGGGGGTATTCCGGGAGACCATCCACCTTCCAATCAGCTTCTGTTATTGCATTAAAATCACCCATCATGCAGATATTCTCATATTCAAATTCTATTATTTTCCTGTGTAATTTCCCATAAAAATCTTCTTGGTCATCATTTGGGGCGTATATTGTCACTAAAAGTGTTTGTTTATAGTTCATTGTTACTTCCACCATAAGAACCCTCCCTTCTTCATCAACAAATATTTGTTTAGGCTCTAATGTCTTTTTAATGTATAGTACTACACCTCTTTTACTTTGATTTGCCAATGCAGTAAATACTTCTCCCAATTTTGGGTATTCCAAAAGTTTTTTATGTTGTTTTCTAATATGAGCTTCTTGTAAGCATATTATATCCATTTTTAATTTGTCCAATTTATTTAAAGTTCTTTTCCTTTTTATTGCCAAATTTAGTCCATTTATATTTATCGATATTGCTTTTATTTTTTCTTCCGTAGTTTACTTGTTAATAGCCTTTGCTGATCTTGTCGTTCTTATCTCTCTTTGATCTTTAACATCTTTTAGCCTTGCCCCTTCTCTTATTGCTCTTTCTTCTTGTTCCTTTGCCATGTCTCTTATTTGTTCTTCTTTTTCTTTCACAGTTTCTTCCTGATATCTAATCTCTTTCCTCTCTCAGTCTTTCCTCCTCTTGTAATCCCAAGTATTGGTCATAAAATAATTCTGCCTTCTCTAATGAATTTAGTCTGTGTCTTTGCTCCTGCCAATTCACCTGTCAGCACTTCAACCTGCATTTACTCTAGTGCTGACATAAGAAGGAGAAGAGGGGACTGCTGGCAAGAGGACACTTGACTTCTCACCTACTTATTTTCCCTGAAGATAATATCCCCTAGGAGATGAGATGGAAGGGGGGACATTCCTGGGAGCTGAAGTAGTAGATATGGGGAGAGTGATTTGGGAAGAGGGCCAATGAGACGCAGAGAATTGGGGAACAGAAAGGGAAGGTTTGGGGTCAGGAAGTCAGAGTTGGCTACGCCACAATCGGGGACAGGTCGTGCTTAATAAAATGAAAGATTTCTTCAAAGACTATTTGTTTGGAAATGCAATTTATTTTATTTGAGTCGACATCGAAACCTGACAGATAGCCAACTCTCCTTTCCAAGCTGGCTGACCTCCAAACCTCCAGCTCCCTTCCAGATGTATGGAGTGAATGGAGACGCAGCCCGGACGTCATGGCAGAAAGTAAGCTGTCCGAAGAGAGCTTAATTCAGGCAACTGGAAAAGAGCCAGTTCTGATCCCAGCCAGCTTGGATGCTACGGGGCTTCAGGATATTACGGAGCCTCAACCCCCCCCCCCCACTCCTCCATCGAAGCTGCCAGACAGCCAAGATCCGACGATCGTACCACAACCCAAGAAGAGAAAAGATGATTATTCGGCGGTTTTGCCAAAAGCCGCAGAGGCTGAGTTTCCCGTCCCGAGCGTTCAGGGGAAGGGGAAACCCCTAAGTGAATTGGGGAGGGCAGACTGGCTATGGGACTGGCAGCAGGCCAGGCACCAAAAAGCTTCAGGGAAGCCACTCGAGAGCCCCATAGATGAATTGAAAGAGAAATTTGACCATGCCATCCTTGGGGAGGAGGGGCCATCATGCAGGCCAAAGGAGAAGAGGGAACCAATCTGGGCTGATGAACCAAGAGGCCATAGACTGAAGCACAGCCCTTCCCCCCCCCCCAGCAGAAGGAGAAGAAGCCCAAAGATGCATCCATGGGTTCCTCCCTTACACAGCAAGCAGAGCAGTCTGGATAGGACATCACCTCCCCACCCTAGAATGAGAGATGAGGAAGAGGACCAGCGGCACCGAGGGCAGTCTTACAGAGCCCTGCGCTGGGAGGAGAGGGCAGCGAGGGAGGACCCACCCTGTTTCAGAGGGAAGTTCGATGGTGATCCAGACCAGCTAGCCCAATTCCTCGACACAGCTGAGATCTACATCGAGCGCTATGGACACCTCTACCCATTTCCCAGAGCCCTAGTGAGTGCCATTTCAGAAGGGTAGCAAGGAGATGGTCAGCAGCCCTCTACAAGAACAGGGGCCCCCAACTGCAAGACGCAGATGGGTTCTTACAACTACTACGAGCCCGGTTCGAGGAGGCAGAGGAGGACCCCTATGTGGAGGATGAGCTCAGGAACCTAATGCAGAAGGGGAGGCCCATCAGAGAGCATATCCGTGAATTCAGGAGAGTCATTGGGACCTTACCTCCCTTACCAGAGCGATTACTGGTGTATTTCTTTAGAACAAGCCTAGACAAGCAAATTGCCCAAATGACCACTTATCGGGATATCTTGAACCAACTCTCCGAATGGTTCCGAGTAGCGATAAAAGTCGACAGAGGGTTGCGAGCCAAAGACATGTCAAATCAACCAGATGGCAAGCAGAGGGGCCAACTGGACCAGGGACCACCCATTAGACGAGAAACCACAGCACCACAGCCTACCCAGAGGCCTGTCGTCCCGCGGAGCCCACTGAGGTGCTACAGGTGTGGGGGGATTGGTCACCTGGCCGCAGCGTGTGGAACCCCGAGGCCAAGATCAGACCCACCGCCCAAGGCACGACCGGAACGAGGGCCCAAGCGCGCCACCAACGCGCCACGGAAAATCCCCCAGGGTCCAGAGGTCTTCGCCCACCTAACCGAAACAAGGGGGATCCCAGATGATGGAAATCAATCCCCCGAATCGTATGACAGCGAGGACGAGGGTGAAGACGACCCAATGGTGAGTGGACCCATCCACCCTTTTCTTTTCTCTATACGCCTAACGGACCCAAAAACAGAGACCCAAGGGACTTTCCAAGCCCTAATAGATTTGGG
Source organism: Pituophis catenifer annectens (assembly GCF_029215685.1). Classification (NCBI taxonomy): domain Eukaryota; kingdom Metazoa; phylum Chordata; class Lepidosauria; order Squamata; family Colubridae; genus Pituophis; species Pituophis catenifer. Next base: position 92,204,157 of record NW_027256885.1, on the reverse strand, counting down.
CTGCACGAGGTGCCTGATTAACCTACCCACAGTGCTAAAATTAGGGATCCGAGTCAAAAAGCTCAACCACCCAATTCGATTTGAACAAGTTGATGAGTCTCTAGTGGAGGGAACTTACGCCACACACCTGACCGAACCAGTGAAGCTGGAGCTAGCAGATCACTGGGAAACGATTCGGTTCATAATAGCCCCCAAAATGACAGATCCAGTCATACTGGGACTCTCTTGGCTAGACAAATGGGGCCCCATCATCTGGTGGCAAGAGGGAACCTGCAGACTGAGGATAGCAAAGGGCCCCCAACCCCTGCCGCTCCAAGCAGGTGAGATGCCCCCCACGCAGGGGCCCCAATTCCTCCCGCTGCAACAAGGGTCCCTCCCTAAGGGTACACCAGAGCACCTGGCGGCCGCATCCGACAGCTCCCATGAGACAGAACAAATCCCAGAGGAGTACCAAGACCTTGCAGAGGTGTTTAGCGAGGCCGAGTGTGACGTTCTGCCCCCTCCCACCGCGAGGCTGATTGCGCCATCGAGATCATCCCTGGAGCGAAACTACCTAAACCCAAATTGTATGCCATGACGCCCCGTGAAATGCAAGAAATGCAGAACTACATAGACAAGAACCTACAAAGGAGTTTCATTGAGCCAGCCAAACCACGGGTCACGGCACCAGTCCTCTTCAAAGAGAAGAAAGATGGCTCTATGCGCCTGATGGTTGATTTTAGAGCTATCAACGCTGTCTGCGTACACAAGTTATATCCCCTTCCCCTCATGAAAGACATGCTAGCTCACCTGGCCAAAGGGAAAGTTTTCACCAAACTAGACCTCCGCGAAGCCTACTACTGGGTACGCATCAGGGAAGGAGATGAGTGGAAAACAGCATTCAACTGCCCCCTAGGGGGTTTCCAATTTAAGGTGATACCATTTGGACTGCAGGGAGCCCTGGCGGTGTTCATGCAATTGATAAATGAAGTTCTACATGAGCACCTCTATAAGGGGGTCCTCGTCTACCTAGATGACATTCTCTTTTTTTTTTAAACAAAACTTTATTCATTCTTAAAAAACATTTAAAACAAATATAAAAAACATACAAGTTTCTCTTAATCAAAAACATATTTACATATACAGTACACAACTTCATCTATTGACTACTTTCTATTATTATATATACATATATACATAAACACAGTGACTTATTTCCTTTTCTATCCATCTGACAGTGCTGTTTTTAATTGTGTTGATTTCTTCTAAATTTCATCTTTAACCATTCCCCCTCCTCTGGTTTATCCACTGGTACCATCTATTCCATATTGTAAAATATTTTGAGTCTTCCTTGTCCTGTAACTCTAAAGTTAATTTGTCCATTTCTGCGCATATATAGATTTTTTGTATTAGCTCCTGGTCAGTTGGCAAATGATCTATTTTCCAGAGTTGTGCTAATGCTAGTCTAGCCGCCGTAATTATGTGAAGTATTAAATATTTTATATCATTTCTAATATTCTTTTTAATCATGCCTAATAAAAAGACTTCGGGTTTTAATTCAATTTCGTAATCTGTTATTTCTAATATCCATATCTTTATTTTGTTCCAATATTTCTTAATTTCTGGGCAAAGCCACCAAGCATGGTAAAAAGTTCCCTGTGTCTTTTTACATTTCCAACAGGCCGGATTTACATTTGGGTACATTTTTGCTAACCTTGCGGGGGCCAGATACCATCGGTACCACATCTTATAGTGATTTTCTTTATAAGCTACCGATTTTGTCATGCTGTAATTGTTTTCCCATGCTCTTTCCCAGTCTTCTAACTGTATACTGTGCCCAATGTTCCTCACCCACACTATCATCTGCCCTTTAACCAATTCTTCTGCCAAATCATATTCAAGTAAATATTTATAAATTTTCAAAATTAATTTCCCTTCTTTAGATTCTAGTAATTTGTCCAATCGATTTTGTTTTAAGTCTATTCCTCCCTCCTCTTGGTCCTTTCTATATCTTATCTTTATTTGTGAATAGGGCCACTAGTCTATTACTATTCCTTGTTCTTCAAGTTCTTCCCTAGTTTTCAATTTTCCCTGTACATCTACTATTTCTCTATATCTTAAGATTTTTTGTTTTGATAATATGTTGGGGTGAGTTATTGCTTCTATCGTTGATAGCCAGCCAGGAATTTTCATGTAGTGTTTGCATTTGATTTGTTGCCATGTGTTGATTAAAGATTTCCTGATAGTGTGGTTATTAAAATGTTTGTATATTTTATTTCCTGAGCTCCATATAAAGGCATGCCATCTCTTCATTAAATCATGTCCTTCCAGATTTAACAATCTTTGGTTATCCAAGGTTATCCATTCTTTGATCCATAATAGGCTTTCAGCCTTATAGTATTTTTCCCATGCCGGGAACCCAAATCCGCCTCTAATTTTGTCGTCTTGTAATATATTTAATTTTATTCTTGATTTTTTCCCCTCCCACACAAATTTTGTAGTTGTTTTGTCCAAATTATCAAAAAATTTCTTATCTAATTTTATTGGAATTGTTTGGAATAAATAAAGGAGTCTTGGAAGTATGTTTGATTTTATCACTGCTATTCTCCCCAGCAAGGACAGTTTTAATTTCCCCCATTTGTCTAAGTCCTCTTTTATTTTCTGGACTAAAGGTTCATAATTATCTTCTTTTATTGTTGCAGTTCTAGCTGTCAAATTTATCCCTAGATATTTTACTTTTTTAACTGCCTGTAGTCCTAAATCTTTTACTAATTTCTCTACTTGTTTTGTTGTCATATTTTTTATTATCATTTTTGTCTTTTCTTTATTGATTTTTAGGCCTGCTACCTTTCCAAATTTTTCAGTCTCTTTTATTAATTTCGGGGTTGTTTCTATTGGATCTTCTATGAAGAAAACAAGGTCGTCCGCAAAAGCTTGGACCTTGTAATCCTCTCTCTTAATCTTTAATCCTTGTATTTCTTTGTTTGCCCTAATTCTAATTAACAGGTTTTCCAAAGTTAAAATAAAAAGTAGGGGTGACAGCGGACAACCCTGCCTTACTCCTTTATTTATTCCAAAAAAATTTGTTGGAGCCCCATTCACCAAGACGCATGCTTTTTGGTTCTGATATATTGATGTTATCATTTTTGTGAATCTCTCTCCAAAATTCATACTTTTGATTTGCTGTTTCATAAATTGCCAGTTTACTTGGTCAAACGCTTTTTGTGCATCCAGAAAGATCAGAGCTACCTGTCTCTCTGGATGCACCTCATAATATTCTAAAACATCCATTACCATCCTTAGATTATTTTTTATTTGTCTTGTGGGCAAAAAACCATTTTGATCCTGATGTATTTTGTTATGTAATAATTTTTTCATCCTATTGGCAATTATACACATGAAGACTTTGTAATCGGTATTCAATAAAGAAATCGGCCTATAGTTGTTTATTAATGTGGTATCTGCCCCCTCTTTGGGTATTAGGGAAATATATGCTTCTTTCCATGTATTTGGTAATTTTGCCTCCATTAAAGCTTCATTGTATATTTCTAATAGTATTCCATTTAATGATTCTCCAAATGTTTTATAAAACTCCGTTGGTAGACCATCAGTCCCCGGAGTTTTATTATTTTTTTATCTCTTCAGCGCTTCTTTTAGTTCCCCTATCGTAATCTCCTTATCTAATAATTATTTTTCTTCCTCTGTTAGTGTTTGCACTCCCTCCCCTTTTAAGTAATGTTCAATTTCCTCCGCTGTTACTATGTCCTTCTCATAAAGTTTTTGGTAATATTGAACTATTATCTCCTTTTTCTTCTCTAAGCCCTGTTGGATCCTTCCCTCATCGTCTTGTAGCTTCTGAATTGTTCTTTTTTCCCTTTCCTTCCTCAGCCTATACGCCAACCACCTCCCTGGTTTATTTGCATGTTCGAAGTAATTCTGCTTTATATATTTCAAAATCATTGCATATTTCCCTTGTTCTAATATATTCAGCTTGTGTTTTGCTGCTATCCAATTTACCCTTATTTTTTCATCCCCTGGGTTTCCTTGCAATTTACATTCCCAATTTTGAATTTTTTCTCGTAATTTATTATATTCTTTTTCTCTCTCTTTTCTCCGTTTTGCATTATAAGCTATTGTGAGGCCTCTTACATATGCCTTAGTTGAATCCCATAAGTTTTGTAGGGAGGTGTGTTGTTTTGTATTTTCCTTATAAAACAATTCTAACTCCTTTTCCATATATTTCTTATATTCTTTTTCTTTTAATAGCTGTGTGTTCATTGTCCATCTATTTTTCTTTCTCTGCTGCCCCTTCCACGTCATCATTATTGGATTGTGATCAGCCCAATTATTTGATAAAATTTCTACCGCTTCAATTTCCATCATTAACATATTGGTTACCCAAGCCATATCCAACCTAGACCAGGACTTGTGTGGATTCGAATAATATGTAAAGTTTTTAATTTCGGGGTTATAGAATCTCCAGCTATCTACCATATTTAACTCTTCCACCATATCTGTAAAGGTTCTGGGCAATACATTTTTCTTATTTTTATTTTGCTGACCACATTTATAATCTTTTCTTACATCTAGAATAGCATTGAAGTCTCCAATCAGACATACATTTTCCATTTTTTGATCCATAATTTTCTCATGCACTTTTTTATAGAATTCTAATTGTTGACTATTTGGAGCATATATTACTACCAATAATATATTTTTGAAATCAAGTTTTAGCTCTATCATCACTATTCTACCTTCTGTATCCACATATCTTATATTGCTATCTATTCCTTCCTTAATATATACCACTACTCCTCTTTTTTTTTCTTCTGCCAAAGATGAATATTCTTTACCTAATTTCTTATATTGTATATATTTTATATCCTGTTTTCTTATGTGTACCTCCTGGAGGCACACAATATCTGATTTTTGTTTCAAATTTTTTTTGTAAATTTGGTGTCGTTTGGATGGTGAGTTGAGTCCATTAACATTCACCGATATAATTTTTAGGGTTTGTTCCATTTCTTACTAACTTTCCTGTTGTTTCTTCTTTGTTTCTTCCTGTTCCTTTTTTTTGCCTCTTGTTTGCACTCCTTCTTCTTCCTGAATCTTTCCTTCGTCTACTTTCCCTCCTTGTTGTGGGGTTCTTTCACGTTCTCGTCTCTGTTTTCCTTTGGTGTTCCGTCCTCCCTCTTCTTTACTGCCATTTGTTGTCTCAATGCCCGTCATTTGATCATATAGTTCCCTTGCTTTACTCTGCGAATCCACCTTTATTTTCTTTCCCTGCCACGTTACCAACATTCCTTCCGGCATTGTCCATCTAAAGGGTATATATCTTTTGTTTAGTAACGTGGCCAGAAACCAATAGTCTTTTCGCAAGTCTCTTATTCTTTTGGGTATTTGCTTTAAAGTAATTATTTCTTTGTTCCTGTAGAACATTGGTTCATCCTTTGTTATCTTGTATACAATATCCCTCACCTTCCTTCTTACAAATCCTATATATACCTCCTGGGGAAGTTTGTTTTGTCAGGTGTAATTTGTATGAACCCAGTAGACTTCATCTAATTCATTAATTATTTTGTCCTTTTCTCTTTGGAGTGCCTCTGCTATCATCTCCGCCATTACCATCGTCAGATCTTCCTCCCTGTCTTCAGCTACATTTTGGAAACGCAGATAAAATGCCGCTTTTTCCATTTCCAATTGCGCCACGGTATTCTCAAGTTCCTTATTTAATCCCGTCATTTTTGTATCCAATGCTTCCAATTTTTCTTCTGTCGATTCAGTTTTTTGTTCTATTTCTTTTATCCTTTGATCATTTTTTTGGATGATTTCTTGTATCAGATCCATTTTTTCATCTATCTTTTGGATATCGTTCTTCTCTCTTTACCTCATCCATGTCTTTTCTAGATTGTTCGTGATTTCTAGTCATGCATTCTTGCATTTTGGCCATGGTCTCTTGGATTGTTATGAGTGTGGCCTGCATTGTTGGCATATTGGGTGTGCTAGGTTGCTTCTCTGATGCAAACATTCCCTCCAAGGTTTTCTGTGTCACTGGGGAGGCTGACGTTCCCGCTAGAATTGATGTTGTTTTTTTGCCTGTCTTCAACGTTGTTGTGGTGGTGCTAGTCATTTCTTTCAAAATCCTATATTGTTCCACCAATATTTTATCAACTTTCTCCCAAATCACCATCCAAATTCTATATAATTTCTTTCTTTTCCTTTTCTTTTCTCTCGTGAAAGTTCAATTCAATAACCTTTCAATCACTTGATCTCTTTTCTTTAAATAAGTTCCTTTAAATAATTAATTATTTCTATAAAATACTCCGTAAAAATGTAGCAGAAATATAAATTTAAATATAAATATAAATATATATAAATATATGGCTTATATAATCCAAGACTAATCAAACAGTCAATTCTTAATACCTAATATTTGATTATTCAGTAATCAGTAGCTATAATACTTAAGTTATATAAAATCAAGAAAAGAAATATCCCAATAATTACTTCTAAGTCTCTATGTATATTATAAATTTTAAATATTTTTCTAAATTGTTAAATACTATTTTATTTGCTAATAAATAAATATAGATAAATAAATAAATATCACTATAATTCTTAATTGATTCCAATAAATACCATGTCAGGTTTCATTGCTATCTTAAATAAACTTCATTCTCAAACGCAAGGTCTCTAATGAATCTTTTTTTTTTATTTAAGAATAGAAGAACGACATGCCTGAACTCTGGTGCAGCCAAGATTGGCACCTCCTTCCAAACCCCTCCCTTTCCGTTCTTCAACCCCAATGTTTCATTGGCCCCCATGCAGATCCATCTCTTCGTCCCAAGCACTTTCTTTTCACAAGAATTTTCCCCCTCCCTCTGTTGCCCAAGTAACACTATCTGCCGAAGAGCCAGGAACTAGGTGAAAGTTCATCTCAGCATTAAAGCAAGGCTTCTTCCTCTATCATTCATTTCATGTCAGCGCTGAAAGAGATCATAATTTGGAACGCTGACATACCAATAATAATTTATCTATGCCTAAATAAAAAGGACAAATATGAGCAGTATATTTTCAGTGTTCTATGAGCCTTGTTTGTTATATTTTCAGTGAAGGAAAAAGACAAGTTCGTTTTATTACCGCTGGAATCCTTTCCGGTTTCAATATGGCGATCTCTAATCTACACAGTCACAGTATGCAGCTCTTACTTGCCAAACTACCTCTCTCCTTCCGTTAGGGCAGCTAAAAAGAGGGTACAAGAGATGTCCATTCTTCCTTTAATCTCCACAGTTTAAATCTGTTTCTCCTCACCTTCGTCTTCACTGTTTTAATGTTTTTTAGTCTTTCTTCACTGATCTGTATTCCATCCCCTTCCTTTTTGCTCGCCTCTTCAGTTGCCGCCCATTTACGCTCTGAGTTCTTTTTTCACGCTGCCCCTCCGAAAAATACTTTCTCCTCGATTTTGCGCCAAAATAATCCAAATTAATTCTGCTTTCTGCTCATCCTCAGCGATCTTGCACTGTACTCACTCCTTTGCTCCCGATGATCTCATTTGGCTCATTGGGCCTCCGGGCCAGCTGCACTCACCGCACCAGCCGGCTTCTTCCCAAGCCTGGATTGAGGGATCTTCTCGGTATGGTGGGAGATCGCACCTCTCCTCGCCTCCCCCGAAGCTTCCCCTCCTTATTCCCGATCTCTCCGGGACCGGTCTCCGCTGAAAAAGGCACCAAAAGCTTAGAAATCTGACACTAGAGAGAGAGCACTTCTCTCCCGTGCTGCCACGACCTTACGTCACTGCCGGAAGCTCCTTCCTAGATGACATTCTCATTTACACGGAAACCATAGACGAACACATACCCCTCGTCCACCAAGTGCTGGAAAAACTGCTGGGGGCGAACCTATATGTCAAGCTATCAAAATGCGAATTCCACCAGTCACGGCTAGACTACTTAGGCTACCGAGTGTCGAACGAGGGGATAGAAATGGACCCAGCCAAAGTACAATCAGTTTTAAACTGGCAACCCCCTCGCACCCCCAGACAACTGCAAAGCTTCCTGGGGTTCGCGAACTTCTACAGACAATTCATCCCCTCTTTTGCAAGAATTGCCAAACCTCTGACGGACCTCCTAAAAACAGGGAGTCCAGCAACAAAACCCCGCCCAGGACAGCATCTACAGTGGGACCTAACCTGCCAACAAGCATTCGAAACACTAAAAGAAATGTTTGCAAAAGAACCAGTCTTAAAGCATCCTGACCCCGAACAACCCTTCATCATCCAAGCAGATGCCAGCGATGTGGCAGTGGGGGCTGTGCTACTCCAAAAGAACAGCCAAGGGAATCTACAACCTTGTGCCTACACATCCCGCAAACTCACCGACACAGAAAGACGATGGGCAGCGTGGGAAAAGGAAGCATTCGCAGTGAGATGGGCACTGTTGACCTGGCGACACCTGCTAGGAGGAGGCCAGAGACCATTCTTTTTGTCTTTGTCTTTGTCTTTTATTAGATTTATATACCGCCCTACTCCCGAAGGACTCAGGGCGGTGAACAGGCACAAAACAAAATACATAAATACAAAAGTTAAAAGATATAATTAAAACCAGATTAAATAATTTAGCCCAAGACAATTAAAAATCCCAAAATTTAAAACAAATTAAAATTTCGAGGTAAAAGAATTTTAAAACAGGGGAGAAAATTAGGCCAGGCCGGCTTGCTGGAATAGGAGAATCTTAAGAGCACGGCGGAAAGTGCGTAGATCTGGGATCCTCCATATCTCTGGGGGGAGCCGGCTTGCTGGAATAGGAGAATCTTAAGAGCACGGCGGAAAGTGCGTAGATCTGGGATCCTCCATATCTCTGGGGGGAGCTCGTTCCAGATAGTGGGTGCTCCCACAGAGAAGGCCCTCCCCCTGGGGGCCACCAGTCGACATTGTTTAGCTGACGGCACCCGGAGGAGCCCCTCTCTATGAGAGCGTACCGGCCGGTGGGAGACTGCTTGTGGTAGTAGGCGGTCCCGTAAATAACCAGGTCCTAAGCCATGGAGTGCTCTAAAGGTGGTAACCAGAACCTTGAAGCGCACCCGAAAGACCACCGGGAGCCAGTGCAGCTCGCGCAGGAGAGGTGTCACACGGGAGCGCCATGTTGCTCCCATAACCACCCGCGCGGCCACACTTTGCGCCAGTTGGAGCCCCCGGGTGCTCCTCAAGGGGAGCCCCATGTAGAGAGCGTTGCAGTAGTCCAGGCGGGAAGTGACGAGGGCATGAGTGACTGTGTGTAGGGAGTCCCGATCCAGAAAGGGACACAACTGGCGAATCAGGCGAACCTGATGAAAAATCCTCCCGGTCACGGCTGTCAAGTGCTCTTCTAAAGACAGCTGTGAATCCAGGAGGACACCCAAGTTGCGAGCCCTCTCCGTGGGGGCCAGCGATTCGCCCCCAATAGTCAGCGATGGTGTCAACTGACTATATCGGGACGTTGGAAACCACAGCCACTCGGTCTTGGATGGGTTGAGCCTGAGCCTCTTCCTCCCCATCCAGATCCGCACGGCCTCCAGACACCGGGACATCACTTCAAGGGCATTGTTGGGGTGGTCCGGGGTGGAGATGTACAGCTGGGTGTCATCAGCGTACTGATGGTACTTCACCCTGAAACCACAGATGATCTTGCCCAGCGGCTTTACATAAATGTTGAACAAAAGGGGCGAGAGGACCGACCCTTGTGGCACCCCACATATGAGGGGCCTCGGGGTCAACCTCTGCCCCCCTGCCAACACAGACTGCAACCGGTCAGAGAGAAAGGAGGAGAACCACCGTAATACAGTGCCCCCCACCCCTAACTCTTCCAACCGGTGCAGCATGATACCATGGTCGATGGTATCAAAAGCTGCTGAGAGGTCTAATAGGACCAGGACAGAGGAGCAGCCCCTGTCCCAAGCCCTCCAGAGATCATCAACCAACGCGACCAATGCCGTTTCCGTGCTGTACCCAGGCCTGAAGCCCGACTGGAACAGATCCAGATACGTTGTTTCATCCAGGTACTGGGGGAGCTGTCGCACAACCACACTCTCAACAACCTTCACAACAAAGCGAAGGTTGGAGACCGGACGATAGTTAGCCAACACTGCCGGGTCCAGGGAAGGCTTCTTGAGGAGAGGCCTCACCACCGCCTCTTTCAAGGTGGCGGGGAAGTCACCCTCACCCAACGAAGCATTTATAATCCCCTGGAGCCAGCCTTGTGTCACCTCCCGGGAAGCCAGCACTAACCAGGAGGGGCATGGGTCCAATAAACATGTGGTCGCGTTCAGTCCATCCAGAATCCTGTCCACGTCATCAGAGGGTCACAGGATCAAACTCATCACAGATAACATTCTCAAGACCTGCCTCAGTCAACCCCCCTGGAACTACCCAGTCGGAGTCCAGATCTTCCCGAATCTGAGTGATTTTGTCATGCAGATATTGAACAAAATCCTCAGTAGCACAGGACTAACCTCCAAGGGGTCCTCCCGCGCTTCCTGGTGGAGCAGGGAGCAGGTCACCCTAAACAGAGCGGCTGGGCGATTATCTGATGACGCAATAAGAGCAGCAAAATATGTACATTCGAAGTTTGGACTGACCATAAGAATCTGGAGGCCCTCAGGACCCCACGGAAGTTGTCGCCCAGGCAAGTCCGGTGGGCCCAATACTTCAATCGTTTCAACTTCGAGCTGAAACACATCCCAGGGGGGAAAAACTTTCTGGCCGATGCCCTCTCCCGAATGCCTCAATACAACAGCAAGCGGGAGCAGGTAGTGAATGCCATCATCCCCTCTGCCCAAGGAGTAGGTCAAGTAATCACCAGATGGCAACGTCGCGACCAGCAAGGCCAACCTGCAAGTGACTTAACGACAAGACTCAAAACTGAAACATCGGCGGACCCCTGGTTCCGAGACAACCAACATCTCTTGACAAAAAGGGATGACCTAGCATGGAAGGGAACAAAACTCTATGTCCCAGAGACTCTACACGCCCTGATCCTCAAGAGAAGCCACGACGTTAAGCCAGCGGGACATTTTTGCTTCCTAAAGACTCTGCACTTAGCACGAAGACAGTTTTGGTGGCCCCACATGAGAAAGGACGTAGACAGTTATGTGAAAAGTTGTACCATCTGTGCCACGATGAAAAAATGACCAGGAAGACCTCCCGGGCTGCTGCAACCACTAGCTGAAACGACAAGGCCATGGGAGGAGATTGCAATGGACTTTATAGTAGAACTACCGAGGAGTGGTGGAAACACAGTGATCTGGACTGTAATAGACTTATTCTCCAAACAGGCACATTTCATACCCTGCAGCGGGCTACCCTCAGCCCTCCAGTTGTCCAAACTGTTCCTGAAACACATCTACTGCCTGCATGGAGTACCCAGAAGAATCATCTCCGACCGAGGGGTCCAGTTCACAGCAAAATTCTGGAGAGAATTCCTACGGTCCATAGGGTAATCCCAAGGCCTCAGCTCAGTGTTTCACCTGAGCACCAATGGGGGGGGGGCGCGGAGAGACTGAATGCCATGATAGAACAATACCTGAGGTGCTACGTCGACTACCAACAGTCTAATTGGGCGGACCTCCTATCTTTTGCGGAGGTCGCGTATAATAATGCTGTCCACAGTAGCACAGGACTAACCCCATTTAAGGTAGTGAGTGGTATGGATTTCGTCCCCATGCCAGAGTACCCAAGGGAGCCCCCTTCCTCAGTCAGTTTGACCGATTGGATGGAAATGTTGAAAGAAACCTGGGAGAACGTCAAGAAGGCATTAGCCAAGGCGACACAATCCTATAAGAAACAAGCAGATAAGCACCAAACTCCCCAAAGACCATTCCAAGTGGGAGAGAAGGTCTACCTCTCCACCAAGTATTTGAGACTCAGACTCCCGAGTAGGAAACTGGGCCCGAAATTTATAGGATCATTCCCTATAGTAAAAGTAATCAACCCGGTTACAGTACAACTGCAGCTGCCCCGACTACTAGGGAGGATACACCCCGTTTTCCACAGTAGCCTCCTGAAACCTGTGGTGGGGTCAACTTTAAGGCCGGTGCCACGTGACCCCCCCCCGGGCCCCTGGTCATTGGGGGCCATACTCACTATGAGGTACAGCGAATTCTCGATTCGAGGTGGCACAGGGGTCACCTCCAATACTTAATCAAGTGGAAGGGTTACCCCTTGTCAGAGGCTTCCTGGGTGAAAAGCAGAAACATCCAAGCTGACCGCCTTATAGCCAAGTTCCATGCAGATCACCCGGGCAAGGCAGGAGGGGGCGGGACACATACCCCCGGATGGGGTAACGGTACTTAACTTGTTGTTTGTCTTACACAGGCCACCCTGGAAAAATGAAGGGGGAGGGGCCAGATGTCAGCACTTCAACCTGCATTTACTCTAGTGCTGACATAAGAAGGAGAAGAGGGGGCTGCTGGCAGGAGGACGCTTGACTTCTCACCTACTTATTTTTCCTGAAGATAATATCCCCTAGGAGATGAGATGGGAGGGGGGACATTCCTGGGAGCTGAAGTAGTAGATATGGGGAGAGTGATTTGGGAAGAGGGCCAATGAGACGCAGAGAATTGGGGAACGGAAAGGGAAGGTTTGGGGTCAGGAAGTCAGAGTTGGCTACACCACAATCGGGGACAGATTGTCATGCTTAATAAAATGAAATATTTCTTCAAAGACTATTTGTTTGGAAATGCAATTTATTTTATTTGAGACGACATTGAAACCTGACATCACCAATATTCCTTCCGGTATTAACCACCTGAAGCTCACTCCTTTTTTAATTAAACTTTTTGTCAAGAACTAGTACTCTTTTCTCAGATCTATAACTCTTCTAGGTGTTTGTTTCAACACCACTATCTCTCTACCTTTATATTTTATTGGGTTATTTCTTGCTATCTGTAATATCTCAGTTTTTATTGCTTTCTTGGTGAATCTTACATGTACCTCTCTAGGTAGTTTGTTTCTCATTGCATATCTGGTGTGTACTCTAAATATTTCATCAATCTCATTCAATATCTTTTCTTTGGTATCCTCCATTGCTTCTGCCAACAACTCTGCCATTATTTCAGCTAAATTTCCCCCCTTCTCTTCTTCTGTTTTTAAATCTTAAATAATAATCTGCATGATCCATTTCTAAAGAAATATTGTTTTTTCCTGGTTTTTATCAATTGTTGTAAGTCTATCGTCCAGCTGTCCCATTCTTTTTTTCTGTCGATTCTGCTTTTTCTTCCACCTTTTGTATTCTTTGTTCATTTTTTTCAATTATCCCCTTAACATCTTTTAATTCCCCTTCTACTTTTTCCATTCTCTCATCTAATTTGCCTATTCTTTCTTTGAAGTCTTCATGAAATGCCTGTATCATATTTTTTAGTTCCAGTTGCATGGTCATAGTATCCAGTGTTCTCTGGGCTGCAGGGCTAGAAGTTGTTGAGGAAGCTGTTGAAGGCAGATGTGTTGTTGTTTTCTTCATCTTGTGATGTCTGATGATCCACCAGGTTTATAATCCAAATACAATTTGTAATCCAAGTATTTAATCCACCCCATTGGGTGAATTAAAAAAAGAAATACAAAAAAAAATCCAAAAAAAAAAAAACCCAACCAGCCAAAAAGAAAAAGAAAAAAGAAAAGAAGAAAAAAAAAGAAAAAAGAAAAATGTAATTTTGTAATCCAAATCCAACGTTCACGTTCTTGTTCTTCATGTTTTTCTTACCTTAATCCAAATTACCTCTGGTGAGGAATTAAATAGACCAAAAAAGAAAAGAAAAGAAAAGAAAAGGAAGGAGTGTCTGTATATGGGGAAAAAACACAAAAAAGAAAAAGAAAGACACAATCCAACCAATTGTTATACAAAAAAAAAAAAAAAGACTAGAAAAAAAGACAAAAGAAAAGTGCCTAAAAATTAACAAGTAGAATCTAAACTCTGTTATCTACAGGAAAGAAAAAAAAACAAGAGAAAAGAAAAATATCCCAAAAGCAAAACTAGATGGGAGTTGTCAATAATCTTTCCTGTTACTTCTTCTTTTACAAACTTCAAAAGGTACACTGTTCCAGCTTGAATTTAAAACAATGCTCTCAGTGTACCTCAATCTATTAGTCAAAATAATTTCTAATCAGTTCAGCAAGCATTATCAAGGTCATTCTTGTTCTTGTTCCTTTGATTTATTCAGTTCATTGTCCTTTCACTAGTGCCTCTAGGTGGCACTGTACTTTATTTTCACCCAGGAGAAGTAGTTTAGTTTAGTTTAGTTTATTTGATTTGTATACCGCCCTACTCCCGAAGGACTCAGGGTGGTGAACAGCCAACAATAAAATACATAAATACACAAAATTTAAAAACCCGATAAAATCAAATTAAATTATTTGGCCCAGACAAATTAAAATACCCCAATAATTTAAAAACAGATTAAAATTTACATATTTAAAAAGGGAAGAGATTAGGCCAAGCCCGCTTGATGGAATAAAAAGGTCTTCACAGCACGGCGGAAGGAGCGCAGATCCGGGATCCTCCGTATCTCCGGGGGGAGCTCATTCCAGATGGTAGGTGCCCCCACAGAGAAGGCTCTCCCCCTAGTAGAAAAAGTTTTTTATTTTTTTTAAAGTAGTTCATTCAATCACTCAATTTAGTTCAATTTCATTTATTAAAAATAAAAAGTTTTTAAAATACTCAATCAGGCTTTCTGCTCTTATTTTCTTATTCTCCAAATCAATTCTGCTGAATCATTTAATTTTTTCTTCTTTCATTTGGGCCCACCCGCTTTCGTCGCCGCTGTATTGTCGGAGGTAGAGAAGCCGACACAAACCCACTCTCCTCTCCTCTCTTTTTGCCGTTTTCTCCTCTTTTAGCTATTTCCAGGAGGTTATGAAAAGAAACTTGTATTTTAAAAAAGAAAAGCAGGTATCTCACCCAGATGGTCCACACTTCCTTTTACTTCTGTGCTTCTGTTGTAGCCGTCCCAGCTTCGTAGCAGCTCTCAATGGCCGCTTTCTCAGCCGTCCAGTTGCGAGGCTTCTTTCAACCAGCCAGGGAATTTGCGGCTTCCCTATGCTCGCCAGTCTGTGCCTCTTTCGTTCACCATCCCTACAGGACGGCTTCGGTCAAAAAAGACCCCCAAACGGCTGCAATATCGACGATCCTTTGGGAGCCCCCGAAGAAAGCGTCATTTCACTGTTATGCTGGCCACGCCCCTCCAATCCAAATGTTTTGATGGGGCAGATACAGGACCCAACAGCAGACCCATATGTGTCCCTATATTTGCTTTGACAATACTACCGTCTTGCAAGTCCTAATAATGTCCCCTAAGGTCTTTGTTGTTCATTCACTAAGTCATGTCTGACTCTTCATAATCTTTTGGCCCATGGCCCACCAGGCCTGTCCTCCACTGTCTCCAAGAGTTTGCCCAATTTTATGTTCAAAAGATACAACAAGGAAAAACCAAAATAGAGGAAAAAGAGAGAAGGGAGAAAGAAAGAGCGAGACAGAAAGAACACTGCTATCATATCACCCCTTCTTTTCATTAAAATAGACATACCAAATTCCAGCAACTGTTCTTTATATGTTTTAGCCTCCAGTCCAGGGGTGAAATTCAGTCAGTTCTATCTGGCTCAGGCAAACCGGTAGCGGTGGCTGCAGGAGGTTCCGCCCACCTGTGCAGATGTCATAATATCGCTTTTTTGTGACATTTTAAGCCTCTGTGCATGCGCAGAAGGCTTTGCACATGCACGGATAACAGCACCTGCACATTTGCGAACCGGTAGGGAAGGTAAGTGAATTTCACCCCTGCTCCAGTCCCCTAATCATCATTGTTGGTCTTCTCTGCACTCTTTCTAGATTCTCAAACTTTTTTTTTCAAAACGGGATGCAGTATTCCAAGTGTGGCCTTACCAAGGCATTATGGTCAAAGCATTATGGTTTCCTTGTGGTCAAACTCTCAGTCATATATTACTATTGGGAAAACCATAGCTTTAACCTTACAGACCGTTGTTGGCAAGATGATGTCTCTGCTTTTTAATATGCTCTCTAGGTTTACCTAAGGGCTTACTAGCACCTTTCCCAAAACCATCTTCCATCAGAAATGCCCCACTGCCTTCCAAAATGATTGGGTGATCAGTCAATGCATGCAATAATTAATGGCCACAGATCTAATGTAAGAATTAAGTATGACCCCCTCCCCACAAAAAACAGTGGAGAAATGGGGAAACATTTCAGTACCCCCCCCCTCCCGTTCCTTCCCCAGATTTCTCTGTCTCTGATCTCATGGCAACCATCCACTATTGTCACTGACTCTGCAGTGTTCAGCCAACATTTTTTAAAACAGGAGGATCTGGCAACATTTTTTGATCAGATGATGTGTGTTGATTATGTCACTAATGCAAAACTTTCTATCTCACACCTGAAACCCATTTTTGTGCACAACCTCTAAAGGTAAGATGTCTTTTCAATCAAACGTCTGGAAACATAACTGCCCAGAGTCATCGGATACCAGATGGGTGGCCAATGAATTTCCTAAATAAATAAATATCACTGTATTTTTGTGGCAATGATAAGTGGTTTGCCACTGCCTTTTGTTTTTGTTCAACTTCGCAGTCCACCCTACTCCAACCAAGTTGAATCCTGCTTCATTTTTAAGATCCATCAAGGCCACCTGGGTAACTGCCATAACTTTCAGCTTATTATCAATACCAAGAAAAGCACACACATATTGTAATAAAGATGTTAAGGTACTAGAAGCTTCTGTTGTTTTCCTGCAACATAGAAATTTAAGCCAGCCTACTTCAATCTGGGTGTGGATTCTGGAAGTTTATTCTCTTTTTTTTTTTTTTATAATTTTTATTAATAGTAAAAAGAAAAAACAAAACCAACATAAATACATTGAAACAACATACAAAACGAACACACATCAATTCAGTCCAATGACTGACTCTTAGAAGATACTACAACGGTGGGTTATTTTTCATATCTCTATTTGTATCAATATCTACAGTCACCTATTTACTTGGTTATATATGTACATATATAGTTGACTCCTTATTTACTTCTATGCATTTCTATTGAATAGTCGAAAATCGTCTTTATATTCCTATTTTTGCCTCCAGCCAGGTGTACCATCTTTGCCATACTAAATAGTAATCAGTATCATCTTTCTCTTGTATTTCTTTTGTGAGCTTATCCAATTCTGCACATTCTGTAATTTTAGCTATTATTTTGTCTTCTGTGGGTAACTGTTCAGATTTCCAATGTTGGGCAAAGAGTATACGTGCTGCTGTGAGGATATGGATGATCAGATATTTTATTTCTTTGGTATATTGTGCTGTGATTATTCCCAATAAAAAGGTTTCCAGCCTCATTTCCAGTTTTTGTTTCGTGATTTCTTCAATCATTGTTTTAATTTGTTGCCAGTATTGTTTTGCCCTTCGGCATAGCCACCAGAGGTGATAATATGTCCCTTTCTGTGATTTACATTTCCAGCACATCGGAGATGTATTTGGGAACATCTTGGCTAGGCGCGCCGGTGGGAGGTGCCATCGGTAGAACATTTTGTAGAGGTTTTCCTTGTAGGGTATAGACAATGTCATCTTATAATTTATCTTCCACAAATTCTCCCACTTATCCAATTCAATAGTATATCCTATATTTTTGGCCCATATTATCATATTCTCTTTGACAACCTCCTCTTCTAATTTGTATTTTAGTAGGTACTGGAAGTTTATTCTCAACATACTTTGGTAGAAGATAAAGTTTTGTGGTTCCCTCTAAAATAAGTCCCTCAATAACAATTCCCATGATCCATTAAAACTACATTTCAAAAAATTGTCATCAGATGAACCTTCAAGAATCTGAAGTATGGTTCTGTCACCAGAGCTATGGCTGAGGAGATCTCACTTGCCTCTCCCAGCATCTGGCAAGTCTTTTGCAGCTGTCCTGCCCAACTGTGAAAACATCTGGATAATAAATGACTCTGGCAACTCCCCCTCCCTTCACTCACTTGTAAACCAAGGATCCCATAGGTCAGGATCAATCAGGAAACTTTGGAGTCAGGGTGTTAATTAGGCAATTAGGAGGATTCAAGGGGTGGGCACAGAAAGAGATTCAGCCACCACTCTTAATGAATTCTGAGATGGAGTTGGGAAGCTGGATGTAAGTGGGAGAAGATTTGGTTGGGCAGCTCTGGTTCTGAATGAGGAGCAGGCAGAGACTGGAGAGGGCAACTAAGCCTAGAAAAGGAGGGCAGAGGGCTTGAATAGCAGGGGAGGCAGAAAGAGAAAACAGAGCTTGGGAAGTAGAGGGGTCCTGACAGAAATAGTTGGAAGGTGTGTGAAGTGGTTCGGGAATAACGAGAGGCACAAGCAGGCTAGTGACAACAGCTCTTTAATATACAGTGAGACTTCAGCAAAAACTCAGAGGCTACAGCCCTCCTTATATACAATCCTGGAGGGACTGTCAGCCACTCAGAAACTCAGGCAGGTTTGAAACTCCCGCTGAAAAGTATCAATACATAACACCCCTCCCTTCCCAGAAGGCACTAACACTCAAATATTTACATAAGTACACACAAAATCTCGCATGTGCCCTGGCCGAGTTCTCGTCCTAGTTGACCTGCGCAGTTCAGTGTTTGGTGGGGCGTCGAGCTGGTCAGAGGGACTTTCTGTCTCTCCCGGCTCCGCCAATGGAACCTCCTGGATTTTGTCTGGGGCGTGGTTATCCCTGGTTGGGAGTGGTGACTCGCTGGGGCAGCGCTGGAACCAGGGCTTGTCAGCTAAGTATTCTCTCGAACCCGGGCTTGAGTTAGCTGTTTTGGGAAGGTTATTGTAGTTAGGTTCAGAGATTTCTAAGTTGATGTTTGCTTCGCTGACTATTCTTTTTCTAAGTTGGTCTATGTGGCGTTTCCAGAGTCTGTCCACCCCTACGTCTACTGTGTATGATTTTGGGCCCGTTATGCCCACTATGGTTCCTGCAACCCATAGAGGTCCGCTAGCATAATTGCGAGCGAACACCGGGGACCCCACCTGGAACTGTCTTAGTTCGGTGGTCTCTCCCTTGAAATTCTCGTGTGTGTAATTGGGGTGAAGCCTGTCTAACACGCACTGAAGCTTCCTACCCATGAGGAGTTCGGCTGGGCTTCTCCCTGTGGCCGTGCATGGTGTGGCATGCTGGACGGCTAGAAATTGGTCTATCCTGGCCTGCCAGTCCCCGTTATCTAGCCTGGACAATGCTTCTTTGGCCGTTCTTACGAAACGTTCAGCCAAGCCATTAGAAGCCGGATGGAACGGGGCCGATAGGGCATGGCGGATGCCCAGCCCGGCCAGGTAGCCCTCAAACAGGGTCACTGTGAATTGAGGGCCGTTGTCAGATACCAGAGTATCCGGTAGGCCATGTGTGGCAAATAGCTTGCGAAGGACTTTGATGACTGCCTCGGCTGTGGTAGAGGGCATTAGTATTATTTCGAGCCATTTTGAAAAGGCATCGACTACGATTAAAAATGTTTGCACATGGAAGGGGCCAGCAAAATCAATATGGATCCTCCCCCATGGTCCTTTTGGATTCTTCCACTCTCAGATGGGCGCTATCGGGGGATCGGGCCGAGACTCCTGACAGGGTCTGCACTTCCCCACCCACTCGGATATGACTTGGTCCATGTTGGGCCACCAGACATAACTGCAGGCTAAACTTTTCATTTGGACAATCCCTGGATGCCCCTCGTGCAGTAACTCCAGGACCCTCGTTCTCAGTTTCGTTGGTATTACCACCCTATCACCCCACAACAAACAACCCCCTTGCATAAATAATTCATTACGTTTGTTAACATAGCCCTGGTACTCCCCACCGACCACCTTGACTGGCCACCCCTTAAGGACCCAACCCATTACAGTACGAATTACAGGGTCCCTAGCAGAGGCTTTCGCCACCTCGCAAGAGGAGATAGGTCCCAAAGTCATGGTGTCGATCAGTAGAACGGGGGTCTCCGGCGTGGGGTTGACCAGCAAGTCGGGGAGGGGGCAGAGGCTGAGGGCATCCACGTGGCCCAAGGTCCGTCCGGGTCGATGGACAAGCTGGTATGAATAGGCCGACAGGAAAATGGCCCACCTGGTCAACCGTTGGGACAGGGCGGCGGGGGTGGGCTTGTCACCGGCCAAGAGTCCAAGCAGGGGCCGGTGGTCAGTCACAAGTTCGAATTGGCGGCCATAGAGATATTCATGGAATTTTTTAACCCCCGCAATTGCAGCCAGAGCCTCTCTGTCCAACTGACTATAGTTCCGCTCTGCGCTTGACAGGGTGCGAGAGTAAAATGCAATAGGCGCCTCTAGGCCATTTGGTAGTCTATGGCCTAGGACGGCACCAACTCCTACGGGGGAGGCGTCACAAACCAATACAAGTGGTAGCGCCGTGTTGTATTGTATTAAGAAGCTATCTTCGGATAGAAGTCTCTTTACAGCCTCGAAAGCGGCTGCTTGGGCTTTTCCCCAAACCCAAGGTACATTTTTACCTAAAAGTTTGTGTAAGGGATCTGCAACTGTGGCCTTGTCCTTCAAAAACATTGAATAAAAATTGAGCAGTCCAAGGAAGGCTTGGAGCTCCGTTTTGGTTTTGGGGGCTGGTGCGTTTTTGATTGCTCTCACTTTACTTTCGGTGGGGTGGATGCCTGTGCCATCCACCCTGTACCCCAAAAATTTGACGGAGGGGACAGCGATCATGCATTTATTTTTCTTTAATTTAAGTCCCGCTTCCCTAAATCTGGATAGGACATTCCTCACTCTGTCCCCTAGTTGACGTTCATCCTGAGCACTGATTAAAACGTCATCAAAATAGGGCACCACCCCCGGGAGCCCTTGCAAGAGGCATTCCATGGTGCTTTGAAAAAGGCCGGGTGCGACGCTCACCCCAAACTGGAGCCTGGTGCATTTGAATGCACCCCTATGAGTTACAATTGTCTGTGCCTCTGCCGTGGTGTCATCAACTGGTAATTGTTGGTAGGCCTGAGCTAGGTCTAATTTCGCAAAAATTTTGCCGGGCCCCAGGGAGTGTAGTAGATGATGCACGATCGGCACCGGATAGGCGCTCGGCTGCAAAGCCTTGTTGATCGTGCACTTGTAGTCGGCGCAAATTCTGATTGAGCCATCAGATTTAACTGGGTTCATTATGGGGGTCTCCCATTTCGCGTGGTCAACGGGGACCAACACCCCTTGTTTAATTAATTTGTCCAGTTCCGCATCGATCTTTGGTTTTAATGCGAAAGGCACCCGTCTGGCTTTAAGTCTTATTTGGGCTACGTTGGGGTCTAGGTTTAGGGAGATAGGGGTCCCCATATACTTGCCCAACGTGTCCCTGAAGACGTCTTGGAACTCGTTCAGGAGGCTGTCCTTCAGTGACGGCTCGGACATTTGGTGGACGCTGGTGAAGCCCATGCCAAGGGCTCGGAACCACCCCATGCCTAGAAGACTGGGTAGCTGCTTTGACACGATGGTCAGCGGCAGGTCTTTTTCGTAGTCTCCGTAGGTGACTCGGAACGTGCCCACGCCTTTGAGGGGGACCCGGTTCCCCTGGTAGTCTAGGATGCGTAGTCTTTGCTTGGATAGCTGGTCCTTCCGGAACAACAGCAGGAGGGTCTTCAGGGTTGCCCACGACATTATGGAGAGAGCTGATCTGGTGTCGATCTCCATCGAGCATGGCTTGCCATTGATTTCGACCACCGTGCTGACTTTGTCCTCGATCGCCGTGCTGGCCTGGTCTATGTGTACGCTGCGGCCATCTCGCGGTTCAAATTCGCGCCGTTTCTTCGCGCCGCCTTCTCTCATTGGATGCTTCTGACGCGTTGATTCTGGTTGGCTACGGCGCTCACGTGGTTGGTGTTTTCTGGGCAGAATGGCTCTACAGACTCGCGCCAAGTGCCCTTTTTTCTCGCAACGCCTGCAAATAGCCTCTCTGTATTTGCAGGACAGTCTATCATGGTGCCCTCCACAGCTGGGGCAGTTTCGCCGAGGGCTGCCTGTGTCTTTTCTGTGGTGCTCTGTTCGGAAAACGTCCTCATCAGACTCGGACTCCGAGCTGGATCCGGCGTTTTCCCTGTGCACTGGTGTGGACTTGGGGCTGTCTTTGCTGGTCAGCGGACGCTGCAGCATTTCTGCGGCTTTTGTTGAAGCTTCATGAGCCCAGGCCTCGTCTAGGGCTCCAGCAAGCGTTAAATCAGGCTTGGCGAGTAGACGCCTTTGTAGCCTTATGTCTCGAACCCCACAGATTAGCTGCTCAAGCAACGCATCGTCCAAGTCCCTATAGTCGCAGTGTGTTGCGGCTTTTCGCAGGCTCGCCATGTACGCGCTGACCGGTTCTCCCTCTCATTGTACGCGCTGAGTTGGTATCGTTGCACGAACTTGGAGGGCACGGGAGCGTAGTGAGCCCGGAGAGTTGCCATCAGGGTATCCCAGGAAACGGTCTGGACCGGCGTTGGCTCACAAAGTGACTCCGCCATCTCGAACACGTCCGGTCCGCAGTGGCTTAGGAAGAGGGCTCTCTTCCGATTAGCGGAGAGCCCTTGCATGTCGCTGGCTTCGAGCGAGCATTCAAACCTCATTAGGTACGAGACCCATTTTTCGCGGGTCGGATCAAAAGGCTTGGGCGGAACGTAGGCAGACATGTTTGGTATGCCTCCTGTAGTTCGCCTCGTCGCCTAGCTGAAGCTCGTGGTCTCACTGGTTCACCTCTTGTGGCCTCTATCCCACCTTCGTCGCCAATGAAGTGGTTCGGGAATAACGAGAGGCACAAGCAGGCTAGTGACAACAGCTCTTTAATATACAGTGAGACTTCAGCAAAAACTCAGAGGCTACAGCCCTCCTTATATACAATCCTGGAGGGACTGTCAGCCAATCAGAAACTCAGGCAGGTTTGAAACTCCCGCTGAAAAGTATCAATACATAACAGTGTGTAAAGATGGGACATCCCAAGGCTGAGCCTACATGTCTGCTACTTCTTTCCTGCAGCTCCCCTGCTACCAGCCCCAAACCCCTCTCCTCTTGAGTTGTGAATGTGCCATTTGGGGTCTCACTTCAAAGAGCCTTGGCGGAATCATAAATACAAGCCCCCAACCGGGGCGCTTCAGGGACAGAGAGGATTTGGAGGTGGACACATCCCAGACTTGCTTCAAGAGACCAAGCCAAGGAGACCTGGCTCCCAGCTCCTACCTTTCTGCCTCTGAGCCCTCCCTCCCTCCCTTCCTTCTCTCCCCAAATCACCCCCGACTTTGCTCCCCAAACCAACCTTCCAGCCTCTAGGCCTTCTCCTCTACCCCCACCCTCAAGGCAGGAGCCCTGGCTTCCAGCCTCACCTGTTCCCATCCACAAGACCCCCACTCCCTTCCCAGAGAAGCCAGTCCTGGCCTCCAGGCTTCTGTCCGTCCCTCATGTACCACCCATCAGAGATGTTCCCCCAGTATGGGAGCTCCTATGCTCTACGACCACCCCCCACTCCTGGAGCTGCTTATCCCCAGAGTCCAGCATCCCAATATGAAGCCTTCAGATACTCAGGTGAGAAATTGGGAGATGATGTGGCAAAGTGGTGGGGGAAGGAAAAACTGGGTCATGGTAAAGCCATGAATGGAAGGGAGCCAAAAATGCTGGTGGGGATTGTGGGCTCAAGAACATCTTCATTTAACCATTAGGCTCCATGGTGGCCTGATCCAGAGCCAGGCACCATTATTCAGCCTATCTACCTCACAGGGTTGTTGTACGAAAGGGAGCGGGATAGAAGAAAAAGCATCTGTGCCTTCCTGGGAGTGGCTCTTGAGATGGATATGGTGTGACTGTGACAGACATTTAAGGAAAAAGATGGGAATAAAGCATCTCTGCAGAATCAGAGAAAGTTAAGAAGCAGAAAGCTGACATGGAGAAACTTTCTCCAAAATCAACTAAAGTAAAATCAGCAATGTTTTGGGGGCTCTTCGGGAGAGAGGGTGGTAGCCAGGATGTTTAAGCTAAGAGGATTAACAAGCTGATTCCAGGATGCAACTATATTAAAGTAGAATAATGGACCAAAAATGTTTATGTTGTAAAGCTACCAAGAGTTGTTGGATACGAAATGGGTGGTGAATAAATTTCATAAATAAAATCAATCCAGAATGAGTGAGCTGGAATCAGACAATGAGAATTAGGAGGTTAGACTATTATATCTGTTACGATATTTTCAGGATCAGACTCAATAAATAAGTTGAGAATTATCAGTTCAAATAAATCACTGTTTATTTACATAAGGCATTCTATATTCACTGAATATTCACAGATAGAAGCCCAGAATGGACGTATGCAGCTCCTTATATATACAATGGGTGGAGCTAGATATGGGAGTGGTGAATTATGAATACATTAAGAAGTGAAGAATAAGTTAACCCCTGATACCCTGTTCATGTACTATTTACATAATGGAGAATAAGGCATTTACTTGTGACAAATCCCCCTCTAAATGCCGATTCGATATATTACAACAATTACATTCAGATTCAGAACAATATAAGACATGTAACTTAGAAGTCAAGTATTTATGTTGCTTAGACGGCAAAGGCTTTGTTAATATGTCAGCTATTTGCTCTGATGTTTCGCAATGAACTGCTTTGATAAATCCATCCTGAGATAACTGTCTCACATGTTTAAACTTTATATCTATATGTCTGGACCTTTGTCCAATAGCATCAGATCTAGATATTTCGATAGCAGCTTTGTTATCTTCATGCATGATAAAAGGCAAAGTGGGTTTCTTCCAAATGTCAGAAAGTAAATCATTAAACCATACAAGGTTATTTGCTGCCTTAGATAGACAAACATATTCTGCCTCTGTTGTTGAGGTGGCTACTAAATCTTGTTTGCCAGTATACCAGTAAACTGGACAACCGTTAAGGAAAAATATATAACCAGATGTGCTTTTTCTACATGAGGTATCGCCAGCCCAATCCGCATCGGCGTAACATGTGAGGATGGGCTCCTTGACATTATTAGGTTCCAATAACAAACAAAAGTCTAAACTATTCTTCAAGTATCTTAATATCCTTTTGACAGCTTCCCAATGGTATAGTGATGGTTTGCTGACATGTCTGGACAATAAGTTGAGAGGCAAAGCAATATCAGGTCTAGTCCAATTGGAAATATAAAGAAGGGAACCTATGACTGACCTGTAAAATGTATTATCTTTGAATTCAGGGGATGATTCGTCTGTATTCTTCAAAAAATCAGTTTGCATGGGAGTGTCACAGGGCTTAGCATTACTTAAATTACATTTATTCAAGAGCTCTATGATTTTGTCTCTTTGAGAAAGTTTGAATCCCCTTCTGGTTTTACTGATTTGAACACCAAGATACTTATTTACTTTACCCAAAGATTTCAATGAAAAATGTTCATTCAGTTTTGTTACAAATGTCTCTCTCCTCTCTTTATGTTTACCTATGTACAAAATATCATCCACATAGATCAATACAAATTCTAGGGAATCATCCTCTTTTTTGACAAAGAAACAATTATCAGCAGTAGTGGCATTGAAATTCATAGTTTTGAGTACTTTTACTAAACAATCATACCATCGTTTACCAGATTGTTTCAACCCGTATAAACTTTTGTTTAGCAACCAAGTTTCATTTTTGTTTGTGTATTGACTGTGGGGTGCTCTTACATATATTTCTTTATCTAATTTTGCGTGTAAATACGCAGTCTGTATGTCGTATTGGAACACATCGAGGTTGAGTGCTGATGCTATAACCAGAGCTGTCTTGACACTCTCTGTTCTTACTGTGGGGGAGTATGTGTCTGTATAATCCTCGGGATATTTCTGTGCATAACCTTGTGCAACTAATCTAGCTTTGTATAGAGTGTTGCCTCCCTCTAAATTTTTAATTTTATATATCCACCTAGTGCCAATGATGGTTTTGTCCTTTGGTGCAATTGTAGGTGTGAATACATTTAGCCCTCGTAAACTATCCATCTCTTTAGTCATGGCTGATTCCCATTTTTTCTTTTCTTCAGGAGGAAGTTTTAACACTTCCTCATATGTGTTAGGTGTTGATGATTCTCCATCCATATACATTACATAATCTTTGTATTTGTTTGGCACTTGATTTCTGCTACTTCTGATTGTTCTTTCTGGTTTACTATCATTGTCATGTAAATACCTTGCTTCCTTTTTAGTTAGTGAATCTGTCCTTATTTTGTGTTGACTGTTTGTCCATGTTTTGATTTTATTTTTATGCGTGTTGTGACTGTATTCTTCTCTAGTCCTTTTTTCTTGGAGTTTAGTGTCTGGGTTGGTGTTTGGGAATATTTCATTAAGATGTATTTTAGACCAGTTGGCCTGTTCATGGAACACAGCCGTTCTGGAAACTATAAATTTGTTATTATTATCAATAAATCTGTATCCTTTTGTACCTGTCTCGTATCCCATGAATCTAAGTCTTCTGGATACGTTCTCACCTTTGCGCCTCAATTGTTTAGGTATGTGTACGTCTGCAGTGACTCCAAATATGTGCATGTGTGCTAATTTTGGTTTCCTATTATACATTACTTCATATGGTGTCTTATTTACAATGCTGGACCAAGTTCTATTTTGTGTGTAATTGGAGTATTGTAGGGCTTCTGACCAGAATTGTTTACCTAAGCCAGCATCTTCTAATGTGCATCTAATCATGGTTTGTAATGTTGAGTTCTTTCTCTCTACCACTCCATTCTGGAATGCAGAAAATGGGCTAGATGTGTAATGTAACATTCCTTTGTCTTTTAGCCATTGGGAGAATTCCTTAGACATGAATTCACATCCCCTATCTGTCATGATTTGTTTTATTTTAATATTGTGTTGTGTTTCTATACGTTTGTAAAACTCCTTAAATTTCTGAAAGGTTTCATCTTTATGTTTTAATGTGTAAACAAATCCATACCGACTATAATCATCCACAATGGTTAGAAAGTAACGTTTTTTATAAGTGATTGATGGTGTTAGTGGACCAACTAGATCCATGTGTACCAAATCAAAAATTTTGTTGGTTGATCTTGTTGATTTTCTAGGTCTGGGACTAGTTTTGAGTTTTGTAGATTTACATACTGAGCATTCCAAATAGTTTTCACAATTTTTTATTTTAACACCTTCTGCATGTTCAGTCATCTTTTGCACTACAGGAAAACTGGCATGTCCTAATTTCCTATGTAAGACATGAGCACACTCATCGTGAATTGGTTTACCTATTTTAGGTTTTTTTTCATTGTGTGTATCTTTGTGATTATGAATTACTTCATGTTCCTCATTGTCACTGTTACTATTGTCTCCATTATCTATGTCATTGTCATCTTCCATATTGGAATCAATGTTGTGTAACCATTTCTCCTTTGTCATTAAATAAGGTAGACCTCCTTTGATTATTACTGTACCTATATTTATTCTGTTTTTTTCTAATGTTGCTTTTCCCTTTGAGAACACAATGTTAATGTCAGAATCTCTGCTTAGTTTTATTGCACTAAGTATGTTATGAGGTATTTCAGGTATTAGTAATACCCCCTCTATTTTTCCTAGGCCAGGTAAGATTACATTCCCTCTACCTATGACTTGAACCTTTTCTTGATTAGCTACTTTGATTACAAATTTATCTTCTACAAATGAATATATTTTTATTATTTGTAGTGTGATTAGTTGCTCCAGAATCAATAAGCCAATTGTTGTTCTCTGGTTGTTGTACGTTAATGTTGTCATGTTTGTTTAGCCCATTCAGTGAACCAGACTTTCTATCCTTTGAATTATCTCTGCCCCCTCTATGTTCTCTATAGTTGGGTGGACTTCTATACCTATGTCTATCAATGGAAGACTGTCTGTTGTTGTACCTATTTCTATATTCTGATCTATGTCTTTCTCTTAGAATTTTAGGACAATCCCTCCTATTATGTTCTTTGGACCCACAATTGTGGCATCCAAATGGTTCATGATGTCTTTCTTGAAATGCTACCTTTTTATATTGTTTGTGTTCCATGTGGTTGTTACAACGACTCCTCCTTGAATTGTCTTCAGCTATTAGCTTATTGGATAGACTTTCTATGGATAAGTATCCTAGATTGATTGTGTCTAAATGTGACATATAATTATCCCATGATGGGTCAAGTGAGTTAATGATAACACTCTTCATCGTTTGATCTGAAATTACCTCCCCCCTTAGGTGCAGTTCTGCTCTAATTTTGTTTAAAGATATTAAATGTTCACTTATGGTAACCCCTGGCTTTATCCTAGAAGAGAAGAAATCTTTAGACATTCTTGTAGTAGTGGCTACACTTTCACTGTGAAACAAATTAAACATGCATTGAATAATTTCTGAGACAGTCAGATTTTGCTTAATACTGTGATACATGGCAGGAGATACACTGGAAATTAATAAGAAAAATGCTCTATGGTGTAGGCAATCTAATTTTAGAGTCCAAGGTCTTTTTGGGGGGTTAGTAATAAAGAATAGTAAGTTTTCTTTCATAAAGACAACCTGGAGCTGCTGATACCATTCTTGCAAATTAATACCATCTATTCTCAGTTTTGGGAAGTCATTGGGTAAATTCCCAACATTGTTGGGTCCATTACTTACAACCGGGGGTAGTCCGTGGTCTTGCAAATGTTGAAAGTTGCAAAATGGCGTGGGGATGCTCGCAACGAGTTTGCATGATTCTCTCTGCATCTCATGTCTTCCGAAGTTGTCTGCGTAGTCTTGCACATGCGCGTTGCTCATTTCGTTCCTGGAGTCATCGTGAGAGGTTCTCGCTGCTGCAGCTCCCTCGCTTTGTTCTTCTTCCGATGAATCAGTCTCCGGCTCGATCTTAGGAGTCCTGGTGATAGCGGGCGCTCGTTTTCTTTCGCTGAAGGCGCTGGTCCTTGGATTCGTCTGCGGCGTGGGGTGGTATCTGCAGGGCTCTCTGGGTTCAGGCGTCGGTGCTCTCGCTGTCTGGATAGGAGCGGGTAGATTTTGAGGCATTGGCTCGCTTGCTTGTTTTTTTGTTGATTTTTTAGTAATCTTCAGTTTTGGTCCAAATGCTGCAAAAAGCGTTTTCATTGCTGACTTTACTTGCATGTCTATTGAATCTTCTTCGATCTCTGTGTCTGATTCTTCTGAGGTGTATATTTTTTCTCTTTCATTTTTTGCATCGAGTAAGGCTTTTCGCGCCAGATATTTTGAATCCAGCTTTCTGATTGGCTCTGCTTTGCTCATCTTAGGGGTCTGTTGAAACCAAGATGGCTGCCATTCGAAATTTTGCGCGGGACTGTTGGTTTTCTTCTTCGCTGCGTTTTTATCTGCAATCATATCACTCACTATTTTTGAGTCTTTTGATTTTTCAGTAGCGATGTGCTTCTCTCTCGCTGCTCCGTTGTTTTTTAGTATATCTTGGAGGTTCGCGACAAGACTTTCATTGTTCTTTTGGCTTTTTAAAAGTTTTAGTATCTCTGACCTGAGTTCGTTGTTTTCTATTTCGTTTTCTTCTTGGTCATCATCTTCATTTATTATTTCTTCGTCGTCTGTGGTGTATTCTTCAGATTCTCTCGAAATTGCATTCGTGGACTCATCGATTATTTCTTGATCCGCTTCCATTTCTTTGCTGTATGCCCTGGTGTTGGGCCTATCTCTTTTAGACATGTTTAAGTTTTTATTGAGTCAATTCAACCATCCTCTGCTACCAGATTGTTACGATATTTTCAGGATCAGACTCAATAAATAAGTTGAGAATTAGAGTTTGAAATAAATCACTGTTTATTTACATAAGGCATTCTATATTCACTGAATATTCACAGATAGAAGCCCAGAATGGACGTATGCAGCTCCTTATATATACAATGGGTGGAGCTAGATATGGGAGTGGTGAATTATGAATACATTAAGAAGTGAAGAATAAGTTAACCCCTGATACCCTGTTCATGTACTATTTACATAATGGAGAATAAGGCATTTACTTGTGACAATATCTGTGGGAAAAGTGGGACGTACATTAAAAAAATTAAGGGAAGTCCACTAGGCACCCACGAGGATGAGAATGATCCTCAGATGAAGGGGAAACAGCTTGTGATTTAGACAGGCTAGTGGGAGGTCAGGGCTGGGGAGATCAGAAAGGGAGCTGAGAGAGATGGAGAATTCTCATAAATTGTTGGCTCCTACCCACCACCCCCATCAGCTGGATATTTAGCACCTAAGACCAACTGGTCAGGGAAGAGGTTTTTTATTTTTTTCCAAACATAAACATAAAATATAACTTTCAAGAACAGAGTTTCGATCCGGTCATAGATGGTTAACATGCTTACATTCTTTTAACACGCTCTATTCCACTTTTCCATTACATCTTTTAAAAGTTTAAAACAGAAAAAAAAACAAATTTAAACATAAAATTCTAACATTTTCATCTAAACAAATCTAATATATCAATACAGTTTTAGCTTCAAATTAAATTTTAACTCATTATCTCTGTATCTATATCTCATCAATATCCAATTAATTGTTAACAATATTCTAGTCTCTTATTCTAATTATATACCTTACAATTTTATCACCAGAATTATCAAGTTCAATTTCAATACAACTCCATTTTGTTAAAATTTATAAAACACAATTTTATCAACATCTTAATTATTTGACCCTTTTTATCAAATCACAGTATCTTAAACTTTCCAATTTAATATCCCACTTATTACACAGTTTTATCACAAGAACATATTACTTATTCTTTCCCAAGTTATCAACTCTTTTGAAATTATTCCCAATATTATCTCCTCCCTATCTGCCCACGTTATAGGCTGATTTCCAGCATATTGTATTTGGCTAGTTTCTAGCATAATCTTCTCCCATACTCCCTCCATTGTTTGGCTGACTTCCAGCATATTTTATTTGGCTAATTTCTAGCATAGTCTCCTCCAAAACTCCTTCCATTGTTTGGCTGATTTCCAGCATATTGTATTTGGCTAGTTTCTAGCATAATCTTCTCCCAGACTCCCTCCATTGTTTGGCTGACTTCCAGCATATTTTATTTGGCTAATTTCTAGCATAGTCTCCTCCAGAGCTCCTTCCATTATTTGGCTGATTTCCAGCATATTTTTCTCCCACTCTCCTCCTTTTGCTTGGCTGATTTCCAGCAATTTATTGGCTGATTTCCAGCATTTTGTGTTTGGCTGATTTACAGCATAGTCTCCTCCAACTCTCCTACCATTGTTTGGCTGATTTCCAGCATTTTAGTTATTTTCCCACTTATTTCCTCCGAGTCTCTAACTCTTATCTAGTTAGTATCCTTCACCTCATTATTTTAGCTTTCCCTTACATCATAATTATCTATTTGATCTTTATGTCTCAACATATTCATCAAAATTAATTCTCATTATATTTCATAGTAATCATCATTTCCAATATTTGTTGAATTAAATCACAATTTATCTCTATCATCTGTGTATTTCATAGTTTCATTCAATAATATGTTAATCAATCATAGTCACCAGTCTAACTTTGTTTGCAGAGTATAGCGTATTACAACAAATAATA
Organism: Pituophis catenifer annectens; assembly: GCF_029215685.1. NCBI lineage: Eukaryota > Metazoa > Chordata > Lepidosauria > Squamata > Colubridae > Pituophis > Pituophis catenifer. Next base: position 92,172,660 of record NW_027256885.1, on the reverse strand, counting down.
GGTTTTCTTAAAGTTATCTCACGTTAGTATACACTTCTCATTGTAATTTTTAACCACTTAGTATATAAATCCCTATTTTAATTGCCATTTATTATTTTCTTTCTTTATTATTCCAAAAACCTTCCTGTTTTAATCCAAAAAAAGGAAAAATAAAAACCTTTTATTCCTTTAAGCTTTTAAGCATTACATTACAATTTAATTACATTTAGTTTAAATCTATTTTGTTTCTTCTTTTTCCTGCCTGTCCACCTGTTCCACTTCACAGTTCATCTAAATTAAAAGTGCTACATATCACTTTAATGCTCTTAAAATGTCTGCTCCAAGCGTGATGTATCCATCTTCCTATCTTGTATTCATGCGCCACACCTTCTTTGCTAAGTCTGTAAATTTCCATTATAGAAAGGGTCCAGGATCTTTCTTCTTTCTTCTTAAAATCACCCAGAACAGAATAAAAATTTCCAAAATCCATTAGTCTAATGTTAATTCCAAAGTAATCATAATAATCCAAAATAGAAAGCCATTTAGACTATTTCTTTTACAAGCAGAAAGTAAAGTCTCTTCAATCAAACCCCCTGCACCTTTTTCTTGCTAGGCCAGTTAGTTTCATTTCTAGTAAATCCAGAGTATTTCTTCTTTCTTCTTTTTAAAATCACCCAGCGACAGAACAGGAATCTCCAAAATCCTTAAGTCTAAAGTTAATTTCAAAATAATCCAAAATAAAATTCCATTCATAGTGTTTCTTTTCCAAATAAAAGGGAAATTTCTTTAATCCACATTCCGCCTAGTCACTGCAGACTCCATAGCTACAATGTAGCCATTCATCTGCCTTTCTTCATTAACTTTCCAAAGTTGTTAACTCCCCAAAAAAAGGCACAAAAAAAATGTTTCTCCAATCCATTCCAATTAGAAAAATAGGGAAAATAAAATCCAATTTTCTAATTCAGTAAAAGCCAATTCTTCCGAATCAATTATACTAAAAAATTCTAACATGGGTCATTTATTTCCAGTTAATTATTCCGTGTCAAATTTTCAAGCCCCAAAGCTCTGTAGCCGCTTTTTAAATTTTGGGTTCTTATTTTTTTCTTTTAAAAAAATCCTGTTGTTTCTTGCCTGGGTCGGTGTCACTCACCCGGCTTTGAAAAACTCTTCCTTTCCTCTTCTCTCCTGCACATTCTTTTCACGGTCCGCCGTGGCTTTGCGGCAGCCGCCATGGCTGCCTACCCCCACCGCCGACTTCAAGGATTCCCTCTGGCTTCCGAGGAACTTGCCTGTTCCTCTAAGCCTTCCGAGGTGCTCCTCGTCTCCCCCTATCCCTCCGAGACAGGGTTGGTCCAAAGTCCGATCGATCGGTGGTTTGTCAGTCGGGGTTTCTGCGGGCTCGTTAGAGCCCATCATAGCCCCGACTGTAGTGCCGCAGCGCCGGACCGGAAGCACTGACATGCCTAGATTCTTAATCTTCCTTTTAAATACAAAATGAAGTCATATTTAAGGATAATGGATCATGCAATTAAGATAACATTTTGTGCTTTGCTGTTCTGTCCCCAACCACACGCACACACACCAACAGACGTTCAAGAGTTAAAGACCAAACCAGCCAGCAAAATCCTTTCCCTTATGATAACGGAACTTATGATAACGGAACTTGGCAACAACCTAGTGGCTGCCTGCCAAGAGTTTATTATTTACGAAGAGGAGAGATAACTTCTCCCCACTTCTGATACATCAAAAGAAACAGCTCAATATATAATCTTATATAAGCAATTGGTCGAGACCTGATATTTCATTTGGAGTAAACCAATTAGCGAGATATAATGCAGGGCCAACTGATAGGCATTGGCAGGCCGCAAAGCGTATATTAAGATATCTGAAAATGACGATGCATTATGCATTGTATCTAGAACCTAACAATGATTTAGTATTGAGCGCATATGCTGATGCCAGTTTTGCTACTGATTTGACCACCAGAAAGTCCACATCGGGTATAGCTATCATGTTAGACAATTGTTTGATTGGCTGGAAATCAATTCGTCAAAAACATATTAGTCTATCTACTATGGAGGCAGAATTCTCATGTTTGTCACTAGTTTGTACTGATCTGATTTATTACAAACAACTAATGATGGATATTGGTTTAAAGAAGGATTATCCAATTGTAATACATGAGAACAACCAAGCTGCTATAAAAATGGCAACAAATTTAGCAGTTAAAACTAGATCTAAGTATACTGACATTCGGTATCTGAATGTTCGTCAGTGTATCCAAAGCAACATGGTTTTTTTATTTTATTTTTATTTTATTTCAAATTTATATACCGCCCTTCTCCCTGAGGACTCAGGGCGGTGTACAGCCAGATAAAAACATATAATACAAACATTAAAAACAATTAAAAGAAATATCTCTGTTTGGCCCCAAATTTAAAAAGACAAAACCAATTAAAATTATTAAAATAATTTGTTAAGCCAGCCCGGCTTGCTGAAATAAGAAAGTTTTAAGGGTGCGGCGGAAGGCACCGAGGTCTTGGATCCTCCTTATCTCTGGGGGCAGCTGATTCCAGAGGGTAGGTGCCCCCACAGAGAAGGCCCTCCCCCTGGGGGTCACCAGCCTACATTGTTTGGCTGATGGCACCCCGAGGAGGCCCTCTCTGTGGGAGCGTACGGGTCAATGGGAGGTCGTCGGTGGCAGCAGGCGGTCTCGAAGGTAACTAGGTCCTATGCCATGGAGCGCTTTAAACGTGGTAACCAACACCTTGAAGCGCACCCGGAAGACCACTGGGAGCCAGTGCAGCTCACGCAGGAGCGGTGTAATGTGGGAGCGCCATGCAGCTCCCGTAACTACCCGCGTGGCCGCATTCTGGACCAGTTGGAGCCTCCAGGTGCTCTTCAAGGGGAGCCCCATGTAGAGAGCGTTACAGTAGTCCAGGCGAGAGGTGACAAGGGCGTGAGTGACTGTGCACACGGAATCCTGATCAAGAAAGGGGCGCAGTTGGCGAATCAGGCGAACCTGACAAAAGGTCCCCCTGGCCACAGCCGTCAGATGTTCCTCCAAGGACAGCTGCGTATCCAGGAGGACACCCAGATTGTGCGCCCTCTCCGCGGGGGCCAAAGACTCGCCCCCAATAGTCAGCGATGGAGTCAGCTGACTATATTGGGATGCCGGAAACCACAGCCACTCAGTCTTGGAAGGGTTGAGCTTGAGCCTGTTCCTCCCCATCCAGATCCACACAGCCTCCAGGCACTGAGACATCACTTCAAGGGCATCGTTGGGGTGGCCTGGGGTGGAGTTGTACAGCTGGGTGTCATCAGCGTACTGGTGGTATCTCACCCCAAAGCCACGGATGATCTCACCCAGCGGCTTCACATAAATGTTGAACAGAAGGGGCGAGAGGACCGACCCCTGAGGCACTCCACAAATGAGAGGCCTCGAGGTCGACCTCTGCCCCCCTGCCAACACAAACTGCGACCGGTCAGAGAGAAAGGAGGAGAACCACCGTAACACGGTGCCCCCCATCCCCAACTCTTCCAACCGGTGCAGCATGATACCATGGTCGATGGTATCAAAAGCCGCTGAGAGGTCTAACAGGGGTAGAACAAAGGAGCAACCCCTGTCCCGAGCCCTCCAGAGATCATCAACCAACGCGACCAATGCCGTTTCTGTGCTGTGCCCAGGCCTGAAACCCGACTGGAATGGATCTAGATACGACGTTTCCTCCAGGAATTGTGGAAACTGTCGTGCGACCACACTCTCAACAACCTTCGCCACAAAGCGAAGGTTGGAGACAGGACGATAGTTGGCCAATACTGCCGGGTCCAGGGAGGGCTTCTTGAGGAGAGGCCTCACCACCGCCTCTTTCAAGGCAGCGGGGAAGTGACCCTCACTCAACGAAGCGTTGATAATTCCCTGGAGCCAGCCTCATGTAACCTCCTGGGAAGCCAGTACTAACCAGGAGGGACACGGGTCCAGTAAACATGTGGTCGCATTGAGTCTCCCCAAAATCCTGTCCACGTCATCCGGAGTCACAGAGTCAAACTCTTCCCAGATGACGTTCTCAAGACTGTTCCTCATCACCCTGCCCGGATCTACCCAGTCAGAGTCCAAATCCCCCCGGATCTGAGTGATTTTGTCATACAGATATCATCCGAAATCCTCAGCCCTGCCCTCCAGGGAATATTGGAGTTGGAATATTGTATGTCGGAAGACAATATTGCTGATAATTTTACCAAAGCGCAAGGTGCTATCAAACATAAAATGTGTTGTGAAAGCTATGGATTAAGAATCTAAACTGTATAGGGCTTCCGGTTGGCACCGCTGGCGTCGCTGACGGTCTTTTAGGACCGCCAGCCCCGCGATTCCGTTGGAGCCGTTCTGACAGCACTAATCAGCTGTCAGATGGCTTGAAAACCTCTCCTTTGGGAGAAGAAGGAGAGGAGAGCCGGTGGGTGAGGGTAGAGCTCCCCGGGAGCCCCTGGAGTAATTCCAGGGGCTTGGAGGCTGAGAGCTCCCTGTTCAGCCCACTGAAGCTCCGGATCCGTGGCGACTCCGTTTTAAACGGAGCCAGACGCAGGCGACCGACTCTGCTGTCAACAAGGAGATTAATTGATTCCAAAAGCAGACAGAACAGAAGCAGGAGAACAAGCCTTTGCAAGTATGTTGCTTAACTCCTGGGATACATTGTTTCTACTTGATTTTGCTGAGCTGGAGGTGGAAATGGCGTCTTCATTGTGGGCGGAAAAGTTAAAGTTAAGTGCTTGTTAACAGACTTGTGCTTAGAGACTGGACTTAAGCTGCTGGGATTTGAGAGCTGGGCGTAGAAAAGACTATCTTGCTTGATAAATTACAAATAAATCTGAGAAAGCTGCTCAAGAGATTTTATGGCTTTGAAAAGAAAAATTATTTTAAGATAACATGGCTTCCAAGCAAGGAGTTTCTGAAAGTGGTGGAAGCTCTCTAATGGCGTCAGAAATGATACAGAGAACTGACTCACAGAGTCAGGAGGATTTTTTTAGAGACCTTACAGAATTTATAAAGGAAGCCATGAATAACCAAATTGTAATTATTAACAACTTAACAGCAATCATGGAACGAAAATCTATAGAACTGGTGGAGGAGATAAAAGCAAATGAGGATGTTCTTGAAGGAAAGCACAATGACAATGTAGGAGACATTTTGACTAAAACAGAGAAGCTGGAATTGGCTGATTCTCAAGAATTTTCAAACTTTCTTCCTGCCCTTTTGGAAGTAACTGACAGAACTTTTCAAAAATATAATTTGGAGCAGAAAGAAGAAGAAACTGACCAGCCCTACGAGGTTTTGGAAGATTTGGCAGAGGCTTTCACACAATTAATTGAAATGCAACAACTGGACTTTTCCTTACACACTGATCGAGTTAACTCTTCGTTCTATGAACTGACTGATTATATAAGCAAGAAGAGTCGATATGGGGGCTCCAAATCAGAGGAAATGGTTCCAAGAAAGGGACAGGTTTTAAAGATACATCAACCCCCAGTTGAAATTCAAAACCTCCTCAAAATAAAAGTAAGAGGGAGGAAGAAAGACTGGAAAAAATACAGAAAGAAAGGAAGAATGGAAGATTAACTTTCTTTGGTCTAATAATTGATGTATTAATGATTAATTACAATGATTAAGTAAATGAATTAAGAACCCAATTAATGATTAATTAAGATTTAAGAAAAAATATTTGAATTTTGAGAGAAAGTAGGAAGGAGAGTAAAATTTAAGTAAATGAACTAAGAATATCTTACAGATGTATCATGAGATTTTTAGGCTTTGAATGATTTATTAGTGTTTGTTGATGTTTTTAAAACTCTTAGGTTTAAAGGATTATATGTTATTTTGAGTTTAAAGGGAGGTTGATGAATAATCTGTAGAAGGGGAGTTAAGGGGTCTAGGGAGTTTTAAGTCTTGCATTAACTTAGCATATTTTAGCGTATGTTTGGTAAAATTTATACCCTGTTTTTCTTCTGGGAAGTCGGGGGAGGGGGGGTGGGAAGGGGGGTGGAAGGTTGGGTTTATAAATGTTTAAATAAGACAAGTGAAAATGTTATTTGTTTGATTAAAAATAATAAAAACCTTTTCTCAAAAAAAAAAAAAGAATCTAAACTGTATATATTGACCTGTCCAAAGGGGAGAATGTTAGGATATGGTTTGAGCCTAACAAGTTGTCCAGGCAATATATGTGTTCTGTGACTTTAATATGAATATGTATTGTGTGACTTTAAAGTTTTACTGCTGATTCATTGTAATGCTGAGTCATGCTGTCATTAGATAATCACTGGTTGTAAACGTATTTAAGAAAGCTACTGTAACGTATTCAGTTGATGATATGCTACCATAGTGTTTGGAGTTGCTACCATTGTGCTATCATTGTTGGATGGATCTGCTACCATCGTGGTTTGTGAACCAGAGTGAGTTTGTTATTCTAACCAACTACTGTTTGTGTGGTAAGATTTCTGTATCACTGGACTGATTTAACTGGCAAAGACTTGGATTGATTTAAAGACTATGAGATTGTTTTTTCACTAAAGTAAACTTTTGATAAACCAGTTTGCACATCTCTTATTCATTGCTCTCAGCAACGTTTCTCTGTGCTCTACACTCTGCTGGTTGGTAACACAACAACAATATCCTTAACATGCGAAGGACACGGAATCGCAAAAAGCAGCCGGTCGGGGGCAGTGCAGAGAAAATGCTAGGAGCACTTCAGCTGCGCAGCTCTGCAGAGGCTTGCGCCTTCTCGGGGCAGAGAGCATGTCGTGCAACCAGGTCGGCACGGAGCTGTAGGAGAGGGGTCAAAGAGCCGCATGCAGCTCTGGGGCCGTGGGTTGCCGACACCTGAACTAGGGCATAATAAATAGCTATGGCTATGCATGAGACTTTAAAGTAAATAGTTGGTTTCCTTTGTTTTGACTTAGGCTTCCTTAAAAAGCATGAAGCAGAGTCTTGGTCTCAGCAAAACCCCTTTTATTTATACGACTGTGAATTCCTTTCATTCACAGTCAGCAAGGCTTGGCAAACAGTTTTTCAGAGGAATATTTATCAACACAAACACAGTGTAAGGCAAAACTTGGCACAGAGTCTCTTAGAGTAATGAACAGAACTTTCCACTCTTGAACCAACTGACCGAATGAATTGTTTCCTGCAAAAGCCCACTCCCTGTTTGCTCCTCTTTTGTTTCCTATCGGAGGGGCCAATCACCTCCAAGGTGTGGTTTTACTCCCAAGTCGACCCTGCTTTCTTAGTTGTTCTTGTCTTCTGGCAGCTCTGCGCATGCACACACTGGGAACAGGCTCCAGCTGTTCCTCTGCCTCACTGCTGTCTAGCTCCCTCTCTGCCTCCGACGCAGAGCCTTCATCCGAGCTTTCCCCAGCCCCCAGGACTGGCCCATGTTCCTCCCCAACCTCCTCACTGTCTGACTCTGCTGCCAGCTCTGCTGGCCGCTGGCAGGCCACAACATCCTTGTCCCCAAGGCTCTTGCAAATCCAGTTTACCTAAAGGGAAAAGGATCAAGAGGTGAAAAAAGTAATTCTTGTGGCAGATTTCTTCCGGCATAAACTATTATGAATTAGCACCAGTTCATCAGATTTGTGAAGTATTACTCTCCGTAGCTAGTGCTACCAATCTCCCCATCTTCTAATGAATCAGCAGGAAATGCTGATTGTGCTTGTGATCTCCAGAAGCAGCAGAATACAATCAGTTAGTTGCTTTGTCTTTAACGTGTTGCAACAGTCTGTTGTTTTCCTAGTTGCAATAGCAGGGTAACACAGTTGCCCTTCTAGAATTTGTCCCTAGGGGAAATATGTGTCCATGTACTCTGTGGGCAATGGTAAAATTAATACACACACACACAACCCCAGAGCACTGAGTGGTGTGTGTGTGTGTGTGTGTGTGTGTGTGTGTGTGTGTGTGTGTGTGTGTAAAAGGCAGCACTGATCATTGATCATAGCAGCACAAGAATAGGCACTAAGCACCAGATCCATAGAAGGAGGGATTTACCACACTAGATAGAACCCAAGGGGTAGATCAATGTCTCTCAGCTAAAAGATGTGTGGACTTTAACTCCCAGAATTCTCCAGCCAGCCATCAAGGAGTTTCCACAAGGTCGTGGAGAATAATAGAGCTAAGAATCTGTGGGAGGTCCGGATCCAGATGGACAGGCAGGCATTAGATAATCAACCAGACACTGTAGTAGTAGACAAATTAATAGACAAAGATCAGAAGAGCTCGGGTGGACGGGAGGCCAGGCAAGTGGGCAGGCGAGGCACCCCTTAATGTGACTGATGTCGAGTTGGCCACACCCACCCAGCCGGTCATTAAGGCAGAGAACTGGTTGTTAAATTATTTGAATATAGTTCAATTATGTTGAACTTTAACTCCAGGAGCTCTCAGCCAATGGCCATTCTGGCTAGGAACTATAATCCATTACAGGAAAGTTTTAATAGAAAAATAAATCTTCAAGAGGTGCTGAAAATTGGTTGCTGGGAGGGGCAGAAGTAACCATCTCACCTTAATATGCAAAGCCACTTCAGAAACTTAATTTCCCCAAAGAGAAACACAGAAAATGTCTCTATAACATGACTACTTACCTCAGTATCAACCATTAATGTAGTTGAAGTGCTCAAAAGGATGGCTTCAAATAAGCCATCCCCATGTTTTAAAAAGAACAATATTTGTTTTATTTGCACCCGAAGAATTCCTTCCCTTTGTTGGCTGCAGCTACCTAGAGAGCCAGAAAAAATAGATATTGTCAAAAGGATGGGAAGATGATTGACCTTTATATCTTTATTTATTTGTACCTCACCTTTATTGTTTTTATAAATAACTCAAGGTGGTGAACATATCCAAAATACCTTCCTCCTCTTATTTTCCCCATAACAGCAACCCTGTGAGGTGGGTTGGGCTGAGAGAGACAGTGACTGGCCTAACACAGGACTAGAACTCACAGTCTCCTGGTTTCTAGGTCAGCACCACATTAAACTGGCTCTAGACCCCTCTAGGAAATCTTCCCCAGACTGCTAACCAGTGGTGGGATTCTACTGGTTCTACCCGGTTCAGGCGAACTGGTAGTGGCGGTGGTGGGAGGCTCCACCCACCCACCCAGACATCATCACGGATGCTCTGCGCATGCACAGAAGGCTCTGCGCATGTGCAGAGGTGGCACGCGCGCTCACGTTTCCGAACCGGTAGCGAAGGTAAGTGAATACCACTACTGCTGCTAACTGGTACCTAAATCTACTGTGGGCAAAAGCCATTGACAACTTTATAGTTTGTATAGGCTGCTATTCTAAACATACATTATTCTCTCTTGTCCCTCTTGTTTTCAGCTTAGCTAGAATACCTCCCAAATCACATTGTCATCTTCTCTTTCATTATGCTATATCTGGCCTCCAGGAACATATACATGTATAAATTTTGCACACAGAAACAAAACTTAAAATCCTACTACTCAAACAAGACTGTGAGTAACTTCAATATAAGTTTACGCTTCTTTCAGAAATAACCCAGAACTGGATGGAAAAAAAATAAAAAAATCCAGGTGTCCTCCTGGATTCACGGCTGTCTTTAGAAGAGCACTTGACGGCCGTGACCGGGAGGATTTTTCATCAGGTTCGCCTGATCCGCCAGTTGCGTCCCTTTCTGGATCGGGACTCCCTACACACAGTCACTCATGCCCTCGTCACCTCCCGCCTGGACTATTGTAATGCTCTCTACATGGGGCTCCCCTTGAGGAGCACGCGGAGGCTCCAACTGGCGCAGAGTGCAGCCGCGCGGGTGGTTATGGGAGCAACATGGCGCTCCCGTGTGACACCTCTCCGCGAGCTGCACTGGCTCCCAGTGGTCTTCCGGGTGTGCTTCAAGGTTTTGGTTACCACCTTTAAAGCGCTCCATGGCTTAGGACCTGGTTACCTACGGGACCGCCTACTACCACAAACAGCCTCCCACCGGCCAGTACGCTCTCATAGAGAGGGGCTCCTCCGGGTGCCGTCAGCCAAGCAATGTCGACTGGCGGCCCCTAGGGGGAGAGCCTTCTCTGTGGGGGCACCTACGATCTGGAACGAGCTCCCCCTGGAGATACGGAGGATCCCGGATCTGCGCACCTTCCGCCGTGCTCTTAAGACCCTTTTATTCCAGCAAGCCGGCCTGGCCTAACTTTTGTATTTCTGTATTTTATCCTGTGCCTGTTCACCGCCCTGAGTCCTTCGGGAGTAGGGCAGTATAGAAATAAAATAAAATAAAATAAATAAATAAATAAAATAAAGGGCTTCCGAGAAAATGGCATGAACAGCAAAAGGTGAGCAGGAAGAAATCAAAACCACAACATTGGTATGGGTCCCCTGGTGTTTCCCACTGCAAAAGATGTCCTTCTCGATGGCTGAGGCTGAAGGGCATTGTAATCCCTCTACGGATGGCTGTATAGGTTGTGGCCTGCAGATTACCTGGCATCAGAGATTTCATTCCAACAAGCTGAATTGTCAGAATCAAAATGCTAAGACTCTAGAAAGCAGGTGGGGTGGACTTTGCTAGACCAACAGTTTGCAATTGCATAATCCTGAAAGGTGTTTGAGCCCTGACTGTTGTTTTATCAGATCTTATTATGGTCCATTACAAAATACAGGGAGCGTGAGGCCCGAATCAAAAGGAAGATGAAGATCAATGAATACGAAGCAAACCATGGCGAAAGCGGTGAGAACAATATGGGTATCTTATTCTGTCTCTAACTTCTTAAATACTACTTCTAACTTCAGCTTCTCCCTCTTCTGTGGAGGCGTGTTTGCAGACTGTGGCCCAAAAAGTCAAAACGGCTGTTATGGTGATGCAATGACAGCCCCACCTGTTTTTAGGTGCATTACATGCAATTCTTATGTGATTCTTCATTCAGGACTAGCCAAGGCTGGCCTGCTGAAATTCTGTGATTAATCAACATTAAATGAGATAACCCCAGCGGCATCCTTAGGATCTCACTATGTCAAAATGATGAGCTTTATCCCTTTGGGCATGTATGCAATGTTGCAATGCATGTAGAAAATGGGTGAAGCTCGCTTTGTGATGCCTGATGTTTTCATCACTCTGATCTCCTTCACTTGCAGATGCTCCTGTATCACTTATAACCATGATTCTAGATCAGAGGTGGAGAACTATAGTCCTTTTATGACTTGTGAACTTCAACTCCCAGAATTCCTGGCATGGCTGGATCAGGAATTCTGTGAGTTGAAATCCACAAATCATAAAAGCACCATAGTTCCCCACCCCTGTTCTAGATAGTTGACCAAATGCCTACATCTCCATCTCTTTCCTAGGTCCCCATCATTTACCCTATGCACACATTTGATAATCCCTTCTTGCTTGCTTTTCTAATTACCCCTCCATACTCTCATAATTCTTCCCAAAGCCCCTTTCTCCATTTTCTTCTCCTTCATCTGTAATTATCCCCTCCTTTTTCCTTGAAAGTAGTCTTATTAATTTGAAGTGAAATAAGCTTTCCAATACAGACTAGTTTAGTTTGTTTGTTTGTTTTACAGGGTTTACAGTAAGGTGACCAGATTTTAACATTGGTAAAGAGGGATCCAATTTCTTACAAATTAATTAATTATATTTACCAATAATAATAAACCAAATAATTTCCCCCATATATTCCTCCAAACCTAAGGTGACCAGATTTTAACATTGGTAAAGAGGGACATTGTGGGCGTGGCTTATTTTGTGGGCGTGGCTAGCTGGTCATGTGACTGGGTGGGCGTGGCTAGCTGGTCATGTGACCGGGTGGCCATGGCTATGTCTATAGGGTAAGGTGAACAGATTTTAACATTGGTAAGAAGGACACCATTGTGGGCGTGGCTTATTGTGTGGGCGTGGCTTGGAGGCCATGTGACTGGGTGGGCGTGGCTAGCTGGTCATGTGACCAGGTGGCCATGGCTATGTGTATAGGGACTACTCAGAGGGCTGAAAAGTCATTTCTGACAGGTCCTCACACTTTTGACTGGTCCTCACACTTATGACCATCCTCACATTTATGCCCATGCAGCATCCTTAACAACCATGTCACTCATTTCACAACTGCTTCTCTTCACCATGGTGATAAGATAGGGCAAAAAACATAAAATGTGAAGACAGTCGTAAGTTCGATGACTGGTCAAAAGTGCGAGGACCAGTCAAAAATAACTTTTTCAGCCCTCTGAGTAGTCCATATGCACAAAAGGACTAACCAGAGGGCTGAAAAAATCATTTCTGACAGGTCCTCGCACTTTTGACTGGTCCTCACACTTATGACCATCCTCACATTTATGCCCGTGCAGCATTCTTAACAACCATGTCACTCATTTCACAACTGCTTCTCTTCACCATGATGACAAGATAGGGCAAAAATGTAAAATGTGAGGACAGTCGTAAGTTTGAGGACTGGACAAAAGTGCGAGGATCAATCAAAAATAACTTTTTCAGCCCTCTGAGTAGTCCATATGCACAAAAGGACTAACCAGAGGGCTGAAAAAAGTCATTTCTGACAGGTCCTCGCACTTTTGACTGGTCCTCACACTTATGACCATCCTCACATTTATGCCCATGCAGCATCCTTAACAACCATGTCACTCATTTCACAACTGCTTCTCTTCACCATGGTGATAAGATAGGGCAAAAAACATAAAATGTGAAGACAGTCGTAAGTTCGATGACTGGTCAAAAGTGCGAGGACCAGTCAAAAATAACTTTTTCAGCCCTCTGAGTAGTCCATATGCATAAAAGGATACAGCAATAGAGAGGGATGAAGAAAGGGAAGGGAAATTAGAGTAGGAGTGAGGGTAAGAGGGGGAGGAAGAGAGGAGAAGGAGAAAGGAAGAGGAAGTAGGGAGGAGAAGAAGAGGGGGGGAAGACAAAGTAAGAAGGAAAGAAAAGAGAGAGGTGGTAGGTTTGAGGAGAAAGATTGCTGTACAATAAAAAAGATGAAAGGGAAGAAAGCCAACCCCAAACAAATATAAAGATATTAAGATAAAGAATGAATGGTTAAACTTTAAAGAATAAAAGAGAACAAATATGAATAAATAGCAGTAATTAGAAACACACATACAAACATACAATTTATTTTCTTTGAACAGAGTATTTGGCCGGTTCACAAATTTAAACAGTGTTTAGTCACTTCAATTAAATTTACAATTTCTATATTTCCTTTTTGCCATATTTATTCCTCATCTATTTTTTTTAAAAAACCAATATTACCCTTCATCCTCATCTCTAATCTTAATCAAATTCAATTTTTCCCTTCTATTCTATATTATACCCCTTCCCATTGTCATCTATTTTTATATCCATCCTCACATTGTTTAATTATGTAATTATGTAATACAGTTGTTTAATACAAATTCAACATTTTAATATAAATCAATTAGTTATAAAACTATCTTTTTTGTATATTAATCAATATGAACATGAATATTCCAATTATTTCCATGCAATCCAATTTCTTACAAATCAATTAATTATATTTACCAATAATAATAAACCAAATAATTTCCCCCATATATTCCTCTGAACCACAACTTAAACATTTCTGCTTTCAACACAATATACAATTAATAGTATCTCAATTATTACAATTCCCTAGTTAAATACAGCTTTTTTTTCTTTTGTGTTTTAAAATCTTGAACTCTCCTCCTAAATTTCCCATTGTTTGCAGTTTTTCACCTACCTTTTTTGGGGAGGAAAAATAAAAATAAAAATAAATCTCTCTCTGCCTCATTTTGTCACGTTCCACCAAAGATCCTGGTTTCGGTTTCGTTTCTGCAGCTTAGCTAGGGGAAAAAAAAACTGCTTCAGGAACTCTTTACACTGATTGCCTGTAGGGCGGCCCTTTGAAGCCCCGGGCAAGAGTTTAAACAGTTTTTTTTTTCTTCTAGCCATCAGCTGGGGCTCAAGAGGCAGCGGGACTGAGGAGGCAGAATGAAAAATCGGGACTTTTTTGAAACGCCGCGGGACGCGGGACAAATTGCTAAAAAGCGGGACTGTCCCGCCAAAAGCGGGACGTCTGGTCACCTTATCCAAACCACAACTTAACCATTTCTGCTTTCAACACAATATACAATTAATACTATTTCAATTATTACAATTCCCTAGTTAAATAGAGCTTTTTTTCTTTTGTGTTTTAAAATCTTGAACTCTCCTCTTTTGCCCTAAATTTCCCATTGTTTGCAGTTTTGCACCTACCTTTTTTGGTGAGGAAAAAGAAAAAGAAAAAGAAATCTCTCTCTGCCTCATTTTGTCACGTTGCAGCAAAGACCCTGCTTTACTTTCAGTTTCGCTTTTTCAGCATAGCTAGGGGAAAAAAATATTTGCTCCAGCAATTTACCTCTTTGCAGCTAGCAACAGAACAGAGCCCTCCACAAAACAGCTGAGAGCAAATCAGCTGAGAGTCGGGAGTCTGATCAAATCAACTTATGGTAATTAACCTATGCTGAAGCTGAAAGGGGCTGTTTTTTCTATTTTTGCAGGCACCAGTCTACTCATTTGTTTTCTTTTAACACTGATCAGCTGTAGGGCGGCCCTTTGAAGCCCGGCGGCAAGAATTTAAACAGTTTTTTTCCCTCTAGCCATCAGCTGGGACTCAGCAATAGATTGGGAGTGGGTGGGGTAAGCCAACGGGGACCAGCGATCCAACAGAGGCAGAGGGTGAGGGTGAGTGAAAACCGTATATTCCCTTCCCGTTCTCCCACCGTTCCCTAGCTTGTCGTGCATTCTTTCCAAAAATCGGGACTTTTTTAAAACGCCGCGGAATGTGGGACAAATTGTTAAAAATCGGGACTGTCCCGCCAAAAGCAGGACGTCTGGTCACCTTAGTTTACAGCCAGTTCAAATCAGAAACAACTCCAAGAATTAGTTAATAGAATCTCCTCACTTGATTTCCAATAGGCTGGACAAATTGTTAGATTTTTTTTTCTTAATTAAGTGTACAGTCATTTCACCTCATGTCATCACTTTCATAAAGAGCTCTATTCTCTGCCAAATATGTTTCCAGCATGTAGTTGTTTAATTCCTACTTATAACTTTGTCTTCTCTTCCTGTCTTCTCTGCGCATCCCTTCCCATAAAGAACAAGAAAGGCCCTTGCGACTCCACCCTGACAGAAGAGGGGCCTCTGGAAGAACAGCCACCCCCTGCACTTCCACAGACTTCCTGTTCCTTCTACCCCCCTGCAGGAATTAATCTCAATGGGGCCGAGGCTTATGTACAACATCCAGCTGCTTTTCATGGCTTAAGGGGGCCATCATCACCTTATGGCAGGTAACATAATATTTATTTATTTAATTATTTGGTTTTAAGCTGCCCAACTCTAGAAAAATGCCAGGTGTCCTGCAATATTTAAAAGAATACATAACTAAAATATGGCTGGCAGGGGAATTCTGGGAGTTGAAGTCCACATGTCTGAAAGCTGCCAAGGTTGGTCACATATAGGCCTGAACAACAGCCTCCAGATGCTGGGTCATCACTTGCACAGCCTGGGACTGAGATGTACAAATCATCAGTAGCGATGATACTGTACTTTGAATTGATCAATGATCTCACCCAGTGGTTTCATATCAAAGTGAGCTAATTGCTTATATCCCGTATCAGCCAGCAATCCAAATCTAATGACTGACACTCTTTAGGAAATGGGTTGTGAATTTTGTAGATTTATTTTATTTATATCTGGCCTTTATTATTTTTACAAACAACTCAAGGCAGCAAACATATCTAACACTCCTTCTTTCTCCTACTTTCCCCACTACAACAATCCTGTGAGGTGAGTTGGGCTGAGAGAGAGTGGCCCAAATTCACCCAGCTGGCTTTCATGCCTAAAACGGAATTAGAACTCAGTCCCCTCGTTTTTAGCCTGGTGCCTTCACCACTAGACCATTTAGCTAGCCTCAGATATTCAGATTATTTATTTTAGTTGCTATCTAATAAAGAACTGTGCTACTTTTTCTCCAGGTTGGCAGGACTGACCTGGGAATTTTTTTGTATTCCTAACGTTTTCCCGTAAACAGTCTGCTTTTTTCAGATCAATCAATTATTGATCCGATGGTTGTCATAGGAATTGACTAACCTAAGGTGACCAGATTTTAACATTGGTAAAGAGGGACATTGTGGGCGTGGCTTATTTTGTGGGCGTGGCTAGCTGGTCATGTGACTGGGTGGGCGTGGCTAGCTGGTCATGTGACCGGGTGGCCATGGCTATGTGTATAGGGACTACTCAGAGGGCTGAAAAGTCATTTCTGACAGGTCCTCACACTTTTGACTGGTCCTCACACTTATGACCATCCTCACATTTATGCCCGTGCAGCATTCTTAACAACCATGTCACTCATTTCACAACTGCTTCTCTTCAACAAGGTGACAAGATAGGGCAAAAATGTAAAATGTGAGGACAGTCGTAAGTTCGAGGACTGGTCAAAAGTGTGAGGACCAGTCAAAAATAACTTTTTCAGCCCTCTGAGTAGTCCATATGCACAAAAGGACTAACCAGAGGGCTGAAAAAAGTCATTTCTGACAGGTCCTCGCACTTTTGACTGGTCCTCACACTTATGACCATCCTCACATTTATGCCCGTGCAGCATTCTTAACAACCATGTCACTCATTTCACAACTGCTTCTCTTCAACATGGTGACAAGATAGGGCAAAAATGTAAAATGTGAGGACAGTCGTAAGTTCAAGGACTGGTCAAAAGTGTGAGGACCAGTCAAAAATAACTTTTTCAGCCCTCTGAGTAGTCCATATGCACAAAAGGACTAACCAGAGGGCTGAAAAAAGTCATTTCTGACAGGTCCTCGCACTTTTGACTGGTCCTCACACTTATGACCATCCTCACATTTATGCCCATGCAGCATTCTTAACAACCATGTCACTCATTTCACAACTGCTTCTCTTCACCATGATGACAAGATAGGGCAAAAATGTAAAATGTGAGGACAGTCATAAGTTCGAGGACTGGTCAAAAGTGTGAGGACCAGTCAAAAATAACTTTTTCAGCCCTCTGAGTAGTCCATATGCATTAAAGGATTACAGCAATAGAGAGGGATGAAGGAATGGAAATTAGAGTAGGAGTGAGGGTAAGAGAGGGAGGAAGAGAGGAGAAGGAGAAAGAAAGAGGAAGTAGGGAGGAGAAAAAGAGGGGAGGAAGAGAAAGTAAGAAGGAAAGAAAAGAGAGAGGTGGTAGGTTTGAGGAGAAAGATTGCTGTACAATAAAAAAGATGAAAGGGAAGAAAGCCAACCCCAAGCAAATATAAAGATATTAAGATAAAGAATGAATTGTTAAACTTTAAAGAATAAAAGAGAACAAATATGAATAAATAGCAATAATTAGAAACACACATACAAACATACAATGTATTTTCTTTGAACAGAATATTTGGCTGGTTCACAAATTTAAACAGCGTTTAGTCATTTCAATTAAATTTACAATTTCTATATTTCCTTTTTGCCATATTTATTCCTCATCTATTTTTTAAAAAAACCAATATTACCCTTCATCCTCATCTCTAATCTTAATCAAATTCAATTTTTCCCTTCTATTCTATATTATACCCCTTCCCATTGTCATCTATTTTTATATCCATCCTCACATTGTTTAATTATGTAATTATGTAATACAGTTGTTTAATACAAATTCAACATTTTAATATAAATCAATTAGTTATAAAACTATCTTTTTTGTATATTAATCAATATGAACATGAATATTCCAATTATTTCCATGCAATCCAATTTCTTACAAATCAATTAATTATATTTACCAATAATAATAAACCAAATAATTTCTCCCATATATTCCTCCGAACCACAACTTAACCATTTCTGCTTTCAACACAATATACAATTAATAGTATCTCAATTATTACAATTCCCTAGTTAAATACAGTTTTTTTTCCTTTGTGTTTTAAAATCTTGAACTCTCCTCCTAAATTTCCCATTGTTTGCAGTTTTTCACCTACCTTTTTTGGGGAGGAAAAATAAAAATAAAAATAAATCTCTCTCTGCCTCATTTTGTCACGCTGCACCAAAGACCCTGGTTTCTTGGTTTCGGTTTCGTTTCTGAAGCTTAGCTAGGGGAAAAAAAAACTGCTTTACACTGATTGCCTGTAGGGCGGCCCTTTGAAGCCCCGGGCAAGAGTTTAAACAGTTTTTTTTTCTTCTAGTCATCAGCTGGGGCTCAAGAAAAATCGGGACTTTTTTGAAACGCCGCGGGACGCGGGACAAATTGCTCAAAAGCGGGACTGTCCCGCCAAAAGCGGGACGTCTGGTCACCTTAGACTAACCATCTTGTCACCTGAACCATGACATTGTGGGCCTAGAGTGACTGACCCAAAGTCACTCAACTGGCTTTCGTGCCTAAGGCAGGATTATAACAGACAGTCTCCGGGTTTCTAGCCTGGTGCCTTATCACCAGACCAAACTGGCTCTTAAAAGTATCTTTGTGTCCTGAAAATATCATTATATGTAAGAGAAATATACTGTTCTAGTGATCTTTACACTGCCTGTTCCATGTATCCGCTTTTGAGAACCATGCATTTGGAAAAGAGGGCTTTATTTTTTGCCCAACTCAAGACTGCATGGTTCTCCAGCATGAAAATTTAAATCAAGTGTGAAAAATTATCCACAACAAACAAGCTCCTCCTCCTCCAAATAAAATGCTATAGAAAACCATTTTGTTTGTGCATGTGCTCCAGTATTTGTCACACTTAAGACTTAGAGGAATCTAGTGATATATCTCCATGAAAGGATATATAACAGATGCCTATCAAATGTTTTTGATACAATAGCTATGCACAACAGGGTTACTTACAGCTACATTAAATTTTATTATGCAAGAGTGATCATTGTCCAAATCCTGCACTGAAAATTGATCTTGGCTTTTTCTGGCAAAGATTATGTTTTATATGTAAAACAGTATTTTAGGTGTGACAAGAGAGATGGAGGCCTTCTACAAATGTTTCAGTAGATTAACAGTTTGCTTCACTGATCATATGATCAAAATGAGCCAAGCCAGCATCTTTATTAGCAGCTGCTCCAATCATGTACAAGATTTTCCTCAAGCTTATCTTTTAATGTCAGCTGTGTTGCCAGAGGTAATAACCTATTGATTAATATCATCCTGCATTTCATCCTTGCTTTCAGGCCAATGCAAAAATATTTAAAAAGAATAATATCTGGCAGATTTGCAATTATTGTTTCAACTCAATCCCATAAGAAAGTCAAAATCCACGGTGTTATCGTTTACACCAGGAATATCCAACCTTGGCAACGTTTAAGACTTGTGGACTTTTCAACTCCCAGAAGTCTGGCTGGGGAATTCTGGGAGTTGAAGTCCACAAGTCTTAAAGTTCCCAAGGTTGGACACTCTTGATTTACATCAAATAGGATATTACAAGGAAAAAAAGGAATGTTTTCAGTGGAATCTCCCTGGAGATTCTCAGTCATCCACGTCATGGTTGTCCCAAAGGTGCTTTTTTCAAGAGGCAACTGGACTTACTGGTTTTTCTTTTAAGAAGCTTTGCTTCTTATCCAAGAAACTTCTTCAGCTCTGACTAAAGAATGGAAGGATTTATACTCCTTGCAGACAGCTGGTCATTTGCATTCTTTTCAAAGAAAAACCAAAAAGTCCAGTTGCCTCTTAAAAAAGCACCTTTGGGATTTTCAGTGGAATGAGAAAGGAAGTTTAGAAATACCTTATGTAGGGAAAAGGGACACAGTGGGTCAGTGGCTAAGACGCTGAGCTTTTCGATCGAAAGGTTGGCAGTTCAGCGGTTCAAATCCCTAGTGCCGTGTAACGGGGAGAGCTCCCGTTACTTGTCCCAGCTTCTGCCAACCTAGCAGTTCAAAAGCACATAAAAATGGAGAATGAGGAGAATACATTGAAGAATAATTATTAATAAGGGGTGAAAAAGAAAATGTTGGGTGATAATTAAAATGAAATGGAAAATTTTGAGATGTCTGTGTAAAAGTTTAAGATTAAGATAGGATGAATTGGGTCTAGAAAATGAGAAAAATAGAAATTTTGATTAATAAATTGAAATAAAAATTGAGTTGCATACATTTGGAAATTAGGATTCATGGTGATAAAATTGTAAGGTAAATATATAGAATAATAGATTAGACTGTTTTTGTGTTTAATGTTGATGTTAAAAGGAGCAATGGAAAAAAAATTAGAGCGGTATTGAATTTTGATTTATAATTGAATTTATAATTGAATATAAAAATGAGCTTTGTTTTAGTAGGAGATTAAGATGTATGATGAGATAATAGAAAGATTTAAATTAAGATGTTGGAATTTATGTTAAAATTATCTGTTTTCATTTGTTAAACTAGTATACCCATTTGTGACCGGACCAAGACTTAGTTCTTGAGAAAATTTTTATTTTTTATGTTTATGTTGGAAAAAATTTAAAAAAAATTAAAAAAAAAGCACGTAAAAAATGCAAGTATAAAAATAGGCGTTCCATGCACCTTTGGCGTTTAGTCATGCCGGCCACATCCATGTCTTCGGACAGAGCTGGCTCTTAGGCTTTGAAAAGGAGATGAGCACCGCCCCCTAGAGTCGGGAACGACTAGTACATATGTGCAAGGGGAACCTTTACCTTTACGTAGGGAAATCAGAATGAAAATCCTCTGAGCTATATATGGGAAAGCACAATTGTGTGAACCCCAAAATGGGAGGCTAGGCAAGATCAGCCAATGACCTACAACAGTGATGCCTAAACTTTTTGACGTCGTGTGCCAAAAGCAGGGTGAGCACAGGGGGGTTGTGCGTGTGTGTGCCCACACACATAATTCAATGCGCCCCGCCCCCCAGTGCATGCACACACAACCCACCCCCGCACTCCCACTTTTGGCATGTGATGGCATGATGGGCCCGGTAGGCCCGTTTTTTCGCTCTCCCCAGGCTCCAGCGCCTTTCTAGGAGCCTGGGGAGGGCGAAAACAGCCTTCCCCACCACCCCCGGAGGCCAGAAACAGCCCGTTTGCCAACTTCCAGTGGGACCAGAAGGCCCATTTTTCACTCTCCCCGGGCTTCAGAGCCTTTCTAGAAGCCTGGGAAGGGTGAAAACTGCCTTCCCCACCCCCCTCGGAGGCCCTCCGAAGGCAGAAAACCTGTTTCCCAACTTCCAGTGGGCCTTCCCCCCCACTCCCCGAGGCCAGAAACAGCCTGTTTCCTGACTTCCGGTGGGCCCGAAAATCAGCTGGCCAGCGCGTGCCAGAGCCGAGCTAGGGCAACACTCGCGTGCCCAATATGGCTCTGCGTGCCACCTGTGGCACGCATGCCATAGGTTCACCATCACGGACCTACAAGTTCTTAGGCACTGATTTATATGCTATGCTTTTCCACAGCCCAAGCCAAGAAATAGCAGCTCCTTCATCTTCTCCCCCTACCAAGTCCCCTCCTGAACAAACAGATTTCAGAGCAATGCTCCCGGCGAGCTGGGCCAGCCTGGATATGGTTCCTTTCCTTGCAAGTGCAGAACCACCAGAAGCTTCCTCGTTCTCTCCTTTCAAGTTCAGTTCTGCACCCTACCCGCCTCCACCTCGTGTCTATGGACCTCCCTCTGGCTACCCTGGCTCACAGCCATCGATGCTTTAACTCCTGCACAACCTGGATACCTGCATTTGATTTGCTTCTGCTTGCAAAATTTCATGGTGTTTTCCTCTTCCACTTAAGGAAGTAGAGTTTGATTATATCCGCATAGTTTATAATTAAATCCCAAAAGGCTGCAATGGACTGTACATTTTTTCCCCCGCAGTGAATATAAGGAAGTTGAGATGCTCACATTCAAACTTTCTTTTTCAATTATTTCCCGAGTAGAAAATTTCTATTCAATATCCTAAGTGGTAGTTATGCTTCCACTATTCCTTTTAAAACATCTTACAAAGACAAACATACAAGTACATGTTTTTACATATGTCTGCACATGTCATCTTAGCATTATTGGAGTGGTACATGTGGTGTGGCAGCACCATAGGAACTAGCAACTTACATTTTTTTTTAAAAATGTATTTTTATCGGATGTTAAAAACCAATTCCCATAGCTGGCAGAGCCCATTTGGCTTGATGAGAGGATGCAAATTCTCTTATTTTCATCTGGAGCCACAGTAATGTATTAAAATAATCTTCCTTTCTCTGCCACTACCAAATTAATTAGGAAATTAACTATCATAAGAAAAGACATATTTGCAGATTTTTGTAGCACTCGTTCATAAATGATGTGGCAATACAAATACACAATGTACAAGTTACTCAATTTTTCTTAATTTTATTATTTTTTAATCTAAAAGTTGTAAATAGGAAAAACAAAATGAAAACAAAATTAGAGCAAGAGACAGATCATGGGAGATGGCAGGAAATTCCCCCTTCTAACTCTAAATAGATACCTGGACTGCACATTCCTTCACAGGAATAAAGGTAAAGAAGGGAAGGGGAAGATGTCAGCCTGGGGAATTACAGGTGTGGCTACCTCATCCCCACAGGGGCAGAAGATCAGAGGGAGAAAAGCGAAAACATGTCCCATTGGTCAAATTCATTAGCATGATGTGATCCCAATCTCCATAGTCAGGGAGAAGTAGTAGTAAGAGAACCAGATCTGCCAATAAAAGATTTAATAAATCCATTCGCCAAAGTTGAATGGATTCCAGAGGGCATATGGAACACCCAGTGACCACAAAAAAAAAATTTTTGCAAGATCAGGATTTTTTGGTATAGTATGCAGGGGACAGTCTTGTCTTCCACTGGCCATATAGTTTTTACGGAGCAGAGTGGGAATCAGGAGCAATGGCACACAAAGGAAGGACTTCCTATATTAGCTCAATCTATTCCATATAACTGAAGCAAATTATGGACCTAAGTGCCAAAAACCCTCAACACTGTAGGTCCATGATGGTGAACCTATGGCACGGGTGCCCAAAGTGGCATGCAAAGCCATGTCACCCGGCATATGCAGCCTTGTCTGTCTTCTGGGTTTCTGGCGCACATGCGCTCGCGACGATCAGCTGTCCTTCGCTTGTGCGACAGTTCTGAAAACCGGTGTGCGCATGCGTGCTGGCCAGCTGATTGTTGGGTGCACATGCATGCTAGAACCTGGAAGTTCGGCTTTTCCAGAGCGCGCCCCCGACGAGTGCACATTTCCACACGACCTTTTCACCACTCGGTGCTGAAAAGGTTCGCCATCACTGCTGTAGGTCTTCCAGCAACCTAAAACACCAAAAGTTTGAAGCACTTCCTGTTCTTTGCTTAAATCTTTCAGAGTGGCACCAAAACCTTGGAGTTCCAAGGTCAGCTGACAAGAGAAAAAGGAAAAAAGCATCTAAGTGACCCAGCAGGAGGGGGGAATTAGTCCAGATAATTAGCTCCCCTAACAAGATCAGATATTCTTTGATCAATGTGGCTTCTCCTTACTTCTGAATCCAGTTCTTTGTAACGTATATATTCTCTAAGCAATAATTTCCAGTTCTTCTAGAACAGCCTTCTCTAAATTAGTGTCCTCCAGATTTGATTATGCTACAATTCCCATCTAATTCTGAATGGCCAAGTTGACTAGGATGATAGGAGTCTTAGGCCAATACATTTGGAGGGCACCAGCTTGGACAATGCTGCTTCATGAGTAGAAAAGCCCCACCAAGAGTTGCTCAAGAAATCAGTCAGTGACTTCTCTACAAAACTAGAGATCTTTAAAGAACTACAACTTTTCTTCATTCCTAGGCTGATACTTTTTTTCATGGAAAGAGCTGACAAAGTTCCAGGGTTTTCCACAGGCAGAAATCCTAAAAAGTGGGGGGGTTTCCCCCCCGGGGGGGGAGGGGGAACATACCAATTATGGCAATCCTAGGGATTGCCCAGGAATCAGCAAAAGATGGCTAGTTCAGTCTAAGGGGTCTAAGGGGTCCAGAACTGAGAATTTATTGGGCAAGGGCCAGGGTAAGGGAGAGAAGGAAAGAAGAGAGCTGAACCCCTGCCAAAGGCTGAAAGAGAAGCTGGCCACTCCATCCAGAATAGGAAACCGAAGCTGCACAAGGGAGAAGAGGGAGGAGCAGCATTCACAGGAAGTAGTCCGCAACAGGCTTCTTAGATGGGATGCCTCGGGTTTCTTGAGGGGCTGCTTCAAAGATGATAAATTCCTTTTGAAGGTGTTCATCCAGTTCCAAGATGGCTGCAACATTCCCACAGCTGTGGTTGGAAGAGAGAAAAGGGGTCAAATTTGTGTGCTTCAGGTTTCATCAATGCCACACATCCCTGGACAACACACTCGGCTGATTTCAATCTCCCCATCCCACAGTTCTTCCTATTCACAGGCATACCCTTGCAGTTTCTCACCGGTAACAATAGTTGGGGGCTGACCACACTGTAAGAACTGTCTCGTTGAAATGCCATTTGTATCCCTCCATGACCAGCTGATGTGCCCGGCAAATCATATCGATATCATTTGCTGCGTTGAACTGTGCCACCACGTCGCTACCAAATAAATAGCCAGCACCTCGAGGACTGACCCCCCAGCCTGTAGTGTCTAGAATAGCAAAAGAGGAGAATGTCGACACAAGGGAAACCAAATGGCAGGCAAATGCTAGGAAAAGGAAACATTTGGTCTTGCAAGCTAATAGAAGAAAGCCAATCAGCTGACAAGGAGACACTATAGAACCCCTCATACCACCACCCATATATTCCACCATACAAGGGTGGTTTTTTTCCCTTTTAAAAATCTTCTAAAAAAATAATTCTGGGAGTGGGAAAGAAATGGAAGTAGAGATACAAAACATCTCACTATCTTTAGTAGAAGAGTTTTACCATTTGCTGATTTTTTGATTTGCTGATGACTGCAAATCCATGCAACATTTATAATATATGTCTTCCGCAATGTAGGGGCACGATGGCTCAGCAGTTATAGATGCTGAGCTTGTCAGCTGACAGCCTGAGTTTGAGATCTGAGCGCCACATGATGGGGTGAGCTCCCATTCCTGCCCCAGCTCCTGCAAACCTAGCAGTTTGAAAGCATGCAAACGCAAGTAAATAGGTACTACTTTGGTGGGAAGGTAACAGTGTTCTGTGCACCTCAGCATATAGTCATGCTGGCCACATGACCACAGAAATTGTCTTCAGCAATGCTGGATTCCTTGGCCAAGAAATGGAGATGAGCACCGTGCCCTAGAGTTAGACATGACTTGGGCAGGGGAAACCTTTACCTTTATCACAATGTGCTTGGAATATAATGTGCCCAGTGGGTTATCGAGCATGGCACCAGTCTAGACCTCAGGGCCGGGGAGGGGATGTAGCTGTTATCAGAGAATCTCTAGCAGCCTCCAGGGGCACTGCTCCACAAGTGCCCAGCTGTGAGACCCTTTTTCTTAGGTTGGGCTCAAGGGATCAGGTGGGATTGCTGCTGCTGTACCAGCCTCCCTGCTGCATGGCAGCTTCCCTACCCAGGCTCCTGGACCTCACCGCAGGGCTGGTGGTGGAATTCCTCAGGCTTATACTTCTGGGGGACTTCAACTTGCCATCCCTGGGGACGGGGTCAGAGGTAGCCAGATATTTCATGGAAACCATGACTTCCATGGGCTTGTCCCAGGTCATCCAGGGCCTGACTAGGAATAGTGGTCACACACCCGATTTGGTGTTCTTGTCGGACCAGTGCCTGTGTGACCTGGAATTGGTGGACCTGTCCTTGGTCCCCTTGTCATGGTCGGATCACAGTCTGGTGGCAATAAGTTTCTCAAGAGCTCTACCCACATGCAGGGAGGCAGGACCTATTAGATTGGTCCATCCCTGTCGACTAATGGACCCTGATGGGTTCAAAAAGGAGCTGGGGATTATAACTACAGATCTGCTGCACAGTCCAGCCGAGCTCTTTGTCACTGTTTGGAATAGGAAGATGACTGAGGCTCTGGATAGGATTGCACCCATGTGACCTCTCCTTACCCGTAGACCTCTCTGCCCTCCGTGGTATACAGAGGAACTTAAGAGGGATGAAACGCATGAGGAGACATCTAGAGCGCCGCTGGCGGAAGACAAGGGATGAACTTGATCAAACACAGGTAAGAGCTGCTACTAAGGCCTACCTCATGGCGATTTGTGCGGCCAAGTGTAAATACATCTCCACACTAATTGCATCTGCAGATAATCGCCCAGCGACCCTCTTTAAGGTGAGTTGCCCCTCCTGGGGAAGGAGGAGATAGAGGTCCACCTGAATGGGTGCGCGGAGGAATTTGCAGATTTTTTGGAAGACAAAATCGCTCAACTTCGTTCCCAGTTAGATGCCAGCGTGGTTGCAGGTCCAGTGGAAGCCCCTGAGGCAGGTTCTTGCCCTGTTATCTGGGAACAGTTTGACCCTGTCGCTCCTGAGGAACTGGACAGGATCCTAGGGAGTATGCACGCAAGCACCTGTGTTTTAGACCCATGTCCCTCCTGGCTTGTGAAAGCTTCCTGGGAGGTGACAGGCAGGTGAACTCTGACGATTAATGCTTCCCTACAGGAGGGGGTAGTGCCCCAGCACTTTAAGGAGGCTGTGGTCTGCCCTCTTCTTAAGAAGCCATCGCTGGATTCCACCGTTGGATAATTTCCAACCTGTCTCCAATCTTCCCTTTTTGGGGAAGGTGGTTGAGAAGGTGGTTGCGCGGCAGCTCCAGAGGTTTCTGGATGAAACAGATTATCTAGACCCCTAGCGGTCAGGATTCAGGCCTGGATTTGGGACAGAAACAGCATTGGTCACACTTTTGGATGATCTCTGGTGGGAGCGGGATGGTGGTAGTGGATCTATCCTTGTTCTATTTGACCTCTTGGCAACTTTCAATACCATCGACCATGGTATTCTTCTGGACTGACTTCGGGGGATGGGAGTGGGAGGCCGGCCCTGTGCTATCATGGTTCACTTCCTGTGCAGCTGCTCTGTCAGTCAGTCTTGATAGGAGGGGAGAGATCCAGCCCTCGCCCACTGCTTTGCGGGGTTCTGCAGGGTTCGGTACTCTCTCCACTCCTGTTCAACATTTATATGAAGCCGCTGGGTGAGATCATCTGTCACCATGGACTGAGGTATCATCAATATGCTGATGATACTCAGCTGTATGTCTCAGCCTGTGGTGAGTTAAGCGATGCCGTGTCCTCCCTCTCACAGTGCCTGGAGGCTGTTAGGGGGTGGATGGGGAGCAACGGGTTGAAACTAAACCCTGGCAAGACCAAGTGGCTCTGGGTTTGGGGTTCGTTGGCCCAGGGAGAATTGCCACCTTTGGTCTTGGATGGGGTGGCACTACCCCAGACCCTGTGTGTAAAGTGGGGGTTCTCCTGGACTTGTGACTCCTGCTCAGAGCAGGTGGCAGTCATGGCCAGGAGAGCCTTTGTGCAACTGTGGGTGGTACGCCAGTTATGCCCTTTCCTGGAACAACAATCCCTACTCACGGTCACTCATGCCATAGTCACTTCCTGTCTTGGCTATTGCAATGTGCTCTACATGGGGCTGCTGCCCTTGAAGAGAATTCAGAAGCTCCAGCTGGTGCAAAATGCAGCGGCCCGCATGGTTTTGTGCAGACCTCAGTGTGCACATGTATCACCTATCCTGCAGGAGCTGCATTGTTTGCTGATTTGCTTCTGGGTGCAATTCAAGGTGCTGGTTGTCACCTTTAAAGCCCTTCATGGCTTGGGACCAGGGTATCTGAAGGACCGTCTATTGCCGGTCACATCTACCTGACCCACCAGAGCAGGGAGGCAGGGAATGCTGCCGGTCCCATCCCCAAGGGAGATACACCTGATGGACCCAGAAGAAGGGCCTTCTCCATGGTGGCTCCCTCTCTCTGGAACATCATTCCCCCAGAGATTAGAACGGCCCCCACTCTAACACTCTTCCAGAAGGTGCTGAAGACCTGGTTCTGCCAACGGGCCTGGGGAACCCAGAGCAGGATGGAGCCGATTAAATGGCTCATGTGATGTGTTGTCGCCAGGGCAGGGGGTTATTTTATTATATTATATGATTAATTTATTATATGATTCTCTTTTATTAGTTTTGTTTTTATATTCTTGTAAGCCGCCTTGAGT
This sequence comes from Pituophis catenifer annectens, assembly GCF_029215685.1. NCBI lineage: Eukaryota > Metazoa > Chordata > Lepidosauria > Squamata > Colubridae > Pituophis > Pituophis catenifer. The sequence continues at coordinate 92,144,621 of NW_027256885.1, read as the reverse complement.
CGCCATGTGCAAATAGGCGATATAAATTTCCTAACATAAAATAAACTACTGCAGTCTCTCTTCAACGTCTTGTAAAGAACAGGTATTTCAGTCTCATCAGGGTATGTAGTAACACCAACTAGCTCTTCTGCTCCTACCATGTTTTCCCGAAAATAAGACCCTGTCTTATATTTTTTTGAACCCCGAAATAAGGGCTTGGCCTTATTATCAGGGGGGTGTCTTATTATTTTGGGGGTGCAGGAGACAGCGAGCGTGGCCACCTCATGGCTTCTGCTGTGTTGCGCTGCTGTGGCGTTCTTGGCACTTGCCTGCCTCCCATCCATCCATCCATCCCCCTCGCCTGCAAACTCCCGCCCCGCTCCCACCTCTCTGCCGGGCAACCCCCGGCAGCCCGATTCCCAAAGCCTGCGCCCGCCCGGCTCCCTTTTCCACAGCACCTGGCTCTTTATCGAGGGGGAAGCAAGACGTGTGGAGCAAGACAGGGCTCGCTCCTCTTGCCGTCTCTTCTGCCCACCCTCATCAGGGGCCAGGGAGACGCGAGACACACGTCTTACCTGCCTTGCAGCTCTGTCGCATGTCTCACTGTTGTCTGCAGGCAAACATATTGTAGGGTAAAACCAAACTTCTCGCGAGTTCAAGAAGTTTGATTGAACTCGCAATGTTTTTTTTTACCCTACGTGTTTGCCTGCAGACAACAGTGAGACATGCGACGGAGCTACAAGGCAGGTAAGACACATTTCACGTCTCCCCAGCCCCACCCCTCCCCACTTGCCACCCCCAAATTGCATCCAATTTGGGCAGGGGCAGGAAGCCCTGCCATGCCCGGTGAGAGGGGGAGAAGAGACGGCAAGAAGAGCGAGCCCTGTCTTGCTCCATGCGTTTGCTTCTCCCCCACCCCCCTCAATAAAGAGCCGGGCACTGTGGAAAAGGGAGCCAGGCGAGCATGGGCTTTGGGCATCTGGGGCTGCCGGGAGTCGCCCGGCAGAGAGGCGGGAGCAGGGCGGGAGTTTGCAAGCGATCACTTCCCCTTTGCCTTCTCTCCCAAAAGCGCTCCTCGGGCGTAGCCACTTCTGCAGCAGGAGACTTGCGCCAGCCTTCCGAAGGGTACCATAGCAGCAGCTATCCAAAATTTGTTAACCCTTATTTCGTCCCGACCCACGTGGCCCAGTATGATCGGGATGAAATAAGGGTAAAAAAATTGTGGATAACTGCTGCTACAGTACCCTTTGGAAGGCCACCGCGAGGCACATGGGGCGCATCGCTTAGCCTCCTGCTGGAGAAGTGGCCGCAATCCATGGCAAAAACGGCCGTGCTTGCTGGAGGGCTTATTTTCGGGGGAGGGCGTATATTTATGCCTACCCCAAAAATCAGGCTTGGCCTTATTTTCGGGACATGTCCTATTTTCGGGGAAACACAGTAGTATAATTTTGAGTCAGAATTAGAGGCACAATACTCTTCAAACCTAGTTTTGGCATGTTCTATTCCTATCAGATTCCACCAAACCTGTACACAATGTCAGCCATTACAGTATCTACTATCAAGATAATATTCACACAACACAGAAAAAGAAAGACTCATAGTTGTACCTTCAGGGTCAGACCATAGAAGATCACACATGGGACCATCATGAGGGACCTCTTGTTTGCGATCTATTGTTCGGATCTGGTCCAGCGTCTGGATGGATGGGGATAAACCACCATGGACACAGAAAATCTGAACAGAAAAGACAACACTTATACAGTATCATGGACCTCCCTCCATCTTTAAACTGACACTCTTTTTCTCTGATCCCCTTATCCTAGAGACATAATCTCTATGTGCCCCCACACCCTTTACAATCTCTGATATTCAGTTATGCATTTGATTAAAAACAACCAAGTACTGGATTTGAATTAAGAGAAGACATTCATTTTGAATCAGCCCCATGTCACCAGTGAATATCCCATAATTACAAGTCTTGGCAAGTAAGATAAGTTTTTTCCCCCTATTTTTCAAATCAGAATCTGATCTCCTTCAGTTTCATAATTCATCATGATTCAAGATACTCAAGATACTTGCATACTCACCTTGCCATCAATAATGGCAGAGAGGCTGAGGTAGTCAAAAATCTCAGTGCAGTAGCGCCACACAGTAACAGAGCCATATTTTCTCAAGCACTCATCATAAAACCCATATACCTGGGTGATCTGTCTGCTTTCGTGATTGCCACGGATAAGGGTGATTCTGTCCGGGTAACGGACCTGTAAAAAGAAGTGGATCCACTTAGCTTAGCCTTCAGATTTAAAAAAGTATTAGCCAAACTGGCATCACGCACATGCTGACTTTTAAATACGAAAGAAAAAATCAATGTTGACTTATCAGGGCTTTCCTTACTTTGAGTGCCAGCAGCAGCAAGAATGTTTCAACACTGTAGAAGCCTCGATCAACAAAGTCTCCCATGAAAAGATAGTTGGTCTCAGGTACATCGCCACCCACCTGACGCATGAAGACACAGAACACATGAAAAGGTTACCCATAAAATTAGGGAATGTACAGAAAGCAAGCAAAAAGCAGCAGAAGGCAGCATGGAACTAGTGGGTTTCAGCACTCACCCTGAATAGCTCTTTAAGGTCATAAAACTGGCCATGGATATCCCCACAAACCTGGAAAAAAATGCATCAAGAATAAAAAAAATAAATTTGCCTGACTGCTGATGTCACCACACCAGTCTAAGATATTATGAGGCACCCCCCCAAACCCTTACTCACTGTTACTGGGGAATCTACTCTCTGAACATTACTTTCTTCCACCAAGATCTCTCTGTTGGAAGAAAAAGGGAGATGTGTTATCTGTAATTGCCTTTCACATCATCAGCTGCATGCTGTAGTATAAAAGCAGTTACTGCTCAGAAGTCTACAAATACTTGCCTGGCCTTTGCACAGAGGGCTTTGACCTCACTCTCCTTGATGAGTTCACAGCGCCGCAGATGTTCAATCTGACAGTCAAGGTCACTGATTTCAGCCATCTCTCTCCCCCCCCCTGTAAAAATAGGAAATGTCTGTTACATGTGTGCACAAACACATGGATACTTATATTTGCACACAGACTTTCTATGAGCACACAGATTCTTCAAAAGGATTCCAAACTAAAGCAAACTACAACCAAGCAATGTTAAAAATACAAGTAGTCCTCAACTTACAACCACAACTGACCCCAAAATTTCTGCTGTTAAGCGAGACAGTTAAGTTTTGCCCCATTTTATGATCTTTCTTGCCACAGTTGTTAAGTGAATCTCTACAGTTCTTAAATTAGTAACACGGTTGTTAAGTGAATCTGGCTTCCCCATTGACTTTGCTTGTCAGGTCGCAAAAGGGATCACATGACCCTGGGACACTGCAATCCTCATAAATGTGAGTCAGTTGCCTAGCATCTGAATTTTGATCATGTGACCATGGGGATACTGCAACAGTTTTAAGTGTGAAAAACTGTCATAAGTAATTTTTTTCAGTGCTGGTGTAACTTCAGTCAGTAAATGAAAGGTTGTAAGTCGAGGACTACCTGTATATTCTTAATAAAGTGTCAGCGTTTCAACGCTGGCATAGAGAGAGCAGAGGAGAGCGAGAGATAAACTCTGAAACTTTTGCCTGCTAAATCCCTTTGAAGCCCGGTTGTCGTGGAAATGAAGGGAGGGGGCACATTCCTGGGAAATGACGAGGAAAAGAAATCTGAAGAATGACTTGGAAGACAGCCAATGAGAAGCAGAGATTTGGGGATCGGAAAGGGAGGGATTGTCCAGCAAGCATGCGCAAGATGGTGGTCGCGGGGTGAAGCGCTGCCATGAGATGGAGGACTTTTCGGGGCCTTAGGGGGTACTACAGGGGAGCTCGACCATCAGCAACCCCTGGTTCAGTCAGATGGGTCCAGGGCGACGGTTTTGAGACCTTCCTCACCCCTGGACGTTCCTGGAGTTGGAAGCAGCAAGGGAGAGTGGAAATTATGCCGCTCCGACGCTGCCGAGAGTTGCCGGGGGCCGAGAGCTGAGAGCCGAGAGCGGAGGCCCTGCTGGAGGGGAGCGGAGAGCGGAGCCGAAAGCTGAGGCATGGTGGCTTATCGGGCGAGAACCGAGAGAGGAGAGCTGAGAATGGAAGCGCTGCTGGAGTGGAGAAGGGTGAGAAAAGAGAGCAGAGCAGCGCAGAGAGCGGAGATATGGTGGCTTATCATCGCGGCGGCGGGCTCAGTCAGTGGAGCTTGGGGCGAGGGTTTTTTAAGACCTCCCTCGCCCCTGGATAAGCCCAGAGGCATTGGCAGAGAAGATGAAGGAGGAAGAATGGCTTTGGGGCAGCGAGTGGTGGCAGCCCGTTGAATTTCCACCTAACCCACTCAGAAACTGAGAGGAGTATAAACAGGTCTTGGGATTGGAGAAGAGAGACCCCCCCCTCCCTCGGAATATCCTGGTGGCTGCAGAGGACCTGGAGGCCTCCTGTGACATTTAATGGAGGCTGGGGTCTGGAAGAACTGAGGAAAATAGGGCTGGTGGGTGACAGGGTTTTTCCCTCGTATGGATACCAGCCCTTTTTCCTCCCCCTCCCGGGTACTGTGTCCGCCTAAATGGGCTCATTATTTGCCCTAACTGAGTGAGTCCTCTCTCTCCCCCCCCTTTCTTCCCCTTTTCCCTTCTTCCCCCTCCTTTCTTCCCCCCCTTTTTTCATTGGGACTTACTCGGATGTGATCTTGAGTATAAGACTATGCCAAGGATTTTCCATCTTTGCCCCTGAAGTGACTCACTGACTGACTGATAGACTGATAAACTCTTCCTCTGACCATGGGTCAGCCAATTGATGCAACTGTTGTGGGGTCCTCTATTACATCATGAGTCTCGTCTGTCGGAGAAGTTTTTTCAATCTACACCCCCCTGGGGGCCCTGCCGTGAGAGGGCGGGCCGGAGGCCGTTCCCATTGGATGAGATAATCAGGACCCTCCTACTGTCATGGGAGGACAGTAGAGATACCAACAGTACATCAATGAACAAATGGCTGTGTTACATCTTTTGTGAAGTCCCCTGTTTGAGCTCCGTGCCTCCATCGCTGCATCTTGGAGATGTACACGACAGCGGATCTTCTTGCGCTGCGAGATTCCCCCGTCTCGCAGATGTGGCCCTCCTCACTATCGAGGGCCCACCTAAAGGATGGGTTTTGGGACCCAGAGAGGTGGCATGTGCAAACTAGGGGATTGAGGGGTTTTCTATTGAAATTTTTAGTCAAATTTTTAAGGGGTCCCAGGGAGGGGGAGGGTCAGATTGGAATTTGGGCTGTGGGTATGGGGGATAACCCACAAGGGGGAGAGTCGGTTCTGGCAGTGAAGCGCGGCGTGGGGGGTGGGGGACCCGGGGTCGAGGGGGGGGTTAGAGCTTGTCCGGATAGTTTTCTGAACATCAGTACTGTAGGTGGGAGGGGTAGATATGGCGGGAGCAGGGGGCCATATCGTGTTAGGGGAGTGCGCACTCGCTGTTTACGAGCGGTGGTGTGCTCCGGCCCCCAAGGCTCTACTCGCTCCTCAGGTTGCATAGACCCTCAGGACCCAGGCCTCCGGCTGATGCTGTGCAATGCCAGGTCCGTAGTAAACAAAGCCCCCCTCATTTGTGATCTTGTTCAGGAGAGGGGTGCGGACCTGGCAGGTGTTACGGAGACCTGGTTGGGCCAGGAGGGGGGGTTCCCCTCGTTGAAATGTGCCCGCCAGGTTTCCAAGCATTCCATCAGCTGAGGTCACAGGGGAGGGGCGGGGGGGGAGCGGTTATTATTAAAGAAGGTCTGAGACCGAGGGAGGCCACTGTTCCTCAGACGGCCGGCTGTGAATCCCTTTTTGTGAAATGGGGTCATGGGGTTCAGATGGGTTTGCTGATCACGTACCTGGCTCCCTGCCACGTGGCAACAGCCCTGCCCGAGCTACTCAACATCATCGCCGCGGTGGCAGTTGATACCCCTAGGCTTATGGTCATGGGGGATTTCAACCTGCCATCCGTGGGTGAGGCGTCTGAGGTGGCTCGAGAGTTCATGGCTTCCATGACAGCTATGGACCTGACCCAGTTAATTCATGGCCCTACCCACACGGGGGGAAACACGCTGGATCTGGTTTTTGTCTCTGGACAGTGGTTGAGGGATCTTGAGATAGGGAATATAGTTACCGAACCCTTGTCATGGTCAGATCACTCTCTCCTTCGTCTCGACCTTCGAACCGCTGCACCCCACCGCAGGGAGGCGGAGCCGGTAAGATGGTTCTGCCCCAGGCGCCTGATGGAACCTGACAGATTCCAAATGGAGCTTGGGCCATTTCCTGAGGCTCTGGCACACGCCTCGACTGGAGACCTAGAGGCCGCCTGGGATAGGGCGGCCGCTGGAGCTCTGGATCGGGTCGTGCCTTTGCGGCCTCTGACCCGGCGCCGATCTCAATTGGCTCCTTGGTTTACCGAGGAGCTGAGGGAGTTGAAGCGCCGGAAAAGACGCCTAGAGAGTAGTTGGAGGGCCAGTCTTTCTGAATCTGACCGGACACTAGTAAGATCCCATATTAGGAATTACTTAGTGGCGATAAAAGCAGCGAAATGTAGCTATTTTGCTGCTCTTATTGCGTCATCAGATAACCGCCCAGCCGCCCTCTTTAGGGTGACCCGCTCCCTGCTCCACCAGGAAGCGCGGGAGGACTCCTTGGAGGGTAGAGCCGAGGATTTTGTTCAGTATCTGTATGACAAAATCACTCTGATTCGGGAAGATTTGGACTCCGACTGGGTAGTCTCAGGGGGAGAGACTGGGGCAGGTCTTGAGAATGTTATCTGGGATGAGTTTGATCCTGTGACCCCTGAGGACGTGGACAGGATTCTGGGCAGACTGAACGCGACCACTTGTTTATTGGACCCGTGTCCTTCCTGGTTAGTGCTGGCTTCCCGGGAAGTGACACGAGGCTGGCTCCAGGGGATTATAAATGTTTCGTTGGGTGAGGGTGACTTTCCCGCCGCCTTGAAAGAGGCGGTGGTGAGGCCTCTCCTCAAGAAGCCTTCCCTGGACCCGGCAATGTTGGTAAACTATCGTCCGGTCTCCAACCTTCGCTTTGTGGCGAAGGTTGTTGAGAGTGTTGTTGCGCATCAGTTCCCCCAGCACCTGGATGAAACGTCATATCTGGATCCGTTCCAGTCGGGCTTCAGGCCCGGGTACAGCACGGAAACGGCATTGGTCGCGTTGGTAGATGATCTCTGGAGGGCTCGGGACAGGGGGTGCTCCTCTGTCCTGGTCCTGTTAGATCTCTCAGTGGCTTTTGATACCATCGACCATGGTATCATGCTGCACCGGTTGGAAGAGTTAGGGGTGGGAGGCACTGTGTTGCGGTGGTTCTCCTCCCTTCTCTCTGACCGGTCGCAGTCTGTGTTGACAGGGGGGCAGAGGTCGACCCTGAGGCCCCTCATATGCAGGGTGCCGCAAGGGTCGGTCCTCTCGCCCCTCCTGTTCAACATTTATGTGAAGCCGCTGGGCGAGATCATCCGTGGTTTTGGGGTGAAGTACCACCAGTACGCTGATGACACCCAGCTGTACATCTCCACCCCAGACCACCCCAACGATGCTCTTGAAGTGATGTCCTGGTGCCTGGAGGCCGTGCGGATCTGGATGGGGAGAAACAGGCTCAGGCTCAACCCATCCAAGACCGAGTGGCTGTGGTTTCCGACGTCCCGATATAGTCAGTTGACGCCATCGCTGACTATTGGGGGCGAATCGCTGGCCCCCATGGAGAGGGCTCGCAACTTGGGCGTCCTCCTGGATTCACGGCTGTCTTTAGAAGAGCACTTGACGGCCGTGACCGGGAGGATTTTTCATCAGGTTCGCCTGATCCGCCAGTTGCGTCCCTTTCTGGATTGGGACTCGTTACGCACAGTCACTCATGCCCTCGTCACCTCCCGCCTGGACTACTGTAACGCTCTCTACATGGGGCTCCCCTTGAGGAGCACCCGGAGGCTCCAACTGGCACAGAGTGCGGCCGCGCGGGTGGTAATGGGAGCGACATGGCGTTCCCATGTAACACCCCTCCTGCGCGAGCTGCACTGGCTCCCGGTGGTCTTCTGGGTGCGCTTCAAGGTTTTGGTTACCACCTTTAAAGCACTCCATGGCTCAGGACTTGGGTACTTGCGGGACCGCCTACTACCACCAATAGCCTCCCACCGGCCGGTACGCTCCCACAGAGAGGGGCTCCTCTGGGTGCCGTCGGCCAAACAATGCCGACTGGCAGCCCCCAGGGGGAGAGCCTTCTCTGTGGGGGCACCTACGATCTGGAACGAGCTCCCCCCAGAGATACGGAGGATCCCGGATCTGCGCACCTTCTGCCGCGCCTTAAAGACCTTTTTATTTCACCAGGCGGGCCTGGCCTAATTTTCTCCCTCTTTTATAAAAGATTTTTAATTTTTTAATATTTTTTAGTATTTCATATATTCAAATTTAAAATTGGTTTTAAATTGATTGGGGTTTTAATTTGTTTGGGCCAAAACTATTTAATTTGATTTTAATTCCACTTTTAAATTTTGTATGTATATATTTTATTGTTTGGCTGTGCACCGCCCTGAGTCCTTCGGGAGTAGGGCGGTATAGAAATCAAATCAAATAAATAAATAAAATAAAAGGTCAGTCTTGTCCGTGCGGAGTCATGATCCGGTGGCTGAGCTCAATTAAAGAAAGATTTCCTTAAAGATTGGCAGTTTGGAAATTCATTTAATTTTGAGATAGCACCGCAGTCTGACATAAAGATTGTAATATTGATGAAAGCAAAGGGGAAGCTAAAGAAATTCCTCACCCCCAAAACGACTATTAAACTATATGAATACTCTCAATTATGGGTATCTTTTCATCTACAGCAGGGGTGTCAAACTCAATTTCATTGAGGGCCCCATCAGGGTTGTGTTTGACCTTGGGATGGGGTGTGTGACCAGGATGGGCATGGCCAGCTTGACATCACTCATGGGGGGCGGGCGCCTGTGGTGGCCCAAATGCTCTGCCAGTGAAAATGGACAGCATAAGGAAAGACCCCCTGCCCTCCTTTACTTTTGCAACCTCCCGCCCCCAAAATATCCACCCCGTCTTCTAACTTCCCCAGGCGATGCACATCGGAGAAACCTCCCCGCCGCCGTCCTACCTCTGTGCAATGAAACGGACCTCCCTCCCCCGAGTCCCCGCCACAAACAAGGCGAACCCACCGCGCTCCTCACCCGAGTTTCGGAAAAGCAGCCCGCCGGGACAAACTCTGCCCTTCCCTCGCACTCGTGGGGGAAGAGTTTGCCCCTCTTCGACATGGCAGCCCTGTTGGAGCGCCAGCCACGGAGCCTCGCAGCTTCCCCGACGAGGCATCGCTTCGCCGGCGCGGAATAGCCACGCTGCCGGCTCTCCCCGCTCCCCCCCACCCCTGGCGGCCCCGTCATGAGGGGCGAAGAAAGACGGCGAGGGCTCCTCGCGCATGCGCGCGATAAAAAAAAAAAAACCCACAGCGTACCTGGAGGGTCAGGGCAGCGACAGCGGAGACAGTAGAAGCTGCTCCGCGACTCCCTCCGGCTCCCGGGCCCGAGCCTTAACCCTCCCTCTTTCCGGCTCTCCACCAACTACTAAAGCACAGGCCGTCACTTCCGCTTCCTTCTTAGTCGCAAGTGGGGGAGGCGGAGCGACCTTGGCTCTTTAAAGCGGGAGAGATCTCGCCCGAGAAGGAATTGTACGTGTGTGCACATACGTGTAGATATTTATTTATAGCCGGTGGCTTAATATTGTACGGTAACATGGAAAAGAAGATGCCTTCCTTCCAAGGAAGGGTTTTAAAATAAAGGGGACAAAGCCGGAAATGAGGAAACGGAAGAAACGAAAGAGCATCGCGGAGAGTTTTTAACTACTTTTTATTTAATCGTATGTGTAACACAAAAAGCTTCCGGGTGCTTCTTCCGTTACGCGCTTCCCTTTCCTCATCCTTTTTCCCAACTTCCTCATATGATCCGGTGAGATAACAGAATAACAGAGTTGGCAGGGACCTTGTAGGTCATCTAGTCCAACCCCCGCCCAAGTAGGAGACCCTACACCATTTCTGACAGAGGGCTGTCCAGGCTCTTCTTGAAAGCTTCCAGTGAAGCTCCCACAACTTCTGAGGGCAAGCTGTTCCATTGGTTGATTGTTCTCACTGTCAGAAAGTTTCTCCTTATTTCCAGGTTGAATCTCTCCTTGGTCAGTTTCCATCCATCATTCCTTGTCTGGCCTTCAGGTGCTTTGGAAAATAGCTTGACCCCCTCCTCTCTGTGGCAGCCCCTCAAATACTGGAACACTGTTATCATGTCTCCCCTGGTCCTTCTCTTCACTAAAATACTAAAACAGATATTATACCGCTCAGGGTAAAGTCAAAAAGTCTTCCAGTTGAGTTTGACTTCTGATTGATAAAGTTCATGTAGTTTCTTGGCAGCAGTATGGAAATGCTTCTTTGATTCCAATCTATTCCATCACTTACTTTGGTCAAGAATGTTGAATAGTCGCAGGAGGCCCATCATTTCTGTGGTCCTCTGCAAAACTACAGAGGACCACAAGAAGGAAATAGAAAAACCAGTCCTTTGCTGCCACACAGAGGTCACCCCATATAAAAGTTTTCTGTTGCTTTTCTGGGGTTCATCTTGAGTTTTGCAGGCCTTATGGGAACACTGATACTCATTGAAGAGAAACACTATACATTTTTAACAAGGTGGATGAGATTGGCATAGCCTGGATATGATAGTGTGTTCTCTGCTGTGCATATATGTCTCACAGCTTGTATTAGAAAATGATCAAGACCTTTGTTAGAAGACTGGAGAAAGATATTACAACTACATTTTATTTATTATTAGATTTTTATCCCACATTTATTATTTTTATAAATGAGTCAGTAAACATACCTTATCTTCCTTCCTCCAATTTCCCCACAACAACTGTGAGGTAGGTTGGGCTGAGAAAGTGTGATTGGTCCATCTAGGTGGTTTTCCATTCCTAAAGTGGGACTAGAGCGCCCCATTTCTTGGTTTCTAGACCAGCACCTTAATAACTAGACCAAACTGGCTGTCTTTATTTAAACTTTATTTAAAGTTTTATTTATTTAAACTGAAATGGTTTAATAGTTGAAATAGTGCTAGACCCATCTTGCTGGGTCAACCCTGAAGCTGTGGGTCTGGCACTTTCCTATGGGGAGAATTCAGCATCCCTACCATCCTCTGGTTTCTCTCCTTTTTCCCATTCCTGCAGAAATCAGAACAACAATAGTCCTTTGTTCTCATTTTGCCAGTATTTTTAAATTGAGCTATATTTTTATATTCTGAGGTCATGGTAAGGAAGGATGAAAGCATTGACTGGAAGCTCTTATTAATGCTACTCTATTGGCCAGAAGAAGGGAAGGCGCACTGAGTTGTAGGAACATTCATAAAATGGTTTGAAAATGTCTTTAACGGTTTGGGGCAAAGAAGCGAGTGACTTCAAAAGACTTTCCCTAATGAGATTTAGCTGAAGAAGAGCAGTTTCCTTACCAGATTGAACTTTACACAGGTGAGATATCAATTCTCAAAATTGGCTCAGAATGACTGAGAATTATGGAAATTGCAGCCCAATACATCATGAAACTGTTAGCCGTAAACATCCGACAGATCCATTCGTCCGATGTGCCTTGCCCAAACAGAACTTAAGATGGAAAGGTAGATTAAAATCTCTTTAAGTACACATAAGGAATGGCACCTCACCCAAGAGGAGAGGAGCAGTTTAGAAAGGTTAAAAATCACTTTCTGCTCAAAACTTCCAAAGTCAATATAAATAAAGGCAATAGCGGGCATCCTTGTCTTGTTCCTTTTTTTATATTAAAGCTCTCTGTATAGCCCCTGTTTACAATTACCTTAGTTGTTTGTTTATGATATATTGTCTTAATTACATTTATAAATTCTTCTCCCAAAGTCCATACAGTTTAGTTGATGTACCATAAATTGCCAACTTACTTTCACTCCCCAAATTGTTTTGTCAAACGATGATTGTAATCCAAGGTGGCCCACCAGACTATAGTCTCCCCAGTACCCAAATAATCCAAAAAGCCAATTCCCTCAGTCACTAAGCAATTCCACAAGTCAAACGATGTTTGTAATCCACAGGGTTCAATAAATTTCCAAAACAGTTCACCTATCACCAAACAGACAAGGAATGGCCTTGCAGCTGTTTCCTTATCTGTCTTTTAAGCTTTTTTTCCAGGTTTACTCCAGCTTGTGCTATACCTGTTTTTCACCACTAGATGTCATTCCAACTTCATCTTCCAGTTTGTAGAACTAAACTTTTCTTTCGTTTGGTTGGTTCTTTAAAAGATCACCCCATATCTTTCCAAAGTATTTTTAATTTTAATTATTTTCTAAATTACTGTGTTATTCCAATCCATTCCATCTATTCTTTGCATTTAATGTTCTTACATTTGGTATTTGGTATTTTTCTGTGTCTGTCTCTTTCAGTGTTTAGATTACCGCTTTCTCTTTCTTGGAGGAGGGAGTAAAAGTCCTTCTCGCCTCTAGAGACTTTCTTTGCTTTAAAAGTTGTTTTCCCCGGGAATAAATTGCCGAGTGGTAGAAAAAGGATAGATAATCTCACCCAGTTCCTGTCCACGGATTGCTAATTGTGCTTTTTCTCTTCGGTTGTCAGTAGCTTCGGACAGACCACACACAAGTACGGCTGTCCTTTCCTCCGCCAGTTTGGAGTGCTTCCTCAAATCGAGTGGGAAGACCGCCATCTCCCCACAATCAACGAGGGTCCCCTCCTTTCTTCGTCACCCCTTCAGGGCAACGTTGACCCTTTGGGACCCCCAGAGCCCCGCATTTTCCCCAACTGTTGCCACAACATCAACGGAAGTATATGAGTGAAACAACATATATATTTTGGATGAGGTATTGAATGACGAATCCGGATTATAAAAACTGCTTATTTTGAATTGTCCTTCTTTAGTGGATTCAATACTGGAGATTATATAAAATTGACACAAATTTAGAGATAAATTTTAAAGGTGTATTGCTGAACTAACTATAGGGTATATGGTATTGTATAATATTGTATTATATGGTTGCACCAACTATAAGATTGGCTGTAGATCAGTGGTTCTCAACCTTCCTAATGCCGCGACCCTTTAATACAGTTCCTCATGTTGTGGTGACCCCCAACTAGGGGTGGGTTCTAAATTTTTTTACTACCGGTTCTGTGGGCGTGGCTTATTTTGTGGGCGTGGCTTGGAGGTCATGTGACTGGGTGGGCGTGGCTAGCTGGTCATGTGACCGGATGGCCATGGCTATGTGTATAGGGACTACTCAGAGGGCTGAAAAAAGTCATTTCTGACAGGTCCTCGCACTTTTGACTGGTCCTCACACTTATGACCATCCTCACATTTATGCCCGTGCAGCTTTCTTAACAACCGTGTCACTCATTTCACAACTGCTTCTCTTCACCATGGTGACAAGATAGGGCAAAAATGTAAAATGTGAGGACAGTCATAAGTTCGAGGACTGGTCAAAAGTGCGAGGACCAGTCAAAAATAACTTTTTCAGCCCTCTGAGTAGTCCATATGCACAAAAGGACTACCCAGAGGGCTGAAAAATGTGATTTCTGACAGGTCCTCGCACTTTTGACCGGTCTTTGCACTTATGACTGGTCATCATTTATGCCCATTGTAGCATTCTTAACAACCATGTCACTCATTTCACAACTGCTTCTCTTCACCATGGTGACAAGATAGGGCAAAAATGTAAAATGTGAGGACAGTCGTAAGTTCGAGGACTGGTAGAGTAGTCCATATGCATAAAAGGATACAGCAATAGAGAGGGATGAAGGAAGGGAAGGGAAATTAGAGTAGGAGGGAGGGTAAGAGAGGGAGGAAGAGAGGAGGAGAAGGAGAAAGGAAGAGGAAGTAGGGAGGAGAAGAAGAGGGGGAGGAAGAGAAAGTAAGAAGGAAAGAAAAGAGAGAGGTGGTAGGTTTGAGGAGAAAGATTGCTGTACAATAAAAAAGATGAAAGGGAAGAAAGCCAACCCCAAACAAATATAAAGATATTAAGATAAAGAATGAATTGTTAAACTTTAAAGAATAAAAGAGAACAAATAGGAATAAATAGCAATAATTAGAAACACACATACAAACATACAATGTATTTTCTTTGAACAGAGTATTTGGCCGGTTCACAAATTTAAACAGTGTTTAGTCATTTCAATTAAATTTACAATTTCTATATTTCCTTTTTGCCATATTTATTCCTCATCTATTTTTGTAAAAAACCAATATTACCCTTCATCCTCATCTCTAATCTTAATCAAATTCAATTTTTCCCTTCTATTCTATATTATACCCCTTCCCATTCTCATCTATTTTTATATCCATCCTCACATTGGTTAATTATGTAATATTACAGTTGTTTAATATAAATTCAACATTTTAATATAAATCAATTAGTTATATAACTACCTTTTTTGTATATTAATCAATATGAACATGAATATTCCAATTATTTCCATGCAATCCAATTTCTTACAAATCAATTAATTATATTTACCAATAATAATAAACCAAATAATTTCCCCCATATATTCCTCCAAACCACAACTTAACCAATTAATAGTATCTCAATTATTACAATTCCCTAGTTAAATAGAGCTTTTTTTCTTTTGTGTTTTAAAATCTTGAACTCTCCTCTTTTTCCCTAAATTTCCTATTGTTTGCACCTACCTTTTTTGGTGAGGAAAAAGAAAAGAAATCTGCCTGCCTAATTTTCCAATGTTGCAGCAACAGCAAAGCAGTTTCAGTTTCGTTTTTCAGCATAGCTAGGGGAAAAAAAAATGTGCTCCAGCAAGCAGCAGAGCCCTGAGCAAAACAGCTGAGAGCAAATCAGCTGAGAGTCGGGAGCCGATCAAGGGCTAATTTGCCTATGCTGAAGCTCCGCGGGCCAATAAAATTACAAAAAAACACCGAACCATTTGTTAAATTGCTGGCTCGCCTGCCCCTCGCCCACCACTATTTATTGGCAATAAATAGTGGTGCGGAGGGGCGGGGTGGAACCGGCAGAATCCCACCACTGGCTATAGGGCGGCCCTTTGAAGCCCCACGGCAAGAATTTAAACAGTTTTTTTTTCCTCTAGCCATCAGCTGGGACTCCGGAGGCAGCAATAAATTGGGAGTGGGCGGGGTAAGCGAACGGCCGGCGATCCAACAGAGCAGAGAGTGAGGGTGTGTGAAGGCGTGGGGGGGGGCAAGAGAGGGCTTTGGCGACCCCTGTGAAATGGCCATTCGACCCCCAAAGGGGTCGCGACCCCCAGGTTGAGAACTGCTGCTGTAGATGATAAAGGATATTAAGGAAATAGGTTGATGAGAAAAAAGTGGAGGGGCGGAACAAAAATGAGCACTTCAAATTTAACTAAAATTGGGGGGAAATCATCCTCCACACCAGCATCTGCAGCATCCAGCCCATCAAATCAGAGATCAATAGAAGCAATGCTACAAGAAAAAAACAATGCTTTTCAAAAAGAAATACAATCTGTACTACAATCAATCCAAGAAGCAATCACTTCACATAAAGAGGAAACAAGAAGAAATCACAATGAGGTGAAAGGCAACTGGGAGGAGATGAAGGAACAGATCCATAATATGGATGCGAAGCGCGCGCTCAGCGAACCAGTTGTTAAACTGGTAGGATCCCACCACTGCATAGCATCCCATAATAATCTTAATAGGATCTTGTTAATGATCACCTTCATATTCAGGAGATATGATTCTCACATTATAATGATCTTGCAAGTAACTAAAGTTCAAGTCTGGTCCAATAGAAGAGAATCCTTGTCTTTGGCAAGTTTGAACCAGTTCTTATCAGACTCTACATTCCTCATGGACAGATTGCTTTGTTACTTCAAAGACATTTTAATCCATAGTAGCATTAATCAAAGAATTTCCTAGTTACTAAAAACATTAATGAAAGACACCCCCCCCCCAGTCTGCTGGTGCCATCAATTCAGGTAGTCTTCGACTTCCAACAATTCATTTAGCGACCATTCAAAGTTACAACACTGAAAAAAGTGACTTATGATCGTTCTTCACACTTACAACCATTGCAGCATCCCCATGGTCACATGATCAAAATTCAGATGCTTGGGAACTGACTCATATTTATGACGGTTGCAGTGTCCTGGGGTCATGTGATTCCCTTTTGTGACCTGACAAGCAAAGTCAATGGGAAGCCAGATTCACTTTGCAACCATTTTACTAACTTAACAACTTCAGTGATTCACTTAACAAATGTGACAAGAAAAGTCGTAAAATGGGGCAAAATTCACTTTAAAAATGTTTCACTTAATAAGATAAATGTTGGGCTCAATTGTGGTTGTAAATTGAGGACTGCTTGTACTGCAATGGAAACTGCAGATGAAAAATCCCATATCAACTAAGAGGAATGAGCCGTCAAAACAATTGGCAATATGCTCATTGGTGCATTTAATATGCTGGATTCGTAATAATTTCTGTTTCATGTTCTTATTTTTATGGGTGTGGGTGAGCATAGAAACTGGCTTTATAGAGGAGAAAAATGCAAAACAGTAATTTGCATGTAAAATACAGAAAAATGAAAAACCGTAGGTCAGCAGTTATACGTTGCATTACTGAATTAAGTGTTCCCTTTTTTTTTAACAGACACTAATTTACAGTGCACAGCTATTTTTTTTCTGACTGAATTCACAGAAATTTGCTAGTACCTCTTTTTCCTAGTGGTGATTTCCAGGCTGAATAGAAAATAGCATCCTACTTTGCTGTCACTAAAAATCATCTTTCCATGCTTTGGGAAGTAAAAAAAAAAATTCTTTCCAAGTCTGGAGCTTCAACTCTGCAAACTATTTCTAAGTGGGTAAGAACAGTTTTATGAATGCCTCTGTTCTGTTTCAGTTCTGTATACGATTTCTTTCAAAATCTTGATGTGGGACCAGGAAGATTGCAATTTGATAGACCAGTATGATTTATGATTTATACTTTTGGCTAATTCATTAAAAATTCGTGGATTTTTTCCCCATTGGGCTAGTTTGACAACATTATTTATGATTTTTTTAAAAAAACCTGAAGAGTAAGGCAGCAATTCTCCAAGGTTAATTCCTTAAAAGCTACAGAACCTTGACAGCTCATTGTTATCAATCATATTCACATAGCTAATTGTTTCTCAACTGCCAGAGAAAATAAATCCTTTGATGTAGCTGAAGATACAGCAAATCCTCTCTGGTGTAATTAACACACCCCTATATCCAATCTGCCAGTCTAAAAGGTAATAAGAGGTTTTTTAATTTCATCTGTAGTCTCAGAAAGGTGAGAAATTGATTCTTCCTGTAGACCTACTCCAGTCCCAACTGGCAAACAGGAACAGTAAGTTATCTTAACTTCCTATTCTAGCCGTTAATAAATATTAATACTTTCTCATTTGTTACCATTGTAACATTGTGCTTAACCATTGTGCTTAAATAACTTGCATATTTTGACACATGCCTACCAAACTGATCGCTGTGCTATGCCTGACCTTCCACTAATGTAACTCTCCAGTTTACCCCCCTTCCCTGTGTAAAGTCTGGGTTGTAGTGTTGACTATTAAGCATTTACTTTAGTATGCCAAATTGCTTGCCCTCTCTTGGCCATATATGCTACAGGTTTAACTAACAGCCTTCAAATGGGTGCTTTAAGGCCCATAAAGCACTTCCAGCCATTGTAAAATGGCCATGGTGAAATGTAAAAATGTTGCACTCCCCATTTTCAATCTTCTCTGCTGGCTTCCCCAGAAAGTCAGTGGGGAAGCTGACAGGGAAGGTTGCAAGCAGAGGATGTTGGATTTGAGGTCCATTTCCCCTAGTGCACTGGGGGATTTCCCTTCCCCTCTATGCAAGGAAAGGAAATCCCTTGTGCTGGAGGAACCAACCTCAAATCTGTTGTGTATAAATGCCCACCATTGCCCATCCCCAGGCATGATAAGGGTTAACACCACATCCACCTAGATCCTCCCCTGACCCCTCCTTACCTCAGCTCCGCCTCCCAGGTACTTAAGACATGGTCCAGGCATCCAGAGGTCACTTCCAGCCATATACCTGTAATTGAAACATTAGTTAATAAAGAGAATTGATTCACTGCATCTTGTGTTGGAATTATTGGGTAAGATCCTAGAAATAAGTCACAAGTTGGTAGCAGAGGATGGTTTACCCACAACTCACAGAGATGGCAGAATCAGGAACCCAGACAGAGGCAGAGAAAAGAATGGTCACCAGAGCCTACACCAAGCAGATGAAAGAACTGCAGGCTCTCGAAGGTGCCACAGCGAGGATCGCCACAACCGAAGATGATGAAGACTACAACCCGAGTCCACTACCCAGAGACGAAGGGCCAAGAGAAGAAATCTACTATTGCGAAAGGGCAGAGCCACCGAGCAATGAAGAATTCCGATCCACCATCCTGGAAATGATGGAAGCAACTGCCAGCAAAGAGGAGCTCATCGCGAAACTCCATAGCCTACTCGAAAGCAATAGAGCAGCGATGAGCATCCAGCAACAAAGAAAAGAAATCCCCAGCCCGGCAAGGAGAAGGTATCCCCAAGCTGAAGCTCCGGACATGGAAGATTTCATTTCCGTGCCATGCTCTCGGCGGCCATCTTGGAATGGCCAACAGCCAATAGGAAGCCGAGATTCAAACCGAATGGCACGAAACAACGAGAACCCCAACTTCGATGGGGAAGAACACGAAAATAACACCGAAGCAAGATCGCAAGCCTGCGGGGGCTCGCCCATCGAGCCCAAAGCAGATGAAGCGATCGAGAACCTGGCTGCAGCACTCGGCTCAGCACTCAAGCCTCCAACAACCAGAAAGAAACAAACCGATGCTCAACAACCCCAAAAGAGCAGCAGGGTAGCCACCGGAACCCTTGCAACACCCCAGCAGACACCTTGCGGGACAATGCACCCCAGAAACTACAGCCAAGACCCGACCGCCTGCGGGACTGAATACCCGCAGGATTCACACTCGCCACCCACCGCACCAACTTCCATAGGCCGCGGAATAAGGAGAAGAAACAACAACTCACCAGCCACGCGGCCTCCACCAGGCTTCCCAACCCATCCGGAGGTCCTCCAACGTCGCCCAGGGTCCGCCGCCACCGCACCCAAGGTCCCCGAAGGTCCTCGATTTACGTTCGCCGCCGCCGCGCCGCCAAGCTCCAGGAGTCCTCGACCTACGACCGGCTCGCCGCCCCAGCTGCTCCCGTTCTTCGCCCAAGATGCAGGGGCCCAGCCATGGCATCCGACGTCCAGGGAGGGCTACAGGCCCGCCAGGAGCGAGCCCAGCCTCCCACCGGCAGGCCTAGGCCTGAGAGCAGCAGCAGAGAGCTCCTCACCCGACGACCTCCGGCGCGAAATGAGCTTCGCGCATGCCCAGTCGCCACCTACAGGAAGAGAGAGGAACATAGAGATAAGTACAAGGAACATAGAGATAAGTCCATACAGACTAGCAACAAGCATCCCCCCGGCATATTGCGAGTTCCCTCACATAAAGAACCATGGACAGCACCAGACTGTAAGTAACATAACTTTTACTGCTGACAACCACAAGTTGAAATTAGATGGGTCTAACTTCTTGGAGTGGAACCATCAACTCCAAATTGTCTTTCTAAAGGAAAATATGTTGTATTTATTTGATGACCCACCAAAGAAACCATGGACTTTTGAGATTGACTGTTTACACCACAGGGCTTACTATCTGTTAATGTCTAGCTTGTCACCCAGCATTTATCCCAGTCTTGGCCGCCACTTAACCGTGGCAGAGATACTACAAAAAATATTTAATTTGTTCTACAGCAAAAGTGCAGCCACAACAACCAAAATATCCAGGGAATTTTACTCAGCCAGGCATAAGGCAGGGACACCCATGGGGGAGCACATACTTAAGCTAAACGCCACCAGGGCAGAACTCATACAAAGGGGGGAAACCATATCTGATGATAGCATGAAAAGCATCATCATAAACTCTCTAGACCCCAGTTGGGAAAACTTCATTATGCAACTGGATAGTCTCAACATAGAGCACCTCTCTTTAGAGACATTATCCAACAGGCTGATAGCGGAGGACAGCCTAAGAAGGGACCGTTCATCAAGCCGTAGGGAGAACAGGCCAATAAAAAGGGTAGACTTTCAGACCAGGGACCAAGACAAACCAGAATGCTTTAACTGCGGCTCTAGGAATCACTATAGGAGAGATTGTCCCAGAAACCAGAGGGACAGAGACTACGGCTATCGTAGGGAAAGACAGGGCCGCAAATCAGGACACTCAGACAGGCGCTCCCCAGAAAGCAGGTTCAGGCGCAGGGACTCACCCAACCCCAGAGATAGGAGAGGGTATAGAGATAGCTCCAGGGATAGCCAGACTGGGTCACTATACGAACTTAGGGACCACCAACACTCACACACCCAAACAAAAGGAAAGAACACATGGCTCATTGACTCAGGGGCCACCAACCACACCACCAATAACAAAAACATACTGAAGTCATTCACGCCAAAGGAATATCACATCAATGTAGCCAATCAGAACAAGGTATTGGTGACAGGAGAAGGAAGCGCACACATAAATGGGATAGGGAAGATAGAGGGGGTGCTACTCATCCCTGAGATACCCCACAATATATTAGCCACGCTCAAGCTCAGTAGAGACTTGGGCATTGAGACAACCTTCAAGGAAGGGAAAGCATACATGACTAAAGGAAAGAAAAACATAGGAAAAATCATCATAGAAGGGGGACTCACATACTTAGTACCCCAAGAACACACAAACACAAACACTAACTCAGAAAGTAAGGAGAAAGAGACAAGTACGCCCACGGAAACTAGAGGGGGTGAAAGAGAACACACTGCAGAAGGCAAACCCACCTCAGACACAACACACAAAGAGAAACCACACATTGGCAAACCCATTCATGATGAGTGCGCCCACCTACTGCATAGAAAATTAGGCCACGCTAGTTTTCCAACGGTACAAAAAATGAATGAATGTTCAAATGGCTTACCATTAAAGAACTGTAAAAATTATTTGGAGTGTTCTGTGTGCAAATGCTCAAAGAACAAAACCAAACCAAGGCCCAAGAAGGCCTCCCGCACCACCAATTCAATATTCCAATTAGTTCACATGGACATGGTGGGACCCATGAGACCCTCTATTAAATACAAGAAGAGGTTCTTCCTAACCATAGTCGATGACTATAGCCGTTAGGGATTTGTGTACACCCTCAATCACAAAAGTGAGGTGTTCCAAAAATTTAAAGAGTTCTACAAGAGGGTAGAAACTCAACATAACATAAAAATAAAACAAATTATGACAGATAGAGGCTCAGAGTTCCTATCAAGGGACTTCTCCAATTGGACAAAGAAACACGGGATACTACACGTCTCCTCTTCGCCTTTTTCGCCATTCCAGAATGGAGTATCAGAACGCAGGAACGGCATATTACAAACAATGGTAAGGTGCGTCCTAGAAGACGCCGGGCTGGGGCAACACTTCTGGGCAGAGGCACTCACATATTCAAATTACACACTGAACAGAATATGGTCAAGCGTAGTGAACAAAACTCCCTATGAGGTCATGTATAATAGGAAGCCCCAGATAGCTCACCTACACATATTTGGGGTAACTGCGGATGTACATATATCCAGACAGTTAAGGAGAAAAGGGGACAAAGTGTCGAGGAGACTAAGATTCATGGGGTACGAGTCCGGAACCAAGGGGTACAGATTCATCGACAAGGACAACAGATTTGTCGTGTCCAGATCAGCTGTGTTCCACGCGAACACAAACTGGTCAAGAATACACCTCAACGAGGTACTGCCCGGACAAGGAGCCAATGACAATGTTAGAACCAACAACAAACCAGACACAACCGAAAGCGAGACACACGAGAAACAAAAACCCAAACACAAAGGGGTAACCACCAAAGAATGGAAGGAGAACCACCCCATCATAAAGGTAAAAGTAGATGCACTCACAGAGAGGGAAGCCCAACACATGCACGACTCAGAAACAATGCCCAGCAGACCCATAAGACACAACCGAAACAAAATGCCAAAAAGATTTGACGATTACATACTTTCAATACACACAGGCACCACAACACCCAACTCCTACGAGGACATTCTTAGGTTACCACGAGAGGAAAGGGCCAGATGGGAAGAGGCCATAGATAAGGAGATGAACAGCCTGAAAGAGTTAAACGTGTATACCCCATCCAGAGTACCAGAGAACAAGGTAGCCATCGGGACTAAATGGGTTTTCAAAATCAAAGAACTAGAGGACAATAAGAAACTGTACAAAGCTAGGCTAGTAGCACAAGGGTTTGCTCAAAGGTACCCGGAGGACTACACAGATACGTACTCACCCACGGTCAGGGCAGAGAGTGTAAAAAGTGCTCTGGTAGTAGCCACAATCCTAGGACTAGAAGTCTACCAGTTCGACGTGCAGACAGCCTACCTCCACGCGAAGCTAGATAAAGAGATCTTTGTCAGGGCACCCCCAGGGAGAAACACACAAGGGGAGGACACGTGGTTACTGAACAAAAGTCTGTATGGGCTGAAACAGTCCGGTAAGAGGTGGTATGAGTGCCTAGCAAAGATCCTCAAGGACATGGGGTTCACAGCCACCTTCGCCGACCTATGCTTTTTCACCAAGAGGGAGGGCACATCCATAGAGTACGTACTCATCTACGTGGATGACATTTTGTACTGTGGTCAGCATAAACAAAATTGTGACAAGTTTGCCAATCAGTTGGGGAAACATTTTGCCCTAAAGACTCTGGGAAAGGTGAACAAATACCTGGGTGTCCAGATTGATAGAACTCAGAAGGGATTCAGGATCTCCCAAAGGGAGAAAATATTGGACCTGTTAATTAAATGCAACATGAAGGAAGCCAAGCCATGTGATATGCCCATACACATTGACTTCCTGAAACACATGAACGAGGAAAGTGAGACTTTCATGGACAATACCCTCTATAGGTCTGTTGTTGGGTCACTACTGTATATAGCTAATTGGACTAGGCCAGACATCCTCCTGGCAGTCAACCTGCTATCCAGACATATCAGCGATCCAAAGATGTACCACTGGGAGGGTGTGAAACGTGTGCTCAGGTATCTAAAACACAGCATGGACGCATGCCTGAACCTAGAGCCAGAGATGTCCAAAGAACCCATCCTAACCTCCTATGCCGACGCTGACTGGGCAGGGGACACAAAAAGTAGAAAGAGCACATCCGGCTACGTGTTTCTCATCAACGGCTGCCCAGTACATTGGTACACCGGGAAACAAAACCTGGTGGCCACCTCCACAGCCGAGGCGGAATACATCTGTCTCTCCAAAGCAGCTAACAACCTGACATGGTTTGACGACCTGCTTACCAGCATCTGGACCGAACCGGCCTACCCGATAGTAATACATGAGGACAATAAGGCAGCCATAGACATATCCATGGCAGAAGCAGTAGGCCAAAGGTCCAGACACATAGACATTAAGCACAAGCATGTCAGAGAATTAACGAACATTGGTTTTATTAAGGCTGTACATTGTGAGACTGCCGAGCAAGCCGCAGACATCCTGACCAAACCTCTACCAAGTAAACAGCATGCTTACCTTACGTCTAAATTAGGGGTGCGGATGCAAAACACACAAGCAGGTCCAACTGTTGGGCATTTAGAGGGGGATTTGTTGTGTATAAATGCCCACTGTTGCCCATCCCCAGGCATGATAAGGGTTAACACCACATCCACCTAGATCCTCCCCTGACCCCTCCTTACCTCAGCTCTGCCTCCCAGGTACTTAAGACATGGTCCAGGCATCCAGAGGTCACTTCCAGCCATATACCTGTAATTGAAACATTAGTTAATAAAGAGAATTGATTCACTGCATCTTGTGTTGGAATTATTGGGTAAGATCCTAGAAATAAGTCACAAAATCTAAAGAAAATGACCTCAGATCTGATGAAAATGCTAGCAAATGCCATCATTCTAACTGGTGGGGCAGGGGGAGGGTCCACTCCAGGCTTCCTGGGGTGGTATGAGGCCCACGTCATCTCCCTGGCATTCTGCTTAATGTCTGCAAGTGGGAGAGTCAGGATTGTGAGCAATCCTAAATGGAGGACTAACTATTGAAATCGTGAGCAATAGAGATTGTGCTTCGGGTCTTCCTTCTTACATTTCTGCTTTGAAATGTTAAACTGTGCTTGAATTAACTAGCACAATCCAGAGTAACTAGAACAGGAATGGAAAGTCTTCCCAAGTATAACAGGAAGTTATAGTCAGATTACTAGTTCAATTCCATCTTCACCCGAATCTTCAATAAATTGCTAGAGTTGTGCTATGTCCCTTCTTGCTTCAAAAGCTCTACTATCATCCCAGTGCCGAAGAAGCCCACCATCAAGGAACTGAATGACTACAGACCAGTTGCTCTAACATCTGTAGTCATGAAAACCTTTGAAAGGCTAGTGCTGTCCCACTTGAAAACCATCACGGATCCTCTGTTAGACCCCTTGCAATTTGCATACTGAGCAAATAGATCAACAGATGATGCTGTTAATATGGCTCTGCACTACATCCTACATCTTGAATCTCCAAAGACCTACGCAAGGGTCCTCTTTGTAGACTTTAGTTCAGCATTCAATACCATCATTCCCGACACTCTTCTAACTAAGCTAAACCAGCTAGAGGTACCTGAACACACTTGTAAGTGGATCATAAGCTTCCTAACAGACAGGAAGCAGCAGGTGAAACTAAGCAGAATCACATCAGATACCTGTACAATTAGCACAGCCCCCCCCCCCAAGGCTGTGTGCTCTCTCCACTTCCCTCTATATACCAATGACTGCATCTCTAACAATCCATCTGTTAAACTACTGAAGTTCACAGATGACACAACAGTGATCGGTCTCATTCGAGACAACGATGAATCCGCATACAGACGGGAGGTTGAACAACTAGCCTCGTGGTGCGACCGGAACAATCTGGAACTGAACACACTCAAAACCGTAGAAATGGTGGTAGACTTTAGGAGAAACCCTTCCATACTTCCACCTCTTACAATACTAGACAACACAGTATCAACAGTAGAGACCTTCAAATTTCTAGGTTCTACCATATTGCAAGATCTAAAATGGACACCCAACATCAAAAACGTCATCAAAAAAGCACAACAAAGAATGTTCTTTATGCGCCAACTCGGAAAGCTCAAACTGCTCAAGGAGCTGCTGATCCAGTTCTACAGAGGAATTATTGAGTCTGTCATCTATACCTCTATAACTGTCTGGTTTGGTTCTGCAACCCAACAAGACAGACACCGACTTCAGAGGATAATTAGAACTGCAGAAAAAACAATTACTACCAACCTGCCTTCCATTGAGGACCTGTATACTGCACAAGTCGAAAAGAGGGCTGTGAAAATATTTACAGACCCCTCACATCCTGGACATAAACTGTTTCAACTCCTACCCTCAAAACAACGCTATAGAGTACTGCACACCAGAACTAGACACAAGAACAGTTTTTTCCCGAACGCCATCACTCTGCTAAACAAATAATTCCCTCAACACTGTCAAACTATTTACTAAGTCTGCACTACTATTAATCTTCTCATCGTTCCCACCACCCATCTCCTCCCACTTATGACTGTATGACTGTAATTTTGTTGCTTGTATCCTTACAATTTATATTGATATTGTTTCCTGATTGCTTATTTGTACCCTATGACTATCATTAAGTGTTGTACCTTATGATTCTTGACGAATGTATCTTTTCTTTTATGTACACTGAGAGCATATGCACCAAGACAAATTCCTTGTGTGTCCAATCACACTTGGCCAATAAAATCCTATCCTATCCTGAAATTGCCTCTTCAGAAATGGTGACTGCCCAGTGTTTTCCTATTTTGATCCTGTGCTCAGCTTGTTTAGTTTAAAAGAGTGGGGGTATATATCTTTTAGGAGATTGTAATTCAGTTCTAGAGCCAGTGTGATGTAGTGGTTAAGGCATCCAGCTGGAAAACTAGGAGACCTTGAGTTCTAGTTCCGCCTTAGGCACAAAGCCAGCTAGATAACTGTGGGCCAGCTAGATAACTCATAACACTCTCAGGCCTAGAAAGGAGGCAATGGCAAACCACTTCTGAAAAACCTTGCCAAGAAAACTGCAAGGACTTGTCCGGTCTCTTGAGAGTTGGGACACAATTGAACTTAAGGGGTGGGGTGGGGGGAATCACTACTACCTACTTATAATTCCAAACTGGGGTTGTTTATACAATCCTTACTGCATTTGGTACCTCCATCTTCACCTCCAAATCTATAGTCATTCCTTTTGGTAGAACAGGAAGAATAATTATAAAGGTCCCTTCCAGCTCTGTAATAATTTAATAATAATAATAATAATAATAATAATAATAATAATAATAATAATAATAACAACAACAACAACAACAACAACAACTTTATTGTCATTGTACATGTATACACAGTATACTCATACAACGAAATTCACTTAACACCCAAAGATCAGGTCCAACACACATAACAATCCCCAAGCACACTCCCACCCACCACAATTCTCCACCCCTAAACCACCCAAACATCCACACAACAGACCAAGTAATACTGTCCAACAGCTCACTGATGGCGGCCCTTTAGTTCATTGTTGAGTGCAATTATAGCTCTGGGATAAAAACTATTCAGAAAACATGTGGTCCGAGTTTTAATTGTTCTGTATCTTCTGCCAGAAAGCAACAGTCCAAAAAGATTGTAAACAGGATGGGAAGAGTCTCTGAGAATGTTATGCAACTTTCTCAGACAGCGAGATTCGAATATGTCATCTAGGGCTGGTAGCTGGAGTCCGATGATATTCTGGGCAGTGTTAATGATTCTCTGTAGAGCTTTTTTGTCCGCTACAGAGCTGCTCCCATACCATGCAGGAATGCCGTATGTCAGGACACTCTCAATGGTGCTGTGATAGTAGGACAGAAGTAGATGCTGAGATAGATTTATCTTCCTGAGCATTCTCGGAAAGTACAGCCTCTTCTGTGCCTTCTGCACAAGCATGTTAGCATTCATAGTCCATGAGAGGTCCTCTGAGATATAAATGCCCAGAAATTTAAAACTACCCACCCTCTCTACCTCCTCACCATTTATGTACAATGGTAGATGTACATCTCTCTTCCTCCTGAAGTCAATTATAAGTTCTTTAGTTTTTGTGGTGTTAAGTGTGAGTTATTTTCATTACACCACAATGTCAGCCCTTGTACTTCCTTCCTGTAAGCAGACTCATTGTTCTTATTAATGAGCCCCACCACTGCTGTGTCATCCGCAAATTTAATAATTGTGTTGGTGTTATACAATGGGATGCAGTCATGTGTGTACAAGGAATAAAGGAAAGGGCTTAGCACACAACCCTGGGGGGCTCCTGTGCTTAGTATCAGAGTAGAGGAATGGTGAGATCCCATCCTTACTGACTGTGGCCTACCTGTCAGAAAATCCCTTATCCACAAACAAATCCTCTGATTTATACCCAAATTGGACATTTTAAAAAACAACCTGTTGGGTAAAATGGTGTTAAAGGCAGAGCTATAATCCACAAATAACAGCCTCGCATATGTCCCCTGTTGTTCCAAGTGATACAATACAGTATGGACAACTGGACAACTATTCTGTATTTTGTCATTGTCTTTTATGGAATTCTTGCTATTATGTATTTACCAGGCTAATAGAAGAGCATAATGATCATCAGCATGCTTCCCAGATATCTTGTGATAGACTTGTAACTACTACTTTTTCAATTGTGGACATTTCCAAGGAGTCAATAAAATCTAAATAGTTATTTTGGAGCCAGAGCATGCTCAAACTAGTCAATGAATGAAATGTAGATGTCTTTCTCAATTAAAAAACAACTCATTCAGTTCTTTAATGTCCATGCTATGTCTGTCATCAGTTTAAAACCAAAGTTCTGGTCTCTTATCTGCCCCACCCTTTCTTGCCAGAATGCTGCCTGGCCCCATCTGATAAGGAAACGATGGGATAGAGGTCAGAATTCTTGCTTCCCAGACAAAATGAAAGGATACAATGGGAAATTACTGCACACCATGAGCAGCGGCATGATCTCACAAGAACCAGAGCAGATTTTGCTACAACCTTCCCATTTGTAAAGAAAAAATAGCAAAAATGAAATTTGAAGAAATCACCTTGCCTTTCTGTTCAACTGTTTTTTGTTTTTTTTTGCTAGAACAGAAGAAAATTGTAAGTGTAAAGGAATGTCAGTTCCTCCCACTTTAGTCTACAAAATAGGTGTTCTCCTATAACTGTTATTTGAATCGTCTAACTGCTTCATGAGCGTTAGAATTGTTAATACCAAAACATCTCTTGGAAACTTTCACACAGGGAAAAGAAAAACCACCTAGATCTTGGATCACAAGGGGCTAGATCAACTACAGTATTGATTTACCAGAACTAAAGGGAGCTCTTCTCTGGCAGATGTAGGATTAGCCTTCCCCTAATTTTAATACTAGGACTATAAATTCCCACATTGCTGGTTGAGAAATGAGGAATTTCCTGACAGAACAATTAAATCAATGGACAGCTTGCCTCTGGGAGGAGTTATGGGTGCTCCATCGCTGGAGGTTTTCAGGAAAAGATTGGACAGCCATTTGTCTGGGATAAGGACTCCTGCTTTGGGCAAGGGGTTGTACTAGAAGACCTCCAATGTCCCTTCCAGCCCTATGAGTCTATAAGTCTAAATCCAGGATGCCTTGATTTACGAAGCTTGAAGCTGACTTATAAGCAGATGGCCAAATGACTAATCACTGAAGCAGAAGGATCCACCATTCCCATGTGATCCTGTACCTGTAGCACCTCCCATCACTCATTCTGGCAGGGCCCCTCCACATGGACATAAGAGGGTCCCCATTGGAGTAATGACATAGATGGTAGGATCTTCAGAATGTCTTGTGCCTTGGAACCTAAACAAGAGGTTGTTTCAGAAGCTGAGATGGAATTCAAGGGGGGCGGGGAATAGAGAAAGGATAACTGCAAACAATTGAACGAAATTGAGAACCAGAGCCTACAGCTAGTGCTCAACTTATAACTAATTTGGACCAGAATTTCCCTTAAGTTTAAGGCAGTTAAGTCGCACCCAGTTTTATGACCTTTTTTGCCATGGGTATGTGAATCACTGCATCTTAACTGAATTATGCAGGTGTTAAGCAAATCTAGCTTCCCCTGACTTTGTGTGCTGGAAGACAGCTGGGAAGGTCACTAACGGCAATCATGTGACCCAAGAATGCTGCAATCTGGTAAATACATGCCAGTTGCCAAGCACTCAAATTTTGATCACGTGACTGTGGGGATACCATTACGGTTGTAAGCGTGAGGACAGGTTGCAACTCACTTTTTTCAGTACCGTTGTAATTTCGAATTGCCATTAATCAATTGGTTCTAAGTTGTCCTTCTACCCAATGACAGGACTAATTTTTTGTTAACTGGAAAAAGGCAGCTCCTCATTGGGGTAGTGGAGAAAGCAGACACTTTGCTCAAGTTCTGCAGAGGGACAAGAAAAAGAGGCACTTCCAATGTTTAAATAGATTTTTATTTCAAGAGGTCTGTGAGTCAGATGTCCCTGCTCTGGAGACATTTTGATGTTTTGGCCGCAGACCGGGAGTATCGTTCACCAGAAGAAGCTGGATTTCACATACAAAGATGGGGATGTGTGAGAGAAGAGAATACACCAGAACCTCTAGGTTTTCCACAGCAAGACAAAGATTTACACCTTTCTCTTACAAAAAAAGCTGGCAAAAGTGACGGGAGGGTGAGGGTAGGAAGGGGAACAGGTGAAAAACAGTCAGCAGACATCACAGTAGCCCAGGCACAATATAGCAACAAGAGCAGACTGTGTAACCAAGCCTCTGGTTTTTAATAAGCATGGTTGGAAACGAAGAGAGACTCGCTGGCAGCTGCTCCTGTTTGGCCAGATGAAACATATTTACCTTGGCAGGCAAGGCTGTTGGCCTGTAAGGGGGAAAAAGTCATTGTGAGAGAAATAGAACTTGTCCCAGGTCAAAAGCAGAATAGCACATTGCTTCACTTTGCCTGCTTTACTGAGCTCATGGACAGCCACAGCAGAAACTGAGGTTAGCTATTGAAGTAAAGTCCTTTCTCTTGCTGAGAGGAGACACAGAACTGCAAGGAATCTAACTTTCCCACCAAACCTCTTTTGTGGCAGAATTGCTGGCAAATACAAGACCACTCCCACTTTCAATCTCTTTCCAAAAGGCTCTTGGGTAAGTGTGACCACCAGAATGATACAGCAATAGCACTTACCGTATTTTTCGGAGTATAAGACGCACCGGAGTATAAGACGCAGCTTAGTTTTTGGGGAGGAAAATAGGGGGAAAAATCTGCCTACCAGGTATTCATCTGGTTAGTGTCTTTAGTCTGGTCAGTTTCAGCACATTAGTTTGCTGGTTTTTTATCCCCTGCTTGGGGATAAAAAACAGCTTCTAAGGCACAGCTGAGAGGAAGCAGCAATGAGAAAAGCAGGCAAAGCACGGGAGATTGCTTCACTCGGCTAGCGCCTAGGTTAGGGCTGGAAAAAAGCTTCTAAAGAACAGCTGAGAGTCAGATTGCTTCACTCACTAGTGTGCCTCCTTAGGGCTGAAAAAAAGGTTCAAAAAAGCTACATTTTCAGCCTGTTTTTTTGGGGGCGGGAAGGTGCATCTTATACTCCGAAAAATACGATAGATTTATATACTGCTCCATAATGCTTTATAGCACTCTCAGGGCCATTTACAATATCAGCATTATTTGCATATTTCCCCCAACAATCTGGGTCATTTTACTGAATTTGGAAGGCTCAGTCAATTTTGAGCCCATCAGGATCAAACTCCAGGCTATGAGTAGACTTTACCTGCGATGCTGCATTCTAAGCACTGCACTACCAGGACTCTTGTGATATGCAACATCACAAATCATTCCCACTAAAGTTGTTTCACTATTCTGCTTTTTCACTTAATCTTCTTGCCTCATCTTAATTAAAAAGTATATCTAAAACTCTGTATGCTTAACTTTTGGGGAAATTGAATAATTTTAACTCTCTCATTCATGAATTACTTATACTTTTCAGCAATCAAGACAACCCTTTGCTAAACCCTGCTAGATGAAACCTACCAAAGCACGCTTGACATATTCCTCCTGAGCATTCTTCATGTTTTCTTTCTTGCCACTCCAAGCCTTCAGGGCAGAAGCTTGCAGGGCACGGCCATAAGAGAAGGTCAAGGCCCATGGCTTGTGCAGAGGGCACTTATTGATGGCATTCAAATTGATGGAAGCCTCTTCTTCACTCTGACCTCCAGACAGGAAGGTGACTCCTGTGACCACAAGAAGAATGTGAGTAAGCCAGGCAGAACCAAACATGGATTTAAGGTCTATGAAAAATAGCTTTAAGAAGAATTGTTTTTATGGGGGAAATTCAGCATTGAGAAATCCAGGAGAAATTCAAGGATTCAAGCACTCTATCTTCAGAAATTAAAGTGTACTCTGGCCCTTTAAGATTTTTTTTTTATTATTATTATTATTATTATTATTATTATTATTATTATTATTATTATTATTTATTGAATTTGTATACCGCCCTACTCCCGAAGGACTCAGGGCGGTGAACAGTCAAATAAAATACATATAATACAAATGTTAAAAAACCATTAAAATACAATTAAATAATTGGCCCGGAAAACGAAATTTAAAACACCCCAAATTCATAAGACAAATTTAAAATTTAAAAATTTTAAAAGTTTTAAAAAACAGTTTAAAAGAGAGGTTAGGCCAGGCCGGCCTGCTGGAAAAGAAATGTTTTGATGGCACAGCGGAAAGCACGCAGGTCCGGGATCCTCCGTATCTCCGGGGGGAGCTCGTTCCAGATGGTGGGTGCCCCCACAGAGAAGGCTCTCCCCCTGGGGGCCGCCAGTTGACATTGTTTGGCTGACGGCACCCTGAGGAGCCCCTCTCTATGGGAGCGTACTGGTCGGTGAGAGGCTACTGGTGGCAGAAGGTGGTCTCGTAGATACTCGTAGATAATGGTTCCAGTTATATGGATGTAGTGCATCTTGACAAAATGGGGAAGTTCCCAAGTTGTAAAGGGGGAATACATTACTACAGGACTCCAGTAGCAAATGAACCACTTCCACTCTTTGCGTGGTATAAAATATCATCAATAATCTCACAGGTCAGCTTTCTGGATGTGTAAGATCTGCAATTTCCGGAGTTCCAGCCCCACAGTCCCAACACAACTGAAGAACCCCAGAATGAAGAAACTAACATATTAATAACTTTTGTTATTATAAAGTGCAACAGCGAAACCCAAAAGCACACAAGTAATCTTCTATGGCTGTGCATGTGTCTACATAACCCGCTTTGGGATTTGAAGCAGGCAGAAAATTGGGGTGTTAGAAGTTTGATTTCTCTTACCAGGCACTGCTGGAGGGACAGTGCGGCGCAGGGCAGTCACAGTGGCAAAAGCAATTTCCTCAGCTGCGTATTTGGTGGTACAGGCGTGGCCAGGTGTCACCATGTTTGGTTTCAGCAGGGTCCCCTCCAGGTAGATATGATGGTCACTTAAGGCCTTGTACACAGCAGCCAGAACCTGTTCGTAGAGTAAATCAAGGGAAGATATAATTTGTAAGCTTTCCATTGTCAAAAGAATTCTCAGTTGCATTAGGAGCCTCCTTTTCCACAGTTACAAGGCATGAAAAAGTATTTTCCATCCATACCCACTGTACCCCATTGAGGAGCCCCCTCATCCTCACTGTCTTGCTCCCTTCGGAGTCTGAATCTGCGGGGGAAGATGAGCTGGAAGAAGAGCTAAGAGAGATCAAGAGGGGAGCTCTGTTGGCCTTGTAGGAAACTGGGGAAGGGCAGAGTCAGTCCAGGCAAGGCTTTTCAGGATTAGAAAGACTTGCAGACAGGGAGGAGGAGGAGAGACAGAGCTCAGGTGAAGAGCAAGGACCACCCCCTCCTGATCCTATAGCACGGAGAGAAGAGAGAAGGTAAGACCAACGCAGACTGAGCCGGCTATGAGGGAGGAGAGTGCCCCGCCCATTCACAAGGCACACCTGAGGACTGAGATGTAAGGAAGTGCCGGTGGGAGGGGCATTTGTCGGAAACAAGCATTGAATCTGTGGAGCCTTGTGTGTACTTGCCGATGCCTGGAGATTACTATGCTCTGTCTTGTGGGGCTTGCCTGGTTTGCCTGCTTCACTGAACTTTTTGCTCTGGTTACTGTTTAGCTAACCTTGCTTATTGGACTGCTGGCCCTGGTTACTATTTGGCTAACCTTGCTTACTGGACTACTTGCAGCCAGAGGCTGCTGAAGGTGCGTGTGAGAGCTTTGCTCCAGGACTTGTAGTAAACACGGGGAGGTTTGGGGACAAAGTTGGAGCAATAAAGGGGAGTTAGACCTGTTCTCTGGCCGTGTTGCTTTCGTGCCACATCCCGGGTCATCACACTCACCTTCTCTGTCACATACTGGCAGCGTTTGAGATCATGGTCACCATCAGGAAGGATTTCTGGTTCCACAATAGGAACAATTCCATTCTGCAGTTCAGGGAAAGGAGAGCCATCAATGATTAGAACCCCAAATTGACAATGCACAAAATTTTTAAAAATCCCATTTCAGAAACTAATGCAACCCCTTTTCAAATCACAGGTTGTGTTCAATTTTGGAATAGTGTGCAGCACTATACAAACTGCCAGTTGCTTCCTAAGCACTTTTTAAGGTGCTGGCGTTAATCCTAAATGGCTGAGGGCTTCACTATCTGAAGGGCTTCCCCCTTCTTCTCACAAATCTATTGGCCATTAAGAACTTCATGCTGTTCCTTTGTGTCCTCTCTGTTGGAGAGACTGCAGCCACGTTGCTCTTGAGAAACTTGTTTGCCCACCCCCCTCACATTATTTAGAAAATCACTAGCTTTTTAAACCATCACAAAAAAGTGGTCCCCAACTCCCGGGCTGCAGCCCACTACCAGGCCTTCAGCTGTTCGGAACTTGGCGGCGGAAGTGGCAGGTGAGCGAGTATGCACATCCCCACTTGTGCAAGTAGTGGGTGAATGCATGCGCACGCTCCATTTGCCTGCAGTGGGCACATGTGCCTGCCACTCACATGGAACCATCCCCTCTCCCCCACCGCCATTCCGCAAAGCTGGAAAGGTTGGGGAACTGTGAGTTACGTGACCAATCTGTTTTCCACTGTCACAACTACAATCATGGAGGGAGACTCTACTATGGTCATAAGTCAAGAACTACCTAGCTTTCAATTACACACTGATTTTCAAATTACCAGTTCTTCTTAGCTCCTTTGACATCTTGCCCAAGCAAAGTTAGGATATAAATTTAATAAAACTAATATGATCATTCCCCATGGGTTCCCTTTTCTCTTCTTCATATTAAAATTACAGATAGATGGCTATTTTTGGAGAAACCTGAAATGTGGGGGTTTAGAGATTATAACCCCTGCTGTAAACAACCATATATTTTCAGGAGAAAAAAAACAACCCAAATTCTTATTCCTTTCCAATCTGTCCATGCTGTCTGTGAGATTGTAAGTAGTGAAGCATATGTTTGGGGATGTTTATTGAAGTACGCCCAGGGAAAATTTACAATCACGTATCTAACTCCAGCCACCAGCAAAATAAGGACATTGCATGTCCTTGCAAAATTGCCCAGAGCCATTTCTGTCGATAGATCACAAAATAGCAATTTCAACACCACCCTCTTGAGACATACTTGGCAGCTAAATGATGACATTAATTTAAGGAAATTAATTTCATTGTTGAAGCAAAAAAAGTGGCCGCTATCCAACGACGGCCAGGATTCCTCTCCTAATGTCGCTGTCGGCCCACCTGCTGACAGATGCTGGCGTAACGAGCAAGCACATTGGCATTCTCAATGATGGCCAGGTGGGAAGGGGTGGTGAGAGTGATCTTCAAGACACAGCGCCACTTGGCAAAGTCAGCACCATCCTTCTTGTACTGGGCACAGCGTTCAGACAAGCCATCCAGACCTACAAAGTTAGAGATTATAAGAATGAACTTCTTTGAATGCCTCAACTTGAACCTTCAATTGCTACATGAATCCAGGTTTAGTCCATTATGTCGGCTACCTCTTATAATCTGCTCACACAGATTTACTCACCCTGGGTGGTGGTCTCTCCATTAGTTCCTGCAAGAGGCACAACACCTTTGTCAACCTGCACGGAGGGAAGAAAGGAAGAATATCTGTTAAACTGATGACCAATTTTTCCATTCTCATCAATACACCCCTATGGTAGTTTTCAAGAGTGATTAGGGCAGAAATATAAAAATTCCCTTTTCACCCCTATGGGTGGTCTGCTGTGTCTTCTTCAGTCTTGGGTTCTCTACCAGAGCCCTGGGAGTTTGAAGGTTCTTCACAGAAACTTAGCTGTTCCTAGCACTTCACTCTTCTGGACAGAGAACTATGATGTTCCTGGAATCTGTTGGAGCCACTCTCCCAGCTTAGGAATCACAGTCCTGAGTGCTCCTACCACCACTGGAACCACTTTGGCCTTTACATTTCACAGCCTCTCTAGTTCATCCTTCAGGTCCAACTTCTCATATATGTAATCCTTAATTTATGACCTGTGACTTAGTGACCATTCAAATTTACAACAAACCTACCTTGGGGCTTACTACCTGAATTTGAAGTTCTGATAGTACCTCCTCCTGCAGTTATATGACCAAACTTAAGGTGCTTAGCAACATAAAAGCACCACTCTTGAATATGTTACGGTTGTCATTCTCCTGTTTCAATAGCAAAACTTCATAGCCACACTTTCTCTCCTCCCTTGTTGGTATCCCATTAAACACATTAAAAAGATTCCAAGGGTTTAGTCTGTGTATCTAAAAAGCTTCCTGTCCATCATTAAACTGGGAAAAAGGGGAATTATGTTCAGTATAATCATAAAATGCAGTATTCCTACACAGAATGCTTCTTCAGAGACAATATCTAGGTATGAGAGAGACTATCTAAACCCATTTTCTCCAATCCAGTGGCTTCATATATCTTGGATTACGACTCCAATCAGCTCCATCCAAAGAGTTCAATGGTGACAATGAATATTAGCATCCATCACCATTTTTCTTATGCGGTTTAATAAAAGAAAATTAGGTATGGGTGAAATCAAACGTTCTGTTCCTCGCATTATGTTCCAGATTTGTTCAGACCATTCCATTCCAATTTTAGGTTTTGCAAACCCTTAATTAAAACCCAACAGATGCTTACCTTGATGCCAACCAGGGCACCTTTGTCCTTAATGACCTTTGTGAAGACACACCCATCATCAGCTTTTTGGTACATGGTCTCATGGAAAAGGATCACACCACCAATGCAAGGGTTGACACGGTCATCTGCAGTGAAGAGCAGTTGCCTATAGAAGCGGCGGTTTTCTTCTGTGTTTTCAGTGCCAATGGATTGCAGGCGTTTTGCAATACTGCCTAAGAGGCAAAACACAAAGCAGATATTTGTGTCAAATGCTCAAGTTGAGGCCTGCAAGCCTTTCATAGTCCTGCCTCATTTTTTCCCACTGCCTCCCCAACCCCTCTCAGTTTTACCCCTTTGGCTCTTACCAGTAGACTCATCAGCTGCTAGGATGCCTTTGCCAGTTGCCACAATGCGGAGAGCATTTTCTGACAGCTCCTTCTTCTGCTCTGGAGTCAAGGCTGGGTATTGGTGAGGCATCTTGAATGACTAAAGTAGAGAAAGGCAGGAAGTGTTAATGGCTTGGCAACAAGATCCTGTGGGATAGGGGTACTCAAACAACGGCCCGCGGGCCGGATACGGCCCACCCAAGCCATTAATCCAGCCCGCGGGGGACCTGGAGGCTGCCCCGCCCACCTTACCCCACCCACCCAACGGCACCCACCCTTTAGCCGAGCGCAGGACTTACCTTAGCAAGCCCTGCGGGCTTGAACTGGAAGGTAAGGCCAGCAGAGTGCTTCTGGGGAGGCGGGAGAGAAAAACGGGCTGCGCGGAGCTCCTGGGAGGCCTTCGCGCACCTCGTTTATGGCCGGCAGAGTGCTTCTGGGGAGGCGGGAGAGAAAAACGGGCTGCGCGGAGCTCCTGGGAGGCCTTCTCGCACCTCGTTTATGGCCGGCAGAGTGCTTGTGGGGACGAGGGAAGGAAAAACGAGCTGCGCGGAGCTCCCAGGAGGCCTTCGCGCACCTCGTTTATGGCTGGCAGAGTGCTTGTGGGGACGAGGGAAGGAAAAACGGGCCGTGCGGAGCTCCCAGGAGGCCTTCTCACACCTCATTTATGGCCAGCAGAGTGCTCCTGGGGATTGGGGAGGGGAAAACGGGACCAGGAGTCCTCCGAGGGACCCATTTTTGCCCTCCCCCACCCCCAGAAGCACTCTGCCAGCCAATAAAGGGACGCGCCTTTCACTGAGGAAAGAGCTTGAAGATTTACCAGACTTCAGTCCACCGTCGCTCCGCTGAGGGGGGGAGCCGAAGGGTCCCAATGGGAGAGGCTGCACCTGCCACGTAATTATGCATTGCTTCCAAGAGTTGCGCTTAGTGCCAGGTACCTGCGCTTTCAATTCATCCTGGGTGAAGCAGAGGAGAAACAGAAAGGGGCGGGAGGCCTAAGAGCACGCAGAGCCCCCGAGCGGTGCTCTCCCCAGCGGCCAGACTTGCACGGAAGTGGCACATCCCGCAGTCCTGGGCTGGATGTCAAGCCCGAGGCAGAGGAATGGCGAGCGGGCGGCCCTCAGGGGAAATCACCACCATGGTACTAAGCGCGATTCTTGGAATAGATGCATAATTACGCGTCAGGTACAACCTCTCTGTTGGGACCCTTCGGCTTTTTCCCCTTTGGCGGAGCGACGGTGGCAAATATTTGAGCTCTTTCCTCGGTTGGTAGCTCTCTTGCCCTACAAGGCAGCCACCTTTCGCTTCCGGGCCCAATGGTGTCAGCTGCTCCGAACGAGCCTTCCTTCCGACAGCCCCGCGGTGGGAGGGCTGAGCGAGTGATGCAACGCTGGGAGCAGAGCGCGGTTTAGCCTCCTGGGAGAGGCACCTCCCGTCCCCACCCTCAGTCCAATGGCAGCCGCGGGGACTCATGCATTGGGCGGCTGTGGTGTCCCTCTGCCTCTGCTTCTTAGTTCAGGCTTCCTCTGTCCCCAGACTCAGGGCGGGGATCAACCAACACGCTCAAAGTGGGCAAGCCGCTGGCCTGAAAGAGGCTCCTGCAAGCCGGCGGGTACCTGTTGGCAAAGCAGGGCTGGCGAGACACGAGACAGGGAGCGGGCGCTGCAACAGCCACCCCTGCCGCCTTCTTCCCCTCCTGCCTCTGGCGCTTGGCTGCCCGCCCTTCTCCCACTTGGCGCTTGGCAGTTACGGGGCTGTGGCTGGCGAGGCTGCCTGCCCACCAAAGGAGGATGGTTGTCTCCACCCCTGGAGAGGGAGGCAGGAAGGGCTGGCTGGGTGACGGATCAGCGCCGCTGAGCTCCCACCTTGGGGCTTTGCCAGATCTGCTCCGAGTGATGCCTGCCTGGCCCGAACCTGCCTGCCAGACGCGGGAAGCCCTTGCCCGAACCTGTTGCATGCATTCGGCACATGCGGAGGAAGCTCCGGGGCAGCCAGTGATATCCCAAAAGCAGATTGAGACTGCCACAATGCAAATAGAATAGAATGGAATGGAATGGAAATGGGAGAGAATGGAATAGGGATGGGATGCAATAGCAATAGGATGGAATGGGAATGGGAATGGGAATGGGAATAGGAATAGGAATAGGAATAGGAATAGGAATAGGAATAGGAATAGGAATAGGAATAGGAATAGGAATAGGAATAGGAATGGAATTCAGTAAGGTTTCTCTTCCCCACCCCCTTTGCTCTTCTAGCACACTTTTCTTTCCTGAGAGAGAAATGAGAGTGATGAGAGAGAGACTTGTTGATTGTAACCTCCTTGGGGCTGAGAAGAATTGCTGAAAAACTGAGTTTTCTGAAGTGGATCACTAGACTCGTAAACAAAAAATGATCTAGTAAAAAGAAAAGTCAAACAAAAGCAAATAAAACACCCCCAGGAGGAAAACAAATTAAAGTTTAATTTGTGTGTATCATTTAATGGACTGCTAAATTGGCAAAATGGACTGATAAATTGGCCACGCCCACCCAGCCGCATGACCACCCAGCCACGCCCACCCACCCAGTCCGGCCCCAACAGTCTGAGGGACCGTGAAGTGGCCCCCTGTTCAAAAAGTTTGAGGCTGTATTGTTAAAAATTGATCCAGCAGACGTGGTTTATAAAATAGACAAAATTTACAGAGTGAACTCATGGGTGGCTAGACAAAGAAAATTGCCCAGAGATGTGGTGATATATTTTACTGACAGAAGAATAAGAAATGATATTTTGCAAAGATCCTTTCTTTCCTCTGTGCAAGTGGAGGGAGCTCAAATTGGAATCTACAAGGAATTACCACCTAAGATGTTAAAAGATCGAAAAGAATATAGGTTTCTAGTGAATGAATTGCAAAAGCAAGAAATACCATTCCGGTGGGATGCCCCAACTGGTATAATTTTGAAATATAATGGAGAGAGCCATCGATTGAATACTTTTCAGAAGGCGGAATATTTTTATTATAATATTCTTAAAGAAAGATCATCATCCCCACGTACATCTACAATGTTGGAGACAAAAAGTGATAAGGAAAAGCAACCTCAGCATGAGAGGGAACAACAGTCCAAGCAGATGGAATTAGTGGAAATGCAGGGAGCTGTTGGAGGAGGAGGTTTTATGGAGGAATCCCTGTTAGAATCTTCACCAATTTTGTCAACAAGAGATGCTGCTTTGGATCTAGCTCGGATCCCTGAAGTTAAGGACCAGCGCATAACTCGTGCAATTTCTAAGCAAATAAAAGAAAAACAACAACAAGAAAGTCAACATAAAAGGGGAGCTAAAAGCACCACACAAAGTGAAGCCATGGGGGGAGCGAGGCCGAAGACCTCAGAAGAAGCGAGGCAAGGCAGCTCATCGCTTCAGAAAGGTCAAGATGACAATTAGGCTTTTATCTTGGAATGTTAACGGATTAAATTCACCACAAAAAAGGAAGAAGTTATTTACATATCTGAGACAATTTAATAATGACATAATTTGTCTACAAGAAACTCATATTCGAACTCAAGATCATAAATACTTGATAAACTCTAAATTAGGAACACATTTTATAGCTTCAACTTCGGAAAAAAAGAATGGTGTGGTTATTTATGTAAATAAAAGATTGTCTGCTAAAATTATAGAAGCAGATGAAGGTGGTAGGTTTATTGCAATTGAATTGCATACGGCAAATGGTCAAATTCTTTTGATTGGAATTTATGCTCCGAACCAACAACAGGATCATTTTTATAAGACTTTACATAATAAAATATTGCAATGGGATTACAGATCTATTTTAATAATGGGAGACTGGAATGGAGTAATTGATTCTAAACTAGATAAAAAGAGTTTGGCGAAAGTAAGGATTAGACTACCACAGACTTTTTTTGATATGAAAGAAGATTTGGAATTAAAAGATATTTGGAGAATTTACAACCCAAAAGAATTGGACTATACTTTTTTCTCTGATAGACATAGATCTTTTTCCAGGATTGATTTTATCTTGTTATCAGACGATTTACTTGTTAAAACAAAAAGAACAAAGATATTTCCAAGAACTTTAACCGATCATAGTTCTGTATGGATAGAAATTGAGATGGGAAAGACTGAGAGAAGGTCATGGAGATTAAATGAAAATTTGTTTAGATATGAAAAAAATATAACAGAACTTAAAAAACAGATGAAAGAATTCTTTGAGATGAACTTGAATAAGGGCACCCCAATTGAAATTGTATGGGATGCGAGTAAAGCGTATATGAGAGGGGTACTCATTTATATGAACTCTAAACACAAACAGAATCGACAAAAGAAAAGATCCGAATTGGAAGTAGAAATAAAGAATAAGGAACAGCTACTCATTAAAAACCCAACAGATGAAAGAATATCTGGTGCTATAAAACTTTTGAAAGATCAATTTCAAATGCTCTTGGCGGAGCAAGCTGCAACAAATTTACAATATGCGAAACATAATACGTTTTGTAATGCTAATAAACCGGGAAGATGGTTGGCCTACACTTTAAGGAAGAAGCAGAGCTTATGGACTATTGAGAGTATTGATATTGGAGGGAAAGAAATTTTTCAACAAAAACTGATTAAAGAAGTTTTCGTAGACTATTATACTAAATTATATGCTAAAGATGATATACAGAATGGACTTATAGAAAAATATCTAGAAGAGAAAAGAGTTTCAAAAATTACTAGCCAACAAAAAGAAAGAATGAACTATCCTATAACAGTTGAGGAAATAATCGCAGCAATTAAACAACTGAAAACAGCTAAAGCTCCTGGAACAGATGGATTGACTGCAGTGTATTATAAAACTTTACAAGCAGAAATGGTGGAACAACTTAGAGATTTATTTTGCAATATACAACAAGGGGGTAAAATACCCCCATCATGGAAATCAGCATATATCACTTTGATACCAAAAGAACAAGTAGGTCCTAAAAAACCGGAAAATTACAGACCAATATCTCTTTTAAATAATGACTATAAAATTTATGCAAAAGTATTAGCCAACAGACTGATGCCAGTAATCCAAGAGGTGATTCATGATGACCAAGCGGGATTTATAGAAGGCAGATACATGAAGGACAATGTAAGGCAAGTTATAGATTTATTGGAATATCTTGAGAAGAATAAACAGATCTCTGCAGTGCTGGTTTTTTTGGATGCGGAGAAGGCCTTTGATAGAGTGGACTGGAATTTTCTACTAAAGACTTTAAGAAAAATGGGATTTGGAGACCAATTTATACAGGCGGTCTCAGCAATTTACCAAGAACAAAAGGCACAGATTATTATTAATGGAAGTTTGACATCAGAGTTTAATATTGAAAAAGGGACCAGACAAGGCTGTCCGTTATCCCCATTGTTATTTATTTTAACACTAGAAGTCTTGTTGAACACAATACGGGATTCGAATAATTTGAAAGGTATAGTGATAAG
This sequence comes from Pituophis catenifer annectens, assembly GCF_029215685.1. NCBI lineage: Eukaryota > Metazoa > Chordata > Lepidosauria > Squamata > Colubridae > Pituophis > Pituophis catenifer. Next base: position 92,102,452 of record NW_027256885.1, on the reverse strand, counting down.
GCAAGAGGATTACAGAATAAGGGCATTTGCAGATGATCTGGTTGTTACCCTAACACAGCCGATGGAATCAATAATCCAGATGAAAGACATTATACAAGATTATGGTATAGTATCAGGTTTTAGATTGAATCAGAAAAAAACTAAGATGATAGTTAAAAATATGACACAAGATCGACGACATGAATTTCAAAATAAGGCAGGTTTTGAGATTGTACCAAAGGTTAAATATCTAGGAGTTCAGGTTGCAGAATCAAACATTAAATTGTTTCAAAATAACTATGAAGTACTGTGGCGAGTTGTACAGAAAGATATGGAGATGTGGAAAAAACTGCAGCTGTCTTTACTTGGGAGAATAGCAGCAGTTAAGATGAATATTTTGCCAAGATTTCTTTTTTTGTTTCAAATGATTCCGGTGCTTAAAAGTGACAAACAATTGAAAGTTTGGCAAACTGGAGTGAATAAGTTTGTCTGGAACGAGAAAAAACCGAGAGTGAAATTGAAAATTATGCAAGATGTTCCAGAAAGGGGAGGTCTTAAACTTCCAAACCTACAGTTATATTATGAAGCAGCAGCGTTAACTTCAGCAAGTGATTGGTTTGGAAGGAAAAAGACTGGAATATTGAATATAGAAAGTTTTGACCTTGAATTTGGATGGCATGCTTATTTATTCTATGACAACAAAGTGGATAAAGTATTCAAAAGCCATATACTTAGAGATTCTTTGATGAGAGTTTGGAAGAAGCACCGATTCAAATGGGATTATAAAATACCGTTATGGCTGGATCTTGGTCATATTATGTGGAATATAAATATAATGTCACTCGGGGGGTTTTTATACAAAGAGGTTCTTTTTACAGATGCGGGCAGATGGCAGTTGAAGACTTTACAGACACTGTTGGACGAAGGGATTAATTTAACTTGGTTTCAATATAATCAACTACAATTGAGATGGAAAGAGGACCAAAAATTTGGTATTATGTTGCATGAGGAAGAACTGGTTAGACATATAAAAGAGAAAGGTCCAATGCATATTAAAAGACTTTATAATGTTTTGTTAGAAAGGGACTCAGAAACTGAACTAGTTAAAGATTGTATGATTAAGTGGGCACAAAATTTTGAAGAACCAGTGATGTTGGAAACATGGGAAAAAATTTGGGTTCAGAATGTTAAATTTACACAGTCGCAGAATTTGAGGGAAAATTTTTACAAAATGTTTTATAGATGGCATTTAGATCCTAAGAAATTGTCGTGTATGTACCCTAATGTTCAGCCAAAATGTTGGAGGTGTGATTGCACAGATGCTACATATTATCATATTTGGTGGACCTGTAAGAAAGTTAAGGCTTTTTGGATAAAAATTTGGTGGGTCATGCAGAATGTTTTGAAGAAAAAAATTCAATTTTTTCCACAATTGTTTCTTTTGGGTATAGTTAAGGGTTTTACAGTGGATGAAACAAAATTGATTTTGTATATGATTACAGCAGCGAGATTGTTGATAGGTAAATATTGGAAAAATGAAGCTTTGCCTACTGTTCAAGAATGGACTTTGAAGATGGCCAGTTTCGCTGAGATGGCGAAGATTTCAGCATACTTAAAAGACCGCTCGCAAGAGACTTATGAATGTGAATGGAAAAAGTGGATAGATTATGTGCAGAACAAATATCAAACTAGGAAGTATCAAATAGCTTTTTATTGATAGTATTATATTATATTATACTAAGATAGAAATATTTGAACTATGTGAAGATGAAAAATGATATGGGGGTTGGGGGGGTTTAGAGTTCAAGGTTTTTTTTTTATATAAAGGGGATAATGATGGGGTACACTCTATGGAAGTCCGGGGGGGAGGGGAGGGTTAGGGGGGGTTAGGGAGGGGGGGTTTGGGGAGTTTGGGGTGGGTTAGGGGGGTGAAAATGGGGTGAAAATGTAATGGTAAAACTTTTACAATAAAAAAAAAAAAAAAAAGTTTGAGGACCCCTGCTGTAGGATGATCAGCAGGGGGACCCAGGTGCTCTTCTGAATTCCCAAAAGCATAGCAGTAGCAAGTTTTAAGCCCCAAATTATAACTCAAGATACATTTGGGCGGGGGGATACAAAGTTTTTCTGTGCTTTATCAATTCCTGCACTACACACATGCTTGGGAGCCTTAATCTCGTCCTTCCCAATTCTGAGACTTTATAGGTAGGTTGGTATGCAAGCCTATCATTGTTAGCCAGCGGAAGCCCAGGATAACAATCGTAGTGTGATACATCTGAAGGGTTTCCTAATTAGGGTGTAGGAAGTTAGCATCCACCCCTCTCCTAGAAGAATGAAATATTTTAGGAAATATTAAAAAGGCAGAATATATTTCCCTGGATGAGAAATGGAGAAACATGTTTTAAAGACAAAGCAGCTCCCACCTTCCTGCCCCCCTACCTTTGTCAATGGACCATCATCTGCAACACAATAGGACCCATCTAGCAACAGAAACTCACCACATGGCGAGGCGGGGCTGGGGTCGCGATGGAACGACGGGAAGTTTCGGGGCTCCGAAACCACCGCCGATATCTCCACCGCTGGATGGTCCAATTTGGACCTCACTGTCCTGCTGAGACAGTGATAGAGAAGGGCACATCCTGCTGATCCCAGGGACACCACAAAGTCCCTGGTTGATCCAGGAGAAGCTCTTTTTTCCAGCGCTGAAGAGGCAGCCATTAAGCTGCTGAAGTTGGGACAGCTCCGAACGGAAGAGAATGAGTGAAAGTGTTACGATCTGGTGAGAGGCTTTTTAAACCTGGATTTTAAGAACACCCTGAAGAGCAAATGCAACTAGAATTAAATACAGAAGTAAAATAGCGGCGGAATTGGGCTTGAATTTAAGTTAATTCTCCTAAAATACAAACTATTTTCATGTGTGGATGCCAGTGGAAAGTTTTATTTTAATTTGGACTGGACTGGATTGAAAGGAGATTCGCTTTTTCATTTGTTTAAATACTAAACTCTTGATGCATTTTGAGTTTATAAATTTTGGAATTAGCTTTGTCATTTTTGTTTTTGGTTGACTTTTACTTTTTAATTCTCTTTTTGTTTGATTGTTAATTGGAAATAGAACAAGGAGAAGTGGAAGAAATAAGAGACATTGTCATCTAGTGGACTGAAACATTGTATTTTTCTTTGTTTTTTTTTAACTGAGGGGAAATGAAAGAAAGTAGCAACTGTGCTATTTTTCAAGGTCAATGGGCCAGCTCATAGATAAAATTTAAAAGAGCATCAAAGAGTGTCTACAAGATTGTTTATACAGGTGCTCTGCTGGGAAAAACATTGCTGAAAGGTGATTAAAACTGAAAAGAAGAAGATAACAGCGACTTTGGAAAAGAGAGCTGTTAAATTAAGTGTGGCACAGGAAAGAGACTTTGAATGTTACACAGTTGTGGACTTTTAATTTAGACAGAAAGCCTTCCCCTTTCTATTTTAACTTTTCCACTTCTCCAATATTTTTATTTTCAAATTGTTGGAATATATCTATCTATCTATCTATCTATCTATCTATCTATCTATCTATCTATCTATCTATCTATCTATCTATCTAGCCAGGTTTTACCTACGTAAACTAAGTTGTTTTGCAGCTCTGGTTGTGTGAAATCTCATTCACAAGCTTCAGGGCTTTTTTTCTGTTGACAAACTGCAACTCTGTGTCTCCCAGAGAGCAACACAGAGTTGCAGTTTGTCAACAGAAAAAAAGCCCTGAAGCTTGTGAATGAGATTTCACACAACCAGAGCTGCAAAACAACTTAGTTTACGTAGGTAAAACCTGGCTAGAAAGAATATGCATATATATATATATGGATTATTGGATTAGGGCACACAAGAGCCTGAAGAGTTTTTTTTTTCTTTGTTTTTCTTTTTTCTTTTTCCTTTTTCCCTTTTTCTTTTTGGTCTTTTACTGTTTGTTTTTTTTACTTTTTCTTTAATCTCCTGCCGTTTTTAAAAACGGATTAGGGTTGAGAAGAACTTGAAGATACTTTATTCTACTGTTTTGATTTGGATTACCTATAGAAATGAGCAAAAAAGCAGCAGTTGTTAGCTCTGCTGGATCGACCCCTTCTTCATCACCAGCGGGAGGACAACGATCAATTCAGGCAATGATGCAACAAGAAAAGGAGAAAGAACGTGAGACAGAAAAGGATGCGAGGCAATGCAGATGATTTTGCAAGGAATACAAGATATAAAATCAAAAATAGAGAAAACAGATGAAAAAGTGGAGAATATACAACAGATGATGAAGAAATATGAAGATAGACTTGGAAAAATTGAAGAAAAGGAGGAACAAAGAGGCAAAAAATCAGAGACGTGGATAATAGATTAGAAGAAGTTGAACGCGATAGAAGTGGTTTAGGATGGGAGATGGATAAATCAGAATTTTACTTAAGATTTCAAAATGTGGAGGAAGAAAAAGGAGAAAATTTGGCAGAAAAAATGATAGAAATTCTTGCAGGAGCCTTAGAAATTCCTAAAGAAAAAATGTTGGACGGTGTTGACGAGATGGATCGAGTATATACTAGATACGCAATGAGAAATAAACTACCAAGAGAAGTCCATATAAGATTTACCAAAAAGTCAATTAAAACACAAATACTGCAGAATGCAAAAGAGAAAGCATTGCAATACAAGGGTAAGGAAATTACGGTGCTGAAGCAAATACCGAGAAGAGTAAGAGAGTTGAGAAGAGAGTATCAATTTTTAACAAAAATATTGCTCCAGAAAGGAGTGAACTACAGATGGCTGATACCAGAACGATTGGTGTTTACATGGCAAATGCAAAGATTTAAAATAGATTCAATCGATAGAGCTAAAGCATTTTTTGTGGAATATCTAAGAGAAAAAGACGCTGAGCCAAGAAAAGAAGAGACACTGCTCCAACTACAAGAAGAGGATCTAGTGATGATGGAAAAGGAGGGGGGTGCACTAGAGGGTGCAGTAGGAGGTGCCATAGAATATAAAGAACAGTGTGAACTGAGATCCACCAGATCAGCAAAACCCTTATATAAAGTATAAACATGGAGGAGAAAAAATTAATTACAATGAACATAAATGGACTTAATATAGCAACTAAAAGAAGGAAAGTATTCCACAAATTGGAGAAATTAAAAATGGATATAATTTGTTTACAGGAAGTACATATCAAAAAGCAGCATGAATTACTTTTGGTACAGCCTAAACTAGGGAAATTATTTGCTTCATTGCCACAATGTAAGAAAAGAGGAGTGGTTTTGTATATCAAAGATACAATACCAACGGAAAAAAATTATGAAGATGGAGAAGGACGAATTCTGATGGTGGAAATGACAGACAACAATAGGAAAATATTGTTAAGAGCGATATATGCTCCTAGTGACAACCAAGAAAATTTTTATAGAAAACTACATATGAAATTAATAGAGCTGGACTATGATAACATCTGTATGATGGGAGACTTCAATGGAATAGTAGATGAGAAAATGGACTATAATACACAAAAGACAATAAAACAAAGTAGAAAAACTTTGCAGAAATCTTTTTTCAAGATGATAGAGGAAATAAACTTAAAAGATATCTGGAGAGAAAGAAATGCAGAAAATAGACAATACACTTTTTATTCTAATAGACATTTATCATGGTCCAGAATAGATATGATATGGTTGACAATGGATTTGACTTCGAACATAGAAGAAATAGCCATAGAGGCTAACACCTGGGCAGTTCATAATCCAATAACAGTGAGATGGAAAGGACAAAGGAGAAGGTCTAGATGGACTCTAAATACTACAATATTAAAAGAAAAGGACTTTCTACAGAAAATGGAGAAAGAATTAGCTTTCTTCTTTAAAGAAAATAGAAAAGAGGATACATCAACGCAGAATCTGTGGGACACTATGAAAGCCTATGCCAGAGGCCTGATCATTGACTATACAAGAAAAAGAAATATTAAAAAAAGACAAGCATATAAAACGTTAGAGGATGATTATAAGAAATTTGAAAAAGAACTGCAGAAGTTCCCACAAAAAAAAAGACATTGAAATGAAAATGGACACAATTAAACATAAAATTGGATTAATAGAGAAAGAAGATTTAGCACAAAAAATCAGGAATGCAAAACAAAAATATTTTGAAGATGCTAATAAACCAGGCAGATGGCTAGCATATAAACTGAAAAAAGAAAGGGACTCAAGGAAAATATCACAATTAATAGATGAACAAGGACAAATTAGATTTGGAAATGAGGAGAAGAAAAACATTGTACAAGACTACTATAAAAAACTATATGAAAAAGAGAAGATAGAAGAGGAAAATATTAAACAATATTTATACAAGGCGAATTTACCCCCGATTCCAAAAGATGTCGAGACGATGCTAGAAGGAAATATAACGATGATGGAATTGACCGAAGCAATCAAAAAACAAAAAAGTGGGAAGGCACCAGGTCCTGATGGACTACCGGCGGAATATTATAGGACTTTACAGGAATCATTGAGTCTCCCATTATTAGAAGTTATGAATGAAGTAATGTTAAAGAAGGAAATACCCAACTCATGGTTAGAAGCATATATTACACTTATTCCAAAAGAGGGTACCGACCTACAACAAGTCAAAAACTATAGGCCTATATCTCTGCTAAATTCATATTATAAAATCTTCGCTACAATATTAGCAGAAAGACTTAAAAGATATTTAAATACATTCGGATCAAAATGGATTTCTGCCAAAAAGGCAGATTAGGGACAATATGAGGATAATTCTAGATACTTTGGAATACTATGAGGTGCACCCAGAAAAGCAAATGGCTTTGATGTTTTTAGATGCACAGAAAGCCTTCGACAATGTGAACTGGCGATTTATGATATTACAATTGAAACAGATGGGCTTTGGAGAGAAATTTGTTCAAGCCATAGAAGCTATATATTACAAACAAACAGCAAAACTAATGATAAATGGAGAGCTGACAGAATTTATTGAAATACAAAAAGGAACGAGACAAGGTTGCCCATTGTCACCATTGTTGTTTGTGCTAACATTAGAAGTACTAAATAGAAATATTAGAGAAGAAAAAGGAATAAAAGGAATGAAAATTCAAAATCAAGAATATAAATTGCAAGCATTTGCGGATGACCTGGTGTTTATCTTGGAAGATCCACTTCAATCTATAAATAGATTGATAGATAAAATAGGAGACTTTGGGAAGGTGGCAGGCCTGAAAATAAAGATAAAACGAAGATTTTGACAAAAAATATGCTAAAAAAACAGAAAGAAGAGTTGGTGGAAGTATCAAGGATGCAGGTCACGAATAAGGTTAAGTATTTGGGGATACATCTGACAGCAAGATGTGGTACTCTTAAGGAGAATAACTATGATAAGCTTAAACAACAGATAGCGACAGATCTGGCAAAATGGGAGAATTTGCAATTATCATTGATAGGGAGAATATCAACTATTAAAATGAATATACTGCCCAGACTCTTATATTTATTTCAGACAATTCCAATTAAGTTGGGGAAAAAATATTTTGAAGATTTAAATAAAATTGTGTTAAAATATATATGGCAGGGTAAAAAGGCAAGGATAAAATTAAAACTGTTGCAAGATGTTAGATTAACAGGTGGTTTTGGTTTGCCAGATTGGGAATTATACTATCAAGCTTGTAATTTGATGTGGATTAAAGAATGGATAACATTAAGGAATATTAGATTGTTGACTTTAGAAGGACATGACTTGTTGGGTTGGCACGCTTTTATATGGTATAAAAGTACAAAAATACAGGGTTATTTTAGAAGGCATATGATACGAGAATCTTTGTTATTAAATTGGGAGAAGATTAAACAATGTCATTACTTAAAAATTCCAGTCTGGTTATCTCCTATTGAAGCAGTCTCACACTCAATAACATTTAGAAAGGAACAAATTGTCAGATATGGTTTAGTTTAGTTTAGTTTAGTTTATTTGATTTGTATACCGCCCTACTCCCGAAGGACTCAGGGCGGTGAACAGCCAACAATAAAATACATAAATACACAAAATTTAAAAACCCGATAAAATCAAATTAAACTTTTTGGCCCAGACAAATTAAAATACCCCAATAATTTAAAAACAGATTAAAATTTACATAGTTAAAAAGGGAAGAGATCAGGCCAAGAATTATTAAATGAAAAGGATGAACTTAAGTTGAAGCAAGAACTAGAAGAACAAGAGATTGAAATGGATTGGTTTTCATATATGCAAATACAGTCTAGATATGATAAAGATTCTAAAATGGAGGGTTTTTATAGTAGCTTGACGAATTTAGATAAAATTTTAACAGGTTCTGATGACTATGTAATTAAGAAATTGTACAGTTACTTATTAGAAGTAAAATTGGCAGAACAAGAAGTTAAGGAAACAATGATTGCATGGGGGGAAAATGTTGGTCATGGGATTGATTTAGAGAAATGGGAAAAACTGTGGTTGCAGAATTATAAAATGACAATGTCAACAGCATATAAGGAGAACTTGTATAAGATGTTTTACAGGTGGCATCTACCCCCGGCGAGAATAGCCAGAATGTACAAGAATAAATCGAAGAAATGTTGGAAGTGTCATCAGACTCCGGGTACATATTACCATATGTGGTGGACATGTGCAGAAGCCAAAAGATATTGGACTGAAATCCACACATGGCCGGAAAAAATGACAAAAAAAACACATTGACTTTAAACCAGAGATATTTTTATTAGGGATCTTACCAGAAGTATACAATAAAGAATTGAGATATTTAATTGTGAATGTTTTAACGGCAGCTAGAATTGTATTTGCTAAAAACTGGAAAGGAGAGAAGATACCTACAGATGACAATGTTATTAAGAAAATTTTGGAGTGTGCTGAAATGAGTAAATTGACATTTGAAATTAGGGAACAAGAAGATAAACAATATTATTTGATATGGGATTTATTTTATCAATGGTTAGATAAGAAAGCATGGAAATGAAATATGAAACATGAAATGGATAAAATAATAAAATATATAAAGAGGGATTTATTTCCCTTATGAAAGATAAGCTATTGTCAAATAATTGGTAAATGAGAATAATAATGTAATAAACTGTTAAATAAGATAATGTTGGATAGAGGATTAAGCACAAAAGATTTGTAACCGATCAATACACTTTCTGTAATTGTAATGGATGATAATTTTTTTATGTTTTAAGTTTTGTTTAAAAATGAAAAAAAAATTCAAAAAAAAAAAAAAAACCTCACCACATGGCACCTGGGAAGATTACATCAGCCAGCAAGGCAGCAAGGGAATGGGAGTAGAGGGCGGGGACATCGCACCCGCTGTCTTCAGGTGGTGGCATGTTCCCGCTCCTACTGCTCATCCTGCTTCCCTGGGGGTGCGAGAGCGGAGGACCCTGGACTCCGACTGGTGTACGTGAATGCCAGGCCCGTAGTGAACAAGGCTCCCCTCGTATGAGATCTTATTGATGAGGAGGGAGCGGACCTGGCTTGCATTACGGAAACCTGGTTGGGGCAAGAGGGGGGAGTCCCTCTCTCTGATCTATGCTCCCCGGGCTTTCGTGTGCTGCACCAGCCGCGACACCAGGGAAAGGGCGGGGGGGGGGGGTTGCAGTGGTTGTTAGAGAAGGTCTCAGTCCTAGGGAGGTCACTGTCCCTCAGATAGGCGGGTGTGAGTCTCTCCTGTTGAAATGGGACCCTGGAGTTCAGTCGGGTTTGTTGGTCATGTACCTATCTCCCAGCTGCGTGGCCACAGCCCTGCCCGCACTGCTCAATGTCCTGGCTGAAGTGGCAGTTGAACTCCCCAACCTTTTGGTTGTGGGGGATTTCAATCTGCCTTCGATCGGTGAGTCATCTGAGACAGTTTGGGAGTTCATGGCCTCCATGGCAGCCATGGACCTGACTCAGGTTGTTCAGGGCCCAGCTCATAGGGGAGGACACACACTCGACCTGGTTTTTCTCTCTGGGCATTGGATAAATGGTCGGGGTAGGGGGAACTTTCCATCGCCCCCCTGTCATGGACCGACCATTCCCTCCTTAGACTGGACTTTCAATCCGCCAACCCTCGTCACTGGGAGGCGGAACCAGTGAAATGGTTCTGCCCCAGGCGCCTGATGGACCCAGAGAGGTTCTTGACGGAGCTTGGGACATTCCCCGCACCTCAATCCCACGATTCGCCCGAGTCGCTGGTGGCAGCCTGGGAACAGGCGGCTGCCGGCGCCTTGGACCGAATCGCACCTTTGCGGCCTCTGACCTGACCCAGATCCCGGGTGGCTCCTTGGTTCTCCATGGAGCTCCGGGAAATGAAGCATCAGAAAAGACGCCTAGAGGAGTGTTGGAGGTCCTCCCGGTCTGAATCTGATCGAACACAGCTAAGAACCCATATTAGGTCTTATCTTGTGGCAATGGAAGCGGCGAAGCAGGATTACTTTGCTGCTCTCATTGCATCTGCAGAAAACCGCCCAGCGGTTTAGAGTGACCCGCTCCCTCCTTAATCAGGGAGCGAGGGAAGACCCCTTGCAGGACAGAGCTGAGGATTTTGTACAGTTTCTGCATGATAAAATTGCTCAGATCCGGACTGGATTGGACTCTGACTGGGCGGAATCCACTTGGGAGACTGGGGTAGATCTTGGGAGTAACACCTGGGTTGAGTTTGACTCTGTTTCTGTCAATGAAGTGGACAGGATCGTGGGTAGACTGGGTGCCTCCACGTGTTTGCTGGATCCGTGTCGCTCCTGGCTTGTTTCGGCTGCCCGGGAGGTGACTGGAGACTGGATCCAGGCAATTATCAACTCTTCTTTGAGGGAGGGGGTCTTCCCCACCTCGCTTAAGGAGGCGGTGGTTCGACCCCTCCTCAAGAAGCCTGCCCTGGATCCAGACTCACTTAACAACTATCGGTCCGTCTCCAACCTTCGCTTTATTGCGAAGGTTGTTGAGACCGTGGTGGCACAACAGCTCCCACAGTTCCTGGAGGAAACGGAGTATCTAGACCCATACCAATCGGGTTTCCGGTGCGGGCACAGCACGGAAACGGCACTGGTCGCCCTGGTGAATGATCTCTGGCGGGCCCGGGATGGAGGTTGTTCCTCCATCCTGGTCCTACTTGACCTCTCAGCGGCCTTTGATACCATCGACCATGGTATCCTACTGCAGCGACTTGGGGGGGTTGGGGGTAGGAGGCACTGTTTTACAGTGGTTCTCCTACCTCTCAGGTCGCTCGCAGTTTGTATGGGCGGGGGGACAGAGGTCCACCCCGAGGCCCCTAACTTGTGGGGTGCCTCAGGGGTCGGTTCTCTCCCCCCTACTCTTTAACATCTATATGAAGCCGCTGGGTGAGATCATTCGTGGCTTCGGGGTGAGGTATCATCAATATGCTGATGATACTCAATTATATATCTCCACCCTGGGCCACCCCAGGGATGCCCTTTCCGTGATGTCCTGATGCCTGGAGGCGGTGCGGGCCTGGATGGGCAGGAACAGACTCAGACTCAACCCTTCCAAGACTGAGTGGCTATGGATGCCGGCATCCCGTGTTCTAGAGGTCCCGTCACTTTTGATGGGGGGGAGGTACTCGCCCCTGTTGAAAGGGCCCGCAACTTGGGTGTCCTCCTGGATTCCCGGCTGTCCCTAGACCATTTGACAGCCGTGACCAGGGGGGCTTTCGCACAGGTGCGCCAGTTGCGCACTTTTCTAGACCGTGATGCCCTTTGCACGGTCACTCATGCCCTGGTTACCTCCCACTTGGATTACTGCAACTCCCTGTACATGGGGCTGCCCTTGAGGTGCACCTGAAGGCTCTAGCTGGTCCAGAATGCGGCCGCGCGGGTTGTTACGGGAGCTCCTTGTTACTCCCGTGTAACACCTCTCCTGTGCGAGCTGCACTGGCTACCGGTGGTCCTCCGGATCCGCTTCAAGGTGCTGGTATTGACCTATAAAGCCCTACATGGCTTAGGTCCGGAGTATTTGCAGGACCATCTCCTGCCTGCTTCCCACCGTCCTGTCCGCTCCCATAGGGTTGCTCTCCTCAGGGTACCATCGACCAGGCAATGCCATCTGGCGATGCCCAGGAGTAGGGTGTTCTCCGTGGGCGCCCCTACGCTCTGGAACGAACTACCCACCGAGCTCCGGACAGCCCCGGATCTCCTCTCCTTCCGTCGAGGCCTGAAGACTTGGTTATTCCAACAAATGGGCTGATTCTGATCCTTGGGTTTTTATTATTTATTATTTTAATCCGGTTTTAGTGGGCTTTTATTATTGTATGTTTTTAATCTGTGTTCACCGCCCTGAGACATTCGGGAGAAGGGCGACATATAAATTCTGTAAAATAAATAAATAAATAAAATAAAGGCTAGCTAAGACCCCCACCCCCTGGGAGTCTGACAACCAATCAGAATACTCTTCCTGTGCCCCAGGAACTTCAAAGCTCAGAGAGGGCATAAAACTAAGGCACACTCAGCATCTCGGCCCTTTTCTGTTCAGGAACTCAAACCATGTGATCCTGTCCACCATTAAACCATCTTTCCAAGCAGTCTCCATGTTTCCAGTGTCTTTTTCCCCACTTGGAGCTGAACCCAGAAGGATATTTCTTCCAACAATTTGGCACCCCAGATGGGACTCCAAGCTAACCTAACCAATGTACCTGGTCCAGGTAAGCCTCCCTTGCTAGCAGCAGACCCATTGAGTCTGTGGGTACATTTTCCTGGACCATGGCCATTTGGAACTAGGTTTTAAAGGGGTGTTGAGCTCAAAGGCTGCTTGGAAAGAAGGCGAGTACCTCTAAATTTTAATTTTAAAGCATGGAAAAGCATGGGAAATGTGTGTATGCCTGCATGTGTGTGAGGGCCCTTCTCCCAATCACAGCTGGATCTTGCTTCCTCTGTGCATTTCCTAACCGCAGAAAGACTAACAGTCTGGAGAGCATGGGGGTTTTGCCAGAGCACAGGACCTTCTGTTAGGGAAGGAGGAAGTGTGTGTGTATGTGGGATTTCACCTGGACAACAGTCTGATTCCACCTCTTTGAGCGACCTCTAGCCGCACCTCTGGCTACCGCTAGCTCCACTGAGCTGTGACCAGTAGGATAGAGAAAGCAAGGTGGGGGGGTCACCGAACGTGGAACTTTGTGTTTAAAGGGAACGGAAGCCGAGCAAATGTCAAGTGAAAGTTAAAAGGGTAATAAAAGGAAAGAAGGGAATCCCCAGTGTGCCTCAAAGCGCAAAGCCCCATGATGTGTGAATAAGAGTAAAGAGGTGCCAGTACTCACTGCAGGGGGCAGCAGGTCCTCCCGGATCCCTTTTGGATCTGAAAATCTACGGCAGAGTTCCCTATAGGAAGGGGCCCATACTTCGTGAGGGAATCGAAGTCCTTCCCAGAGCTTTTTTTCTGAAAACTGATGGCGGGCCACCTGGCTAAGTCGAAGTGATCCTTATACCTAAAGGGTCATGGGTAGCGGTAGTTCGTGGGTGGCAGGAAACCCCCTGGGAGAATTGTTTGAGGCCTGGGACGCCAGGCGGGTGCCAGTTTTAGCTGGCATGAGAAAAAAAAATTGAGGAAAATTATGTCGAAAATAGGCTTTGCTAAGAGATGACACCAGGAAGACAAATTTGGCTAAATAAAGGTACTTAAAAGAAAAGGGAAATGCATAAATAGGAATGTTGGGGTTTTTGTTTGTTTTGCTTGTTTGTTTGTCTCTTTCTCTGTCTTCTATGCAACCACGTGGTATGTTTGTTAAGATTTGTGCCTTCCCTAATTTAACTGAGATTTATGGCGGGAATGATCAGTGTATGTGTAAATCTCAGAGTTCTGTTTTCATCTCTTTGTCCTCCTTGTTTTTATGTGTGTGTGTCTAAGTCTTTGTGCGCCCTCAAGGTAATTGTAAGTGTAAAATGTATCTGATCCCTAGAGACAAGAATTTGAAATTGTTAGAGAAAAAAAAAAGGGGTTGAAGCAATGAAATGGGGGAGAGAGAGAAAAAGAAAGAATGAACCTTTGCCCTGTATTTGTCTGGCCAACAAGAACAGAGTAAAGAGAACTTTTCATTTTATTTCTATTTTTTTTTCTCCTTCCCTCTCTGTATCTTAAAGTAAAAACCCATGTTTATGAGGAAATGTTTTAAGTTCATTTACAAGAAAAAAAATTCAGTCTTGCAGTTACTGTATGTGTTTAAATGGTTTTACCTGTTCATCTCTTTCCTGAAGCATGTGAATCCAGTTTTTTCTTTCTCATCTGTTGTGTCTCCATTTTGTTGAAACTGCATTATATGATTATTCTCTTCTGCGCATGCTCAAGATGGCAGCTCCTACCTGAGTCACTGTTGCTGATGGGATGATTTTTTGGCCTTGTTTGGAGTCTTTGAGGCCAACTGGTCATTTTTGGCCCTTGCCCGGCTAACTGAGCTCTTTGCCGGCCAGCAGAGTGCTTTTCCGCGCTCCAGAATGTCCTGGCCATGGAAGGAGCTGATGATTTTACGGGCGCCATTGGGAGGACAGCGGCAGCAGCCTGGTCTGCGGCGGCCTGACCCCGCTTGCATTGGTGGCAGTGGCCGAGGCGGCGGCAGCGGTGCGGCGGCGGTGGTGACGCTACGGACTTTGTCGGCACCCTGGTTGCCTTTGGGAGCTCCTGGAGGACCTAGGGAGCGGTGAGGACATTGGCGGCGGCGGCGGCTGCAGCGGCGACTGCGATGACGGTGGTAATGGCGGCAGCGGCCTGGCGGCCATCAGCTGATGGCGACGGGGGTATTCTGATGGCGGCCTGTCATCTTGTCATCTTGGAACTGCCTGGGACGCCGGAGGGTGTTTGGCTCAATTTTTGGTGAGCCAGCCCCTATAGCAACCTGGAGGCCTCCATGGAGATCTGGTGGAGGCTAGGGGCGCGAGTTATCTGACCACTGGAAGATCTGGGGGTGGTTTGGAGAGGCTTGAAGACGACTGTGGAGTGGCTATCCCAGTCTCCCTCATGCTGTTTTCCTCCCCCTCCTCTTTTGGCCTGCTGTCAGGCCTATTATGGTCACTCACTACCCTGACTGATTCCTGCCTGCTGCAAATTATTTCCCTTTGTTTCCATCTTCATCCTCTCCTTGGTGTCGCCGCTATCCTGATCCCGTGGACCGGCTCTGTATTTCATCTGTGCCTCTTAGCCGTAAGGAGAGTTGGCAGCTTATTGATGTGGGTACTGAAGGAGCCGGTTCTTTGCTGCTGTCTCACCACCGGAGGTGATGGTCCATCAATTTCCACTGCCATTTTTCATTCTTGGCCAGCTGCCGTGAGAGGGCGGCTTTGGATACTTTACTCCCTGGTTGTTTCGAAACGGTGTGAGACTCCTCCCACTGTCGTGAGAGGACAGTGGAGTCCAGTCAATCTGCGCTTAAGTTATGCACTTTTCCTCTCCAGGACTGTTTTTTTTCGGACTATCGTTGTTTGACTCCCTGGCTGTATGTCTTCATCATCCCCGGCCACCGGATGTACTCAGCGGTCGAGCTCCTTGCGCTGCGAGATTCCCCCCTCTCGCAGGCCTGGCCCTCCATACTATCGAGGGCCTACCTTGATGACGGGTTTTGGAATCCTGAGAGGTGGCATGCTGAGAAGAGGGGGTTGAGGGGGGTTTTGTTTAAATTTTAGCCAAAATTTTAAGGGGTTCCAGGAGGGGTGGGTGGGTTATTCTGTGAAGAATGGACCTGGGGGGGTCCTTACAGATCAGCAACCTAGCCTGTCGGATGGTTGCAGTGGGGGGGACGGGGAGAGGGGTCTGGACGAGGTACGGTGGGGTGAGGGTCATTCCATCACCGTGGTGGTTGGTAGGGGCAGAGGTAGTGAGAGCAGAGGGCGTTATGACATCAGTGGAGCGCGTCCCCGCTGCTTCCAGGCGGTGGCGCGTTCCAGCCCTTAGCTCTTCCTGCTCACCTGGGGGGATGGAAGTGCGGAACCCCGAACTCTGGCTGGTGTATGTAAATGCCAGGTCTGTTGTAAACAAGGCCCCCCTCGTGTGTGAGCTTATCGACGAGGGGGGCGCAGACCTGGCTTGTATCACGGAGACCTGGTTGGGCCCGGAGGGAGTGGTCCCGCTCTCCGATCTATGCCCACCGGGTTTCCGTGCGCTGCACCAGCCGCAACTCCAGGGAGGGGGGTGGTGGTTGTTATTAGAGAAAGTCTTAGGCCTAGGGAGGTCACTGTCCCTCAGATAGGCGGGTGTGAATCTCTATTGTTGAAATGGAGCCCTGGAGTACAGTCAGGTCTGTTGATTACGTACCTGTCTCCCAGCTGCATGTCTTCAGCCCTGCCCGCACTGCTCGAAATCTTAGCTGAACTGACGGTTGAGCTCCCCAACCTGATGGTAGTGGGAGATTTTAATCTCCCGTCAGTCGGCGAGACATCTGAGCTGGGTTCGGGAGTTCACGGCCTCCATGACGGCCCTGGACCTGACTCAGGTTGTACAGGGTCCAACTCACAGTGGTGGACACACACTTGACCTGGTTTTTATCTTTGGGCAGTGGATAAATGCTCGGGGTAGGGGGGAACTATCTATTCAACCCCTGTCATGGACCGACCATTACCTCCTTAAGCTGGACTTTCTATCCGCTAACCCCCACCGCTGGGAGGCGGGACCAATACGTTGGTTCCGCCCTAGGCGCCTGATGGATCCTGATAGGTTCCTGATGGAGCTTGGGACATTTCCCACGTCCCTATCCCGCCATTCGCCAGAGGCCCTGGTGGATGCCTGGGAACAGGCTGCCGCTGGAGCATTGGGTCGAATCACCCCCTTGCAGCCTCTCCTCCGACAGGGATCCCGGGTAGCTCCATGGTTCTCCGTGGAGCTCAGGGAGATGAAGCGTCGGAAGAGACGCCTAGAGGGCTGTTGGAGATCTTCCCATTCAAAGTCTGATCGAACACAGTTAAGAACCTATATTAGGTCTTATCTTGTGGCGATGGAAGTGGCGAAACTTGACTATTTCACCGCTCTCATTGCGTCTGCAGAGAATCGCCCAGCAGCCTTGTTCCGAGTGACCCACTCTCTTCTTAATCAGGGAGCGAGGGAGGACCCCTTGCAGGGCAGTGCTGAGGATTTTGCTCAATTTCTACAAGACAAAATCGCTCAGATCTGGACGGGTTTAGACTCTGACTGGGCAGGGTCTGACAAGGAGACGGGAGCAAGCCTTGAAGGCAACATCTGGGTTGACTTTGACCCTGTATCCATAGATGAAGTGGACAGGATTGTTGGTAGATTGGGGGCCTCCACGTGTTTGTTGGACCCGTGTCCCTCCTGGCTTGTTGCGGCAACCAGAGAGGTGACCAGAGACTGGATCCAGGCGATTGTCAATGCTTCGCTGAGGGATGGGGTCTTCCCCGCCACCCTTAAGGAGGCAGTGGTTTGACCCCTTCTCAAGAAGCCTGCCCTGGATCCGGCCTCCTTGAACAACTTTCGTCCCATCTCCAACCTTCGCTTTATAGCGAAGGTTGTTGAGTCCGTGGTGGCACACCAACTTCCACAATACCTGGAGGAAACGGATTATCTAGACCCGTACCAATTGGGCTTCAGGCGCGGACACAGCACGGAAACGGCATTGGTCGCTCTGGTGAATGATCTCTGGCGGGCCCGGGATGGGGGTTATTCCTCCATCCTGGTCCTACTTGACCTCTCAGCGGCTTTCGATACCATCGACCATGGTATCCTACTGTGACGACTCGGGGGGTTGGGAGTGGGGGGCACTGTTTTGCAGTGGTTCTCCTCCTACCTCTCAGGTCGCATGCAGTTTGTCTGGGCGGGGGGTCAGAGATCCTCCCCAAAGCCCCTCACTTGTGGGGTGCCTCAGGGGTCAGTTCTCTCCCCCTTGCTCTTTAACATCTATATGAAGCCGCTGGGTGAGATCATTCACAGTTTTGGGGTGAGGTATCATCAGTATGCTGATGATACCCCGCTTTACATCTCCACCCCGGACCAACCCAGAGATGCCCTTTCCGTGATGTCTAAGTGCCTGGAGGCGGTACGGGTCTGGATGGGTAGGAACAGGCTCAGACTCAACCCCTCCAAGACGGAGTGGCTGTGGTTGCCGGCATCTCATGGTCTAGTGGCCCCATCACTCTTGATGGGAGGGGAGTTGCTTACTCCCTCTGAAAGGGTTTGCAATCTAGGCGTCCTCCTGGATTCGTGGCTGTCCTTAGTGGACCATCTGACGGCCGTGACCAGGGGGGCTTTTGCACAGGTTCGCCTGGTGCGCCAGTTATGCCCTTTCCTAGACAGGGATGCCCTCCGTACAGTCACCCAAGCTCTCGTTATCTCTCGTTTGGACTACTGCAATGCCCTCTACATGGGGCTGCCCTTGGGGTGTACTCGGAGGCTCCAGCTGGTCCAGAATGCGGCCGCACGGGTTGTTATGGGAGCTTCCCGTTACTCCCATGTTACACCTCTCCTGCGTGAGCTGCACTGGTTACTGGTGGTCCTTCGGATCCGCTTCAAGGTGCTGGTACTTACCTATAAAGCCCTACATGGCATGGGCCCGGGGTACCTGCAGGACCACCTTCTGCCTGCCTCCCACCGCCCTGTGCGCTCACATAGGACTGCCCTCCTCTGGGTGCCATCGGCCAGACAATGTCGGCTGGTGGCGCCCAGGATGAGCGCGTTCTCTGTGGGCGCACCGACCCTCTGGAATGGGTTACCCACGGGGCTCCGGACAGCCCCTGACCTCCGCTCTTTCCGCCGTGACCTGAAGACATGGCTTTTCCAACAAATTTGCTGATCTGATGGGTGATTTTTAATTGGGAAATTTTAATTGATTATTTTAGTAGCTATTTTTATTGTTTTCATCGTTTTAATTTCTGTGAGCCGCCTCGAGTCCTTTGGGAGAAGGGCAGCATATAACTATAAGAAAAATAAATAAATAAAAAATTAAATTATATGTTTAGCAACTGCAATATTGATGTGTTGTTGTTTCTTCTCAAACTCTGCCTGCAAGCTACCTACCCCCCCCCACCTCTAATCCTGTTACAATGCCTTTCCTGGGAAGATCACCCACAAAAGTGGGGAGGGGACCCTGTTCTAATGTCTTTCAGCCCTGCACAAATGACTCTGCAACCTGTGGAAGCAGAGCACATGGATCCAGATGCTGCCTCCAGAGGAGACCTTCCATCCGTTTGAGCCAGGAATTGGGTTTTGAATCCAGCCTCCACTGAAAGTCATCACAGCAACCAGAGTGGAGTAGACCTTTCCAAGCCTGACTGACCAGCCTTACCACCAAGCATGCCACCGAGCAGACATGAAAGAAAGAACCCTGAGATGGACAAGTAAAGACCAAAAGACTCTTTTCAATCCCCAGAAGACAGCTGGAAAGACTATGGGGCGAGGGTGGAAATTTGTTGTAAGGTTTTCTTTCTTGTCTCCTTTATATTGTAATCAGTCTAATGTACTCATGTAAGGCTTGTATTTGAGAGTGGCTGGCACGGCAAGTTCTGAACACCTTAGATGTCTGTCTGGTGGGAGGGAAATTTGTCCAAAATGTCTGTATTGCCTGTATTGTAAAAGTAACTGCATACACATACACACAGAGACACACCATTCTGAATTAGACTGGGCGTTGGTCCTACCTGAGACGCCCGTTCTCTCCCGTAGGAGGGAACGGCAGGCAGCGCTGGGTAGACTCCGTCAGTTGACCAATCAGGACCGGGTCTGCAAGGAGTTTAAGCCCCGCCCTTCCTGTCGTTCTCCAGTTTATCGGCGAGGATTTCACTGCAGACTGGCATGTCTCCTGCTAAAAGTAAGGAAAGGATAAGTAGACCCCGCCCCACCCCGGCACCGACGGCTCATCCCCAAGAGGGTGGGGGCTGCCTGCCGTTCCCTCCTACGGGAGAGAACGGTCGTCTCAGGTAGGACCAACGCCCATTCTCCTCCCTGACAGGGAACGGCAGGCAGCGCTGGGACATACCAAAGCTTGATGTCCAAGGGCGGGCAGCTGGGGAGAGCCGAAGATCAAGACTCATGCACACGTTGTAGGACCCGTCTGCCGAACGCCGCATCCGCTGACGCGTAGACATCCAGACGGTAGTGTCTGATGAACGGTGTCAGAGTAGACCAGGTCGCTGCCCTGCAGACTTCCTCCAGAGAAGCCTGGGTAGCCCAGGCCGCAGAGGTGGCGGCACTCCTGGTGGAGTGTGCAGTCACACGGTTGGGAACCGGCAGAGACTGGGACTCGTATGCGAATGCAATCGTGGCCCGGATCCAGCGACCCAGAGTTGGAGCCGAGACCTTGGATCCCATTGCGGTAGGTTGAAACGAGACGAATAAGGGCTCGGTCTTACGAAATGAAGCAGAACGGGAGATGTAGATTTTCAAGGCTCTGCGTACATCGAGAGTGTGCCACGCCCTTTCTAAGTGGTGAGATGGATTGGGACAAAAGTTAGGCAAGGAAATTTCCTGCGATCGATGGTACAGGGAGTTAACTTTCGGAAGAAAGGTGGGGTCCAAACGGAGGACAACCTTGTCGTGATGAAAAACACATAGGTCTTGGCGGACCGACAAGGCGGCCATTTCGGAAATGCGACGAGCGGAAGTCACTGCAACCAAAAGGGCCACCTTGAAGGAGAGAAATTTCAAAGACGCCGTCCGGAGAGGCTCGTAAGGCAGCCGAGTCAAAGAGGCCAAAACCTTTGAGAGGTCCCAGGTAGGGAAACGGTGGACAACTGGGGGACTCAGGTTGGATGCCCCCCGCAGAAATTGTCGAATCAATGGGTCCTTAGTAATAGCTGCCAAGGATGCACAAGCTGAGACGGAAGCCAAGGCCGCAGTTTGGCGTCTTAGTGTAGAAGGGGCCAATCCGGATTCAAAGCCATCTTGGAGGAAACCGATGATGTGCGCCACCGATGGCGAAGTAGGATTGATCCCTCGAGCCGAGCACCAAGACGAGAAGGAACGCCAGGTAGACTCGTAAATACGAGTGGTGGACGGGCGCCGGGCAGCCTGCATGGTTGTAATAGCAGCGGGGGGGATATTGACCCGAGTCAAGAACTCCCGCTCAGTCTCCAGGCGGTTAGTTGCAGCCATTGTGGCTCTGGGTGTACGAGAGCCCCCTGCAGAAGGCAAATCTGATCGTCCGGAATCCGCCAAGGGCGGGCAGTGGACAGGGCGACCAGGTCTGAAAACCAGGGCCGACAAGGCCAGTGGGGAGCTATGAGAACCAGTTCCGACCCCTCCGCCAGAAGCTTCCGGAGGACCTTGGCGATGAGTGGAAGAGGGGGGAACGCATAAAGAAGGACGCCCTGGGGCCAGGGAGATCGGAGGGCATCCACCGCCTCCGCGCCTGGAGACGGAAATCTGGAAAAGAAACGTGGAACCTGATAATTGATATGGGTAGCAAATAAATCAACTTCAGGGCGGCCAAATCGGTTGGACAGGTCCTGGAAGAGGTCAGGATGAAGCTTCCATTCGGAATGGTCCACCAGATTACGGCTAAGGGAATCTGCCTGGATGTTAGATTTACCAGAAATATGAGAAGCCCGTAAGGAAGCCAAATGAGATTCAGCCCAGAAACCAAGTAGTAGAGATTCGCGAAGAAGGGCCCGGGAATGGGTTCCACCCTGTTTGTTAATATGGGCCTTAGCAGAAACATTATCAGTTAAAACGAGCACGTGCTGACCTTGGAGCAGGTGTTGGAAATGACGTAAGGCGAGAAAGATAGCCCGTAACTCAAGGAAGTTGATGGAAGCAGCTTGTTCCTTCTCAGTCCAGATGCCTTGAACCATATGGGAGTCAAGGTGAGCCCCCCAGCCGGAGAGGCTGGCATCGGTAGTGAGCACCATCCTATGGGGTTCTCTAAACAAGGTACCCTTGGCAATGGCACCTGAGCCCCACCACCGTAAGGAATCCAAAACCTTAGGGGGAAGAGAAACCTTACGCAAAGAAGAAACTGAAAGGGATCGTTGAAAGGGGAGAAGGTACCATTGGAGATGCCTGCAATGTAAACGGGACCAGGGGACAATGTCGAAAGAGGACACCATTTTGCCCAGACACCTGGACAGGGAAAGAATAGACATGGGTCGGCCTTCCAAACATTGAGACGCCAGATCAGATAGGCTGGACTGGCGAGCCAGAGAGAGAAAAACTGTGGATGAGAGGGTGTCAATGACTGCACCCAAATGTTGGATGCGAGTCGAGGGAGACAGGGAGCTCTTGGCCCAATTGATCAGGAAGCCATGGGCTTGAAGAAATCGGAGCATGGTGGAAACATCCCGTCGAGCCCCTTGAAGGGAGGAAGAAAGAATAAGAATATCATCCAAGTAGAATAAAATGCGAATAGGTAGGGACCGGATGTGGGCCACAAGGGCCGCCATCAACTTGGTGAAGACCCTGGGTGCAGAAGAAAGACCAAAAGGGAGAGCCTTATATTGATAATGAGAGCCCCTATAATAAAAACGGAGGAATTTACGATGGGGCGGAAAAATGGGAACATGCAAATAGGCTTCGGTTAAATCAACTGAAGCAAGGAAATCACCCTCCCGGATGCATTCTAAAATGGTAGAAAGGGAATGCATCTTGAACCGGCGGTATGTTATGTACCGGTTCAGTGCTTTCAGGTCTAAAATGGCGCGCCAGCCCCCCGAAGCTTTAGGGACAAGAAAGAGCCGGGAGTAAAAACCTGACCTGCGTTCCGCTGGAGGGACCACCTCAATGGCCTCGATCTGGAGAAGGTGGGCAACCGCCGAGGCCATACGGGCGCGGGAAGGAGGGTCCTGGGAAAGAGGGCAAGGAACAAAAACGCGAGGGGGAGAAGCCCTAAACTCTAAACGAAGGCCTTCTCGAACAGTAGAGTGAACCCAAAGATCGGAGGTAGAAACAAACCAGGCATCAGAGAAGAAAGAAAGACGGCCCCCAACCAGAGAATCTGGAGGTAGGTTAGCGGGTCTTGTGAAAAGGGCGGCCTCTGCCACCATGGAAGGACCTTCTGGGGGGAAATCTAGAAGTGGACCTGACCTGAAAATCTTGGCCTTGCGTTCCTCTGGAAGAATAGTTGCGAGAGGAGCGGTTGAAGGAGGAGGAGCCGCTGTCAGTCGGACGAAAGGACTGGGTTCGCTGATAGGATTGTTGACGAAAGTCCGACCGACGGGAGACCACCGGAAAAACCTTCTTGTGATCCCTGGTCTCCACCAATATTGGATCAAGGGAGGAACCAAAAAGGTTAGTTCCTTCATATGGAGAGGCAGCTAGGCGCCATTTGTTCCTGGCATCAGCCTGCCAGTGGCGAAGCCAGAGGAGCCTGCGGAATGTGACTGAGGATCCAATGGCCTTAGCTGCAAAACGGGCCGTATTAAGGGTGGCGTCGGCCGAAAATTCGACGGCAGCCAAAATTTTATTAATGTCCTGGTGAGAACGTGTGTCAGAGGCTGGAAGACGATCCTGCAGCTGTTTCAGCCACAAAATAGAGGCCCTGTTGAAGAAAGATGCCGCCGAGGCGGTTCTTACCGCCCATGCTGAGGCTTGGTGACCTTTGACAAGGGTCCGCTTGGCTCGTTTGTCCTCCGGACGCAAGGACTCCTCAGGAGGGCCAGCAAGATGAGTGGTAGAAGACAAGGCGACAACTGGAGCGTCCACATTCGGTACCTGCAACAAGTCAGAAAAGTCAGTTGCCATAGCATAAAACTTTTTATCTTGAGAGTTGGGCAGGGGCCCAGAACCTGGAGATGACCACTGTCTCTTCACCACATCTGAAAACAGCTTTGGTGCAGGCAAGGTATCCACACGAACTGGCTGTTCTGCGAAAAGAGAAGCGGAAGGGTCCTCAGAGGATGAAGTCGCTGCAGAAGCAGGTGGAACCGGCAACATTTTGGTAACAGACAAAGCCTTAAACAGCAAGGAGCGAAAGAGATGAGGTTTGAAGAGGCCTATAAAGGCCGGCTGGTCAGGAGCTAGGCCCTCATCATCAGACCATTCTTGGTCCAGGGCAAGATCCTCAGCAGAGAGGGAGATCTGGCTGGCAGAGGCAGGAGAAGAAGGTCTCTCCAGATGGGACGAAGCTTCCACCCCCCGTGATAAGTGACTGACTTGGCTGGAGTAGTCTAAGATGTCTGATTCTGCACGCTGTTGCAGGCCCTCAGAGATCCCCTGACGGATGGCAGTTGCAATGAGTGAAGCCAGGGCAGGGGAAATGGTAGAAGGCAGGGAGTCACTGGAAGGGGGGGAGGGGGAGGAGGGGAAGGAGGAGGAGGGGGTGCATCTTCCCCTTGGTCTGGAGATATAGAAGCAGGAGAATGTCCCTCAGGAGGCAAAGTTGCAAACAAAATGGCAGCCTCATCAGGAGCAGGACAAACCCCCGTGGCAAACCGATCTGGGGAGAACGCAGATCTATGGCAGCTCTGGGGCTGGGCCTGAGTACTAGAAACCCCAGCAGAAGGAACTTGTGGGGTAGTTGAGGCGGGTGAAGGCAAAGAATGCTTGGAGGCTTGAATCTGAGCCTTCTGAACCGCCCTTTCCAGGGCCCTATGGCGGCGCTGTTCATCCTTCCTGGTCTGCGCTGACTTATCCGGAGGGGCAGATGACAATTTGGGCCTCTTATGGCCTCAGTGCTGGCCTGAGGTCCCTTCCCCCGGTTCGCTATTATGGCGCTTTCTATCCTGATGGGAGCCCGCCCCACGACCAGCTCTTGAAGGACAGGAGTCCGCCATCTTGAAAATACCCCCGTTGGCGCCAAAACAGAATTTAAAATGGCCTCCCTTTGTTACTCACTGCGCCCCAAGCGCTCGGAACGAAATTGGAAGAACGTCCGAGAGGCAGGCGGCTCCAAGCAGTGGCTGGATTTCGGCGCGGTGGAGAAAGCTGCGAAGCAAAGGCTTCGAAGTGCAGCAAGGCGCCTGCTTTCGAGGTGGCAAAACAGCGCGGTGCAGGACAGGGCTACGGAGCGAACTCGTGGGCCCTGCCTGAAACTGCCGGCCGGCAGTGAGGAGCAGCGATCGATCGTCAGCGGGGCAAAAACAAGCCCTTTCATGCTGGAAGCTGGGATCGCAGCAAAGGCTCCTTTAAAAGACGCCGATTCTTTCCTGTTATTTTTTATTTTATTTTATTTTTTGAATTAAAGTTCAGAACGATGCAGGAGACACAACTGTCCAAGTCGACCGAGTCGATAAACTGGAGAACGACAGGAAGGGCGGGGCTTAAACTCCTTGCAGACCCGGTCCTGATTGGTTAACTGATGGAGTCTACCCAGCGCTGCCTGCCGTTCCCTGTCAGGGAGGAGAATGAAACTATTCCCTTCACTTACCTCCACACAAAGCTTCTCCTAGGTTGATTTTTGCTCTGTGGCACTAAAAGCCCAAGGAGTCATATCTCCCTGCTAATTCCATGGGGGAGGGGGCAATCCCCCCTCAGGCAATTCCCTCACTTGAAGAGATAGCAGAAAAAGTGATATCCAAAACCCAAGCCCTGACCGTGACTCATAAATGATGCTGCCCAGTTGCCCAGTAAAGAAAGATATGTTGCACTGGTGGTCTCATGAGTAGAAGTCCCAGGGCTCATTGTGTGTAATAAAAAAAAGAAGAAGCCTGGATTGCACACTGACCAACCTCAATTTGGACTCACAAATCCTGGATGCACTAAAGTAAGAGCTAGGGCAGGTTCAGCAATCAACCCTTGGAAATGGGCAGCCTGTAATTTAAAGGAAAACCATGGCTGTGAAAAATTTTGGGACATGTGCTTACTTGAAACCTGACTGGAAGCTCACAGAAAGTCTGTGAAATTCTGAAATCTGAAATTAATTGGCAGAGAAATTGGATACTGTAAAACTCTTACCAGAACTTTTCCCCTGGCTGCTAGACCTTCATGGTTGAAAGCTTTTGGGAGCCACTGAAGGAATCCTTTTCTGTTGCCTCTATCAATGCCTTCCCCTTTGCATCAGAACAATTAAAACCACCCAT
This sequence comes from Pituophis catenifer annectens, assembly GCF_029215685.1. Lineage (NCBI taxonomy): Eukaryota > Metazoa > Chordata > Lepidosauria > Squamata > Colubridae > Pituophis > Pituophis catenifer. The sequence continues at coordinate 92,076,572 of NW_027256885.1, read as the reverse complement.
CAAGTCTCCCTGATCAATTTTAATCTTTTGCCAAGAACATGTGTGCCCCTCACATAAAAAAAAGGAAGGATTGTAGGAAGTTAGCACCCACCCCTCTCCTAGAAGAATGAAATATTTTAGGAAATATTAAAAAGGCAGAATATATTTCCCTGGATGAGAAATGGAGAAACATGTTTTAAAGACAAAGCAGCTCCCACCTTCCTGCCCCCCTACCTTTGTCAATGGGACTGAGGCAGAAACCCAATCCCCCCTTCTGTCAATGGACCATCATCTGTAACACAATAGGACCCATCTAGCAACAGAAACTCACCACATGGCACCTGGGAAGATTACATCAGCCAGCAAGGCTAGTTAAGACCCCCACCCCGTGGGAGTCTGACAACCAATCAGGGTACTCTTTCTGGGCCCCAGGAAGTTCAAAGCCAGAGAGAGCATAAAACCCAAAAAACTCGCTGTATCTGCCCTTTTCTGTTCAGGAACTCAAGCCATGTGATCCTGTCCACCATAAACCATCTTTCCAAGCAGTCTCCATGTTTCCAGTGTCTTTTTCCCCATTTGGAGCAGAACCCAGAAGGATGTTTCTTCCAACATAAAAAAAAAACGAATCAGGGAGAGAAATTAGAATTGTTCCCCAATCTTGTAGCAGTGCTCATTGTTCCCCTTCTCTCCCCCTCTCCCCCCCCTCACCTTCCAAATCAAGATGGCTCACCGCTCTCCTCCTTCGGAAAAGTACTAAGGCGTGCGCGCGGGGAAACAACAGCCACAGCCGCCACTTGATAGATGGCTAGGGCGCCCGAAACCCGAGTGAGGAGCTCGAATCGAACGTAGAGAGCCCTAACGTTCCAAAATCGAACGTCACGTAACTTAGGCGGAAAAGGGTGAGACGTTTACTCATTAGGGTTGTGGGGGAGGGAAAGAGACTTAAAGGGCCCGAGTTCTTTCTCCGAATCACGGCGAAGTGTTTAAAACACACACACACACATGGAAACGAAGTGTAATGCGCACGGAAAAAGGGCAGGGTATATAATTCGCATGGCTTGGCCGTGATTGTGCAAAAAAAAAAAAAAAAAAAAGATTACTGCTGCATAATCTAAGCAGTGGTTTTCTAATGACAATCTAACGACAAGGGAAACCTGGGGTGGAATCTCCAAACACAGTATCGGGCGGTGAAAAAATCTAGCAATCCTCTCTTCGATTACCCTGCTGTAGTGGTATGGAAGGGCAGTTAAAGAGCATGAAGGAATTTAAAAAAAAACCCAACTGCTGAAGTTACCGTATTTTCCGGCGTATAAGACGACTTTTTAACACATGAAAATCTTCTCAAAAGTCAGGGGTCGTCTTATACGCCAGGTGTCGTTCTCCTGTAACCAGGCAGACCAGCCCGAAAGGCTCTGACGAGCCTTAAATGGCTCTGGCGATCCAAGCTCTGATGATCCCAGCTTTGCCTGCTAATCAGGCAACTCAGCTGGGATGCCAGAGCCATGTAAAAGGAAAAAAGTTTTCCCCCTCCAGCTTGCTTACCTTAGCTGCTAGTCGCAACGCTTGCCTTGCTTCTGTTGCGTAATTTTAAGGATCAGACTCAATAAATGATTCAAGAATGAAGTATTCAAACATAACACTATTTATTTACAGTAGGCATTCTATATTCTCTGAATGATTGTAGATAGAAGCAAGGAGGAGGTGCATACAACTCCTTTTATATTAACAAGGCGGAGTAAAGTATGGGAGTGGTTACATATGAATATATTAAGGGAGGAAGAATAAATTAACCCCTAATACCCCGTGTATATACAATTCCCCTATTAGAGAATAAGGCATTTACTTGTGACAAATCCCCCTCTAAATGCCGATTCGATATACAACAATAATTGCATTCAGATTCAGAACAATACAAAACTTGTAATTTAGAAGTTAAATATTTGTGTTGTTTAGATGGCAATGGCTTAGTCAATACGTCAGCTATTTGTTCTGATGTTTCGCAGTGAACTGCTTTAATAAATCCATCTTGAGATAATTGTCTCACGTGCTTGAACTTTATATCTATATGTCTGGATCTTTGACCAATAGCATCAGATCTAGATATCTCAATAGCAGCTTTGTTATCTTCATGTATGATAAATGGTAATGAAGGATTTTTCCAAATATTTGATAATAAATCATTAAACCATACAAGATTGTTGGAGGCTTTAGACAAACAAACATATTCTGCCTCGGTTGTTGATGTAGCTACTAAATCCTGTTTTCCAGTATACCAGTAAACTGGACAACCGTTAAGAAAAAATATATAACCTGATGTGCTTTTTCTACATATGGTATCACCTGCCCAATCCGCATCAGCGTAACAAGTGAGGACGGGCTCTTTGACATTATTAGGTTCCAGTAGTAAACAGAAGTCTAAGCTGTGCTTTAAGTACCTTAATATTCTTTTAACGGCTTCCCAATGGTACATTAAGGGTTTGCTAACGTACCTGGATAACAGATTGAGGGGCAAAGCAATATCAGGTCTAGTCCAATTAGAAATATACAAAAGGGAACCAATAACCGATCTGTAAAGTGTATTATCCTTAAATTCAGGGGATGTCTCATCCATGTTTCTTAAGAAATCTGTTTGCATAGGAGTGTCACAAGTTTTAGCATCATTCAAATTACATTTGTTTAGGAGTTCTATAATTTTATCTTTCTGAGAATGTTTAAATCCTTTTTTGGTTTTACTGATTTGAACTCCAAGATATTTATTTACCTTTCCCAATGATTTTAAAGAAAAATGTTCATTTAGTTTTGTTACAAATGTATCTCTTTTTTCTTTATGTTTACCGATATACAAAATATCATCCACATAAATTAACACAAATTCTAGGGAATCACCCTCTTTTTTGACAAAGAAACAGTTGTCTGCAGTGGTGGCATTGAAATTCATAGTTTTGAGTACTTTGACTAAACATTCATACCAACGTTTGCCAGATTGTTTTAATCCGTACAAACTTTTATTCAATAACCAAGTTTCATTTTTATTTGTGTATTGACTATGAGGTGCTCTTACATATATCTCTTTATCAAGTTTTGTGTGTAGATACGCAGTCTGTATGTCATATTGAAATACATCAAGGTTAAGTGCAGATGCTATAACTAAAGCTGTCTTAACACTCTCAGTCCTTACTGTGGGAGAGTATGTGTCTGTGTAATCCTCAGGATATTTTTGAGCATAACCTTGTGCAACTAATCTAGCTTTATATAATGTGTTGCCTTCTTCCAGATTTTTAATTTTGAATATCCACCTGGTGCCTATAATAGTTTTATCCTTAGGTGCAGGGGTAGGTGTAAATACACTTAATTCTCGTAAACTGTCCATCTCCTTAGCCATGGCTAGTTCCCATTTTTTTCTTTCTTCAATGGGGAGCTTTAATACTTCCTCGTATGTGTTTGGCGTTGATGTTTCACTATCCATGTACATTACGTAATCCTTGTATTTGTTTGGCACTTGATTTCTGTTACATCTGATTGTTTTTTCTGGTTTGCTATCGTTATCGTGTAGGTATCTTGCCTCTTTTTTTGTTAATGAATCTGTCTTTATTCTGTGTTGATTATTTGTCCATGTTTTATTTTTATTTCTATGAGTGTTGTGATTGCGTTCTTCTCTATCTATTTTATCTTGATGCTCAGTGTCTAAATTTGTGGTTGGGAATATTTCATTAAGATGTATTTTAGACCAATTGGCCTGTTCATGAAATACAGCTGTTCTAGAAATTATAAATTTGTTGTTATTATCAATAAATCTGTACCCTTTTGTGCCTGTTTCGTATCCCATGAATCTAAGTCTTCTGGATACGTTCTCTCCTTTACGCCTCAATTGTTTTGGTATGTGTACATCCGCTGTGACTCCAAATATGTGCATGTGTGTTATTTTGGGTTTTCTATTGTACATTAATTCGTATGGTGTCTTGTTTATAATGCTGGACCAAGTTCTATTTTGTGTATAATTGGAATATTGTAACGCTTCTGACCAGAATTGTTTTCCTAAGCCAGCATCTTCTAATGTGCATCTAATCATGGTTTGTAGTGTCGAGTTCTTTCTCTCTGCTACTCCATTTTGAAATGCAGAGAAAGGGCTAGACGTGAAGTGTAGCATCCCTTTGTCTTTTAGCCATTGGGAGAATTCTTTTGACATGAATTCAGATCCCCTATCTGTCATGATTTGTTTTATTTTAATATTATGTTGTGTTTCTACACGTTTGTAAAACTCTTTAAATTTTTGAAATGTTTCATCTTTGTGTTTTAAAGTATAGACAAATCCGTAACGACTATAGTCATCTACAATAGTCAGAAAGTATCGTTTTCTATATGTGATTGATGGTGTTAATGGACCAACCAGATCCATATGTACCAAATCAAAAATTTGATTAGTTGATCTTGTTGCCTTTCTTGGTTTGGGACTAGTTCTGAGTTTTGTGGACTTACATACTGAGCATTCCAAATAGTTTTTGCAATTTTTTATTTTAACACCTTCAGCATGTTCAATCATTTTTTGTACTACAGGAAAACTAGCATGTCCCAATTTTCTATGTAAAATATGCGCACATTCATCGTGGATTGGTTTTCCAATTGTAGGTTTTTTGTTATTGGATGTGTCATTGTGGCTATGAATTGTTTCATGTTCCTCATTATCACTATTGCTATTGTTTTCATTTCCTATGTTATTGTCATCTTCCATGTTAGAATCAATATTGTGTAACCATTTTTCTTTTATAATATGGTAGACCTCCTTTGATAATCACACTACCCAAGCTTGTTTTGTTTTTCTCTAGTGTTGCTTTTCCTTTTGAGAATACTATATTTATGTCAGAATCTCTACTTAGTTTTATTGCACTAAGTATGTTATGAGGTATTTCTGGTATTAATAATACCCCCTCTATTTTTCCTAGACCGGGTAAGTTTACATTTCCTCTACCAATAACTTGGACTTTTTCTTGATTGGCTACCTTAATTACAAATTTATCTTCTATAAATGAAGATAATATATTTTTGTTATGTGTTGTGTGATTAGTAGCCCCAGAATCAATGAGCCAATCATTGTCCCCTGAATGTTGTATGTTAGTTGTATTATGTTTATTTAATCCATTTAGTGATCCAGACTTTCTATCTCTCGAATTATCCCTGCCCCCTCTATGTTCTCTATAATTAGGTGAGCTTCTATATCTATGTCTATCAATGGATGATTGTCTGTTATGGTATCTACTTCTATAGTCATGTTTTTGCCTTTCTCTAAGGAATTTAGGACAATCTCTTCTACAATGTTCCTTGGATCCACAATTGTGACATTCAATTGATTCTCGATATTTTTCTTGAAATACTACTCTCTTACTTTGTCTATGTTCTATGTGATTATTACAGCGACTCCTTCTTGAATTATCTTCAGCTATTAGCTTATTTGATAAATTCTCTATGGATAAGTATCCTAAATTAATTGTGTCTAAATGTGATAGTTATCCCACGATGGGTCTAATGAATTAATGATAACACTTTTCATTGTTTGATCTGAAATTATCTCTCCCCTTAAATGTAGCTCTGCTCTGATTTTGTTTAGAGATATCAAATGTTCACTTATAGTAACCCCTGGCTTTATCCTAGATGAGAAGAAATCTTTAGACATTCTTGTAGTAGTTGCTACACTTTCACTATGAAACAATTTAAACATGCATTGAATAATTTCTGAGACAGTCAAATTATGCTTAATGCTATGGTACATAGCAGGAGATATACTAGATATTAATAAGTAGAATGCTCTGTGGTGCAGGCAGTCCAATTTTAGAGTCCAAGGTCTTTTGGGGGGGTTAGTTATAAAGAATAATAAGTTCTCTTTTAGAAAAACAACCTGAAGTTGTTGACACCATTCCTGAAAATTAATACCATCTATTCTCAGTTTTGGGAAATCATTGGGCAAGTTCCCAATATTATTTGTTCCATTACTTACAACTGGAGGTAGTCCGTGATCTTGCAAGTGTTGATAGTTGCAGAATGGTGTGGGTATGCTTGCAATGAGTCTGAATGGCTCTCTCTGCTCTTCATGTCCTCCGTAGTTGTCTGCGTGTGTTTGCGCATGCGCGTTGCTCATTTCGCTTCTGAAGCTGTCGGAAGAGGTTCTCGCTGCTGCAGCTCCCTCATAGTGTTCTTCTTCCGATGATTCGGTCTCCGGTTCGATCTTGGGTGTCCAGGTGACGACAGGCGCTTGTTTCTTTTCGCTGAAATAGTTCTTGTTGAGATCTCTGGTTCCTGGAATCGTCTGTGGCGTGGGGGAGTATTTGCAGGGTTCTCTGGGTTCATGCGTCGGTGCTCTCGTCGTTTGGATAGAAGCGGGTAGATTCTGAGATGTTTGCTTGCTTGCTTGTCTTTTCTTTATTTCTCGATTGCTAGCTTTTGTTGATTCTTTTGTAATTCTTAATTTTGGACCGAATGTTGCAAAAAGAGTTTTCATTGCTGATTCTATTTGCATTTCGATTGAAGTTTCTTCGATGTCTGTGTCAGATTCTTCTGAAGAGTAGATTTTTTCTTTTTTGCCTTTTGCATTATGTAGGGCTTTTCGCGCCAGACATTTTGAATTCTGTTTTCTGATTTTTATTGAGTCAATTCAACCATCCTCTGCTACCAGATTTGTTGCGTAATTTTAAGGATCAGACTCAATAAATGATTCAAGAATGAAGTATTCAAACATAACACTATTTATTTACAGTAGGCATTCTATATTCTCTGAATGATTGTAGATAGAAGCAAGGAGGAGGTGCATACAACTCCTTTTATATTAACAAGGCGGAGTAAAGTATGGGAGTGGTTACATATGAATATATTAAGGGAGGAAGAATAAATTAACCCCTAATACCCCGTGTATATACAATTCCCCTATTAGAGAATAAGGCATTTACTTGTGACAGCTTCGCTTGCCTGAATCCATTCCATCAGCAAGCCACTCCCTGCCTGCAATCAAGCAGGCAGGAGTTGTGGACTTCAACTCCCAGAATTCCTCAGCCAGGAAAACAAAGCTGGCTGAGGAATTCTGGGAGTTGAAGTCTACAAGTCTTAAAGTTGCCAAGGTTGAAGACCCCTGTTCTATTGGGTAAGTTTTTTTCCCCTTTGGGAGCTTTAAAAAAAATAGTTAATTGGGGTTTTTTTAGTTGTTCTTTTTTAGACCTAGCCATTTAAAGTTTAGGAAGTTTTAAATTTAGTTTTCATATAAAAATAAAAATAAAATAATATTTGTGCAGCTTTCTGAGATTTAGTGTGTTTCTGTAGTGTTTCACTCTAACTACACAAACACACAAAATCTCACAAAGCTGTATGTGGAATTTTGTGTGTGTAAAGTGTGAAAGTTGTTTTTTTGGGCTTTTTGTGGTTGTGTGAGGTTCCTGCTTGTTGCAGGGGCCATTTTGGGTCTAGCACAGCTGCTTTTACATTGTGGGTGAGCCTGTTGTGTTGTGTTGTGTGTGTGTAAAGTGTGAAAGGTTTTTTGGGGGGGGCTTTTTGTGGCTGTGTGAGGTTCCTGCTTGTTGCAGGGGCCATTTTGGGTCTAGCACAGCTGCTTTTACATTGTGGGTGAGCCAGTTGTGTTGTGTTGTGTGTGTGTAAAGTGTGAAAGGTTTTTTGGGGGGGCTTTTTGTGGCTGTGAGGTTCCTGCTTGTTGCAGGGGCCATTTTGGGTCTAGCACAGCTGCTTTTACATTGTGGGTGAGCCAGTTGATGTTTTTTAATTTTTATTTGGTGTGCGTTGGAAGAGGGGTAGTCTTATATGGCAAGTATAGCCCAAACCCTATATTTTAACAGGAAAAATCGGGGGTCGTCTTATATGCCCAGTCGTCTTATACGCTGGAAAATACGGTACATCAAATTGGTGGCTCCGTAGGGTTGTCGTCCCCCCCCTTTCTCTTTAACATCCTCTCCAACTTCAATTTCAGTACTGACATTTCAAGGGGAAACCTGATCACTCTTCCTTCAGCTCTTCTGTCCTTTCCTGAAGGACACAGTACTATTTCTGGATCTTGCCCTACCCCACCCTGGCCCATGAGTGCTGGATCTCAGCTACCAAAAAGAATGCCCTGGGCATATATGGACAAAGATAGAGAATGCCATGGAAGTGATAAGAGGGAAGCAGGAGCATGAAGAAAAGAGGCCCTCAATTAAGAGACCTGGGTGGGAAAATCCCAAAACGTTGGGTGCGGCCACATCTGCCCAAGCCTTGCAAAGCTGAAACACTTCAGTTGGGGTCAGCTCAATTTGGAATCACCAGATGTTACAAAGAGCCCCTAAGTGGGGGAACATCCTGACACAAAATATAGCAAAGGCAGCATAGATTCCTTGGTGCCAGTGGCTAGGGAAGATGGATGGGAGATAAGGCTGCCCCCCAGTTCTTCTGTTTGTTAACCTTCCTCTGGTATGGATGAGCCACAATGGGAACAGTTAGGCAATGGGAATGGTTAGGCAAGCCTTTGACCCAGTCCTGCATGGTTCTTTTTATCTTCAGAATCAACATTATAGATAGGGGCAAGGTCAGATGGAGGGATTCTGAACAGTAGGAAAATTTTGGGCTCAGGAATTCTGGGAATTGAAATCCACCTGTCTTAAAATTGCCAAGTTTGAGAAACACTGCTTTAATGCAAGGAGTCAGTGGCTCAGCAGCTTGAAACCATAGTTAGGGTTTTTTTAAAAAATAAAATAAGCTTAAGTGGCATGTCCTGTGCCAATCTAGCAGTGTTAATTCCAAGAACCTAGGACTGGCAAGTGAAGGAGATATAATAGTTATTCCCAGGCTGTGTTCATACAACACGATGAACTGGCTTCCTGGGTTGCACTAACACAGCTCTTGATAGTTAATTATTAGCATGTAATGTGAAGACAATATGTTAATTCCACAAAACGTGATTACAAGTACATGACCACAGTCCATGACTGATAGTCAAACCTTTATCATCTAATCTATTGAGCTTTAAATATTTTAAAAAGGAATGCATGTTTGTACAGTACCTTAATCTGAATGTTTCTTCACAAAACCTATGTTTATTGTTTTGTAGGAAGTTAGCACCCACCCCTTTCCTGGAAGAGTGAAATATTTTAGGAAATATGAAAAAGGCAGAATATTATATTTCCCTGGATGAGAAATATGAGAAGCATATTTTACAGACAAAGCAGCTCCCACCTTCCTGCCCCCCACCCTTTGTCAATGGGCCATTAAGGCCTGGGCCAGTCTATTCTACATAACAAAGATCTGCCTCCTTCAGGCAGAGCCATAGTAGGAATTGCCAAAGATGGGATTAGCCCTCTACACAATAGCAGCAGAAACTCACCACATGTGACCTGGGAAGCACATGTGACCATCAGCCAGCAAGGCCCCTACCCCTTGGGAGTCTGACAACCAATCAGGATACTCTTTTGGGGCCCCAAGAAATGCAGAGCCAGAGAGAGCATAAAAACCCGAGGATTTACTGTATCCCCCCTTTTTCTATTCAGGAACTCAAGCCATGTGATCCTGTCCACCATTAAACCATCTTTCCAAGCAGTCTCCATGTTTCCAGTGTCTGTTTTCCCCACTTGGAGCAGAACCTAGAAGGATGTTTCTTCCAACAGTTTGAAGAAATAGAGCGAGTGGCAAAACACTTTCTACTTACTCAAAAGCAAAAATGGACTTATCTGAAATTAAACCACACATTTTAGGAGCTAGGTGTGTTGGGGAGGGAGATTTTGGTTGTACCTAAAGAAGTCTTAGGTGCAATCCATTTCTTAATTACATGAACACAATCACACTCATGACTCTAATGCATCTTCCCAATTTGCTTACTGGATATTCAAGGTGAAGCATTCAGTAGAAAGGCCTACTAATTACTCTGAGTAAGGATTATAAATACATGTAGATATCCCTACAAGTTTTCAGGCAGAATATTGACATCAAGGAACAACTGTTGAGTAGTCTTGCAACAGTGCTGCCTATTCTTCTGGAGTGAGCTCAGTTGTTAAAGGAAACAACAAATGGAAGATAAGAGAATGCAAAGAGGCATTTGCCAAGGTGGAAAGCAGCACTCCTAGTGAGTTATCTAATGCCCCTGTGCCTAGGCCAGTGTTGCTCAACCTTAGCAACTTTTCAGATTGAGAGTTGAAGACTGTAGGAGGTTAGCACCCACCCCTTTCCTGGAGGAATGAAATATTTTAGGAAATATTAAAAAAGCAGAATATTATGTTTCCCTGTATGAGAAATGGAGAAGCATATTTTTAAAGACAAAGCAGCTCCCACCTTCCTGCCCCCACCCTTTTGTTAATGGGCCAGAGGCAGAAATTCAATCTTTATCAATGAATCTCATTTGCAAGACAATGGGACCCATCTAGACAGAAACTCACCACATGGCACCTGGGAAGATTACATCAGCCAGCAAGGCTAGTTAAGACCCCCACCCCCTGGAAGTCTGACAACCAATCAGGATACTCTTTCTGGGCCCCAGGAAGTTCAAAGCCAGAGAGAGCATAAAACCCGAAAACTCGCTGTATCTGCCCTTTTCTGTTCAGGAACTCAAGCCATGTGATCCTGTCCACCATTAAACCATCTTTCCAAGCAGTCCCCATGTTTCCAGTGTCTTTTTCCCCACTTGGAGCAGAACCCAGAAGGATATTTCTTCCAACAGACACATCTGAAAGTTGCTAAGGTTGAGAAATATACTGCTCAAAAAAATAAAGGGAACACAAGCAGAAGACATCTGAGATCTGAATGAATGAAATAGCCTTATTAAATACTTTGTTCTTTACATACAGTAGTTTATACACTGCTCAGACAACTAAAGGGAATACAAAACTACTGTATGTAACGAACAAAGTATTTAATAAGGCTATTTCATTCATTCAGATCTCAGATGTCTTCTGCTTGTATTCCCTTTAGTTTTTTGAGCAGTGTATTTGCCTCACAGGTGAGAGTGGCACTGCTGTTTGATTTATGACAGGAGACAGGTGGCTCGGCCCCTTTGCTCTCAGTGTAACAGCATCTCACCAGTTGCCTGAATTTCTTAATTAAGCCCTATCTAAAACTTTTTTTTAATGATAGCCTAGCCCTAGCCTAAACCAGGCTGAATCCAAAGTGGGCTTCTTTTGGGATGATTACGGTAACTGGTGAGCCACAGGCTCTGTGCAGGATCTCAGTAGCAAGCAGTAGGAGGCAGTGGGGAGCCCCCTCCTTTTACCCCTGCCACTTATGGTCCTTTCTGTAGCCCTGTCAAAACTAAAGGATAATTTTTGAAGAACAGGTGCAACTCTTGGAGACAGCTGCTCCAGGGATGCTGCCATATTTTTGCCCTACAATGGCATCTCTGTCTTTAAATCTGAAAGATAATTATATTGCATGCAATTATTCTTATCCATTTTGGGGGTTTCTATAGATGACATGTAATAGATGCGAGACAGAGAGGTCAGCAATTAGACCAACCCACAATGCTGTAATATTTTCTGATCGTTTCAGGATTTATGAAACCTAGTAACTTGACTCACTGTTCCCAGCCCCCAAAGTTCCTCTCATAGCTTGGCTTAAGCAAGAGTGTGAACAGCTGAGTTCCCCAGTGCTTCAATAAAAGGAAGGGGGGGCTCCAGAGTGAGCACACTGGGGGAGGAAAACACAAACTTTCAATTCAATGCATTCATCTTCAGCTTCAAGAGAGCTTCTCTGAAGATTGGCAAGAACATCAAATTCATGAAATAAAAACAGTTTTATCATTTGAATGAAATGGACTCTGGCACCAAAAACATATAACACATTAAGTTGCTGTAAGATTGTCTTGCAACAAACCATAGTACAGAGTTCTACTTCAAGATTGTGACAGGGACTCAAGGATAATTGAAGAAAGGTGCTACCTGTGCAACTTCTTATGCAAAACTATTCCTGATTTTCATACTTCAGTAAAGCCAATAAAAGCAACATAGATCATTTACAAGGATCTACTGCAAAGTCTTTTTAACATAATGGGCTAGCAAGCCATCCATAAAGGTCTAGCAAGCTAATGGTTTAGTAAGCCAAAAATGTAGATAGTCTTTCTCACATTTTCATGAATCATTTGTACAAGTGATATATAAAAATATAGTCTGAACATTAATGGATTTTAATGCAGGATAGAAAGCTATGGGCGCATTTAAAACAATGAAAATATGCATTGCATTTAAGGGTTGGATTGAGGCATAGACATACTTAGAGTGCGAAATCAATTATCTTTATTTCAGTGGTGTGTGTTCAGCCCTATTTTTTTGCAAATGAGTTACAGATGCTCTCTACAAGGAGCAATATAAATTATTCCACATGGAAACCATCCTACTATCCAGGCAAAACAAGGATGGAAGATGTTTAGGAGCAAGGAAAAAAAGAGAAAGTGCAAAATAGCAACAGGGGTATAGATGTGTTGACTTAGGTTGCAGGTGACATACATTTACAGACAAAAAGATTAGATACCTCACAAGAATGCAGAGAAAACATTGAGACACAAACATTCATGGTCTGCAGAGCAGGAAATGGTGTGAGCAGTATTTCCTCAAACCAGCAACTTTTTGCAAGTCATACCAGTCAAAAGGAAGAAACAACTGTCTTAGATAATGTTAGCTAATGCATGGTTTGAGATGTCAACAATAAACCCTGGGCCCAAAAGGAGCAGAGAAACCTGATTGCAAACAGGACTGGAACTTAAATCTCCTCAAATAGGCAAGGAAAGATAAAAAAATAACAGAAAATTTAAAAAAAACCTCTCCATTTTAGGGCCCTGTTAAAAAAAGATAATCAAAATAAGAGATGGATAGTTTTGAGCTGGAAAGAATTTACTTGCACAGTGGATCTGCAGCTAACGTATTCAATTTTTCAAGCACAGCCATTGTGACCTATATCCTCCCCAGGACCCCAATTGCAACCTACCCCCATCTCTTTCTCCCACCCCCACCCCCGGCTCATTCCTATGGAGAAAAATGCCAGTGGAAAGCCGACTTCTCTCTTGCCAGCCTCTGCTCTCACCAACCTTGCTCCACTCTAAAACTATACAGTAATGTGAAATCCCGGCTTCCCCCTTCCCACCTACCCCTACCGTGGGTACAGCAGGGGGCTCTGGTGAGACAGGACAGCTCCGAGGGCGCTTGCTGACTGGCAAGAGGCAAAGACCGGATGAGGGCTATAAAAAGAGGGAGCAGTCACTGGGCGGGGCCATGCAAACCTTCTCCCCAACTCCTGACCTTTTGCTGGGCAGGCTAAATATAGGCCTGTGCAGGTGAAACACGAGGCTCTTGACATTCCCTGCAGAGCAAGGAACAGCAAGAGGATCACGGGGCGAAGGGGGTGAGAGGGCTGAGGGCCAGCCTCCCCTCACCAAGGGGGCATCGCTCAGTTACAACACACTTTCTGTTCTTCGGACCCCTTTCTACTTGGACCCCTCTAGCCCCCCCCCCCAATGCAGAGACACTTGGTTAGCAGGCCCTCCCGTTCCAAGTTTTCCCGTTCTTCTCCCTGCCATCAGCAAAAAAACCTTCCAATATGAAGGCACCATGCTCTCTTACCAAATCACCTTCTCTGGGTATCTCACTTCTGTTTCTGCTGGATTTCAGTTTCTGCTCCTGGGCCCAGGATGCCAAGATTGTCAGTGCCACCTACTGTCCTCTGGGAGGAACAGCATTTTTAAACCACCTGAGAGTTAAATGGGTCAAGGCTGCCAACTGTAACACAACAAAAAGGGCAGGCGCAAAGAATCAGAGAACAATTTTTCCCTCTGTAGGCCTAAGGAATGTGAAAGCAAAAATTTGAAGACAAATCTTCCACTGGCAGACAGGAAACAGATCAGAGGTTCAGTTTTTGATTCCAGGACTGGGAATAAGGGTTTGCTTATTTATTAAATTTGTTTGCCACTGATCTCTCCACAAGTCGACTCTGGGCAGCTTACAGCATTAAGGGTTGCTGGAAATGTAGACAATTATCTCGTCCCTTCCATAAATTAAGGCTTCTCCAGACATATTTTTTTAAAGTTTTTTATTAATAATACAAAATTTAAAAAACATTGGACATAGATATGACATCACTGGTTCCAAACATCTTCTGTCACTTTACAATATTAGTACTCATAAACATATAGTTCTTAAGCTTTGTTCACTATTTAAGCATAATATATGATATGAATACTTTTTCCCTTATTTCTGTATATTTATTTATCTCTTAAACATACATTTATCTATAACATCTATATTTTTGTTCTAACACTATACATTTGTCTTGGCTACCCTCTTGTTATCTATCCAATCATACAGGGGTGGGTTCTAAAATTTTTTACTACCGGTTCTGTGGGCATGGCTTGATGGTCATGTGACATTTAGGATTTAGCAGAGGTACTGGTCTACCAGGCTTTTAACTGCTTGCAGAGCTGTACTGATCTACCCATTTATTTTTGCAGGCACTGGTCTACCCATTTATTTTTGCAGGCACTGATCTACTCATGTATTTTTGCAGGCACTGGTCTACCCATTTATTTTTGCAGGCACCGATTTACTCATGTATTTTTGCAGGCACCGGTCTACCCAGTTATTTTTGCAGGCACCGGTCTACTCATTTGTTTTCTTTTAACACTGATCAGCTGTAGGGCAGCCCTTTGAAGCCCCGCGGCAAGAGTTTAAACAGTTTTTTTCCCTCAGCCATCAGCTGGGACTCAGGAGGCAATAGATTGGGGGTGGGGCCAAATAAAAGGTAAGAATAATGCGGAGGGTAGGCGGGGCAGTGGGGGGGCAGCGTCGAAGCGTAAATCAGCCTCGTTTTCCTCCTGGGGTAATTGCACTTAATTAGAGACGGATGGATCTTGTTTTCCATGCTGTATACTTTAAAGAAAGAAAAACCAATATATATATATTTTAATAAGGATTTTATTGTAAAAATAGAAAAACTAGCTAACTACATCTTTACCGGCAGCTTATCACACAGACGAACAAAGGAAGTATAAATCAGGAAGTTAGAAAAGAAAAAAATGTAGACATGCGCAGTAGCTCAAAGTTTCACAAGACTAGTCTTATCTCTGTTGCTATAGATACGTGATAAAGTTCTCTGGCAGGCTACCGTAACACTCAGAATGGACGCTCGGCTGACAAACACATAACGCAGTGACAGGCAGAACCGGTTCGGTGACGTCATATCATCACTGCTACCGGCTCGGCAGAACCAGGAGGAACCCACCACTGCAATCATAAAATTGTTTCCAGATTTTGTAGTACTTAGTTTCACTTTTATCCTTGAGTTCCAAAGTGAGTCTGTCCATTTCTGCACAGTTAAAGATTTTCAGTAATATTTCCTCTTCAGTTGGAATATCTTTCTCTTTCCATTTTTGAGCGAAGGCTATTCTTGCTGCTGTGAGTATATGCAGTAATAAATAATTTGTATCTTTCTTACATTTTATTTCTATAATTCCCAATAAGAAAATTTCCGGTTTGACCTCTATATCTGTTAGCAAAATTTCTTCCAGCCAGTTCTTTAGTAAATTCCAAAATTTTTGCGCCTTTGGGCATTCCCACCACATGTGGTAGTAATTCCCAACGGTCTTTCCACACTTCCAGTATATTGAGGATTTCCCTTTATTCACTCGTGCTAATCTTGTGTGTGTGGGGGGTGCCACCTATAGAACATCTTATAGAGGTTTTCCTTGTAGGAAGTTGCTAGTGTGATTTTTAAAAAATTTTCCCATAAACTTTCCCAATTGTCCAAATCGATATTGTGCCCAAAATATTTACACCAAATTATCATTGTTTCTTTCACCTGTTCCTCAATCATATCTTGTTTTAATAAATATCGATATAGTTTACTTATGGTCTTGCCTTCTCTGCTAAATAAAATTTTATCTAATTCTGATGATTCTTGCTTTATGCCCCATTCCTTTTTATCTTTGCTAAATTTAGATTGAATTTGGAGATACGCCCACCATTCCAATTCTATTCCTTCTTCCTTTAAAGTATTTCTCGCTTTTAATTCTTCTTTCTCATTCAAAATATCTTTATAGGTGACAGCTCCCCCTCATTTTGTCAAATTTGGATGTGTGTACATTTCTAATGTTGACACCCAATTAGGAATTTCCATATAATTATTTCTTTTTGTTTTTTTCCAAATATCCAATAGTGCTCTCCTAATATAATGTCTCCGGAAGTACTGATGGACTAAATGTTTTTCCTCCCATAGAATAGCGTGCCACCCTGTCTGTCAGTCATGACCTTCTAGTGCCAATAGTCTTGTGTTTTTAAGATGCATCCACTCACTTAGCCAAACTAACGCCGCTGCCTGATAATACTTTGTCCAGTCTGGTAGGCCAAATCCTCCTCTTTCTCTAGCATCTTGTAATAATTTGAATCTGATTCTCAGTCGTTTCCCTTGCCATATGAATTTTGAAATGAGTCTGTCCAAATTTGTAAAGAAATCTTTTTTGAGCCGAATTGGTATGCATTGAAATAAAAACAACATTTTCGGAAGAACATTCATTTTGATGATGGCTATCCTGCCCATTAGAGATAGCTGTAATTTTCCCCATTTTTCCAAATCAGACCTAATTTGCACCATTAATTTGTCATAGTTATCTTCTTTAAGTGTAATGCATCTTGCTGTCAATTGAATTCCCAAATATCTTATTTTTTTCGTAGTCTGAATATTTATCTTTCCCTCCAATTCTTTTTTTTTTTTGTTCTTCAGTCATGTTTTTAACTATCATTTTTGTTTTATCCTTGTTTATTTTCAGGCCTGCTACTTCCCCATAGTTCTCCAGCACTTCCATCAGCCTAAGACCAGATTGTACAGGCTCTTCAATAATAAATACAAGGTCGTCCGCAAATGCCTGTACCTTAAAACTTTATTTTCTTACTTTTAAACCTTTGATTTGTCTTCTCGATTCGTTCTAATTAAAGCCTCTAGTGATAAAATAAAAAGCAGTGGTGATAGTGGACATCCTTGCCTTGTGCCTTTTTGGATTACAAAGTTCTTTGTCGTTTCCCCGTTTATCACCACTCTGGCTTCTTGTCTGGAATAGATTGTTTTAAACATCTTTATAAATTTCCCCCCCAAATCCATATATTTTAATTGTTCTAGTATGAAGTCCCATTTGACGTTATTGAATGCTTTTTGTGCGTCAATGAATATCAACGCCATCTGTTTTTCATTGTGGATTTCATAGTATTCTATCGTATCCAAGATAATCCTAATATCGTTCCTTATATGCCGTCCGGGAAGAAAAACGTTTTGATCAGTATGAATGAAATTCTCTAAAATTTTCTTTAGTCTGTCTGCCATAATTGTCATGAAGATTTTATAATCCAAATTTAGTAGGGATATCGGCCTATAATTTTTAATATAAGTCAAATCAGAATTTTCTTTGGGAATCAATGTGAATGTTGCTTCTTTCCACGATTCAGGTATTTTAGCTTCATTAAGTACATCATTGTACACCTCTAATAACAGTGGGCTTAATAATTCCTGGTGATTTTTATACATTTCTGAAGGTAGACCATCTGGGCCTGGAGCTTTGTTACTTTTTTGTTTTTTGATTGCCTCAGATATCTCCCATGCTGTTTTCTCATTATTTAATAAATTTTTACCTTCCTCCGAGATTCTGGGCAATTCTGTTTTTTGTGGGTCTTACCTTCTTCTATCTTCTCCTTATCCTCATGTAGGTTTTTAAAAAACTCATACGCTACCTTCCTCTTTGCCTCATTTTGATAAATTAACTCTCCTTCTTCATTGTGTAATTTACTAATCTGGTTCTTTTCTTTCCGTTTTCTTAGTCTATAAGCCAGCCATCTTCCCAGCTTATTTGCATTCTCAAAAAAAAAATTGTTTAATGCTTTTAATTTGTTGTGCCATAGTTTCCTTTTCAATTATATTTAATTTGTGTTTAATTGTGTTTGTTGTTTCAATTCCCATTTTATGGGTTCTTTCTGCAGCTCTTTTTCCAGTTTGCTAAGATCTTCCTCTAAATTTTTTTGCCGTTGTCTTTTTTGTTTGTTGTCTTTGGCCATGTATGATATTGCAATACCCCTCATAAAAGCTTTTGCCGTGTCCCACAGGTTCTGATTGTTTGTATCCCCTTTTTTATTACTTTGAAAAAACAAACTCATTTGATCATCCATCTTTAATTTAAATTCATTTTGATTCAAGATTGCTTTTTTTAGGGTCCACCTCCTTGTCTTTTTTTGCCCTTTCCATTTAATTTTAATGGGATTGTGGTCTGCCCACGAATTTATGTCAATATTAACTTCAATTCCTAGATTCAAATCTGTCGATGCCCAAACCATATCAATTCGAGACCAAGATTGATGTCTACCTGAATAATAAGTATATTGTTTCTTATCCCCATTTCTTTCCCTCCAACAATCCTTTATGCTTAATTCTTCCACCATCTCGAAAAATGAATTAGGTAATATCCTTCTAACACCTTTCGTCTGTCATTTCTATAGTCTAGTTCTCTATCTACAATCACATTGAAATCACCAATTATACACAAATTATCACATTCTACGTCTCTAATCATGTTATACAGTTTCTTATAAAATAGTTTTTGGCCCTCATTTGGCACATATATTCCAACTAACATCAGTTTTTTCCCATCCACCATTAATTCTATTATCAATATTCTGCCCTCTTCGTCTTTATACATCTTTTTGGCCGAAATACCCTCTTTTACATACATTACAATTCCCCTTTTCTTCTGCTGCGATGAAGAAATGAACATCTTTCCTAACTTAGAGCATTTTAATAGGTACTGATGCTGCTTTTTTATGTGCGTCTCTTGCAGCACTATTATATCCACATTTGTCTTATACAGTTTACTAAAGAAGTTTTTCCTTTTCCCTGGAGAATTTAACCCATTAACATTTAATGATCAAATTGCTAATGCTTCTTGAAAACCTCTACTTATACTTAGGACTTGTTGCCCTCATTTGTCTGACTTCTTTATATTCCTTGCGTCCACCATCATTGTCTTTCCCGTTATCCACATTCTCTCCTTTCCCATTCTCTTTTTCCTTGATTTGGGATTCCCCCCTATTTGGTGACTGTCCTCCTAGTTCTCCTTCTTCCCTTCTTTCTCTTTCCTCCAATTCAACCTCACTACCAAAATTTTGTCTGTAAAACTCTTCTACTTTGTCCACCGTGTCCAATCTCAACCTTCTTTCTCCCCAAGATACCATAATCCCTTCCAGAGTCAGCCACTGAAAATTTACGTTTTTTCTTGTTAGTTTTGCTGTAAGCGTTTGGTAGGGTCGTCTTAAGTCTCTTACGTTTCTCGGGACTTGTTTGAGCACCAGAAGCTGTCTTCCTCGTAACTCTAGTGAATCTTCTCTGGTCCTATGGAGAATCTCATTGTAGATCGATTTTTTAACAAATCTAATATGCACTTCTCTAGGTAGATTATGTCTACGTGCATAATTCGTGTGGATTCTATAAATTTCATCCATTTCATTAATCATTTCTTCCTTTCCAATTCCTAATGCTCCTGCCAATAGCTCCGCCATCATCTCCGGAAGGTCCTCATTCTTTTCTTCTCACACATTCTGGAGAAAATGGGCAGCCTTATCTATTTCCAATTGGATTATTGTCTGTTCGAGATCTCTATTGGCTTGAATTAATCTTTCTTCCATCTCCTCCACTTTTTTTTCTTCCCTTCCCATTCTATCTTCCATCTCCTGTAATTTTTGTTCATTTTTTAGAATTTGTTGCTGGAAGCATTCAAATTTATCATTTTTATTTATTTATTTATTTATCAAATTTCTATACTGCCCTACTCCCAGGGGACTCAGGGCGGTGAACAGCCAAGATAAAATACAGATAATACAAATGTTAAAAGTCCATTAAAATTATTAAATATTTTGGCCAAAAACAAATTTAAAACACCCAATTTGTAAAACAGATTAAATGATTTAAAAATTTAAAAGGGAGAGTTAGGCCAGGCCAGCCTGCTGAAATAAAAATGTTTTGAGAGCACGACGAAACGTGCGCAGATCCGGGATCCTCCGTATCTCCGGGGGGAGCTCGTTCCAGATGGTAGGTGCCCCCACAGAGAAGGCTCTCCCCCTGGGGGCCGCCAGTCCACACTGTTTGGCTGACGGCACCCTGAGAAGCCCCTCTCTATGGGAGCGTACTCCCATAGAGAGGGAGTACGGGAGAGCTCATCCATCAATCTCATCTTTTCTTTCATTTCTCCCATGTCACTCCTTACCTCTCCTATCTCTTGTTTCAAATCCTCATGGTTCTTTAACATAACCTCCTGCATTGTTTGTAGCATCTGTTGTAGATCCTTAAATGAGTTTGATCTCTCTCTCTGTAGCATTCCTTCAATAGATCTTTGTCCTGCTGGACTTAGTTCCATTGTTGTAGTTTGAGCTCCTTGCCTCCTTCCTGCACCAATTCTTGTCAAATTGGGGATACTTGTCATTTTCAATACCACTTTAAATTGACTTCCCCACTGCCTTATATTTCTCTTAGTTTCCTCCAGCACCCTTCAACTATCACTCTCTCAACTAGTTAATTCTCAATGCTTAACTTTGCAGCTTTCACTCTCTATTTTATATTTTTAAATGTCTCTTATGTATTCTTTAACTTCCTTTCTTGATCTTTTCTACCCCAACTACAGTCTGCAAACCTTCCCCTTAGTCAACAATTAATTAATAACAAAATAATATCAATAATTAATGCAGTAGGTAGTGGAGTTAATAAAATAGTAGTCCAAAGATTGCATAGAAAGAACAATAATAATTAGAGAGATGATTTCCTCTTGAAAATGTTCCACTACGACTATTTCATTAAATTTTTCACATCCAAATTTACTCCTTAAGTTTCCTCGATTTATAAGTCAGTTTATTTTATTTATTTATTTATTTTTAAATTTATATACCGCCCTTCTCCCTGAGGACTCAGGGCGGTGAACAGCCAAGTAAAAACATAAACTACAAACATTAAAATACAATTAAAAAGATATATTTATTTATTTAGTTATTGGCAGGCCATCCAAAATAGGTCTTGTTTCTCTTTAAATTTCCTCTCCTTACTTAAATTGTCTCCAGTTTTTTCCTTGGCCAGTAGGTGTCTCTTGCTCCCTATTTTCCTAGTTAACAGTCAGTCTTACTTCAATATGCCTGCGTTCTCCGGTTAGTCAGCACTTTCGCTCACAAGCTAAATTGTCTACTTAAATCAGCAATAATGGTAAGTTTCCTCTTCCTCTTTCCCCTCACACTGCCAGTGATATCTATCGTGTTGAAATGGTATCTTTTTTTGACCCCCACTTGCTGTTTATTTATTTATTTATTTATTGGTTCGATTTATATGCCGCCCTTCTCCGGAGACTCAGGGCGGCTTACAATGCGTTAAGCAATAGCCTTCATACTTTTGTATATGTTAAGTTGTGGGCGCAAGAAGGACCAGACACGCAGTAGAATCAAACACTTTTATTAGCTCCGTAAATCGCAATGGAGATTGCTGGCCGCGGCAGCTCCTTTTATAGCTAGGAGCTGTCCGCGGCTTCAGCCACTGACGTTACTCTGAATTTCCCACTCCCGTTCCTGATTGGTCCGTTCAAATCTGCCATTCAATACTCAACACCCCTCCCCTCTAGTTAGCATAACCAATCCTGAAGTCTCTAGGATACGTAGTCACGTAAGTAGGCGGGTCGTCTCGATGCGCGACTAGACCTGCGCAGATTAGTCGTCCCAGCGTTCTTGGAGTGAGAGGTCGAGTTCTGTGGCTCTGCTGGCTCTGCCTCCGGAACACTCTTGAACTCGCTCGCTGGTGTGGACTTATTTCCTTGGATGTTACTTCCTTCCTCCCCCGGCCAACATGGTGGACTGTTACTGTTGTTCGGCTCTTCCTCCCGGACTTCAGGTAAATGTCTGCTGTCTCTTCTTGGGTTTGAGTCTTTTCCTGTGCTGTCTTGTATTTGTGCCTGTGGTAGTGATCTGTCCCCGTCCACACACACACACAAACACAGCCAGCCGAGGGTTAAGGAAGCAGTTGGCACACACCCAGGTCTTTATCTCCAACTTGGCAGCGATATACACACCGTCTGCCAAGTGCTTTATTTTCACAGAAACAGAAAGATAATATACTCAGCGTACAAGAGTCCAACAGAAATAAATATTCCTCTCAGCAGTTTCAGACGATGCTTTAGTGACTATCCAAGGTT
Organism: Pituophis catenifer annectens; assembly: GCF_029215685.1. Lineage (NCBI taxonomy): Eukaryota > Metazoa > Chordata > Lepidosauria > Squamata > Colubridae > Pituophis > Pituophis catenifer. Next base: position 92,054,407 of record NW_027256885.1, on the reverse strand, counting down.
TATTTTTGTTCGTCACAGGGATCACTGGCCACCACCCTCTATTATATAGTCTCTGGGGTGTGGTCCAGTGACTCAGTTCTAATCCCTAGCACGCCTCCTGAGCTGCTGCAATCGTTTATCATGCCTTCGGAGGCGTGCGTCCAGGAATGATGTCTCTCCTTCACTCTCATCCGAGACACCTGTCTCCCTGCTAATCTCCTCTCCCTCGGCCGGCACCTGAGACAGTGCCAGAGGGGAGGGGCCTGGAGAGGGAGGCCTGGCTGACTCCTCTTCCTCATGCTCGGAGCTTTCTTCCTCCGATGGGATAGGCTCAGAGGGCGGGGCCACAACAGGTAGGGTCTGGTTCCTTTCTGTGCATTTTTCCTTCCTTTGCTCTTGGGCGTTTTCTGGTGGGCCTTGTTCGTTTCTGGTCACTCGGGCTCTGATCTGGTCGACGTGCCGCTTCCACTGTCGGTGGTTCTGTGACTTGGGTTATTTCTCTCGGTATCCATAAGGGGTTACCGCTGAAGTTCATAGTGTAGATTTTGTCCCCCACTTGGAATTGTCGGATCCTGCTCGTGGAGTCGGTTGGTTTTTCCGTGCTGTACTGTGGGTGCAGTCTGTCTAATGGGGATTGTAACTTCCCCCCATTAATAATTCAGCCAGGCTTTGGTGTGTGGATGCGCTCAGTGTAATGTGCTGGATGGTCACCAGCTTGTCTATTTTGGCTTGCATGTCTCCGGGCCCCAGCCTTGCCAAAGTCTCCTTGGTTGTTCTCACCATCCTTTCAGCAAGCCCGTTCGTGGATGGTTTTCCCGGTGCGGATAATGCGTGTCAGATTCCCTGGTTGGCCAGGAACATCTCGAATGCATTAGCCGTGAACCGGGGCCCATTGTCTGATACCAACAAGTCGGGCAGCCCATGTGTTGCAAACAATCTTCTTAAAACTCGGATGACGGCTTCCGTGGTTGTAGATGGCATTAGGTATACTTCCAGCCATTTGGAGAACGCGTCCACTATTATCAGGAACATGTTGCCCTGGCATGGCCCCGCAAAGTCTATATGTATTCTCGACCAGGGTGTTCCTGGGTTCTCCCAATCGTGTGTGGATGCAGTGTGTGGTGCTGGTCGTGATTCTTGGCAGGGTGTGCAGGTTGCCACCCATGCCTCTATCTCTTTTTTTTTTTTTTTTTTTTTATTGAAAAAGTTTTAAAAAACAAACATATTTTCCCCACAACCCCCCATCACCCCCCACAACCCCCCCGCCCCCTCCCCGACTTCCCAGAGCAGAACACAAGGTATTTCTATTGATCTCTAACAATAATCTAAATTGCATAACCAATCATTAAACTAACATCCCTAAAAAAAAAATTCTTAACCCCCCATATATAAAATCCCATTTCTTAAACATAATACTTCTAATGTCACTTATATAACGCTTATACAAATAAAAAAAAATCATTCATAAGCTATTTGATATTTTTTGGTCTGATACTTATTTTGTATATAATCAATCCATCTTCTCCAGTCCTGTATGTACCTTTCTTGTGTGTGATCCTTCAGATATGCTGAAATTTTAGACATTTCAGCTAAATTAGTTACTTTCAGTATCCATTCACCAATAGTAGGCAAAAAGTCCTTCTTCCAGTATTGTGCTACCAACAATCTTGCTGCTGTTATCAAGTTCAAAATCAATTTAGTCTCTGCAACTGTACAGTCCGTAGTTATACCCAATAAGAACAACTGTGGAGTAAATTTCAGTCTCTTTTTAAGAATATTCTGCATCACCCACCAAATCTTTATCCAAAATGCTTTGATTTTTCTACAAGTCCACCATATATGATAATAAGTTGCATCATCACAGTCACATCTCCAACATTTAGCTTGCACATTAGAATACATACATGATAATTTTTTAGGATCTAAATGCCATCTATAAAACATTTTATAAAAGTTTTCTCTTAAATTTTGTGCTTGTGTAAACTTCACATTTCTAATCCAAATCTTTTCCCAAGTTTCCATCATTACTGGCTCTTGAAAATTTTGTGCCCATTTAATCATACAGTCTTTAACCAATTCTGTCTCAGAATCTATTTCCAATAAAGCATTATACAACCTTTTAATATGCATTTGTTTTTGATCTCTAATTTGTTTTACCAAATTCTCCTCATTTTGCACAAAGCCAGTTTTTTGATCTTCCTTCCATCTAGCTTGAAGTTGACCATACTGAAACCATGTATAAATTATACCTTCTTCTCTCAGTGTATCTAAAGATTTCAAATACATTGCCCCCCTTTCCATAATAAGAAGCTCTTTATAAGTAATCACCTCCTGTTTTTGTTCTATACTTATATTTTCTATTGCATGTCTAGGATTTGCCCATAAAGGTATCTTATAATTTAACTTATATTGATATTTTTTCCAAACCCTTAACAAAGCATTTCTTAATATATGAACCTTAAATACTTTATCCACTTTTTTGTCATATAACAAATAAGCATGCCATCCATATAACAAATCATAACCTTCTAAATTCAAAATTCTCCTCTCAGTTAAATTAAACCAATCACTGATTTGTGATAAAACCGCTGCTTCATAATATAATCTTAAATTAGGCATTTTAAGACCCCCTCTTTCACGTGTATCTTGTATAATTTTCATTTTTATTCTGGGTTTTTTCCCTGCCCAAATAAAAGTATTAACACCTTTCTGCCATTCTCTCAGATTTTCATCTTTCTTAAGCACAGGTATCATTTGGAACAGAAATAAAAATCTAGGTAAAACATTCATTTTAATTGCAGCAATTCTTCCCAATAAAGACAACTGTAATTTTTTCCAATTTTCCATATCCTTCTGTACCTTCTGCCAAAGTACCTCATAATTATTTTTGTATAATTTTGTATTTGAAGCTGCTATGTATACCCCTAGATATTTAACCTTTTTAACTATTTCAAAATCTGTTAATCTTGCTAATTTGTCTCTTTCAAGTGTAGTCATATTTTTAACTATCATCTTTGTCTTATGTGAATTAACTTTAAATCCTGATACCTTCCCATATTGATTAATTATATCCAATATGTATGGAGCCGACTCTGTAGGTTGAGATAAGGTAATAACCAAATCATCTGCAAAGGCTCTTAATCTATAATCTTGTTGTCTAATTACAATACCCTTCAGTTTTTGTGAATCACGTATCTTATTCAGTAATACCTCCAAAGTCAGAATAAATAATAATGGGGACAGAGGACACCCCTGTCTTGTTCCTTTCTCAATTTTAAAAGCCTCTGTTAAACCTCCATTAACTATGATTTGTGCTGATTGCTGCTGGTATATCGCTCTAATTGATTGTGTAAAATATTCCCCAAAGCGCATTTTCTCTATTATCTTAAACAAAAATTGCCAGTTCAAACGATCAAATGCCTTCTCTGCATCCAAGAATATAAACGCTGCAGGGACTTGGTTATTTTTTTCCAAATATTCCAATAAGTTTACAATTTGTCTAACATTGTATCTCATTTGTCTACCTTTTATAAACCCTGATTGATCACTGTGAATTATTTGTTGCATAACTGGCATTAGTCTATTGGCTAATATTTTAGCAAAAATCTTATAATCAGTATTCAGAAGTGAAATTGGCCTAAAATTCTCCGGTTTAGTAGAATTTCGATCCTCCTTTGGAATTAATGAAACAAAGGCTGTTTTCCAAGAGGGTGGTACTCCTCCTCCTAATTGTATCTTATTAAATAAGTTTTTTAGTGGTTCTAGCATTTCGGATTGTAAGTGTTTATAGTAAACAGCTGTTAATCCATCTGTTCCCGGAGCCTTACCTATTTTTAATTGTTTAATTGCTCCAACAATTTCCTCAGAAGTTATTGGCTGATTCAATCTATCTCTCTGTTCCAACGTTAATTCAGGAATCTCCATCTTTAGATATCTATCAATATCAACATTTTGAATTGCATCTTTAGCATATAATTTTGTGTAAAACTCCAAAAAAGCCTTTTTTATTAAATTCTGTTGATAAATCTCTTTACCTCTAAATTCTATTTTATCTATAATACGTGATTTCTGTTTTTTCCTCATCGTGTAAGCCAACCATCTCCCAGGTTTATTAGCATTGCAAAATGTGTTATGTCTGGCATATTGTATACTAGTTGCTACTTGCCCCTATCTCCTTATCCATTCCAGGCCACCACACGTAGCTTCTTGCCAATGCTTTCATCTTCACGATTCCCGGGTGCCCCTCGTGTAACATGTTTAAAATGTCCTGCCTTAGCACCCCGGGAATTATGATTCTGTCTCCCCACAATATGCACCCTTTCAATCCCGACAGCTCGGTCTGTCTTGATTTGAATGATTGGAATTCTGTGTCCACGTTCGCTTCCGGCCATCCCTTCCAGATCCAGTACAAAACGCGTGCCAGAGTTTTGTCTTTTGCTGTGGCTCTCGCGATGTCTGCAGCAGAGATCTGTGCACTTTCCATCGTTTCGATCAGTAGTGTGGTTGATGCTGGAGCTGGGTCTTCTGCTGTTTCCGGAAGTGGGCATCTGCTGAGTGCGTCAGCATGGTCGATCGTCTTCCCGGGCTTATAGTTCAGCTGGTAATCATAGGCTGTTAGGAACTCTATCCAACGGAGCATTCTTGGTGATAGTATGGGAGGTGTGGGTTTGTTTCTGGCGATGATGCCAAGTAGAGGTTTATGGTCGGTGATGAGTTCGAATCTCCGGCCATACAAATACTCGTGGAACCTCTTCCGGCTACTGCAGCCAACGCTTCCTTATCTAATTGGCTGTAGTTCCTTTCCGGCTTGGACAATGTTCGGGACTAGAATGCGATGGGGGCTTCTCTTCCATTTGGCATGCAGTGGCTCAGTACAGCTCCAATGCCGAAAGGTGACGCGTCGCAAGTCAGCCTGATTGGCAATGTTCCGCTGTATTGTACCAATACTCTGTCCGATGTTAATAGTTTTTTGATTTCTTCGAATGCCATTCTTTCTTGTTTCCCCCACCTCCATTCCGTTGTTTTGTCCAGTAGCCGGTGGAGAGGTTCAATAGTTGTGGCTTTCTGCAGTAGGAAAATATTATAAAAGTTCAGTAATCCGAGGAAAGCCTGCAGCTCTGTTTTGTTTTTTGGTGTAGGTGCTTCTTTAATGGCCCTCAGTTTCCACGGAGTGGGTCGTATCCCTGATTCATCTATTAAGTAGCCCAGGAATTCTACTTGTTTTTCCACCAAGTTGCATTTGTTCCTTTTTACTTTTAGCCCCACTTCTTGGAATCTAGATAGTACTTCTCTTAAACGCTGCTGTAGCTGGTCTAAATTCCCTGCCAAGATGAGCACATCGTCGAAATATGGGACAACTACTTCAATCCCTTTTAATAGGTGTTCCATCAGGCTTTGGAACAGCCCTGGGGCTACGCTGACTCCAAACTGTAACCGTTTGCACTTAAAGGCACCCGTGTGTGTCACAATTGTTTGGGCCTCGGCTGTGGCATTGTCCACAGGAAGCTGTTGGTACGCTTGTGCCAGGTCAAGCTTTGCAAAAAATTTTCCTCGGCCCAAAGTGTGGAGCAGATGTTGCACCACTGGCACCAGATAAGCACTCTGCTGTAATGCCTTGTTTATTGTGCTTTTATAGTCTCCACAGATGCGTACACCCCCATTAGGGGGTGACGATGGGTGTCTCCCACTTCGCATGGTCTGTAGGCTCTAATAATCCCTGGGCAACTAGCTTATCTAGTTGCTCATCTATCTTGGGCCTTAGAGCAAATGGGACCCTTCGGGGTTTAATCCGGACAGGGGCAACTTGGGGGTCTAAATTAAATAATATTGGGGACCCCGTGTACTTGCCTAATTCGCCGTTGAACACCTCCGCGAATTCTGCCATCAGCTTTTCCTCCCAGCCGCAGTCGTTGATGTGGTCGATGCCCGTTACAGCCAGTCCTAATGGCTCGAACCATTCCAGACCTAATAGGCTAGGTCTATCTCGGTCCACAATGGTGAGGGGCAGCTTTGCTTTGAAGGTCTTGTATGCAACGTTGAAATTTCCTGTGCCAATTACCGGAATCCGATTCCCTTGGTAGTCTATTAGTGTCAGTCTTTGGCGTTTGAGTGCGCTGGTGGTGATGTCAGGAACTAGACGTTTGATTGTTGCCCAGGAAACCATGGATAAGCAGGACCCCGAGTCGACCTCCATTTTGCAGGGCCTCCCCTCGATGAGTACGTTCGCCGCCATCTTGTTCGACTTTCCCGCGCTTGCATGACCCACTATTAAGGTTTGGTGGGTCTCTCCTCTCTCCGATTCGGAATCCTCGCTTCTACGACCTCTTCCAAATGGCTGTCTTTTTCCGCTTGCCTTGAACTGTCGGTTGTTTGACGGTGGGCTTGGCGGACAGTTTGGTCGGTTCCTTCGGAACGCTGGCTGGGATGCCCTGCAGGCTCTTGCTGTATGCCCCTTCCGGTCACATCTCTGGCATATGGCATCACAGAACCTGCATTCTGCCCTTGGGTGGTTTCCCTCGCATCCTGCGCACCAGAATTCTGACTTCCCTTTTCCTCGTGGCTTTCCCCTTTGGTCTGTTTGGAGGTGATGGACTTCATCCTCCTCTTCTTCCTCTGACCCGGTTTCTACGTCCTCGTAATGGATCAAGGATTCTTCTTTTCCTTGCGGCCCTTTGTTCATCTTTTTCATGGCTGCCGCGGATTTCTGGGACGCCTCTGATGCGGTGGCTTCTTCCATCGCTTCTTTGAAAGTTATTTGAGGCTTGGCCAGTAGTCTACTTTGCAATGTGAGGTCTTTTAACCCCAACACCAGCTGATCCCTCATAGCTTCTTCTAAGTTGGAAAAGACACAGGCTGCAGCTATCTCCCTCAGGGTCGCAATGAATTCACTTATTGATTCGCCTTCCCTCTGGTCCCTCCGGTAGAATTCATGTCTCCTTACTAGGGATGAAGCTTGGGGAGCGTAGTGTGCCTTCAGGATGTTTTGTAGGGCCGGCCAGGACATTGTTCTTAGCTCGGTCGGGGCTGCGGGCGCTTTTGCCATCTTGAATACAGCAGCTCCGCAATGTGTGAGGAATATAGCTCTCTTTCTTTGTTCCGACAGGCTCAATAGGTCATTTCCCTCCAGGAACATGTGGAATCTTTCCATGTAAGATTCCCAGTCTTCTCCAGCTTGGTTGAAAGGTGCGGGTGGGCTGATTGAAGACATTGTGGTAGTTGATGATCTGACCAGTGTTAGTAGTCGTTGATCTGGATGGCTGATGATTGCTTTTTGGAGGTTCAGTGCTTTGTTCTTTGTCCTTCAGTATCCCACCTTCGTCGCCAGTGTTAAGTCGTGGGCGCAAGGAGGACCGGACACTCAGTAGAGCCACAGCAGCTCCTTTTATAGCTAGGAGCTGTCCGCGGCCTCAGCCACTGATGTTACTCTGAATTTCCTGCTCCCGTTCCTGATTGGTCCGTTCAAATCTGCCATTCAATACTCAACAGTATATACAGTACCTGCTTAGTAGGGCTTTCGCCCCCCCCCCCAGCGGTGTTCTTTTTTATACAAAGTCAGCTTATTGCCCCCACAATCCGGGTCCTCATTTTACCTACCTCGGAAGGATGGAAGGCTGAGTCAACCTTGAGCCTGGTGAGATTTGAACTCGCAGTAATTGCAGGCAGCTGGCAGCTAAGTGCTACTTAACAGCACTTTAGTCCGCTGCTCCACCAAGGCTCCTAGTTTGCCACTTTAAGCTATTGATAAAGCTATCTGATAAAGCTATTGTGCATGTAGTATAAATCATACATTAATTTTGTCAGTTTGCTCCTTGCACTAAGTGAACAAGTCATTGCAATTGGTAAATCATTGTGCATGGTTTAGTACTTTATATTAACCCAAATGGCTTGTTTAAGAAATCATAGTTGAACAATTGAATAATGAGTGAACCCAACCTTTGATAACACTAAGCCTGCACTGATTTGTCTTAAGGATACTGTACTTATAGTAACAGGCCAAAATGTCCTTGGCAAGTTTGTGCTTCCAACACATAAAGCTAGCCTTTATTTGCTGCAAAATTTAACATAGCCACATGTCTGGATAGCTTTACAAAATCCTGGGATCTACAGTCAAAATCTTAAGTAGAAAGACCTCAGATATGCATATTAAGGACAGAGCCAAGAGTGGTCATCAAATGTCTAAAGAGTTATCCTGAAGGTGATTAGGATCAGATTCACTCCCACTTGTTCCAGAAAATTAGATTGTGGGCCAAGAATATAAATTAAAATGTTAGCTTAACATAGGAGTAATAGCAACATAAGAATGAGTGTTTTAAAAACTGGAGAGCTTGAGGCTTTTGCCCAGAATGCTATGCTTCAGTGAATCTAATATATAGTATATATATTAGAATCAGAATTACACACATCCTAGGAACTTTTTTATGACTCTTAGAATGAGGTTTTCTATCATTGTGAGCCAGAAAATACAGGTGTATTAAGTGTACATCTGCAATGAATCCTTGGGCCTCTTTTAAGTGTTATCTTAAGGCTATCTCAGCCACAGAAAATGCCTGCCACCAGCTTACATGTTTAGATACCTAGAGGAATTCAGATAAAAATCCAGCCTATCACATTAAATTGCTCCCATTCTCGAACACATGTATATATGTGTTATTTGTCTCTGGTTTGTGTCAAAGTAATCATCAATCTATTACAATGTACCAGATCAATCTACTGGTAGTTTCTAATTATTAATTCCACATGACACAGCCATCTCCAGCCATGTACACTGGAGGGATCACTGCAGTCATTTTGAGAATTGTGATCCAGATTGGGAAGGTTTCTTCTAGGAACAGGGCTGTCAACCTCACGGCCCGTGGGCCGGATTCGTCACACGCTGGCCATGTCCACGGCCAATTTAGCGAAGGGGAAAAAAGTCCCGATACGTTACGTGACACCCGTTCTAGGACATTGGATTTTGAATCTACTACACCATGTATATTGTCAGAAAATGAATCAATATAGGGAAGCTGAGATTATATGGGGGGGAAAAGCTAAACAGAGGTCACGAGCACCGGTAGATTTATTTATAATTTAGTAAGGAAAAATACTGCACCAATGAGCCAGAGGAGCTGTTCCTACACATGGAAAGGGAAACTTGATGAAACAACAGGTAGAGAGCAAGAGGTCCCAAACCACACCTGTGGTGCATACTGCTGCAATCTTCAGCCTATCTGCAGCAATAGGCTGTGATCCAGTTCCTCATGGCAACCTGCAAGGCCTGGGTTGTGATGCTAGTTACCATAGCAGCACTGTTACTTTTTCCCCAGATCCATCCTCTAGTCTAGCCCCTCCCCAGAAATCCATAGCAGCTGAGAAATAATCAGCAGGAAACTTTAATTAACAAGACGGTTTTGGAACAGACAACAAGTTGAGCAGGGTTCTTATAAGAAGTATCACAGTTCTGTTAATCTAACCCTGAAGGAAAGGGGTTCCTCATGAAAGCTCAGAGCTTCTTGTTTCATAGGTCATAGGATGCAAATGAAGCAACTTCAAGGGCATATACTGTACTTTTCGGAGTATAAGATGCACTTTTTCCCCCCTGAAAGAGGGGGGAAATGTTGGTGCATCTTATACACCGAATACAGCCATTTTTGGCCTCCCGAAGCCGGGGCGCGCAGAGGCTTTGGGAGGCCTGCAGAGTGCTTGCTCCTGGGGGCTGGGGAGGGCAAAAACATTTTTTTTCTTGCTTACCTCTTCGAAATCTTGGTGCATCTTATACACCAGTGCATCTTATAGTCTGAAAAATACGGTAATTGAAAAATCACAAGGCCAAAGCAGTAAAGTTCTTAGGAAGCAAAAAGAAACAAGCCCAGAAAAATCAAAGTATATCAAATCAACTACAATAGCATTTAAGAATAATGTTATCAAGGAGCAGCTTTCCTAAGTTGAGGAGGTGACGATGGTCACAGCGCCCATATCCAAGGAACTGAGCTGGATCATCACAAGAGCCTACTGAGGAGGTCATAATTTAATGTTCACATCAAAAAGTTCAAGAAGTTCAAAGGGAATTCAGAATTCAGAGCATTGTGATCCTGTGAGGGTCAGCAGCAGTTCAGGTGTTTCATTGGGCATTCAACTGGTTTCCTCAGAGTCTAGGACTTTGACGTGGGTGAAAGGGAAGTGTCCACAGTGCCCGTTCAGCTCTCCCTCACATTGCCCGTTGACATTCATCTTGGTGACTGCAATGAGATCACCCACCTGTGGAATATCACAAGACACAAAGCCAAGATCAGAAGACTGCCCACCTTTCTGCAGTTTCCCATTATCTCAACCTTTCCTAACTTCTGTGCTAGAATTATAACTCCTGTAATACATGGCCAAACAACTTCCACAACTGTTGGGTATCAAGCAGGTGAAAAATGACCTCTTTCCCCCAACACGTGACAGATGAGGCTTTTTATGTTCCTTTAGTGGTCATCTCAAATGAGGAACAGGTTCCAGGCCAGCACATTTCCAATATGCAAAAATACTGGCATGAAGGAACTGGATTGCTAGGAATGCCAGAATCCAAGCATATTCAGTTTATTATGATTTTTAAGCTCCCTCCCCTGCACATCCCTCAGTCCTAGGAAATAGTTTGATAATTGCAATGGGCTTCTTAACAGCACGGACAGAAGTCTGCAGCCTCGATTCTTTCACCAGCAAAGCTGTTCTACTTAACATTTTGCCGAATAATCCTATCAGCATAATTTGCATTCTTCCCCGACATAGTTTTTAAAGGTAAAGGGGAGGTAGGCCATAATTCCATGCCTCCTGGCAACAAAAGAAGCATTGCTCAAGATTCATCATTAATCTATATCAGGGGTGTCAAACTCACATTGTCACATCGTCACATGACATATCGCAACTTCCCCCCCCTCGCTAAAACGGGTGGCCGTGGCCAGTGCGTGATGCATCCGGACCGTGGGCCGCGAGTTTGACACCCCTGATCTATATCACCACCACTACGGTCATAAATCCCCATTCACATATATAATAACCAGATATTTATTCACCCCACCACCCTCCAAGATCAAGATTGAGCCACCCTGAGTCTCCGGAGAGGGGCGGCATATAAATTTAATAAATAAATAAGATCATCCTGACCCTTTTTTAAGACATTTATTTTTACTGCTTTGGTGACTTGCCTCAAAAGCCAATGCTGTCTTGTCACTGGCACCAGGCACCCTTCGTTGCACTGCTCTGGCTATTATGGGAGCGTGTCGGGGGGCACCATGGCTGCTGGGATGAGCATATGGACAAGGCTGGACATATGGCACAGGTATCATACCCACACACCCATCGGCACGTTGAGCTGTCCACCACTGCTCTTCTGGCTTGGCCAAAACTCGCAAAGGCTCCCCTTTGGTGAAGGGAAGGTCTTCCTGGTCACGGCCAACAAAGTCATAGAGGGCACGGGCCCACTCGCCAGCAGGAGACGGCTGGGCAGAGGAAGGGGCTACAACGCGTCCCAAGGGGGCTACCAGGGTGGTAGTGTCCAGGTAATGCAGGCGGTAGAAGTCTAAAAGAGCTGGAAAACCATTCATGCTCCCCAATCCGTAGACGCCCAGGGAGGCTGTTTATGATGTAGTGTGAAACCTGAAAGAGACAGAATGGCAAAGAGACATAAGCCTGCTATCCCAAACCTTCATCAAATTCATATGACAGAACAATCAATCTTGACCAACTAGGATGCATCCCTCTAGGTATGCGAACTTCAAATTCCACAATGCCCCAGTGCCAAGTATTCTGGACACTAAAGTTCAAACGTCTAAAAGTCACTCTTCTAAATATATCAGGAACTCCCTGCTAACTCTCCAGAAGAGTCTCTCTGTTTCTTTTTCCCCACCAGATATTAGGATTATACAAAAAAAAATCACCTTAGAGTTTTCACTGACGGAGAGGACATAGTCACCAGGGCACGTAGTACTGTCCCGTACCAGAAAGGTCCCATGGCGGTGTCCCTGGAGACATGCAGCTGCTTCCTGACGACTCAGAGCTCCCATATACCATTCATGAGCATCCCCAAAAGCAGCCATGGCTTGGGGGAACATTGAAGATTGAAAAACCCACCACTCTCTTTGTTGAATGTTATTCCTAAAAAAAACTGGTAAGTTTTGCTCCAGTATTTAACAACACTTTACGAAATAAAGTTACCCTGTTGAATGTTTGCACTGGAGTATTGCTTCTTTCAGTAGTTTAGTAGGACCTTTAAATAATCTGTTACAATTGAAAATACCTAACCTGCTCTCTGTAAATATGTGTGCTTGTATATATGTCATTGTGTGATGTCATTATGTCCCTTGCCATTGGTTACTACTTACCATTCACCCCGCCTCCTCTGTATATAAGACTTTACTCCTCTCAGACTGCTAGCTGTCTAAAAGTGTTCCTGAGGAAGATGAGAAATAAACATTATTGATACAAGAAAGTCTACAGTCTCTTATATTGGGCCTAACCAGAATAATCAAACTAGTAACAAATTGGTAGCAAGAGGATGGTTTGGTAGGCCCAACCAAACATAAAGATGCAAGACTCACAAAAAGAAAAAAGAAGACCTGCCACCAGATACATAACAAAAAGAATGGCAGCTCAGCTGACTCCTGACAAATATACACCACTTGAAAACATGAAGAAACAAACGCAATTACAAGAAAATGAACTGCTAACACAAAACAAACAACCACTAGCTGGAGCAGAAGAACCTTTCTCAACACCAAACAAAGAAGATGAAGTAAAAAGAAAAATACTACAATTAATAGAAACAACTACAGTTGAATCAAATCTGCTTGTGAAAATCCGCAGCATGATAAATGACCATGGAACAGCAGCAGATAACGAAAATAACAAACAAGAAAAATACAAGGTAAGAAGCTCAACCCCTGACTTCAAAAACGACACCGAAGATGGCGACAGCTTCCCGCCTTTTTCATGGCAGCCATCTTACCCACCTAATACTCCCAAAATGGCCGACCAATTACTAAAAGAATTCCAAACCTCAAACTATAAAGTAGAAAACAAAACCTACCAAGAAGATGACTACCCGAGTTCAGAAACAAATAAAAAACAACTATTTAAACAAAACAAAACTCAACCTACTGAACTAGAAATAGATAACGCTATACAGGTGCTGACTGCAGCACTCGGGACTAACCTAAAAATACCAAACGAACAACCAGAAAATTCTAAACTATCACCTACCAAAAGCCAAAAAGAAATAAACTGTCTAAAGAAAGACCTAGCCACCCGAAAAAAGACATGCTGGCAATCATACTTACCTACCGAAGAACGACTTGCTGAGCAACCTGGCTTCATCAAAGATGGCGGCCCGCCTCGAACTCCACTTCCTGACTGCTTCGAAGAACAGAAGGCCAACTGGGACTTCACCCCGGGAGCTGCAAACACAGGATCCTCCCTCGTCGACTGCTGGAGAAGAATGAGGACTGAGCATGCCCAGAACGAACCTGCAAAGAGAAAAGAAGAAGACATAGATACAAGTCAGCGCAGATCCAGCCAGAACATAGAGATAAGTAAATACAGACATGCATCTACCATACCCAGGCCTTATTGCGAGTATGCTAAGGTCTTAAACCATGGACAACTCCTAAACATAAATAACACTTCACAGCACTCAGGGACACTATCTTCAGACTTTATAAAATTAAAATTAGATGGGAGCAACTTAATGGAATGGAACCAATGTTTACAAATTACATATTTGAAAGAGAATGTTTTATTTTTTATTGATAATCCACCAGACAAACCTTGGACTTATGAAATAGACTGCCTCCATCACAAAGCATATTATATATTAATTGCCTCTATTTCCCCAAGTATACTTCCCAGTATTGAACATAATCTGACTGTATCTGAAACATACCAAAAATTATTCAATTTGTTCTATAGCAAAAGTGTAGCCACCACCACAAAAATTTCTAGGGAATTCTATTCTGCCAAACTAAAACATGATACCTCCATGAGTGAACGTATCTTGAATCTAAACGCAGTCAGAGCAGATCTTATCCAAAGGGGGGAAAAACTGGATGACATTGTAGGAGAAATAGTTGCAGAAACTTTGGAGGCAGATAGACTCATGATCCAACGGGATATTGATGAGGCCTTTAGAGTATTCACTAGCTACGCAAAAAGGAACAATCTTCCTCGGGAAATTCATGTTCGTTTTAACAAGAAAGCTTTGTGTGAAGAATTTTATAAACGAACAAGGGATCAAACTATTACATATAAAGGCCAACCGATAATAGTTTTGAAACAAATCCCACGTCGGGTAAGGGAACAGAGACGCAGATATCAATTTTTGACGACTTTCCTGAGGAAAAATGCAATTTCGTATCGTTGGTTATTGCCTGAAGGTTTATTGATGACGTGGAGGGATAAGAAGGTGAGGATTCGGAGTCTTCAAGAAGCAAGAGAATTCATGGAACAACAATTTAATTTGTCAGAATTAGATGTTGAAGGAGAAGGGGAAAGTAGAAGTTTGGAGGAATCGCAAGAGGAAGAAGAGGTAGAGGAGAGGAGAGAAGAAAAGGCGGGAAAGAAGGGTGGGGGAATACGAAAAGCCGAGGAATTAACAGCACCTCAGAGGGAGACAAGACAAACAGTTAAGAAGGCTATAACAGCGGGAAAGTAAAAACTTAGGTGAGAAAAGAAAATGGGGGAATTAGTGCGTTTGATATCTGTAAATATTAACGGTTTAAATGCTCCTAATAAACGTAGTAGGATTTTGAATAAATTAAGAAAGGCTAAGTATGATATTGTCTGCATGCAGGAGACTCATATAAAAAAAGATCAAAACCATTTGTTAGAATGCCGGGCATTGGGTAAAACTTATACGTCATTAGCAGGTCAAAACAAAAGAGGGATAGTGGTATATGTACGACATCATTTGAAATCCCAACAGGTTTTTGCTGACCAGGAAGGCCGGGTTCTCATGCTCGAAATAGAAATTGCCCAGTGGAAGTCTTTATTGGTTTGTATTTATGCCCCTAATGATAATCAGAGGACTTTTTATCAAAACTTATATGTTAAATTGGGGGAACTGGAATATGAACATGTCTGTCTAGTGGAGGATTTCAATGCTGTAATGGATAGAATGCAGGATTATGTCCCGGGAAACATACAAGGAAGGTTAAAGGATATTAAGAGAACATTACCAAAAATATGTAATGATTTAAGGGAGGAAGTTGGATTACAGGATATATGGAGGTTGAGAAATCCCAATAAAAATCAATATACTTATTTCTCTCCCAGACACCACTCGTGGACCCGAATAGATATGATATGGATGTCTCTTGAGTTGAGGGGGCTGGTCTCGGAAGTGGAAATAGGGCCCAATCAGTGGGCGGATCATAACCCGCTAATGGTAACTTGGAAGATCCCACATTGTAGGAAGAGTAGATGGAGAATGAATATAGGTATCCTGAAAGATGAAGAATTCATGAGTAAATTTAAGAAGGAGTTATATCTTTTTTTCCAGGAAAATAAGAAAGAGGATACTTCAATATACAATACATGGGATACGGTTAAGGCAGTGATGAGGGGATGGTTAATCAAATATATGATTGACAAACGTAGGGCGGGTAAGAAACACCGAGACAACCTCTTGAATAAATTACAACGGGTGGAAGAAAGGATGCAAAATGGATTAACCCCGACAACATTGATAGAGGAAAGGGAGTACTGGCAACACCAGATTAAATTATTAGATCAAGAGGAATTAGCAAATAAACTAAAGTGGACTAAACAAAATTTTTTTGAAAGGGCGAATAAAACAGGAAAATGGTTGGCTTACCGGCTTAGAAAGGAGCAGGAACAACGGAGAATAGAAGGGCTGAAAGATGTAATTGGGAATTTCCATTGTACTAAGGAAGGCAAGAGAATGGTAGCTCAGGATTTTTTCACACAGCTTTATCAGAAAGGAGAGGAAAATATCTGTGAAATTCGGAAATATTTGGAAAAGACAGACTTGCCTAAAGTCTCGGAAACAATGAAGGAAATTCTTAATGCGGAATTTACGATGGAGGAAGTAGAAACAGTTATGAAAGCACAGGCGAATGGCAAAACCCCGGGTAGAGATGGCCTTCCAGTTGAATTATACAAAATAGTGTTTGACGTGATAGGAAGACACATGACGGATTTATTCAATGCGGTTATGAAAGAGGCTCAGGTTCCAGTATCTTGGACTGAGGCTTATATTTCTATTATCCCAAAAGAAGGAACTGATCTATCTCTTATTAAGAACTATAGGCCAATATCATTACTAAACTCCGATTATAAGATATTTGCGGGGGTTCTTGCAGCTAGGCTTAGCTGCTTCCTTAACCAATTCATTCACTCAGACCAAAACGGCTTCCTTCCTAATAGATATCTACGAGATAATCTTAGAATTATCATGAATACATTAGAATTTTTTGAAAATCGCCCGGATAAACAATTAGCCCTAATTTTTGTTGACGCCCAAAAGGCGTTTGACAGAATCAGTTGGAAATTTATGATTTCTCAATTGGAATATATGGAGTTTGGTGGGAATTTTATTCGGGCAATTCGAGCTATCTACCGGGAGCAGACTGCAAGAGTTCTCATAGATGGAGAGGAGACGGAGAGAATTCAAATTCGTAGAGGTACAAGACAGGGATGTCCCCTTTCCCCATTGCTATTTGTATTAACTTTAGAGCCCCTGCTTAGAGAAGTGAGAGGAAACACGGAAGTAAGAGGAATGAAGATTAGGCAGGAGGAAGTTAAAGTTCAGGCTTATGCAGACGATCTTGTATTTATCTTGGATCAACCACTGGACTCGGGCCTGAAATTATTATGCTTGATTAGAGAGTATGGGAAGGTAGCGGGGTTAAAGATGAATGAAGAAAAAACTAAAATCCTAGTGAAAAATATGACTCAGATGCAAAGGCAACAGCTGGAGCAGTTAATGGGCTTAAGAATAACAAATAAAATTAAGTATCTGGGTATATGGTTGACCGCCAGATGTTCCTCCATAAAGGAGGATAACTATCTTCCTCTTTACAGCCAGATGCTCAGAGACTTAGAAAGATGGAAAAATCTCCAGCTATCAATTTTGGGAAGGGTGGCAACCATTAAGATGTGCGTGTTACCCAAATGGTTATTTCTATTCCAAACAGCCCCGGTAAGGTTGAATAAAGAGTTTTTTACAAATTTGGATAGGAGTATATCTAAATTTATCTGGCAGGGAAAGAGGCCACGGATTAGACTTAAAATGTTACAAGAACCCAAAAATAGAGGAGGATTTGGACTCCCAAATTGGGAGCTCTATCACCAAGCAGCGAACTTGATTTGGGTGAAAGAATGGATGGTCCTACAAAAGAGACGACTTTTGACATTTGAGGGAGCCGGTCTTCAACATGGCTGGCACTATTTTCTATGGCCGGGAGCATCCGGCCGTCCTAGACACTTTGATGATCACTATTTACGTAGGACGCTTGGGTACACTTGGGAAAAGGTTAGAAGAAGAGTATATACAAAAGTCCCATGTTGGATTTCGGCGCAGGAAGCTCAGGTTTACCCGACATTGTATAAAGGGGAGAAAACCTTGACGTATGAAGGTTTCTTGGATGTTCAGGGTAATCCAAAGTCACGAGAATTATTAACTCTTCAAGGATATAAGATAGACTGGTGGTCTTATTCGCAAGTGTACTCCAGGTATAAAAAAGATTTACATAGTGAAGGAATCTACCGTAAAAGACAAGAATTGGATAAGATCTTATTAGAAGGAGGGAAAGGGATATTATCTAAATGTTATGCATATTTATTGTCTCTGCAGATAGGACAGGATGTAGTGAAGGATTGTATGATAGCATGGGGGCGAAATTTTGGATATCCCCTTGACTTCCAGCAATGGGAACAGATTTGGTTGAAAAATATGAAATTAACCATGGCCTCCTCATATAAAGAAAACATATATAAAATGATCTACCGGTGGCATCTACCCCCGGCAAGATTAGCTAAAATGTTTCCCGGGACATCTGCCTGCTGTTGGAAGTGTGGTTACAGCAATGGAACCTATTTTCACCAATGGTGGACCTGCCCGCAGGCGGTTAAATATTGGAAAAAAATACGGCAATGGATTTTGGAAATTACACATATTAATTTGGAATTAAGACCTGAGATTTTCCTATTGGGGGCAAAACCTTTGAATGTTAAGTCAGATATATGGTTCTTGTTGATTCACATTATCACTGCAGCAAGATTAGCGTATGCGCAGGAGTGGAAAAATCAATGCTTACCGATAGATTTGAAAATAATATATAAAATTAATGAGTGTGCGGAATCAGATAGACTAACTAGATTGATCAATGGTAAAAAAGATTCAGAATTTTATAACAGTTGGAAAGTATGGTACGATTGGGTCCAGAAAAGGTGGGATAGAATAGACATATGATGATGTATATATATGATGGCAAATATGTATGTATAAAGGAATGATTTTATACTTATGGACAATGTAATCATATTATACCATGGTGGCAGGATTGTATATTTTATTTGTGTATTAGTGTATAGAATATATTAATAAAAATTATATATATATATAAGAAAAGCATTATAATCAATTCATTAGACCACAGCTGGGATAACTATATTACCTTAATCGATAACTTAAGTATAGAACAAATTACCTTAGAAAACCTTACCAATAAGCTTATTACTGAAGATAGACTTAGAAAGGAGCGATATACACAACAAAGGGAAGGTAGAAATCAAAGAAGAACTGATTTTAGGGTCAGAGATAGATACCCACATGAATGTTCAATATGTGGATCTGAAAGACATCAAAAAAGAGACTGCCCCAAGAACACAGGATACAGTGACACATATCAACACAAAGATAGGAGAATACATTTCTTAGACAGAACTTCCCCTGACTACAGATATAAACGCAGGGAATCACCACATTCTAGAGAAAGACAAATGTGTGTTAGACGATGCTGGTTTGAGCCAATCATTCTGGGCTGAGGCCCTTACTTATTCCAATTACACTATAAACCGCTTATGGTCAAGTACAATCAACAAAACTCCATACGAACTCATGTATGGAAGAAAACCAAAAATTGGACATTTACACGTATTTGGTGTAACTGCTGATGTATATGTCCCCACACAATTAAGGCGCAAAGGAGAGAAAGTATCCAAAAGACTAATATTTATGGGGTACGAATCAGGAACCAAGGGATATCGCTTCATTGATAAAAATAACCATTTCATTGTATCCAGATCTGCTGTGTTTCATGAACACATGATCTGGTCAAAAATACATCTCAACGAAATATATCCAGAATCAAAAAACATTACACATACACACACAGAACATCATACATCAGATACCAACCCCAAAAGTACAACCACGAACAAAATCAAATGCCCAAAAATAATTAATGATGAATGGAAGAAAGGACATCCCACTTTGAAGGTAGACCAATTAACTGAAAAAGAAACTAAATATATGCATAGCGATGAACATCCCCAGAGTAGACCCATTAGATCCAATAGAGGCACAATCCCTAAAAGATTAGATGATTATGTACTATCTATCCAAGCTAAACACCTGACTCCCAACACATATGATGACGTACTCAAGTTACCTCTAGAAGAAAAAAGTAAGTGGGAGGAAGCGATGAAAAAGGAGATGGACAGTTTGAAACAACTAAATGTATATTCACCAACAGATCTACCCACAGAGAAATCCCCCATAGGCACTAAATGGATCTATAAAATCAAAGAGCTAGAGGATGGTAAATTCCTATATAAAGCCAGATTAGTGGCCCAAGGCTTTGCCCAAAGATTTCCAGATGACTATGAGGACACATACTCTCCAACCGTTAGATCAGAAAGTGTGAAAACAGCATTGGTATTAGCTTCCATCTTAAACCTAGAAGTATATCAATTTGATGTGCAGACAGCTTATCTACATGCTGATCTTGATAAAGAAATCTATGTAAAAGCGCCCCCAGGAAAGGCTACAAAAAAGGGAGAAATTTGGCTATTGAATAAGAGTCTTTATGGACTAAAACAGTCTGGCAAATGGTGGTATGAATGTTTATCAAAGATACTTAATGATATGGGTTTTATAGCTACTTCATCTGATTTCTGTTTTTTCACAAAAAGAAATAATGATTCTATTGAATATGTTTTGATTTATGTTGATGACATATTATATTTTGGACGTGATAAGATTAAATGTGATGATTTTGTTAAACAATTGGGCAAACACTTCAATTTAAAAGTATTAGGAAAGGTAAACAAGTATTTAGGAGTCCAAATTGATAAAACGGATAAGGGTTTCAAATTGTCTCAGAAAGATAAAATCATAGAACTCATACAAAAGTGTAATATGGTTAACTCAAAAATTTGTGAAACTCCCATGTCAACTGATTTTTATAGAAATGTGCACAATGAATACGAGCCATTCAAAGATAACACTTTATATCGATCAATTATTGGGTCCTTATTATACATATCTAATTGGACTAGGCCTGATATCACCCTTGCCGTAAATTTGTTGTCAAAACATGTAAGCAATCCTAACTTATACCATTGGGAAGGAATCAAGAGAATTTTGAGATACTTGAAATCTAGCATTAATGTATGTCTATACTTAGAACCATTCATTTCTGAAAAACCAACGTTGACCTGCTACGCCGATGCAGACTGGGCTGCTGATTCAAAAAGCAGAAAAAGCACCTCTGGATATGTTTTTCTTATAAATGGTTGTACGGTGCACTGGTACACTGGCAAACAGAACTTAATTGCCACCTCTACAGCAGAAGCCGAGTACGTTTGTTTATCCAAAGCGGTCAATAATCTAACCTGGTTCGATGATTTGTTATCTAATGTATGGGATGAACCTATTTATCCAATTATCATTAATGAAGATAATAAAGCAGCAATAGACATATCAGCTTCCGAAGCAATAGGCCAACGATCTCGACATATCGATATCAAATATAAACATGTAAGGCAACTGTCAAGTATAGGATTCATTAAAGCTGTTCATTGCGATACTAATGAACAAATTGCTGACATCCTCACTAAGCCATTAGCAACCAAACAACATATATATTTGACTTCTAAACTTAATGTACATATATAATCTTAATAACTCACCATTGGTTAGGTATTTTAGAGGGGGATTTGTTACAATTGAAAATACCTAACCTGCTCTCTGTAAATATGTGTGCTTGTATATATGTCATTGTGTGATGTCATTATGTCCCTTGCCATTGGTTACTACTTACCATTCGCCCCGCCTCCTCTGTATATAAGACTTTACTCCTCTCAGACTGCTAGCTGTCTAAAAGTGTTCCTGAGGAAGATGAGAAATAAACATTATTGATACAAGAAAGTCTACAGTCTCTTATATTGGGCCTAACCAGAATAATCAAACTAGCAACATAATCAGACGTGTAAATCTGCAATGGACCAGGATTTCTTATATAGTTCCACCCCAAAATCTTTCAGCCTAAGGTCTACTATTCAAACTTGGTATCTCCTGAGAGTATTAAAGCTCTCTCTGCTCAATCTACAAAATAGCTACAGGAAAAGGACATGCTGCAGACACCGGAGAACTTTTTAGTAGCGGCTTTTGCTTGTTTAAATGCTAATTCTGTAACCATTATAATGTGTATTATTTTTATGTGTATTTTCCCTCCTTGCATGGCTACAATGACTTTGCAACATGGAATTCCAGAACAAGGACTTTGGGATCAAAATTCCTATATATGGGATATGCAAAATGTCTCTTGATTAGTAAACAAGACTGACTGTTGGATCTGTACACACATGCCAGAGGAGGACTTTTAATACATGCTATTCATTTTGATGAAACTGGATGGAATCAACATCTTTGGATCCCTGGAACGCTACGAAATGAAAATGTTAATTATCCTTATAGTTATGCTTTAGATATTATTTTGGCAGCCAAGGGTGGTGTATGTGCTTTGATTCATTCACATTGTTGTATGTATATTACTGATCATAAAGCAAATATTTCAGCTACAATTGAGCACATGGAAAACATGATTGCAGATAATCCAATTGGCTCCACTATTCCACAATCTCCATGGGAATGGTTATGGTCTTGGCTCCCAGATTTTGGATGGGTACAACAAATAGTATCCATCGTTATAATAGTCATCATTGCTTTAATTTGTTGTTGCTGTTGCATACAATGCTTACCTGGGTTATTAGCGATATTTTGCCCAAGAATTCGGTCTTCCAAATCTGAAATTATGTATGCTTGCAAAATATTAAACAATAAAAAAAAAAAAAAGGATATGTGGAGATGGTGTGACCTCAGTTGTCGGCAAACCGCACTGAGTAAACAAACGTCAGCACATAGTCCTAATCCTATCAGAGATGTAAAGACAGAAATGTAAAGACAGAATGTCTGGCAAAAGGACCCTTTATCAAGATATGCAACTCAGCACGTAGCATTGTTTGTCACAGGAAATAACATGAGGGTAACACGAGGGATCCATGTGGACTTCACGAGCTTTCTTTAGCCAATTAGCATCTGTAAACATTGATTAATGTTTTGCCATGATAGTTGTAAAATGACAATAAAAGGAAGCCTTCTGGATGGAGTCAGGGTGCCTTCCCCAAGGTACTTTCACACTGAGGTACCTTGATCAAGGTGCCCTCCCACCGAGGGGCCTTCCCGTGAATCATCATCCTGCCTACGCGTCTTTCTTCATCAAAACAACAAAAGAGGAGGTTCAAGATTTTAAAACACAAAAGAAAAAAAGCTCTATTTAACTAGAGAATTGTAATGTAGATAAAAGAAATAATGTGAATAAAAGAAAGGAATCATACAGAGTCAGATATATGG
This sequence comes from Pituophis catenifer annectens, assembly GCF_029215685.1. Lineage (NCBI taxonomy): Eukaryota > Metazoa > Chordata > Lepidosauria > Squamata > Colubridae > Pituophis > Pituophis catenifer. Next base: position 92,031,537 of record NW_027256885.1, on the reverse strand, counting down.
GCTCTGGAGGACCCTCTCTATTCACATTATTATAAGGGGAAGACGTGCTTAGATACATGAACTCTGAGAGAACCTCTCTATTCACATTATTATAAGAGAGGAAAGTGCTTGTTGGAAATTACATTAACAAACAGTTAAACCCCATTAAGTGGTAATATATCTTCTGAGACCTAGATGTCACGAAAGGACCGCCATATGGAAAACATCTGAGTGACCTCACTGTGACTGACACAAAGACCTATATGTTACAAAGAGTTACTTAATCCAATAAATTTACCCAAGGACAGTAGTAACTCTCCCATTAGCAACTCCGAGCACTTAGGAAAAGTTGTGTGGCTAAGATAATTTTATAAACTAAGATTAATGGTTTAAGTAATTAGATGAACACATTATCCAATGTATGTAACCATATAGGGAAAATCGGATGTATGATCTCATGTTAACCATATATGGAAAATGTATGATCTCACTGAATCCTTTGTCTTAGAAATGTATAAAACCGTTGTATCAGAGTTCTCTCCTTGTTCAAAGCTTCAAGTACAAAACTGGCTCTGAACCTTGCGCAATAAAACTGTCTCTGGCTAACCCAGGAATGTTGCTTGGTCCTTTCCTTCCACAACAATTGAAATACTATTAATTGTATATTGTGTTGAAAGCAGAAATGGTTAAGTTGTGGTTTGGAGGAATATATGGGGGAAATTATTTGGTTCATTATTATTGGTAAATATAATTAATTGATTTGTAAGAAATTGGATTGCATGGAAATAATTGGAATATTCATGTTCATATTGATTAATATACAAAAAAGATAGTTATATAACTAATTGATTTATATTAAGATAAATCGTCCATCGGTGAAGCATCTGAGGTGGCTCGGGAGTTCATGGCTTCCATGACGGCCATGGACCTGACCCAGTTAATTCAGGGCCCCACTCACATAGGAGGAAACACGCTGGACTTGGTTTTCGTCTCTGGTCAGTGGTTGAATGGCTTAGATACAGGGGATATAGTTATTGAACCCTTGTCATGGTCAGACCATTCTCTCCTTAGACTTGACTTCCTGACCGCTATGCCCCACCGCAGGAAGGCGGAACCGATCAGGTGGTTCCGCCCCAGGCGCCTGATGGATCCTGATAGGTTCCGAATGGAGCTTGGGCCATTTCCTGAGACTCTGGCACGCAACTCGACGGAAGACCTGGTGGCCGCCTGGGATAGGGCGGCCGCTGGTGCTTTAGATCGGGTCGTGCCTTTGCGGCCTCTGACCCAGTGTTGTGGCCCCGCCCTCTGAGCCTGTCCCATCGGAGGAAGAAAGCTCCGAGCATGAGGAAGAGGAGTCAGCCAGGCCTCCCTCTCCAGGCCCCTCCCCTCTGGCATTGTCTCAAGTGCCGGCCGAGGGAGAGGAGACAGCTGATTCGAGTCAAAGTGATAATGACACATCATTCCTGGACGCACGCCTCCGAAGGCGTGATAAACGTTTGCAGCAGCTTGGGAGGCGTGCTAGGGATTAGAACTGAGTCACTGGACCACACCCCAGAGACCACACCCCAGAGACTATATAATAGAGAGTGGTGGTCAAGGATCTTTTGTGACGAACAAAGCAAAACCTTGGAGTCACTAAAGCCTCGTCCGGAACTGCTGGGAGGAATATTATTTCTGTTTGGACTTTCTTGAACGTTCGTATCTTATCTGTCTATTTGTGAAAATAAAGTAACTTGGCAGACGGTGTGTCTATCGCTGCCAAGTTGGAGATAAGAACTGGGTGCATTCCAAAGTGTTTCCTTAACCCTCGACTGGCTGTGTGTGTGTGTGTGTGGGGACGGGGACAGATCATCTTGTTCGTCACCCCATACTCCATCGTTAACCCACGATGGACCAACAGCTGCAGCAGCAGTTACAGCAGATACTGCAGGCCAATCAGCTTCTGCAACAGCAAGTAGCACAGCTAACTGCCCAACTTGCTTTGGGAAATGCTCCTGCAGCTCCACCTCCTCCCCCTCCCCGCCTGAGATGCCCAGTGAACGTGCCAGATAGGTTTTCTGGGCAGCAGGAGATGTTTCCGGCCTTCTTGGGACAATGCCAACTGTTTATGGCAATGAGGCCGGAGGATTTTTCCGGATGACCGGGCTCGGGTGGCATTTGTTATCAGCTCCCTCTCGGGCACTGCCGCCCGATGGGCCACACCCCTGTTGTTGCAAGATAGCCCCTTGCTCCTGGACTTTCAGGGCTTTTTACAACACCTGCGCACCATGTTTGAGGACCCCCTCCGGGTGCAGACGGCAGCGAGGCGCATCAAGGACCTCCGCCAAGGCAAGCGCCCCCTGCAGGACTATATTGCAGAGTTCCAACTGCTAGGCCAGGATTCGGCTTGGAATGAGGTGGCGCTGATGGACGCCTTCCAGGACGGCCTTTCCGACGAGATGCAGGACGAGCTGGTTCGTGTGGAGGCGCCACCGACCCTCGACGCGCTGGTGACCCAATGCCTGCGTATCGACGCCCGCTTGCAACGGCGACGGCCCCGTCGGGCTCTTCCGGAACCATTGACAGCGTCGGCACCCCCGCGTTTCGCACCGACAGCGCTCCGAACCACACAGCGTTTTGTGGCGACGGCTGAGGAGCCTATGGAGCTCGGAGCAGCCAGACCTCAACTGACGGCCCAGGAGCGGATGCGGAGACGTCAAGGGGGGTTGTGCCTCTATTGCGGCGAGGCGGGACATTTTGCCGCCTCGTGTCCCCGGAAGCAGAGTGGACCGCTCAGGCCTGTTCCGGAGTCTCGGCGTGACCTGCCGGGAAACGGGCCAGGCCTGGCCTAGGGGAAACTCTGGGTCAGGCACGTGACCATGCCCCGCCGGAGTCGGCGGCTGTGGACTGTAAGCCCCCTCGGCACCTGATTTTGAACACCCGGGTGTTGTTGGCTAACCGGTCGGAGGGGCTCCAAGCGCACGCGCTGGTGGACTCGGGGGCCACCACGAACTTTATGGACCAGGCCTTTGTGGCCCATTACAAAGTCCCCTTGGTTCCAGTGGACCCTCCGTTGAGGGTTGAAACTATAGATGGGCGGGAACTCGTGGCGGGGCCCATCAAAACCGCTACCCAGCCCTTGCGCCTCGCCATTGGAAACCATGAGGAGGCGATCCAGTTTTACGTAACGGCGGATCTGCACTTTCCCTTGGTCCTGGGGATGGCCTGGCTTCGGGCGCACGACCCTCAGGTGGCGTGGTCGAGAAACGCCATCTCGTTCCCGAGCCTGCAGTGTGTCGACCACCTTCGCCACACCTGCGCCGGCCAGGACGTCTCTGCCCCAAATGTCTCCTTGCCTCCGGAGCTGACGCCCTTCGCCGACGTGTTCAGCGAGAAGGAGGCGGACCGCTTGCCCCCGCACCGACCCTACGACTGTGCGGTGGACCTAATGCCCAACGCGCCCCTGCCTTCGGGACGCCTGTACTCCATGTCGGAGCCCGAGCTGGCCGCCTTGCGGGACTTCCTGGAAAAGAACCTGGCCCGTGGGTTCATCCGGCCTTCGACCTCCCCGCTCTCGGCCCCGGTCCTCTTTGTTAAAAAGAAGACGGGGGACTTGCGCCTGTGTTGCGACTACCGGCGCTTGAATGCCATCACAGTGCGAAATCGCTACCCCCTGCCGCTGATCCCGGAGCTGATGGAGAGGTTGCGGGAGGCCTCGATCTTCACTAAGCTCGATCTCCGAGGGGCTTACAACCTGGTGCGCGTGAGAGAGGGGGACGAGTGGAAGACGGCGTTCGGCATGCGGTACGGACACTTCGAGTATACCGTCATGCCGTTCGGGTTGACCAACGCCCCCGCGGTCTTCCAGCACTTGATGAACGATGTGTTCCGGGACATGCTGGATCGGTTCGTGGTGATCTACTTGGATGACATTTTGATCTATTCCCGGACCCCGGAAAGTCACCTCCAGCATGTCCGCCAGGTCCTGCAGCGCCTGCGGGAGCACCAGCTCTATGCGAAGTTGGAGAAATGCTACTTCTTCCAGACTTCCATAGAGTTCCTTGGGCACATCATCACCCCCGAGGGCATCGCGATGGACCCGCACAAGGTGGAGGCCTTGCGCAGTTGGGAACCCCCGCGTCGGGTGAAGGATGTCCAGCGTCTGTTGGGATTCGCCAACTACTATCGGACCTTCATCCCGGGCTTCGCCACCCTGACCTTGCCGTTGACCCAGCTCCTTCGGAAGAAGGTCCCGTTCCAGTGGGGGCCCCCGCAGCAGCAGGCCTTCGAGGTCCTCAAGCAGGCCTTCCTCACGGAGCCAGTCCTGAGGCACCCCAATCCACACCGTCCGTTCGTGGTGGAGACAGACGCGTCCAACGTGGCGATTGGGGCGGTGCTGCTACAGGCTCCGGTGGATGGCGGCACTCTTTTTCCCTGCGCATACTACTCCCGGAAACTCAACCCTTCCGAGCGCAACTACACCATCTGGGAAAAGGAGTTGCTGGCCATCAAGGCTGCGTTCGAGGCTTGGCGACATCACCTCGAGGGGGCCCGACACCAGGTGGAGGTGCGGACGGACCATCGGAACCTGGAGCACCTCACCACGGCACGGAAGTTGAACCAGCGGCAGATCCGGTGGTCGTTGTTTTTCGCCCGGTTCAACTTCCACGTCACCTACATTCCGAGCAACCTCAACCAGAGGGCGGACGCACTATCCCGTAAGCCGGAATACTTTTGCCCCAAGGATTCCCTTCCCCCCCGGACGGTGCTGCCAGCGGACTCCTTGGCCGCGGTCCAGGAACCGGTGGACCTGCGGGCTCAGGTGCTGGAAGCGCAGCGACGGGACGACTGGTCGCAGCAGCGGAGAGCGGACGTCGGCCCCGCGTCCCCATGGACTGTGGAGGAGGGCTTGCTCAGACATCGGGGTCGGCTGTACGTGCCCACGAGTCCGCTCCGAGCCCTCGTCATGAACCAGTGTCATGACAACCCCGCGGCGGGGCACTTCGGCTTCTTTAAGACTTTGAACCTGGTGACACGGACTTTTTGGTGGCCTCGGGTACGGCACGACGTGCACGCCTACGTGACGTCCTGTGTGACGTGCCGACAGGCCAAAGCCGCGTCCGGCCCCCCTCCTGGACTCCTCCAGCCACTGCCGACACCGGAGAGACCGTGGGGAGCCATCTCCATGGACTTCCTGACAGACCTGCCCCTGTCCGCTACGTACACGACCGTCCTCGTGGTGGTGGATACGCTCACGAAGATGGCACATTTCATCCCGTGCCGCGGCCTGCCCTCGGCCCGCACCACGGCTCGCCTGTTCCTGCAACATATCTTCCGCCTCCACGGCCTGCCGGACCGGGTGGTTTCGGACCGCGGGGCCCAGTTCACGGCCCGCTTCTGGAAAAGCCTGATGGCCGCGCTGGAGGTGCAGGTGTGCCTGTCGTCGTCGCACCATCCGGAGACTGACGGGGGCACGGAGAAGGTCATCGGCATACTGGAGCAGTACCTCCGCTGTTTTGTCAACCAGCAGCAGGACAACTGGGCCGAGTACCTTCCCCTGGCAGAGTTCGCCTTTAATAACTCCCAACACACCTCCACCCAGATGACCCCGTTCCATGCCAACGTCGGATACCATCCACGGCTTTTCCCGTTGACCATCATGGACTCCCCTGTTCCCGAGACCCGGGACTTCCTCTCAGAGCTGCAGGCGGTGCAGCAACTGGTGCGGCGGCAGCTGATCCGGGCGAAAGAGGATTATAAACGGTTCGCCGATCGCGCCCGCCGGGCGACGCCACCGCTGGAAGTAGGAGATCGGGTGTGGTTGTCCACGAAACACCTCCCCACGGACCGGCCGGTACGGAAACTGGCCCAACGCTTTATCGGTCCCTTCCCTATCGAGGCGGTCATCAATCCGGTGGCCTACCGGTTGACTCTACCCCGCTCCATGCGGCTCCACCCTGTTTTTCATCGGTCCCTCCTGGTCCCTGAGGCCCCCGCGAGCCATCTCCGCCGCCCGCCAACGCCTGCCCCCCCAGCCGCAGCCGACGAGGACGACGCCTCGACGTACGAGGTGGACAGTATCCGGGACTCCCGTTGGCTGAAGGGGCGCTTCCAATACCTCATCGCCTGGAAGGGGTACGGGCCCGAGGATTTCACCTGGGTGGACGCGTCTGCCGTTCAGGCCCCTGACCTGGTGCGGGCTTTCCACGAACAGTTCCCGTCCCGACCCCATCCCGACCGTCAGACCCGGGGGAAGGGCCCTGCGGTGGGGGATAGTGTTGTGGCCCCGCCCTCTGAGCCTGTCCCATCGGAGGAAGAAAGCTCTGAGCATGAGGAAGAGGAGTCAGCCAGGCCTCCCTCTCCAGGCCCCTCCCCTCTGGCATTGTCTCAAGTGCCGGCCGAGGGAGAGGAGACAGCTGATTCGAGTCAAAGTGATAATGACACATCATTCCTGGACGCACGCCTCCGAAGGCGTGATAAACGTTTGCAGCAGCTTGGGAGGCGTGCTAGGGATTAGAACTGAGTCACTGGACCACACCCCAGAGACCACACCCCAGAGACTATATAATAGAGAGTGGTGGTCAAGGATCTTTTGTGACGAACAAAGCAAAACCTTGGAGTCACTAAAGCCTCGTCCGGAACTGCTGGGAGGAATATTATTTCTGTTTGGACTTTCTTGAACGTTCGTATCTTATCTGTCTATTTGTGAAAATAAAGTAACTTGGCAGACGGTGTGTCTATCGCTGCCAAGTTGGAGATAAGAACTGGGTGCATTCCAAAGTGTTTCCTTAACCCTCGACTGGCTGTGTGTGTGTGTGTGTGGGGACGGGGACAGATCACCCGGCGCCGAATCTGCCCAGCTCCTTGGTTCTCCGAGGAGCTGAGGGGGATGAAACGCCGGAAAAGACGCCTAGAGAGTAGTTGGAGGGCCAGTCACTCCGAATCTGACCGTACACTAGTGAGGTCTTATATCAAGACCTACTTAGTGGCGACACTGTTGGCTGAAGGGATTAACTTAACTTGGCTACAATACAATCAACTTCAACTGAGATGGAAAGAGGACCAAAAAACTGGTATTATGTTGCATGAGGAAGAGTTGGTTAGACATATAAAAGAGAAAGGTCCAATGCATATCAAAAGGCTATATAATGTTTTGTTAGAAAAGGACTCAGAAACTGAATTGGTTAAAGATTGCATGATTAAATGGGCACAGAATTTTGCAGAACCAGTAATATTGGAAACATGGGAGAAAATATGGGTTCAGAATGTTAAATTTACGCAATCGCAGAATTTGAGGGAAAATTTTTATAAGATGTTTTACAGATGGCATTTAGATCCCAAGAAATTATCCTGTATGTATCCTAATGTTCAGCCAAAATGTTGGAGATGTGATTGTTTAGATGCTACATATTATCATGTTTGGTGGAATTGTAAGAAAGTTAAGGCTTTTTGGATAAAAATATGGTGGGTTATGCAGAATGTTTTGAGGAAAAAAATTCCATTTTCTCCACAATTGTTTTTATTGGGTATAGTAAAGGGTTTTACACTGGATGAAATCAAGTTGATATTGTATATGATAACTGCAGCGAGATTATTGATAGGTAAATATTGGAAAAATGAAGTTTTACCCACTATTGAAGAATGGACTTTGAAGATGGCCAGTTTTGCGGAGATGGCGAAGATCTCAGCATATTTAAAAGATCGCTCACAAGAGACTTATGAATGGGAATGGAAAAAATGGATAGATTATGTGCAGAACAAATATCAAGTTAGAAAGTACCAAGTAGTTTTTCATTGAAAGTATTATATAAAAATAGAAATGTATGAAAACTGTGAAGATAAAAAAATTCTTAAGGGGGTCTGAGGGGTTCAAGTTTTATAAAAAGGGGATTTTGATGGGATTATATTTTGTGGAAGTCAGGGGGGGAGGGTTAGGGTGGGGGGTGGGGGGTGGGGGGTGGGATGGGGGGGAAAAATGGGGTGAAAATGTAATTGTAAAACTTTTGCAATAAAAAAAAAAAGACCTACTTAGTGGCGATAAAGGCGGCGAAGTGTAATTACTTTTCCGCTCTTATCGCGTCAGCAGAAAATCGCCCAGCTGCCTTGTTTAGGGTGACTCGCTCCCTTCTCCATCTGGGAGCGCGGGAAGACCCCTTGCAAGGTCGTGCTGAGGATTTTGCGCATTATCTGCACGATAAAGTCGCTCAAATTCAGGAAGGCTTGGACTCCGACTGGGTAGGTACAGGCGGGTTGTCCGAGGTCTGTCTTGAGACGGTTATCTGGGATGAGTTTGACCCTGTGACTCCCGAGGACGTGGAGAGGATGCTGGGGAGGTTGAACGCAACCACATGTTTATTGGACCCGTGTCCCTCCTGGTTGGTGCTGGCTACCCGGGAGGTTACACGAGGCTGGCTCCAGAGGATTATAAATGCTTTCTTGAGTGAGGGGTTCTTGCCTCCCGCCTTGAAAGGAAGGTTGAGAACCACTGTTCTACAGTTAAACATCAGATCTCCAACCCTTACATAGATTAATACTTTAACAAAATATTTTAACCAATCTCAAATAAAATATATTGTAAAAACCTTATTTTTATTTATTTATTATTATTTACTTATTAATCAAATTTCTATACCGCCCTACTCCCGAAGGACTCAGGGCGGTGAACAGCCAAGATAAAATACAGATAATACAAATATTAAAAAAATCCCTTAAAATTATTAAATATTTCGGCCGAAACACAGATTAAAACACCCAATTTATAAAATCACAAATTTAAAAATTTAAAAAATTTAAAAGATGGGAGTTAGGCCAGGCCAGCTTGCTGAAATAGAAAAGTTTTGAGAGCACGGCGAAACGTGCGCAGGTCCGGGTTTACTTTTTTCAGTTACAGTTAAACATCAGATCTCCAACCCTTACATATATTAACACCTTAACAAAATATTTTAACCAATCTCAAATAAAATATATTGTGGAAACCTTACTTTTACTTTTTACCCCATAAACTTATATTAATTCTTCTTGAAAACATTCCTTGCTTAGTAGCTTTACATAAACTTATTCATCTTATTCTCTACAAATCCTCTACGTATAATCAAATAACATCTTCACTGTTTAATATCCATATAAAATATTGTCAAAAACCTTCCCTCAACCCTTGCACCATTTATATTTTCCTTATACCCCACAAGTTCATATTTATTCTTCAACAAAGCATTCTTTAATATGGTATTAATGTAATTTAAAACAACATATAAAAGTTTAAGTAATATCCTTCTTCTAACCCATAAACTTATATTGAATGATCTACACTGTCCATAATTTTTACATCCACAATATTTTTCTTTTAACCCATAAACTTATATAAATTCTTCACCAATTCATAACAATTCAACCATAACATTATTTAATGTAACTTTTCAAAACAAATCATGTCCCTAAATATAGGTAAATCATTCATTTTCCCTATAATATAACTTATACAGGTATAATCATTCTTTTTCACTATTACTATCCTCCCCAAAAAAGAGGATTGTAATTTTTCCTTCTCCATTTTTTCCTGACTTTTTTGCGAACCTTTTGCTTCAGTCTTTTTCCTCCGCCTTCTTTTATTTTTATAAATTCTTGGATTTTTAACTGAAGTTGCTGAACCTTACAATCCTGTTCTCTTCGCAAAGTAATTCCTTTCAGTAAAAACACCTCTTTAACTGCGATTGGGAATCCATTTTTGTAAAAAAGTTGTAAAGTTCCCCTTCGAATCTTCCTTCTTATATAAGAAATCCCAATGCCTCCTGACAATTTTCCAGTTGTCTGTGTCACAGCCTCTGAAGAAATGTCTCTCATTGTTTCCTGGTTGCGCTCCTTCAAGCCTCTCTGCCTTTCCTTCTTAATTTGAAAAACCTCCATTTCATTTTCCAAAGGCACATTAAACTGGGTTATTTTGTCCGCCTCCTCCTTCAGCAACTCCTTGTTGTTTGGCAACTGGAACAATACAGTATCTTCACTTGTATCTTTGTTTTGAATTTGTGTAAAGTCCTTCTTGAAAAACCCTTCCATTCTTTCCACAAACGCGGAGGTAAATGATTCTAAAATTTCTTCAAAGAGATCCACAGTCAGTATTTGTGTATTTACTGATGTATGTAATGGTGAGCCTTCATCACTTTTAAAAAAGCCAGCCATTTTTTTCCCCTAATAAGACTTTCACTTTATACTTTTCCAACAACTAAATCAATTATTCCAGTCCTTAAATGGTACCAGTCTTTTTAAATAAAAGTCCTTTTAAAATAAAATCCTCTTCTTTTAAACAGGGGCTTTCAGCACCACATGATACTTTGTAACTAACTTTCACTTCTCCACGCCCTCGTTAGAATCAAACGCCATCTTACTTTCCCTTTCTCCCATAGAAAATCAGAGGGAAGTGATAGACTCTTCGGAGTTAAAGTTCAGTACTTGCCATTTTAGTTTCTCCTGTATTTGCTCTGCCAGCTTTCAAGTCCAAATTTTTTTTCTTTAAAGTTGAGTTGCTGGGGTGGTCGCGACGCCTAGTTCTTTTTTTTTTTTTTTTTTATTGAAAAAGTTTTCAAATACAAATTTTTCCCCTTTTTTCCTTCCCCCCCTCCTCCCTAACCCCCCCTCGCCACCCATCCCCCCGTGACTTCTTCACACCAAAAACCTAATTCATAACAGATTACATAATATTTTACCATCGCCTTACTCTCTCCTCTATATACTGACCCTTACTTACTAAAAATATTATTAATATTGTTACTTTCCCCTTTTACCATACATTTCAAAAAAAAAAAAAAAGCAGTCTGCTATAACATTGTATGATAACTTCTAGTTTAGCATAATATTATTATAACTCCCAATTTAGCAATAATCTACCCTTTTTGTCCTCCCCAAAACTTATATCTATGTATTGTTACAACATTTCAAAGCAACCTTCCACTTTAAGACTGTATAATAAATCCTACTTTAACATTTATTCTTTGTGTATATTAATATAACATTTCAAAGCAGCCTTCCACATAAGTCCTAATTTAACATTTATTCAACTCTGTCCATTTCCTCCACTACCCTAAATATATCACTTAAACATCCCTTTTCTTAAGCTAATCCATCAGTAGACTAACATATTTCCACCCACTTTCCTACAAAATTACCATACACAACAATTCTTAATATCTTCAATCCACTGCCCACTCTGCTAATATATATATATATATACATATATTCCGTTATTTAAAAAAAAAAGACAATAACTTTAAATTTATAATCCATATAATCTTCTTTGATGTCTTTCCACTAGATTGTTGAGTCCCCCATCCATAATTGGGTAACGTAGCATCCTGGTGCAACAGTTTGTTCAAAGTCTTCAGTCTTCATCTGCCCCCATCAGTAATGAGTATCCTCATATATATATAAAAATAAAAACAACCACCCGAGTGACATTATAATTGTATTCCATATAGTTGTAATTGTGGCTTTCATCAGGATTATTAATTCCCATCATCGTAATGGGTAACAACCAGATCTTCTGCATGCCCCAACGTAACTCTCTTGCCTTGTAGCTCAGAATAATTATAATATATTTATCAGTACAAGAAAAGAAATCCAAAATAGATAATTCAAATCCAACAGATTAAGGCTCTTTTCACATCCCAAAATTACGGCATTGCAGAGGTCTGTCACTGTCCTCAGGATGATATTAACCAATACTTCGCCTCCACTATCTTTTCACATATTCATTCATTTTTTTAAAATCACTGGCTTCACCGTTGCTTAGTTTAGAAATTTCTGTTTTTATGAGACCTATTTCTTTTTTTCTTTTCTTTTTGTGGGTTTAATTTCCATCCTGTTTTCCTTTCTACAAGTTGTATATCAACTGATCGGTTTTCATTCTGCTTTATAAACTGATCTTGTTGGATCATCACGTTGAAATCAGATGCCGCTTCTCTCATATTTGTAGATAATCCAGCTGGAGTATCAAGAGAATCCAAAGACAGTTTGTCTACCGCAACCTCTGTAATTCGATGTTTTCCCTTTATTTCCAACTCCTTCTGCTTATCCTGTATTGTGCCTATAGATGTTAAGTTCATTTTCAAAATTTTTTGATAAAATTCTTCCGCTTTTTCAACAGTATCTAATTGGTATCTTTCTCCTTGATATCTCAATATTATGCCAACTGGGGCATTCCACCTAAATGGAATATTTCTGTATTTTAACTCAGTCACCAGAAAACCAAATTTCTTCCTTTCCATTAACATCTTGGGGGGAAGCTCTTTGTAGATCCATATCTTTCTTCCATACAATTGCAAAGTAGAATTGAAGGAATTTTGCACAATTTTATTCCTAATTTCCTTATCTGTAAAATAAATCACCACATCTCTAGGCAATTGCCTTTGCTTTGCAATCCAGGAGTTTATTCTGTACACTCTATCAATCCTACAAAACACTTCCTCAGGTTGAACCTTTAAAATCCCAGCCAGAATTTCAGAAGATATTTTCCTTAAATCATCTCTGTTATTTTCCTGTAAACCTCTGAGTCTGATCGCATATTCTGTAAAATTATAATGCATCATTAAGACCTCTCTTTCAATCCGTTGTTGTAAATTTTCTGCATTACAAGACTTTTGTTCAACCTCCATTTTAGATTTTTCTTCTGAGCTATTGTCTTGAGTGTTTGTCAAATCATTTTCAATTTTTTGTATTTTATTATCCAAATTGTCCTCAATTTCTTCCACTTTAGACTCTAATAAGTTAGTATTTTCATCCAACTTAGTCATAAATCCTACAAGATCATTAGCCATTTTTATAATCTTTCGATTCAAAATATCAAACTTTAATTGCACTAATTCTTTAATTTCCTGCTTAAATTTTTCAAAGTTCTGATTCACAATCTCATCCCTTCTTACAATCTCCTCCAAAAGAAATTCAATTATATTAAAATCGGTTTTCTGAGACTGGAGCTTTAAAACTTGGTCACGTAATTTGTTAATGGGGGAATCCCCCCCCATTACTTGTTTGTCCGACTTTAATGCCATGTTTCAACACAGACAAACTATTTTTTTTTTAAAAAAAAAAAAGAAAAGAAAAGAGAGGCAGCAGAGAAAAAAAAAAAAAACCTCTTTCCAACCAAGATCAATATCAAATCTCCAGGAAGAGAAAAAACACAAAAGTAGAGCTTTATTTTAAAGTGTAGCCAAAAATATTTATTCAGCTACTTTGTATCTCAATAAGAAACGGAAGGACTCTCCCTTTCAGCCCCTTCTCAAGCCTCGGCAGTCGCCCTTTTTAAAAATTCTTTTTTCCTTTTCCTTTTCCTTCTTCAATAATTGTTATAAAATAAGTGAGATACTTGCAATTCGAGGTCACAGGTCCAGCTCAAATCCCTTCAAATGTAACCAGGAGCATTTATTCTGCTATTTTGTAACTTAATAAGAAACGGAAGGACTTTCTCTTTTCAGCTTCCCTGCTCCAGTTTCGGCAATCGCCATTTTAAAAGGTCTTTTTTACTTTGTTGAATATCCTTTGTAAAATAAGTATTAATACTTGCAATTTAGGGTCACAGGTCCAGATCCAGATCTCATCATCTTTAGTTAATCTGTTAAATATCTTAAGAAGCTTGTCTTCGTAGCCTTGTTCTGCAAAAAGGCAGAAGTCTCCCAACGCCCGGAGCGGGCGGCGAGTGCTATAGGGAGCTTCCTCCGCCCGCCCCCAAGAGTAAAAAAAAAAAAACCCCTGGGGGCTACGGAGAGCTCTACCTACACTCACCTGCTCTATCCCACATTTCCTCCTGGAAATGGGGTTTTTCGAGCCGCCTTTGCGCTGTACAGGCGGCTCTTTACAGGCGAAGGGGCTGGCGGTCCCAAGAGACCGTCTGGTGGCTACGAAGAGCAAACCGGAAGCCGCGACGCCTAGTTCTGCTTGAACTAGTTCTGCTAACTTCCCTCTGCGCATGTCCAAGATGGCCGCTCCCAGCTGAGCGGCGGCGATACTCGGGGGATATTCCCCGGGTTTTGGGGGTTCCGGGGGCTCGACCAGCTAATTGACCCCCATGTCTGGTGAGGGGAGCTTCTCACCAGTCTGTGTCATCTTCTTGAGAGCTGGCAGCTCTCCAGGACACGATGGCCAGGAACGAGACGGAGACGGCTGCGCTGCGGCTCTATGAGCGGGGAGAGCGCCCTCAGCGTCCTCGGCATCTCCCCGCAGCTGCCGGGCCAGTGGAACGGGCGGTGGCGGCGTCGGCGATGCAGCCCCTCCCTGGAGCTTCAGGGACTCCGAGGGGATGACAGGGGCTTCCTGTTAGACCCAACGGTGGACGGGATGTTTTAAGAGCTGGCATCGTCGGGATTGGCACTCGCTTTAACACTGGGACGAGCGGCTGGGAGAGATAACATCAGAGAGGCCGGAAAGGGACAGGAGCCTGAATAGGGAGAGCGAGGGGCATCCTGACCATGATTTGAATCAGACCATCAATGTTTTGTTTCTTGGAACTGCCGATTACAGCTATGGATGGGAGGCCCACTTGGAGGGGGCCCACTCCTGGTCCTTCCAGAGGCTCCCCCCCTCCCTTATTTGGATGGGGGTGAGCTAGAAACATTGCTGTTTGATGGTCACAAAAGACCTTGGGCCAGGCTTTTATGCCTTACGTGGTCTATTAGCCTCCAGGAGGCCACTTATCATCTGGAGATGCCTCTGAATAATATGATACGATACTTGTTATGATACCTGCCTCCCATGGACATGGACATCTATAGTCTCCCGATTCGCCTCCCTACTCGCCTAAGGTGCAGCCGCTAGAGTTATTGGAGTCTTCTCTGGGCCCGTGAACCTGTAGATTGGTGGTTTGTCATCAATGCCCCCAATTGTAAGAGGGAAATATTCGGATTTCAAGTCTTTCATGGTGCCGGTCGATGACTGCGGTTTCTGGCCCTTCCCAGCTTTCGTGAGAGGGCAGCTGGTGTTAACATCTGGCCTCGAAGCGGCCTAAGACTCCATCCACTGCTGTGAGAGAGCAGTGGAGTTTACTGACTTGGAATTGATTGAATATCCCTTTCCAGACTTTGGACTATCTTGATTACCCCCAGGCCATTGATTTTCCCCCGATTGATTGATTAATTAATTGATTGATTAGATGTATTCGCCAACAGAACTTCTTATTCTGCGAGACTCCCCCCTCTCGCAGGTGTGGCCCTCCACTTTATCAAGGGCCTACCTTTATGACGGGCTTTGGCACCCCGAGAGGTGGCATGCTGCAAAAAGGGGATTAAGGGGTTTTTTAGGGAAACTTTTTGATAGATTTTTAAGGGATTTTAAGGGGCGGGAGGGTTGTGTGGGTTTGGGGGTTAACCCACGGGGGGAGGGGTCCGGCCCAGCTGTTAGTGGGGCCACGGAGGGTGCAGATTCCGGGGGTAAGAGGGACATCAGAGTCCATTCTGTCGAGGGCTTTTCTATCAATGTGTTGAGTGGGAGGGGCAGATATGGTGGGAGCAGGGGGCCGCATCATGTAGTGGGGGCGCGCACTCGCTATCTTCGAGCGGTGGCACGCCCCGGTCCCCATAGCCCTTCTCGTATCCCAGGCTGTTCAGACTCTCAGGGCCCGAGCCTTCGGCTGCTGTCGTGCAATGCCAGATCCGTGGTAAATAAAGCCCCCCTCATTTGCGATCTTATTCAGGAGGGGGGAGCGGACCTGGCAGGTATTACGGAGACCTGGTTGGGCCATGAGGGGGGGGTTCCCCTCGTGGATATGTGCCCACCAGGTTTCCGAGCATTCCATCAGCCGAGAGCTCAGGGCAGGGGCGGGGGGGGTGGCGGTTATTATAAAGGAAAGTCTTGATCCGAGGGAGACCACTGTTCCACAGATAGCCGGATGTGAGTCCCTTTTTGTGAGGTGGGGTCGTGGAGTACAGATGGGCTTGTTGATCACGTACCTGGCTCCCTGCCGCGTGGCAACGGCCCTGCTCGAGCTGCTCAACGTCATAGCTGAGGTGGCGGTTGGTACCCCCAGACTTCTAGTCATGGGGGATTTCAACCTGCCGTCTATCGGCGAAACGTCTGAGGTGGCTCGAGAGTTCATGGCTTCCATGACGGCCATGGACCTTACTCAGTTAATTCATGACCCCACTCACACGGGTGGACACACTCTGGACTTAGTTTTTGTCTCTGGTCAGTGGTTGAGTGGCCTTGATACAGGGGATATAGTCATCGAACCCTTGTCATGGTCTGACCACTCGCTCCTTCGACTGGACTTTCTAACCGCTGCACCCCGCCGCAGGGAGGCGGGACCGACCAGGTGGTTCCGCCCCAGGCGCCTGATGGACCCTGATAGGTTCCAGATGGAGCTTGGGCCATTTCCTGAGACTCTGGCTCATGACTCGACTGAGGACCTGGTGGCCGCCTGGGATAGTGCGGCTGCCGGGGCCTTGGACCGTGTCGTGCCTTTGCGGCCTCTGACCCGGCACCGAACTCACCTAGCTCCTTGGTTTTCCGAGGAGCTCAGGGAGATGAAGCGCCGGAAAAGACGCCTGGAGAGTAGTTGGAGGACCAGTCGCTCCGAATCCGACCGAACACTGGTGAGGTCTCATATTAAGACCTACCTAGTGGCGATAAAAGCGGCGAAATCTAGTTATTTTGCCGCTCTTATCGCGTCATCAGATAATCGCCCGGCCGCCCTGTTCAGGGTGACCCGCTCCCTCCTCCATCTGGAAGCGCGGGATGACCCCTTGCAGGGCCGAGCCGAGGATTTTGTGCAGTATCTGTATGACAAAATCGCTCAGATTCGGGAAGGACTGGCCTCTGACTGGGTATGTCCGGATGGGATGACTGAGGCAGGTCTTGAGAGTGTTATCTGGGGGGAGTTCGATCCTGTGGCTCCCGAGGACATGGACAGGGTCCTGGGACGGCTGAACGCGACCACATGTTTATTGGACCCGTGTCCCTCCTGGTTGGTTCTGGCTTCCCGGGAGGTGACACGAGGCTGGCTCCAGAAGATCGTTAACGCTTCTTTGAGTGAGGGGGTCCTGCCGGCCGCTTTGAAAGAAGCGGTTGTGAGGCCCCTCCTCAAGAAGCCCTCTCTGGATCCGGCTGTTTTGGCTAACTATCGTCCAGTCTCCAACCTTCGCTTTGTTGCGAAGGTTGTTGAGAGTGTGGTGGCGCAACAGCTTCCCCGGTACCTGGATGAAGCTGTCTATCTAGACCCGCTCCAGTCCGGCTTCCGGCCTGGGCACAGCACGGAAACGGCATTGGTCGCGTTGGTGGATGATCTCTGGAGGGCTCGGGATAGGGGTTGCTCCTCTATCCTGGTCCTGTTAGACCTCTCAGCGGCTTTTGATACCATCGACCATGGTATCATGTTGCACCGGTTGGCGGGGTTGGGGGTGGGGGGCACCGTTCTGCGGTGGTTCTCCTCCTACCTCTCTGACCGGTCGCAATCTGTGTTGACGGGGGGGGCAGCGGTCGACCCCGAGGCACCTTGCTTGTGGGGTGCCACAAGGGTCGGTCCTCTCGCCCCTTCTGTTCAACATTTATGTAAAGCCGCTGGGTGAGATCATCCGTGGCTTTGGGGTGGAGTTCCATCAGTACGCTGATGACACCCAGCTGTACATCTCCACCCCAGGCCACCCCAACGATGCCCTTGAAGTGATGTCCCAGTGCCTGGAGGCCGTGCGGGCCTGGATGGGGAGAAACAGGCTCCGACTCAACCCCTCCAAGACCGAGTGGCTGTGGCTTCCAGCGTCCCGATATAGCCAGCTGACGCCATCGCTGGCTATTGGGGGCGAATCACTCGCCCCCACGGAGAGGGCTCGCAACTTGGGCGTCCTCCTGGACGCACGGCTGTCTTTAGAAGATCATTTGACGGCCGTGGCCAGGGGGGCTTTTTATCAGGTTCGCCTGATACGCCAGCTGCGCCCCTTTCTAGATCGGGACTCTCTACGCACAGTCACTCAGGCACTAGTCATTTCCCGCCTGGACTACTGCAACGCTCTCTACATGGGGCTCCCCCTGGGGTGCACCCGGAGGCTCCAGCTGGTCCAGAACGCGGCCGCGCGGGGGATTATGGGGGCGACGAGGCGCTCCCATGTGACACCTCTCCTGCGCGAGCTGCACTGGCTCCCAGTGGTCTTCCGGGTGCGCTTCAAGGTGTTGGTGACCACCTTTAAAGCGCTCCATGGCTTAGGGCCAGGGTACTTACGAGACCGCCTTCTGCCACCAATAGCCTCCCACCGGCCAGTACGCTCGCACAGAGTGGGCCTCCTCAGGGTGCCGTCCGCCAGACAATGTCGGCTGGCGACCCCCAGGGGGAGAGCCTTCTCTGTGGCGGCGCCCACCCTCTGGAACAACCTTCCCCCAGAGTTACGTATAATAACAGACCTCCGGATTTTTCGTCGGGCCCTGAAAACCTATTTATTTCAACAAGCTGGGCTGGCCTGAGTTAAATTTTAAATTGATTTTAAATTGGGTTATCTTAATTTCGGCCAAAACATTTAATTATTTTAATATTGTTCTTAAATTTTGTATGCTTTGTTTTTTATCTTGGCTGTGCACCGCCCTGAGTCCTATTTGGAGAAGGGCGGTATAGAAATTTAATAAATAAATAAATAAATAAATAAGCAGAAACATCCCAGGTCCAGAGCAATGACAGGCTTCCCAGGGAGCTCTCACCCTTTAAGCCCCAGATTTAAAAAGAAACCTGGGGCTTTTGGGGAGCTCTACCCACACCCGTTGGCTCTCTTTCCCCCCTTCTCCCAGGGGGAAAGTTTTAAAGCCACTGAACAGCTGATTTTCGCTGTTCTAGCGGCTCTAACGGAGTCCTGGGGCTGGCGCTCACAAGGGAGCGTCTTTCGGCGTCGGCGGAGCCACCGGAAGTCTTGGTACCCTTTTTTGATGTGTACTTCCTGAAGGCATATCACATCTGCTTCTAATTTTCATAGTTTTGTAAATGTTTGAGTTCTTTTCTTCGGCGCGTTTAATCCATTTATATTTGCAGAGAGAAGTTTAATTGCCTCTTCCATTGCCTAATGTAGTTGTTTTTTGGTATATCTTGTTTCCATCCGTGTTTTTGCTTTCGCGCCTTCTCTTTCCTCTCTTTCTTTTTCTTGACTTTTTCTTACTTCTTTCTCTTGCTCCACTTCTATTTGCTCTTCTTCCTGGCTTCTACTTTCTGTTTCTTCTTTACTTTCCTGTTCCTCTTCCTGTGTAAAATGTAAGTTATAAAATTCTTTTGCTTTCTCTACTGTGTCTACTTTGTACTTTTTGTCTTGCCACGTGATTAATATCCCATCCGGGGTCAGCCATCTGTACATTATTTTATATCTAATCAATTGGGTTGTTAAGAACTGATATTGTTGGCGTTGGTTTCTGATTCTTCGAGGTATTTGTTTTAAGATTATAATTTCTTTGCCCTTATATGTCAATGTTTCTTCTCTTGATTTTCTATATACTTCGTCTCTAATTGTTCGTTTTGAGAATCTTACATGTACTTCCCTCGCCAATCGATGTCTTCTTATGTAGTTAGTGTGTACCTGGTATATTTCATCCAACTGTCCTTTTATTTCTGATTTGTCTTTCTGGATTATTTCTGACACTATCTCCGCCATTTTTTCTCCCAGGTCTTCGTCTTTTTCTTCTATTATATTTTGAAAGCACAAAAAATATGAAGCTTTCTCCATCTCCAGCATCGTTATTGAGTCAGACAATTCCTTATTTAGTTGAAAAGATTTTTGCTCAATTGTCTCCATTTTTGTCTCTACGTGATCTATTTTTGTTTCAACTTTTTAAATTCTTTCTTCATTTTCTATTATTGATTGTTGGATATCCCTAAATTTTTCATTTATGTTTTTAATATCCTCTTTTACTTCTCCTATTTCATTTTTGATTTCTGCATGGAACATTTTCATTTCTTCATGATTATCCGCAATTTTTTCTTGTGTTTTTAATAGTGTTTCTTGAATCATCTGAAACATGTTTTGCATAGCATTTAGTGTCATTTCCGGTTAATTAGATACAAAGACTTAATTGAACAACAAGGAAAATTGAAATCAAAACAACAGTTGGAAACAGACCTAAACAGAGAAATCGACTGGTGAACTTATACACAAATCCAATCTAAACACAAGGAACATATAAAAGCATACGAAATCTATAGAGAGAAACAAGAACTAGATAAAATTATATTAGAATCAGAAGAGAAACTAATTAGCAAAATTTATAAATTTTTATTACTATATAAAATGGAGGAGGAAACAGTGAAGGATACGATGATCAAATGGGCGCAAAATTTTAAATATACAATAGATTTGGAGAAGTGGGAAAATTATGGCAAGTGAACACAAAATTAACACTAGCGGTGGCATACAAGGAAAACCAGCTGAAGATGTTTTACAGATGGCATATGTCACCGACAAGATTGGCAAAAATACACCCGAAAAACAGTGCAATATGTTGGAAATGTAAGAAATCTCAAGGAACCTTTTACCATCTATGGTGGACGTGCCCGGCAGCAAAAATATTTTGGTCTAATATTAAGAAATGGATGGAACAAATAACAAAACTGCAAATAGAAAAGAAACCAGAAACATTCCTGTTAGGAATCTTTACAAAACCATACCCCAAAGAAATAAAATATTTGATGATACATATGTTAACTGCAGCACGAATAACATATGCAAAAAACTGGAAACAGGAAAAAATCCCAACCGAAGAAGAACTAATAGATAAAATCTTAGAATGTGCTGAAATGGACAGATTAACAAAAGAAATCAAAGAAAAAGAAGAGACAGACTACTACAGAATATGGAACAAATGGTATGTAATTGGCTTAACACCATCAATAAAGAAACTTAAATACAAGAAGAAAAGAATAAAAATGTAAATATGTATATAAATAATTGTTATAGGTATATAATATGAATATAGAAATGTAAAAAAGTAAAGATATAATCAAAATATATAGATCTCTATAGGGGGAAAGACGAGGGGGGGGGAAAAAAGAAAAGAAGAATAGGAGGAGGGGGAAAAAAGTATTAGATTAAGAAAATGGGGAAGAAATATAAAGTATCAGATGGAAAACCACTATGAAACAATGCTTAAAAAGGATAAGCTATTTATTTATATGTCGTATGTTGTGTAAATGTCTAATTTGTGTTTTAATAAAATTTATAAAATTTTAATAAAAAAAATTCTATTCTATTCTATTGAACATCTAACTTCTCCATTAGTTGCTTTTTTTGTTTTTCTCTCCTATTTTTAACTATGATTTTTGTCTTGTCTTTATTGATTTTCAATCCTGCTACTTCTCCATATTTGCTGAATTAACTTTGAACCTGTTTCTGTTGGTTCTTCCATGATAAACACTAAATCATCCACAAAGGCTTGTAGTTTGTATTGAATAGCAATGGAGAAAATGGACATCCTTGTCTAGTTCCTTTTCTAATATCTACTTTTTCAGTCATTTCACCATTTACAATCACCTTTGCCGATTGGCCTTTATATATAGTTTTAACCATATTTATAAACCTATCCCCGAAGTCCATCATTTGCAATTGTGTAGTCATAAATTGCCAGTTCACATTATCAAACGCTTTCTGCGCATCCAAAAATAACAATGCCATTTGCTTTTCTGGATGTGCTTCATAGTATTCCAATGTGTCCAATATAATTCACATATTATCCCTAATCTGTCTTTTAGGTAGAAAACCATTCTGATCCAGAAGTATAAATTCATTTAATAGTCTCTTCAATCTTTCAGCCATAATTGATGCAAAAATTTTGTAATCCGCATTTAATAATGAGATTGGTCTATAGTTCTTTATTTGTTGTAGATCCGATTCTTCTTTTGGTATAAGAGTTATATATGCTTCCATCCACGAATTCGGAATTTTGGCTTTTAATAATAAATCATTAAATACTTGTAACATTACATTGCTTAATACATCTTGCAACATTTTGCATAGTTCTGCTGGCAATCCATCTGGCCCTGGTGTTTTACCATTCTTTTGTTTCTTAATTCCCTCCATCAATTCCATCATCGATATTCTTTCTTCTAACAACTTTTTAAATTCTTCTGGAATTTTAGATATTTTAGCTTTTTCTAAGTATTGTTCTATCTTTCCTTCTGCCACCATCTCTTGCTTGTATAAACTTTTATAATATTTCTCAATTATTTTTTTCTTTTCCTCATTTTGATAGCATATTCTTCCATTTTAATCTAATAATTGATTTATCATTTTTTTTCTTTTTCCTTTTTCATTTTATATGCCAACCATCATCCCAGCTTGTTTGCATTTTCAAAAAAAATTTGCTTTGTTAATTTTATTTTATTTGCCAATTCTTCATTTTCCATTACATTTAATTTATATTTTTGCAAATCCATCAAGTTTTTAATTTTTTTATTCTGTGGCTGCTTCTGTAGTTCTTCCTCTAAATGCTTATATTCCTTTTCCAACTTTTTTTGTTTTTGTCTGTTCTGTTTATTCCGTTTTCCTAAATATGTCATTGTTAATCCTCTAATATATGCCTTACTAGTATTCCATACATTTTGCAGTGATGTATCCTCTTTTCTATTTTCTTTAAAGAAGAAAGTCAATTCTTTTTCCATATATTGTAGAAAGTCCTTTTCATTTAGTAAGTTTTGGTTTAATGTCCATCTTATTCTTTTTCTCTTCTCCTTCCATATCATTGTTATTTGTTGTGGCCCGTCAGCGGCCTGTGCAGCTAGTAGCTGATTCTGACAGCGAGGAGGCTGGTGTGATGCTACGCCAGCAGCCTGTGAAGCTGGCACTCGAATCAGACAATGAGGAGGCTGGAGAAGATGTGGTGCCAGAGGCGGGGATTCAGCCAGGGCCTTTAGAACCTCCAGAAGCTTCCATAAGTGAAGAGGAAGAAGAGGAGGAGCCTCTTCTCAATGCACGGGCGCGCAGAGCTGCCAAAAGGCAGGAGTGGCTCCTCAGGAGGAGGTCTCCTCGAGAGTAAGGCTTGGGGCTAATTGGCCACTGCCTTAGCCTATTTAAGGAAGGACGACGACTGAAGCAATTTGCAGGGAACAACTTCATTCACTCTTCTTCGCATCTGGATCTTAGTTCTCTTATCAGTTTCCTGCAAATTGCTTCAGGGCTTTCTGCCAACCATAGTAAGATTACTATTATTTATTCTTTGGATTCTTGTAGGCTGTTAAGAAAGTTAATTAACAGCCTTTGTTTGAAAAAGACTGATTTAATTTAGTAAACTAAGGTTTGTACAGACTTTGTGTGTGCTGCGTTCTTTGGGGTCCGTAGCTGGGGCAGAACATTATTGGATTGTGGTCTGCCCATGTACTTGCTTCTATTTCAATCTTATATATCGCCAGGCGCACCAGGGCTCACACACACACACACACACACACACACACACACACACACCCCGTTCAGAATCAAACTGAGGCTATCCCCTTCACCCACCTCTACACAAAGCTTCTCCTAGGCTGGTTCTTGCTCTGTGGCACTAAGGCTCATGCAGTCATATGTCTCTGCCAATTCCATGGGGGAGGGGGCATACCCCTCAGGCAATTCCCTCACTGAAGAAGTAGCAGAAAAGAGATCTCCAAACCCCAGTTGGGGGTGGGAGGCACCGTGTTGCGGTGGTTCTCCTCCTTTCTCTCTGACCGGTCGCAGTTTGTGTTGGCAGGGGGGCAGAGGTCGACCTCGAGGCCTCTCATCTGTGGAGTGCTGCAGGGATCGGTCCTCTCGCCCCTTCTGTTCAACATTTATGTGAAGCCGCTGGGCGAGATCATCCGTGGCTTCGGGGTGAGATACCACCAGTACGCTGATGACACCCAGCTGTACATCTCCACCCCAGGCCACCCCAACGATGCCCTTGAAGTGATGTCCCAGTGCCTGGAGGCTGTGCGGATCTGGATGGGGAGGAACAGGCTCAAGCTCAACCCTTCCAAGACTGAGTGGCTGTGGCTCCCGGCATCCCGATATAGTCAGTTGACTCCATCACTGACTATTGGGGGCGAGTCTTTGGCCCCCACAGAAAGGGCTCGCAATCTGGGAGTCCTCCTGGATATGCAGCTGTCCTTGGAGGAACATCTGACGGCTGTAACCAGGGGGACCTTTTGTCAGGTTCGCCTGATTCGCCAGTTGCGGCCCTTTCTTGATCGGGATTCCCTGTGCACAGTCACTCACGCCCTCGTCACCTCTCGCCTTGACTACTGCAACGCTCTCTACATGGGGCTCCCCTTGAAGAGCACCCGGAGGCTCCAACTGGTCCAGAACGCAGCAGCGCGGGTAGTGACGGGAGCAGCATGGCGCTCCCATGTAACACCGCTCCTGCGCGAGCTGCACTGGCTCCCGGTGGTCTTCCGGGTGCGCTTCAAGGTGTTGGTCATCACCTTTAAAGCGCTCCATGGCATAGGGCCTAGCTATCTTCGAGACCGCCTGCTGCTACCGACGACCTCCCATCGACCCGTGCGCTCCCACAGAGAGGGCCTCCTCAGGGTGCCATCAAACAATGTAGGCTGGTGACCCCCAGGGGGAGGGCCTTCTCTGTGGGGGCACCTACCCTCTGGAATCAGTTGCCCCCAGAGATAAGGAGAATCCAAGACCTCAGTGCCTTCCGCCGTGCCCTTAAAACCCACTTTTTCCAGCAAGCCGGGCTGGCTTAAGAAGAAATTTTTAAATGTTTTAATTGGTTTGTGATTTTTAATTTTTGGGCCAAATTTATATATATTTTAATTGTTTTTTAATATTTGTATTTCATGTTCTTAATTCTGGCTGTACACCGCCCTGAGTCCTCAGGGAGAAGGGCGGTATATAAATTGGAAATAAAATAAAAATAAAATAAAAATGTTGCACTGCTGGTCTCATTAGCCTGGATTGCACAATGGCTAACCTCAATTTGGCCTCAAAAACCTTGGATGCACTAAACTAAGAGCTAAGGCAGGTTCAAGAAGCAACCCTTGGAAATGGGCAGCCAGTAGTTATTTACTAAGGCAAAACCATGGCTGTGAAGAAGTTTGGGGCTTGTGGCATAGAAAATTGGATACTGTAAATTTCTTTCCAGAACTTTTGCCCTGGCTGCTAGACCTTCATGGGTTGAAAGCTCTCCTCTTGGGAGCCAAGGGATATTTTTCTGATGCCTCTATCAATGCCTTCCCCTTTGCACCTACAGTTTGATCAATTTTTAATCTTTTGCCAGTAAAAACGTGTGTGTCACCCACACATATTATGGCAAAAGGGGGGGAATTGTAGGAAGCCCCCCCCCAGATGAATGAAATATTTTGAGGAATATTAAAAAAGCAGAATATTATATTTCCCTAAATGAGAAATGGAGAAACAGGAAGAGGTTGTAGAAAAAATGCTTTTAAAAGTAAAAAAAAAAAAGTTGGCCACGCCCACCCACTCACATTACCCCCCCCACCAAGCCACGCCCACAGAACCGGTAGTAACAAATTTTACATTTCACCACTGATGTAGCCTAGCACTAACTTGCTGTCGGTGTCGAATTCGATATCTTTAGGTTCAATGTCCATTTCTGTTGAAATAAGTTCAGCTAGCTCAACAGCTAATACTGCAGCACAAAGGTCTAGTCTGGGTATACTGTGTTCAGGATATGGAGCCAGTTTTGCTTTGCCCATAACGAATCCTATGTAACACTTGCTTTAGTATCTATTGTTTTTAAGTAGACAACAGCAGCTATGGCTTTGATAGAAGCATCAGAAAATATACAGAGTTTTTGGCTTTGTACCTCTGTAGAGGGTACAGGGGCATATGGGTGTGCAACCCGAAGATCAGATAAAGCTGTTAAGGAATTCTTTCATTCTGCCCAGGAGTTCCTTTTTTCAGGAGGAAGTGGAGCATCCCAGTCAGATGTTTCATGGGTTAAGTTTCTGAGTAATGCTTTACCTTGAATCCTGATGGGGCTGCAAATCCTAATGGGTCATACAGACTATTTATTGTAGACAAGACACCCCTACGAGTGAAAGGTTTATCTTCTGTACTTACTTGGAAGGTAAGGGAATCAGTTCTCAAGTCCCAAAGAAGACCAAGACTGCGCTGGACTGGTAGAGAATCTGTCCCTAAATCTAAGTCTCTTAGAAGGGACTAAGAAGACTTAGTCATGAGAAGGGAAGGTTTCCATAACTTTCTTACTGTTGGAAGCAATTTTATGAAGCCTGAGATTTGAACAGGCAAGCATTTCTTGTGCTCTTTTGAGGAGAATGATTGCTGACTCATTTGAAGGCATCAATTTTAAACAATCATCTATATAGAAGTCCTTTTCTATGACTTGTCTGGCATCAGAGCCATACTGTCTCACCTTCTTTGGCAGAATATCTGAGTCCATAGATAGTGACTGCAGGGGAAGGGCTGTTGCCAAAGATGTGTACTTTCATACGGTACTCTATGATGTCTTTGGAGGGATCGTTGTCCTTTTTTTTAAAATTAATTTTATTAAATATACAATTTAAAAACATTAGACTTGGTGCGACTTGTCTGGTACATACTTTTCTAGCACTTTTTCTTTCGTGTATATTACAATATAATATCATGCATATTCCATATATACTTTTTGTACATTCAATCACACTTCAGTTACATACATATTCCCTTCGTACCTATTCAAATCCAATTTATTCCTATCTAATATTTCTTTATTTTATTTTATTTATTTTTCTCCCCTTTCCTTCACTCTCTTTCTAATTCCCTATCCCTACATTCCTCCTTTTCTCTAGCCATTTATAAAATGTATTCCGGGTTACATAGAATTCCGATTCATCTTTATCTTTGAGCTCCATTGTTAACCTGTCCATTTCTGCACAGGTCAATATTTTGTTAATTATTTCTACCTCCTGTGGGTTCTCTCTGCATTTCCAATTTTGTGCAAATATCAACCTTGCTGCCGTTAGTATGTGTACCATAAGATATATTTCTTCTTTTTTGTAATTATCCCTTACTATACCCAGAAGGAAGAGTTCTGGTGTCATATCTATCGTCTTGTTTAACATCTCTTCTAGCCACTGTTTTATTTGGCACCAAAAGTCCTTGGCTTTCGGGCACCCCCACCACATATGATAATAGGTGCCTAATGTTGCTTTACATTTCCAACATTTTGGTGAGCAATTTTTGCACATCTTGGCCAGTCTTGTGTGTGGGTAATGCCACCTGTAAAACATCTTGTATTGATTTTCTTTATATGCAGTGGCTAGGGTAAGCTTTCTATTCCTCTCCCATAGTTTTTGCCAGCTATCTAGATCTATGCCATACCCAAAATTCTTACTCCAGGTGAGCATGGTCTCTTTCACTTGCTCTTCTATCATGTCGTAATCCAGTAAATATTTATATAATTTCCTAATCATCTTCTTTATATCTTTATATCCAGTGGTGGGATTCAATATTTTTAACAACCGGTTCTGTGGGCGTGGCTTAGTTGGGGGGTGTGTGGCTTGGTGGTCATGTGACCGGGTGGGCATGGCTAGCTGGTCATGTGACCGGGTGGGCGTGGCTATGTGCATAGGGACTACTCAGAGGGCTGAAAAAAGTCATTTCTGACTGGTCCTCGCACTTATGACCATCCTCACATTTATGCCCATTGCGGCATTCTTAACAACCGTGTCAGTCATTTCACCACTACTTCTCTTCACCACGGTGACAAGATAGGGCATAAAACGTAAAATGTGAGGACAGTCGTAAGTTCAAGGACTGGTCAAAAGTGCGAGGATCGGTCAAAAATAACTTTTTCAGCCCTCTGAGTAATCCATATGCACAAAAGGATACAGCAATAGAGAGGGATGAAGGAAGGAGAAGAGAGATGGAAGAAGGAAGGAGAGACAGGGAAGGAAGAGAAGGGAGGAAGGGAAGGGAAATTAGAGTAAGAGTGAGGGTAAGAGAGGGAGGAAGAGAGGAGGAGAAGAAGAGGGGGGAAGAGAAAGTAAGAAGGAAAGAAAAGAGAGAGGTGGTAGGTTTGAGGAGAAAGATTGCTGTACAGTAAAAAAGATGAAATGGAAGAAAGGCAACCCCAAACAAATATAAAGATATTAAGATAAAGAATGAATTGTTAAACTTTAAAGAATAAAAGAGAATAAATATGAATAAATAGCAGTAATTAGAAACACACATACAAACATACAATGTATTTTCTTTGAACAGAGTATTTGGCCAGTTCACAAATTTAAACAGTGTTTAGTCATTTCAATTAAATTTACAATTTCTATATTTCCTTTTTGCCATATTTATTCCTTATCTATTTTTTTTAAAAAAACAATATTACCCTTCATCCTCATCTCTAATCTTAATCAAATTCAATTTTTCCCTTCTGTTCTATATTATACCCCTTCCCATTCTCATCTATTTTTATATCCATCCTCACATTGGTTAATTATGTAATATTACAGTTGTTTAATATAAATTCAACATTTTAATATAAATCAATTAGTTATATAACTATCTTTTTTGTATATTAATATGAACATGAATATTCCAATTATTTCCATGCAATCTAATTTCTTACAAATCAATTAATTATATTTACCAATAATAATAAACCAAATAATTTCCCCCATATATTCCTCCAAACCACAACTTAACCATTTCTGCTTTCAACACAATATACAATTAATAGTATCTCAATTATTACAATTCCCTAGTTAAATAGAGCTTTTTTTCTTTTGTGTTTTAAAATCTTGAACTCTCCTCTTTTTCCCTAAAGAGGAACTACCTCTTTAGGGAAAACTACCTTTCCACTAAAGGTAGTTTGCACCTACCGTTTTTGGTGAGGAAAAAGAAAAGAAATCTGCCTGCCTAATTTTCCAATGTTGTAGCAACGGTAAAGCAGGCTTTTACTTTCAGTTTTGTTTTTCAGCATAGCTAGGGGGGAAAAAAATTGCTCCAGCACTCTTTGCAAACAAGCAGCAGAGCCCTGAGCAAAACAGCTGAGAGCAAATCAGCTGAGAGTCGGGAGCCGATCTAATCAAGGGCTAATTAGCCTATGCTGAAGGTCCATGGGCCAATAAAATTTCAAAAAAACACCGAACCGTTTGTTAAATTGCTGGCTCGCCCGCCCCTCGCCCACCACTATTTATTGGCAATAAATAGTGGTGCAGAGGGGCGGGGCAAGGGGCGGGGTGAGCCAGCAATTTAACAAAGGGTTCGGCCGAACCCCCTAGAACCGGCAGAATCCCACCACTGTTTATATCTATCGTAGCTTATACCTCAGGTTAAAGTGCAAGAGATTTGAGTGGTAGTTATTGTTAAGAAGCAAACTGTGAAACAACGAAGTACGAAAGAGAGAACTTGCGCTTAGGAGTGGCGGAGGAAAATTCAAGATTTGTAAATAAGTGGGAGGATTGGTTCAAGACATTGTTAAAAATGACAAGTATTCCTAATTTATCCAAAGTTGGCGGAGGGATCGTTGTCCTTGAACCAAAGAAATATTAAGAAATTTCTGTGTTCCTCTCTAACAAAGAAGCAACGGAACATTTGTTGGATGTCGGCTACGAAGGCAACAGAGTCTCTGCGAAATCGCAAGAGCACTCCTAGAAGTTTGTTATTGAGGTCTGGACCTGACAGGAGGACATCATTTAAGGAAACACCTTCAAATTTAGCACTAGAGTCAAATACTACTGTAATCTGATCTGGCTTTTTAGGGTGATATACCCCAAATAGTGGTAGGTGCCAGCGCTCCTCATAGTCTTTGAGAGCGGGAGCTACTTCTTCATGACCATTCTCGAAGATTTTCCCCATAAAGGAAAAGAAGTGGTCTCTCATTTCTGGCTTTCTTTGGAAATTATGTTTAAGGGAAGAGAAGCGCTTCAGCACTTGTTCTCCATTGTTAGGTAGGCATCTTCTCTGTGGTCTGAAGGGAAGAGGGGCAACCCAGCCATTAGTGTCATCTTTAACTAGTTCCTGCTCCATCATTTCTAAAAAGAGTTTGTGTTCAATAGACATTGCTGATCAATTGTCGTCTTTTGTCCTTTGGAAGACTGTGCACCCTAAATGACCTTGGTCACTGTCACAGGTGAGGTTGTCACTAAAGGAGTCTATGAAGGGACAAGGCAAGTAGGTAGTGTATGGCAATTCCTTTAAGAGGAATTGGTTGTGGCATGGCTGAAAAATAGAAGGACGTCTATTCTCTAATGTGCTTGTCAGCATGCTGCTAACAGAGGTTGGTTTGTGCATGCTTCCTAAACAGACATCTCCTATAATGACCCACCCTAGGTCTAATTTCTGAGAATAGGGAGTATTGTGGGGACCATTGATCTGAGCTCTCACTTTGTGGCCTCGTAAAATATCTCTCCCTAGGAGCAAGACTATCTGAGCCTGAGGATCGAGCTCTGGTATCAGATGCACTATGAGGTTCAAATGTGGGTGATGAATCGCTGCATCTGGTGTAGGGATTTCAGATCTATGGTCAGGGATCTGGTTGCATTTGATAAGAATTGGTAAAGTCAGGCATGTTTTCCCATCTACCGACTTGACTTGGTAACCAGATGCTCTTCTCCCTGCCGTCTCCAAAATTCCTGCGCAAGATTTTAAGGAAAATGGAGTGCTGGGGCCTTTAATGCCAAAGGCGTCAAAGAAGGTTGAGCTGGCTAAAGACCTGTTACTTTGGTCATCTAGAATAGCTTAAAGCTTAATTGCTTTGTCCCTTTGGCCTGCTGGGTAGACTCTGACTAAACAGATTTTGGAGCAGGACTTGCCGCCTGCAGTCCCTTTGCAGACCTCTGTGCATTTTGCATTGATTTCTATTGTGGTTGTAGCAGTGTGTTCTTCCTCCCTGCCATGCTCACTGCCACTGTGTGTTCTAAAGTCCATGGTGCTGGCCCTGGGTGTAAAGCTGTGTTGTGGCCTGTGCTGCCACTTTCCATGCATTTTACACTGACCTTACAGTCGTTGGCAAAGTGAGGGATTGATGAGCAGCACTTGTAGCAAATGTTGTTCGCTTTCAGGAAAGCTTTGCGGTCTTCCATGGACTTCTCCCTGAAGGCTCTGCATTTTAGGAGAGGATGTGGCTTCTGGTGTAGTAGAGGACACTGCTTACCAGGATCTCTGATCTCAGTTTCTATGTGAGATGAGCTGGCAGACCTGTGAAGGGAATCTGGAGGAGTCACATTAGTTTTGTGGACTGCTACTGAAGGCTTGCGAGGATTATGTTCTGAAGGAGCAGCACATGACAATGTGAAGTCAAAGCTAGGATCATTTCTTGTTTTAGCTTGTTGGCACACAAAGTCCACAAAAACAGAGAAGGGGGGAAATGGAACATTGTACTCTCTTTTGTATTTGGAGCCATGTGTGATCCACTGTTCTTGTAAGTTATAGGGTAACTTTTGTACAATGGGGTTGACACCTCTGGCTGTGTCAAGGAATGCCATTAGTAAGTCCCCATGTTCCGTAAGTTTTTGATAGGCTCTGTTAGGTATTTGGGGAAAGCTATCAAGTCTTTTGAACAGTGCATTTTTCACTCCTTCTGCTGAGCCATAGCACTCATCAAGTCTGTCTCAGATTGTTTTAAGGCCTGTTTCGGGGTAGTTTATATTTATTGTCCTGATTTGTTTTGCATGCTCAGCAGATTCAATTCCAAGCCATTTGAGGCCCCCCCACCTGCTGCCGCCTGGAGCTCCTGTTTTGGCCGCCGGCACCTGCCGCCGCCTAGAGCTCCCATTTTGCCCGCCACCTGCTACCGCCTGGAGCTCCCATTTCACCCCCTGCCGCTGCTGCCCCCCCGCCTGCCACCGCCTGGAGCTCCCCTTTTGGCTGCCGCCTGCCGCCACCTGGAGCTCAGCATGGCAGCCCCAGGAGAGCGGGCAGATGTCCCAGGGCTGCACTGCAGTGGAGCAGTAGTCTCGGCTCCAGCGTGGCGTCTCCCCCAAGGGCCACCTGCTGTCAGCCTTACCTTCACAGGCAGCCACATGGGCTCCATTGGGATCTGAAGGGATCCCGTATTCAGGCTGGCGGAGGTGTGTGGAAGATCTAGAAGGTAAGTCCGATGCTGATGGCAGGGGAGGGAGACCTGCTGCGCTCGGCCGAAGAGCTGCCTTTTGGGCCTGGTGCACTCGGCTTCCACGGGGCCTTTGGGTGGCTGCTGCCCGCTTGCCTTCCCCTCCGCCTCAGGTCCCACTGCCCACATCCAGCCCATGACTGGGGACGTGCCGCTTCTGGGCTGGGCCGGCCAGTGGGTGAAAGAGACAAAGAAAGAGAGAAAGAAAGAGAGAGAGAGAGAGACAAGAAAGAAAGAGGAAGGAAGGGAGAGACCGAGACAAGAAAGAAAAAGAGAAAGAAAGAGAGAAAGAAAGAAAGAAAGAAAGAGGAAGGGAGAGAGAGAGAGAGAGAAAGAAAGAAAGAGGAAGGGAGAGAGACAAAGAAAGAAAGAGAAAGAGTGAAAGAAAGAAAAAGAAAGGAAGGGAGAGAGAGAGAGACAAGAAAGAAAGAGAAAAAGAAAGAAAGAAAGAAAGAAAGAAAGAAAGAAAGAAAGAAAGAAAAAGGAAGGAAGGAAGGGAGAGAGAGACAAAAGAAAGAGAAAGAGAGAAAGAGAGAAAGAAAGAAAGAAAGAAAGAAAGAGAAAGAGACAAAGAGAGAAAGTAAGAGAAAGAAAAAGAGGAAGGAAGGAAGGAAGGAAGGAAGGAAGGAAGAAAGGAAGAAAGAAAGAGAGAAAGAAAGAAAGAAAGAAAGAGAAAGAGACAAAGAGAGAAAGTAAGAGAAAGAAAAAGAGGAAGGAAGGAAGGAAGGAAGGAAGGAAGGAAGGAAGGAAGGAAGGAAGGAAGAAAGGAAGAAAGAAAGAAAGAAAGAAAGAAAGAAAGAGAAAGAGAGAAAGAAAGAAAGAAAGAGAAAGAAGGAAAGTGGGAGAGAGAAAGAAAAGAGAGAGACAAAGAGAAAGAAAGAAAGAAAGAAAAGAAAGAAAGGAAGGAAGGAAGAAAGGAAGGAAGGAAGGGAGAGAGAGAGACAAAAGAAAGAAAGAGAGAAAGAAAGAAAGAAAGAAAGAGAAAGAGACAAAGAGAGAAAGTAAGAGAAAGAAAAAGAGGAAGAAAGGAAGGAAGAAAGAAAGAGAAAGAGAAAGAAAGAGAAAGAAGGAAAGCGGGAGAGAGAAAGAAAAGAGAGAGACAAAGAGAGAAAGAAAGAAAGAAAAGAAAGAAAGGAAGGAAAGAAGGAAGAAAGGAAGGAAGGAAGGAAGGGAGAGAGAGAGAGAAAAGAGAGAGAAAGAAAAAGACAAAGAAAGAGGAAGGGAGAGAGAGAAAAGAAAGAGAGAAAGAAAGAAGAAAGAGGAAGGAAGGACCACAAACCCTGGCACTAGACGTGGCTTCAGAAGACGCTTTGAAACAGCACAGCAATCTAGGGCTTGAAGGTATCTCAGAGGTCATCTAGTCCAACCCCCTGCTCCAGCAGGAAACCTTACATCGACTGGATTATTTTGGTGCCTCTAACAGAGAGGAAAATTTCCAGCAAGGAGAAGGAGTTTACTAGAACAAGGCTGCCATGCAGAGGAAGACAGAGATAGTCCTGGATTTATGACCAGAATTGAGTCCAAAATTTTGGTTGCTAAGCAAGAGCGTTGTTAAGTGAGTTTCACCACATTTTACTCAATCCATGATCTCTCCTGGCTCTAACAGTCATGTGCAGGCTAGGAAAGTAAATCTGAAGGCATGTGTAATGTTCTAATGTACAGAAGTTATAGTTAAATGTGTGACAGAAAGTGGACTCTGGGTGTGTTTTTCCAAATGTAGTAAGTGAGGTTGAATGTGTATAGTTTTAGAAGAGGTGTGTGTACACACACATACAGTATGTATAGTAGATAATGAATCTTTTTGTGTGCCTATACACACTCTATACTATGTAATATGTATGTACACATATGACATATATACATAGAATTAAATAGTATATTTTGGATGTTCAGTAGTAGTAAATAAATAGACAGGGAAATTGTATCTTGTTGAGGCCTTTGAGGTGAGGAGACGCCAGGTGCCCTAACCCTAACCCTTGACATGAGTGACGTCAAGTTGGCCATGCCCACCCAGTCACGTGACCAACCAGCCACGCCCACCCAGTCACATGACCACCAAGCCATGCCCGCCCAGTCACATGACCACCAAGCCACGCCCACCCAGTCACATGACCACCTAGCCACACCCACCAAGCAAGCCACTTCCACAGAACCGGTAGTAAAAAAAAATTGAAACCCACCACTGCTATGGTGGCTTGATTAGCTGTTTGTGCATTGCTGTGGTGAAAAGGTGTTGTGTAGTCATACCTTTTAGGAGTCTCTGGTTTCAGCTGGTCCTTTCTATGTTGCTCTGGCATGAAGGCTGATCCTGTAGGATAATTTGCAGACTCAAGTACCTTGGGTGTGGGGGGTCTGCTGTTAGCCTGTAGTGGTGCTGAGTAGCATCTTTGGTTTGTTTCTTGTAGGTTGTCTTTTCCATCGAGGTGAGCATTGCTGCTTGGTCTGGAGTGCTGATAGATGTACTCTGAAGTACACTGCAGAGGATTTTGGGGTTCAGCTTCTGGCTCAAGCACATTGCTGTGTTTACTGCATTGGTCATCAAAATATACAGCTCTCTCTAAGGCTTTGACTTCGGCTGTGGCAGCTGCTACTTCTTTCTCTATGGTGATCTGCTCTAGGCTCGCTTCTAACAGGGCTTTCTGTATTTCCAGGGATGCTTCTTGCTGCATTCTTTCAGCTTCTAACCGTGCTCTCTCTTTTTTCATTTCTATTTCTTGTTCAGCAAAGGCTGCTCATGCTTTTGCTGCTTCAGCCTTTGCACTGGCAATGGCAAGTGCACTACTGGCTGATGACTGTTTGGAAGAATTAGAGACTTGAGACCTTGTCTTGTATGAAGATGCCCGGCTCTGTGACATGGTGTCTTCTGGAGGTGCTTGACTGTCTAGAGGCTGCTGTATGGCCATATACAGGTAGCTGCGTTGGCAGAGTAGCAGGTCTCTGTATAGTTGTTACCAGTGGTGGGATTCAAATAATTTAACAACTGGTTCTCTGCCCTAATGACTGGCTGGGTAGGAGTGGCTGGGTGGTCATGTGACTGGGTTGGTGTGGCCAACTCAATGTCACTCACATCGAGGGGTGCCTTGCCTTGCCTGGCCTCTCCTCTCCCCTCTCAGCCACTCCTCACCTCACCCGGCCTCTCCTCACCGGGCGGCTCACCTGGCCTTTGAAATAAGCACAACACGAAAGGCTTCCGTCCTAGGAAATAAGCCCAATCAACGTCTCTCTCTCCACCAAAACAGGGTGGCCCATCTTCATGTTGTTTCAAGCGCAGCCTCTCTTCCAAATGATCCTGTGTATAATATGAGCAATGCACACCAAACTGATCCTGAGGAGGAGGAGGGGGAGGATTTGAGCTACCTGAGCAGGTATGAGTGGTCAGTTCGGTGCAACTGTGCACTGTACAAGCAGTGCCCTGACCGGAGTGTGGGAGTGCCCGGCGACCAATTGGGATGCACATTCTCAAAGGGTAAAAGCAACTGAGCAGCCGCATCGCCTCCAGGCACTTTGGCACCACTCAGCCTTAATTACGGCTGAGGATGGCGAGAGTCGCAACTGGGCTTCCGGCAGAAACACCCCCTCCGCTTGCCCCTTCCTATTGAGGGGAAAACGGATAGAGGCCTGGGAAGGAGGCGTCTCCTCCCCAGGCCCCCGTCCATTTCCCCCCTGACAAACCTAGGCAAAAAGCCAACACTCTTCACTTCTCTCGCCTCCATGGGTTCAGGCGGACGGTTGGGAGGCTGGAGCAGGAAAAAGCCAGAGCACACGGAGAACAAGCAGCTTCCAGCCACTTTCCTTGCCTGGCTGCAGCTTGCGCTGCTGTGTGTCACAGTGAAAAGAAAGTCCCCACTGCATTTTAGCTGGGTTCAGTGGGCGCTCCAAACTCTTTCCCAAAGAGACTTGGGAATCAGCATGTAGGGTGGGCGGGAAGGCATTCTGCATTGCTCTCCGGTACCCTCCTTGCAGCAAAATCCAAGCTGGAGTGATGGGGAGAGAACTGCAGTTTTGCAGGCGCTGGAGAAGTCCGAAGCTCCCTCTTGTCTCCACTTCCCTGGGGAGGAAGCGCTGGGTTCCGGATTCATAGTAAAGAACCGCAGAGGGATTGGATGTAAACACTAGACCACAGGGTAAGTGGGGAGAGCTTTGGCACTGGGCCGGTTTGTGTGGGCTTCTCAGAGCCGTCTTTCGTGCGTAGCGGCAGGTGGGGCGGCAAAGTGCCTCCTGGGTTTTCTAGGTTTCGGCCCTGGCCTTTCTCTTACTAGAGGCTGCTGGTAGGAGCAAGGAGGAAGATACCCAGGCTCTATTCATCCGAGCGGAGGGGGTGTTGCTGCTGGGAGTCCGGTTGCGACTCTCGCCATCCTCAGCCCTAATTAAGGCTGAGGGGGAAAGCCTAAACAGTGGCGAAGTGCCTTGAGGCAATGCGGCTGCTCAGTTGCTTTTACCCTTTGAGATCTTGAATCCCGATCGGTCGCCAGGCACTCCCACACTCCGGTCAGGGCACTGCTTGTACAGTGCAAAGTTGCGCCGAACTGATTGCTCACGCCTGCTCAGGTAGCTCAAATCCTCCTCCTCCTGCAGATCAGTTTGATGTGCATTGCTCATCTTATACACAGGATTGTTTGGAAGAGAGGCTGTGCTTGTAAAGATGTGAAGACGGGCCACCTTGTTTTGGTAGAGAGAGAGACGTAGTTTGGGTTTATTTCCTAGGACGGAAGCCTTCCGTGTTGTGCTTATTTCGAAGGCCAGGCAGCAAGGAGTGGCTGGGAGGGAAGGGGCGAGGTACGCTATTCAGCCAGTTTGCCGAATTCCACAAAAAATTAGGTACTGGTTCTACTGAACCAGTGCGAACTGGCTGAATTCCACCACTGGTTGTTACCCTGGATCCCACTTGCTAGGTAGCTGCTGTTTCACTTTTCTGTCCTCACTACATGTTACTCTGTGTGCAGCTCGACATGAAGCTAAACCCACCTATTCTCCAATAAAACAGACCGTGTGCGTAGATCTGAATGCTTTATTGAAAGAGCAGGATATGGTGAAACTGGGGCAAAAAGGGATACATACAATGAGAACCAAATACAAGATAGACAGTATTGAGATACTGCTGAACATAACAATAAATACAAGCAATTTAAATCTCACCAGCGATGCTCTGTGTGTGGGATGGGTTTGTCCTTGGATGACCATGTGCCACAGATTAAGATGGATTCTTATTGTGCGTCTGCCTTCTCCAAATGCTAAAGGAAAATGGAGTCTGGCTTCCCAGCGTGCACTTGGTTTGAGTGTGCGGGGTGATGGGTAAGTCGGTTGGGTCAGCTTCAAACAATATACTTTGGTATTTTGTTTCTCTGGCCACTAGATGGGGCTAGAGTGCAACAGCAGTATATAAAGGTTATATCCTGGGGTATGACAGTGCCCATTAAGAAAGATTGGGCCAGCCTATTCAGAATCCAGCCCCAGTCTCCCTGCCCCCAAGCAGAAAGTGAGGAGGCCACCTTTTAGAAATGTAGATTTGGTAATCCATTTAAGACAGGATATTTTGAAACAAAGGCAGAATGGTAGCATTAGAAGCAGCCCAGAACAGTCCAAAGCCCCTTCATTGCATCACCCTCAGAGCACTCCAAACTTCACCTGGGAGCTCAGATAAAAAATAACCCAGAGGCTGGCCAGATTAGCTCAGACAAACAACTAGGATTAGCATTTCATCTTTTGCTTATAGAGCAGGGATGGCGAACCTTTTAGAGACCGAGTGCCCAAACTGCAAACCAAAACCCACTTATTTATCGCAAAGTGCCAACACGGCAATTTAACCTAAATAATGAGGTTTTACTACGTAAAATAATGATAAACAGTTCAGCTAATTGTTCTAAGAAAAACGTGATAAATGCACTTTTATGCCCCTTCATTTTTTTTCCTGCTTTTGAAATATTACGTTTAGCAACAATAAAAAAGAAAAACTTTTGTAATATCATTTCTTTCTTTCCCTCCCTCTCTCTTTCCCCCTCTTTCCCTCCCTCTCTTTCCCTCCCCCCTCTCTCTTTCCCCCTTCTCTTTCTTTCTCTTTCCCCCTCTCTCTTTCCATCTATCTATCTATCTATCTATCTATCTATCTATCTATCTATCTATCTATCCATCCATCTATCTATCTATCTATCTATCTATCTATCCATGCTCTCATGTCCAGCTTCACGTGTCATGTGAATCCAACCACTTGGGCTGTGGAGGGGGAGTGGAGGCTGGCAGGCAAAGCCAAGTGCTAGAGATCCACACAAAATAAGGCAATTCCAACTTGGATCCTGTCAGGGAGACACCCCCCCTTCCCTCTCCCTCTCTCCCCCCGTGGCAGGGGCCCAGGCAGCCTGAGCGTAGCTCCCTCCTTGGAGGCAACCAGCAAGCAAACAAACATGGTGCTCTAGCTGGGAGGCGTCATCGTCAAGCCCCACCTCTGGCCAGTGAGAGTGGAGCAGGCAGGGCGTGCACCTTCCCCGCCGCTGCTGCGGCACTGGCCGGGAGGGACGCGCGAGCCGAACCTTTGGAGCCACACTCAGCAGAGTTTGCTGGGGAAGGAACCCCTGAACTGATGCTGGGTGATGGGAATGAAGTCTGAAGGCCGACGAGTCCAGGAGCTGCGCGCCCACGCTCAGCTGGCTGGCGAAGAGGCGGGGCATCCCAACACAGGCAGCTCTGCAGGAAAAGAAACTGCTTTTTTTGCTGAGCCAAGCCGACGCAGGGTCACATTGTGGCTCCGTGTCGTAATGGGCTTCAAGAGGAGGATGGGACCCTGTCTCCCCCATTGTGAAGCACATGAATGAAAAAGTTCACTCAATCAATTCCAATTTTGTGAGATCTTTTTGTTTCGCGAGAAGTTGGAATTGATTGAGTGAAATGCGCTGGAGAAACGCGATTGGAGCTGGGCTGGGGCGACTGCGCGCATGCCCACAGAGAGGCCTCTGCATGCCACGTCTGGCACACATGCCATAGGTTCGCCATCACAGCTATAGAGCCAGCTATGACCCCTACATAACCCCTACATGACCCCATAGGAATCTGACAACAGCCAATAGAATATTAGAGGACATGTTCTTGCACAGGAACAGGAAGCTCAAATACAAAGCCCAAAGAAGGTATAACACCCCCCCCCCCCCGGCAACTCCATTTTGTCAGAACCATAAATGCTAGTGGTTCTGCTCATCATTAAACCATCTTTCCAATCAGCCTTCATGTTTCCAGTGTCTTTCTCCCAGCTTGGAACTTAACCAGATGGATATTTCTTCCAACCTAGGGAAAGATATAAAGTTATTTACGATACTTCCAGTGCTCCTTGGTATTAGTACTTATTCAGAGGCCCAAGAATGTCAGTAGAAACTAGAAACAAATGCCTGTGATGGGTCTTATAATTCATTTTCAGATGGCTAACTTTATGTAAGCTAATATCCTGAGAAAGGCCAGGCCTAGTCAGGATTTGAAAGAGACACCTCCAGGATGTAGCCTAGACCAAATGAGAATTCAGAAACTGAGAATTCTGCAAACTAATTATGTTGCCAAGACAATAAGTGGTTGTAACTAGGCTGTCATCAGAAATAGAGCTTGATTTATAAGTAAGTTTATTTTGTGAATTAAAATAAAGTTCTGTGGCTGAACCCATAGAGTGACAGGCTGGAGTTTCGTCTCCCAGATGCCCACTGTTCAAAAGCTGGAATTAAGGATCTAAGAAATCCAGGGAAGCTAGCAGGGAATTTTTTCCAGAGTGATCTATTTATTCCTAAAGAATAGGTAACAAATTTGAACTAAAAGCCTCTTCTCTCCCTCTCCTCCTCCTCTCCCTCTCCCTCTCCTCTCCCCTCCTCTCCCTTTCACTCTCCCGCTTCCCCTTTCCTCAGGTCTACTTTCTTTATACAAGGTCAGTGATTGTAAATCTTAGCAGAGTTTTAATTTTTCTTGCATAATTTTCCCAACTGGAAATTCTCTTCAGATACTGTTTGTGATCTTCACATTTCTCTATTTTTATCTTCACCTTTGATGTTTACTTTAAATTAGAAAAAAAAGCTTTAACCTTTTGTTTTATGTGTAAACTTCGTGAAATCTGTGTACACCTTGTGATATTGATCTGTCTCCCAAAGGAAGAATGGGGGAACTCACATTTTACCCTACCAAATCGCTGCTGTATAATTTATGACATTTTTATCAGCTTTATGTTCCCGCTAATTTAACCAGGCAGGTTCCCAAGCTCTGGGACCTCCATCTATCTTACATGTTAGGATTAAAGGCAGGACATCTGATACAGTGGTGAAATCCAAAAATTTTCCCTACCAGTTCTGTGGGTGTGGCTTGGTGGCTGTGGATTGCTGGTCATGTGACCGGGTGGGCATGGCCAAGTTGACATCACTCACATCACTCACTGTTAGAGCCAGAAGCTACAGATTCTGAAGCACATTCTGCCCTTCTGAAGCCCCCAACACTTTGAATTTCCCTTTGCCATCTGGCTTGACTGCCCAAGAGAACCTCGGAGCCTTCTCTTGCCCCGCTCTCCATCCCGGAGGGGCATGCATCCCCCCCTCCCACCAATCCTCCGCATAAACCACCCGTCCCGTTTCTGCAAAGGCAGAGGCCCCCCTTCTCCCACTTGTCATTCTATTGCTGGTTCCCTTTCCCTCCCTCCTCCCTGCCTGCTCTCTTTGCAGATCAGCCCAGCCGTCTGCTGGCACCACTCCGGGAACTCAGCCTCTGGAGTCTGGCGCTCTGGGGGAAGGAGGCTTGGCTGCAGTGCCGCTTCCCACTGGTGAAGAAGTGGAGCGAGAGGTGCGTAAGCTGCCGGCGGCTGGGCGAGCAGTAGCGCCCCAGTCAGGGAGAGGGTCAGACCCGGCTGCTCCACCGTGGAGCCCGCAGGGCTTTCCCTTCAGCCTGGGCGGCGACGCTTACCTGGGCGGGCCAGTGCAGGTAGCCCTTCATGTTGGCGCTCCCTTGCCCGCTGCACTGTGCTTGGAAGGGGCCACCACCACCACTCTCACCACCCTCCCTCCCCGCCTGGCTGCAGACCTCCGCTTGCCCTCCCAAAGCACCACCGCTGCCGTTTGCTTTAGTTTTGCAGCGGAAGAGCAGGCAGGTGGCCGGGTGGGAAGCCAGTGGGCTGCTTTGGAGCCCCAAGCCCCATGGAGCCGGCACAGGAGGCACGTGGGCCCGGGTGGAAGGCAGCCTTTTCTGCAGCATCCCCCTCCCCTCTTTGGATCGCCCTGCAGGGGGAGACTCTGCCTTTGCAGAAATGGGACATTCGCCTGTGCTCCCGAAGCACCACCGCCGCCCCTCTCAGCCCCAGCACAGCATCTGCATTTCCACCAAGGGCTGCCCACCCACCCACTGGCCAGGCCAGGCTGGACGCCGACCTCGGAATGCAAACGGGCATGGGGGACCGCCAGGAAGGCCGCATGGAAGGCAGGCAAGCATGGCAGGGCTGCGGGGAAGGGAGTAGGCTGCTAGCTCCCTTCCCCACAGCCCGCAGTCCCTACATGCTTGCCTGCCTTCCACATGGCGATAAGCGGCAACCAGAGGACCAGTTCGGGGGTGTGGCCAGCCAGTGGTCGCTACTGGTTTGGCGACCTAGGCCAAATGTCCGCTACCAGTTCTCCTGAACCGGTCAGATTTCACCCCTGATCTGATAACAACATCCCATGGCAGAAGTAATTATAAATAGCTGCACCAAGTCAAGATGGCAGGGCCAGAGTATATAGAACCAATTGGCTTCTACGATAGGAATGGAGAATTAAGACCTCTAATCATCACCCTACATGCTCAACCATCTAGCTAAATCTTATCTCTCTCTCATACACACAATCTATGGCTCCCTATCTCATGAAATACAATTTTGGGCAGCTAACAAGTAATAAGAAACACAATAAAACAATATAATGAACAAGAAAAACCAGATGCCTAATCCAATAATTTGTATTTATCCAGCTATTCCAAGTGCCCGAGGAAAAGCCAACCCCTAACAACTTTCAAAAAGTTTAAGGCTGGTGGTAGTGTTTTCCAATCTGAAAGAGAAGGGTGTTGCATAACTACAATTATCATCCACTTTCAGAATTTTCAACGAACTTAACAATTTCTTTTTGGTATCACTGATTTTTGTCTTCATATTTTTCTATTTATTCAATAAATAGTGAAGCAAACCATGGCTTACCTGTGGAATGAACATAACCATATCAATTTTTTTTAATTGCATATCTTTGTCACCATAATAAAAGGTCAGAATTCAGTGGGCTTTAACCTTGTTATAAGGTCATCTGACTAAGCGCAAATGTTTAGACTTAATTATGTCGGTCTGGGAGGTATAGCAGCAATCTTTTAAATCAGTTAAGACCAAAGGCCCTCACACCTTAATCCTCAATCATTACATATTTACACTGGTTTTGTCCATTGCCCTTCAAATTGTTTTGCCGTCAAGTCATTTGCAGATCATCTTTACTCAAATAAGCACAGGATTTCCCTTAGTTCAATATATGTGTGTACATAAATACATGTGAAAAGATGAAGGTGTTTTGTTTGTTGATATTTCTGTACTGAACTGAAAAAGGTACATGTGTGGGTTTGTGCATGTGCACATATATATAGTAGCTCATTTGATGCTGTATACTGATATTTTGAATCAAGAATCATGGCTTTTGAGAGCAACATTTGACCTGTAGAAAGAATTCTGGCTATGCTACAAAGACAGCAATCAAGATAGCAGTTGCCTTAATTTGTTTACCTACGTGAGGAACAGCATTATGCAGCTACAGACATGTGAGCTGGGCTATCTGGATCCTTGCACAAACAGATTAATGGCCCTAGGCAGTTTGGCATAATAGCACAAAGCTTCACTGGTGCGGTGGTTTTTGCTTCTGGCCCCAACAGCAAAAAGTTTGCCTACGTGCTACCTAAATGAGGCACCTCAGTATCTTTCACTGTAACATAAAAAACAGCAAGACAACGTTTAATAGCTGGTGTGATATAAAGTATCAAACGGGTTGAAGGGAGGAGATATAGCTTGGCATTCCTGCTCAGGCATGGATCTGAGTGGGGTGAACCCGTATCTCTTTCAACCTACCCTTCTCCTTTAAATGCAGTTCCCTGGTAGGGAAATGTGACCTTAAAATATACATTTCTTCTTTAAACTTGAACTTGTTAGAAAATCAGTAGTTTACATAACCTGTTAAGCCATGGCTTGTTTATCTATAGTTTGAATAAACTAGTTTATTGGAGTTCTGCATCATAAAACATTAAGCCAGCTTATAAACCACTGTGGTGATGTGTATTGATCACACAACATAGTAACCCAAACTAGCCCCATGATGGCTTGGCATAATGTGCAGATTCAGTCAAGATGTACTTGGGTGGGAGTTCACAAAGACATTTGGACAGCCATTTGTCTGAAATGGTATATTGCCTCCTGCTTGAGCAGGGGGTTGGACTAGAAGACCTCCAAGGTCTCTTCCAACTCTGTTATACTTCCAGTTATTTCCTTGTACATATTTCTGCTGCCTTGTTACATGTAAATGCCCAACATTGTGTGCCCATGGCAGGGCAAGGGTTAATACCACCCAACCTACCCAGCACTTCCCTTGACCCCTCCTCACCTTGACCCCGCCTTCCAGGTATATAAAGTTTTGTCCAGGAATCCATGTTGCATTCCAGAAGTGTATCTGCAAGAGATTAGTAACATGTGTTAATAAACAAGTATTGATTCAAACTCAACCTTGTGCTGGAGTTATTGGGCTAGATCCTTAGAAACACTTAACATGCCTTGGCTTCCAAGATACCGGTCCAGTTGCAGACCCACACAAATCAGTAATTTCAAAATTACAGAGTGCTTATTTATGCCACAATTAAAATTCACTTGGGTTTCCAGATTGCAACTAATAAAATGATTTAGGTAAGGAAGACTTTAGGTAAGCATGACCTCATGGTTATTACTCCACTATGTATTGGCTTTATTTCTCAGTCATTTATGCTTTTCAGCTCAAAAATTAAAATGTAACTTAAATCATTAAATTTATCAAATCTGCCTATTTCTCTTTGAGGAGAAAAACTCTAAAAACAATTTTTCATGGCTTTGAGATGACATCTCATCCTTAAAACAGACATTGTCTCTTGTCTGTTTTATTGAGAAGGTTTATTTCTGATTTTTTAAAGCAATCCTACTTGTAAATGTTAAGAATGTCCAAGGATCGTGCCCAATAACTCCATCACGCAAGTGTTCTTTAAATCAGTAATCTTTATTTACAAGGCATCTTATCATTGCAGGTACAGATCTGGAACTGAGCCAGGACCGCATGGCTGGACCTTAAGTACCCCCGGGGTGTGGCTAAGGTAAGGAGGGGTCATTGGGTTAGGGTGGATCTTGGGGGTTGGCCTGTCCAGCCCCTGTGCCTCCAGCCCTGGGTCTGAGGCAAGGCATTTATCCCTGACAAAACCCCCTCTAAATGCCTGGCCGAGGTGCACTTGGACTGTGTGTACCTGAGATGTTGTTTTTGAGAGGACACCCAATTTGGATGTCAGATACGTATGCTGTTTGTTTTGCAATGGTTTCGTTAAAAATGTCTGCTGTCTGTTCTTCTGTGTCGCAGTGTATAACCCTTATGAATCCTATGCTTGAGAACTGTCTAACGTGCTTATATTTTATGTCGATATGCCTCGACCTCTGACCAACTGCTT
This sequence comes from Pituophis catenifer annectens, assembly GCF_029215685.1. Classification (NCBI taxonomy): domain Eukaryota; kingdom Metazoa; phylum Chordata; class Lepidosauria; order Squamata; family Colubridae; genus Pituophis; species Pituophis catenifer. The sequence continues at coordinate 91,986,930 of NW_027256885.1, read as the reverse complement.
CGGCCTTCGATATTTCCACAGTGGCCTTATTGTCCTCGTGTATGGTTATTGGGTAGTTGGGTTCCGCCCATATGTTTGTGAGTAGGTCATCAAACCAGACCAGGTTGTTGGCGGCTTTGGACAAACATATGTATTCGGCCTCTGTTGTGGATGTGGCTACCAGGTCCTGTTTGCCTGTGTACCAATGTACTGGGCTGTTGTTGAGGAAGAATATGTAACCTGAGGTGCTCTTCCTACTTTTCACGTCCCCAGCCCAGTCAGCATCAGCATAGCATGTGAGTGTGGGTCTTGTGGCATTCTCGGGTTCTAGTGATAGGCAGGCATCAGCGCTATGCTTTAGGTATCTCAATACCCTTTTGATGGCTTCCCAGTGGTATACAGTGGGGTTACCTACATGCCGAGATAGCAAGTTAACTGGCAGGGCAATGTTGGGCCTTGTCCAGTTGGCAATGTATAATAGAGAACCTATGGTGGATCTGTATAACGTGTTGTCCTTGAACACCTCAGCCTCATTGTACATGTCCTTTATGAAATCTGGCTGCATTGGTGTCTCACACGTTTTGGCGTTTGTCATGTTGCATTTATGTAATAATTCTAATATTTTGTCCTTTTGCGATAGTTGGAAGCCTTTGTCAGTCTTTGTGATTTGTACCCCTAGGTACTTATCCACTTTACCCAATATCTTCAGCGAGAAGTGTCTCCCTAGCTCGTTGGCGAAGTCATTGCATTTGCTAGCCTGATCGCTGATGTACAGTATGTCGTCCACGTATATTAAGACATATTCAACAGAGTTGCCTACCTTCTTAGTGAAGAAGCAGTTGTCAGCAGAGGTGGCTGAGAACCCCATGGATTTCAGAGTCTTGGACAGGCACTCGTACCAGCGTTTCCCTGATTGTTTGAGTCCATACAGGCTCCTGTTCAGGACCCAGGTTTCCCCCTTCCTGGTGCTTTGGCTGGGTGGCGCTCTTACATATATCTCCTTGTCGAGCTCAGCGTGCAGATAAGCAGTTTGTACATCGAACTGATGTACTTCTAGGCCAAGTAGTGATGCTATTACCAGTGCACATTTCACGCTTTCAGCCCTGACTGTGGGGGAATATGTCTCTGTGTAATCATCGGGGTATTTTTGGGCGAACCCTTGTGCCACTAGTCTAGCTTTGTAGAGGACTTTATTTCCTTCTAATGTTTTAATCTTGTAGACCCATCTGGTGCCTATGGGTGTTTTATCTGCTGGAACTTCGGAGGGGGTGTATACATTTAGTTCCCTTAAGCTGCTCATTTCCCTCTCCATAGCTTGTTCCCACTTTGTCCTTTCCCCCTCTGGTAACTTCAGCACATCCTCATGTGTTGGGGGTTAGTTGGTTAGTGTGTAGGGATAACATGTAGTCCTCTAATCTTTTTGGCACCTTACCCCTGTTTGCCCTGACTGGCCTGGCTGGGGGTGTCTCGGTGTCATGTAGGTACTTAGCTTCTTTCTCGGTGAGTGAGTCCACTTTAATACAGGGGTGGTTCTCCTTCCATTCCTTCACTTGTACTTTCTGCCTCTTGGATCTGCCCTTCTCCTGTCCTGTGGCCTCTCCTATGTTATGCCCTGTCACCTTTTGGTCACCTCCTGGTCCGTCCTTGCTAAGGGACACCTCGTTGAGGTGTATCTTGGACCAGTTGGCATTCTCGTGGAAGACAGCAGTTCGTGATACTACAAATCTGTTATTGCTGTCTATGAATCTGTATCCCTTCATCCCTGGTTCGTAACCCATGAACCTCAACCTTCTGGATACTTTGTCTCCCTTATGTCTCAATTGCCTGGGGATGTGCACGTCAGCTGTGACCCCGAATATGTGTAAGTGAGACACCTGTGGTTTCTTCTGGTACATCAACTCATATGGAGTTTTATTCAGTACACTGGACCACGGCCTGTTTAATGTATAGTTTGAATAGATGAGTGCCTCTGACCAGAAATGCTGCCCTAAACCGGCATCCTCTAGTGCGCACCTCATCATGGTCTGTAGGGTTCCATTTTTTTGTTCTGCGACGCCATTTTGGAAGGCGGAGAACGGAGAAGATGTGTAATGGACTACCCCGCGTGCCTTCAGCCATCGCGAGAAGTCGCTTGACAAAAATTCAGACCCCCGGTCTGTCATTATTTGTCTGATCTTAGTGTTATGTTGTGTTTCCACCCTTGCATAGAATTCTTTAAATTTTTGGAATGCCTCATTTTTGTGCTTCAGGGTGTATACGAAGCCATAGCGGCTGAAATCGTCCACTATGGTCAAGAAGAACCTCTTCCTGTATTTAATGGAGGGCCTTAGTGGTCCCACTAGGTCCATGTGTATGAGTTGGAAAATTGAGTTGGTTGTGCGTACTGACTTTTTGGGCCTGGGTTTGGTTTTTAATTTGGAGCTTTTACAAATAGAACACTCGAGATAGTTCTCACAATTTTTTATTTTTACACCTTCGGAGCATTCCATCATTTTCTGTACCACGGGAAAACTGATGTGCCCTAGTTTCCTATGTAACAGGTGTGCACAGTTGTCATGCATTAGCTTCCCTATCGCTGGCTTCCTTTCTCTGGGAGGCCCCTGCTCTCTTGGGTCACTGGTGGTGTCTGCATGGCTGACCCCCTCTATTTCCTCATTGTTGTTCTCCTCATTTGTGTTACTTGAGTTGTTGGGTTTCATCTCCCAGTGGTTATTTACCTTGGGTTGTGTTTCTCTGACTGGGTGGAAGAATGGCAAATCCCCACTGATCACTGTTTTCCCTATGCTCTTGCCCCCTCTAGTTACGTGTGCCTTCCCTTCTTTGAATGTCACCTCAACGTTGTTGTCCTTGCTCAGTTTTAGTGTGGCAAGGATGTTATAGGGTATGTTTGGCACTAATAGCACTCCCTGTATTGTTCCTATCCCTGGCACGTATGTGTTGCCTTTCCCTGTCACTTGCACATTGTTTTGGTTAGCCACCTTAATTATAAAGTTTTCTTTTGTGAATGAGGTCAGTGAGTTCTGGTCATATGTGGTGTGATTGGTGGCTCCTGAGTCCAGTAGCCATGTGCCTACTTTCCTGTCCTGATCAGTGTGTTGTTCTTGATCCCCCAGTCCATACAGTGACCCAGTCTGGCTCTCTCTGGAGCTGTCCCTGTAATTTCTCCTGTCTCTAGGGCTAGGGGAGTCTCTGTGCCTGTGCCTGTCATCTGGTGAGTGTCTGTCGCTGTATCTGATGTTCCTAGGGCAGTCCCTTTTGTAGTGGTTCTTTGATCCACATATGTAGCACTCTGTGTTGCTGTGACTCCTGCCCTGTGGTTCGATCTTCCTGCTGGGTCTCTGCTCTCTACGGCCTAGTGAGCGATCTTTTCTAATACTATCTTCAGCTATGAGTTTGCTGGTTAGTAATTCTAATGTAAGTTTCCCTGAGCCGAGGTTATCTATCTGCGTGATAAATGTGTCCCAGCTGGGGTCCAGAGAGTTCACGATGATGCTGATCATGGTTCTCTCACTTATGACCTCGCCCCTTTGTGCCAATTGGGCCCTGGTGGCATTTAATGACAGCAAATGCTTGCTCATTGGGGTCTCTGTTTTGAGTTTGGTGGCATAGAACTCCCTGGAGAGTCTGGTGGTGCTTGCTTCGCTTTGACAGTAAAATAGTTTGTGCATCCTCTGTATTACCTCTAGAGCAGTTAAGTGGTGGCTAATGCTAGGGTAAATGCTGGGGGTAATGCTAGCAATAACAATATAATAAGCCTTATGATGGGTGCAATCTAATTCAAAAGTCCAAGGTTTTTCTGGGGGATCAGTGACTAGGGATAGTAGGTCTTCCTTCAGCAGGGTGACTTGGAGCTGTTGGTTCCAGTCCAGAAAATTCTCCCCATCTAGTCTCAGTTTGGGAAAGTCACTTGGTAAAGTCCCTGAATTGTAAGTTAAATTACTTACATTGTGTCGCTGTCCATGGTTTCTCACATAAGGATACTCGCAATAAGGCAGAGGGATGACTGTGGCAAGTCTGAACTGACTTGCTTCTATGTGCTTGCATCGGTCTAGCTCTATGTCCCGCTCCGTTTCTCTTGCAGGGAGGCATTGCGCATGCCCGAAGTTCATTCCAGACCAGCCACCGTGGAGTGAGGAGCTCGTCTCTGCAGCTCCCAGGTGAAGGCCCCAATCTTCCGGATGGGCCTTCGGTTCCTCTTTGGCCAGCCTCACCTGGTCGAAGTCGCTTCGGATCACCGCCTGGAGCTTCGGAAAGCGGTGAGGATCGCCGGTGAAGGTCGGAAGTCCCGCTGGGGCCGCGAATGGTCCCGGATGGTCCGGCCTCGTGTGGATGCTGCCTCCGGGTGTCGGGCCGAGTCCCCTGCCAGCCAATGGTCGTCCCCTGCCTGTAGACGGTCCCGCGGATCCTGGATCTGGTCCCGGTCGCTGGTCGGGTGAGTAGATCCATCGGCCTCGGTGTTCCGTCCCCATGGGTGGGCTTCCTGGGAGTCGTGGGTAGTGTTGGGTCTGCGCGATAGCGATCTGCTCCCCTGGGTGGGTATCAGCGCTGGTTCCCCTCATGTCGGTATCTCCTCTGCGCTTTGGCCTGGCACCGGGGTGTGTGTCCGGCAGCCTCATTTTGTCCCCTAGGGCCGCGATGATCAACTCTATTGCTTTGTTGACCTCGGGCTCGGTAGGCGAGCTTGTAGGTTTTGGCTTGGGGTTTTCCTGCTCGCCGCGGTAGTTTTGGGTGGTTACTCTCGAGTAGGCCCCGATTCCCGCCATGAGATTTAAATCTCGGGAATCTATTAGTGGTTGGTCGGCCATCTTTGGTGACGTCACCTCCCAAGATGGCCGCCGCGAAAAGGGCACGAATTCTTTTTCGGCCTTTTCGTTGGACTTCTGGTGGGGGCAGTTTTTTCTTACCGCGTCTTCGTCGCTGTAGTCCGACTCGTCTTCATCTTCCTCACTCGCTGCTTCGCAGCCTTTGACCAGGCTTCGGAGTTCCGCAATGAGGTCGGTGTTGCTTTGTGCCGAGTCTATTAGCTTCAGGAGTCTTTCTTTTAGGTCGTGCTTCTCGCTCGTTGGGCTCTCGGGTTCCTTCCACCCCTCGTCGCATCTGGTTGGGGTGCATGGATGGTGGAGTAGGCTGCTCATCTCGGGTGCCTCTCCTTGTGTGGCTTTGGGTTGGGCAGGCCGTTCTGCCATCTTCTTGGTGAATGCCCTGGTATTCACCCTGTCTGTCGTGGTCCTTTGCATGGAGTTCCCTGGCATGTCCTGGAGTATTAGGGTTGGGCTATTTAACCATCCTCTGCTACCATATTGTTAAGAATGTCCAAGGATCATGCCCAATAACTCCATCACGCAAGTGTTCTTTAAATCAGTAATCTTTATTTACAAGGCATCTTATCATTGCAGGTACAGATCTGGAACTGAGCCAGGACCGCACAGCTGGACCTTAAGTACCCTCGGGGCGTGGCTAAGGTAAGGAGGGGTCATTGGGTTAGGGTGGATCTTGGGGGTTGGCCTGTCCAGCCCCTGTGCCTCCAGCCCTGGGTCTGAGGCGATGATCTGTCCCCGTCCACACACACACACAAACACAGCCAGCCGAGGGTTAAGGAAGCACTTGGCACACACCCAGGTCTTTATCTCCAACTTGGCAGCGATATACACACCGTCTGCCAAGTGCTCTATTTCCACAGAAACAGAAAGATAATATACTCAGCGTACAAGAGTCCAACAGAAAATAATATTTCTCTCAGCAGTTTCGGACGAGGCTTTAGTGACTATCCAAGGTTTATTTTTGTTCGTCACAGGGATCACTGGCCACCACCCTCTATTATATAGTCTCTGGGGTGCGGTCCAGTGACTCAGTTCTAATCCCTAGCACGCCTCCTGAGCTGCTGCAATCGTTTATCACGCCTTCGGAGGCGTGCGTCCAGGAATGATGTCTCTCCTTCACTCTCATCCGAGACACCTGTCTCCCTGCTAATCTCCTCTCCCTCGGCCGGCACCTGAGACAGTGCCAGAGGGGCGGGGCCTGGAGAGGGAGGCCTGGCTGACTCCTCTTCCTCATGCTCGGAGCTTTCTTCCTCCGATGGGATAGGCTCAGAGGGCGGGGCCACAACACTATCCCCCACCGCAGGGCCCTTCCCCCGGGTCTGACGGTCGGGATGGGGTCGGGACGGGAACTGTTCGTGGAAAGCCCACACCAGGTCAGGGGCCTGAACGGCAGACACGTCCACCTAGGTGAAATCCTCGGCCCCGTACCCCTTCCAGGCAATGAGGTATTGGAAGCGCCCCTTCAGCCAACGGGAGTCCCGGATACTGTCCACCTCGTACGTCGAGGCGTCCTCCTCGTCGGCTGCGGCTGGGGGGGCAGGCGTCGGCGGGCGGCGGAGATGGCTCGCGGGGGCCTCAGGGACCAGGAGGGACCGATGAAAAACGGGGTGGAGCCTCATGGAGCGGGGTAGAGTCAACCGGTAGGCCAGCGGGTTGATGACCGCCTCGATAGGGAAGGGACCGATAAAGCGGTGGGCCAGTTTCCTCACCGGCCGGTCCGTGGGGAGGTGTTTCGTGGACAGCCACACCCGATCTCCAACTTCCAGCGGTGGCGTCGCCCGGCGGGCGTGATTGGCGAACCGTTTATAATCCTCTTTCGCCCGGATCAGCTGCCGCCACACCAGTTGCTGCACCGCCTGCAGCTCCGAGAGGAAGTCCCGGGTCTCGGGAACAGGGGAGTCCATGATGGTCAACGGGAAAAGCTGTGGATGGTATCCGACGTTGGCATGGAACGGGGTCATCTGGGTTGAGGTGTGTTGGGAGTTGTTAAAGGCGAACTCCGCCAGGGGAAGGTACTCGGCCCAGTTGTCCTGCTGCTGGTTGACAAAACAGCGGAGGTACTGCTCCAGTATGCCGATGACCTTCTCCGTGCCCCTGTCAGTCTCCGGATGGTGTGACGACGACAGGCACACCTGCACCTCCAGCGCGGCCATCAGGCTTTTCCAGAAGCGGGCTGTGAACTGGGCCCCGCGGTCCGAAACCACCCGGTCCGGCAGGCCGTGGAGGCGGAAGATGTGTTGCAGGAACAGGTGAGCCATGGTGCGGGCCGAGGGCAGGCCGCGGCACGGGATGAAATGTGCCATCTTCGTGAGTGCATCCACCACCACGAGGACGGTCGTGAACATAGCGGACAGGGGCAGGTCTGTCAGGAAGTCCATGGAGATGGCTCCCCACGATCTCTCCGGTGTCGGCAGCAGCTGGAGGAGTCCAGGAGGGGGGCCGGACGCGGCTTTGGCCTGTCGGCACGTCACACAGGACGTCACGTAGGTGTGCACATCGTGCCGTACCCGAGGCCACCAAAAAGTCCGCGTCACTAAGTTCAAAGTCTTAAAGAAGCCGAAGTGCCCCGCCGCGGGGTTGTCATGGCACTGGTTCATGACGAGGGCTCGGAGCGGACTCGTGGGCACGTACAGCCGACCCCGGTGCCTGAGCAAGCCCTCCTCCACGGTCCATGGGGACTCAGGGCCGACGTCCGCTCTCCGCTGCTGCGACCAGTCGTCCTGTCGCTGCGCTTCCAGCACCTGAGCCTGCAGGTCCACTGGTTCCTGGACCGTGGCCAAGGAGTCCGCTGGCAGCACCGTCCGGGGGGAAAGGGAGTCCTTGGGGCAAAAGTATTCCGGCTTACGGGATAGCGCGTCCGCCCTCTGGTTGAGGTTGCTCGGAATGTATGTGACGTGGAAGTTGAACCAGGCGAAAAACAACGACCACCGGATCTGCCGCTGGTTCAACTTCCTGGCCGTGGTGAGGTGCTCCAGGTTCCGATGGTCCGTCCACACCTCCACCTGGTGTCGGGCCCCCTTGAGGTGATGTCGCCAAGCCTCGAAAGTGGCCTTGATAGCCAGCAACTCCTTTTCCCAGATGGTGTAGTTGCGCTCGGAAGGATTGAGTTTCCGGGAGTAGTAAGCGCAGGGAAAAAGAGTGCCGCCATCCACCGGAGCCTGTAGCAGCACCGCCCCAATCGCCACGTTGGACGCGTCCGTCTCAACCACGAACGGACGGAGTGGATTGGGGCGCCTCAGGACTGGCTCCGTGACGAAGGCCTGCTTGAGGACCTCGAAGGCCTGCTGCTGCGGGGGTCCCCACTGGAACGGGACCTTCTTCCGAAGGAGCTGGGTCAACGGCAAGGTCAGGGTGGCGAAGCCCGGGATGAAGGTCCGATAGTAGTTGGCGAATCCCAACAGACGCTGGACGTCCTTCACCCGACGCGGGGGTTCCCAACTGCGCAAGGCCTCCACCTTGCGCGGGTCCATCACGATGCCCTCGGGGGTGATGATGTGCCCCAGGAACTCTATGGAAGTCTGGAAGAAGTAGCATTTCTCCAACTTCGCATAGAGCTGGTGCTCCCGCAGGCACTGCAGGACCTGGTGGACATGCTGGAGGTGACTTTCCGGGGTCCAGGAATAGATCAAAATGTCATCCAAGTAGATCACCACGAACCGATCCAGCATGTCCAGGAACACGTCGTTCATCAAGTGCTGGAAGACCGCGGGGGCGTTGGTCAACCCGAACGGCATGACGGTATACTCGAAGTGTCCGTACCGAGTGCCGAACGCCGTCTTCCACTCGTCCCCCTCTCGCACGCGCACCAGGTTGTAGGCCCCTCGGAGATCGAGCTTAGTGAAGATCGAGGCCTCCCGCAACCTCTCCATCAGCTCCGGGATCAGCGGCAGGGGGTAGCGATTTCGCACTGTGATGGCATTCAAGCGCTGGTAGTCGCAACACAGGCGTAAGTCCCCTGTCTTCTTTTTAACGAAGAGGACCGGGGCCGAGAGCGGGGAGGTCGAAGGCCGGATGAACCCACGGGCCAGGTTCTTTTCCAGAAAGTCCCGTAAGGCGGCCAGCTCGGGCTCCGACATGGAGTACAGGCGTCCCGAGGGCAGGGGCGCGTTGGGCATCAGGTCCACCGCGCAGTCGTAGGGTCGGTGCGGGGGCAAACGGTCCGCCTCCTTCTCGCTGAACACATCGGCGAAGGGCGTCAGCTCCGGAGGCAAGGAGACGTTCGGGGCAGAGACGTCCTGGCCGGCACAGGTGTGGCGAAGGTGGTCGACACACTGCAGGCTCGGGAACGAGATGGCGTTTCTCGACCATGCCACCTGAGGGTCGTGCGCCCGAAGCCAGGCCATCCCCAGGACCAAGGGAAAGTGCAGATCCGCTGTTACGTAAAACTGGATCGCCTCCTCGTGGTTCCCAATGGCGAGGCGCAAGGGCTGGGTAGCGAATTTGATGGGCCCCGCCACGAGTTCTCGCCCATCGATAGTCTCGACCCTCAACGGAGGATCCACTGGAACCAAGGGGACTTTGTAATGGTCCACAAAGGCCTGGTCCATAAAGTTTGTGGTGGCCCCCGAGTCCACCAGCGCGTGCGCCTGGAGCCCCTCCAACCGGTTAGCCAACAACACCCGGGTGTTCAAAATCAGGTGCCGAGGGGGCTCACAGTCCACAGCCGCCGACTCCGGTGGGGCATGGTCACATGCCTGACCCAGAGTTTCCCCTAGGCCAGGCCTGGCCCGTTTCCCGGCTGGTCACGCTGAGACTCCGGAACAGGCTTGAGCGGTCCACTCTGCTTCCGGGAACACGAGGCGGCAAAATGTCCAGCCTCGCCGCAATAGAGGCACAACCCCCCTTGGCGTCTCCGCATCCGCTCCTGGGCCGTCAGTTGAGGTCTGGCTGCTCCGAGCTCCATGGGCTCCTCAGCCGTCGCCACAAAACGCGGTGCGGTCCGGAGCGCTGTCGGTGCGAAACGCGGGGGTGCCGACGCTGTCGGTGGTTCCGGAAGAGCCCGACGGGGCCGTCGCCGTTGCAGGCGGGCGTCGATGCGCAGGCATTGGGTCACCAGCGCGTCGAGGGTCTGTGGCACCTCCACACGAACCAGCTCGTCCTGCATCTCGTCGGAGAGGCCGTCCTGGAAGGCATCCATCAGCGCCACCTCATTCCAAGCCGAATCCTGGCCTAGCAGTCGGAACTCCGCAATATAGTCCTGCAGGGGGCGCTTGCCTTGGCGGAGGTCCTTGATGCGCCTCGCTGCCGTCTGCACCCGGAGGGGGTCCTCAAACATGGTGCGCAGGTGTTGCAAAAAGCCCTGATAGTCCAGGAGCAAGGGGCTATCTTGCAGCAACAGGGGCGTGGCCCATCGGGCGGCAGTGCCAGAGAGGGAGCTGATAACAAATGCCACCCGAGCCCGGTCATCCGGAAAATCCTCCGGCCTCATCGCCATGAACAGTTGGCATTGCCCCAAGAAGGCCGGGAACATCTCCTGCTGCCCAGAAAACCTATCTGGCATGTTCACTGGGCATCTCGGACGGGGAGGGGGAGCAGGTGGAGCTGCAGGAGCATTTCCCAAAACAAGTTGGGCAGTTAGCTGTGCTACTTGCTGTTGCAGAAGCTGATTGGCCTCCAGCATCTGCTGTAACTGCTGCTGCAGCTGTTGGTCCATTGGGGGTTAACGATGGAGTATGTGGTGACGAACAAGTTTTTTCTTACCGCGTCTTCGTCGCTGTAGTCCGACTCGTCTTCATCTTCCTCACTCGCTGCTTTGCAGCCTTTGACCAGGCTTTGGAGTTCCGCAATGAGGTCGGTGTTGCTTTGTGCCGAGTCTATTAGCTTCAGGAGTCTTTCTTTTAGGTCGTGCTTCTCGCTCGTTGGGCTCTCGGGTTCCTTCCACCCCTCGTCGCATCTGGTCGGGGTGCATGGATGGTGGAGTAGGCTGCTCATCTTGGGTGCCTCTCCTTGTGTGGCTTTGGGTTGGGCAGGCCGTTCTGCCAACTTCTTGGTGAATGCCCTGGTATTCACCCTGTCCGTCGTGGTCCTTTGCATGGAGTCCCCTGGCATGTCCTGGAGTATTAGGGTTGGGCTATTTAACCATCCTCTGCTACCATATTGTTAAGAATGTCCAAGGATCATGCCCAATAACTCCATCACGCAAGTGTTCTTTAAATCAGTAATCTTTATTTACAAGGCATCTTATCATTGCAGGTACAGATCTGGAACTGAGCCAGGACCGCACAGCTGGACCTTAAGTACCCTCGGGGCGTGGCTAAGGTAAGGAGGGGTCATTGGGTTAGGGTGGATCTTGGGGGTTGGCCTGTCCAGCCCCTGTGCCTCCAGCCCTGGGTCTGAGGCGATGATCTGTCCCCGTCCACACACACACACAAACACAGCCAGCCGAGGGTTAAGGAAGCACTTGGCACACACCCAGGTCTTTATCTCCAACTTGGCAGCGATATACACACCGTCTGCCAAGTGCTCTATTTCCACAGAAACAGAAAGATAATATACTCAGCGTACAAGAGTCCAACAGAAAATAATATTTCTCTCAGCAGTTTCGGACGAGGCTTTAGTGACTATCCAAGGTTTATTTTTGTTCGTCACAGGGATCACTGGCCACCACCCTCTATTATATAGTCTCTGGGGTGCGGTCCAGTGACTCAGTTCTAATCCCTAGCACGCCTCCTGAGCTGCTGCAATCGTTTATCACGCCTTCGGAGGCGTGCGTCCAGGAATGATGTCTCTCCTTCACTCTCATCCGAGACACCTGTCTCCCTGCTAATCTCCTCTCCCTCGGCCGGCACCTGAGACAGTGCCAGAGGGGCGGGGCCTGGAGAGGGAGGCCTGGCTGACTCCTCTTCCTCATGCTCGGAGCTTTCTTCCTCCGATGGGATAGGCTCAGAGGGCGGGGCCACAACACTATCCCCCACCGCAGGGCCCTTCCCCCGGGTCTGACGGTCGGGATGGGGTCGGGACGGGAACTGTTCGTGGAAAGCCCACACCAGGTCAGGGGCCTGAACGGCAGACACGTCCACCTAGGTGAAATCCTCGGCCCCGTACCCCTTCCAGGCAATGAGGTATTGGAAGCGCCCCTTCAGCCAACGGGAGTCCCGGATACTGTCCACCTCGTACGTCGAGGCGTCCTCCTCGTCGGCTGCGGCTGGGGGGGCAGGCGTCGGCGGGCGGCGGAGATGGCTCGCGGGGGCCTCAGGGACCAGGAGGGACCGATGAAAAACGGGGTGGAGCCTCATGGAGCGGGGTAGAGTCAACCGGTAGGCCAGCGGGTTGATGACCGCCTCGATAGGGAAGGGACCGATAAAGCGGTGGGCCAGTTTCTTCACCGGCCGGTCCGTGGGGAGGTGTTTCGTGGACAGCCACACCCGATCTCCAACTTCCAGCGGTGGCGTCGCCCGGCGGGCGTGATTGGCGAACCATTTATAATCCTCTTTCGCCCGGATCAGCTGCCGCCACACCAGTTGCTGCACCGCCTGCAGCTCCGAGAGGAAGTCCCGGGTCTCGGGAACAGGGGAGTCCATGATGGTCAACGGGAAAAGCTGTGGATGGTATCCGACGTTGGCATGGAACGGGGTCATCTGGGTTGAGGTGTGTTGGGAGTTGTTAAAGGCGAACTCCGCCAGGGGAAGGTACTCGGCCCAGTTGTCCTGCTGCTGGTTGACAAAACAGCGGAGGTACTGCTCCAGTATGCCGATGACCTTCTCCGTGCCCCTGTCAGTCTCCGGATGGTGCGACGACGACAGGCACACCTGCACCTCCAGCGCGGCCATCAGGCTTTTCCAGAAGCGGGCTGTGAACTGGGCCCCGCGGTCCGAAACCACCCGGTCCGGCAGGCCGTGGAGGCGGAAGATGTGTTGCAGGAACAGGTGAGCCATGGTGCGGGCCGAGGGCAGGCCGCGGCACGGGATGAAATGTGCCATCTTCGTGAGTGCATCCACCACCACGAGGACGGTCGTGAACATAGCGGACAGGGGCAGGTCTGTCAGGAAGTCCATGGAGATGGCTCCCCACGATCTCTCCGGTGTCGGCAGCAGCTGGAGGAGTCCAGGAGGGGGGCCGGACGCGGCTTTGGCCTGTCGGCACGTCACACAGGACGTCACGTAGGTGTGCACATCGTGCCGTACCCGAGGCCACCAAAAAGTCCGCGTCACTAAGTTCAAAGTCTTAAAGAAGCCGAAGTGCCCCGCCGCGGGGTTGTCATGGCACTGGTTCATGACGAGGGCTCGGAGCGGACTCGTGGGCACGTACAGCAGACCCCGGTGCCTGAGCAAGCCCTCCTCCACGGTCCATGGGGACTCAGGGCCGACGTCCGCTCTCCGCTGCTGCGACCAGTCGTCCTGTCGCTGCGCTTCCAGCACCTGAGCCTGCAGGTCCACTGGTTCCTGGACCGTGGCCAAGGAGTCCGCTGGCAGCACCGTCCGGGGGAAAGGGAGTCCTTGGGGCAAAAGTATTCCGGCTTACGGGATAGCGCGTCCGCCCTCTGGTTGAGGTTGCTCGGAATGTATGTGACGTGGAAGTTGAACCAGGCGAAAAACAACGACCACCGGATCTGCCGCTGGTTCAACTTCCTGGCCGTGGTGAGGTGCTCCAGGTTCCGATGGTCCGTCCACACCTCCACCTGGTGTCGGGCCCCCTTGAGGTGATGTCGCCAAGCCTCGAAAGTGGCCTTGATAGCCAGCAACTCCTTTTCCCAGATGGTGTAGTTGCGCTCGGAAGGATTGAGTTTCCGGGAGTAGTAAGCGCAGGGAAAAAGAGTGCCGCCATCCACCGGAGCCTGTAGCAGCACCGCCCCAATCGCCACGTTGGACGCGTCCGTCTCAACCACGAACGGACGGAGTGGATTGGGGCGCCTCAGGACTGGCTCCGTGACGAAGGCCTGCTTGAGGACCTCGAAGGCCTGCTGCTGCGGGGGCCCCCACTGGAACGGGACCTTCTTCCGAAGGAGCTGGGTCAACGGCAAGGTCAGGGTGGCGAAGCCCGGGATGAAGGTCCGATAGTAGTTGGCGAATCCCAACAGACGCTGGACGTCCTTCACCCGACGCGGGGGTTCCCAACTGCGCAAGGCCTCCACCTTGCGCGGGTCCATCACGATGCCCTCGGGGGTGATGATGTGCCCCAGGAACTCTATGGAAGTCTGGAAGAAGTAGCATTTCTCCAACTTCGCATAGAGCTGGTGCTCCCGCAGGCACTGCAGGACCTGGTGGACATGCTGGAGGTGACTTTCCGGGGTCCAGGAATAGATCAAAATGTCATCCAAGTAGATCACCACGAACCGATCCAGCATGTCCAGGAACACGTCGTTCATCAAGTGCTGGAAGACCGCGGGGGCGTTGGTCAACCCGAACGGCATGACGGTATACTCGAAGTGTCCGTACCGAGTGCCGAACGCCGTCTTCCACTCGTCCCCCTCTCGCACGCGCACCAGGTTGTAGGCCCCTCGGAGATCGAGCTTAGTGAAGATCGAGGCCTCCCGCAACCTCTCCATCAGCTCCGGGATCAGCGGCAGGGGGTAGCGATTTCGCACTGTGATGGCATTCAAGCGCCGGTAGTCGCAACACAGGCGTAAGTCCCCTGTCTTCTTTTTAACGAAGAGGACCGGGGCCGAGAGCGGGGAGGTCGAAGGCCGGATGAACCCACGGGCCAGGTTCTTTTCCAGAAAGTCCCGTAAGGCGGCCAGCTCGGGCTCCGACATGGAGTACAGGCGTCCCGAGGGCAGGGGCGCGTTGGGCATCAGGTCCACCGCGCAGTCGTAGGGTCGGTGCGGGGGCAAACGGTCCGCCTCCTTCTCGCTGAACACATCGGCGAAGGGCGTCAGCTCCGGAGGCAAGGAGACGTTCGGGGCAGAGACGTCCTGGCCGGCACAGGTGTGGCGAAGGTGGTCGACACACTGCAGGCTCGGGAACGAGATGGCGTTTCTCGACCATGCCACCTGAGGGTCGTGCGCCCGAAGCCAGGCCATCCCCAGGACCAAGGGAAAGTGCAGATCCGCTGTTACGTAAAACTGGATCGCCTCCTCGTGGTTCCCAATGGCGAGGCGCAAGGGCTGGGTAGCGAATTTGATGGGCCCCGCCACGAGTTCTCGCCCATCGATAGTCTCGACCCTCAACGGAGGATCCACTGGAACCAAGGGGACTTTGTAATGGTCCACAAAGGCCTGGTCCATAAAGTTTGTGGTGGCCCCCGAGTCCACCAGCGCGTGCGCCTGGAGCCCCTCCAACCGGTTAGCCAACAACACCCGGGTGTTCAAAATCAGGTGCCGAGGGGGCTCACAGTCCACAGCCGCCGACTCCGGTGGGGCATGGTCACATGCCTGACCCAGAGTTTCCCCTAGGCCAGGCCTGGCCCGTTTCCCGGCTGGTCACGCTGAGACTCCGGAACAGGCTTGAGCGGTCCACTCTGCTTCCGGGGACACGAGGCGGCAAAATGTCCAGCCTCGCCGCAATAGAGGCACAACCCCCCTTGGCGTCTCCGCATCCGCTCCTGGGCCGTCAGTTGAGGTCTGGCTGCTCCGAGCTCCATGGGCTCCTCAGCCGTCGCCACAAAACGCGGTGCGGTCCGGAGCGCTGTCGGTGCGAAACGCGGGGGTGCCGACGCTGTCGGTGGTTCCAGAAGAGCCCGACGGGGCCGTCGCCGTTGCAGGCGGGCGTCGATGCGCAGGCATTGGGTCACCAGCGCGTCGAGGGTCTGTGGCACCTCCACACGAACCAGCTCGTCCTGCATCTCGTCGGAGAGGCCGTCCTGGAAGGCATCCATCAGCGCCACCTCATTCCAAGCCGAATCCTGGCCTAGCAGTCGGAACTCCGCAATATAGTCCTGCAGGGGGCGCTTGCCTTGGCGGAGGTCCTTGATGCGCCTCGCTGCCGTCTGCACCCGGAGGGGGTCCTCAAACATGGTGCGCAGGTGTTGCAAAAAGCCCTGATAGTCCAGGAGCAAGGGGCTATCTTGCAGCAACAGGGGCGTGGCCCATCGGGCGGCAGTGCCAGAGAGGGAGCTGATAACAAATGCCACCCGAGCCCGGTCATCCGGAAAATCCTCCGGCCTCATCGCCATGAACAGTTGGCATTGCCCCAAGAAGGCCGGGAACATCTCCTGCTGCCCAGAAAACCTATCTGGCATGTTCACTGGGCATCCCGGACGGGGAGGGGGAGCAGGTGGAGCTGCAGGAGCATTTCCCAAAACAAGTTGGGCAGTTAGCTGTGCTACTTGCTGTTGCAGAAGCTGATTGGCCTCCAGCATCTGCTGTAACTGCTGCTGCAGCTGTTGGTCCATTGGGGGTTAACGATGGAGTATGTGGTGACGAACAAGTTTTTTCTTACCGCGTCTTCGTCGCTGTAGTCCGACTCGTCTTCATCTTCCTCACTCGCTGCTTTGCAGCCTTTGACCAGGCTTTGGAGTTCCGCAATGAGGTCGGTGTTGCTTTGTGCCGAGTCTATTAGCTTCAGGAGTCTTTCTTTTAGGTCGTGCTTCTCGCTCGTTGGGCTCTCGGGTTCCTTCCACCCCTCGTCGCATCTGGTCGGGGTGCATGGATGGTGGAGTAGGCTGCTCATCTTGGGTGCCTCTCCTTGTGTGGCTTTGGGTTGGGCAGGCCGTTCTGCCAACTTCTTGGTGAATGCCCTGGTATTCACCCTGTCCGTCGTGGTCCTTTGCATGGAGTCCCCTGGCATGTCCTGGAGTATTAGGGTTGGGCTATTTAACCATCCTCTGCTACCATATTGTTAAGAATGTCCAAGGATCATGCCCAATAACTCCATCACGCAAGTGTTCTTTAAATCAGTAATCTTTATTTACAAGGCATCTTATCATTGCAGGTACAGATCTGGAACTGAGCCAGGACCGCACAGCTGGACCTTAAGTACCCTCGGGGCGTGGCTAAGGTAAGGAGGGGTCATTGGGTTAGGGTGGATCTTGGGGGTTGGCCTGTCCAGCCCCTGTGCCTCCAGCCCTGGGTCTGAGGCGATGATCTGTCCCCGTCCACACACACACACAAACACAGCCAGCCGAGGGTTAAGGAAGCACTTGGCACACACCCAGGTCTTTATCTCCAACTTGGCAGCGATATACACACCGTCTGCCAAGTGCTCTATTTCCACAGAAACAGAAAGATAATATACTCAGCGTACAAGAGTCCAACAGAAAATAATATTTCTCTCAGCAGTTTCGGACGAGGCTTTAGTGACTATCCAAGGTTTATTTTTGTTCGTCACAGGGATCACTGGCCACCACCCTCTATTATATAGTCTCTGGGGTGCGGTCCAGTGACTCAGTTCTAATCCCTAGCACGCCTCCTGAGCTGCTGCAATCGTTTATCACGCCTTCGGAGGCGTGCGTCCAGGAATGATGTCTCTCCTTCACTCTCATCCGAGACACCTGTCTCCCTGCTAATCTCCTCTCCCTCGGCCGGCACCTGAGACAGTGCCAGAGGGGCGGGGCCTGGAGAGGGAGGCCTGGCTGACTCCTCTTCCTCATGCTCGGAGCTTTCTTCCTCTGATGGGATAGGCTCAGAGGGCGGGGCCACAACAGGCAAGGCATTTATCCCTGACAGTAAAAGCTAACAAAAAGTGGTGTTCAATTAATTGAGTACATTTTATTAACTGATATAACTTTGCCTACAAACCTAGATATCCAGAAATTCTGATTTTCTCCATGGCTAGAATCTTCGTTCTAGGAGGCTGCTGTCTTCTCTATAGTAGTCAGAAATTGAGGGACATATTTATAGCATGACTGGTGTATTCTTGGATAATCTGGTTCCATCATTAAATGGAGTTTACTCAACAATACACGTAGTCCTCCCTTACTGATGGAAGTTGGGAGAAGCAACCCCATTGCTATGTGATACAGTCATAAAGCGGAATGTTATGTGGCCATGACAATTTAAGGCTGGAGCAGGCTTCTCTGGCACTGCATGTGAGATGGAATTTATGCGGATATTGCTTTGGGATGGTTGCATAGGCATTCCTTTTATATGTCAGTAAATTTGAATGTTCTGGTTAGGGGGTCCCCAAACAGCAAAGCACAGAAGAGGAAGTTGGATCAACCAATCAACACACAGGATGTGCACCTCAGCACAACACGCAGTTGGGATTTGGGAGGTGTTTGCATTGGCACATCTGCAGACCTCTGTAACCTCCACTTACTCATCAACCCCTTTGCAGTGTAGTATATGGCAACAGCTACAGGCAGTTGTGGGCAACTCTAAATCGGCAGTTGTGGCAGTCTCTCATTTGCTGTCAGGTGAATCTTGTGCGGTTACAGCATCAATGCAGTATTTCAGGCTAATTTTGCCGATTGCCAGCAGTTCGATTCTCACCGGCTCAAGGTAGACTCAGCTTGCCATCCTTCCGAGGTGGGTAAAATGAGGAACGAGATTGTTGGGGGCAATATGCTGACTCTGTAAACCGCTTAGAGAGAGCTGTAAAGCACTGCGAAGCGATATATAAGTCTAAGTGCTACTGCTATTTGCATCCTCCTGCCAGCTTCCTCATTGACTTTGCCTAATGCAGAGATGGCGAACCTTTTAGAGACCGAGTGCCCAAACTGCAACCTAAAACCCACTTATTTATCGCAACTTGCCAACACGGCAATTTAACCTAAATAATGAGGTTTTACTACGTAAAATAATGATAAACAGTTCAGCTAATTGTTCTAAGAAAAACGTGATAAATGCACTTTTATGCCCCTTCATTTTTTTTCCTGCTTTTGAAATATTACGTTTAGCAACAATAAAAAAGAAAAACTTTTGTAATATCATTTCTCTCTTTCCCTCCCTCTCTCTTTCCCCCTTCTCTTTCTTTCTCTTTCCCCCTCTTTCTTTCCCTCCCTCTCTCTCTTTCCCTTCCTCTCTCTCTTCTCCCTCTTTCTTTCTCTTTCCCTCCCTCCCTCCCTCCCTCCCTCCCTATGTCTCTCTGTGTGTTTCTTCTTCTCTCTCTTTCCCTCTCTCCCTTTCTCTCTCTCTTTCTCTCTCTTTCCCTCCCCCTCTCTCTCTGCCGCACTCTGTTTCTCTCTCTCTCTTTCCCTCCCTTCCTCTCTTTATCTCTCTCTCTCTATCTCATCCATCTATCTATCTATCCATGCTCTCATGTCCAGCTTCACGTGTCATGTGAATCCAACCACTTGGGCTGTGGAGGGGGAGTGGAGGCTGGCAGGCAAAGCCAAGCATTAGAGATCCACACAAAATAAGGCAACTCCAACTTGGATCCTGTCAGGGAGAACCCCCCCACCATCTCCCTCTCTCCCCCTGTGGCAGGGGCCTGGGCAGCCTGAGCGCAGCTCCCTCCTCGGAGGCAACCAGCAAGCAAACAAACGTGGCACTCTGGCTGGGAGGTGGCAGTGTGGAGCCCCATCTCTAGCCAGCGAGAGCAGAGCAGGCAGGGTGCGCACCTTCCCCGCCACTGCTATGGCACTGGCTGGGAGGGATGCGCAAGCCGAACGTTTGGAGCAGCACTCAGTGGAGTTTGCTGGGGAAGGAACCCCTGAACTGGTGCTGGGTGGTGGGAATGACATCCGAAGGCTGACGAGCCCAGGAGCAGCATGCCCACGCTCAGCTGGCTGGCGGGCAGGCGGGGCATCCCAACACAGGCAGCTCTGCAGGAAAAGAAACTCCTTTTTTTTGCCGATCCAAGTCAACGCAGGGTCGCATTGTGGCTCCGTGTCATAATGGGCTTCAGGAGGACGGGACCCTGTCTCCCCCATTGTTTTTTTTTTTTTTTTTGCTTTAATTTTGTGAAGCACACAAATGAAAAAGTTCATTCAATCAATTCCAACTTTGTGAGATCTTTTTCTTTCGCAAGAAGTTGGAATTGATTGAGTGAAACGCGCTGGAGAAACGCGATTGGAGCTGGGCTGGGGCATGCCATAGGTTCGCCATCATGGGCCTAGTGGAACTGAGCAGTGAAAGTCACAACTGAGAATCACGTTACTGCAGGATGTTACAATGTTATAATTATGAATCAGTGGCCAAGTACCCAAATCATAATCACATGACTACAGGACACTGCAATGGTTGAAACCAGGAGGACCTATTGCAAGTGCCCCTTGTGCAGCACTGTTGTAACTTTGAATGGTCGCTGAGTGGTTGTTCAATGAGGACTATCTGTATAGCCAAATAAAGCTGCTCCCCAATCTAAACCCACCACCAGCCTTGCCCTTTGGAAACTGTCATGGCCCAAATCCAGAAAAAACATAATTTCCAAGGTTTCAATCCTACTGACCCACAGTCGTCTGGAATAATTTTGCCAAACTTAAAAGACATGATGTGTTTGTTTCAGGTTGGACCAAAAATACATTTTCCCTTTCACAGACATTCCTGACATTTGCTAAAGGCTGGACGC
The DNA here is from genome assembly GCF_029215685.1 of Pituophis catenifer annectens. Lineage (NCBI taxonomy): Eukaryota > Metazoa > Chordata > Lepidosauria > Squamata > Colubridae > Pituophis > Pituophis catenifer. Next base: position 91,966,805 of record NW_027256885.1, on the reverse strand, counting down.
TTTCCTGTAGTATTGACATTCAACACAGCCCTAACAATTGATTATCTACACCAGCTATCTTCTTACTCTAGAAAAAAAGGGCATTGAGAAAACTCACATTAGCACAAGAACAGTAGTGATCTAGACCAGTGGTCCCCAACCTTTTTATCGCCGCGGACCAATCAACCTTTGATAATTTTACCGTGGCCCGCTGAGCGCGCGCAGGGGTGGGGGCTTTGGGCCACACGTGCGTACCTGCGCGGGGCTCTCTTCCCTGGAGCCTTTGCGCACGGCCCAGGAGCTTTTGCGCACGGCCCAGGAGCTTTTGCGCACGGCCCAGGAGCCTTTGCGCTGCAGCGTTCATGTCCCCCGGCCGCTGCGCAGCCCGGTGCCAGGTACTCCACGGCCCGGCACCGGTCCGCGGACCGGGGGTTGGGGACCACTGATCTAGACAATGGGCTGGAGTGGGAAGGGCACAGTCACAGGATTCGGCACAAGCCGTACAGCATTCACACATAGTTGGCCAAGACTGCTTCTCACAGGAACAGCAATTGGCACAGAAACCTCTGGCCTGAGAAGCAGTATTAAAAAACAAAACAAGATGGAACTTCCGGTTGGCGCCGCGGGGACACAGACGGGGAAATGACGAGCTCTGCAGAGCCCTGCCAAATCCCCTCTGTTAAGCTGCCGTCGATAGGTCTGCGGACCTCCCCTGTCTTGTAGGGACAGGGGGACAAGAAGGAACACCTTGGGCGGCCGAGAGGAACGGGCGGGTTCCTCGGGGCCGGAGGCTTCTCCTTCACGCCGGCGGCAGCGGGACGGCAGCCAGGGTGACTGCCCTGAAATTGCGGCAACCGGGAACAAGGATTGTGCTGGAGGAAGAAGATGAAGAAAGAGCAAAAATCAAGAAGCCGGGTGAGTGACACCAACCCAGGCAATAACGTACCTATTTGGAATTATTGGAAAATAAGACCCCAAAATTAAAAGCGGCTGTTGGACTGCGGGGCTTAAAGATTGAAAAGGAAAAAAAAAATGGGTAAAAGACCCAAATTGAATTTTGTTGCAGTATACTTAAACTGGATGATTTGGTATTAATAAATTTCTGAAATTTGACTGTGCGTTTAACTGGAGTGGAGAGGAGAAATGGATATTCCTGAAAATTAATGCCTCTAAAAGAAAATGAAGCTAATGAAGATAGAGATGGATGACTACAAAATAGCCATGGAGTCTGCAGTGATTAAACAGAGAAGTGGATTAAAGAGATTTATTTATTATTATTTATTTATTTATTAATTTAATTTGTATACCGCCCTTCTCCCAGAAGGGACTCAGGGCAGTGAACAGCCAAAATTAAAAAACAAAAATGCAAAAGTTAAGATAATTAAAAGAATTAAATCATTGGCTACCCAATTTAAAACCCCAAATCCATAAAATTTAAAATCCCAATTAAAAAACCATTTAGGCTAGGCCGGCTTGATGAAATAAAAACGTCTTCAGGGCTTTACGGAAGGTCCGGAGGTCCGGGATCAATCGTATTCCAGGAGGCAGCTCATTCCACAGGGCAGGTGCCCCCACAGAGAAGGCTCGCCCCCTGGGGGCCGCCAGCCGACAATGCCTGACCGACGGCACCCCGAGGAGGCCCTCTCTGTGAGAGCGTATTGGCCGGTGGGAGGTTATCGGTAGCAGCAGGCGGTCTCACAAATGTCGAGCTCCTCTCGACACCGCCAGATATAGTGGCGACAGTGATCCTTAGCGAACGAGGCTCTTGGCGCTCAACTTACCGCACCGTGAAGATTGGGGGGGTGGCTCACACGGTGGAGGGGGGTGTTTGTCTAAATTAGGCGGGCGGTCACCCAGCGGTTGGGGATAGGCTAGCTAGGCTTCTGACGCCCGACGCCCCGCACGTCCATCGCCGCGCTGCAGGAGGAGCCTTTCCGCGCGTGCGCTGAAGATCCTGTACCCGGAAGGGCGTTGGCGGGCAGGCGCGAAGGTTTAAAAGGCGTTGGGAGGCAGCCGCTCCCAACGCCGACTTTGCGTGTATCTCGTTCGTGTTCACTTGCCGATGACGGGCTGTTCGAGGAAATAAATCGTTTAAGCATCTGGAAGCTGCTGGTAGCGTTTTCTTTGCCATCTGACACAAGCCTGCAGCGGCGGTTTGACAGCAAATACCCTGGCCCTAAGCCATAGAGCGCTTTAAAGATGAGAACCAACACCTTAAAGCGCACCCGGAAGACCACCGGGAGCCAATGCAGCTCACGCAGGAGAGGTGTTACGTGGGAGCGCCACGTCGCTCCCATAATCACCCGCGCGGCCGCATTCTGCACCAGCTGGAGCCTCCGGGTGCTCCTCAGGGGGAGCCCCATGTAGAGAGCGTTACAGTAGTCCAGGCGTGACGTAACCAAGGCATGAGTGACTGTGCACAAGGAGTCCCGATCCAGAAAGGGGCGCAACTGGCGTATCAGGCGAACCTGATAAAAAGCCCCCCTGGCCACGGCCGTCATATGCTCTTCTAAAGACAGCCGTGTGTCCAGGAGGACGCCCAAGTTGCGAGCCCACTCTGTGGGGGTCAGTGACTTGCCCCCAATAGCCAGCGATAGCACCAGCTGGCTATACCGGGACGCATCCACAGCCACTCGGTCTTGGAAGGGTTGAGCCGAAGCCTGTTCCTCCCCATCCAGACCCGCACGGCCTCCAGACACTGGGACATCACTTTGAGGGCATCATTGGGGTGGTCTGGGGTGGAAATGTCTGATTTTTATTTATTATTTAATTTGTATCTCGCCTTTACTATTTTTATAAATAAGTCAAGATGGTGAATATATCCAGCATACCTTCCTCCTCCTATTTTCTTCACAGTAACTCTTTGAGTGGGTTGAGCTGGCCCAAAGACACTCACCTGGCTTTTATGGCAAAGGTGGGACTTGAACTTGTGGTCTTCTGCTTTATAGCCTGATGCCTTAACTATTAGACCAAACTGGCTTGTTTGGTAAACTTCAACTAAACATTAACAAATCAAACAGCTTTGACTGGAAGTCTTTATACCAAATATATAGCTCCTCCAAATAATCAAAAGTTTGGAAGTCAGGTAATCTTTCAGTTTAATGCTCCAAATACAACCAAGTAGCACATCTTATGACATGATTAGTGCATTTTGTGTTATATGTTAAATATATGGTACAGTTATCAAATGCTTAAAACTGAGATTATTTCACAACACTCAATGTTCAAAATACTTGGGTTTGAACTTTGGGCTTCTAAGATAACTGATCTGTAAGTATATTTATGAAGTCCAGTTCCATTCCTATGGAGAGCCAGAAAAGGAGAATTATTGAACAGTTCTAAGATAGGTGCTGCACTTATTGCCATTCCTCAGTTGGGAAATGAGTCTGGAGGCTCCATAGATGTCAAACAGCCTTAAGAAAAAGAGAATATTGTCAATAAATTGCACCACATAAACATAATGGGATTGATCAAAACCCGGTCAGGATTAGAAACAACTACCATATTTTTCGGAGTATAAGACGCACCTTTTTCCCCCAAAAAGAGGGTGAAAATATGGGTGCGTCTTATACACCAAATGTAGCCCCGCCCACCTGCTGGCTCCTACCCTTCAGAGGTTGTTGGAGTCCACGCGTCACATTTTCTGACAGTTCCAGGCAGTGGGGATCCTCACTTCCACTCAGATTTTGGTAATGAGCAGCACAGATCTTTTTATCCGTTTAAAACAAACCCTATCAGTCTACGCGTATTTAACTGGAGTGGGTGGGGTGGGGGATGATTTTCATGGGGGCAGAAGAGGGACTTGACACCAAAGGCTCCACTCTCGAGACGCCCCCGTCTTCCTACCTATAGCTGTAGGCGTGCAGAGGCAAAAAAAGAGCATCATGTTTTCAGGCGCTGTGCAGGAGGTGTAAGGCAAGGCGCTGCCACCCAAAAACACTGTTGCCACGATCTCCACTACCTGGAGTTCTCTGCTGCCTCCCCGATTCCAAAAATGGGGCGTGCAGAAGCAAAAAAAGAGCATTGCGTTTTTGGGCGGTTCCAGGCAGTGGAGATCGCGGCAACAGTGTTTTCGGGTGGCAGCGCCTTGCCTTACACCCCCTGTGCAGTGCTCGCTTCTCCAACCGAGTCCTGACCTCCGCGCTTCCCTGGGCGGCTTCCGGAATCAGGCTCCGACCAAGGCACCAAAGGTGCAGGGAGCTTGCTGGGAAGCCCGGCATTATGAGATGGGAGCGTCCAAAAGGACTGAAGTGCTGTGTCTCTAACGGGCCTTGCTGCGAGAAAGCCAGGCTTTCAACACCTACGGCTATAGGTAGGAAGATGGGGGCATCTCGAGAGTGGAGCCTTCAGTGCCAAGTCCCTCTTCTGCCCCCATGAAAATCATCCCCCACCCCACCCCACCCACTCCAGTTAAATGCGCGTAGAGTGATAGGGTTTGTTTTAAATGGATAAAAAGATCTGTGCTACTCATTATCAAAATCTGAGTGGAATTGAGGACGCCGCTGATCCTGATGCTTGTAGGCAGAGGCAGAATTCTTTTTTTCTTCTTTTCCTCCCCCAAAATTAAGGTGCGTCTTATAGTCTGGTGCGTCTTATACTCCGAAAAATACGGTAATCCAAATTCCTGTTTGCATATACAAACTTTTCAACTAGCATAAATTTAAAGAAAGCCAAGCCCTATTCAAAAGCAGAGTACCAAACTTACGGTTGATGTTGCGGCGTTTTCAGACACAGGGAATGGGTCTCCATGTTCCCTGTGCTGAGTTCTCCCTGTTCGTAGGCCCTGAGAGGAGCCAAAACCGCCCTGTAGGGGCGGTGAAGCAAAGAGGGGTGCCTTGTGAGGTCGAGGAGAGATGCAGCTCTCCTGTCAGACCTGGAGTTTTTCTTTCCCTCTCAGCCACAGCAAGAAGAAGAAGCAGCCTAAAGATGGCTACTACAAAGCTGGGACAACAGAAGAACAACTAAGACTGGTGCTGGAGTGAAGTAGGTGAACAGTGACTGGAACTGGGGGAGAGGATTTCTTTTTGCCTTAAACTTACCCCAAGGAATAATTTTGAACTATTTGCTCAGAACTATTTGTTTAAGTGGCGTCCAAGCATTCTGAGAAATACCAGACTGGAAGAGGAGGGCACAAGAGAGAAAAATAATAAATTTTGAAATGTATAGAAAAGTGGTCTCTTGAATTGGGAAGACGCGGTACTGGGAAGGCATTTTAAAATGCTGGAATTATTTACCTATAAAACTTATTCTGCTTTTATAATTGATTTATAACTAAAATGATAATTGCTGAGTGGTAATATTGAAATCTAAGCTGAGAGTGCCACCTGCTGACAAAAGGGAAAACTACAAGCCTGGAAATACTTATGAAAAGAACTGTGAAAATATCTATTGGATTATCCCCAGCTACCCCAGGACTACTGGAGATTTAAATACAAAAATAAGCAAGCTACCGTATTTTTTGGAGTATAAAACACTCCGGACTATAAGACACACCTACCTTTTTTGGTGAGGAAAACAAGAAAAAGAAAACTGCCTCTGCCTCTGCCTCTGCCTCCCAGCAATTTTGCCTTGTTGCAGCAAACAGCAAATAGCCTGCTTTACTTTCATTTTTGTTTTGAGCATAGCTTGATTAGCACAAGAAAAAAAAAATCTGCTCCCAGCAATTTACCTCCCTGCAGCAAGCAGCAGAGGCCCGCGCAAAACAGCTGAGAGCAAAACAGCTGAGAGTCGGGAGGCCGATCCAATCAACTTGTGCTAATTAGGCTGTGCTGAAGCTGAAATGAGCTGTTTCTTCTTGCTGCTTGCTGCAAGGAGGTAAACTGCTGGGAGGCAGAGGCCAAAGGGTGGGGGCCAGTGGGTGGGCGGGGCTACATTTGGTGTATAAGACGCACCTAAATTTTCACCCCCTTTTATGTGGGAAAAAGGTGCATCTTATACTCCGAAAAATACACTACTTAATTAAAAAAAACCCTGAAAGACTTCTGATAACTTCTGGGACTATTCAAATGGAACTGACTGTTTACCTTTGGGATATAAAAAAACAGTGATTAGCTCATCCCTTGAAGGGCAACTTAAGGACTGAATAAATAGCTCTTGGACTGTTGAATAAAAGTGGAATTTTTTCTTAAAAACAAAATAAGATGCTTTATAAGGAAGAAAGAAGTGAAACATTGAAGGAGATGGCGTTACTTTTTCAAAACACAAAGGACATTATGGAGAAAGGATTTAAGGAGATTATGGAAAAAATGGAAAATGTTATACAAGGGATGATGAGCAAAGATCAAGACGCCCAGGAAAGGGAGGAGCTAACAATAGAAATGGTGGAAAAGACTGAGATGAAGGATCAGAAAATAAAAGAAGACAAAGAGGAGACAACAAAGAAAATAACAGTGATTGATGAATCAAGCCAGGGGGAAATATATTAAGGGAGTTGAAAAGAGAATTGGAGATACAGGAAGATACCTTTGAAAGGGAGATAGGGGCATGGGCAGAAATCTTGGAAACTAGGCAGTAGAGGAGGAGGGTAGAGGTGGGAAAAATACTCAGATTGAACAGGCAAGAAGCAGATGTAGAAAGAGATAAAGATCTTAGAGAGGAATATGAAAGACAAGTCAAAAAGAAAAAAGGCATAGCAATTAAAGTATTGAAGTGGGCAAGAGATGATGGATAGATGTTCTTTCGTTTTTGGTGCTGTTTTGATTTGCCTTCCTTTTCCTCTCTCCTTTCTTTCTTTCTTTCTTTCTTTCTTTTTTTTGTAGGTAGGTGACAGGATTAGAAGTTAGGTAGGATAGAAAGAAAATGTTTTTTAACAAAGGATGATATGATTAAAAGTTAGAATAAGAGTAGAAATAAGAGAAAAGGGGAATATTAGTGTATATAGTTTTATATAACAAAATAAGAGTAATAATAAGAGAAAACATGGAATAATTGAATAATGAAAGAGTGCAAGTTTATATAAATATGTATCACTATTAGAAATATATAAATTGGATTGAAAGTAATAATTATGACTAATGCTATCAGTTTTATTTGTATTAGAATATAATAAAATAAGAGTAATAATAAGAGAAAACATGGAATAATTGAATAAGGATCGATTGCAATTTTATATAAATATGTATTACTATTAGAAATATATAAATTGGATTGAAAGTAATAACTATGACTAATGCTATTACTGGCCTTGGCCTTATTATTTGGGGGGGGGGGTTCTTATTATTTTTCAGGTGAAGGAGGCCCCTAAACATAGGCCCACTGCAGGGGGACTGGTGCCAGAGCGCCGACCAGCTGCTTTGCCGGTTCTGCTCAGGCTGCTGCCTCCAGCAATCATGGCAACTTTTCATTTGCTTCACGTGCAAACAGCACGAGGTGAGGTGAGGTGAGGCGGGGGGGGCGAACGGTGGGGGAACATGCCCCACGCGCACCTGCCATCCACCTGAAACGGCCTCATGGAGGCCACTCCCACAAATCGTAGCTTGCGTGCCCCTTCTCTTAGTGGCAGCCGCAAAGAGCGGCCGCAAACAAACTCTTGCCAGCCCTAGCCCTGTTGACGTGGGGGGAGGGGTACTGGCACCAGAGCTCCTAGCAGTGGCCGGTGTGGGCTGTCTGCACAGCCATGAAGCAGGATCTGCGTGGCCGGTTCTTGCCTGCAGCATTGCCAGCGAGGATCAGGTCAGAGCCACTGCCGCCCGAGATCAGCAGGCCAGATTCGGTGAGCCGGACACATTGCTGCCACTAGGGAGAAGAGAGAGAGGAGGCGCTGCGAGAGAGCCCATTTCTGACGTTCTTCTCTTCCTGAGCGGCAGCAGCATGTTCAGCTCCCCGAATCAGGCTTGGCGATCTTGGCCCGTGAGGGGGAGTGGCAGGTGGGGAGTGGTGGGGAGGCGGAGAAGCGAGAATTCTGCCGCTCACCCAAACCCCAGATCTCCTGTTTGCCCTGCAGGCTCTTCAAGAGGAAGGCGATCAAGCTTTTGCAATCCATGCCAGCACCTCTTCTTCTGCTCCCCTTTCCTACCCCCTGGAGCCGAAGCAGAGAACAAAAGGATGGCTGGGAAGAGTTTAAAAGAGAGAATCCAAGGTGCTGGTTCTCAAGTTACACACCACTGGGGGGGGGGCTGGGGCTTCTTCTCCTGCTCCCCTTTCCTCCCTCTCCCCAGCAGTGGATGGCAGGTGTGTGTGGGGCATGTTCCCCAACCATTCTCCCCCCCCCCGCCTTGCCTTCTCACCTCATGCTGTTTGCACAGCAGCTGTACATGCGTATAAGTTTTTTTGGGGGGGCTTATTTTTTTGGAGGGGTTATTATATCACGTGCACTCGAAAGACCAATTGGGCTTATTATCGGGACATGTCTTATTTTTGGGGAAACACAGTAGTTCTATTTGTATTAGAATGTATGACACCCAGGCGCCACATTGTTCATGCATTGATGTTTGTAAAAAAAAATAAATAAAAAACTTTTTTTTAAAAAAGCAGAGTACCAATGATCTTACTTGTAACTTTTATATGCACCTTAGATTTTCGATTAGCTAATGAATTTGTAATGAAAATATTAAAAAAATTTCATATCTATTACGATTGCAGTATCCAAATTCAACAGCTGTCTTTACTGGGCCATCTGCACAACTTTCTAGCTCAAATTGCTTCCCCGATGGTGAATATTAAATAAAAAATTCACACCCTAGAATGGTGTCTTTCAAACAGCCACTTTTAACCTTAAAAGTAGTCCATATCTATGTGGACTTCGACTCTCAGAATTTTCCAGCCAGCAATTGCTTGCTGGGGAATTCTGGGAGTCGAAGTCCAGTTTGAAAAACACCACACTAGAAAGTACCAAAGCACCCTTAATCCGGCCTTCCTTTCTCAACCCCCATAACGGGTTAAATCATTTCCCATCAGCATTCACCTTATAGATGTTGCTCATCTTCCAGCAAGTTAATATTTTTAAGCATCGAGATTGCACTATGCGCTTCGCGAGCCAACCAACAACTCCGCAAGGAAGTCAACCAATGCCTCTTTTTACAGTTCTTGGATTCTCCTCCCGCCAGGAATACTTTAGAATAGATCAAATGCTTCCTGAATTTCTCCGGGTCGCTCCTTCTCTCAGCCTAACTTCACATGGTTGTTCTGGAGAAAACGACCGAGTTAAAAAAAAAAACGGGATCTAAATCAAAACCACGTTCCTCCATTGCCAAGGGAACTAGTTCCACTCCAATGTTGTAGCAGGCTCTTATGGGTTCCCATCGCAACCAAAATTCCTGAAGCTGTGTCGGCTCGCGGAAGAGTCAAGGAAACTAGTGACGTCATCGAGAAATGTTTCCCATATCAGTTCTGGGTCATCCGCCATCTGAAGTGGAAGCCCCCCTCCACATTCTGGCAGTTGCCCTCGAAGTGATGTCATTGGGGAGCGGCAGGTGGAGGATACTTTTTCCATCAATTATCATAAGGGGGGGGGACACAATATTTCAATGTTTATAGGGAATCCAAGCCTTTTCCTATTCCATCAGCAGCATAAATTATACATTAATTTCTTATATTTCTAATCATTCAGGAGAAAGGATTGTTTCTTTCCCATTTGATCTATACAGAGTGCATCAGTTTGTTCCTTTCACAAACCCTCCCAGCAACAAAACTGCTCTTGGGTGGGCCCTTTGAGCATTATGGCAACCAATCATAATCCCAGAATGATGGGGTGGGAAAGATACAAAAGACGTGTTCCAATTGGGAGTTCGTAGCGGCCTCCGCCATGCCTGCACATTTGCATCATTCTAAAGCTCCCCGTTTCTACAGTACTGCACAAGCGCTCAGTGCTCATGGACTAAAGATTCATTCTTTTGAGAGAGAGAGAGAGAGAGAGAGAGAGGGAGAGACTTTCAGATTTCATTCTGATACTTTCCACTTTTCCCATTCTGTAGGGTTTATAGAATAGAATTCTTTATTGGCCAAGTGTGATTGGACACACAAGGAATTTGTCTTCAGTGCATACGCTCTCAGTGTACATAAAAGCTATAAGTGATAAATCATGGTCATAGTCATCATAAAAATACATCATAAATTATAAAATACAACACTTAGTGATAGTCATAGGATACTAAATAAGCAATCAACATAAATCATACTAGGAAACTAAAAACAATATAAATTATAAAGATATAAGCAACAATGTTATAGTCTATGTAGAAAAGGAGATAGGTAATAGGAAAGATGAGAAGAATTATATATATAATTGTACAAGCTACACCGGTTTTAACTTTTGCACTTTTGAGTCTCATGGTTAACCAGTGTTGGAAGAAATGTCCATCTGGGTTCAGTTCCAAGTGGGGAGAAAGACACTGGAAACATGAAGGCTATTTGGAAAGATGGTTTAATGGTGGACAAGACCACATGGTTCGAAGTCCTGGGTAGCTGACCACATGGAGTGGAGAGTGAGAAAAGCCCTCTCTTGGGCTTTGAACTTGCTTCCTGTTCCCGTGAAAGAAATGTATTCTGATTGGTTGTCAGACTCCCATGGGGCCATGCAGGGGTAACTTTGTAGGTTGTCTTGAGTCCCAGTCTTGGTTGAATCTTGCTGGGTGATGTAATCTTCCCAGGTGCCATGTGGTGAGATGCGTAGAGGGTTAATCCTATTATGTCCTGAGGGTGAAGGTCTTTTGTGTTGTAGATAAGCTGGCCCAGCCTTTTGTCTTGTAGATAGGATGGCCCAGTCTTTCTGGTGCTATTAACAAAGATGAGGGCTGCTTTCCAAGAGCATGTATCTCCTTTTCTCATCCAGGGATGTATAATATTCTGCCTTTTTAATATTTCCTAGAATATTTCATTCTTCTAGTAGAAGGGTGGGTGCTAACTTTCTTACACCAGTCTATTATCACATATTCCATTGTTCTGCATATAACTGTCAGAAGAAATTTCCCCAGTTCGTTCCCAGCTGGGAAGAGCCACGGACACTGAAAAGAAATGAGATCAAAGCCAACTGCCAGAAAGCGGGATTCTTTTAATGAAGGAAGGCAAGAAGCAATACGTGATTCAGCTCAAGCGTTCCTGGCATCCTAAACTAGTAGCTCCCAAGGGGGCAGTTAAAGGCTGTTTTCCACTCCTTCCCTGCCTTTATCCTAACCCTGTAATATGCCTCCCAGAGGTCCAGTTTGGTGAACACCCGCCCCTCCGCCAAATGGACTAACCTGTCTTTCATCAATGGGAGGGGGTACAGGTGTTCCACACATACCGCGTTGATCACCTGAAGTCTACGCATAAGCGTAAACCTCCATCCTTCTCCCTAAACAGGCCGGGAGCGGCCACTCAGGATCTAGCTGGCTGGATGAACCCTCGTTTCAGGTTCTTTTTGATATATGCCCTCATCTCAGCTAGCTCTTGTGGGGTCATGGAATACATCTGTGAGGGATCTCACGAAGATTGATGGTTCATTGAGGGCGCTTCCAAGAAAAGGCAGCACGCAAGGATGCAATCAAGTTAAATCTTTATTTAGAAATAAAGTAGGTAAAATGAGTTCCCTGACATGGAGGCATCCATGCCTGGATTGAGCCCATGGATCAGTCCCGTAGGAAGTTAGAACAAGAGCACAAAGAGCAGCTCCTGTGCAGGGGTTCTTATAGGGGCCCCTGGCCCCTCCCTTACCAATGTGTGAGGGGACCAGAGGGCCATTAACTCTCCCCAATGGGGCTGCAGGGGCCGGAGCCCCTTGACCCACCAGTGGGATCAAAAGTCCCTCTTTGCTCCCATCTGGTGGCCTTTTAAGAAACTGCCATGGCTGGCACAAAACACCTAACAATTCCCCTTCTTGCCAGCCAATGACAGGTGCCAGTGAGTATGAGTGAGAGGGCAAGCAGGTGTCATAGACATGCAGATATGTCGTTTACAGGACCAAACACAAATGCTTACACAGAAGGTTGTGTCGGTCAATGGGTACAGGTTTTGTGAACAGGTCAGCTAACTGGTCAGTTGTATTACAGTGTTTGATATGTACAAACCCCATTCTGACAAGCTGCCTGACATTCTTGTAGTGGATGTCTATGTGACGGGACCTAGAGCCCACCGCGTATGCCCCAGAGATTCCAATTGCGCCATGTTATCTTCCTGAATTTGGATGGGCAGAGTAGGAGGTGCCCAGATGCTCGTTACCAGAGCATTGAACCAAATCAAGTCATTTGCAGTGTCTGATAGGCTGGCATATTCTGCCTCAGCCGTGGAGCAAGAAACAAATTTTTGCTGCCTAACATGTCAATGGATAGGACAGCCATTTAGCAGTATGAGGAAACCAGAGGTGCTCCATCTACTCTTGGTGTCACCAGCCCAGTCTGTGTCCAAGTAAGCGGAGAGCTGGGCCGGCTTCTCCTTCTCTGGCTCCAGCATAAGGAGGGCATCGGCCGTGCCCCTGAGGTACCTAAGTACCCTCTTGACAGCATTCCAGTGGAATTCCTTTGGGTTTTCCACGTGCCTGGACAATAGATTTACAGCTAAAGCTATGTCAGGCCTGCTCCAATTGCTAATGTATAGCAAGGAGCCAATCACAGATCTATATAATTTATTATCTGTGAACTCAGGGCTGTCCTTGTGATTATGGCCATAGTAGTCACTTTGCATGGGGCTACGCGTTGGGATGGCTCCGCCATTTTGCATTTGGCCAACAACTCCTCAATCTTTTCTCTCTGGGATAATGCAAATCCCTTTTTAGTGGCCAAGATGTGCACACCCAGGTACCTGTCAACCCACCCCAAGGACTTTAGGGTAAACCTTTCCCCCAGGGCCTTGGCAAATTCGTCACTCCTTTCCTTGCCAGGCCCTACATATAGGAGGTCGTCCACATAAACCAAAACCTGTTCTATATCACCTTTGGTGTCATATGTGAAAACGCACTCATGTGCATGAGATGCCCTGAAGCCAATTCGCTCTAAACCCTTTTTGAGGCAGTCGTACCAGAGTTTCCCTGACCGCTTGAGGCCATATAACCCCTTTTGAAGCAACCATGTGTTTCCCCCCTCCTGCTGGTAACCAGGAGGGGCCCTCACGTAGATCTGCCGGTCCAAGTTGGCGTGGAGGTAGGCCATCTGGATGTCGAATTGGTAGACTTCCTTTCCCAGAGCAGCTGCAGTTACGAGGGCGGCCTTGACGCTTTCTGCCTGGACGGTCGGAGAATAGGTCTCTATATAGTCCTCCATGTAGCGTTGGGTGAACCCCTGTGCTACCAAGTGGGCCTTGTACAGGTAGCGGCCATTGGCAAGTGGTTTGGCCTTGAAAACCCACCTTGTGCCAATGACCTTCTTCTCTTTTGGTGGTTGCCTGGGGGTGAAGACCTTGAGCGTTCTCAGGCTCTCCATCTCCTGTTCCATCGCGAGCTGCCACTTCTCCTGTTCTTCGATGGGCAGCTCCTGGATGTCAGAGAAAGTCTTTGGGGTGACCACGATGCTGTTGATGGATGCGATGTGCCCAAAGTTGATTCTCTTTGGTGGGACCCCCTTGTTGGACCTCTTTGACCTTCTGACCTCCTGCCACTCACCGCCCTTTTCTTCTGCAGGTTCCTCGCCGACTGGCTGTTCACAACCGGGATGTGGAGGCCCTCGGTCCCAGGCGTTGGGCATCATGGGCCTCTGAAGCATCGCTGGAGGCGAAGAGTCAGGTGAAGATGGCGTGTCTTCCCTCTCAGGACTGGACGGCTCATCCTCCCCATCTGGACCAGGTAGGCTGACCTCTTCGTCCTGTTCCTCGCTCTCGTCGGTGGCAGGGTCTGTGGTTGTCTCAGGCAGTGTCGTGGTCGGTGCAGCTTTGCTGGGCTGGTTGATGTATGGGCCCAGATCATTTGAGTGGATCTGGGTCCAATTGGAGTCCTCTTCGAAGGAGGCAGATTGGGAGGTCACAGTCCTGCCCCCTTCTCCCAGGAACCGGTAGGCTTTGGAGCCAGGTGCATAGCCCAAGAACCTCAGTCTCTGGGAAACGGATCTCCCCTTCTTCCGCAGCTGCTTGGGGATGTGCACCCAAGCGTAGGAGCCAAATACACGTAAGTGTCCCAAACTTGGCTTCCTACCGTGGACCAGAAAGTATGGGGTCTGGTTTACAATGCTGCTCCAGGTGCGGTTCAAGGTGTAATTGGCGTAATGTATCACCTCTGCCCAGTATGATTCCGTAACCCCAGCATCTGCAATCAGACTACGCACCATAGTCTGCAGGATACCGTTCCGTTTTTCCGCCACACCGTTCTGCGCAGGAGTAAAAGGCGCTGTTCAAGAATGGTGTATGCCCTTATGGCTTACCCAGTCTTGGAACTTTCAGGACATGAACTCGGCCCCACAGTCGCTCTGCAGCTGTGCAATCTTGGTCTTGTACTGAGTTTCCACGTAGTTGTACAGTGATTTTATGGCATCAAAGGCTTCAGACTTTTCTGTGAGGGTATACACATGGCCGTACCTTGAGAAGTCGTCGACGGCAGTGAGGAAATGCTGCCTTTTCCCTAGGGACGGTGTAAATGGCCCAACCAAATCAACATGTATTAATTGATACGCATATTGGGTTTTACGCAGTGACACCTTAGGTATTGGGGCGGCCTTCCTCTTTGCCCTCTTACAGATGGCGCAGTCCAGAAACACGTCACAGTTCTGGAGGTGAATCCCCTCAGCAAATTCCCCCATCTTTTTGACTGCTGGGAAGCTGACATGGCCTAACCTCCGATGTAAGAGGTGGGCACATTTGGTATGAAGTGGCTTCCCCACTGACACCCCCTTGGCTCTGGTTGTCTTGGGCGGTGCTGGTACCTTAGGCCCTTTTTGGGGCTGATCTGCCTTAGGTGCCTGCTGAGGCTCGGGTTTGTTGCCCTCATTGGCCTTGGAAGGCCATGGGGCTGGCTGAGGCAGTATGGGTGCAACTGCTTTGGCCTTGCGCCCCTTTGACAGCCTGGGGGCTGGCTGTGGGGCCTCTCTCTCTCTTTCTGCGCGCAGGCCCCTTCTGGTGTGGCACCCTGTGAGCTGACTCCTGTAGCTGGGTACTCGGGGGAGAAATATGGTAAACCATTTATAATGGTAACATTCCCAATGACCTTTTTGTCTCGAGTGACATGACCTCCCCCTTTGCGAAACAATACCTCCACCCTGCCATCATCACATAACTTGGCTATACTCAACAGGTTATTGGCGATAGAGGGAGCATGTAACACACCTTCAACATTGCCCAGTCCTGGTACAGAGACAGTGCCCTCTCCAACAACCAAAGCATTGTTACCATTGGCAACCTTGATGGAGGAGTTAATTCTCCTTAACCTCTTAAAGCCTTGCTTCATGTTAGCAATGTGAGATGAAGCCACAGAGTCCAGTAACCAGAGGCCAGTAGGGCCATCAGCCTTTGTGGCGGGGGTGAGATAAGTAGTTCACACAAAATTGCCCTTAGCATCACCTTTGCCCCCGCCAGGCCCCCTTCTCTGCCCCCTGCCCCTTCCTTGATTGAAACCACGCTTAGGTCCTTGCTGGTAATGGGGACAGTCCTTCTTCAGATGCTCCTCAGAGCCACAGATGAAACACTTGGGTAGAGCGTTAACCTGCTCTGAACTCTGGTGCCTCCTATTGATACGCTGAGTTGTGGCCCTGGTGTATTCTCCTGCATCTTTACGCCTCCTGTCTTCCTCATTGAGCCTCCCTGTGAGGTAGGACAGAGTCATGGCTTCCTTCCTGGTTCCCTCTAGTGAAACAATAAAATTGCCCCAACTTTTGTCCAGGGATGCCAGAATAACAGCAATCATGTTGGCCTCAGTCATGGGGTAGTCCCTGAGCACCAGTTCTGCCCTGAGTGCCTTCAACTTTCCCAGGTGCTCAGCCATGCTAGCCCCAAATTTTAGCTTGGTGTTATAGAACTCTGATGTAAGCCTTGTGGTGGAGCCCAAGCTATCACTATTAAATAGGCTATATAACAACCCCCAAATCTCACCAGCTGTGAGCCCATCTGGAATGCTGGGGTAAAATTTAGCATCCAGTGAGCTCAGTAGAGTGGTATAGGCTTTCCTGTGGTACCACTCTTCTTGAGGTCCCCAAGGGAAAGGTGGGGGGTCTAAAACCATTTCTAGGGTCCCTTCTTTTAAGAGACATACCTGTATCTCTTTAGTCCATATGTTGAAATTCTCACCCCCCAGATGTAATTTTTCAAAGTTATTCAGGAGTACTGAGGCAGAAGAGTAAACAGGAGTAGAAAATACATTTGTATTTTGCTGTCCATTGTACCTCTGCTTGGCTTCCATTGAAGCGAATGGGAGAGGGAGCCCTCTGCTGGTGGGTGTAGGTATTTTTCTCTGATTATTTTTCTCCTTTTCAGCTGGAGCGAACTGGGCATGTCTGAACTGCTGAGCATGCTCAGAGCTCATTCCAGCCCAGGAGCCGACGGGGGCGGACCTCTCTCTCTGTCAGCCTCCGACTTTACTGCTTTGGCTGCCATAAGAAACGGGTGGGAGAGAATTAGAGAGCATGGGGGGGGGAAGTGTGCTGGAGGATTTTGAAGAAACGAAACCTAATCTCCGAAGTGGCTATCGGGTCAACCGTCATCGCGTTCCTGATTGATGACGATGCCAGACGTGCTTCCACCTGACCTCTGGGAGACCTTTGGATTGGGTGATTGATGATGGACAGTGGGAAGGGATGCTTTCTATATGCAACTTTCACGCCTATTGCTTTAGTTTCAGCTTTTCCTTGGTAGCGTTCATTTCATTTTCCAGTAAAAGTACATTACTCTATAAATAATGGAGTTTGGCTCGTTCTTTCCTGGACTTTGAAGGAAGCACACCTGACATTAAGCTGAAACTCACTCCAGTCATCCCGGATACCACCGAGGGGACTGAGATCCAGATCATGTCGGACCAGGAAAGTGAAGAAGGACAGATGGGAGCATCGGGTTCTACGATACCTTCACTTCAAGCAGAGAGAGGGGCTGCCGAATGTTTCTCCAAACCAGTACCAAAGACCACCGGCTTGGGACCAAAGAAGGCCGACAAACCACCCGCAAAAACCCGCGGCACCGCCCTGAAAGGAGAAGTCGTTGAGTTCTCTCCCCGAAACAAGGGTGAGCTGGGAACTCCGACCACCGCCGACGACAGCGGGACGGACTCCGACTCTGACTCCAATGATCTGGTGAGTCACACAGAGGACCCCATGCTCATCCCCGTAGAAATAAGGGTGCCATCCACAGAGACACAAGCGCAGATATTAGCCCTATTAGACTCTGGGTGCACCAGGTGCATAATCAGCCCGAAGGTGGTGGAAAAGATGGGCCTGAGACTAAAAACGTTAAAAATGTCAGGGCATTTATTAATCCCATGTTTGGCTCTGGGACTAATCACCCTGGTTAATTAGAGGAGATGAATCGAGGCTTATCCTTGTTTGCAATATTCCGAAAAGAAACGCGAGGAAGGTTTCTAATAAAACTCATTTATTTGTTATAAAGAAAATAAAACACCTCACTAACTAAGAAAAGTTAATTGTTACATTTTGGCAAGCGAGGTCTCCTGCCGGTCCAAGCCGGACCTTGCTGGCAGGAGAACAAAGGAAAGAGTGTGTGAAGAGCAAGTGAAGGAATGTGGGTGGATGGACATGCGTAGTAGCTTTTTGATAACAATTCTTGGCAAGGTACGGAAAGTCAGATAGTCCAGAAATAATGAGCTCAGCTGGTAAATAAAATAACACAGTGACAAAAAAGGCCCATTGCGTTCTGTCAGTTGGACGGATCGATTGCAGGAGGGGGCCCAGCCAGCTTTGTGACCGAACTCATTGAAATGCAGTTGGGGGATCACGTAGAGAGTCTCAGATTTATTGTGGCCCCTGGCATGGAACGACCCCTCATACTTGGGCTGCCTTGGCTCCACAGATGGAACCCACAGGTTAATTGGAAGACAGGGGTCTTGTGTATTTGCACCGGAAAACCAAGATTAGAGAGGGACCCCCCCCCAGAGGACAGGACAGGACCCGAAACGGCGGAAGTGGCAGTAGGCCACATTGAAGGAGAGGAGAAGATTCCAAAAGAGTATTGGGATCTCTGTGAAGTTTTTAGTGAAAGGGCCTCGGATGTGCTGCCTCCCCACAGAGCTACGGACTGCACCATTGAAATACTCCCTGGGGTTGTTGTTTCGATGAAGAAAGACATGTAGGCAGGATGATGATTCACGGGAAGGCCCCTCGGGTGGAAGGCACCTTGATCAAGGCACCTCGGTGTGAGGTACCTTGGGGAAGGCACCCTCACCCCATCCAGAAGGCTTCCTTTTATTGTCATTTTACAACTATCATGGCAAAACATCAATCAACGTTTACTTGTCCTGATTGGATACAGAAAGCTCGTGAAGTCCACATGGATCCCTCGTGTATCCCTCATGTTATTTCCTGTGACAAACAATTGCCTACGTGTTGGGCCCCCATGCCTGGTATATCTGATATAAGGTCTCTGCCAGACATCCTGTTTCTACATTCCTGATAAGATTAGGATTCTGTGGTAATGTTGTTTATTCAGCACGGTTTGCCGATGACTGAGATAACACCATTCCGACAGGGGTGAAGCTCCCTAAGCCAAAAATCTACCCCATGACTCCTCGTGAACTAGGGGAATTGTGAAACTTCATTGATAAAAATCTAGAATGGGGGTTTATCCAACCAGCCAGACCAAGGGTGGCGGCACCGGTATTGTTCCGAGAAAAGAAGGATGGCTCCTTTCGCTTAGTAGTTGATTATACAAATCTGAACGCGATTTGCGTGGAAAACGTTTACCCCCTACCACTAAATGAAGGACATGCTATCTCACCTAGGAAAGGGGAAAATCTTCACCAAACTTGACTTACGGGAGGCTTACTACCAAGTGAGAATTAGAAAGGGGGATGAATGGAAGACAGCATTTAGTTGCCCACTTGGATGTTTCCAGTTTAGAGTACTCCCGTTTGGACTACAGGGAGCCCCTGCTGTGTTCATGCAATTGATTAACGAAGTACTGCATGAGCACCTGTTTAAGGGGGTCCTGGTCTACTTGGACGACATTCTTATCTACTCAGAGAACATGGACGACCATGTGAAGTTGGTGCGAATGGTCCTGAAAAAATTCAGGGCTGCTGAACTATATGCCAAACTTTCTAAGTGCGAGTTCCATCAAAGCAAAATTGACTATCTTGGATATCGCATATCGCATGAGGGGATAGAGATGGACCCTGAAAAGGTTTGGGCCGTATTGGAATGGGCCGCCCCACGCACCCGCAAACAACTACAGAGTTTCCTGGGATTTGCGAATTTCTATAGACAGTTTATCCCCTCATTTGCAAAAATTGCTTTGCCAATAACAAATCTTCTGAAAACTAAAGGTGAGACAAAGCCAAGGCCCTCACGACCTCTTGAATGGACTATGGACTGTCAAGCAGCTTTCGAAAAGTTGAAACGACTGTTTGCTGCTGAACCGGTCCTCAAACATCCAGACATGGAAGAGCCTTTTGTAGTACAGGCTGACGCGAGTGACGTGGCTGTGGGAGCATTACTTCTGCAAAAGAACACAGAAGGGGAATTACAACCCTGTGCTTACACGTCCCGTAAATTCTCAGAAACCAAGAGCAGATGGGCCATATGGGAAAAAGAGGCTTTTGCGGTGCGATGGGCATTGTTAACGTGGAGACAATTTCTGGAAGGAGCAAAACACCCTTTTGAAGTTTGGACTGATCACAAAAATCTGGAGGCGTTGAAAACACCACGTAAACTGTCACCAAAGCAAGCTCGTTGGGCCCAGCACTTCAACCATTTCAATTTCACTCTACGCTACATTCCTGGTGGAAAGAATTTCATGGCAGATGCACTCTCCAGATTGCCTCAATACAAGAAATACCAAGAAAGAAGTGGTTCAACCCATCATCCCTTCGACACAACTGGCAGCGCCAATGACTACCAGAGCACAGGCGAGGGCCGATCCAGCCCTTTCGGGCGACCTACTCCAGAAACTGCAAGAAGCCCTAAAAACTGACGAATGGTTTAAAACCCATTCAAATGAATGTACACTGCGTGATGGTCTAGCTTGGATAGGGACTAAATTGTATGTCCCTGATAGTTTAAGACTAACAGTATTACAGTACGTTCATGACGCCAAGGCAGCGGGACACTTTGGGTTTGTTAAAACTCTACATCTTGTTAAAAGACAATTTTGGTGGCCTGCCCTCAAAAAGGACATAGAGGCATATGTGGCTAGTTGTCCGGTGTGTGCCTCAGCTAAAAGACCTCCGGGGAAGCCACCTGGGTTGCTGCAGAGTGTGGCAAGGCCGGATGCCCCTTGGAAGGAAATATCCATGGATTTTATTGTTGACTTACCAGAAAGTGAAGGGTGCACAGTCATTTGGGCAGTAACGGATTTGTTTTCCAAACAAGTGCACTTCATCCCCTGCTCTAAAATCCCTTCAGCTAAAATTCTTGCAAAACTGTTTATTCGTCATATTTACAGATTACATGGAGCTCCAAAACGTATAATTTTGGACAGGGGTGTACAATTTACTTCCAACTTTTGGAAGGAGTTTTTAAGCTTAATAGGCTCCGCCCAAGGGCTAAGCTCCGCCCACCACCCCCAGACTAATGGGGCTTGTGAAAGAACCAATGCTGTGTTAGAACAGTACCTGAGATGTTATGTAAATTACCAGCAAGACAACTGGGTGGACCTATTGCCATTTGCGGAGGTGGCATACAACAACTCTATCCATAGCAGCACCGGGTTCACTCTGTTTAAGGTAGCATCTGGTAAGGATTTTGTGCCAATCCCCGAGCTACCACAAGACACCCCACAAAACCCATCTTTGATTGAGTGGATCGAACAGTTACGGAGCACTTGGGCTGTAACTCGAAAAGCTCTAGATGATGCACACCGAGCGCATAAGACCCAAGCAGATAAAAAACGGTCCCCGGCACATGTGTATAAAGTGGGTGACAAGGGTTTATCTTTCCACCAAATACTTAGACTTCACAGAAATCAAAAAAGCTTGGACCCAAGTATGTGGGTCCTTTCCTGGTCACTAGACTTATTAATCCAGTAACAGTTGAATTGGAGTTGCCAAAAACTTTGAGACGAATCCACCCTGTGTTTCATGTTAGCTTGTTGAAACCATAACACTCGTCCCCTTTACGACCGGACCAAGATTCCCCTCCGGTCCCCATACTGATAGAAGGGGAACATTTCGAAGTCAAAGAAATTTTAGACTCTAGGAAGCACCACGGTAAGGTGCAATATCTGGTGGCTTGGAAACATTTTCCTCTGTCTCAAGCTGAGTGGGTGAACAAACGTGATGTCCGGGCACCGAAGAAATTACAGTTGTTTCATACCAAATATCCTGATAAACCTTAATGCCTGTATTGCAATTTTTCTTTTCTTGCTTTTCTTTTCCCTGTTTAGGACTAACGTCTTTTCTCTGGAGGGGCCGAATGTCAGCCTCCGACTTTACTGCTTTGGCTGCCATAAGAAACGGGTGGGAGAGAATTAGAGAGCATGGGGGGGGGACTGTGCTGGAAGATTTTGAAGAAACGAAACCTAATCTCCGAAGTGGCTATCGGGTCAACCGTCATCGCGTTCCTGATTGATGACGATGCCAGATGTGCTTCCACCTGACCTCTGGGAGACCTTTGGATTGGGTGATTGATGATGGACAGTGGGAGGGGATGCTTTCTATATGCAACTTTCGTGCCTATTGCTTTAGTTTCAGCTTTTCCTTGGTAGCGTTCATTTCATTTTCCAGTAAAAGTATTGCTGAGCACATTGTAAGCCGCCCTGAGTCTTCGGAGAAGGGCGGCATATAAATCAAATTAAAAAAAAAAAAAAAAAGTACATTACTCTATAAATAATGGAGTTTGGCTCATTCTTTCCTGGACTTTGAAGGAAGCACACCTGACACTCTCGGTGCTTCAGAGCCAGGCCTGAGCCCAGGCCTGTGGAGCTCTGAAGATTCTTCTGGAAGCCCTCCCGGTACTGGAGCACTTACCGGGGGGGCGAAGGCTGCAGGATGGGGCCGGAAAAGCCCAAAAATGCCGAGGATCGCCTGGAGGGGCCCACCGCTGGTCCTGAAGACTCCGGAGGAGGTGGCCATCTTGGGAAGTGGGAGGCTCGGCTGGAGGCCCCCTGAAGTCATTGAGGTGAGTCCTCCGTTGCCTCAGTGGGGGTGTTGGGAAGGCTGGAGCCCCCAGGAGTTCTTCTGGGACTCTCTGGAGGCGTGGGTCCTGGCTAGGGGGTTCCGGACTGGACGCCCACCCCATCGTTGGTCACATGGGGGTAGTGAGGGAGGCTGGCTACCCCCGACATCAAGGTTGTGTTGGTCGTGGCTTCCAGGGCCATGACCAGGGCTTGGATTGCAGCCCTGATGCCTGCTGCAGCAGGAGCGGCTGGGCAGACTTCAAGGCTTGCCTGTGGGGGGGCCCGAGCAGTTTGCATGCTGCTTTGGCTGGCTGCCATCGGTTGCTGGGTCTCGTGACCTAGCTGAGGCCCACCAAGCCTCGCTGGAGTAGGTAGCCTGGGGGCCGCCATGTTGCTTCCGGTTGGCCCCGGAAGCTGCAGGTCGCAATTTGGCGGGAATTTTCCTGCCAAAAGCTCCGGGGCCCTGGGGTGGCCGGCGCCATGTTAGGGAGCCTCCTGGGCACTGAGGAAGGACTTACCCAGTGTCCAGAGGCCCCCTGCACTGGTGTCCCATGTGGCTTGGCCTCTGGCGTCCCTCGGGTTGCTAGAAGCGTTCATAGCAGCTCTCTGCATTCTTCGCCAGTGAGCTGGTCTATGCTGGGGGTGGCCTGGTGAGGCCCTGATACTTTTCCTGGCCATCCCTTGCCATATGCTGGGAGTCCCAGCAGCCCTTCTCGGCCCGGCTTCCATACCTCAGTTGCTCGATGACCCGGCTTCCCATATCTGAAGCATGTCAGGGGTGTTCTGACTGGCGCGGGCGGCCTTGGTACCGGCCCCTGTTGGGGCTTCATGGTACTTGGTTGTGGTCTTGGGGTGAGGCCGGTAGAACAAAATGGGATTTTCTGTCCCCAGATGGCCCCTTCCCTCTTTGGCCGGTCCTCCCTAAATTCAATGTCCAATTCTGTGGTGGCCTGAAACCAAGCCATTCATGGCAGAGCAACTTCCCCCTCGCTAGGCATTAGCCAAGGGGAAGCAACTGAAGCAGGGCATGGCGAGGAAGCCTTGTGCAAAAGTGCACAGGCTGGGGAGGCGAGTTGGAGATGGAAGAGGGGCAGCCTGGGAGGGTCTCTGTCAGATGTAAATGCCTTATTCTCCAATGTGTAAATAGTATATGAACGGGGTATCAGGGGTTAATTTATTCTTCACTCCTTAATGTATTCATAATTCACCACTCCCACATCTAGCTCCTCCCATTGTATATATAAGGAGCTGTCTGCATCCTTTTCCTGGCTTCTATCTGTGAATATTCAGTGAATATAGAATGCCTGCTGTAAATAAAAGAAAATATATTCAAACCTCTAACTCTCACTAATCTTATTGAGTCTGATCCTGAAAATATTGCAACAAGCTGGTAGCAGAGGATGGTTAATTGACTCAATAAAAACTTAAAAATGTCTAAGAAAGATAGGCCCAACACCAGGGCATACAGCAAAGAAATGGAAACAGAACAAGAAATAATCAACGAATCCACAAACGCAATTTCGAGAGAATCCGAAGAATACACCACTGAAGACGAAGAAATTATAGATGAAAATGATGACCAGGAGGAAATCGAAATAGAGAATAACGAACTCAGGTCAGAAATATTAAAACTATTAAAGAGCCAGAAGAACGATGAAAGCCTCATCGCGAACCTCCAAGATATGCTGAAGAACAGCGGAGCAGCGAGAGAGAAAAACATCACTAATGAAAAGTCTAAAGATCCAAAAACAGTGAGTGATATGACTGCAGAAAAAAATATTGTGAAGAAGAAAAACGGTGATCCAGCGCAAAATTTTGAATGGCAGCCATCTTGGTTTCAACAGGCCTCCAAGGTGAGCGAAGCAGAGCCAATCAAAAAGCTCAATTCAAAATTTCTGGCGCGAAAAACGTTATCAGACAACGAAAATGAAAAAGAAGATTCAAACTCCTCAGAAGAATCAGAATCAGAAAGTGAAGGTGATTCAACAAACTACCAAATAAAATCAGCAATGAAAACGCTTTTTGCTGCATTTGGGCCAAAACTAAAAATTACTAAAAAGCTAACGAAGAAGCGAGCGAGCAAGCCAATGCCTCAAGACCTGCCCGCTCCCATCCTGACTACGAGAGCGCCGACGCCCGAACCCAGAGAGCCCTGCCGATACCGCCCCACGCCACAGACCGAAGCAAGCACCAACGCCCTCAGAAGAAAAGGAAGAACAGCCGCCGTCGTCAGGACTCCCAAAATCGAACCAGAGACCGATTCATCTGAGGAGGAGCGGAACGAGCGAGCCGCAGTGAGGAGAACCTTTCACGACGACTCCAAGGAAGAAATGGACAACGCGCATGCGCGAGACTACGCAGACGGCCCGGGAAGACATGAACTGGCGAGGAGACCGTGCAGGCTCGTTGCGAGCATCCCCATGCCGTTTTGTAACTTTCTGCATTTACGAGACCACGGACTACCTCAGGTTGTAAGTAATGGACCTAATAATGTCGGAAATTTACCCAGTGACTTCCCAAAGCTAAGGGTAGATGGCATTAATTTGCAAGAATGGTATCAACAGCTCCAGGTTGTCTTTATGAAGGAAAACTTACTGTTTTTTATCACTAGTCCCCCAAAAAGACCTTGGACTCTAAAAATAGATTGTTTACACCATAGAGCATTTTTCTTATTAATATCTAGTGTGTCTCCTGCAATGTATCACAGCATTAAGCCAAATCTGACTGTTTCAGAAATTATTCAATGCATGTTTAATTTGTTTCACAGTGACAGTGTAGCTACCACCACAAGGATGTCTAAAGATTTCTTTTCATCTAGGATTAAACCAGGGGTTTCCATAAGTGAGCACTTAATATCTTTAAACAAAATAAGAGCTGAGCTGCATTTGAGGGGGGAGGTGATTTCAGACCAAACAATGAAAAGTGTTATTATCAACTCACTTGATCCATCATGGGACAATTATATAACACATTTAGACACAATCAATCTAGGATACTTATCCATAGAAAGTCTATCCAATAAATTAATAGCAGAAGACAATTCAAGAAGGAATCGTTCTAACAATCACATAGAACACAAACCATATAGGAAAGTAGCTTTCCAAGAAAAATATAATGAAACATTTAAATGTCATAACTGTGGATCCAGGGAACACAATAGGAGAGATTACCCCAAGATTTCAAAAGAAAGACATAGGTCAGAATATAGAAACAAATACAATTATAGACAGTCTTCCATAGATAGACATAGATATAGAAGCCCACCAAATTACAAAGAGAATAGAGGGGGCAGAGATAATTCAAAGGATAGAAAATCTGGTTCACTAAATGGATTAAATAAACAAGACAACACTAACATACAGCAAAATGAGAACAATAATTGGCTTATTGATTCTGGAGCAACTAATCACACCACTAATAACAAAAATATATTGTCTTCATTTATAGAAGATAAATTTGTAATAAAGGTAGCTAACCAAGAAAAGGTTCAAGTATTAGGTAGAGGGAATGTAACCCTGCCTGGTCTAGGAAAAATAGAGGGGGTATTGTTAATACCTGAAATACCTCATAACATACTAAGTGCCATAAAACTAAGTAGAGATTCTGACATTAACATTGTTTTTTCTAAAGGAAAAGCGACTTTGGAGAAGAATAAAATAAATATAGGCACTGTGATGATTAAAGGAGGCCTACCTTATCTGATAACAAAGGAAAAATGGTTGCATAACATTGATTCAAATATGGAAGATTGTATTGAAGTAGATAATGAAAATATTAGCAACAGTGACAATGATGAATGTAAAATATCTCATGATCACATAGATACACACAATGAAAAAAAACCAAAAATAGGTAAGCCAATTCATGATGAGTGTGCTCACATCTTACATAGGAAGTTAGGACATGCCAGTTTTCCTGTAGTACAAAAAATGACTGAACACACAGAAGGTGTTAAAATAAAAAATTGTGAAAACTATTTGGAATGCTCAGTATGTAAATCTACAAAACTAAAAACTAGTCCCAGACCAAGAAAATCTACTAGATCAACCAACAAAATTTTTGATTTAGTACACATGGACTTAGTTGGTCCATTAACTCCATCAATCACTTATAGAAAACGTTACTTCTTGACAATAGTAGACGATTATAGTCGCTATGGATTTGTTTATACATTAAAACACAAAGATGAAACCTTTCAAAAATTTAAAGAATTTTACAAACGCATAGAAACACAACACAATATCAAAATAAAACAAATTATGACAGATAGGGGATGTGAATTCATGTCTAAAGAATTCTCCCAATGGTTAAAAGACAAAGGAATGTTACATTACACATCTAGCCCATTTTCTGCGTTCCAGAACGGGATTGCGGAGAGAAAGAACTCAACATTACAAACCATGATTAGATGCACATTGGAAGATGCTGGCTTAAGCAAACAATTCTGGTCAGAAGCCTTACATTATTCAAATTACACACAGAATAGAACCTGGTCCAGCATTGTAAATAAGACACCATATGAAGTGATGTATAATAGGAAACCAAAATTAGCACACATGCACATATTTGGAGTCACTGCAGACGTACACATACCTAAGCAATTAAGAAGAAAGGGAGAAAACCTATCCAGAAGACTCAGATTTATGGGTTACGAGACAGGCACTAAAGGATACAGATTCATTGATAATAATAACAAATTTATAGTCTCCAGAACAGCTGTGTTCCATGAACAGGCCAACTGGTCTAAAATACATCTTAATGAAATATTTCCAAATAACAACAAAGATACAAAATCTCATGAGGAAGAGACTATAGAAAAGCAAGATATCAACAAATATAAAAACAAAACCAAAACATGGACAAATAGCCAACACAAAATAAAAACAGATACACTAACAAAAAAGGAAGCAAGATATTTGCATGATAACGATAGTAAACCTAAAAAAACTATTAGAAACACCAGAAATCAAATACCAAATAAATACAAGGATTATATAATGCATATGGATGGTGAGCCAACAACACCTAATACATATGAGGAAGTGTTAAAACTCCCTAGTAAAGAAAAAGAAAAATGGGAATTAGCGATGAAAAAAGAGATGGAAAGTTTACAAGGACTAAATGTATTTACACCTGCAATTGCACCTAAAGATAAAACAATTATTGGTACCAGGTGGATATATAAAATTAAGAACTTAGAGGGAGGCAATACCCTATACAAAGCTAGACTAGTTGCACAAGGTTATGCACAGAAATATCCGGAGGACTATACTGACACGTATTCCCCCACAGTAAGAACAGAGAGTGTCAAAACAGCTCTAGTGGTAGCATCAGCACTCAATCTTGATGTATTCCAATATGACATACAGACTGCGTATCTACACGCAAAACTAGATAAGGAAATATATGTAAGAGCACCTCACAGTCAATACACAAACAAAAATGAGATTTGGTTGTTAAACAAGAGTTTATACGGGTTAAAACAATCTGGTAAACAATGGTATGATTGTTTAGTAAAAGTACTTAAAACCATGGACTTCAATGCTACCACTGCTGATAACTGTTTCTTTGTCAAAAAGGGTGATGATTACATAGAATTTGTATTGATTTATGTGGATGACATTTTATACATAGGAAAACATAAAGAGAGAAGAGAAACTTTTGTAACTAAGCTAAATGAACATTTCTCGTTAAAATCTCTAGGCAAAGTAAACAAATATCTTGGTGTTCAAATTAATAAGACTAAAAGAGGATTCAAACTTACTCAGAGAGATAAGATCATAGAACTTTTAAATAAATGCAATCTAAATAATGCCAAACCTTGTGATACTCCTATGCAAACTGACTTTCTAAGAAATACTGATGAATCTTCTCCCGAATTCAAAGATAACACATTTTATAGATCAATCATAGGTTCACTTCTTTATATATCTAATTGGACAAGACCAGATATCGCTTTACCACTCAATTTATTATCCAGACATGTCAGCAAGCCAACAATGTATCACTGGGAAGCTGTTAAAAGAATTTTAAGATATCTGAAAAGTACACTAGACTTTTGTTTAATGTTAGAACCTAACGATAATAAAGAACCAAAGCTTACATGTTACGCAGATGCGGACTGGGCTGGAGACACCTCATGTAGAAAAAGCACATCTGGCTATATATTCCTCTTAAATGACTGTCCAGTTTACTGGTACACTGGTAAACAAGAACTAGTGGCCACTTCAACGACAGAAGCAGAATATGTTTGTTTATCCAAAGCTGCAAATAACCTTGTATGGTTTAATGATTTAATTTCAGATGTTTGGAAAAAACCTGCTTTGCCTTTTGTTATGCATGAAGACAACAAAGCAGCCATTGAAATATCTAGATCTGACGCCATTGGACAAAGGTCCAGACACATAGATATAAAATTTAAACATGTGAGACAATTATCTCAGGATGGATTTATTAAAGCAGTGCATTGTGATACTTCAGAACAATTAGCTGACATATTGACAAAGCCTTTACCTTCTAAGCAGCACAAATATTTAACTTCTAAATTGTATGTTTTGTATTGTCCTGAATCTGAATGTAATTGGTGTTGCATAACGAATCGGCATTTAGAGGGGGATTTGTCAGATGTAAATGCCTTATTCTCCAATGTGTAAATAGTATATGAACGGGGTATCAGGGGTTAATTTATTCTTCACTCCTTAATGTATTCATAATTCACCACTCCCACATCTAGCTCCTCCCATTGTATATATAAGGAGCTGTCTGCATCCTTTTCCTGGCTTCTATCTGTGAATATTCAGTGAATATAGAATGCCTGCTGTAAATAAAAGAAAATATATTCAAACCTCTAACTCTCACTAATCTTATTGAGTCTGATCCTGAAAATATTGCAACAGTCTCTCTCTCACCAATCCCCGGTTTATTGTGGAGATGGAAGGGGCAAGAAGCAGGGTGGAGAAGGGAGCAAGCGGCCTCCTTTTCCGCAGTTGGAAGCAGCCAAAGTCTGCTTCCTCCTCCACATTCTGCCTGCATTGCAACACCTGGGGGACCTGCGCCCAAGAGACCTTGGTGGTGCCCCAGAGCACAAAATCAGTTTTCATTTCTTTACACGAAAGGGGGGGAAGAGTGTATGGGATGCAGACCTGCGTGATCCCCAAAGTGACCAGACTGCAGAGCGGTACAGCCCTCTAAGCCAAAACAGCTGATTTCCCAACTTTTTTGAGCTTAGCCTAATGCACAAATAGAATGGCTGCATATCAGCCTGGCTGCAGTTAGGAACCCAACTAGGGCTAGCTGTCTGTCCTCAATGGGCCTCTCCAGCCTTATCTTCTCAGGCCAGGCGAGGAGTGGCTGTGAGGGGCGGGGGAGGGCATGGCGCCCCTCGATGTGAGTGACTGACATTGAGTTGGCCATGCCTACCCAGTCACATGACCACTCAGCCACGACTACCCAGCTGGTCATTAGGGCAGAGAACCGGTTGTTAAATTATTTGAATCCCACCACTGGATGTACATATAATCAGTTGTCACAGCCCAACTTTCATTTCTGGCACCAGAATGGCCAGATAAACAGCAGAGTGTTTTGGGTGTAGTAGTTTGGTTGCCAAATTTTGAAAGAAGTAATCTATGATTGAGCGCATGACTTCACACACGTATTTGCATTGGACACCAGAAGCCACAACCAACTTCCACAGCACAAAGCAAACACTAATGTAACAACAAAGAACGTATGATGATGAGACCATTAATAAGGAGTTGTTGTACATGTTGAAACAGAGGAGAAATTTCTGTACACACCAGAAAACTTTTAGGAGTGAGTACTGTATAAGCTGAAACTTTAAAAGCAACAACAATGCAAGGCTAAATGTTACGATATGTTG
Organism: Pituophis catenifer annectens; assembly: GCF_029215685.1. Taxonomy (NCBI): domain Eukaryota; kingdom Metazoa; phylum Chordata; class Lepidosauria; order Squamata; family Colubridae; genus Pituophis; species Pituophis catenifer. Next base: position 91,936,846 of record NW_027256885.1, on the reverse strand, counting down.
AATGATAACAGTGCTGATGCCTAATTAACTTACAGATCTCCTTACCACAAGATGTGATAACAAACGTATGAGACAAATTCACAGGAAACCAATTCATCACTTGCTAAGTGAAGCTTCTCTTTTTCGGACATCATTGTGCCGTCAACATTTTTATGTTCAGAAAAAGTGACAGGAAAAATGAGATTGCTTTCATGCCTTATTTGATAGCAGTGTTCCAATATTTAAGGTGGTGCCACAAGGAAAAGGGAGTCAACCTATTTTCCAAAGCACCAGAAGGCTGAAGGCCTTTATTACTTGAGTCATTTGTAAGAATAATAGATGTGGGACATAAACAAACAAACTAAAGGCAGCAAAATTTCTAATATTCCTTCCTCCTATTTTTCCCCATAAGAATAACCCTGTGAGGTGGGTTGGACTGAGAGAGAGACAGTGACTGGCTCAATGTCACCCATTTGGTTTTCATGTCTAAGGCAGGACTAGAACTCAGTGTCCTGGTTTCTAGGTCAGCACCTTAACTACTACACCAAAGTGGTTGTACATTATTACATCATTATCAGAAAGAGGCTATGAAAATGGATGGGTCCTTGGAGTGATATTGAGTACCATTTATTTTCTTAGTAGACCATAGAGACTGCAAAGTGCCTTGATCACGACTAAAAATAGCCAGAAATTCTAAATTTTCCCCATTAGAAAGGTGCTCATCCACGATCTATTGCAAAATAAAGCAATAACTCTCTCAGCATCAGTTGTCCAGCTTATTTTATTTATTTATTTATTTGTTTCAATTTGTATACCGCCCTTCTCCAATAGGACTCAGGGCGGTGAACAGCCAAAATAAAAACAAAACATACAAAATTTAAAAACAGTTTAAAATAATTAAATATTTTTGGCTGCAATTTAAAACAAACCCAATTTAAAATCAGTTAAAATTTAACCCAAAATTGTGGGTTCAAGCCAGCCCGGATAGTTGAAATAAATAAGTTTTCAGGGCCTGACGACAAATCCGGAGGTCTGATATTATACATATCTCTGGGGGGAGGTTGTTCCAGAGGGCGGGCGCCGCCACAGAGAAGGCTCTCCCCCTGTGGGTCGCCAGCCGACACTGTCTGGCGGACGGCACCCTGAGGAGGCCCACTCTGTGCGAGCGTACTGGCCGGTGGGAGGCTATTGGTGGCAGAAGGCGGTGTCAGCGTTCCAAATTAGGCTCTCTTCCAGCGCTGACATAACAAGATGAACTTTTACCTAGTTTTGTATGTACAGATAGTGTTTCCTGGGAGACGAGGGTGGGGGCTACATTCCTGTGAAAAGAACGTGCCGGGAGGTAGAGATGGATCTGCATGATGGCCAATGGGACATTGGGGTTGGAGAGCGGAAGAGGAGGGGGTTGGAAGGAGGGGCCAGTTTGGCTGCAAAAATGAAATCAGGATTGTCGGCTTTTTATGTTCTTAAATAAAAATGTTTCATTAGAGAGATTGCGCTTGAAAATGAAACTCATTGAAGATAGCACCGAAACCTGACAGACAGCCAAACTCTCCTCCAAATCCAGGCTGGCTGAGTTTAAATCATCCCGTTCCCTCCCAGACATCTGGTCGGACGGACTATGGCTGAAGCCAAGCTCTCGGAGGAAAGCCTGCTTCAAGAAACGGGAGGAGCAGAAGCGGTCGTGATTCCAGCCAACTTGGAAAATACAAAGGTAAAAGATAAAGAAAAACCCCTAAGTGAATTGGGAAGGGCGAGCTGGGGATGGGAATGGCAGCGAAGCCCAGACAAGGCAGCACCTCCCCACCCCAGGATGAGAGACGAGGCAGAGGACTACCAACACCAAGGCTGGCCCTCCAGAGCTCAGCACAGAGAGGAGAGGGCAGAGAGGGAGGAACCACCCCAGTTCAGAGGGAAGTTCGATGGTGACCCAGACAACCTCGCCCAATTCCTCGATTCAGCTGAGATATACATAGAGCGGTTCGGACACCTCTACCCTTTCCCCAGAGCCCTAGTGAATGCTATCTCGGAAGGGCTGGAGGGAGAAGCAAAGAGGTGGTCAGCATCACTCTACAAATACAGGGCCCCCCAGCTACAAAATGCGGATGGGTTCTTGCAACTATTGAGAGCCCGTTATGAGGAGGAGGAGGAGGACCCCTATGTGGAAGACGAGCTCAGAAACCTAATGCAGAGGGGGAAGCCTATCAGAGAGCATATCCGTGAATTCAGGAGAGTCATTGGGACACTGCCTCCCCTACCAGAGCGATTGCTGGTGTATTTTTTTAGAACAAGCCTAGATAAAAGAATTTCCCAAGTGACTGCCTATCGTGACATCCCAAACCGACTCGCTGAATGGTTCCGGGTAGCGATAAAAGTCGACAGAGGGCTGCGGGCGAGTGACACGTCAAAACCACCAGAGGAAAAGGAGAGAGGCCGACCAGACCAGGGGCCACTCAACAGACGAGAAACCCCAACATCACAGCCCTCCTACAGACCAACTGCCCCACGGAGCCCACTGAAATGCTACAGATGTGGAGGAAGCGGCCACATAGCAGCAAGATGTGGAACACCTAGACCGGGACCAGCTCCACCGCCCAAAGCACGACCGGAACGAGGGCCCAAGCGCGTCACCCACGTACCGCGGGAAGCTCCCCAAATCCCGGAGTTTTTCGCTCATCTGACCGAAACCAGAGGAATCCCAGTGGAGGGAGATCAGTCCCCCGAACCCTATGACACGGAAGACGAAGGCGAGGATGACCCGATGGTGAGTGGACCCGTCCATCCTTTTCTTTTCCCCATACGCCTAACAGCCCCCAAAACAGGGGCCCAAGAGACTTTCCAAGCCCTAATAGACTCGGGTAGCACACGGTGCCTAATCAACCTACCCACAGTTCTAAAATTGGGAATCCGAGCTAAACAGCTCAAACAACCAATTCGCTTCGAGCAAGTTGATGGGTCCCTAGTGGGAGGAACGTACGCCACACACTTGACTGAACCCGTGAGACTAGAACTCGCAGATCACTGGGAGACGATCCACTTCATAATAGCCCCCAAGATGACAGAACCAGTCATATTGGGACTCTCATGGCTCGACAAATGGGGTCCAATCATTTGGTGGCAAGAGGGAACCCGCAGGCTGAGAATAGCAAAGGGGCCCCAACCCCTGCCGCCCCGACCAGAAGAATTCCCTCCCACGCTGAAACCCCAAAGCAGCCCTCCACTACAGAAGAAAACACCACCAACACAAGGGTCCCTCCCAGAAGGTGCAGCAAAGCAATTGGCAGCCGCACCCACCACCGTTTGTAACGCAAACCAGATCCCAAGGGAGTACCAAGACCTTGCGGGGGTATTCAGCGAGGCCGAGTGTGACATTCTGCCCCCCCACCGCGAGACCGATTGTGCCATCGAGATTATCCCAGGAGCGAAACTACCCAAACCTAAAATGTATGCCATGACGCCCCGAGAAATGCAGGAAATGCGGGACTACATAGACAAAAACTTACAAAGGGGATTTATTGAGCCAGTGAAACCAAGGGTAGCGGCGCCGGTCATGTTTAAAGAGAAAAAGGACGGCTCCATGAGACTGGTAGTCGACTTTCGAAGTTTCAACGCTGTTTGCGTACACAACTTGTACCCCCTCCCCCTCATGAAAGACATGTTAGCCCACCTAGCTAAAGGGAAGGTTTTCACCAAACTAGACCTTCGAGAAGCTTATTACCGAGTACGCATAAAGGCAGGAGATGAATGGAAAACAGCATTCAACTGCCCCCTGGGTAGTTTCCAGTTTAAAGTAATGCCTTTTGGATTGCAAGGAGCCCCGGCAGTATTCATGCAGTTAATAAACAAAGTTTTACATGAACACCTTTACAAAGGGGTCCTCGTCTACCTGGATGATATTCTCATCTACACGGAGACCATAGACGAACACATACCCCTCGTCCGCCAAGTACTGAAAAAACTGCTACGGGCAAACCTATATGTCAAACTGCCAAAATGCGATTTCCACCAATCACGGCTAGACTACCTGGGCTACCGAGTATCAAATGAGGGGATAGAGATGGACCCAGCCAAGGTCCAATCAGTTCTACAATGGCAGCCCCCTCGCACCCGCAGACAACTGCAAAGTTTTCTAGGCTTTGCGAATTTCTACAGACAATTCATCCCCTCGTTCGCGAAGATTGCCAAACCTTTGACGGACCTCCTAAAGACAGGAAGCCCAGTGATGAAACCTCGCCCGGGACAACCCCTACAGTGGGACCTGACCTGCCAACAGGCATTTGAGATGCTAAAAGGACTGTTCGCGAAAGAACCTGTCTTAAAACACCCGGATCCGGAACAGCCTTTTGTCATCCAAGCAGACGCAAGTGATGTGGCAGTAGGAGCCGTGTTACTCCAAAAGAACAACCAAGGTGATCTACAACCCTGCGCCTACACCTCCCGCAAACTCACCGATACGGAGAGGCGATGGGCGGCATGGGAGAAGGAAGCGTTTGCAGTAAGGTGGGCCTTGTTGACCTGGCGGCACCTTCTAGAGGGAGGCCAGAAACCATTTGAAGTCTGGACTGATCATAAAAACCTAGAGGCTCTAAAAACCCCACGAAAACTGTCGCCCAGGCAAGTGCGGTGGGCACAATACTTCAATCGTTTCAATTTCGAGCTTAAGCACATCCCAGGAGGGAGAAATTTCCTGGCTGATGCCCTCTCCCGGATGCCCCAATACAACAGTGAGCGGGAGCAGGTAGTGAATGCCATCATCCCCTCCACCCAAGCTGCGGCCCAAGTGATCACCAGACGGCAACGACGTGACCAGCAAGGCCAACTTGCAAGTGACTTAACTGCAAAATTAAAAAATGAAACGCTGACCGACCCCTGGTATCGGGACAATCAACATCTCTTGACAAAAAGAGATGAACTAGCATGGAGGGGGACAAAACTCTATGTCCCACAGAGTTTACGCATCCTGATTCTCAAGAGGAGCCACGACGTTAAACCAGCAGGACACTTCGGGTTCCTAAAGACTCTGCACCTAGTACGAAGGCAGTTCTGGTGGCCACACATGAGAAAGGACGTAGACAGTTATGTAAAAAGCTGCACCATTTGTGCCACGATGAAGACAAGGCCAGGCTGCCCGCCTGGATTGTTGCAACCAGTAGCTGAGCCAACAAGACCATGGGAGGAGATTGCAATGGACTTTATAGTAGACCTACCAAGGAGCAGTGGAAATACAGTGATCTGGACTGTAATAGACTTATTCTCCAAACAGGCACACTTCATACCTTGTAGTGGACTGCCTTCAGCCCGTCAGTTATCCAAACTGTTCCTGAAACACATTTACCGCCTACATGGAGTCCCCAGGAGAATCATTTCCGACAGAGGGGTCCAGTTCACAGCAAAGTTCTGGAGGGAGTTTCTACGATCCATAGGTTCATCCCAAGGGCTCAGCTCAGCATTTCACCCGAGCACCAATGGGGGGGCAGAAAGACTGAACGCTATGATAGAACAGTATTTAAGATGCTACGTCGACTACCAGCAGTCCAATTGGGCAGACCTCCTATCTTTTGCGGAGGTTGCATATAATAATGCTGTCCACAGCAGCACGGGGCTAACCCCGTTCAAAATAGTGAGTGGCATGGATTTTGTTCCCATGCCAGAATACCCGAGGGAGCCCCCTTCCTCAGTCAGTTTGACCGACTGGATGGCAATGTTGAGACAAACTTGGGAAAATGTTAAGAGGGCGCTGGCAAAGGCGGCTCAATCTTATAAGGAACAAGCAGACAAGCACCGAACTCCCCAAAGACCATTTCAGCTGGGAGAGAAAGTTTACCTCTCCACCAAGTACTTGAGACTTAGACTCCCGAGCAGGAAATTGGGCCCAAAATTTATAGGACCATTTCCTATAATAAAAATAATCAACCCCGTTACAGTGCAATTGCAGTTGCCACGGCTTTTGGGGAAAATTCACCCCGTTTTTCACAGTAGCCTTCTAAAACCTGTAGTGGGGTCTACTTTAAGGCCAACTCCACGTGAACCCCCTGGGCCCCTGGTTGTTGGGGGCCAAACGCACTACGAGGTGCAGCGGATTCTTGATTCAAGATGGCACAGGGGGCGCCTTCAGTACTTAATTAAATGGAAGGGTTACCCATTGTCAGAGGCTTCCTGGGTGAAGAGCGCAAACATCCAAGCTGATCGCCTTATAGCAAAATTCCATGCAGACCACCCGGGAAAACCGGGAGGGGGGGTGCACAGCCGGGGAGGGGCTGATGAGACTAATCTTGTTGTGTTTTCCCTATGGGATAGGTGATGTCGCAGAAGTGAAGGGAGAGGGGCCGGATGTCAGCGTTCCAAATTAGGCTCTCTTCCAGCGCTGACATAACAAGATGAACTTTTACCTAGTTTTGTATGTACAGATAGTGTTTCCTGGGAGACGAGGGTGGGGGCTACATTCCTGTGAAAAGAACGTGCCGGGAGGTAGAGATGGATCTGCATGATGGCCAATGGGACATTGGGGTTGGAGAGCGGAAGAGGAGGGGGTTGGAAGGAGGGGCCAGTTTGGCTGCAAAAATGAAATCAGGATTGTCGGCTTTTTATGTTCTTAAATAAAAATATTTCATTAGAGAGATTGCGCTTGAAAATGAAACTCATTTAAGATAGCACCGAAACCTGACAGGCGGTCTCGTAGATACCCCGGCCCTAAGCCATGGAGTGCTTTAAAGGTGGTCACCAACACCTTGAAGTGCACCCGGAAGACCACCGGGAGCCAGTGCAGCTCGCACAGGAGAGGTGTCACATGGGAGCGCCCCGTCGCTCCCATAATCCCCCGCGTGGACACATTCTGGACCAGCTGGAGCCTCCGGGTGCACCCCAGGGGGAGCCCCATGTAGAGAGCGTTGCAGTAGTCCAGGCGGGAGGTGACGAGTGTCTGAGTGACCGTGCGTAGGGAGTCCCGATCTAGAAAGGGGCGCAACTGGTGTATCAGGTGAACCTGATAAAAAGCCCCCCTGGCCACGGCCGTCAAATGGTCTTCTAAAGACAGCCGTGCATCCAGGAGGACGCCCAAGTTGCGAGCCCTTTCTGTGGGGGCGAGGGATTCGCCCCCAATAGCCAGCGATGGCACCAGCTGGCTATATCGGGACGCCGGAAGCCACAGCCACTCGGTCTTGGAAGGGTTGAGTTGGAGCCTGTTTCTCCCCATCCAGGCCCGCACGGCCTCCAGGCACTGGGACATCACTTCAAGGGCATCGTTGGGGTGGCCTGGGGTGGAGATGTACAGCTGGGTGTCGTCAGCGTACTGATGGAACTCCACCCCAAAGCCACGGATGATCTCACCCAGCGGCTTTACATAAATGTTGAACAGAAGGGGCGAGAGGACTGACCCTTGTGGCACCCCACAAGCAAGGTGCCTCGGGGTCAACCGCTGCCCCCCTGTCAACACAGATTGCGACCGGTCAGAGAGGTAGGAGGAGAACCACCGCAGAACGGTGCCCCCCACCCCCAGCCCCTCCAACCGGTGCAACATGATACCATGGTTGATGGTATCAAAAGCCGCTGAGAGATCTAACAGGACCAGGATAGAGGAGCAACCCCTATCCCGAGCCCTCCAGAGATCATCCACCAATGCGACCAATGCCGTTTCCGTGCTGTGCCCAGGCCGGAAGCCGGACTGGAGCAGGTCTAGATAGACAGCTTCATCCAGGTACCGGGGAAGCTGCTGCGCCACCACACTCTCAACAACCTTTGCAACAAAGCGAAGGTTGGAGACTGGACGATAGTTAGCCAAAACAGCCGGATCCAGAGAGGGCTTCTTGAGGAGGGGCCTCACCACCGCTTCTTTCAAAGCGGCCGGCAGGACCCCCTCACTCAGAGAAGCGTTAACAATCCTCTGGAGCCAGCCTCGTGTAACCTCCCGGGAAGCCAGTACCAACCAGGAGGGACACGGGTCCAATAAACATGTGGTCGCGTTCAGCCGTCCCAGGATCCTGTCCATGTCCTCGGGAGCCACAGGATCGAACTCCTCCCAGATAACGCTCTCAAGACCTGCCTCAGTCATCCCGTCCGGACATACCCAGTCAGAGGCCAGCCCTTCCCAAATCTGAGCGATATGTCATACAGATACTGCACAAAATCCTCAGCTCGACCCTGCAAGGGGTCATCCCGCGCTTCCAGATGGAGGAGGGAGCAGGTCACCCTAAACAGGGCGGCTGGGCGATTATCTGATGACGCGATAAGAGCGGCAAAATAGCTAGATTTCGCTGCTTTTATCGCCACTAGGTAGGTCTTAATGTGAGACCTCACCCGTGTTCGATCGGATTCGGAGCGGCTGGTCCTCCAACTACTCTCCAGGCGTCGTTTCCGGCGCTTCATCTCCCTCAGCTCCTCAGAGAACCAAGGAGCTAGGTGAGTTCGGTGCCGGGTCAGAGGCCGCAAAGGCACAACCCGGTCCAAGGCCCCTGCGGCCGCACTATCCCAGGCGGCCACCAGGTCTTCGGCTGAGTCATGAGCCAGAGTCTCAGGGAATGGCCCAAGCTCCATCTGGAACCTATCAGGATCCATCAGGCGCCTGGGGCGGAACCACCTGGTCGGTCCTGCCTCCCTGCGGCGGGGTGCAGTGGTTAGAAAGTCCAGTCAAAGGAGCGAGTGGTCAGACCATGACAAGGGTTCGATGGCTATATCCCCTATATCAAGGCCACTCAACCACTGACCAGAGACAAAAACTAAGTCCAGAGTGTGTCCCCCTGTGTGAGTGGGGTCATGAATTAACTGAGTAAGGTCCATGGCCATCATGGAAGCCATGAACTCTCGAGCCATCTCAGACGTTTCACCGATAGATGGCAGGTTGAAATCCCCCATGACAGCAAGTCTGGGGGTATCAACCGCCACCTCGGCTATGACGTTGAGCAGCTCGGGCAGGGCTGTTGCCACGTGGCAGGGAGCCAGGTACGTGGTCAACAAGCCCATCTGTACTCCACAACCCCACTTCACAAAAAGGGACTCACATCTGGCTATCTGTGGAACAGTGGTCTCCCTTGGATCCAGACCTTCCTTTATAATAACTGCCACCCCCCCCCCCGCCCCTGCCCTGAGCCCTCGGCTGATGAAATGCACGGAAGCCTGGTGGGCATATATCCACGAGGGGAACTCCCCCCTCCTGGCCCAACCAGGTCTCCGTAATGCCCGCTAGGTCTGCTTCCCCCTCCTGAATAAGATCGTGGATGAGGGGGGCTTTATTAACAATGGACCTGGCATTGCATAACATCAGCCGAAGGCTCTGGCCCTGAGAATCTGGACAGCCTGGGGAATGAGAAAAGCCTTGGGGACCAGAGTGCGTAATCGCTCTAAGATAGCAAGTGCGCATTCCCCGAACATGATGTGGTACCCGGCTTCTGCCATATCTGCCCCTCCCACTCACTATACTGATGGAACAGCCCTCTTTAAGTTGAACTCCAACCCCCTCCCCGACCTCCGGTTCTACATCCCTAGTGTCGCAGCCCTCCGCTGAGGCTGGTCTTGAACCTGGTGGATTTCCCCCCAAACCCACCCTAATCCCCCCCGAATCCCTTAAAATTTTTGTTAAAAACCCACTAAAAAACCCACTTTAAAAACCCCTCAAACTCTTCTTTGCCGCATGCCATCTCTCGGGGCTCCAAAGCCCGTCAAATTATCCAGATTTCTAACCCATCTTTTGTCATTTAAAACCCCACCAGTGGATGCCTCTTTCTGTCCTGCTGGAGAAGGTGACAGTGATGATGGCAGAAGCATCCTACCTTCTTTTTATACGCATGTCTCTGCCTCTTTATGTGTTTCTGTGTGTGTGTGTGTGGGCATGCAATAAAGTCACCACCCATCTTGCTAATGGGGTGGGTGGAATTACTTGAAAAGGAGGGTGAGTTACAGTGAAGGAAAGGAAACAGAAGCAGGTCAGAATGGCTACAGACTCCTAACCAGTATACATGTGAAAGGAAGGGATGGGTGAGTAAGCAATTCTTAGGAAATCATTTTAGCAGAAGTCACCTTTTTAGACAAGGACATAATCTGTTAGTCTCCCCTTTCCTGGTCTTGTTGGGATCCAGGTCTGGATGTAACCACTAGACTCTTTTCCCTTCAGAGAGACCTCCAAGCTCCCTTCCAGCTCTATTCTGATTGATTGATATATAGGGGCCTACTACTAACACTTGTTGTGGTCCGCCGGCAGCCTGCAGAGCTAGCAGCAGAGTTGGGCAGTGAGGAGGTTGGGGAGGAACATGGGCCAGTCCTGGAGTCTTGGGAAGGCTCGGATGAGGGCTCTGCGTTGGAGGCAGAGAGGGGGCCAGGACCATCTGGGAGTTATGTGCTGCCTCCGGAGCCTCCAGAGTCAGACATCAGCGAGGCAGAGGAACAGGGGGACCCTGTTCCCAGTGCACGCATGTGCAGAGCTGCCAGAAGGCAAGAACAGTTAAAACAAAAGGGACGACTTGGGAGTAGGGCTTGGAGATGATTGGCCCCTCCCATAAGATATAAGGGAGGAGCAAAGGCACGTGAGCCTTTGCAGGAAGCAACTTTGTTCATGCTGGTTGGTTTAAATTCTGAAGCTCCGTTTTGACTCTGTGCTCCATGTGGCCTTGCAAAGCTAATTGCCAATGAGGTCTTTGGCAGCTTGTCAAGGGAGATAAAGGTGGGTGCTTATCAGCCTTATCCCGAAGGACTGTGAAAGACTTCTCTCAGACTCTTTACCAACTCTTTGTGACTCATTACGGGCTGTGAATGAACAATAATTCACAGCCGCTGAAATAAAAGAGGGTTTTGGGGACTCATAATCCTACATGGAATGACTTACAAACTATGTTTAATATTTTTCTGACTGAGGAGAAAAAACGGATGGTGGTGGGGAAAGATAGATCAGAGATACCAGAGAATGCTAGAGATGCTCTTGGCTCCATCTGTCATCCAGACTGTGTCCACCAAGAAATCATCAGAAGCAGCGTCCTTTAACAATCTTTTATTCAAGATAAGCAGCAGCACAGCAAGAAGAACAAAACGGGCCGGAACACACAGTTTAAGTCAGCGCTGCACGCAGCTGCCGTGCAGCGCTATTTATATTTTTCCCCGCTCCCAAACCACCATCCGGCAAACTAATTCAAAATTCCCCCCTCCCACACCAGCTGTTGAGTTCTGTGCTGCCCAGCGTCGCAGCTCTGATGTCATAGGACAGCGCCAGTAGGTTTCGGCTGCATCGCCCGATTCTCCAGCTGCTGCAATGCCCGATTCTCTAGCTGCTGCACAGAGCCGATGCTGCTGTGCCGGGAGGTCAGGTGAGCACCCCGTCTGGTCCCAAACACCCCAGCGTCCCGGAGATGGCGAGCCCTGGCCAGGGCTCGACAGGCGGCTCCCCTCTACCAGGGGTCCACCTGCGGGAGGAAGAGGAGAGGTATTAATTACTGTAGATACAGTCCCTGCAGGCTGTGGCTTGTTAGGATACCTGCGGTGGAACCTCCGTACCAGGCGTGTAGCATGCACGTCAGATTTTGCTACCCAGGAGGCTTGTGCTAAGGGATATCCTTTCCACCTTACTAAATACTGGAGTCTGCCCTGACGATATCTAGAATCTAATATCTTATCTATTTCGTATTGGTTCGTATGTATAGGGCCTGGTGGGTTGGACGCATCGGTGGGTCTACCTACTACCGGTTTCAACAGACTACTGTGAAACACAGGATGTATTCTACCCAAAAGCGAGGGTAATTTGAGGACTACTGTTACAGGGTTGATTACTCGGGTAATTGGGAAAGGCCCTAGGTATTTTGGACCCAGCTTCCTACTCGGCAACCTAAGCTTTAGATATTTGGTTGACAGGTATACTTTATCTCCTACTTGAAATGGCTTTGGGTCTGCCCTTCTTTTATCTATGTAGGTCTTATATTCGTCTGCCGCTTTTTGTAATGCTATCTTAACGTTTGGCCATATGCGGCGGATTTTCTCTGCCCAACTACCTGTTGTGGCTCCGATCCCCGAGCCCATCTTATCGGAGGAAGAAGGCTCCGAACATGAAGGAGAGGAGCCGGCCAGGCCTCCCTCTCCAGGCCCCTCCTCTCTGGCTATGCCTCAGGTGTCTGCTGAGAGAGAGGAGATTGGCCAGGAGCCAGGTGTCTCCGATGACAGCGATGACGGTGATACGTCGTTCCTGGATCCATGCCAACGAAGGCGAGATAAACGTTTGCAGCAGATGAGGAGGCGTGCCAGGGATTAAGCTGAGTCACTGGACCACACCCCACAGGCTATATAAGAGAGTGTGGTGGCCATTTAGACTCTGTGACGGACAAAGCTAACTTCTGGCTAGTCACTTTGTACAACGCCTGAATCTGCTGAAGGTTTCTGTTTGAGCTGGACTGTTTTTGAAAACTGTGTGTATTTGTTGGTGTTTATCTGGTGGAGGAAAACTCCCTCTTCTTGAAATAAAGCACTTGGCAGACGGTTATCGTATTGCTGCCAAGTTCCTGATAACGAACCTTGTGTGTGCCAAGTAATTCTTTAACCCCCGGCTGGCTGTTTGTGCATGTGTGGGGACGGGGATAGAACATCTTGTCCGTCACCTGAAACGTAAACCATCGTTTAACCACGATGGACCAACAGCTGCAGCAGCAGTTACAGCAGCTGCAAGATGCCAACCAGCTCTTGGAATGGAATAGAACAGTGATATCTATAATCCCTAAACCAGATAAAGACTTAGAAAGGATTGAGTCCTATCGGCCCATCTCTTTAATTAATCAAGATTCAAAGATATTTACCGCCATTATAAGTAATAGATTAAGTAGATTTATAGATAGATATATAAGTTATAACCAAGTAGGCTTTGTGAAGGGTAGATACATGAGTGATATTGTCAGAAGAGTATTAAATATTATAGATGTTGCTGAATATAATGCTGATAAAATAGGTATAGTATCATTAGATATTTTTAAAGCTTTTGACTCTGTACAATGGGAAACTATTAAAACAATCGTTGAGGTACTAGGTTTTGGTAATAAGTTTATACATGTTATTTCAAAACTGTATCAAAAAAGTAGTGCAAGAGTGAAGGTGAACGGAAGGCTGACAGAAGAGATAAGATTGGAAGCGGGTACGAGACAAGGATGTCCCCTGTGTCCAACATTATTTTTATTAGTTATGGAAATTTTGACTAAAATGATAGAAAAAGATGAAGAATTGGAAGGGTATAAGGGATATAAGATAAATCTGTATGCGGATGATACTTTGATTATTTTGAAAGATATAGAGAAAGATTTGAAAAAGATACATAAGCATTTGGAAGAATTTGAGGAAATGACAGGTTTGAAAATAAATTGGTCAAAATCTGAACTATTAATGAATAATAATGGTAAGGAGTGGGAGAATATGCAAGAACAACTTGGGATAAGGATTAAAAATACATTGAAATATTTGGGCATAACACTTTCACTCAAAGTTAAAGAAATGAAAAAACTAAATTATGACGTGGTGATGAATGAAATTGAGAAAAAGATAGATAAATATAAAATGATAAAGTTGTCTTGGTTTGGTAGAATTGCAATGTGTAAGATGATGTTGTTGCCAAAGTTTAATTTTTTATTTGAGATGTTACCGTTAAACTTGACAGAGAAAGATATTGAAGGATATCAGAAGAAATTGGATAAATTTTGCAATGGTGGGAAAAGACCTAGATTAGTGAAGAAAATGTGGTATCAAAATCAAAAGGAAGGTGGATTGGGAATCCCCAAACTACTCAATTATTATTGGGCTTATGCTATTCAGACTGTGGTAAAATATTTAAAGGTGAAGATAGTCATTGGAGAGATTTAGAATTAAAAGACATCAAGAGATTTGGCTCAACATGGTTTTTAGATAAAGCAAAATCAAAATGTGTAATTAATAGCTATTGGTTAAAGGGACTGAGTAAAATTTGGAATAAATTTGTTAAAATTTTAATTCCAGATATAATTTTCTTAGGGAAGACAATTGAAAATTGGCCGATTAAAACTAATATGTCGTGATAGGGTAATGGAAGATGAAAATATACAAATTATAATAGATTGGTTAAAAACTTCAGAAAATGAAAGGAGGAAAAAAGAAATCATTGAAAAATTGGGTTTAGGCTGGTTTGAAAAAATACAGATAGAAAAATGGACTAAGAAAGTAAGGGACAATTGTTCGATAAGTATAAGTAAAACTGAATTTGAACATTTAGTATTCCAAATTATGAAAGATGAAATTAGGCTAAAGGAACTCGTTAGTAAGATATATAAGATTATAAATTTTGATGGAAAACCACAAAGGGTGATGAAGATGAATTGGGAAAAAGAACTTAATATTAAAATATCAGATTTAGATTGGAATGTGAATTGGAAGAGTAGAATTATGAAGACTTTATCTGTAAGGATTAAAGAGCATAATTATAAGGTTGTTTGGAAATGGTATTTGACTCCATTAAGATTGTCATTGATGGATAACAAAATTAGTAAACAATGTTGGAGATGTGATATGGAATTAGGGACTTATGAACATATGTGGTACAAATGTGATAAAGTTAAAAAGTTTTGGCAACAATTGGAGAAAATGATATTTGAAATGATGGGGAAAGCAATAATATTGAGACCAGAAACTATATTACTGTTGATAATTAAGGAAATAGAACCAACAAAATATGAGAAAGAATTGATTAGAATTATGATTATAATGGGTAGAATTATAATAGCCAGATATTGAAAATTAGATGTGAATTTTAGAATAGAAGAATGGTATTGTGAAATGTGGAAATTAGCTTTAAACGATAAAATGACATGCGATATTAAAACTAGAAATGGTGACTATAAAGAAGATATTTTCTGGAAAATTTGGAAACCATTTGTGGACTATGCGCTGGGAAAATTGGATGCTTCGGTACCTGTACCTCGAGAACGTGGATTTTGGCGATCATGAGGATATATCCGAAGAACCAAATCTTCCTTTCTTATGTATAGCACAGGGTGAAGTATTGTATATGTTGTTTGTAATGTTATTTTAAAATAAAGAAATTAAAAAAAAAACAACTAAATACTGGAGTCTGCCCCGACGATATCTAGAATCTAATATCTTATCTATTTCGTATTGGTTCGGATGTATAGGGCCTGGTGGGTTGGACGCATCGGTGGGTCTATCTACTACCGGTTTCAACAGACTACTGTGAAACACAGGATGTATTCTACCCAAAAGCGAGGGTAATTTGAGGACTACTGTTACAGGGTTGATTACTCGGGTAATTGGGAAAGGCCCTAGGTATTTTGGACACAGCTTCCTACTCGGTAACCTAAGCTTTAGATATTTGGTTGACAGGTATACTTTATCTCCTACTTGAAATGGCTTTGGGTCTGCCCTTCTTTTTTTTTTATTGAAAAAGTTTTTCAAATACAAATTTTTCCCCCTTTCCCCCCCTCCCTAACCCCCCTTCACCCTCCCCTCCCCCCATGGCTTCTCCAAGATAAAATCCAAATTGATATCACATTATATAATACTTTACCACCCTTTTACACCACCCGCTATGTGCTAACCATTTCTTTTTAACATTATTATTATATCCCCCCTATACTATACATTTCAAAGCAACATTCAGCTATAAAACTATATAATAAATCCTAATTTAGCATTTATTCAATTCATAATCTACCCATTTCCTCCATCCCCACACATATATCTCTTAATTCAAATCTTTTAAGTATATTAATATCTAAACATAACATCCCTTTTCCTAAACTAAACAATCAGTAACCTAACCTATCTCCACCCACTTTCCTACAGGTCTACCATACATAATATTTTTAATATCTTTATTCTTCTGCCCGCACCACTAAAAGATATTTCCATATATAAACAACATCCTCAAATGACTTTAAATTTGTAATCCATATATTATCTTCTGTAATGTCTTTCAACTAGATTATTAATTCCATCGCCCATGTTTGGGTAACATCAAGTTCCGCTTCCAACAGTGTATTCAGTATCTTCAATTACCATCTGCCCCCATCAATAATAAATGTTTCTGTATATAAAAAACCACCCGAGTGACTTTATATTTATATTCCATGTAGTATCTTCTGTAGTATCTTTTGTCTAGATTATTAATTCCAACCACCACGTAAGGGTAACAACCAGATCTTCTGCATGCCCCAATTCCATAGTTCTCTTGACTTATAACTCAACATATACGTAATCCATTTTTCAAAGAGTCCAAAATAGAAAGTTCCAATCCGCTCAATCAAAGGCCATCTTCCACATCCCAAAAACACCAGCACTGCAGAGATCTGTTATTCTTCTCAAAATAGTATAAGTCTGTAATTTGCCTCAGTTATATTTTCATGTATCAGCCTTCTATAAATCCCGCTTATTATATTTAATCGTCTCTTAAGTAACTGGCATTAATCTGTTGGCTAAAAAAGAAAAAAAAATTTTTTTGTTTAGTTTAAAATTTTTTAGTTTTGTAGGACCTGCTTCTTCTTTTCTTAACTTGTTGTGGTTTAGATCTCCATCCTGGTTGCCTTCCTAGGACTTGTATATCAGCTGCTTGAGTTACATGTTGGTCTGTAACTTGATAAAACATCAAATCGAGGTCCAAAGCCGCCTCTCTTATATTTATAGGTGATCCAGCTAAAGCCTCTGAAGGAGAATCCAAAAGCGGCTCATCCAAAAAGCCCTCTGTAACTTGTTGTTTTTCCATTACCTCCATCTCCATCTGCTTATCCTGAGTTTCAATTTCTTGTTCATTTTGCTTTTCTTTATCCCCCTCCTGTGTTCCTAACACTGGTGACATACGTGGAGATGTTGGGCCCATTTTAAAAACCTTGTAGTAAAATTCTTCGGCTTTTTCAACAGTATTTAGTTGATATCTTTCTCCTTGATATCTCAATATTATACCAACTGGAGCATCCCACCTAAATGGGATGTTTTGTTTCTTTAGCTCAGTCACCAAAAATCCAAAATCCTTTCTATCTTTTAACATCTTGGATGGCAGCTCTTTATATATCCAGATCTTCCTTCCATTCATTTCTGGAGTGGAGTTAAAAGACTTTTGCACTATATCATTTCTTATTCCTTTATCAGTAAAGTAAATCACCACATCTCTGGGCAACTGCCTTTGCTTTGCCACCCAAGAATTTACTCTGTAGGCCTTATCAATCTTACAGAATACTTCTTCAGGACTAACGTTTAAAATCACAGCCAGAACTTCAGGAGACATCTTTCTCAAGTCCTCTCTGTTATTTTCCTGTATTCCCCTCATTCTGATCGCAAATTCCATAGTTCTGAATTGCATCATTGTGACTTCGTTTTCAATCCTTTGTTTTATATTATCTGCATTGTAAGTCTTGTGATCAGCTTCCTTTATTTTAGACTCTACTTCTGAGCTATTTTCTTGAATATTTATCAAATCAGTTTCAATTCTTTGTATTTTATTATCCAGATTATGAATCTTATAACCAGCTTCCTTCATTTTAGACTCTATTTCTAAGTTAATATCTTTATCCATCTTTATAATTATTTCTGAAAAGCTTTTCAAAGCTGTTACAATATATCGTTTCAGGTTATCATACTTTTGTTGTACCAACTCTTTAATTTCCTGTCTAAATTTTTCAAGATTCTGGTTCACAATCTCATCATGTCTTGCCATCTCCTCCAAAACAAATTCCTTTAAGTCTTTAAAGCCATTCTTCTGCATCTGCAAGCTCAAAACTTGTTCATGTGATTTATAAATGGGGGAGCCCCCCCCCACAGCTTGGTTGTCTGGCTTTGTCAGTTTTAACACCATCCTGCCACACAAACAGACTCCTTTTTTTAAAAAAAGACTTCTCTCCAGACAATATCAATATTAAGTCTCTAAGAAGGAAGAAACATGAAATAGGAATTTTTCTCTTCACTTCTAGCCAGTGCTATTGTTTCAGATACTTTGTAACGTATTAAACTGTTCAAACGGAAGGACTTTCGCTTTCAGCTTTCTTCTCAAGCCTCAGCCAGTCGCCATTTTAAACTTTCTTTTTTTTCCCCTTTCACTCTTTCTTCACTTTTAAAATCAATCATAGGGTTGTTAGAAATACTTGCAATTTAGAATCCTAAATCCGGATTTCATCCTGCTTGTTCAGACAATCTGTTAGTTTTTGCTGATTGGGTTGGTCCGATCGTCTGGCTCTGCAAAGCGCAGAGTTCCCCCGAAGCCCGGAGCAGCGGCGAGCTGGAAAGGGAGCCACATTCTGCTTCCTCCCCAAGAGTAAAAAAAAACCTGGGGAGTTCGCAGAGGGCTCTACCTGCTCTCGCCAGCTCTCTCTCACATCTCCTCAATGAGATGGAGTTTTTCGAGCCGTCTCTCAGCTGTAGAGATGGCTCTTACGGGCGATGAGGCTGGCGGTCCCGAAAGACCGTCTGGCGACGACGGAAACCAAACCGGAAGCCCCTGCCCTTCTTTTATCTATGTAGGTCTTATATTCGTCTGCCGCTTTTTGTAATGCTATCTTAACGTTTGGCCATATGCGGCGGATTTTCTCTGCCCAACTACCTGTTGTGGCTCCGATCCCCGAGCCCATCTTATCGGAGGAAGAAGGCTCCGAACATGAAGGAGAGGAGCCGGCCAGGCCTCCCTCTCCAGGCCCCTCCTCTCTGGCTATGCCTCAGGTGTCTGCCGAGGGAGAGGAGATTGGCCAGGAGCCAGGTGTCTCCGATGACAGCGATGACGGTGATACGTCGTTCCTGGATCCACGCCAACGAAGGCGAGATAAACGTTTGCAGCAGATGAGGAGGCGTGCCAGGGATTAAGCTGAGTCACTGGACCACACCCCACAGGCTATATAAGAGAGTGTGGTGGCCATTTAGACTCTGTGACGGACAAAGCTAACTTCTGGCTAGTCACTTTGTACAACGCCTGAATCTGCTGAAGGTTTCTGTTTGAGCTGGACTGTTTTTGAAAACTGTGTGTATTTGTTGGTGTTTATCTGGTGGAGGAAAACTCCCTCTTCTTGAAATAAAGCACTTGGCAGACGGTTATTGTATTGCTGCCAAGTTCCTGATAACGAACCTTGTGTGTGCCAAGTAATTCTTTAACCCCCGGCTGGCTGTTTGTGTGTGTGTGGGGACGGAGATAGAACACTACCAGGGTTGTCCACGCTGGTTGATGGAGGCTCTACCTCTGGTATGATTGGGAAGTCTCGACCATATACAACCTGAAAGGGGGAAAGGCCTGTGCTACGATGAATGACGTTATTATAAGCTACTTCTGCGAATGGGATCAGCCTGGACCAATCAGATTGCTGGTAAGAAACGTAGCAACGAAGGTATCGCTCAACTGCAGCATTAGCTCGCTCTGCTGCTCCATTGGTACTGGGGTGAAACACAGAGCTTAACCCTTGGGTGGAGCCTATACGTTGTACGAAGCACTTCCAAAATTTAGCGGTGAATTGGACTCCGCGATCTGAAATAATCCGCTTAGGAACTTCGTGAAGGCGATAGATGTGTTGGAGAAACATGTCGGTTAGACGTCGTGCAGATGGTAATCCCGTACAGGGCACGAAATGAGCTTGCTTCGAGAACAAATCCACCACCGTCCAGATCACATTGTATCCATCGCTAGGGGGAAGATCGACTATAAAGTCCATAGCAATCTCTTCCCACGGCTTACTGGGATCAGCTACCGTCTGTAACAGTCCAATCGGTTTTTCTGACCATGGTTTAGCCGCCGCACAATTTGAACATCCTCTTACATATTTCTCGATCTGGCCGCGCATCTGCGGCCACCAAAATTGTCGCCTGACAAGATGAAGTGTTTTTAAATAGCCGAAATGTCCTGCCGGTTTTGAATCATGACAACGGTGTAGAACATACGTTCTCAGCAACTCTGGAACGTACACTTGATCGCCTTTCCACGCTAACCCCTCCCGAATGGTAAGTAAGGCTCAGTTCTGTGTCAACCATTGATCATTGTTCAGTGTGGCCTTGAGTTCAGTTACAAAGGACCCCTCTGAACGAAGCACGGTTGACATATCATGTGACCCCTGACTGGGCGGTATAAGAGCTTCCACGACCTCCTCCCGTCTGCTATGGTATTGTGGCATATGAGACAAGGCATCTGCAAGGAAATTTTTCCCAGCCGGTACGTACTTCAAGCGGAAGGAGAACCTATGGAAGTATTGCAACCATCGCACTTGTGTTTTTTTTTTTTTTAATTCGTGCATAATTTGTCTGGACCCTATACGCCTCGTCAATTTCCTTTATAATATCCAATTTATCTTGTTGCAACACCTCAGCAATTAATTCTGCCATCACCTGGCACAGATCTTCTTCCTTATCTTCCGTAATGTTTTGGAAACGGAGATAGAAGGAGGCTCAATCCATTTCCAATTGGGTAATTGAGTCTGCCAATTCCCTGTTCTGTTCCATCAGTTTTTGGTCAACCGTATCTAAATTTTTTTCCTGTTGTTCCATTTTAACTTCCATCTTTTTAATCTTCTGTGTATTAGTTTGTATCGATTCCTGTATACCGGAAGGCATGTGGATCACGTGGCAAGGGAATAAAGTTAAGATAGATAGCTTAGTAGCAGCTCAAGAGTTCCTGGATCAATTACGAGCGTCTGAAGAGGATCAAAGTAGTAAAGAGGAGTTAGAGGCGGAAACATCGAAAGAAGAAGCAACCCAGCAGAAAAGAGAGAAAGAAGGGACATCGAAGGAAAAGGAGGAGGAAGATAAGGATAGTAAGAAGACAAAGAAAGACCAAAGTCCACAAAGAGTCACACGCGCCAAGAAGTATTAGGATAGTATACAAAAATTAAGAGATGGATGATTGGAAATTGATATCGGTTAACGTAAATGGCCTAAACGATAACAAAAAGAGGAATTTTTTTTTTACAAAATTAGCTAAACAAAATATGGATATAGTGTGCCTTCAAGAGGTTCATATTAAAAAGGAAAATCAAAAATATTTGGAATATAAGAAATTGGGGAATCTTTATGCATCCCTAGCTGATAAAAAGAAAAGGGGAGTAGCATTGTGCATCAAGAAGGAAATAAAAGCCGAACTAAAATATGCAGACCCGAAGGGAAGGGTATTAATGGTGGAAGTTAAAAGAGGCAACTATCCAATCTTATTAACAGCAATTTATGCCCCGAATGAAAACCTAGGAGACTTTTATAAAAAATTAGGAGAGAGATTAAGCATGATGGATAAGAGCAAGATTTGCATAATTGGCGATTTTAATGGGGTAATAGATTCGAATAGAGATTATAAGGGGACCAAAGGTAAAAAGAAAAAGAGGAAAAATTTACCAAAACCATTCTTTGATATGGTAGAAGAACTCAATCTAGTGGATATTTGGCGGGTTCTGCACCCATATCAGAGGCAGTATACATATTATTCTAATCCTAAGAAATCTTGGTCTAGGATTGATATGATGTGGATAAGCAGAGATATAGGGTTAGATATTAAGTCAACAGAAATCATGCCCAACATTTGGGCAGACCATAATCAATTAGAGGTTAAATGGGAATGTACGCACAAGAGAAGAAATACAAGATGGAGATTAAATAATCAATTTCTAAAGGACAAGCAAAATGTTGAGAAAGTAAAAAAAGAATTAAATCTATTTTTTGAAGTAAATGAAAAGGAAGCAACATCTTGAGGTATCATATGGGATACAATGAAAGCGTACATAAGAGGACTAGCAATATCGTATAGTGCACATAGGAATAAGGAAAGAAGAGAGAGGCAGAAGGCACTGATAGAAGAATTAGGGAAAGCTGAGAGGGAACTACAACATAAACCAGATAATAAGGTTGTTAAAGAAAATTGGATGGTTATACGGCACAAATTAAACGTTATAGATCAAGAGGAATTGGCGTACAAAATGAAACGAACCAAACAATATTATTTTGAAAATGCAAACAAACCGGGCAGGTGGCTGTCCTATAGGTTAAAAAAAGAAAAAGAGAAAGGCATAATTCATCAATTGGAAGACCCGGAAGGCCACCTCAACAATAAACAGGAAGATAAATTGGAGATTGCCCGAGAGTATTATGCGGCTCTGTATGCGGAAGAACAAATTCCTAATGAAAATGTGGTCCAATACTTGTCAAAAGAAAGTCTTCCAAAAATCGGGGAAGAGGATAAAGAAATACTTAATAAAGAAATAACGATGACAGAATTAAGGATGGTAATATCAAAACTTAAAAAGAACAAATCCCCAGGCCCAGATGGACTTCCAGGGGAATTTTATAAAAATTCGGATTTGGAGGAAATTTTGTTACCAAAGTTGTTAGAAATTTATAATGAGGCCCTAACAGAATCCAAAATTCCAGAATCATGGAGAGAGGCGTATATTACTCTCCTCCAAAAAGAAGAAGACCCAAAATTAATTAAAAATTACAGACCGATCTCCCTCCTGAATACGGACTACAAAATCTATATGGGTATTTTAGCAGGAAGGCTAAAAATAATTTTGAATAAATTAATACACAGTGACCAAAATGGATTCCTCCCTGGGAGGCAAATCAGGAATAATACAAGGATGATAATAGACATATTGGAATACTATGAGGAACACCCGAACAAAGAAATGACATTGGTCTTTGTCGACGCCCAAAAGGCATTCGACAATCTTAATTGGCAATTTATGAAACAACAAATTATCCAAATGGAATTCGGATCAAATTTTGTCAATACGATATCCACAATCTATCAAAAACAAAAGGCTAATATATTACTGAATGGAGAATTAACTAAGGCTTTTCAAATTAGAAAAGGGGTCCGACAAGGGTGCCCTCTATCCCCACTTCTATTTATCTTAGCACTAGAAGTATTCTTGAGAAAGATTAGGAACAATAATGAAATAAAGGGTCTGACAATCAGAAAAGAGATATATAAGACACAGGCATTTGCAGATGATGTGGTATTAATCATGGAAGAACCACTAGAATCAGGCACTAAAATTCTGGAAGAATTGGGCAATTACGGGGAGGTAGCAGGCTTTAAATTAAATAAATCCAAAACTAAATTATTAACAAAAAATATGACGGAGGTAAGGAAAAAAGTACTGGAAGAATCAATGGAGATCCAAACCGCCAAGAAGGTAAAATACCTGGGGGTCTGGATGTCATCAAGGTGCTCGGCCCTCAGAGAGGATAATTATTTACCATTGATTAGAAATATTAAACAGGATCTGGAAAAGTGGGGAAGACTACAGATATCATTATTAGGCAGAATCGCGGCAATAAAAATGAGCATATTACCCAAGTTATTGTATCTATTCCGAACGGTCCCTGTTAAATTAGATAAAAAAATTTTTTTGGAGCTCAATAGCATCATCAGGAAATTTATTTGGGAGGGAAAGAAACCAAGAATAGCAATTAGGAATTTACAGGACAAGAAGGAAAGAGGGGGTTTCGGATTACCTAAATGGGAGTTATATCAAAAAGCTGCAAACCTAGTATGGCTGAAAGAATGGGCAACCCTGAGAAATAAAAGACTGTTAACTTTAGAAGGGCATGATCTCCAGAAGGGTTGGCATGCATATCTCTGGGATACTGGGAAGAAGATAAAAACTTATTTCTATAGACATAAAATAAGGGAGATATTGATACAAATATGGGGAGAGATGAGACAGAAGCACTATAGGAAAATTCTGAGATGGTTTTCCACCATGGAGGCTATAATATATCCAAATATATTAGAAATGGGTAAAACGGTCAGATACAATGAATTATTAGATGGGGGAGGGAACCTTAAAACAAGGGAAGAATTGATGGAACAAGGTATTTCTATAGATTGGTGGCCATATAACCAAATTAAATCTAGATATAAAAAAGATAAGGAGGAATTTGGCATTGAAATGAGCATAAATGGATTTGACAAGATATGGATGGGTACGGACGACAAAATTCTAGCTAAATTATATAATTACTTATTGGAGTACGATATGGCAGAGGAAGTAGTTAAAGAACCGATGTTAGCATGGGCCAAAAATATAGGACAGAATATAAATCTGAACGAATGGGATTCAATATGGAATAATAATCTTAAAATGACAAAGGCGACGGCTTACAAGGAAAACCAATACAAGCTGTTTTATAGATGGCATATGGCCCCAGCTAGGATAGCGAAGATCTACCCCAATTCGAGCCCTAAATGTTGGAAATGTGACCATCAGCAGGGTACTTTTTATCATTGCTGGTGGACATGTAATCAGGCACAAAAATTCTGGAGGATGATATGGATGTGGATTAGAGAAATAATAAAAGAAAATTTTGATTTCGACCCAAAAGCTTTTCTCCTGGGAATTTTGAAAACTGAATATGCAAAAAAGAAAAAGTATTTAATTATACATATTCTGACAGCCGCTAGAATTTCCTTTGCCCAGTATTGGAAAGAAAAACAAATACCACCTCAAGAACATGTTATTGGAAAAATATTGGAGTGCGCCGAAATGAACAAATTGACTTCAGAAATTAATGACAGAGAAGATTCGGAATTTTATAGCGTGTGGGACATGTGGTACGAATGGATGGGGAAAAGAAATAAAGAAGGTAATAGAGATTAAATATTAACTAATTAACAAAATCTATATGAATAGTATTATTTTTAGTCTTAGAGAGTTGAGCACTATTATCTTTAAGTGTTTTGAAATTAAATCTAGCTTCAAGAAACAATATCAAATAAAAGACAAGTAATAATGCATGTAGATGTATATATGTATATAATTGCACCAATGAACCGAAAATGTACCGATTGTATCACTATATGTTATAATAAAAATCAAATTAAAAAAAAAATGAAAAAGTTTTTCAAATACAAATTCCCCCCCCTTTTTCCCCCCCCCACTCCCTAACCCCCCTCCCCCTCCCCTCCCCCCATGGCTTCTGCAAGATGAAATCCAAATTAATATCACATTATATAATACTTTACCACCCTTTTACACCACCCCCTATGTGCTAAACATTTCTTTCTAACATTATTATTATGTCCCACGCATACTATACGTTTCAAACAACATTCGGCTATGAAACTATATAATTAATCCTAATTTGGCATTTATTCTACTCATAATCCACCCCCTTACGTATATCTCTTAACTCAAATCTTTTAAGTATATTAATATCTAAACATAACATCCCTTTTTCTAAACTAAGCAATCAATAACGTTACCTATCACCTTGTACCATATCAATTTTATTTCACCCACTCTCCTACAGGTCTACCATACATAATATATTTAATATCTTTATTCTTCTGCCCATATTACTAAAAAATATTTCCATATATAAATAAAACCCTCAAATGACTTTAAATTTGTATTCCATATAGTATCTTCTGTAATGTCTTTCAACTAGATTGTTAATTCCATCGACCATGTTAAGGTAACATTAAGTCCTGCTTCCAACAGTATATTCAGTATCTTCAATTACCATCTGCCCCCATCATTAATAAGTATTTCTGTATATGAAAAAAGAAAACCCGAGTGACTTAATATTTATATTCCATATGGTATCTTCTGTAATGTCTTTTGTCTAGATTATTAATTCCGACAACCACGTTAGGGTAACAGCCAGATCATCTGCATGCCCCGATTCCATAGTTCTCTTCCTTGCAGCTCAACATATACGTAATCCATTTTTCAAAGAGTCCAAAATAGAAAGTTCCAATCCGGTCAATCACAGGCCATCTTCCACATCCCAAAAACACCAGCACTGCAGAGATCTGTTATTCTTCTCAAAATAGTATAAGTCTGTAATTTGCCTCAGCTATATTTTCATGTATCAGCCTTCTATAAATCCCGCTTATTATATTTAATCGTCTCTTAAATAACTGGCATTAATCTGTTGGCTAAAAAAGAATTGTAGTTTAAAATTTTTTAGTTTTGTAGAACCTGCTTCTTCTTTTCTTAACTTGTTGTGGTTTAGATCTCCATCCTGGTTGCCTTTCTAGGACTTGTATATCAGCTGATTGAATTACATGCTGGTCTTTAACTTGATAAGACATCAAATCGAGATCCAAAGCCGCCTCTCTTATATTTATAGGTGATCCAGCTATAGCCTCTGAAGGAGAATCCAAAAGCGGCTCATCCAAAAAGCTCTCTATAACTTGTTGTTTTTCCATTACCTCCATCTCCATCTGCTTATCCTGAGTTTCAATCTCTTGTTCATTTTGCTTTTCTTTATCCCCCTCCTGTATTCCTGACACTGATGACATACGTGGAGATGTTGGGCCCATTTTAAAAACCTTGTAGTAAAATTCTTCCGCTTTTTCAACAGTGTTTAATTGATATCTTTCTCCTTGATATCTCAATATTATACCAACTGGAGCATCCCACCTAAATGGGATGTTTTGTTTCTTTAGCTCAGTCACCAAAAATCCAAAATCCTTTCTATCTTTTAACATCTTGGATGGCAGCTCTTTATATATCCAGATCTTCTTTCCATTCATTTCTAAAGTGGAGTTAAAAGACTTTTGCACTATATCATTTCTTATTCCTTTATCAGTAAAATAAATCACCACATCTCTAGGCAATTGTCTTTGCTTTGCCACCCAGGAATTTACTCTGTAGGCCTTATCAATCTTACAAAATACTTCTTCAGAGCTGACCTTTAAGATCACAGCCAGAGCTTCAGCAGACATCTTTCTCAGGTCCTCCCTGTTATTTTCCTGTATTCCTCTCATTCTGGTCGCAAATTCCATGGATCTAAATTGCATCATTGTAACTTCATTTTCAATCCTTTGCTTTATATTATCTGCATTGTAAGTCTTGTGAACAGCTTCCTTCATTTTAGACTCTACTTCTGAGCTATTTTCTTGAATCATTGTCAAATCATTTTCAATTCTTTGTATTTTATTATCCAGATTATGAATCTTATAATCAGCTTCCTTCATTTTAGAGTCTATTTCTAAATTGATATCTTTATCCATCTTTAGAATTACTTCTGAGAAGCTTTTCAAAGCTGTTATAATATATTGCTTCAGGTTATCATACTTTTGTTGAACAAACTCTTTAATTTCCTGTCTAAATTTTTCAAGATTCTGGTTCATAATCTCATCATGTCTTGCCAACTCCTCCACAACAAATTCCTTTAAAACTTTAAAACCATTCTTCTGCATCTGCGAGCTCAAAAATTGCTCTTGTGATTTATAAATGGGGGATCCCCCCCCCCACAGCTTGGTTGTCTGGCTTTATCAGTTTTAACGCCATCCTGCCACACAAACAGACTCTTTTTAAAGAAAAAGTCTTCTCTCCACACAATATCAATATCAATATCAAGTCTCTAAGAAAGGAAGAAGCATGAAACAGAAATTTTTCTCTTCCCTTGTAGCCAGCGCTATTGCTTCAGGTACTTTGTAGCAAGTTAAACCATTCAAACGGAAAGACTTTCGCTTTCAGCTTTCTTCTCAAGCCTCAGCCAGCTGCCATTTTAAACTTTTTTTCCCCCCTTTTCACTCTTTCTTCATTCTTAGAATCAATCATAGGGTTGTTACAAATACTTGCGATTTAGAGTCCCAAATCCGGATTTCATCCTGCTTATTCGAACAATCTGTTAGTTTTCGCTGATTAGGTTGGTCACATCGTCTAGCTCTGCAAAGCACAGAGTTCTCCCGCAGCCCGGAGCAGTGGCGAGCTGGATCGGGACTTCGCAGAGGGCTCTACCTGCTCTCGCCGCCTCACCTCACATTTCCTTAAGGAAATGGAGTTTTTTGAGCCGCCTCCCAGCTGTAAAGGCGGCTCTTTATGGGCGGCGGGGGTGGCGGTCCCAAAAGACTGTCTAGCGACGACGGAAGCCAAACCGGAAGCCTATCGCACTTGTTTAGGGGACAACCGTCTCGATGTTTGTAGGGCCTCCAGGTTCTTATGATCCGTCCAGACCTCAAATGGATGCGCTGCCCCCTCAAGAAGGTGACGCCATGTCATCAACGCCCATTTCACAGCGAAGGCCTCTTTCTCCCATATAGCCCATCCTCGTTCGGTGGGACTTAATTTGCGGGAGGTGTATGCACACGGTCGCAGACGACCCTGCCCGTCCTTCTGTAAAAGAACAGCCGCTACAGCTACGTCACTGGCGTCTACCTGAACGATGAACGCTAGTGTTGGATCAGGATGTTTAAGGACTGGTTCTTTAGTGAACAGGTATTTCAATTGTTCGAACGCTGTTTGACATGCTGTGGTCCAATGTAATGACTGGCCGGGCTTTGGTTTGGAGGTGTGCGGCTTGGTACGCAATAATTCTGTTAGAGGCAACACTATCGTAGCAAATGCAGGGATAAATTGTCGATAAAAATTGGCAAAACCTGGGGCAGAGTGTGGCCGTGCGGGTGGTAATGGGAGCGACATGGCGTTCCCATGTAACACCCCTCCTGCGCAAGCTGCACTGGCTCCCGGTGGTCTTCCGGGTGCGCTTCAAGGTTTTGGTTACCACCTTTAAAGTGCTCCATGGCTCAAGACCTGGGTACTTGCGGGACCGCCTACTACCACCAATAGCCTCCCACCGGCCGGTACGCTCCCATAGAGAGGGGCTCCTCCGGGTGCCGTTGGCCAAACAATGCCGACTGGCGGCCCCCAGGGGGAGAGCCTTCTCTGTGGGGGCACCAACTATCTCGAACGAGCTCCCCCCAGAGATACAGAGGATCCCGGATCTGCGCACCTTCCGCCGCGCCTTAAAGACCTTTTTATTTCACCAGGCAGGCCTGGCCTAATTTTCTCCCTCTTTTATAAAAGATTTTTAATTTTTTAATTTTTTAGTATTTTATATATTCAAATTTTAAAATAGGTTTTAAATTGATTGGGGTTTTAATTTGTTTGGGCCAAAACTATTTAATTTGATTTTAATTCCACTTTTAAATTTTGTATGTATGTATTTTATTGTTTGGCTGTGCACCGCCCTGAGTCCTTCGGGAGTAGGGCGGTATAGAAATCAAATAAAATAAAATAAATAAAATAAATAAATAAAACTGAGGAAACTCTGGAGCTGTCTTCTAGTCCCTGGGGCTTGCCAGTCCACGATTGCCTGGACCTTTCGTGGGTCCATTTCCACACTGTCCGCCGATATTCGGTAACCCAGGTAGTCTATTCTTGTTTTGTGGAACTCACATTTCGACAATTTCACAAACAGTTTGGCCGCCAACAACTTTCGTAACACCTGATGCACCAATTTGACGTGTTCTTCCATGGTTTGGGTATATATTAAGATATCGTCCAGGTATACCAGAACACCCCTGTACAAATGTTCATGCAGCACCTCATTGATGAGCTGCATAAAAACTGCAGGAGCGCCCTGGAGACCGAACGGCATGACTTGAAACTGGTAACTGCCGAGGGGACAGTTAAAAGTGGTTTTCCACTCGTCCCCTGGCTTGATACGAACCCGATAATATGCCTCTCGCAGATCCAATTTCGTGAAAATACGCCCAGTTGCCAACGTGGCTAAGAGGTCCTTCATCAAGGGGAGTGGGTACAAATGCTCCACACAAACTGCATTTAATCCTCGGAAATCGACACATAAGCATAACCCCCCATCCTTCTTCTCCCTGAAAAGGACAGGGGCTGCCATACGTGATCTACTGGGTTTAATGAACCCCCTAGCCAAGTTCTTATTGATGTATCGCCGTAGCTCTGCTATTTCCTTCTGGGTCATAGAGTACATCCTTGGTTTTGGTATTGTGGCCCCAGGCAGCAATTCTATAGCACAGTCCGTAGGCCGATGGGGAGGCAAGACCTCACACTCCTCTTCGCTAAATACGAGTGCAAGATCCTCATAAACACTAGGGAAGTCTCTTTCCGTAGGGGGTACCGTCGTAGCACAGCCCAGCCCTTTATGCCCCTCCGTAGAGGACGCACGGGGGTCCCTAGCCACGTCAAGCTGCGCTGGATCGACAGCCAGCCGCACCAGATGGTGGGTTGCTACTTATCTAGCCAAGCTAATCCCAATATTATTGGTTCTAGCATCTTTTCAATGACTATAAAGCGGATCACCTCCCGGTGGTCTCCTATCTCCAGGTGTACCTTCTCTGTCACATGGGTAGCCGGTGCCCCCCCGCCAACAACGATCCATCCATCTGTTCAAATGTTATGGGAGCTTTTAGCCATCTCACCCGCAACCCCAAGTCATCCACCACTGCTTGACGGATAAGTCACCGGGTACACCCCGAATCCACTAGGGCCCCATAACGAGTCCTGGAAATGGCTCGAGGGGTCCTTATCGTCACCGGTATCACAAAAGGGCAAATGGGATCGCTCACCATTGGGTCTTCCAGGTCCTCATCGTCACTGTCCCCGTCCACCACAGGAAACTTCTCCACCGCTGGGATTGTTGCAGGACTCCTGGTCTGAGACTCCGTAGCTGTCTTGGGGCCCTGGGCCGCCCGGGATTTCTCGGGTGGCTGTCGTGTTCGCCTTCTTGACGCCGTTCCGGTGATCGACCTCTGGGGTTATGGCCGAGGTGTTGGCGACGGGCACTCCGCTGCTCGGTGGCCCACCAGGTTACACCGGAAACATCGGAATCCGGGTCGCTGGGACCTCTCCGGTGGTTCCGAGAATACAGCCGGTCTAGGTGCTTTTATGCCTTGGGGTTTTTCTGTCACTCTGTCCATCTGGCCTTTCCTCTGGCTTGCACTACTCTCAGGTCGAGCTCGGAACTCCCGGAGGCCAAGATCCAGTTCTATAGCAGCCTTAAACCATACTGCCAAACGTGGTGCCAGACCCCGGTACACACAGGCTTGTCGTAGTTCTCAGTCCAAGCCCATGCGGAATTGTTGGACCAACATCCGTTCTGGCCAGCCCGCCAAGCGACTTGCGATTTTCCTGAAGTCTCTTACATAGTCTTTAGCGGGAGCACCCCTCTGTTTAAGGGCAACCAGGTCGCCCTCTGCTACTTGCACGCTGGACTCATTCTCTCTCTTTTTTTTTTTTTATTATTAAAAAGTTTTATAAGAAATACAAACAATTTTCTCCCCCCCACCCTTTCCCTTCCCCACATAAATTATACATTTTCTTATACATAAGAAATCCTCCATATACATGTTTCCCTTAAAGAAAGCATTAAAATAAAACATTTTAATTATATTCGGAGTTGCTCTTCTCCTTCTTCCCTCATTCCACAACAAACCTTCTTCTCCTCCTCCTTTCTTTCCCATCCCTCCCTCCTCTTCCCTCCTACCTCTTCTCCCACCTCATCCTACTTCCTTTCCCTTTCCCCCACTTCTCTCTTCTTTTCCCCCTTCTCGCCTTCACTCCTACTCCTGTCCCCTTCCCTTCCCTTTCTCCTCTTTCTTCCATTCCTCTCCCTCCCTCTCCTCTTCCTACCCCCTCCTCCTCTCTCCTTTCTAACTTCTTTGCTGTGAAATATTTTCCTCCTTTAGTATCTGAGCAACTCCTATATTCTAGAATACACTTTCTTCTGCTAAAACATTTCTCTATTCATCACTTTCCCCCCCTCCCTTATCCCCCCCTCCCCACCCCACCCCTGACTTCCCAGAGCAAAAACAGGGTATAGCATCTAACAAACATATGCTAAAATAAACTAACAAATTATAAAGTTCAACGCTCCCACATGTTCTTTAACTCCCTTTGCTCCAATTCAGCAACCTCCCTTTTATAAATTCTCAGTACCAATTAAATTAAATTCATTCTTCCTACTTATATAGAAAAAAAGAAAAAAAAACCTTTTTCTTAATGCATAATCCAATACTTTAGCAGTCTTACAAGCAATAAAAATCATGAATAAATTCCATTTCTATACCAGAAAAAAAATTTTCATCTTAGAATCTTGCACATTTTATCTCATATATCTTTTAAAATAATATAGTCTAATGTTAAGCATTTTAAAAATCTCTTAATACCTTTAAAACACTTATTTACCAAATATAAATTTCAGAATCTATAGGAGGGTATCTTTCAATTTTTCAATTAACCATCTTAATACCTCTAACTTTTTTAAAAGAACAACCCTTAACTATCCAAAACTAATTATCAGTTTACAATAAAATTCTGAGTTTAACATTAATCCTCTTCACTTCAAAGGGTTAAACATCCTAAAAGCTTATACAATCTATCTCATATATCTTGTAGAATAATATAACCTTATGTTAAACATTTTAAAAATCTTTTAATACCATTAAAACACATATTTGCCCGTTGCCAATTTCAAAATCCACAGGAGAATATCTTTCTTAATCTTCTGTTCTTCACTTCTTTTTGTATTTTTTCCAATCCTTTTTTTTTATAAATTCTTTCAACAATCCCCCCAGTTTTATTTTGGAAACTTTTAAAATAGTGATTTGAGGTTGATGTTTCTGAAATACTCGCTCTCTTCTTGAAGTCAGCTTTTCTAACTTAAAATCCTCATCTCGTCTCTTCTGGTTTGTATAATCATTCAATCCATTTCTTTGTCCATATAGCCAAAATTTGTTGCCATAAAGATTGTCAGCTTGCAATAAAGAAACCATTTGTTGCTTTTCTGTCATTGGAATGGAAACGTCCACCAAAACCTTTGTTTCAGCTGTACCAGCCAATCTCTTAATCCTGTCCACTTCCTGATCTTCCAAAAACAAATTCTTCTGAATAATTTCCTGCTTATAATTTCCCAAGCTATTTTTTGAAAAAGCCCTTTCGATTGTATTCAGCAGGGCTGAGGTAAAAAAGTCTAGAAGT
Organism: Pituophis catenifer annectens; assembly: GCF_029215685.1. Taxonomy (NCBI): domain Eukaryota; kingdom Metazoa; phylum Chordata; class Lepidosauria; order Squamata; family Colubridae; genus Pituophis; species Pituophis catenifer. Next base: position 91,904,231 of record NW_027256885.1, on the reverse strand, counting down.
TCTTGAAAAACCTGGACAGTCACGGCTTGGGAATTTGCTGATTCACCAGCCCTGTTGTCAGCCATATTTCAGCTACTTTGTATTTATCCAGCTATCAGGAGAACAATTCAACTTTTTTCCACACAGTATAAAGACCAGATTTTAGTTAAAGTCAGTACCAAATTCTTTTCCTCAATACCAAATTCTTTTCCTGGCTGCTTCCATTTAAAACTTTCTCTTAGGGTGTAATCCAATAGCTGTAAAGTGTTAACAAGCCATTAACAAGCACTTCCCCTGGTAGTTTCTTCCTCCCGCCCTCAGGCGCCATTTTCTGCATATTAAAGCGGAGTTAAAGTGTTACTTGCAAATTTCCTTTTGTTTTCTCCTGATTTGCTCCGTCTGCGATCGAAGTAAAGATGTTAAAAATCCCCCCTGTTGATTTTTCTGCAGATTCTGGTCGCAGCTTCTAGCTCCGCTTCAGCGGAGTCGTTTCTGGTCCGGAGTGGCTTGACAGGCTTCAATAGGGAGCCCACACCCTTTGCGCCCCAGGATTTCTCCTAGCGCACTTGGGGGGCTCTACCCCCGCCTGTCGACTCTTCTCTCTCCCCTTTGCCCGGGGAGAGGGTTCCAAGCCTCCAGACAGCAGTTTTTCGGCTGTTCTGGGGCTTTTACGGAACCAGAAAATGGGCGCTCAAAAAGGAGTGTCTTCAAAGCTGCGGAGCCAGGCAGGAAGTCCACGCTGGACTCATTCTCAAAGGTAGACCGGAGGGCCTCCAGGAATCTCCCAACATCGACCAGCTCCCTAGCGTGGTTACTGTGCAGGCTAGCCACCCAATCAGCAGCGTCCCCAGTCAAGACCGCCGTTATGGCCACGACCATGGCCCATTGGGAAGGGTACCAGCGTCCATACTGGTCCAGATGACTTATTACCTGGCTGAGAAATAAAGCCACCCGATCTGGACTCCCATCGAAAGTGGCCTGCAAAGCAGGAGGGCCCCAAGTGGGTGGTACCCACATGCCTGGAGCTGGGGCCCACATCTGCGGCGGATCAGGTGGTCTTCTCGCCTCCACACCCCTTCGGTCAACGTGAGCCTGGCCTGCTGTTGGTCTTTGGAGGCCTCTCGCAGGGGCCCTCTCTTGTGCCCGGGGTTGCCGCTCCGGTTGGTGCTCCTGGCATCGCATAAATCCCTTGTCCAGAGAGGACTCCTGGTCCCATGCAGCCGTGTGGTCCTCTAATTGGGTTGGGGCCTGCTCTTTCCACAGCTTCGGGCTGGCAAGGTGGAAACGACCCCCTGAACTAAACGTCCTGCCAGGATGGCACTTGCCCAGGTTCCAAACCAGTGGCCCACGGTTGCCATGAGGGGGCATCACGGAAGCTCGCCTCCCCAAAGCGGTCCCAGAGGGTATCCATAGCGCTGGGCCCAGTGTCATAACCCCATTCCCCCTCTTCTTCCTCTATCCACCGTCTCTCCCTCCAGCCCTGGAAGGCTGGACCCAAAAGGGGGGGGGTTTGGCAGTTTCAGTCCAGCGAGAGCAGAGCTGTGCCACCAGTCCCCTGTGGCTGTTTGTACAGGACAGCCTCTCTGCGGCTGGGCATCGTTCTGCTCTTGGCATTCTTCCTCCGGGGTCTGTCGTACCTTGGGCTTCACCACCGGCTGCTCAATAGGCTCCCCCTGGACCTCCTCCTCTACGAGCGTCTCGCCCCCAGCTGCCTCGGCTAACAGCTCCGTTTCCATCTCCTCTGGCATCGACCCTTCCTCCATCCTCATGCCTCAGCAGCAGGCAAGAGCAGCTGGGAATGGAATAAGAGGCAGCGCTGACTTTCTCTCGGCTCCGTCTGTCATCCAGACCGTGTCCACCAAGAAATCATCAGAAGCAGCGTCCTTTAACAATCTTTTATTCAAGATAAGCAGCAGCACAGCAAGAAGAACAAAACGGGCCGGAACACACAGTTTAAGTCAGCGCTGCACACAGCCGCCGTGCAGCGCTATTTATATTTTTCCCCGCTCCCAAACCACCATCCAGCAAACTAATTCAAAATTCCCCCCTCCCACACCAGCTGTTGAGTTCTGTGCCACCCAGCGGAAAATGGAGTTGCTCCAGGAAAGAAAAGTGGAAATTTAAAGGGACAAAAACCTCCACAGGTCTGGAAATAATGTTTAATGGGGTGTGTGTTTATGTGTATTTGTGTGAGTCATTTCTAAGACCTGGGGGGAGAGGGCTAGTTAACCTTTTCTTAGTAATTAGAAGGACAAAGGAATGTGTTAAACAGAATGGAGATGATCCCATAGGATGGAAAAGTTGTTGGTATATGTAAGTGGAGAGAGAAAGAGAGAAAGTGAGAAAGTGTGTTTTATGCCTGGCCAGGATGAAAGGTGAGAACTTTGATATTTTATTTTGTGTGAGGAGACTAAACGAGTTTTGTTGATAGTTGATCTATAGAAAACTTACAGAAAGTTATGTATTCCTCTAAGTTCCAAACATTTGGAGAGGAAAAAAAAAACTTTTTGTAACATTACCACTCTCCTGGAAGAAATGCATTCACTGCCCCCAACCTTTTCTAACCGGAATGTGTGAGACAAAGAGGGAGGAATGAAAGTGTATGTAACAAATCTATTAATGCAAAATTTTGTTTTGAAAATTTTCTGTCTATCTGTAATGTTTTTGCTAACTCACTGGTTACATTGTTGTAGACAAAATAACGGACTGGGCAAGCTCTTCAATGCAGGAAAGAGTTTATTTGCACAAGGTTCAAACAGTCCAAAGACAGCTAAGGGTCTGAACGCCGATGGCTTCTTCTGGCCATGTATTTATACAGTTTAAAGGCAAAATTATTACAGAGAGTGATGCATTTCACACGTAGAAGCTACCCTTTAATCTATCTCTAGGAAAGACATAACAGCCCTGTTCCCACAGGCTCAGGTTTTCAGCTCCGGAGCTCAAGACATAACAAAAGGAGATAAGAGGCTAGAAGACGCCTCACAAGCAGTAAAGAGGACAGTAAGGGAAACAGTATTTTCTCTCTGAAATCTACATGACATTTGGGGTACAATAAACATTAAACAACAGAATGTATCTGGTTAGGGTCAGTTTGCCCTTTTACAATTCTGTACCTACGTCAAATACCGTTTGTCATCTCAGCACCTTGGCACGGGAGAGGCACTTCTGTCTTGACCAAAGATTTGGATTTCTAATATTTGAGTTTTATCCCAATATCGAATCTTAGCCTGGCTCATACCCCCCTTTGTGACTCATCTGTTTATCCAGACGAGTCACACCATAGGTCCTCTTCCTGCTGGAGCCGTTTGTAATCCCACATAGCCATCACCTGAGCAGTTGTCTTACGTTCCACCAGCAAGGATAGACTTTTAATAGTGTTAGCAAACAGAGGTAAAATACATGGGAGAAAAATACACCCTGCAGCCACTAATCCCACCAGGCCAAAAATGGCCTGCAGGCCAGGTAACTTTGGCCACCATCCTGAAAACATATCCTGTAAATTAAGACCTTTCCAAGTCTGGACTGGCACATGAGCTATTTCAACCATTTTGTCTGTTATTTCCTTAATAACCTTTCCGCTTTCATCAACTTCTATACAGCAGTTAGTCAAATTAAACTTTCCACATACCCCTCCTTCCTTGGCTAACAAATAGTCTAAGGCTAACCTATTCTGCATAAGATATGTCCTTGATTTGACACTCTCCCTAGCTAATTGAGTAAGACCTTCTACAGTGTCGTTGGTGATGATTTCAACCACCGCTTGCAGACGAATTAAACGGTTCAGAATGTATATAGGGGTCCGATAGCCATACATGCCATCTTCCGCCCATGTAGCTGGTCCCTAAACCTCAATAATTCGCTCTGCAGGCCATTCTTCACTCCCCCAACCACGTTGGTTACCTCCAACCCTAACTCCTCCTATTGCAGATGTGTCTACATGTCTTCTTTGTCTTAAGTTTCCCACCTCATCATATACCGAGACACCTAAAACCTGTCGAGTTTTAAGGGGAAGCAAAAAGAATCCTGGTCCAATTATTCCCAGGACACAGGCTCCGCACCAGGATTTAGGTAGATCCCCGTATGCCATTTTACCACATATCCAGTATAGTCCATCAGGAGCCAGCCATTCAAGGGCCTGATTATCAGGACCCTTTAAAAAAAGATAACCTGTTTACCTTAAACAGGGCCCTTTTATCAGTTCCCTCTGTGGCATTACCTCCTGACCACCATACCTTACTTTCCCATTTTCCTGTACATATGAGGTTTCCTACCTGATGACAACCTGCCACAATTCTTCCCTGAAAACACACACTCCCTACCAGACTAGTAGTCAATGTCCAGTCCCCATCCTTACCCTTATTATATGACAGATTACCTTTCTGATCCATTTCTAATATTTTAGAATAATTTAATTCCTTGAGCTTCCCATGGCCATTTTTCTCCCATGTTAGTTCCTCCACAAACAAAACAATTTGATACATTCAGAGTGTGGGCTATGTCTTCTGCCAATTTGACAAAGGTATTTGTTACATGACTAGGAATTTCGGGTATATTCAGCTTTCCCCTTTTCAGATAATATCACAAGGGGACTTCTTCAGGATTTATTACCAAATAATGTACTAGCACCTCCTCTATAATCTTCACGTCCCACTCTACCTTACAGCTTATACATAAAACACAATCAATACTGTGAGTGCAACAACAACACTCACACCCACAATTACAAAACCAACACATTTAAAGAAAATTCTCTTTTCTGTTCTTTTGCATCAAAAGGCAGCTTCCAGGGTGTCCTAAGCAGGGACTTCTTTCATCTGTAAGAGGTTCACACTCCGCAGCCGGTTGGGAAATATTAGGGATCGGAACGACTGAGAAATCAAATGGGCCCTGGTTGTCCACAAAACCATTGCTTATATCTGTAAAACACAATAATCAATAAAGCTACTACCCCAATTACTCAAAGTGCCCACACCCAATTTTCCTCCCACATGGATCCGCAATGATCTTCAATCTCTTGTCAGGATCCAAGTTCCGGACCAATTCAAGAGAGCAGGTGCTCCATCCTCTTTTTAGCTTACAGCGGGTTACATCAGCAGATATACATCAAGGTAACCTATATATAGAATACAAAAGCTTTCTTTAAGCACATTCAAATGTCAGTTTTGTTGGATGTTGTTTGTCCACGGACACTTTCCAGCCGGTGTCAGCTGCTGCCTTGACTCATGTCCGATGGATCCATGATTTTGATCCTGCAATCTTAATAGCAAGTGGAGAAGTCATAATACCAATAAAAGATCCTTTCCATCTTCCACTTGGTCCCCAGGTTCAAATGAGTGACATTAAGTTACTAATCTAGGGGGTACTTATTCCATCACATATTGTTGGAATCTCTCAATTTACTTATTAAGTTCTTGTACCATCTCCATATTCCAAACCCTCCCCTTTACGACCTAAATCAGGCCACCTAACATACATATTTACCTTATTTTACCTTTTTTTGTTTACATGGTCGGGTGGAATAAACCTCCAATACCTGTAAACAATCATGCTCAGAAACAGACTCCGTAGGCAACAAAGTTGCTAGATTTAATCGGTTAGACACCACCAGACACACCTGTGGATTCTCACTCCTAATTGCCTGATATTTTGTCAGCCTTTGCCCACTAATCCACAAATGTCCCTTAGTATCCAACACAGACTGCTCCTCATGAGGGGAGTGCATGAGTATAGGACAAGAAAAAGTAAGTTTATTACAATTCTGAATCAATTCTGCACTTGCAGCCAGCACCTTCAAACAGTGGGGCCAGCTTTTTGCCCCCCCCCCATCCAATTACAGCAAAAGCTAGCTAGTCCTAAAAAGCTTCTCAGTTGTCTTTTTGTTCGGGGTTCTGCCAGCATTAGGACCGCCCTTTTCTGCTCTGGTCCTAAAGCTCGATGACCCTTATATTGTATCCCAAATATCTAACTTTCCTTTTCACCAATTGAGATTTCTTTCTTGATACCCAATAACCACACTCTAGTAACAAATCTAACATCCTCGTGCATTCATCTTAGTATTCTCCCATCATAAATCCTCTATCAGTCCTGTTGATCCAAACATCATCAACATATTACAGTATTGTGTCTCCTGGTTGTTGAGGCACATAATACTGTAAGTCTCTAGCTACCGCTATTCCAAACAATGTTGGGGAGGTCTTAAATCCCCGAGACAGCCGAGTCCCAGTATATTGCATTTTCATTCCTGTATAAGGATTCTCCCATTCAAAATGCAAACAGTGGCTGGCTTACGGGGTGAATGAGAATTGTAAAGAATGCACCCCTTAAATCAATAACAGAAAACCACTCAGCCCGGGGTGGAATTAAACTTAACAGGGTATATGGATTCAACACGGCCGGGTGTAAAGTTACCGTGCCCCGGGCTGTAAGACCCATCTAACTGTTTAATTGGGATAATTGGAGTATTCCAGGAGGACTAAATAGGCACCAAAACCCCGCTTCCAAATCTCTGAATGCTTTCATAAATAGCACAAATAGCTTCCCAAGAAACGGGACGCTGCCTTATACTCACAGACTCCACTCCAGGTTTTAGTTCCACCCCCACTGGAGGGTGACGAGCTGCAAAACCCGGCAGATTATCCTCAGCGCACATCAAACAACCTCCAAATCTCCTCCGGAGAATGCCTTATGGTCATTCTCTAACTATCTTCATCAAAAGAAATTGTTGCCCCTAATTTGCTCAGCATATCCCTGCCTAGCAATGGAATAGGGCACTCAGGAATGTACAAAAATTCATACTGGATTTCAGCTTCCTTAAAATCACACATCTCTGATTTCAAGACCTGCCGCCCCATAATCCGTCCTGATACCCCCTGAACCTGGATTTTATGGGATCCGGGGGGCTGCAATCTGCTTATTTACAACTGATCTTACTGCTCCCATATTTACCAAAAACGTTCTGTACTGACCCCCTATTTTCATTGTAACTAATGGCTCAGGCGGGGGTTCTTCCAAGCCTGGTCCCCCTCAATCTGACCAAGTCATGTCTGCCAATCCAATACTTTCCGCTTTCTGCTGCCCTGCGCCCTCTCCAAATCCTCTACCGAAACCCCAACCTGAACTTATACTCAAACCTCTCCTCTGTCCTCGTTCTCCCCTTCTCCCTGCAAACTGCCCACGCATCCCTGACCCAAAATCCGCTCTTCTCATACCTCTACTTCTCACCATCTGTCTTGGGCATTCCTTTTCCCAAGTAATTCCTTTTCCCAAATAATTTTATTTCTATACCACCCTTCTCCCGAAGGACTCAGGGCGGTGTACAGCCTATTTTGTTTAAAAAAAAAAACCAGACAACCACCAGAAAGGAGAAAAAAAGTTTTAAAAGCATCTCTTTTCCTCTTTCTCCCCTCCAAAGGAAGGGGGGGAGAAAAACCCCCTTGCATCCCACTTCGCAGTGCTCCTGCCAACAAATCAGCCTATTTATTCATCCGTGCCTCCTGCTCTTTCTTCTCCACCTACAGCCCCCACAGCCTCCAAATCCTCCTCCTCCTCATCATCATCATCCCCCTCTCCCTCACTCTGACTGCTACCTCTAGGCGAATGACTCCCCTTGACTTTTGACTTCACGCCAGGATCACTCATACGCCTCTGATTTCCTCCTCCGCTCCCTCCAGCAGCCCCCTTACTTTTCCTGCCTGCTCAGATACACATAACCCGACTGTTTCAGCCCTACATTGCAATAAATCCTCAGCTTTTTTCAACAGGGCTCTCACCCATTGATCAATATATTGAAATTGATCAGGATATTTATCCTGATTCACTGCAATCACTCCCCACAACTTATCCACTGTTTCTTCCCTTAACCATCCCTGAGGGGGAGGGGGTCAGCCCATCTCCCTTTGTGGCCACACATGTTTACATAAGAATTTTAATTGATCCTTTGATCCTTTCGGATAGGAAGGGTTGCTAAAATACTTGTCAAAACCTTTTAACATGCATGCCAACGGAGTATTTGGCACGCTCTGAACCCCATCCCTTCTACCACACTGCCGTCGACTCATAGCCCGGAAACTCACAGCCACTAATGAGAAATGCGACGGCTTAACCACCCACACAACCTGACATGGACTTCATTAGGGTAGCCTACCCCGAGTCCGAGGGAGTGATCAATTCCCTCCTTCTGCTTTCAAATGAAGCAGGTACAATTCTTTTACAATATACTTACTTAAAACGCTCCCACTCCATAGATTCCTGGCCAGGAATTTGTTCAGACCACCTTTCCTGCACCGCAGGGTTCTTGGACTCGATCAGAGCACTGTCGGGCCCACAGGGTTATCGCGGCTGTCTCCCGGAGATGTATCTCCGTGGCGCCTGGAGAATGTTCAGGAGCGACCTCCCGATGGTCCCGAGGGGTCGAAACGGTCCTCAGCGAAATATCGCCTTGCACCTAGTCCCGGCGGAGTCGCCAGCTGTTGTAGACAAAATAACGGACTGGGCAAGCTCTTCAATGCAGGAAAGAGTTTATTTGCACAAGGTTCAAACAGTCCAAAGACAGCTAAGGGTCTGAACGCCGATGGCTTCTTCTGGCCATGTATTTATACAGTTTAAAGGCAAAATTATTACAGAGAGTGATGCATTTCACACGTAGAAGCTACCCTTTAATCTATCTCTAGGAAAGACATAACAGCCCTGTTCCCACAGGCTCAGGTTTTCAGCTCCGGAGCTCAAGACATAACAAAAGGAGATAAGAGGCTAGAAGACGCCTCACAAGCAGTAAAGAGGACAGTAAGGGAAACAGTATTTTCTCTCTGAAATCTACATGACATTTGGGGTACAATAAACATTAAACAACAGAATGTATCTGGTTAGGGTCAGTTTGCCCTTTTACAATTCTGTACCTACGTCAAATACCGTTTGTCATCTCAGCACCTTGGCACGGGAGAGGCACTTCTGTCTTGACCAAAGATTTGGATTTCTAATATTTGAGTTTTATCCCAATATCGAATCTTAGCCTGGCTCAACATAGTATTTGAGATCTTTTCTGAAGGAATTCTTCTTTTCTTCCTTTCTTAAATTAAGAAACATCTGCATTATGTTTGTGGGTGATGGCTTTAGAGATTTTCTTTCTTTCTTTCTGGGTAACGTCTGAGTGTGATTTCTTTCTTTCTGCCAAAGACCAAAGGGATGTAGTTAAGATTAACTGCTGGACAGCAGATTCAAGGTGTTGGAAGAAATGTCCATCTGGGTTCAGTTCCAAGTGGGAAGACAGACACTGGAAACATGGAGGCTGTTTGGAAAGATGGTTTAATGGTGGACAGGACCACATGGTTTGAGGTCCTGGGCAATTGAGCACATGGGAGAGAGAGAGAGAGAGAGAGAGAGAGAGAGAGAGAGAGAGAGAGAGAGAGAGAGAGAGAGAGAGATTTATACCCTCTCTTGGGCTTTGAACTTGTTTCCTGTTCCTGTGAAAGAAATGTATTCTGATTGGTTGTCAGACTCCCATGGGGCCATGCAGAGGTAACTTTGTAGGTTGTCTTGAGTCCCAGGCTTGGTTGAATCTTGCTGGGTGATTTAATGAAAGGGCTTTGGGCAATTCCTATTATGGCTGAGGGCTAATCCTACCATTTTTGGATCTTGGGTGAGGGTATTTGTTTATGAATAGACCTAGTCATTTCTTTATCTCTTAAGTGCTGTGGGCTATTGAGGAGGATGGGGGCTATTAAGAGTGAGTCTGCTTCCTGCCTAAAAAAACCCATGTTTCTCCATTTCTTATACAGGGAAATATAATATTTCCTAGAATATTTCATTTTTCTAGGAGAAGGGTGGGTGCTAACTTTCTACAATCCCCCCTTTTTGCCAAAATATGTGGGTGGAACACACGTTATTGGCAAAAGATTAAAAATTGATCAGATCAGGGAGACTTGATGGGTGCTTTTAATTTTTCTGATGCACAGGGGAAGGCATTGACAGAGGCAGCATCAAAGGATTCCTTCAGTGGCTCCCAAAAGGAGAGCTTTCAACCATGAAGGTCTGGCAGCCAGGGCAAAACTTCTGGAAAGAAATTTACAGTATCCAATTTTCTATGCCAATTATTTTCAGATTTTTGATGTCACTTTCTGTGAGCTTCCAGTCAGGTTTCAAGCAAGCACAAGTCCCAAAATTCTTCACAGCCATGGTTTTCCTTTAAATTACAGGCTTCCCATTTCCAAGGGTTGGTTACTGAACCTGCCTTAGCTCTTACTTTAGTGCATCCAGGATTTGTGAGTCCAAATTGAGGTTAGCCAGTGTGCGATCCAGGCTTTTTAGTATTTTTAAAATTACACACAATGAGCCCTGGGACTCCTACTCATGAGACCACCAGTGCAACATATCCTGCTTTACTGGGCAACTGGGCAGCATCATTTGTGAGTCACAATCAGGGCTTGGGGTTTGGAGATCTCTTTTCTGCTATCTCTTCAGTGAGGGAATTGCCTGAGGGGGATGTCCCCTCCCCCATGGAATTAGCAGGGAGATATGACTGCTGGGGCCTTAGTGCCACAGAGCAAAAAACAAAAACAAAAGGAAGCTAGGAGCAGCTTTGTCTGCAGGTAGGTGAAGGGGATAGTTTCAGTCTATTTCTGAATGCTGTGTCTGTGTGTGTGTGCTTGTGTATGCAGCTACTTCTAAAATACAGGCAATACAGAAATTCTGGACAAATTTCCCTCCCACCAGACAGAAATCTAAGATGTTCAGAACTTGCTGTGTCAACCACTCCCAAATGCCATCCCTACATGAATCTGTTACAGAAAAGAGACCACGTCAGCTCTTTGTCGAAGGGAAAGATTTATTGCACAAAGTTCAGCAGCAATAGCTTGAGCAAAGTCTGAACCCCGAAGGGCTATTACACACAAGTTTATATACTTTTTCCAATTCAAATATACAATCGGGATATTCATTAACTATGCATGATTACCACATAAGAATACATCATACCAGTTTCCTTGTTACTGCCTGGGAAGCGGATGAGGTGATCAATCTTATGCCACATTGTCAACCCAGGTAGTTACAGTCACCTTGGTTTTTGATCTCATTGTGCCTTTTAATTAATGATACAAGTAATAACATGGAGCTATTCAGGGGTGAAACTCCTTATTCTTCTATTTTATTCCCCCCTTTGGAACTCTTCTGACTTTTCAAGAGGAGTTCCATAATCGTCGGTGTCCGCAATTCTCTCATATTCCCACATAGCCATTACTTGAGCTACCGCCTCCCTCTTTGCCAGCAAGGACAAACTGTTTGAGATAGCTCATACAAGAATTGGTAATACACAGAGCAAGATTATACATCCAGCAGCAATTAGACCTATGAGTGCTACCATTGCTTGCAACCCTGGGAGTTTTGGGAACCAGCCTGAGAAGGCATCTGCTAAATTAAACCCTTTCCAAGTTTGGACTGAGACATGGGCTATTTTTACCATTTTATCAGTTATTTCCTTAATAACCCTTCCACTGTCATCTATTTCAATACAGCAATTAGACAAATTGAACTTACCACACACCCCTCCTTCTTTAGCTAGGAGGTAATCTAAGGCTAAGCGATTTTGCATAATGTAGGTTCGGGACTTTACGCTTTCAGCAGCCAATTTGGTTAGGCCTTTCACATTTTCATTTGTTATTATTTCTAATACAGCCTGTAACCTTATTAAGCGGTTTAACAGGTAGATGGGGGTACGGTACCCATAGGTGCCATCCTCTGCCCAAGTGGCTGGTCTATACACTTCTATGATTCTCTCTGGTGGCCATTCATCATCCTTCCAATGGCCTATTTTTACCTTTTCTATTACTGAAGTGTCAATGGCCGCCCTCTTGGCTCGGATATTTCCTACTTCATCATACACTGGCACTCCCAACACCTGCCGCTGACGGAGGGGCAACAGAAAAAATCCAGGTCTTATGATTCCCAAAACACATGCACCACACCAATTAGCTGGGAGTTGACTATAAGCATATTTTCCACATATCCAGTACATACCATCAGGGGCTAACCAAGTAAGGGAGGTATTCTGAGGCTGGGAGATGTAGGGGTGAAGGAGCGTAACATTCTGGAGAGCTTTCGCCTCTATTGGGGGCTGCTTTCCCTTTCCCAACCACCACTTACCATTGTTCCAAGTGGATAGACACATTAATGATCCCACCTGGTGACAACCTTTGGTTCGGTTCTGGGCATAGCAAACTGATCCCACAAGGTTCGAGGTTAGAGCCCAATTACCATCCTTCCCTGGGGTCTGTGGGGATGGTGTTATCTCAGTAATTGGCAAACCATTGCTGAGTAAACAACGTCAGCACAAAGTCCTAATCTTATCAGAGATGTAAAGACAGAAATGTAAAGACAGGATGTCTGGCAGAGACCCTATATCAAGATATGCAACCCAGCACGTAGCATTGTTTGTCACAGGAAATAACATGAGGAAGACATGAGGGATCCATATGGACTTCACGAGCTTTCTTTAGCCAATCAGGATCAGTAAACGTTGATTGATGTTTTGCCATGATAGTTGTAAAATGACAATAAAAGGAAGCCTTCTGGATGGGGTGAGGGTGCCTTCTCCAAGGTACCTTGACACCAAGGTGCCTTCCACCCGAGGGGCCTTCCCGTGAACCATCATCCTGCCTACGCGTCTTTCTTCATCGAAACAACATCTGGTGACCCCGACGTGATTCCTCCTATGCTTACTCGGCTGGACGAGCCCAGGTGCACCACAGCGAACTTCGCTCTCAAAAATTTGTGAGTATGGGGGGGGGGAACTCTCAGCTCAGCAGAGGCTTCATGCAAAAAAGCTGCAGACAATACTTAGAGATAATGGCATGGCAGGAATTAAGTTAAGTGAGTTACACTCACCGCCACGAGCAGAAATAAAGTATTTGTTGCTGTGGCAAAAATGTAAGGAAGCAGTAGAGGTTATGGGGACTCATAAACTCAAGGCACCGTCTCCATCTCTCTCTCTGTTGTCAAACGTCCGCTGCGTTGTCTGCGTCAGAGTAGGATAAAGAACTCTACCAACAGCTCTTGGTTGCTCAAATCATTTAATCCACCCGAACGGCAACAGCAAGTGACATTAATGCTGGGATACACAAAGTCGGCGTTGGGAGCGGCTGCCTCCCAATGCCTTTTCAATACTCACACCGGTTTTTTATACGCCCTTCCGGGTACTGCATCCATAGCGCATGCGCGAACGGTAGCCTCTTCCATCTCGGCGTCGGCGTCGGGCAGAGAGTGTCAAAGCCATGTTCCCTATCCCGGCCGCTATGTGACCGGCCGCCTATTGTTAACATCAATCACCCCCACCACCGGTGTGCACGTGAGTCCCCAACCAACCCCCCACCATCCCCTCGCTGCTGATGTCCGTCTAACACCAGGATCCACAGAACAGTAGGAGTTGGAGGCGCCGCTACGAGTCGAGGTGTCGAGGGGATCTCGACAGGCGGCTCCCCCTACCAGGGATGCTCCTGGAAAACAGAAATGGACATGTTAACAGTGGTTTAAGGCGCAAGACATATACCCCAAGGTCCGGGTTTATGTGGATAGTGTGTATGGAATCGCTTAAGCATTTGGTTGGCCCTTACATTATCAGCACTAACCCAGGAAGCATCCTCGAATGGGTACCCTTTCCACCTGATCAGATATTGTATTTTACCCCTACTGATTCTTGAATCCAATATCTCCTCTATCTCATATTGGTCCCCGTCTACTGGCCCAGGCCTAGTTAGTGGTTCTCGAACACTGTCCACCAGTTTTAATAGACTACTATGGAACACCGGGTGAACCCTACCCAGCAGTGGTGGTAGTTTTAGTTCCACGGTCACTGGATTAATTACCCTTATAATGGGAAAAGGTCCGAGGTATTTGGGTCCCAATTTCCGACTAGGGGTTCGCAATTTTAGGTACTTGGTAGACAGGTAAACCTGATCTCCCGTTGCAAACGGTTTGTGGTCTGACCTTTTTTTATCTGCCTGGTACTTGTATGCGTCAGTTGCTTTTTCCAAAGCCTTTTTTATTTGTGGCCACTGCTTCCCAATGCGGGTAGCCCACCTGTCAGGTGATAACTGTTCTTGATTTTGTATGTTTAGTTCAGGTATCGCGGAGAAGTCTTTACCTGACACAACCTGAAAGGGGGTGAGACCTGTACTGCCATGGACAGCGTTATTGTATGCTATTTCAGCAAACGGGAGTAGTTCCGACCAGTCGGACTGCTGATATGATACATAACAACGCAAGTACCGCTCTACCATAGCGTTTGCCCTTTCGACTGCCCCATTGGTGCATGGATGAAAACCTGAACTTAACCCTTGCGACGACCCTATCATCTTTATGAAATCGCACCAAAATTTTGAGGTAAATTGAACACCCCTATCTGAAATGATACGCTGAGGCGCTCCATGTAACCGATAGATATGCCAAATGAATAACCTGGCTAGCTTTCAGGCTGATGGTAGCCCATGGTACGGGATGAAATGGGCTTGCTTGGAGAAGAGGTCAACCACAGTCCATATCACTGTGTTACCGTTGCTTTCTGGAAGGTCTACAATAAAGTCCATGGCGATCTCATCCCAGGGTCGTGTAGGTTCCGCTACGGTCTGCAAGAGGCCGAGAGGTTTCCCTGGCCGAGGTTTCGCCATGGCACATATTTTACAACTCTTCACATATTATTCAACCTCCTTTCTCATGCGTGGCCACCAAAATTGGCGTCGTATTAGGTGTAATGTCTTAAGAAAGCCAAAGTGGCCAGCTGCTTTAGTATCGTGACATCTACGTAGGATGGACTGTTGTAGCGACTCGGGAATATACAATTTGTCTCCCACCCAGGCAAAGCCGTCTCGGTGTGTCACCGTTGTCTTGTGTTCCAATAACCAAGCATCTGTCGCCAATTCCCGTTGCAAATCCTCCTTCCACTCGGAGGCCGGGCTGGTATGCGACGTGCGGCCCACCTGTTGCTTTCCTGGCATCATTGCCTGCACCACTTCCTCCCTTTTACTATCAAACTGCAGTAACCGTGACAATGCGTCCACCAGAAAATTCTTTCCTCCTGGAACATATTTCAACTCGAAATTAAAGCGTTGAAAATATTGTGCCCACCGTACCTGTTTAGGCGACAACCGTCTAGGATTTTGGAGTGCCTCTATGTTTTTGTGGTCTGTCCATACTTCAAACCTAACACCACTGCCTTCCAACAAGTGTCGCCACGTGAGTAGTGCCCACCGCACCACGAAGGCTTCCTTCTCCCAGATAGCCCAGAGTCTTTCAGTGACGGTAAATTTGCGAGACGTGTAAGCGCACGGATACATTTCCCCTTCAGGGGTTCTTTGCAGCAAGACCACACCTACAGCGACATCACTAGCGTCCGGTTGCACAATAAACGGTAAAGTTGGTTCAGGATGTCGTAATATAGGAGCTTGCGAAAACATGGTTTTCAACCCCTCGAATGCTCTTTGGCAGTCTGGGGTCCAGAGTAATACCTGGCCTGGCCTTGCTTTCACACCTGATGACTTTGTGCATAGCAAATCAGTCAATGGAAGAGCTATGTGTGCGAAAGCGGGAATAAATTGCCGATAAAAATTTGTGAACCCGAGAAAACTCTGTAACTGTTTTCGTGTTGTAGGTGCTTGCCATTCTAGCACCATGCTCACTTTCTTCGGGTCCATTTCCACCCCAGCCCCGGAGATGCGATACCCCAAATAATCCAATTTTGTGCGATGGAATTCGCATTTCGACAGTTTAACGAAAAGCTTCGCACGGAGTAGTTTGGACAACACCTGTCGCACTAACTTAATATGTTCTTCCATTGTTCTGGTGTAAATTAAGATATCGTCCAAATAAATGAGTACACCCCGATACAGGTGCTCATGCAGTACCTCGTTTATTACCTGCATAAACACAGCCGGGGCACCCTGTAGGCCAAAAGGCATGACCCGGAATTTATAACTTCCTAATGGGCAGTTAAAGGTGGTCTTCCACTCATCACCTGGCCTTATTCGAACCCTGTAGTAGGCTTCTCGTAGATCCAGTTTTGTGAATACTCTCCCGGTTGACAAAGTAGCCAGCAAGTCTTTCATTAATGGAAGGGGGTATAGATGTTCGACACATACAGCATTTAAGTTGTGAAAGTCCACACATAGACGTAAACCCCCATCTTTCTTTTCCCGGAATAACACAGGAGCGGCCATATGTGAATGGCTAGGCTGGATAAAGCCTCTCGCCAAGTTCTTATCGATGTATCGTCTGAGCTCCTCCAACTCTGGCTTGGTCATGGCATACATGCGTGGTTTGAGTAATCTGATACCCGGTTTTAACTCTATGGCACAGTCGGTGGCTCTATGGGGGGGCAATACTTCACACTCCTCCTCGTTGAACACTGCCTCTAGATCCTTATATATACCAGGGTATGCTGTCGGGGGTGGTCTGACTAAAACCCCACCCTGTGTCCCTACTTGGCCAACCTGATCGTCCGGCTCCGGTTCTGGTCCAATATTTAGTCGAAGCCATCGGAACCCCCCTTCCCACCATATATTGGGTCTCCACTTATCTAACCACGCGAGGCCCAATATCACAGGTTCAACAATAGTATCGACAACTACAAAGCGGATGTTCTCCCAATGCTCCCCTATTTCTAAACGAAATACCTCAGTTACCCGTGTTGCTGGCCTACCACCCAATAGAGAGCCGTCCATCTGTTCAAACTTAATGGGAGCTTGTAACCTCAGTATGCGTAGGCCTAGCTCCATGGCTACTGTTTCCCGGATAAGACATCGAGTACAACCTGAGTCTATCAAGGCGTTCTGCTGGATTGTCCTTGAAGTTTGAAGATGTCTTAGTACAATAGGGATAATGAACGGGCGTATTGGGTCACTCACCATAGGGTCGACAGGAGCGTCATCGCCACTGCTTTCTGAGGCTACCTGAACGTTTTCCTGGCTGGGAGGCATCTCCGAGTCCAACCGAGGACCACGTGACGCCGTTAGTGTAGCCACTCTGGACCATTCTGACGAGGAACGGGCCCTTTCACATCCTCTGCCGACCGATGGTGAAGTTCTGGAGGTGGTGGTTGGTATGGCCGGCAAGGGACAGTCAGCTGCTCGGTGACCCAACTGGTTACATCTGAAACAACGGATCATCCCCCTCCCAACAGGCACCAGGGAGCGAGGTGGGGATGAGGTCACCACTCGAGAACCCGATGGTTTCTCCGTGCTACGCCGGGGAGGAAGTGGATAACTAGCTACTCCCCGCATACGGAATTCCCGCAAGCCGACGTCTAGATCTACCGCTGCACTGAACCAGTCCGACAGCTTAGGCGGTAGTCCTCGGTAAACACAGGCTTGCCTTAGTTCCCTATCCAGCCCCATTCAGAACTGGTGCACCAGGAGCCGCTCAGGCCAAGCCCTTAGGCGACCGGCCACGGTATGGAATTCTTTGACGTATTGTCTGGCAGGCCGCCCTCCCTGTCTTAGGGCCACCAGTTCCCCTTCCAGCAGCTGCGTCCTCAACTGGTCCTCGAATTGGGAACGCAACGCCTCCAGGAACAATCCCACGTTCACTAATTCTTTTGCGTGGTCGCTATGGAGATCAGTGACCCAATCTGCTGCTTCACCCATTAGTACAGTAGTGATAGCGACCACTATGGCCCATTGTGATGGGTAGAGATGACCGTAAAGGTCCGTGTAGCTCAATATCTGACTCAGAAACAAGGACACCCTATCTGCACTGCCATCGAAAGTTGCCTGTATGGGGGGAGGGCCCCAGAGTTGTTGTTGTGGCTGCCCCAAACCAAGCACCCACATAGGAGCTGGGGCCACCAATCGAGCATCCTGGCCAGCTCCAATCCCCCCTCCTTGCTGTTGACCGGGCCGACCACGCAGTCCCGGTTGACCCACAGGGTGGAGCCCCTGCCGGCGGGGGGCTGTCTGTCCCCCCCCCTGCGAGGGCCCTCCTACCGATGATGACGTCGGGCCAGCAGGTGGAGGGTCCCTTCTGTTGGGCCTATACACCCCCTTCTCAAGACGAAGCTTCGGGCTCGCCAGACGGAACCGGGTTTCGGTGCTGCTCCAGGCTTCCCCTTGTCCCTGCCAAGTGTCCTGTCCTGACACCCATGGCTGCCAGGATGGAGCGTCCCTGAAGCTGGCCTCTCCGAATTTTTCGTGCAACACGTCCAATGTGGAGGCCCCCAACCCCGTAGAGTAGCTCCAATCACACTCTTCCTCCTCCAGCCAGCGCCTCTCTCTCCACCCCTGGAAAGAAGGTTCACTCAACTGGGGTGTCAGCTGTTTGGGCCCAGCAATAGCGGGACTCTGCCACCATTCCCCCTTTGCGGGCTTTCCTCCACTGGAACCATGCGCCTCTACCTCTGCTGAAACGCCCTCCTGCATCTGTGGCATCCCCCATAGTCTGGGCAGCCGGGGTAGCCTCCACCACGGCATCTTCTGCTGCCTCCTCAAGCCCCGGTGAACCGGCCGTCGTGCCTTCCGCCATGTCATGCACGTCGCCAGCTGGTCGTACCAGAAATGAAATGAAAAATGCCGATTTTCTGTCAAACGTCCGCTGCGTTGTCTGCGTCAGAGTAGGATAAAGAACTCTACCAACAGCTCTTGGTTGCTCAAATCATTTAATGTACCCGAACGGCAATGGCAACAGCAAGTGACATTAATGCTGGGATACACAAAGTCGGCGTTGGGAGCGGCTGCCTCTCAACGCCTTTTCAATACTCGCGCCGGTTTTCTATACGCCCTTCCGGGTACTGCGTCCATAGCGCATGCGCGAACCATAGCCTCTTCCATCTCGGCGTCGGGCAGAGAGTGTCAAAACCATGTTCCCTATCCCGGCCGCTACGTGACTGGCTGCCTATTGTTAACATCAATCACCCCCACCACCAGTGTGCACGTGAGTCCCCAACCAACCCCCCACCATCCCCTTGCTGCTGACGTCCGTCTAACACCAGGATCCACAGAACAGTAGGAGTCGGAGGCGCCGCTACGAGTCGAGGTGTCGAGGGGATCTCGACATCTGTCTTCTGATCAGGGATCTGCTCCCCCTTCTCTTTATGTTCAGCTAACTTTACTGGCTACAACTACGTTGCAGCCAGTAGAAATTAGTTCCCCGACAGCTCCCTTATTGGTTTCTCCTTTACAGGAGATATTTTCAGCTGTCAGAGCAGGGTTTCAGGAAAAGCAAAAAAAAAGGAACTCTCACTGGGGTAGAAATAACAGAGGGTCTCCAAGCTTTTCTTGTCATACAGACGGTTAATCCCCAGGGACAAGATCAATATCAGTGGAATCCTTTGCCATATAAAGTTTTGAGAGAGCTAAAGAAAGGCATCACAGAGACAGGTTTGTGTTTCACCTATAATACTGGGATGGTGGAAGGAATAAACCATGAATATATTTTGTTTCCTGAAGATTGGAAGCAAGTTTTTCTAATGATTTTGACTTCAATACAATATGTTGTTTGGGATAGAGCTAAAAAGAGTGTTTTTCCTATACTCATGTCTCCGCCTCCAGTCTTTTATCTGCAGTTCCAGAGTCACAGCAGATAATGCTGGGCTTGATTTAATCACTCAGGAGTCTGTGGAATTTAAATTTACTTTGGAGGCTCTGGGTTTAGTGGGTCTTATCTTACCTTGATCTATTGCTAAATTTTATTTGGTATATCATCGTATGGATGATATTTTAATTGGAGCTTAAAAATATAACTTAATTGGCTTTCTGAAATATAAAATGATTTATGTGTCTATGGATTGTAAATTGCTTCAGAATAAATACAGCTGCACGTTCCTTACATAAACTGTTGCAGTTTTTTTTTTCTACTCCGGCTTTTCCTCATTTAAAGTTAGCAAAAGTTATTTTCTTTAGTAAATTTGAAACAATTGCTGGGTACTATTAATTGGGTCTGCTCATATTTTTGTTACCTACGCATTTACTTAATCCATTATTTGAATTATTGACAAAGGGGAAAAAGCCAGGAGATTTAATTATAATTTCATATGTAGTATGTGCTACAGTTGAGAAAATTAATAACATCTTGAGTATTTAATTTGTGGATTGAATCTCTCATAGAGATTGTCAGTTATTTCTTAATATTTCCTACCAGTAAACTATATAAAAACATTGGGAGTTTTAGAACAGCAAAAAGTATATTGTATTGAATGGTTTTATTTGCCTTGTTACCATTAAAAAATGTTTTACTCTTGTTGAAAATAAGCAGAAACTTAGGCAGAGTTTCAGCCCCCAACTTTTATCAATGGGCCATTAAGAAGCTGAAGTCACCTTATTTTCCACAACAAAGGAAGGAAAAATTTACAGGGGCCAGCAACATTTAAGCAGATATGGGACACAGGAAAGAAAAGCAAACACCCAAGAAGGAAACGAAATCAAGTTAACTAAGTTAAGTTACTAGAATTTTTAACACATGAGGAAAGGAGAAAAACACAGAAATAGCAAGCTGAATAATTATAGGGAATGAACAACTACAAAGGGCTAGGAAAAACAGAGTGTAGACTATAAAACAATTATTTATTAAGAATTTTAAAAGACTTTAAAGGGTCACATAGAAAATCAAAAGATGTTTTAGGATATAAAAAAGGGTTACTCTTACAGTTCAAACAGGCTAGCCTCGAAACGCTGTGTTTGCATTTACTTCTTGTCTGCCTTCCTATAAACAATAAATTGATTCTAATCTCAAGCAGCTCGACTCAGCACCAAATGGCTTATGGTAACAGCTCTTGATGGAAAACACACAGCCCAATTAAAGCCTGTTATTCTTCCCATTCATGTAAATCTGTGGGGGAGAGATTTGATGTTGCAGTCTCAAGCAGCTGACCTCCAATCATTTTGAAGCAATCTCTTAGTCGGGAGTTTTGAATTCAAGAAGGGAAAGCTCTGCCTCTCAGCAATCCTTAAAGGGAAAGGCTTCTTTTTCCTTCCAGCAATCCTTAAAGGGAAAGGCTTCTTTTTCTTTCCAATTCTTTTATTTAAACTACTGCTGAAATTATAACCTTGGGGCGTACTTACGCCTGTCGAGGAAATGGAACTGATTTAATAAATATCTTTCTTTCTATCTTAAAATCTGACTTTAACTTTTATTTTCAGAATAATTTATTTCTTCAGTGTGCTTTAACTGACTATGTAGGATGTATTTCATATCATCTACCTACAGATCCTAGGTTTATTTGCTTAATGATTTCTTCCTTCCATCTATTGTTTTCCTTCTCCACTATTGCAAGCTCTTTGCTTTTCTGATGGGGGAGGAACGAGAGGAGTGATTGCTTAAAAAGATCCTCATGACATCTGGAAAGTTTTCTCTCAATGTTTAGAATTGTCTGTTGTTATTTTAGCTTTCCACAATTTTTTCTTAACAGATTTTTAATCTGATCTCTGATTCTCAGTATGTGTGTCTGTTAGGATATGGTTTGAGCCTAATTAGTTGTCCAGGCAATATAAGTGTACTGTTACTTTAATCTGTAAATGTATTATGTTACTTTAAAGGTATTCATTGTAATGCTGAGTCATGCTGTAATTAGGTAATGACTGGTTGTGAGAGTATTTAAGCAAGGTATTGTAACGTGTTCAGTTGCTGCTATGATATGCTGCCATTATGTATGAAGCTGATGTGGTATGCTACCAGAGTGAGGAGTTGCTATCTGCTAATCATCGTTTGATGGATTTGCTACCATCGTGGTTTGTGAACCAGAGTGAGTTTGTTATTCTAACCAACTACTGTCTGTTTGGTGAGAAGATATCTCTAACTACTGGACTGATTTTACTGGCAAAGACTTGGAATTTGTTTAAAGACTATGAGATTGTTTTTCTACTATAAAGTAAGCTTTTGATAAACCAGTTTGAATAACTCTTATTCATTGCTCTCAGCAACGTTTCCTTGTGCATTTACTCTGCTGGTTGGTAACACAACACCAATATCCTTAACATTGGTTATGGGCCCAGAGACAACCAGAACTAACTAGGGATTGTTAAAGGCTAAACTGAGAGTTAATGTGAATAGAACAAACTGTGTTTGTGATATGTTTATCCAAGTGAAGATGGCACTAGAACAAGCAGAAAATTTTTCCATGATAACCCAGCTGGATGGAACAAACTATGTATCCTGGTCTACAAAATGTAATCTACTTCTGTGTAGAGAAGGACTGTGGGATATAGTTAATAATCCACCGGATGTAACAGCATGGGATCCTGCTGATGAGGAAGATGAGAAGAAAATAACCAAGTTTAACAGAGACAATGAACGAGCTCTTTGCGTTATTGGACTAACACTGGGTGACCAGCAGCTTGTCCATATTCGTGGTGAAGAGTCTGCTGCTAGGTGTTGGACCAAGTTGAAGAGACTATATGTTTGTGACTCTGTGGGTGCTCATATTTATCTCACAAGGAGATTATTTAAACAACATCTTCTTAAAGGTGGAGATATGATGGCTCATTTGGAATCCATGACCAGAATTTTCCAGGAGCTGCATGAAAAAGAACTTGTTTTCTCAGAACTACAACAAGTTTATATAATTCTTTCTTCATTGGACAATAGTTATGATGACTATGTTTCTTCGTTAGAGGGTTTGTTCAGAGATGAACTGACATTGGCTGGCATAACCGGTAGGTTATTGGAAGAATCCAAAAGAAGACAAGAAAGGGATCAGTTGAGAGTGCAACAGCCAAAAAAAGAAGAAAAAATGTACTCAACTGCCTATGTTGTAAAACGTTGTTTTGCTTGTGGGGCTAAAGGGCATATAGCTAAGTATTGTAAGAATAAGAAAATGTCTGTTAGGGACAATGCTAGACCCAAGAAGGGTTGTAATTTAGCTATATCCAGTTCAACTACTGATGTTAACCAGGATTGTTGGGTTGTTGACAGTGGTACTTCTCAATCTATTTCTAGGAATAGAAAATTTTTTGTTACAATGGAGAAGAGTAGCCAACATGTAAAACTAGCAAATGGCTGGAAGGTTAAGGTAGCTGGAGAGGGTATTGCTCGTTGGTCATTTAGCAATGAACCATTGCCAATGTTATATATTCCTGGGTTAAAATTCAATTTATTATTTGTTAAATCATTACTGAAATTTGGATTTACAGTAACATTTAAAAATGATAAGTGTCTTATTGAAAAAGATAGCAAGGTTGTTACTGCAAATTTAGACAATGATTTATTTGTTTTAAGGGATAACCCAGTATTGGTGGCTAAATCTAAGTCTGTTTATAAGAATGTTAAGCCATATGATGAATGTATTCATCTGTTACACCGGAGACTTGGGCATTTAAATTTCAGGATGTTAAAGAAAACAGTTCAGTTATCTGAAGGGATAAAACTACAAGCCTGTAGTAAATATCTAAATTGCAATGCCTGTAATCAGCAAAAAAGTAGGGTAACACCAGCAAACCGTGTTAATGGTTTTAAAACCAAAAATCCATTAGAGGTAGTGTTTGTAGACCTAATTGGACCCCAAAAACCCAGCATAGGAGGTGCCTGCTATATTCTGAGCATAGTAGACCATTATTCAAGATACGGATTCTGTTATCTAATGAAAACAAAAAGTGAAACATTTCAGCATATTAACAACTGGCTACCTTTTGTGGAAAGGAAACAGAAATTTAAGGTTAAATGCTTAGTGACTGATAATGGTACAGAATTTACCAACCAAAGATTGGAAAAGTTTTTGCAGGATGCAGGGATCCAGCATAAACGGTCTGCGTCGTACAGACCACAGCACAATTCGTATATCGAAAGACGAGGTCAAACATTACAAGCCATGACTAGAACTATGTTGGCAGATTCTGGTTTACCTGAAAATTTATGGGGTGAGGCTGTTATGTGTGCTAACCATGTGTTAAACAACGTGGTTCATTCCTCAACAGGTGAAATACCATTCACCTTATGGCATGGGAGGAAACCAAATCTTAGTTACCTACACACATTTGGAGCCCCAGCTTGGATACATATTCCATCTAGTTTAAGGAGAAAGGATCAACAGAGAGCCAGAAAAATGTTTTTCGTTGGCTATGAATCAAATCATAGGTCTTTTAGATTTTGGGCACAGGGAACTACTAGTGTTTACTGTAGTGCAAGTGCTAAATTTCTAGAGCACGAAGGATGGGATAAACTAGAGCGTGCAGATTATAGACATGATAATAATACTGTTAGTTTAGAGCATCATATTCCTGATGATATTCCTGAGGATTTAGATGATGTAGAATCCTCTATCAAGGAGGAAGAACAGGAAGTAGGTTTAGAGGAGGTAGTTTTAGGGGAGGAGTCAGATGAACCATCTGCAGTAAGTCCTGTATTACCTAGGAGATCTACTAGGGAAAGGCATCCACCTGATTGATATAAAGCAACCATAGTTTGCCAGGTTAACATAGAACCTTCAAGTTATGAAGATATCAAGCTTTATCCTGAAAAGGAGCAGAATGCTTGGAAGGAGGCAATGAGTAAGGAAATTAATTCTTTAACTAAGTTAGGTGTTTACGAAACTCTGAAATTGCCACCTGGTGAAAAATTAATAGGTTGTAGATGGGTTTACAAAATTAAGAAAAGCATAGATGGGACAGTAACCCATAAAGCTCGCCTTGTAGCTCAAGGTTTTTCTCAGACCGAAAAGGATTTTGATGAGGTTTTTGCTCCTAGTTTATGTGCTAGTACTTTACGGACAATGCTAGTGTGGGCAGCTAAGTATAAATATAGTATTAACCATATAGATGTAGAGACAGCATACTTGCATGCTCCATTGAGACACACCATCTATATGAGGAAGCCTTTAGGAGTTGAAACACAAAACCACACTGATTGTTGGAAGTTAAATAAAAGCCTTTACGGTTTGAGACAATCAGGGTTCGAGTGAAACCAATGTATAGTTAAAGAGCTAAATAAGATCGGTTTTCATGAAGGTGTAGCGGATAAATGTCTCTTTAAAAGAGAAAATAATGGTGTACTATCATTTTTATTATTGTTTAATAACCAAAACTGACAATGAAGCCATAGATATTGTTAAACAGTTAGAAACCAAATTTAAGATCAGAAATTTAGGAAATATTAGGCATTATTTGGGTTTAGATATCAATCAAACAGCTAGAGGTTATAGAATATCTCAATCTAGCAAAATAAGCCAAATGTTGAAACGTTATGGCATGGAGCTATGTAAGCCAGCTAAAACGCCTATGGCACAGGATTTTCAACAAGAAGAAATCCAAAGTCCTAAATTTAGTAAGGAGATCTACCAGTCTCTTATAGGTAGTCTATCTTATATAAGCAATTGGTCAAGACCTGATATTTCATTTGGAGTAAACCAATTAGCGAGATATAATGCAGAGCCAACTGATAGGCATTGGCAGGCCGCAAAGCGTATATTAAGATATCTGAAAATGGCGATGCATTATGCATTGTATCTGGAACCTAACAATGATTTAGTATTGAGCGCATATGCTGATGCCAGTTTTGCTACTGATGTGATCACCAGAAAGTCCACATTGGGTATAGCTATCATGTTAGACAATTGTTTGATTGGCTGGAAATCAATTCGTCAAAAACATATAAGTCTATCGACTATGGAGGCAGAATTCTCATGTTTGTCACTAGTTTGTACCGATCTGATTTATTACAAACAATTAATGATGGATATTGGTTTAAAGATGGATTATCCAATTGTAATACATGAGGACAACCAAGCTGCTATTAAAATGGCAACAAATTTAGCAGTTAAAACTAGATCTAAGAATACTGACATTAGGTATCTGAATGTTTGTCAGTGTATTCAAAGCAACATGGTTAAGTTGGAATATTGTATGTCGGAAGACAATATTGCTGATAATTTTACCAAAGCGCAAGGTGCTATAAAACATAAAACGTGTTGTGAAAGCTATGGATTAAGAATCTAAACTGTATATATTGACCTGTCCAAAGGGGAGCATGTTAGGATATGGTTTGAGCCAAACTAGTTGTCCAGGCAATATAAGTGTACTGTTACTTTAATCTGTAAATGTATTATGTTACTTTAAAGGTATTCATTGTAATGCTGAGTCATGCTGTAATTAGGTAATGACTTGTGAGAGTATTTAAGCAAGGTATTGTAACGTGTTCAGTTGCTGCTATGATATGCTGCCATTATGTATGAAGCTGATGTGGTATGCTACCAGAGTGAGGAGTTGCTATCTGCTAATCATCGTTTGATGGATTTGCTACCATCGTGGTTTGTGAACCAGAGTGAGTTTGTTATTCTAACCAACTACTGTCTGTTTGGTGAGAAGATATCTCTAACTACTGGACTGATTTTACTGGCAAAGACTTGGAATTTGTTTAAAGACTATGAGATTGTTTTTCTACTATAAAGTAAGCTTTTGATAAACCAGTTTGCATAACTCTTATTCATTGCTCTCAGCAACGTTTCCTTGTGCATTTACTCTGCTGGTTGGTAACACAACACCAATATCCTTAACAGTGTCAACTGATTTTTAATCTCCCTAGTGCATATGTTACACTATCTTTGGATGATGATCTTCTGTCTCTCTTTTTGACATTACAGCAAGTTTTGCAAATTAGAAAGAATTAAATTTATATTGCACATATTAGAAGTCATCAGTCTTTCCCAGGTATGTTATTGTTGAAAGCTGGATCTAGCCCAATAACTCAAAGACAGACTTCAATTCTTTTCTGTAACTTTATTATAGATTTAATGGTACTGGAGGTCACTGACCTTGTACCTTTCTCTTTCAGAATACTCTGGAATACTCTGTGGACCATGTGGTCGGAGCCTTTATACCCAGGAGGAGGGGCAAAGAGGTAAGGAGTGGTTACAGGGGTTATGGAATATGTGATCAGTTAACCCTTGCAGGTCCGGGTGATCAGGGAGATGTAGTAGTTAGACATTTACCATGACAAAACCCCCTCTAAATGTCTAACTGGGTACCTGGGGGAGTGTTTGTATACATACAGAGAATATACAGGCACAGGCACGAATTACATGCAAACACACATTTTAGACATGAGGTACGCATGCTGTTTATGTTGTAGGGGTTTAGTGAGAATATCTGCTGTTTGCTCCTCTGTGTCACAGTGTACTGCCTTAATGAAACCTATTTCTGAAAACTGCCTGACGTGTTTGTATTTAATGTCAATGTGCCTAGACTGCTGACCTATAGCATCGGCCTTTGAGATCTCTATCGCTGCCTTGTTGTCTTCGTGGATGTCTATTGGATATGAGGGTTCAGCCCAGATGTTGCAGAGCAGGTCATCGAACCATACTAAGTTGTTTGCGGCCTTGGATAGGCAAACAAATTCTGCTTCCGTAGTTGATGTGGCCACCAGTTTTTGCTTTCCAGTGTACCAATGAATGGGGCAATTGTTGAGTAGTAGCATGTAGCCAGAGGTGCTTTTTCTGCACTCTATGTCCCCAGCCCAGTCAGCGTCAGCATAGCAGGTTAGCTTTGGTTTCTCGGATGTTTCTGGTTCTAGGCAGAGTAGGGCATCCGCACTGAATTTTAAGTATCTAAGTAGTCTTTTGATGGCGTTCCAGTGTGTTACCGTGGGTTTGCTTACATGTCTGGACAGTAGATTGACGGCCAAGGCGATGTTGGGCCTGGTCCAGTTGGATATATACAGCAGTGACCCTATCATTGATCTATACAACTTATTGTCTGTGAAAGGTTCAGATTCCTCGTACATGGTCTTCAGGAACTCTGGTTGCATGGGGGTCTCGCTGGGTTTTGCTTCGGACATGTTGCATTTGGACAGCAGATCGATGATCTTTTCTCTCTGGGAGAGGCGGAAACCCTTGTTGGTTTTTATCACTTGGACCCCTAGGTATTTATCGATCTTTCCAAGTGACTTTAGGGAGAAGTGGCTACCCAGCTCAGTGGCGAACTTGTCACATCTGTCCTTGTGCTTGCTGATGTACAAGATGTCGTCCACGTAAACGAGCACACCTTCGAATGTGTTGTTTTCTCTCTTCGTGAAGAAGCATTTGTCGGCTGAGGTGTCCTCGAAGCCCATGGATCTGAGAGCTTTGGCTAGGCAGTCATGCCACCTTTTGCCCGACTGCTTGAGCCCGTACAGGCTTTTGTTCAGCAGCCAGGTTTGGTTCCCGCCCTCGTTGTACCCAGGCGGTGCTTTAACGTATATCTCTTTGTCCAACTCAGCGTGCAGGTATGCTGTTTGTACGTCGAATTGGAAAACCTCCAAGCCCAGGATGGTGGCCACCACCAGGGCGCTTTTGACACTCTCCGCCCTGACGGTTGGCGAGTAGGTGTCTGTATAGTCTTCGGGGTATCTTTGGGTGAAACCCTGCGCGACTAGTCTTGCCTTGTACAGGACCTTGTTGTCTTCTAATGTCTTAACTCTGAACACCCATTTGGTTCCTATTGGTTTTTTGTCCTCTGGAATTTGGGCAGGTGAGTATACTTGGAGGTTCCTTAGACTCTCCATCTCCTTCTCCATGGCAGAAATCCATTTTTCTTTCTCTTTCTGGGGGAGCCTGAGGATGTCCTCGTATGAGCTGGGCGTGAAATGGGTGTTGTGGATGGCCATAACGTAGTCCTCCAGCTTCCTTGGCAGCTTATTTCTGGTTTCTCTGATTGGCCTGCTGGGGGTTGGCTCGGTTTCCTGCATGTTGTCTGCCTCTTTGTCTGTCAGGTCATCTATCTTCAGGGAAGGGTGCCCTTTCCACTCTTTGATGCTCGCCTTGCGATTGTTGGCTGTATGCCCTCCGACCTCTCTGACCTCCTTTTCCCCTTGGTCATGTTCGAATGTGACCCTATTGGTGGGAATGTCGTTGGAGTGTGCCCTCGACCAGTTTGCATTTTCGTGGAAACTGGCTGACCTGGAAACCACAAAACGGTTGTTGTTGTCAACAAATCTGTAGCCCTTTGTGCCTGGTTCGTAACCCACGAATCTCAGTCTTTTTGATAATTTCTCCCCTTTCTTTCTTAATTGTCTGGGGATGTGGACATCGGCTGGGGCGCCGAATATGTGTAAGTGTGCGATGTTGGGCTTTCTGTTGTATAGCATCTCGTATGGTGACTTATTGATAGAGCTTGACCACAGTCTATTCAGGGTGTAATTAGCGTAGTGTAGTGCCTCTGACCAGAAATGCTGCCCCATCCCAGCATCCTCCAGGGCGCACCTCATCATGGTTTGCAATACTCCATTCTTTCTCTCTGAGACTCCATTTTGGAAGGGGGAGAAAGGTGAAGAGGTGTAATGCGCTATGCCCTGTTCTCTCAGCCACCTTGTGAATTCCTTGGCCATGAATTCTGAGCCCCTGTCTGTCATTATCTGCCTTATTCTCATGTTATGTTGCATATCTACTCTTCTGTGGAATTCTTTAAACCTTTGGAATACTTCGTTTTTGTGTCTGAGGGAGTAGACATACCCGTATCTGGTGTAGTCATCCACAATCGTGAGGAAGAATCGCTTCCTATGCCCTACAGAGGGTTTCAATGGCCCTACCAAGTCCATATGCACCAATTGGAAGGGGGACTCTGTGGTTCGTTTGGATCCCCTGGGGATGGCCTTAACCTTGATCTTAGAACGCTTACAGACTGAACACTCCAAGTAGTTTTCGCAGTTCTTTACTTTGAGACCCTCGGTACATTCCGTCATTTTCTTTACAATGGGGAAACTTATGTGTCCCAGCCTCCTGTGGAGGAGGTGGGCGCAGTTATCATGCAATGGCTTACCGATAGATACAGACTTGTTGGCCTTCTCATGGCTACTTCCTGCCTCTTGCTGCACCCCCTCTATTTCTGGATACTCATCTACTTTGTGGTTCGTGTTGGTATCAATGCCCTCTTCCTCCCTTGCGTTGGGTGTGAAGTAGGGAAGTCCCTCGTGTATGGTTACCTTTCCTATCTCTTTCCCTTGCTTGATCAAGTGTGCCTTTCCATCTTTGAATTTTATCTCTATGTTTGTGTCCCGTGTCAGCTTTGTGATGGCTAGCACGTTGTGGGGTATCTCTGCCACGTACAGTACCCCTTTTAAATCCCCTATCTGTGTGATGTGTACGTTTCCTTTTCCCACTACTTTGACCTTGCTTTGGTTTGCCACCTTTATTTCTGAGTCTATTTCTGTGAGTGAGTCTAGTAGCTCTGGGTTACAAGTAGTGTGACTTGTGGCCCCTGAGTCCAGGAGCCATGTGTTTCTCTCTGCCTTATGTTTGTCATTTGGGTCATCGTGCCTGATCCCGTACATGGAGCCAGAGTTACTGTCCCTGGAGTGGTCTCTGCGCTCGTGGTGTTTCCTGGGGTTGGGTGACCACCCTCGCCCCCTTTCCTTTGGGTACCTGCGTTCAGGTGACCTCCCCCCTCTACTGTCGTGCTGTCCCCTGTCCCCTGTCCCTATGGTTCCTGGGGCAATCCCTCTTTAAGTGGTTCCTTGACCCACAAGAATAACATTCTGAGGTATCCCTGGCCCTATCTTGGAAATCCACCCTCTTCGTGGGTCTAGGATCCCTTCTGGACAGTTGGCGGTCCCTCCTCAGAGTGTCCTCTGCAACGAGCTGACTGGTCAGTGTGCCTAGTGTTAGGTATTGCAAGCTGAGGCTATTTAGTTGGGTTATGAAGCTGTCCCAACTGCTATCAAGAGAGTTTATGATTATGCTTATCATGCTCTCTTCAGTGATGATTTCCCCCCTCTGCATGAGCTCTGCCCTTGTAGCATTCATCTTTAAAATGTGCTCACTCATGGGGACCCCTGCCTTGTGCTTGGTGGAGTGGAACTCCCTAGATATTCTAGTGGTAGTGGCTCTACTCTGGCTATAAAACAGGTTACATAGTTTTTGCATAACATCATAAACAGTCAGATTGTCCTCAATAGATGGATACATAGCAGATGGAATGGAGGTTAACATGATACAAAATGCCCTGTGATGAATACAGTCAATTTCCAGTGACCAGGGCTTTTGGGGAGGTCTGTTAGCTAGGAACAGTGCATTCTCTCTCATGAGAGCAACTCTTAATTGTTGACTCCACTCTATAACATTACCCCCATCTAACTGTAATTTTGGCAAATTGGCATAATTTGCCCCAGAAATGTTAGTAAGGTTACTTACTGGGGGGAGCTGTCCATGGTCCAAACTGTGATTGAACTCACAATAAGGCTTTGGGATGTCTGTGGCCATTCTGTACTTGCTTGGATCTATGTAGCTTGCTTCTCTTGTTACAGGCAGGTACTGGGCATGCGCGAAACTCATTCCGCGCTGGAGTCCATCGGGTGAGGTTCCTGTTGCTGGAGCTCCCAGGCCTAGGCCTAGGCCTGTCGGTGGGAGGCTGGACCCACCCCCGGTGGGTCCGAAGATTCCTCCTGAAGGTGGACACCACTGCTGGATGGCCGGATCCCCGGCGAAGAAGGGTAGAAGGTGAGGAGGCGACGCGGTCGTAAATCAAGGACTTCTGCGGGTCGGCGGCGCGGCAGCAGCGGAGGTCGTAGGTTGAGGATTCCCTGCACCCAGCGGCTCGGCAGTAATGGCGGCGGCGGCGGATCCTCCGTCGTGGTCGCTGGTCCCTGGTCGCGTGGATTGGCCTGGTGGATGTCGTGGCGTTGGTGAGTAGCTGGTTCTTCTCTTCTCCCTCGGGCCTCGCGTAGTTGGTGTAGCGGGTGGCGAGTTCGAGTCCTGCGGTTGATCCTTCCTGCAGGTGGGCGGTCTTTTGTGCCAGTTGTTGGTGTGCGCGGTGTCTTTAGTTGGCTGTGACTCGGTTGCCTGGTCGTTGTTGGTTGTCCTGGCCTTCTTGTGTTTTCCAGGATTTTTCTTTGATTTTTTGAGTGCTGCAGGAGGCTCGAAAGCGGAGCCCAGGGCAGCGGTGATGGTCTCGATTGCCTTTTGCAACTCGAGATCGGTAGGTGTTTTTTTCTTAGTGATTGTAGTTTCTTCGTGGTCGCTTTCAGAGTTGGGCTCTTCGTTGTCGCTTTCTGAGTCCCCCTCGTCTGTTTCGGGGTTCGGGCATTTTCGCGCCAAGGGATTCAAATCCTGGCTTCCCATTGGCTGGTGCTCGTCCCAAGATGGCCGCCGGGAAGGGGGCACGAAAATGGATTCTGCCAGCTCAGGATCATCGGGTTGGGGTGGCTTACCCTTTTTTGCTGGATTTTCTCTCTTGGTGGTCTTTGGGGCCTCAATCGCTGCTTCTTGCTGCTCGAAGAGGCTTTGAAGGTCTGCGATGAGGTTTTCTTTGTCGCTGCTTGCCTCCATCAGTTTCAGGATGGAGAGTTTGAATTTATTCATTTTCTGTGCTGTTTCTTCTTCCAGGGCGGTGATCTCCTTGGATGGCCCCTCTTCATCTGATTGTGAGTCCAGGCTGGAGTCCTGCTCGCTTCCATCTTCTGTCTCCTCCATGGCTGTGGCTTTGGTTGCAAGTTTCTCAGCCATCTTCTTGGTAAGAGCTCTGGTCTGTACTCTGTCTGCTTCTTCAGGGTAGGTGTTGGGTTCAGTCATTATCTGGAGTTATGGACAACTGTCCTCTGCTACCATTTTGTTGAAAGCTGGATCTAGCCCAATAACTCAAAGACAGACTTTGATTCTTTTCTGTAACTTTATTATAGATTTAATGGTACTGGAGGTCACTGACCTTGTACCTTTCTCTTTCAGAATACTCTGGAATACTCTGTGGACCATGTGGTCGGAGCCTTTATACCCAGGAGGAGGGGCAAAGAGGTAAGGAGTGGTTACAGGGGTTATGGGATATGTGATCAGTTAACCCTTGCAGGTCCGGGTGATCAGGGAGATGTAGTAGTTAGACATTTACCATGACAGTTATCAGAAGGAAATGCTGTTGCAGACAACGAAGAAGCAGCATGTTTTATCTGTTACTCCATGGGAAAGTAATTCTATGTTTCATCAAAATGCCAAGGCTCTTGTAAAACAATTTCACATTCCTTTAGATCATGCTAGAGCAATTATACAGCAATGTCCTCAATGTTCTCAAATTACCTCATCTCTTTCCATTGGGGTGAATCCAAGAGGGCTTACAGCAAACAACTTTGGCTACTTTTTCTTATTTTATATGGGCTACTCCTCAGAAAGGAGAAGCTACTAAACATGTTGTTAATCATTGTATTTGAACATTTGCTGTCATAGGCCTACTTTCTACATTAGAAACAGACAATGGTCTTGCATATTGTAGTCGCTCCTTTGCTGAATTTTGTGACACATGGCAAATTAAACATCTTTTTGGCATATTTTAACTATACAGGACAAGTCATAGTGGAGCACGAAAATTTTACATTAAAGTCTGCTTTGGATAAAACAAAAACAAACAGGGGGAATTCCTATAGGTCTCCCTGGTAAACAGGAATGGTTAAATAAAGTTCTGTTTACTCTGAATCATCTTAATATCACAAATTTATCAACTCCAGTAGATGATCATTTTGGAAGTAGAATAAGTCATCCCCAGCCACAGGTAATGTATAGATTATTGCCTAACTCTGAATGGCATGGACCTGTTCCCTTATTGACATGGGGAAGGGGATATGCTGCTGTGCTTATGCCTACAGGTCTGGTGTGGATCCCTGCTAGGTGTGTGAAACCGTGGAAGGATGGCGTGGCAAAAGGATTGAAAAACCCAACCCTAAACTTCTCACTCAGCCTGCAGAACCCTCAGCAGGATCGGGACTGAGCACCTCACCAGGCTCATCAAGTGACCTGGGGACAGATTAAAGCTTTCTCTACTCAATCTACAAAATTGCTACAGGAAAAGGACATGCCGCAAACACCGGAGAACTTTTTAGTAGCGGCTTTTGCTTGTTTAAATGCTAATTCTGTAACTATTATAATGTGTATTATTTTTATGTGTATTTTCCCTCCTTGCATGGCTACAGTGACTTTGCAACATGGAATTCCAGAGCAAGGACTTTGGGATCAAAATTCCTATATATGGGATGTGCAAAATATCTCTCAATTAATAGGTAAAACTGATTGCTGGATCTGCATGCACGTTCCTCCACATGCCAGAGGAGGACTTTTAATACATGCTATTCCTTTTCATGAAACCAGATGGAATCAACATCCTTGGATCCCTGGAACGCTACAAAATGAAAATGTTAATTATCCTATTTAGTTATGCTTTAGATATTATTTTGGCAGCCAAGGGTGGTGTATGTGCTTTGATTCATTCACATTGTTGTATGTATATTACTGATTATAAAGCAAATATTTCAGCTACAATTGAGCACATGGAAAACATGATTGCAGATAATCCAATTGGCTCCACTATTCCACAATCTCCATGGGAATGGTTATGGTCTTGGCTCCCAGATTTTGGATGGGTGCGACAAATAGTATCCATCGTTATAATAGACATCATTGCCTTAATTTGTTGTTGCTGTTGCATATAATGTTTACCTGGGTTATTAGCGATATTTCATCCAAGAATTCGGCCCTCCAAATCTGAAATTATGTATGTTTGCAAAATATTAAAAAATAAAAAATAAAATAAAAAAGGAGGATATGTGGGGATGGTGTTATCTCAGTAATTGGCAAACCATTGCTGAGTAAACAACATCAGCACAAAGTCCTAATCTTATCAGAGATATAAAGACAGAAATGTAAAGACAGGATGTCTGGCAGAGACCCTATATCAAGATATGCAACCCAGCACGTAGCATTGTTTGTCACAGGAAATAACATGAGGAAGACATGAGGGATCCATATGGACTTCACGAGCTTTCTTTAGCCAATCAGGATCAGTAAACGTTGATTGATGTTCTGCCATGATAGTTGTAAAATGACAATAAAAGGAAGCCTTCTGGATGGGGTGAGGGTGCCTTCCCCAAGGTACCTTGACACCAAGGTGCCTTGAGCAAGGTGCCTTCCACCCGAGGGGCCTTCCCGTGAACCATCATCCTGCCTACGCGTCTTTCTTCATTGAAACAACAGGGTCGCTGTTAGGTTTCCCCTTTGCTCCATCTCCAACACCACAGTATAGTTCAGTTCCTGTGCCTCCCATGGCCATTTTTTCTCCCATATTGGTTCCACCACACACAAAACAGTTACTAACATTCAAGGTGGCTTCCACATCCTCGGCTAGCTGTACAAAAGTGTTAGTAATCTTGGAGGGTAGTTCCTGGATATTCAATTTCTCTGTCTCTTGGTAATACGACCAAAATAGGGATTTCTGCTGGGATTGTTTTGTTTTGCTCATAATCTGTATTTCTACTTCTGATAACGGATCATGTCCCTTCCCAGGGGCAATCCAGTAGGTGTTAAAATATGGCCACATATCCCAACTCTTAATAATCTCCCTATGTGTCGGCATACTTCTGAGTTTCCGGGCCCATTTTCCATACACATTATTGAAATGTGTAGATCGAATCCTGTGGGGTCATCACAGGGTTGGGGCCACCTATCTTCCCAATAGGCTGGATCTAATCTAAGTACACGGTTGCCCACACAATCTGTCCTTCCTTTTTTTTTTTTTTTTTGTAAATATTTTTTATTTATTTTTTCAAATGTAAACATAAAAACATAACTTTCAAGAGCAAAAATCTTGATCCGGTCATAGATGGTTACCACGCTTACATTCCTTTCACAAGCTCAATTCACAATTTCCATTACATCTTTTATAAGTAAACAAAAAAAGAAAAAAAAGAAGATAAAAAAGAAATTCAAAACTTAAGAAAAAAAACAATTTTACCTCAAATTTCACATTTTCATCTATATAAACCCATTATATCTATCCAAAATTAGTTTCAAATTCACTTTCACTCATTTTTACATCTGCATAACAATTCTAAACATATCTTTATTCTTCTTTACCTTATATCTTATACAAGTCATATCAAAATAATTTTTACAATATTCTAACCTCTTATTAAGTGTTTACCTTACAATTTTATCACCATTTATTCTTAGTTTCAATTCAATACCACTCCATTTTTATTGTATTTTATAAAACAACATTTTATCTAATTTTAATCCTTTGACCCTTATCCTCAAATCAGTTTACCTTAGGTTTTTTTTTTCCTCCCAGTTTACATATTACACAGATCTCTCTCAAAGGCATATTTTATTCAATCCATTTTCTCTCCGACCGGTCGCAGTTTGTGTTGGCAGGGGGGCAGAGGTCGACCTCGAGGCCTCTCATTTGTGGAGTGCCGCAGGGATCGGTCCTCTCGCCTCTCCTGTTCAACATTTATGTGAAGCCGCTGGGTGAGATCATCCGTGGCTTTGGGGTGAGATACCACCAGTACGCTGATGACACCCAGCTGTACATCTCCACCCCAGGCCACCCCAACGATGCCCTTGAAGTGATGTCCCAGTGCCTGGAGGCTGTACGGATCTGGATGGGGAGGAACAGGCTCAAGCTCAACCCTTCCAAGACTGAGTGGCTGTGGCTCCCGGCATCCCGATATAGTCAGTTGACTCCATCACTGACTATTGGGGGCGAGTCATTGGCCCCCACAGAGAGGGCTCGCAATCTGGGAGTCCTCCTGGATATGCAGCTGTCCTTGGAGGAACATCTGACGGCTGTAACCAGGGGGACCTTTTGTCAGGTTCGCCTGATTCGCCAGTTGCGGCCCTTTCTTGATCGGGATTCCCTGTGCACAGTCACTCACGCCCTCGTCACCTCTCGCCTTGACTATTGCAACGCTCTCTACATGGGGCTCCCCTTGAGGAGCACCCGGAGGCTCCAGCTGGTCCAGAACGCAGCAGCGTGGGTAGTGACGGGAGCAGCATGGCGCTCCCATGTAACACCGCTCCTGCGCGAGCTGCACTGGCTCCCAGTTGTCTTCCGGGTGCGCTTCAAGGTGTTGGTTATCACCTTTAAAGCGCTCCATGGCATAGGGCCTAGCTATCTTCGAGACCGCCTGCTGCTACCAACGACCTCCCTTCGACCCGTGCGCTCCCACAGAGAGGGCCTCCTCGGGGTGCCATCAGCCAGACAGTGTAGGCTGGTGACCCCCAGGGGGAGAGCCTTCTCTGTGGGGGCACCTACCCTCTGGAATCAGCTCCCCCCAGAGATAAGGAGAATCCAAGACCTCAGTGCCTTCCGTCGCGCCCTTAAAACCCATTTATTTAAACAAGCCGGGCTGGCTTAAGATGAAATTTTTAACTGTTTTTTAAATGTTTTAAACGTTTTTAATTGGTAAATGAGTTTTAATTGGGCCAAATTTATATATCTTTTAATTGTTTTTAATATTTGTTCTGCATGTTTTTTAATCTGGCTGTACACCGCCCTGAGTCCTCAGGGAGAAGGGCGGTATAGAAATCCAATATAAAATAAATAAAATAAATAAATTTTCTAATATATTTTCCACTATATCTCCCTCTAATATTTAACTATCTTCCAGCTTATTCTATTTGATTAATTCTCAGCTTGATCCCCTCCAAAACACCAACTATTTAGTTGATTTTAGAATAGTTCCTCAATCTCCTCCAACTCTCCTCCTATTTGTTTGACTGTTTCCAGCATTTTATGGGCTGATTTCCAGCATAGTCTACTCCTTAACTCCCTCCATTGTTTGGCTGATTACCAGCATAGTCTCCT
This sequence comes from Pituophis catenifer annectens, assembly GCF_029215685.1. Classification (NCBI taxonomy): domain Eukaryota; kingdom Metazoa; phylum Chordata; class Lepidosauria; order Squamata; family Colubridae; genus Pituophis; species Pituophis catenifer. The sequence goes on along the minus strand of NW_027256885.1, from coordinate 91,866,768 downwards.
CCAACTCTCCTCCTATTTGTTTGGCTGTTTCCAGCATTTTGAATTAATTTCCAACGTATTTCCACTGAGTCTCAAACTCTTATCTAGTTGGTATCCATCCCACACATTTTAACTGTAATATAATTATCTGTTTTATATCATTTTTCCATCCTGCTCTTTCAATTTAAATCTCAGTATATGTCATAATAGTCATCATTTCCAACTTGTATTACCTTAATTCAATCACTAGCATCTGTGTATCTTGTATTTTGTTCAATCAATCCTTATTCATCAGTTTAACATTTGTTTGCAAGTTAAAATTAAAACGTATTACATCAAACAGTACATTTTTTTATTATTTTTATCCACTTGATATCATCCACTATTTTAATAGCCACCTCTTATTTTCTATTTTTATTATTTCACAACCCTTCCTGTTTTTATCCAAAAATCATATATACCTAGGCTTTTAAACTTTATCATATATACATAGGCTCTTAAACTTTACATTTCAGTTAGTCACATTTAAATTTATCCACTTTAATTCTTCCTTTTCTTCCTTTTCCTCTCTGTCCAAAGTGCTCTATTTCAAGGTTCATCAGTTCAAAGTAAAGAATTTCTGTATGTCCCTTTAAAACTTTTAAAATGTCTGATCCAAGCGTAATGCATCAGCTTCCTGTCTTTGTTAACTACGCCACACCTAGTTTTGTCAGTCTCCATTGTTAAAATCCAAAATGTTCTTTCTTTCTTCTTTCTTAAAATCATCTGGGACAGAGTAGGAATCTCCAAAATCCTTATATCCAATATTAATTTCAAGTAATCCAAGGTAAAAAGCCAATTAACATGTTTCTTTTCCACCCAGAAAGGGAAATCTCTTTAATCCACTTCTCTGTTTAATCACTGCAGACTCCATGGCTATTTCTCTATTTTCATTAGCTTCATTTTCTTTTAGAGGCATTAATTCTCAGGAATATCCATTTCTCCTCTCCACTCCAGTTAAAGGCACAGTCAAATTTCAGAAATTTATTAATACCAAATCATCCAGTTTAAGTTTACTGCAACAAAATTCAATTTGGGTCTTTTACCTATTTTTTTTTCCTTTTCAATCTTTAAGCCCCGCAGTCCAACAGCCGCTTTTAATTTTGGGGTCTTATTTTCCAATAATTCCAAATAGGTACGTTATTGCCTGGGTTGGTATCACTCACCCGGCTTCTTGATTTTTGCTCTTTCTTCATCTTCTTCCTCCAGCACAATCCTTGTTCCCGGTTGCCGCAGTTTCAGGGAAGCCACCCTGGCTGCTGTCCCGCTGTCGCCGGCGTGAAGGAGAAGCCTCTGGCCCCAAGGAACCCGCCCGTTCCTCTCGGCCGCCCAAGGCGTTCCTTCTTGTCCCCCTGTCCCTACAAGACAGGGGAGGTCCGCAGACCTATCGGCGGCAGCTTAGCAGAGGGGATTTGGCAGGGCTCAGCGGAGCTCACTATTTCCCCGTCTGTGTCCCAGCGACGCCAACCGGAAGTCTTCCACAATCTGTCCTTCCTATTGGATCGCTGAAAGCGATGGTTCATCTAGGGCCCCACTCGCCTAAATTCTCAATACACACCACCCTATTCTCCACTTGTATACAATACTCAAGAACCAGAGTCATTAATATAAGTCCCAGCGCCATTCTTCCGCTGTGCGTAGAGGGCCAGCTTCCGGAGTGACCCAGCAGAGCTCTTCAACACCGTGCACAGGGAACCTATTGCTGGTAAGGTTCAGCAGAGTGTCCTTTTGATAATGCACAAGAAGCAAATGAGCAAAGCTACTACTAATATTACTATTGCAATTGAAAGATATATGTGGTTCAGACTCATTTGCGTTTGAGCCGAAGCACCAAGGGTTTGTCTATGGATTGTGTTTCCCACTGGACTGGATCACTCTGGGCAGCTCCTTTTAGTCTGGTCCAATGGATCCATGATTTAGATTCCAAGGTTTTTACTGCAAGGGGAGAACACATAACTACAGTATACGGCCCTTTCCATTGAGCCTTAAGAGGTTCATTCTTCCAATGCTTTACCCATACTCTATCCCCTGGTTTAAAGGGATGGCACTTAGTACTTAACAAAGGTGGCGTTTGTTCCACTACATATGTCCTTATGGCCTCTATACATGTATTTAGCCCTTGTAACTGCTTAATCAATTCCCTATTTCCTATTCCCCCCTTATGAGACAAGTCTGTCCAGCCCACCACATCCCTACGCAAAACTGTGGGTGGCCTGCCATACATCATCTCAAATGGGGAAAGGTGATATTTTGCTCTAGGGCAGTGGTTCTCAACCTTCCTAATGCCGTGACCCTTTAATACAGTTCCTCATGTTGTGGTGACCCCCAACCAGGGGTGGGTTCTACATTTTTCTACTACCGGTTCTGTGGGCGTGGCTTATTTTGTGGGCGTGACTTGGAGGTCATGTGACTAGGTGGGCGTGGCTAGCTGGTCATATGACCGGGTGGCCATGGCTATGTGTATAGGGACTACTCAGAGGGCTGAAAAAAGTCATTTCTGACAGGTCCTCGCACTTTTGACTGGTCCTCACACTTATGACCATCCTCACATTTATGCCCGTGCAGCTTTCTTAACAACCATGTCACTCATTTCACAACTGCTTCTTTTCACCATGGTGATAAGATAGGGCAAAAAACGTAAAATGTGAGGATAGTCGTAAATTCGAGATCTGGTCAAAAGTGCGAGGACCAGTCAAAAATAACTTTTTCAGCCTTCTGAGTAGTCCATGTGCACAAAAGGACTACCAAGAGGGCTGAAAAAAGTGATTTCTGACAGGTCCTCGCACTTTTGACCGGTCTTCGCACTTATGACTGGTCATCATTTATGCCCATTGTAGCATTCTTAACAACCATGTCACTCATTTCACAACTGCTTCTCTTCACCATGGTGACAAGATAGGGCAAAAACATAAAATGTGAGGACAGTCATAAGTTCGAGGACTGGTCAAAAGTGCGAGGACCAGTCAGAAATAACTTTTTCAGCCCTCGGAGTAGTCCATATGCATAAAAGGATACAGCAATAGAGAGGGATGAAGGAAGGGAAGGGAAATTAGAGTAGGAGTGAGGGTAAGAGAGGGAGGAAGAGAGGAGGAGAAGGAGAAAGGAAGAGGAAGTAGGGAGGAGAAGAAGAGGGGGAGGAAGAGAAAGTAAGAAGGAAAGAAAAAAGAGAGGTGGTAGGTTTGAGGAGAAAGATTGCTGTACAATAAAAAAGATGAAAGGGAAGAAAGCCAACCCCAAACAAATATAAAGATATTAAGATAAAGAATGAATTGTTAAACTTTAAGGAATAAAAGAGAATAAATATGAATAAATAACAATAATTAGAAACACACATACAAACATACAATGTATTTTCTTTTGTAGGAAGTTAGCACCCACCTCTTTCCTGGAAGAGTGAAATATTTTACGAAATATGAAAAAGGCAGAATATTATATTTCCCTGGGATAAGCATGTTTTGAAGCAGCTCCCATCTTCCTGCTCCCACCCTTTGTCAATGGGCCATTAAGGCCTGGGCCAGTCTATTCTACATAACAAAGATCTACCTCCTTCAGGCAGAGCCATAGTAGGAATTGGCTAAGATCCAATAAAGATAGGATTAGCTCTCTACCCATCTAGCAACAGAAACTCACCACATGTGACCTGGGAAGCACATGTGACCATCAGCCAGCAAGGCTAACTAAGACCCCAACCCCCCTGGGAGTCTGACAACCAATCAGGATACTCTTTTGTGGCCCCAAGAAATGCAGAGCCAGAGAGAGCATAAAAACCCAAGAATTTACAGTATCTGCCCTTTTCTGTTCAGGAACTCAAGCCATGTGATCCTGTCCACCATTAAACCATCTTTCCAAGCAGTCTCCATGTTTCCAGTGTCTTTTTCCCCACTTGGAGCAGAACCTAGAAGGAGATTTCTTCCAACACTTTGAACAGAGTATTTGGCCGGTTCACAAATTTAAACAGTGTTTAGTCATTTCAATTAAATTTACAATTTCTATATTTCCTTTTTGCCATATTTATTCCTCATCTATTTTTGTAAAAAATAGACACCATGACACAAATGAATGCTATATTTGTGGATCTAGGGGACACTATAAGAGAGATTGCCCCAGAAACTCTAGAGAAAAATACAGACACTCATCAAGAGAAAGGTACAAGCGTAGGGATTCCCCCAACCCCAGACACACAAGAGAAAGCAGGGACAACTCCAGGGACAGTAGATCTGGATCACTATATGGGGTAGAAGAACTCACAAAATTAACCAATCAGGATAGAGAAGAAAATCTATGGCTCATAGACTCTGGGGCCAATAACCACACTACTTATAATAGACAACTTCTGTCATCGTTTACAGAAGAGCAATTTCTAATAAAAGTAGCTAATCAAAATGAAGTACAAGTGACAGGGAAAGGAGACATAATATTGCCAGGAATAGGAAAAATAGAGGGGGATAAAATATCTAGAAGATTAAGGTTCATGGGCTATGAACCAGGTACCAAGGGGTACAGATTCATAGATAATAATAACAGATTTGTGGTATCTAGAACAGCTGTGTTCCATGAACAAGCAAACTGGTCTAAAATACACCTTAATGAGATACACCCTAAACAAATAATAAGATACAATACACGAGATCATAATAGACAGGACATGCAAAACAGCACAAAAGATAAGGGACCTAAGAATACACAGCTAAGAAACACTAACAAAGAATGGAAAGGTGAACATCCAAAAATTAGAGTAGATTCACTCACTCAAAAAGAAGCCAAATACTTACATGACAATAACTCCACACCGGATAGGCCAGTCAGAGCCAATAGAAATCAATTACCCAAAAGATTTGAAAATTACATAATGCATGTACATTCTAACCCAATCACACCAAATTCATATGGAGAAGTAATGAAACTTCCCCCTGAAGAAAGATTAAAGTGGGAATTAGCTATGTCAAAGGAAATGGAAAGCCTTAAAGAGTTAAATGTATTCACCCCCGCCATAGTACCAAAAGATAAAACCACAATAGGTACTAGATGGATTTTTAAAATCAAAAATCTAGAGGAAGGTAAAACTTTGTACAAAGCATGATTGGTAGCGCAAGGATTTGCTCAAAGGTATCCAGAAGATTATACTGATACATATTCACCAACAGTGAGAGCAGAAAGCGTTAAAACTGCATTATTATTATTATTTATTTATTTATTTTATCATATTTGTATACCGCCCTACTCCCGAAGGACTCAGGGCGGTGAACAGCCAAAATAAAATACAAAGACATACAAAAGTTAAAAAACTATTAAAAACAGATTAAATAATTTAGGCTCAAAAAACAAATTAAGACATCCAATTTATCTAAAAAACATTTAAAACCCAATTTAAAAGGGAGAGTTAGGCCAGACCAGCCTGTTGGAATAAAAACGTTTTTAGGGCGCGGCGGAAGATACATAAGTCTTGGATCCTCCGTATCTCCGGGGGAAGCTCGTTCCAGATGGCAGGTGCCCCCACAGAGAAGGCTCTCCCCCTGGGGGCCGCCAGTCGACATTGTTTGGCTGATGGCACCCTGAGGAGCCCCTCTCTATGGGAGCGAACTGGTCGGTGAGAGGCTACTGGTGGCAGAAGGCGGTCTCGTAAGTACCCTGGTCCTAAGCCATGGAGCGCTCTAAAGGTGGTAACCAAAACCTTGAAGCGCGCCCAGAAGACCACTGGGAGCCAGTGCAGCTCGCGCAGGAGGGGGGTCACATGGGAGCGCCACAGCGCTCCCGTCACCACCCACGCGGCCGCATTCTGGACCAGTTGGAGCCTCCGGGTGCTCCTCAAGGGGAGCCCCATGTAGAGAGCATTGCAATAATCCAGGCATGAGGTGACAAGGGCGTGAGTGACCGTGCGTAACGAGTCCTGATCCAGAAAGGGACGCAACTGGCGAATCAGGCGAACCTGATAAAAAGTCCTCCTGGCCACGGCCGCCATATGCTCTTCTAAAGACAGCCGCGAGTCCAGGAGGACGCCGAAGTTGCGAACCCCATCTGTGGGGGCCAACGACTCGCCCCCAATAGTCAGAGATGGCGCCAACTGACTATATCGGGACGTTGGAAACCACAGCCACTCGGTCTTGGATGGGTTGAGCCTGAGCCTGTTCCTCCCCATCCAGATCCGTACGGCCTCCAGGCACCGGGACATCACCTCGAGGGCATCATTGGGGTGGTCTGGGGTGGAGATGTACAGCTGAGTGTCAGCATTAGTAATGGCTTCAGTACTAGACCTAGAAGCATACCAATATGACATTCAAACAGCATACTTACACGCGAAATTAGACAAAGAAATTTACGTAAGAGCACCACCTAGTAAGGACAGGAATGAGGGCGACACATGGCTACTCAATAAAAGCTTATATGGTTTAAAACAGTCAGGAAAACGCTGGTATGAATGTCTAGTCAAAGTACTCGAATCGATAGGGTTTACAGCGACTCCAGCAGACAACTGTTTATTTACCAAAAGAGAAGGAGATTCACCAGAATATGTACTGATATACGTGGATGACATTCTATATATTGGGAAACATAAAGAAAGAAAAACGCGATGCCTTTGCCAGCAAATTAGAAAAGCAATTTTCACTGAAATCATTAGGAAAAATAAATAAATACTTGGGAGTACAAATCACTCGAACACCAAAAGGATTCTGTCTATCACAAAAAGAAAAAATTATAGAACTGTTACACAAGTGCAATATGTCTGATGCCAAACAATGTGACTTTCCCATGCAACCGGATTTTTTGAAAAATATGCATAACTTGTCACCCGAATTCAAAGATAATACACTCTACAGATCTACCATTGGATCTCTCCTATATATAGCAAATTGGACTAGACCTGACATAGCTTTGCCTTTGAATTTATTGTCAAGACACGTGGGTGAACCAACCGTATATCACTGGGAAACAGTAAAAAAGGTACTCAGATACCTGAAGTACAGCTCTGACACTTGCTTATACTTAGAACCAAACAAACTTAACAAAATCACGCTCACATGTTATGCAGATGCCGATTGGGCTGGAGATGTAAAGAGCAGGAAGAGTACATCAGGATATATATTCTTTATTAATGGAAGTCCTGTACATTGGTATACAGGAAAACAAAACTTAGTTGCAACCTCAACTACAGAAGCAGAATATATATGTCTTTCAAAGGCTGCCAATAATCTCATTTGGTTTGAGGACCTGCTCACCAGTATTTGGTCAAGACCATCACAACCTATAATCATACATTTTTTTTTTTTTTTTATTTGATTTATATGCCGCCCTTCTCCGGAGACTCAGGGCGGCTTACAATGTGCATGAGGATAATAAAACCGCAATTGAGATGTCAAAGGCAGAAGCTATTGGACAAAGATCGAGACACATAGACATAAAACATAAACATGTAAGACAGTTATCAAAAACAGGATTCATCAAAATAGTACATTGTGACACAAAAGAGCAAATAGCAGACATTTTAACGAAACCTTTGTCAAGCAAACAACATGCTCATTTAGTGTCTAAGTTATGCATTCGCATGTAAATTTTTTAACAAGAGATAAATTCAATCTTCACATATTCGGCATCTAGAGGGGGATTTGTCACATACATAGATGCCTCATATAATAGAATAACAAGGGTTAACATATACACTCCCTCCACCCACTTTCCCCTTAAACCCCTCCTTACCTTTGGTTCCGCCCCCTCAGTATAAAAGGAACATTCTGCCTTAATCCAGTGCTCTTCCTGAAGTAACCTGTGAATAGAAAAGAACATAACAGTTAATAAAGACCTTCATCTTGATCAAACAACGAGTCTATGTTTCTCATTGAGTCTGATCCTCAAATATTGTCACAGTATGATGGGGTAAGTTCTGGTGGGGCCATCCCTATGTCAAGTGCTACACAAATGCTCAGGTCTGGGGTGGGTCCTTCTCTTAACGCTGCCTGGCGAGCCTCTACATCAGCCTTTTGGTTCCCTACAGCCGCAGGGTCAAGTCCCTTCTGATGTCCTCTGCAATGAATAACAGCTATTTTGGAGGGCCTCATCATAGCCTGGATGAGCCTTTGAATGATGTGACCGTGTTGTATACATTTTCCACTTGACTCGCTATACCCCTGTTCCTTGTACAGAGCGGCGTGGGCATGTAAAGTAAGGAAAGCATATTTGCTATCCGTCCACACATTCAAGCTCTGTCCTTCCGCCAATTCCAAAGCTCGGAGCAACGCCCATAATTCTGCCAGCTGGGCACTGTGGCCAGCTCCCAACGGTCCACTCTCTATAACCCTATCCTGATCTACAATGTCATATCCTGAAACTCTTGTACCATCTTGGATATTTATTTTTTATTTATTTATTTCCAATTTATATACCGCCCTTCTCCCTGAGGACTCAGGGCGGTGTACAACCAGAATTAAGAACATGAAATACAAATATTAAAAAACAGTTAATATATATATAAATTTGGCCCAAAAATTAAAAATCACAAACCAATTAAAACATTTTAAAATTTCTTCTTAAGCCAGCCCGGCTTGCTGGAAAAAGTGGGTTTTAAGGGCACGGCGGAAGGCACTGAGGTCTTGGATTCTCCTTATCTCTGGGGGCAACTGATTCCAGAGGGTAGGTGCCCCCACAGAGAAGGCCCTCCCCCTGGGGGTCACCAGCCTACATTGTTTGGCTGATGGCACCCTGACGAAGCCCTCTCTGTGGGAGCGCACGGGTCGATGGGAGGTCGTCGGTAGCAGCAGGCGGTCTCGAAGATAGCTAGGCCCTATGCCATGGAGCGCTTTAAAGGTGATGACCAACACCTTGAAGCGCACCCGGAAGACCACCGGGAGCTAGTGCAGCTCGCGCAGGAGCGGTGTTACGTGGGAGCGCCACGCTGCTCCCGTCACTACCCGCGCTACTGCGTTCTGGACCAGTTGGAGCCTCCGGGTGCTCTTCAAGGGGAGCCCCATGTAGAGAGCGTTGCAGTAGTCAAGGCGAGAGGTGACGAGGGCGTGAGTGACTGTGCACAGGGAATCCCGATCAAGAAAGGGCCGCAACTGGCGAATCAGGCGAACCTGACAAAAGGTCCCCCTGGTTACAGCCGTCAGATGTTCCTCCAAGGACATCTGCATATCCAGGAGGACTCCCAGATTGCGAGCCCTTTCTGTGGGGGCCAAAGACTCACCCCCAATAGTCAGTGATGGAGTCAACTGACTATATCGGGATGCCGGGAGCCACAGCCACTCAGTCTTGGAAGGGTTGAGCTTGAGCCTGTTCCTCCCCATCCAGATCCGCACAGCCTCCAGGCACTGGGACATCACTTCAAGGGCATCGTTGGGGTGGCCTGGGGTGGAGATGTACAGCTGGGTGTCATCAGTGTACTGATGGTATCTCACCCCGAAACCACGGATGATCTCGCCCAGCAGCTTCACATAAATGTTGAACAGAAGGGGCGAGAGGACCGATCCCTGCGGCACTCCACAGATGAGAGGCCTCGAGGTCGACCTCTGCACCCCTGCCAACACGAACTGTGACTGGTCGGAGAGAAAGGAGGAGAACCACCGCAACACGGTGCCTCCCACCCCCAACTCTTCCAGCCGGTGCAGCATGATACCATGGTCGATGGTATCAAAAGCCGCTGAGAGATCTAACAGGACCAGAACAGAGGAGCAACCCCTGTCCCGAGCCCTCCAGAGATCATCAACCAACGTGACCAATGCCATTTCTGTGCTGTGCCCAGACCTGAAACCCGACGGGAACGGATCTAGATAAGATGTTTCCTCCAGGAATTGTGGAAACTGTCACGCGACCACACTCTCAACAACCTTCACCATGAAGCGAAGGTTGGAGACAGGACGGTAGTTGGCCAATATTGCTGGATCCAGGGACGGCTTCTTGAGGAGAGGCCTCACCACCGCCTCTTTCAAGGCAGCGGGGAAGTGACCCTTACTCTCAGGATCCTCGGACCACGAAACGGAAGAAACGCAACAAATCACCAATAGACAACGTTTTGCTTTGGGATGATGGTTTACTTTCGTAGCAACGAAGGATACTGCAGTCGTACGCGATTTAAAAACGGTGCTACGGGCGTGTAGCTCGTAGCGTTTTTATGCCTCTCCGCCCAGCTGCTGTGGGGCGTAGCCCGCGCCGCGTCCATCCGCCCCCCCGAACCAGCGAATCGTCGGCGGAATCCTTTCAGCTGAGACGACGTTGCATGCGGGAAACTGCTGCCACGAGAAGCCCTATATCCGACGCACCCCGCCACCTCACCCGGCCGCCTAACCCAGCGCCCCGAGCCGTTTGCACCCGCTGGCCATCCACCGCCGAAGCTGAAGGGCGAGGGATCGGCGGTGAGTTGTGTCGAGCGTGAGGGCGAGCTCGACATGCGGCACCCCTTCACCACGGTGTGGTCTGAAAGATACAAAGCAGATTCGTTAGCTCCTATTATCTCCGGTGGACTCGGTTTCATAGGGTATTTGCGATGAAACCGTTTCTGTAATTTTTTAGCGTGTACATCCTCCACAGGTACCCAGGATGCCTCCTCTTCAGGGTATCCCTTTCATTTAACTAGATACTTGAGTCGGCCCCTACTCAGTTTTGAGTCTAATATGTCTTCCACCTCGTATTGATCATCCTTAACAGGTCCCGGATATGGCAGTCTATCCCTGACACGAGTTACTGGTTTTAGCAGACTCACATGGAACACGGGGTGTATCTTCCCTAATAAAGGTGGGAGTTTGAGAACCACAGTAACTGGGTTTATTACCCGAAGTACAGGGAAAGGGCCTAGGTATTTCGGACCCAGCTTCCGGTTTGGTACCTTCAGTTTGATATATTTAGTGGACAAATATACTAAATCCCCAACCTTGAGGGGATCACTATGGGCCCGTTTCTTGTCCGCATGCGCTTTATACACAGTAGCGGCCTCATCTAACGCCTCTCTAACTTGTGGCCATAGTGTACGTATTTTATCCGCCCATTCCTGTGGATTCTGCTCGCCTTTGGGTAGATCTTCTAACTCGGGTATCGCTACAAACTCACGACCTGTGACAATACGAAAAGGGGTAAAACCGGTACTGCTATGTACCGCGTTGTTATAGGCAACCTCAGCCAATGGCAAGAGACTGGACCACTCGGTTTGTTGATACGAGACGTAGCACCGAAGGTAGCGTTCTACCATGGCGTTGGCTCTCTCAGCTGCTCCATTAGTGCTAGGGTGGAATGCTGAGCTGAGCCCTTGCGTCGAGCCAATGGCTTGTATAAAAGACCTCCAAAATCTAGCTGTGAATTGCACCCCCCTGTCTGAAATGATATGCCGAGGCACCCCATGTAACCGGTACACATGTTGAATAAACAGTTTTGCTAGCTTTCTGGCTGATGGCAGTCCGTTGCATGGGATGAAATGGGCCTGTTTTGAAAAAAGATCTATCACCGTCCATATGACTGTATGCCCATTACTGTCTGGTAGATCGACCACAAAATCCATACCTATCTCATCCCAAGGCCTAATGGGATTTGCGACTGGTTGTAGTAAACCGAGGGGCTTCCCTGGCCGTGGTTTTGATTTAGCACAAACAGTGCAGCTTGTGACGTACGCATCCACGTCAGACCACAGACCTGGCCACCAAAATTGGCGCCGGATCACGTGTAATGTTTTGAGGAATCCAAAGTGACCGGCAGTTTTGGCATCGTGACACCTTTTGAGGACGTCTTGCCGCAACACACTAGGGATATAAATTTTATCTCCTTTCCAAGCTAGTCCATTGTTATATGTGACGAGCTGTGTGTTCTCTGCCACCCACTTATCCTGGGATGTGGCCTCCCGTACTGACTCCTCCCAACACCGTTGGTTTTCTGCGCTGGACGCCGCCCTCCCACCGTGGCCGTTACCAGGGAGGATAGCCTGAACAACGTCGTCCCGTTTACTGTGGAATTGGGGTAGTCGTGATAAAGCGTCAGCGAGGAAGTTCTTTCCTGCCGGTACATATTTCAAGACAAAGTTGAAACGTTGGAAATAGTGGGCCCACCGCACCTGTTTCGGGGATAATTTCCTGGGGGTTTGTAAAGCTATCAGGTTTTTGTGGTCCGTCCAGACCTCAAACTGGGTATGGGCCCCCTCTAGAATGTGTCGCCAACTAATGAGAGCCCAGCGGACAGCAAAAGCCTCCTTCTCCCATATAGCCCAACCCTGTTCCGTGGCACTGAATTTCTTGGACGTATATGCGCATGGTTGCAACTGCCCTTGGCTATTGGGCTGCAACAACACAGCCCCCACGGCTACATCACTTGCGTCCACCTGCACTATGAACGGAGTCTCTTGATCAGGATGCTGTAGTACTGGGGCCTGTGCAAACTGAGCTTTCAAGGTGTCGAAAGCCGTCTGGCAAGCCGACGACCAATTCAGCTTCTGACCCGGCCGTGGCTTTCCCACCTGTCCCCTAGTTTGCAAAAGGTCAGTGAGTGGCAATGCTATATGGGCAAAAGAGGGAATAAATTGCCTATAAAAATTGGCAAACCCGAGGAAACTTTGCAATTGTTTCCTTGTCTCTGGGGCTTGCCATTCCAAAACGGTACTGACCTTCTTCGGATCCATTGTCAAACCATCTGTAGAAATCCTATAGCCCAGATAATCCAACTGAGTACGATGGAATTCACATTTTGACACTTTCACATATAATTTAGCGTCCAATAAACGCCGCAATACCTGACGGACTAACTGTACATGTTCCTTCATTGTTCTCTTGTAGATCAGTATGTCGTCTAGGTACACTAAGACACCACGGTAGAGGTTTTCATGGAGAACCTCGTTGATTTATTGCATAAACACTGCCGGGGCGCCTTGCAGTCCGAATGGCATAACCCGGAATTTATAACTTCCTAGGGGGCAATTAAACGTGGTTTTCCACTCATCCCCCTGTCTGATTCTAACCCGGTAATACGCCTCCCGCAGGTCTAACTTAGTGAAATATCGCCCCGTCGCTAATGTGGCCAGAAGGTCTTTTATCAACGGGAGGGGATACAGTGGTTCTACACTCACAGCGTTTAGACCCCGGAAGTCGACACATAAGCGAAGGCCCCCATCCTTCTTCTCCCGGAATAGTACTGGAGCAGCCATATGGGCTCTACTGGGTTCAATAAACCCCCGGGCTAAGTTCTTGTCGATATATTTACGCAATTCATCTACCTCCCTTGGTGTCATCGCATACATTCGGGGTTTAGGTAACTTCGCACCAGGTACAAGTTCTATAGCGCAATCTGTCCTACGGTGAGGTGGTAATATATCACACTCCGCCTCGTCGAATACAGCTGCTAGATCTGTATACACTGCTGGAACCCCTGGTGTCAGGGGTCTCGACCTATGTTCGTTCCCTTCCAGCAACCGACTAGAGGGTTCGGGAGCACTTGGTTCAGGCCCTAGTTCAAGGCGGAGCTTGCGATACCCTCCTTCCCACCAGGTAGTTGGTTTCCATTTGTCCAGCCATGTTAACCCCAGGATAATGGGCTCGATCATGACATCCACTACTATGAACCGGAGATACTCTTTATGCTCTCCTATCCGTAATTGTACTAGTTCCGTTACCTGCGTAGCAGGAGCCCCCCCCAACGTTGACCCGTCCACCTGTTCAAACTTAATAGGTGAGTGCAACCGATATAACCGTAACCCTAACTGCACCGCTAATGCTCGTCTCATCAAGCAACGAGTACAGCCAGAGTCGATTAGCGCTCCCTGTTGTACAGCCAGACCCCGTCGTGTGTTCTCCACCGTAACCGGGATCAGAAAAGGACGAACGGGAGCACTCACCATTGGATCCCGGTTGCTGTCCTCCTCGTCGCTATCCCCCTCTACAACGAATGCCTCGCCAGTGCTGGAACGTTCTGCAGCCTCGATTGGTGACGTGTCGTTACCGGACGGTCGAGCCTGAGCCACGACCTTGGACCGTTCTGGCGTTGTCCTTTGGCATTCACGGCCCTTCCGCCCAGTCACGGGTGTTCGGCTTACGGGTTGTTGGGAGGGTGGAAGAGGGCAGTCCAGAGCACGGTGGCCTATCTGATTGCATCGGAAACAACGAAACGTCGGCCGACGAACGGAGTCTCCGAGCGCTGTAGGTGCACTTCCTCGGTTGGCCACAGGTCGCTCTGGCAGCCTCCTCACCTGGGCTGATGGTCCTGCACTGGGTCTGCCGCGGAACTCTTTCAGCCCCATATCCAGGTCTATGGCTGCTCGAAACCACTCCGACAGACGCGGTGGTAATCCTCGATATACGCATGACTGTCTCAAGTCCCGATCCAGTCCCAAATGAAATTGATGCACAAGCATACGTTCAGGCCACGCCCACAACCGCCCAGCGATGGAACGGAATTCTTTCACATAGTCCTTGGCAGGACGGCCTTTTTGTCTCAAGGACACAAGCTCCCCTTCGGCCTGTTGTGTCCTAGAATCATCCTCGAACCGGGCCCGAAGGCCCTCCAGAAAAAGTCCAACGTCGGTTAGCTCACGGGCGTGGTCGCTGTGTAGGTCCGCCACCCAGTCGGCAGCCTCCCCTGCCATAACGGTGGTGAGGGCAACCACCATGGACCACTGGGATGGGTAGAACCGGCCATAGAGATCCAGATAACTGATAGCCTGGCTGAGAAAGATTGCCACTCGGTCCGCACTCCCATCAAACGTTGCTTGGAAAGGAGGAGGGCCCCACATAGGCTGGGCCCCCCATGGCCCCGCCGTCCAGGGTGGTATGGACCTGGGCTGACCAGCTGGTGTGCCACTGAAGCTCTGTGAGGGTACCCGCCGCCCTGTTTCGGCCCGACGTTCCTCCTGTGCAGGCCGACCCCTGGTATCCGGGCGACCCGTTGCCCTCTCCTGACCGTCTGTAGGGGGAATGGTCTCACGTCTCTGTCCAGGGGCCCCCCGGTCCGCCCTCAACTTAGGGCTGGCCAGACGGAAACGGGTATCTGTTGTAGTTGTAGAAACCCCTTGCCAAGCTGCTGAGGACTCCCCCCCCCTGTAGCCCATGGTTGCCAGGACTGTGCGTCCCGAAAGCTGGCCTCCCCAAACTTCTCCCTTAGGACATCCAGAGTCGAAGGAGCCAGACCAGTGGAATAACTCCACTCCCCCCCTTCCTCATCATCAATCCACCGCCTCTCTCTCCACCTAAGGAACCTTTAATCCATGGAGGGTGGGGTCGGCGCTCCCTTACTAGGACCGGTAAGGGCTGAGCTATGCCACCATTCTCCAGAGGCCGTAGCTGTCTTCCCCTCCAGCTCGCCTGGCCCCTCACATTGACTCCCCGTCCGTTCCTTCGGCCGAACGACAAGGGTGGGAGCCTCATCCAAGCCCCCTGCGCTTGCCTCCGCTTGCTCTACACCGGAGTCCTTCCCCACGCACAGCTCAGGATCCAAACCTTCGGCCATTCGTCTGTTTGGTTCCTCCGCTGAAGTAAAAAGAAAAGCGCCGTTTTCCTCTCAGGATCCTCGGACCACGAAACGGAAGAAATCACCAATAGACAACGTTTTGCTTTGGGATGATGGTTTACTTTCGTAGCAACGAAGGATACTGCAGTCGTACGCGATTTAAAAACGGCGCTACGGGCGTGTAGCTCATAGCGTTTTTATGCCTCTCCGCCCAGCTGCTGTGGGGCGTAGCCCGCGCCGCGCCCATCTGCCCCCCCGAACCAGCGAATCATCGGTGGAATCCTCTCCGCCCAGCTGCTGTGGGGCATAGCCCGCGCCACGTCCATCCGCCCCCCCGAACCAGCGAATCGTCGGTGGAATCCTTTTAGCTGAGACGACGGTGCATGCGGGAAACTGCTGCCACGAGAAGCCCTATATCCGACGCACCCCGCCACCTCACCCGGCCGCCTAACCCAGCGCCCTGAGCCCCACCCCCGTGTGCCACCGTTTGCGCCCGCTGGCCGTCCACCACCGAAGCTGAAGGGCGAGGGAGCGGCGGTGAGTTGTGTCGAGCGTGAGGGCAAGCTCGACACTTACTCAACGAAGCGTTAATAATTCCCTGGAGCCAGCCTCGTGTAACCTCCCGGGAAGCCAGTACTAACCAGGAGGGACACGGATCCAGTAAACATGTGGCCGCACTAAGTCTCCCCAAAATCCTGTCCACATCATCGGGAGTCACAGCATCAAACTCCTCCCAGGTAACATTCTCAAGACTATTCCTCGTCACCCTGCCCTGATCTACCCAGTCAGAGTCCAAATCCCCCCGGATCTGAGCGATTTTGTCATACAGGTATTGTCCGAAATCCTCCGCCCTGCCTTCCAAGGGATCCTCCCGCACTCCCGGATGGAGCAGGGAGCGGGTCACTCTAAACAGGGCGGCCGGACAATTCCCTGATGTCGCAATAGAGGCGGAAAAGTAATTAAACTTTGCCGTCTTTATCACCACTAGGTAGGCCTTAATATGCGACCTTACCAGTGTTCGATCAGATTCAGCGAGACTGGCCCTCCAACCGCTCTCCAGGCGTCTTTTCCAGCACTTCATTTCCCTCAGCTCCTCGGTAAACCAAGGAGCCGCCCGGGATCGGCACCGGGTCAGAGGCCGCAAAGGCACAACTCGGTCCAAGGCCCCACCGGCCGCCCGATCCCAGGCGGCTACCAGGTCCTCGGCCGAGTCATGTGCTAGATCCTCAGGAAATGGCCCAAGCTCCATCTGGAACCTATCAGGATCCATCAGGCGCCTGGGGCGGATTCATCTAATTGGCTCCGCCTCCCTGTGGCGGGGTGTTGCGGTTCAAAGGTCCAGATGAAGGAGTGAGTGATCTCACCATGACAAGGGTTTCATGTCTATATCCCCTATAACAAGACCACTCAACCACTGGCCAGAGACAAAAATCAAGTCCAGTGTGTGTCCCCCCCCTATGAGTGGGGCCATGAACTAACTGGGTCAGGTCCATGGCCGTCATGGAAGCCATGAACTCCCGAGCCACCTCCGACGTTTCACCAATGGACGGCAAGTTGAAATCACCCATGACCATAAGCCTGGGTGTATCAACTGCCACCGTGGCTATCACATCGAGTAGCTCAGGCAGGGCCGTTGCCACGTGGCAGGGAGCCAGGTACATTAGCAACAAGCCCATCTGAACCCCATGACCCCATCTCACAAAGAGGGACTCACATCCGGCAATCTGTGGCCCAGTGGTCTCCCTCGGACCTAGACCTTCTTTAATAATAATAATATAACCGCTACCCCCCCCGCCCCTCCCCTGGGCCCTCGGCTGATGGAATGCTCTGAAGCCTGGTGGGCACATCTCAACTAGAGGGACCCCTCCCTCCGGTCCCAACCAGGTCTCCGTAATACCCGCCAGGTCCACTCCCCCTTCTTGAATAAGATCATAAATGAGGGGGATATAACTGGAGCCATCCGTAAACCAATTGAGAGTTGTGTCAGGGATCGGTTGATCCTTGAGATCAGCTTGACACGAATATTGGGATTCCAGCACATGCAAACAGTTGTGGACAATAGGCTCTTTGTCTATTGGCAGTAGCGTTGCCGGGTTTAAACGGGTTGATATAACCATGTGGACTTGAGGGTTCTCAATCAACATAGCCTGATATTTAGAGTCTTTGATTGCTAATCCACAAGTGTCCTTTATTCTCTAGTATGGATTGAAGTGCATGAGGGGTATACACATTCACCGGACAAGAAAAGGTCAGTTTATTAGATTCTTGCAATAAGAGGGCTACTCCAGCAAGGACCTTAAGACATTGCCCCCCCCCCCCCCGAGCTGGTCCATCAAGCTGTTTAGATAAGTACGCCACTGGGTGTTGCCACGACCCAACTGTTTGAGTTAGGACTCCTACTGCTATGTTGATTCTTACATCTACATACAAGTACAGGGCCTGGTGGCTCAGCAGACTAATAGCATTGTGATTAACACCAGCTGTCTGCAATTACTGTAAGTTCGAATCTCACCAGGCTCAAGGTTGACTCAGCCTTCCATCCTTTCTAAGGTAGGTAAATTGAGGATCCAGTTTGTGGGGGCAATAAGCTGACTTTGTATAAATATACAAAAGTATGAAGGCTATTGCTTAACGCATTGTAAGCCACCCTGAGTCTCCGGAGAAGGGCGGCATATAAATCAAATTAAAAAAAAAAAGTTAAAGGGTTTAGTAAGATCTGGAAGCCCTAAGGCTGGGGCCTCTGTAAGCGCCATCTTGAGGTCTTTAAATGTTTTTTCCTGTTCTCCTTCCCAAATGAATGGCTCTTTTTCTCCTCCCCATGTTGACTTGTAGAGGGAAGCGGCCAAAATAGCAAAGTTAGGGATCCACAGGCGACAAAATCCTGTGACTCCCAGAAAACCCCTAAGGGTCTTACGGTTGACTGGTGGAGCCATCTGGGTAACTGCAGCCTTACGTTCCTCCCCTAATGCCCTCTGGCCCTGGGAGATGTAAAATCCCAGATATTTAACTCTTTCCTGTACCAGTTGGGCTTTTGTCTTCGAAACCCTGTAACCTGACTCCAACAACAAGTCTAATAAGGTTTTTGTATTGTCCCAACAATCATCTTCATTAGTTCCGGAAATCAGGACATCATCCACATATTGTAGTAGGGCATCTCCCTTCCTACGGGGGGTGAAATACTGAAGATCTTGGCTCAAGGCCATGCCAAAAAGTGTTGGGGAGTTCTTGAATCCCTGGGGCAGTCTTGTCCACGTATATTGAGTTCATCTGCCCGTCTTCGGATCCTCCCACTCAAAAACAAACAGTGGCTGACTACTGGAGTGAATGGGTATCGTAAAGAATGCATCTTTCAAGTCCAGAACAGAGAACCATTTTGTGTCTGCCGGTATCGTACTAAGCAAAATGTATGGATTTGGCATGACTGGGTGTAAGGTTACCATAGCCTGGTTTATGAGGCGTAAATCCTGCACCGGACGGTACGTGCCATCTGGTTTCTTTACAGGCAAAATAGGGGTGTTCCAAGGTGACTGTATCGGGCGTAAAATATGGGCCTTCAGGTATTTTGTGATGAGCTTCTGTATGGATTCGGTAGCTGCCGGGGTATAATACCTTTGTTTAACTCAAACAGAGCAGGCACCTGGCTTCACATCAACCACCACAGGGGGCTGGAACCTCACATATCCAGGAGGGTTATCTTCCGCCCATACCCCAGGGACATCAAATTCTTGCCATCTATCAAGTTCTTGTGGTCCTCTTATGACCATCAGACGCCACGTACTGTCGGGGTGGTGATTTAGGGTCAATCTACTGCCGTTGGGCGTGAATGTGACTGTTGCCCTCAATTTAGTCAATATATCTCTTCCCAACAGCGGTATCGGGCATTCGGGCATATATAAAAATCGATGGCTAAGGATAGTATTCCCCAATTGACACAGGGTGGGTTGCAGAATAGGCCTCCCTATTACTGTCCCTGACACCCCTTGGACTCATACTTGGTGTCCCGAGGGAGGAGCTACCAGTTTATTAATTACCGAACGACTCGCCCCCGTATCCAACAAAAAGGTCGTGTTTGCCTTTCTCACCTTTATTAAAACCAGGGGCTCAGGGGGTGGGTCCTCTAAGCCCGGTCCCCGTCAATCTGTCCAGTCCATCTCCGCCAGTCCAATCAGTTCCCCTGTACCAGGGGGACGCCTTCCCTGTCCTCTTAACCCATAACTTTCTCTTCATCTTCCTCTAAATCCTCCTCCTCTAGGGGCTGGAGGGGGTCACGCCCTACCCCATCCTCTCCCTCGACGCTGTGGGCATTCCCGCTGCCAGTGTCCCTCTTCCTTACATAGGGCACACTGGTTGGGTCCAAGTGACACTCCTCCCAATGCAGCAGCTAACAACTCCACCTTTCTCTGCATCCTTCCCTCTCTCTCTTTCCTCTCTCTCTTTTCCCTATCTGCAAACACTTTCCTAGCAATTTCTACCAACTGACTGGTATTCATTCCCAACGCCCCTTCCTATTTTTGCAACTTCCGCCTAATATCCTCTGCACTCTGAGCAATAAACTTTTCATTTAACGTAGCCAGATTCTGAGGGTCCCTTATGTCAATTTGGGCATACTGTTTGTATGCCTCAATTGATCATTCCAAAAAGCTTTCTGGGCTCTCATCAGGTTACTGAAGTACAGTTGCGGGCTTTGAAAAATTAACAGGGGGCTTTCCTGCTCAGCGTAGCGCTTCAATGGCCAATGTGTGAAACTCCACCAACTAGGTCCTGTGGTGGGCATTGTTAGGGTCCCATTGTGGGTCTTCCTCCACTGCCCTATTTCTCCTTTCATTTGCGTGGGCTTGGGTGTTGTCAGGAAACCTCTCCTTTAAAATTTTGTCTCTGGCCGACCTCCATTTCTCTCTATCTTCTGGGCTTAGGAGGATCCCTAACAATTGGTGGATGTCATTCCACGTGGGGAGGTGGGTTTGCATAATCGTCTGGACCAAATCCACAACCTCCCTTGGCTTCTGATTAAAAGGTCCATAATGCTGTTTCCAATTCAACAAATCAATGGTGGTAAACGGAGTGTATTGAAACATAGAGACAATTTGTGGCTGGCCTTGCCCATCAAGGGTTTGTTGGCTAATCTGTCTCAAAGGAGCTACCAGAGTGGACCTTTTCTCACTACTTCTGGTTCTTCGAGCCACAGGGGTTTCAGTATCTGGGTCTGAATCTGCATCAAATTTTTCCTTGTCTAGTTTAGGTTTATCTTGCCATTTTAAACGTGCTGACCAACTTTCTGGCTGAATTGCCACTGTCTCTACTCGGACTGGAGGAGGTAGAGGGGGGTATCGTGGCACATATGGAGGGGGCCGGGTATCCTTCTCCGTCCCCTCAGCTTACAAGCTTTGTTTCCTCCGGCATTTGACATGGGGATTTCTTCTTTCTGGTCCCTTCCAAAGTACGGCTCACACAGATTCACATCCATTCTGCCTTACACTTCCTCAACCATTCTGGGCTCTCCTGCACAGCTATCTGCCACTGGTCTATATATGGGTATTGATCTGGGTGTCCACTATCTGGATTGGTAACTATCTGGTGTACTAGGCTTATTATCCGGAGATCCAAGGTTCCCGTAGGGGGACACCCTACACCAAAGGTGGGCCATTCACTTTCGCAGAACTTCCGCAAGGAGTTTTTATCAGCCCTCGGGTCCCCATAATCTCCGCTAAAAGCCTTCTGAAAATTGTCTAACATACATTGAAGTGACGTCCTGGGGACGCTACTTTTTCCTCCCATTCCTAACACACTACCAGTGACCTGGGGTGCCGGAACTCAACGGTCACCTTCAGGAACTGCACTGGTTTTACCACCCACACAACCTAACATGGACTTCTTTAGGAGCGACGTCCTGAGTCCAGGGCGGTGATCAGGCACCCTCTTCTACTCTCAAACAGAGTAGGTAACCAACACTATTATATACTCGCCTGCCGGCAGGTCTTCTCCCTCCTTGTCCTGGCCAGGATTTGTTCAGACTTCCTTTCCCTTTTCTCACAAAGGGTCCTTGGACTGACTGGGTGTGCCCTCATCGGCAGGTGGCTCCCTGTCCCGTTTCTCCAAAGCAAATGACTTCGTGGCGCCTGAGGTACCCGGGGAGGAGATCCCTCTGCCGCCGTGGGGTCCTGGTTGTCCTGAGCGAAAAATCACCTGGCAGTCCCGGTGGAGTTCGTCAGAAAATGTTACAGAAAAGAGACCATGCCAGCTCTTTGTCGAAGGGAAAGATTTATTGCGCAAGGTTCAGCAGCAATAGCTCGAGCAAAGTCTGAACCCCGAAGGGCTATTACACACAAGTTTATATACTTTTTCCAACTCAAATATACAATCGGGATATTCATTAACTATGCATGATTACCACATAAGAATACATCATACCAGTTTCCTTGTTACTGCCTGGGAAGCGGATGAGGTGATCAATCTTATGCCACATTGTCAACCCAGGTAGTTACAGTCACCTTGGTTTTTGATCTCATTGTGCCTTTTAATTAATGATACAAGTAATAACATGGAGCTATTCAGGGGTGAAACTCCTTATTTTTCTATTTTAAATCCATTTAACTGATTACAAGAAAGAAAACCTTACAATGAATTTCCACCCTCCCCCATTGTCTTTCCAGCTGTCTTCTGGGGATTCAAAAAAGTCTTTAGTCTCTACTCGTCCATCTCAAGGTCCTCTCTTTTAAGTCTGTTAGGCTTGGCTTGGTGGTAAGGCCAATCAGTCAGGCTTGGGAAGGTCTGCTCCACTCTGGTTCTTGTTATGACTTTCAGGTGGAGGGCTGGATCCAAACCCAATTCCTGACTCAAAGAATGGAAGGTCTCCTTTGGAGGCAGCATCTGGATTTGTGTGCTCTGCTTCCACAGGTTGCAGAGTCATCTGTGCAGAGCTGAAAGACATGAGAACAAGGCTCCCTCCCCCCTTTGTGGGTGAGGAAAGGCATTGTAGGAGAATAAGAGATGGAGAGATAGAGTGGGGGTGGGTAGATAGCTTGCAGGCAGGGTTTGAGGAAGGAAAAAACATCAGTACTGCAGTTATAAAACAGATAGACCAGTTATAACAAAATGGGGACATCACAGATGAGAAAAAACTGGATTCACGTGCTTCAGAAAAAGGATGGACAGATAAAACCATACAGTAAATGCAAGAATGAAACTTTTCCTGTAAGTGAACTTAAAACATTGCCTCATAACCTTAGGCTTTTCTTAAAAGTACAGAGAGGGAAGGAAACTTCACCCTGTTCTGCTGGCCAGGCAAGCTCAGTGTGAAGGCATTTCCATTGCTTAATTCAACATTATTTCTAACAATTTAATTATTTTTCTCCTAGGGATCAGATACATTTAACAGTTGCAATTATCTCAAGGGCACACGAAGACTTAGACACACATATACACACAAAAACAATAGAAACAAAACAGAAAAGGAAAACAGAACTCTCATGTTTACACACCCTGGTCATTCCCACCATAAATCTCAGTTAACTTCATAGAGAAATGGCAACAACTATGGGAAAGGAATTATAAATTGACAATGGCAATTGAATATAAAGAAAATTTATATAAAATGTTTTATAGATGGCATATGCCACCAGAAAGATTAGCAAAAATGTTTAAGGATAAATCAGCCAAGTGTTGGAAATGTTCGCATTTGCCGGGATCATATTATCATATGTGGTGGTCATGTACAGAAGCAAAAAATTATTGGTCTAGAATACAGACATGGTTGGAGGAAATGTTACATAAACCTATAGAATTAAAACCAGAGTTTTTTTAATTGGGTATTCTGCCAGAGAGATACAGTAAAGATGTGTATTTAATTATACATATAATAACAGCAGCAAGAATTGTATTTGTGCAAAATTGGAAGACAGAAAAAATCCCGTCAGAAGGTGAAGTAATAAAAAAGATTTTAGACTGTGCGGAAATGAATAGATTAACTTTAAGAATAAAAGATAGAGAGTAATCGGTGTATTTCAAGACATGGGGAAGACTTTATGAATGGTTAGAAAAGAAATATGAATAAAAAATGATAGATGAATGATGGAGATAATAGAAAGGTAAATGATGGAGAGATCAAAAAAGAAATAAAAATCTAGAGGACACCAGAGAAAATGGAAAAGGGGGAGGGGGGAAACGAAAGAAGAGTATAAGTATAAATGTACAATTACAATGATAAAAGTGACAAATTGGGTAAAAATGAAAAGAAATTGAAAAGAAAGTATATATTATTAGAATATTGGAGTTGCTCAGATACCAAAGATATTCCACAACAAAGAAGAAAGAAAGGAGAGAGGAATAGAGGCTATGAAGAGGAGAGGGAGTGAGAGGAAGGGAGGAAAGGGGAAAGGAGGGAAAGAAAGGACAGGGGAGAGAAGTAGGAGAGAAGGAGAGAAGGGGAAAAAGAGGGGAGGAAAGGAAGGGGAAGTAGGAAAGAGGAAGGAGAGGAGGAGGAAGAAAGGAGGAGAGGAGGGAGGGAAGGGAAAGGAAGAAGAAGGAGAAGAAGGTTTGTTGTGAAATGAGGGAAAAGAAAGGGTAGAAGAGCAACACCGAATGCAATAAAAATGTCTTATTTGTATGCTCTCTTTAAGAAAATATGTATATGTATGATTAATTATGTATAAGAGAATGTACATTTACATTATTTGTATAAGAAATAATTTTTAAAAAAAATTTCAAAAAAAATCTCAGTTAACTTCAGATGAGGGAAGGCACAAAACTTAACAAACATATCACGTGGTTGCATGGAAGACAGAGAGGGAGAGAAACAAAACAAAAAAATAAATAAATCCCAACATCCCTATTTATATATTTTCTTTTAAGTACCTTTATTTAGCCAAATTGGTTTTCCAGCTTCCTCTCCTCCCTGAGCAAAGCCCACTCTTTACACAATTTGCTCACATCTTCTTACCAGCCTGGACAGGCATCTGCTGTTCATCCTGAGCCTCGAGCAAATCTCCTAAATCTCCTAGGTGGGTTCCTGTCATAACCCTCGAGCTACAGCTTCCCATGTTCCCCTTCAGATGTGGGGTTCACTTTGACTTAGCTGGGCCTGCCGCTGTCAGTTTTCAGACAAAAAAGGTCTGTGAGGACTCTGGTTCCCTCTCAGAGTATGGGCACCTCCTTTGTAGGGAACACCGCCATCGGTTTTTGGACCAAAATGGGGGCTGGGAGGACCTGCTGCTTTTCCTAAGCAGTTGAGTACAGGCACCTCTGATCTGCCATCAGTTTCCAGACCCTTGGGGGTCTGGGAGGACCTGCTGCTTTTAAGCAGTCGAGTACGGGCACCTCCTAACACACAGGGCTTTGCTCAGTGACTTCCCAGCTGGTTACCCAAAGTTCAACTCTCTCATTCATTTTTTCCCCCATTCCATTTTCACATGCACTCTCCCTTTTTCCCTAACAGAAGGTCCTGTGCTCTGGCAAATCTCCCATGCTCTCCAGACTGTTGGTCTTTCTGTGGTTAGGAAATGCACAGAGGAAGCAAGATCCAGCTGTGATTGGAAGAAGGTCCCTCTCACTCACACACACAGGCATACACACATTTCCCACACTTTTCTGGGCTTTAAAAATTAAAATTTAGAGGTGCTCACCTTCTTTCCAAGCAGCCTTTGAGCTCAACACTCAAAACCCCTTTAAAACCTTTGTTCCAAATGGCCAAGGACCAGGAAAACTCACCCACAGACTCAATAGGTCTGCTGCCAGCAAGAGAGGCTTACTTGGGCCAGGTCCATTGGTCAGGTTAGCTTGGAGTCCCATCTGGGTTGCCAAATTGACCAGAGGGAAAAACTAAAAGAGAAAGAGAAGGAAAAGGAGAAGGAGGATAGGGAGAGAGAGAGATAGAAAAAGGAGGACAGAGAGACAGGAAGAGCTGCAAATTTTTGTGGCCATACATAACAACTCCAGACCAACAAATCCCCAATCTGTTGACAATTGGCAGAAATGCTGGCGATGTAAGAAGGAAGGATGGCCCCAGGATAGATGCCGATACTGCCATAAATGCGGGGGGAAGGACATTTAAAGCGGTATTGCAGAAAGAGTGCTTCTAACTATCGCCACCAAGATCCACCTAGAGCCCCTCTCCTGAGGGAGAAACCATTCCATCACAGTGGACAGACAGATACCGATAGACCGCTATGGGAGACAGGGAAGGAAAGCGCCCTGCAAGCTCTGTGACTAGAAAGCAAAAATACCGAGTTTGCAGCCACTTTTAATGGGCTTGCAATTCCCCTAAAGAACGGCCCTGAAGGCGAGCCCATGGTTTCACTTACCATAGGGGGAAAGGAATATGAATGTCTAGTGGACACTGGAGCCACCTCATCACTAATTACCAAACCCCTTCTAAAGATTCCATAGTCCCAGGAGCCCGGGATAACATAATGGGGGGGGGGGAATAATTCTGGTAGAATTCACTAATGAAATCAAAGTAGAATTAGGACCATTTTCACTAAAGCATTCCTTTACCATCTGCCCCCAATCTCCTCTCTCCATTTTAGGGAGAGACCTCCTATGTAAATTTGGAGCTACCATTAAATGTGAGGGAAGGGGCCTCACTCTAGATATTCCAGTGAAAAACGCCCATATGCTTATCAATGACACCAGATCGCTTCATGCGGATTTAAAAGGCTTGCCTCCCTCTCTGTGGGGCTGGGATACCATGGAAGTGGGACTGTTAAAAGGAGCCACCCCAGTAAAAATTACAGTAAAAAGAGAACTCCCCCCCTCACACTCCCCAGTATAAAATACAAGCCGAAGCCATTGAACCTATACGGAAACTGATAAAGGTGTATATAGAGCAAGGAGTTCTATGCAAATGTACCTCTCCTTACAACACCCCCATCTTCCCAGTTAAGAAGTCAAAGGTAGACAGGGAAGGGAACCCCATTTTTAGATTCGTCCACGACTTGAGAATTATCAATAGCCACGTGATACCCTGAGCCCCTGTGGTGCCAAACCCAGCAACAATAATTACTGAGGTTCCAGCCTCAGCCACATATTTAGAATAGAATAGAATACCAGAGTTGGAAGGGACCTTGGAGGTCTTCTAGTCCAACCCCCTGCCCAGGCAGGAAACCCTACACCACTTCAGACAAATGGTTATCCAACATCTTCTTAAAAATTTCCAGTGTTGGGGCATTCACAACTTCTGCAGGCAAGTTGTTCCACTTATTAATTGTTCTAACTGTCAGGAAATTTCTCCTTAGTTCTAAATTGCTTCTCTCCTTGATTAGTTTCCACCCATTGCTTCTTGTTCTACCCTCAGGTGCTTTGAAGAATAGTTTGACTCCCTCTTCTTTGTGGCAACCCCTGAGATATTGGAACACTGCTATCATGTCTCCCCTAGTCCTTCTCTTCATCAAACTAGACATACCCAGTTCCTGCAACCGTTCTTCATATGTTTTAGCCTCCAGTCCCCTAATTATCTTTGTTGCTCTTCTCTGCACTCTTTCTAGAGTCTCAACAACTTTTTTACATCGTGGCGACCAAAACTGAATGCAATATTCCAAGTGTGGCTTTACCAAGGCATTATAAAGTGGTATTAACACTTCACATGATCTTGATTCTATCCCTCTGTTTATGCAGCCTAGAACCGTGTTGGCTTTTTTGGCAGCTGCTGCACACTGCTGGCTCATATCTAAATGGTTGTCCACTAGGACTCCAAGATCCCTCTCACAGTTACTACTATTGAGCAAGGTACCACATATATGATACCTGTGCATTTTGTTTTTCTTCCCTAAATGTAGAACCTTACTTTTTTCACTGTTGAATTTCATTTTGTTAGATAGTGCCCAATGTTCAAGTCTGTCAAGATCCTTCTGTATCTTGAGCCTATCTTCTGGAGTGTTGGCTATTCCTGCCAGCTTGGTGTCATCTGCAAATTTGATGAGTTCCCCATCTATCCCCTCGTCCAAGTCATTGATGAAGATCTTGAAGAGCACTGGGCCTAAAACAGAGCCCTGGGGTACTCCACTGCATACTTCCCTCCATGTAGATGCAGTTCCATTGAGGACTACATGTTGAGTGCAGTTGGTCAGCCAGTTACGAATCCATCTGGTGGTGATGCTGTCTAACCAACATTTTTCTACTTTATCTAGTAGTAGGTTATGGTCTACTTTATCAAATGCTTTACTGAAGTTCAAGTAAATTATATTGACAGCATTCCTCTGGTCCACTAATTTTGTCACTTTGTCAAAGAATGCAATAAGATTAGTCTGGCATGATCTGTTTTTGACAAATCCATGTTGGCTTTTGGTTATTACTTTGTTTGCTTCTAGGTATTCGGTGTTTAATTATCTGTCAACTTGCAAAGCTTTCAAGTTGCCATGAGCAGGAGGGAGGGAGAACTGAAGTGAATTCCATACATTCTTTCTCACCACAATCAGAAGGAGGGTGTTAGGTTTCACAGCCAGCCAAAGTGGTTAATTGGAGAATGTGATTTATGACATGGCCAGAGAGGAGGGGAGAGACAGGGTCATAGGGGAACGTAAATCTACGTAGGATCAGTCCTAACTGCATCCGAGTATTGCCGGAATGGTGCTCGTAATAAATGAATATATTTCCTTTGAAGTTTGGATCATGGCTCATGAATTAATTAGGGCATCTTTCAGAAACTTGACAGACAGTTAGGATTCCTTTTAAAAATTTGTAAAGATTACCAGGTTTCCTGAATCCTGGACTCTCCAACAGCTCCCCGATGTCTTGGGTGCTGGGAGGGAAAATCAGGCAACCATGGCCGGAGACGAGCTATCTGAAGAAAGCCTAATTGCAGCCAGAGTGCAGCCTCCCTCGGACATCAAAGCTGAGATGCCTGCTTCAGCGACGGAAGCAAGAAAAGATGAGTATTGGGGGGAGTTAATCTCTAAGGCAGCTGAAGTCGAGTTTCCCCACCCCAATGCCCTGAAAAAGGGGAAGCCCCTGAGCGAGCTGGGAAGAGTGGAGTGGAGGTTGGACTGGAAACAAGCCAGGCTTCCAAAGCCCCTGGGGAGTTCCAGAGAGCAGCCGAGGAAGGAATTTGACCAAGCCACCCTTCCCGATGAGGGGCCGTCATGCAGGCCAAAGGAGAGGGGAGGAGCAGTGGATCCCTTTGAAGTGAGGAGAAGCAGACAGGAGCACAGCCCCCCTTCTTCACCCATCAGAAAGAAGCCGCAACCAGTGTCTTTCCCACACAGCAGGCAGGCTGCCCAGGGCAGACAAACCCCTCTCTCCCTCCAAACTAGAGCTGAGGAAGAGGGCCAGTTACATCAAATGCAAGCTTACAGAGGCCAACAGGGGGAGAGAGGAGCAGTGCTGAGTGAACTGCCCCAGTTCAGAGGAAAGTTTGATGGGGACTCAGACCAGCTAGCTCTATTCCTTGACTCAGCTGAGATCCACCTAGAATGTTATGGACACCTCTACCCATCCCCCAGAGCCATGGTGAATAGCATCGCAAAGGGGCTAGAGGGGGAAGCAAGGGAATGGCTAGCAGCCCTCCACAAGAGGAGAGCCCCCCAACTGCAAGATGTAGATGACTTCCTACAACTGCTAGAGGCCAGATTTGAGGAGGCAAAGGAAGACCTGTATGCAGAGGATGAGCTCAGCTATCTAAAGCAGAGGGACGTCCCATTAAAGAGCACATCCACGAATTTAGGAGAGTTGTTGGGAGGCTACCCCCTTTGCCAGAGCGGTTGCTAGTGCACTTTTTCAGAACAAGCCTGGACAATCAAATTGCCCAGGCAACCGCTTACTTGGACATCCCAAACCAGCTCTCTGAGTGGTTCCGAGTAGCAATAAAAGTCAACAGTGGATTGCGTGCCAACAACATGAGAGAGCAACCAGACATGAAAGACAGGGAGCAACCCGACCTGAAACCAGCCTTCCCTCGAAGCCTGCTGAAGTGCTACAGATGTGGGGGGAAGGGCCACATGGTATCTGTGTGCACGACCCCAGCCCCAAGGCCTAGGCCAGAGCCACCACCCAGGGCACATCTGGAACGAGGCCCCAAACAAGCCACCAACAGGTCCCAGAGGGCCCTCCAGGCTGAAGGGGTCCCTTCCCACCCAGCTGAAGGGGGGGGGGGACACCAGGCAATGATGACCAGTTGCCAGAACCCTATGATAGCGAGGACGAGGGTGAAAACGACCCAATGGTGAGGGAACCAGTCCACCCTTTCATTTTCCCAATACGCCTCACAGCCCCAAAAACAGGGACCCAGGGGGCCTTTCAAGCCCTGATAGACTCAGGCTGCACTAGATGCTTGATCAACCTAACCACAGTCCTGAAATTGGGGATCAGAGCAAAAAGACTGACCCACCCAATCCAGTTAGAACAGGTTGATGGGTCCCTAATGGGGGGAGCCTATGCCACTCACCTGACTGAACCAGTGAGGCTAGAGCTAGCGGATCACTGGGAAGTAATCCGATTCGTAATAGCCCCCAAAATGACAGATCCAGTCATACTGGGACTCTCGTGGCTAGACAAGTGGGGACCGACCATCTGGTGTCAAGGGGGTACCCGCAGACAGAGAATAGCAAAGGGGCCCCAACCCCTCCCGCACCAGCGAGCAGAAATACCGCCCATGCAGGGAACCCTCCAAAAGAGCACACCAGAACAACTGGCAGCCACATCCGACAAAACCCCAGAGACCGAACAGATCCCAAAGGAATATCAGGACCTTGCAGAAGTATTCAGCGAGGCCGAGTGCAACGTCCTGACTCCCCACTGCGAGGCAGATTGTGCCATCGAAATCATCCCTGGGACGAAACTACCTAAAACCAAATTGTATGCCATGACGCCACGTGAAATGCAAGAAATGCGGAACTACATAGACAAGAACCTACAAAGGGGTTTCATTGAGCCAGCCAAACCATGGGTCGCGGCACCGGTCCTCTTCAAAGAGAAGAAAGACGGCTCTATGTGCCTGGTGGTTGATTTTAGAATTATCAACAATGTTTGCGTACACAATTTATATCCCCTCCCCCTCATGAAAGACATGCTAGCCCACCTGGCCAAAGGGAAAGTTTTCACCAAACTAGACCTCTGCAAAGCCTACTACCGGATACGCATCAGGGAAGGAGATGAGTGGAAAACAGCATTCAACTGCCCCCTAGGGAGTTTCCAATTTAAAGTGATGCCATTTGGACTGCAGGGAGTCCCGGCGGTGTTCATGCAATTGATAAATGAGGTTCTGCATGAGAACCTCTATAAGGGGGTCCTCGTCTACCTAGATGACATTCTCATTTACACGGAAACCATAGACGAACACATACCCCTCGTCCGCCAAGTGCTGGAAAAACTGCTGGGGGCGAACCTATATGTCAAGCTATCAAAATGTGAGTTCCACCAGTCACGGCTAGGCTACTTAGGCTACTGAGTGTCGAACGAGGGGATAGAAATGGACCCAGCCAAAGTACAATCAGTCCTAAACTCGCAACCCCCTCGCACCCGCAGACAACTGCAAAGCTTCCTGGGGTTCGTGAACTTCTACAGACAGTTCATTCCCTCTTTTGCAAGAATTGCTAAACCTCTGATGGACCTCCTAAAAACAAGGAGTGCAGCAACAAAACCCCACCCAGGACAACCTCTACAGTGGGACCTGGCCTGCCGACAAGCATTCGAAACACTAAAAGAAATGTTTGCAAAAGAACCAGTCTTAAAGCATCCTGACCCCGAACAACCCTTCGTCATCCAAGCAGATGCCAGCAATGTGGCAGTGGGGGCCGTGCTACTCCAAAAGAACAGCCAAGGGAATCTACAACCTTGTGCCTACACATCCCGCAAATTCACCAACACAGAAAGACGATGGGCGGCGTGGGAAAAGGAAGCGTTCGCAGTGAGATGGGTGCTGTTGACCTGGTGACACCTGCTAGAAGGAGGCCAGAAACCGTTCGAAGTTTGGACTGACCATAAGAATCTGGAGGCCCTCAGGACCCCACAGAAGTTGTCGCCCAGGCAAGTCCGGTGGGCCCAATACTTCAATCGTTTCAACTTCGAGCTGAAACACATCCCAGGGGGGAAAAACTTTCTGGCCGATGCCCTCTCCCGAATGCCTCAATACAACAGTGAGCGGGAGCAGGTAGTGAATGCCATCATCCCCTCTGCCCAAGAAGTAGGTCAAGTAATCACCAGACGGCAACGTCGCGACCGGCAAGGCCAACCTACAAGTGACTTAACGACAAGACTCAAAACTGAAACATTGGCGGATCCCTGGTTCCGTGACAACCAACATCTCTTAACAAAAAGGGATGACCTAGCATGGAAGGGAACAAAACTCTATGTCCCAGAGACTCTATGCACCCTGATCCTCAATAGAAGCCATGACATTAAACCAGTGGGACATTTTGGCTTCCTAAAGACTCTGCACTTAGTACGAAGACAGTTTTGGTGTCCCCACATGAGAAAAGACGTAGACAGTTATGTGAAAAGTTGTACCATCTGTGCCACGATGAAAAAATGACCAGGAAGACCTCCCGGGCTGCTGCAACCAGTAGCTGAACCGACAAGGCCATGGGAGGAGATTGCAATGGACTTTATAGTAGAACTGCCGAGGAGTGGTGGAAACACAATGATCTGGACTGTAATAGACTTATTCTCCAAACAGGCACATTTCATACCCTGCAGCAGGCTACCCTCAGCCCGCCAGTTGTCCAAACTGTTCATGAAACACATCTACCGCCTGCATGGAGTACCCAGAAGAATCATCTCCGATCGAGGTGTCCAGTTCACAGCAAAATTCTGGAGAGAATTCCTATGGTCCATAGGGTCATCCCAAGGCCTCAGCTCAGCGTTTCACCCGAGCACCAATGGGGGGGGGGCGGAGAGACCGAATGCCATGATAGAGCAGTACCTGAGGTGCTACGTGAATTATCAGCAGTCCAATTGGGCGGACCTCCTGTCTTTCACTGAGGTTGCGTATAATAATGCTGTTCACAGTAGCACGAGGTTAACCCCATTTAAGGCAGTGAGCGGCATGGACTTTGTCCCAATGCCTGAGTACCCAAGGGAGCCTCCCTCCTCAGTCAGCTTGACCGATTGGATGGCGACACTGAAAGCAACCTGGGAGAATGTCAAGAAAGCGCTAGCTAAAGCAGCACAAACCTATAAGAAACAGGCAGACAAACACCGAGATCCCCAAAGGCCATTTCAATTGGGGGAGAAAGTTTACCTCTCCACAAAATATTTGAGGTTAAAACTTCCTAGCAAGAAATTGGGACCAAAATTTATAGGACCATTCCCCATAGTAAAGATAATCAACCCAGTCACAGTGCAATTGAAGTTGCCCCGATTGCTAGGGAAGATACACCCGGTATTCCATAGTAGCCTCTTAAAACCCGTGGTCGGATCGACCCTGAGGCCACTACCCTGTGAGCCCCCAGACCCTGTGGTCATAGGGGGCCAGACCCATTATAAGGTGCAGCAAATCCTCAATTCGAGGTGGCACAGGAGGCAACTCCAATATTTAATCAAGTGGAAGGGTTACCCCTTATCAGAGGCATCTTGGGTAAAGAGTCGAAACATCCAGGCTGATCACCTTATAGCCAAATTTCATGCAGAAAATCCAAACAAGCCTGGTGGGGGGTCACATCCCTAAACTCTGCATCTGTACTCAAATTGTTTTGCTTTGTGCAGGTCGCCCTCCAGAAGTGAGGGGAGCCGAATGTCAACTTGCAAAGCTTTCAAGTTGCCATGAGCAGGAGGGAGGGAGAACTGAAGTGAATTCCATACATTCTTTCTCACCGCAATCAGAAGGAGGGTGTTAGGTTTCACAGCCAGCCAAAGTGGTTAATTGGAGAATGTGATTTATGACATGGCCAGAGAGGAGGGGAGAGACAGGGTCATAGGGGAACGTAAATCTACGTAGGATCAGTCCTAACTGCATCCGAGTATTGCCGGAATGGTGCTCGTAATAAATGAATATATTTCCTTTGAAGTTTGGATCATGGCTCATGAATTAATTAGGGCATCTTTCAGAAACTTGACATTATCTTTTCCAGAATCTTCCCTGGTATTGAGGTCAGGCTGATAGGTCTGTAGTTTCCTGGATCTATTTTTTTTTCCTTTTTTGAAGATGGGAACTACATCAGCTCTTTTCCACTCCTCTGGCAGTTCCCCTGTGCTCCAGGATCTTTGAAAGATATAGTTCAGTGGTTCTGAGATCTCGTCTGCCAGTTCCTTCAGAACCTTGGGGTGTAATCCACCTGGTCCTGGTGATTTGAACTTGTCTAGGGTAGACAAGTGTTCACTTACCATTTTCTTCCCTATTTTAACTTGTGTTCCTAATCTGTTTTTTGTGGTGCTGTTTTTGATAGGTTGGACTGTTTTTTCCTTTTGTGTAAGGACAGATGCAAAAAATGAGTTAAGTAGTTCTGCTTTCTCCCTGTTGCTTGTCACCTTCTTGCCACTTTCTCCCAGCAATGGGCCAATTGTTTCCTTGACTTTTTTCTTGTTTTTAATATGTTGGAAGAGGCTTTTTTTGTTATTTTTTACTTTAGTCGCAAGCCTTTGTTCATTGTGAGCCTTAGCTTTCCTCACTTCATCTTTACAGGCTCGGGCTATTTGCTGATATTCTGCCTTAGTTATTTGCCCCTCTTTCCACTTTTTATACTTGTCCTTTTTGTCTTTCAATTTGTCAGAGAGTTCTTTATGCAACCATGCTGGTTTCTTTTGAGATCTATTATTTTTCTTCTTCATTGGTATTGTGCTAGACTGGGCTTTTATAATCTCACTTTTCAAAATTTCCCAAGCTTCTTGAGTTGTTTTCCCCTTGAGGATTCTCATCCATGGAATCCTTCTCAAGCTCTCTCTAAGTTTATTGAAATTAGCTCTCTTAAAGTCCAAGACTCTAGTTTGACTTTGTTCTACTACTTGTGTTTGCATTGTAGGAAATTAGCACCCACCCCTTTCCTGGAAGAATGAAATATTTTAGGAAATATTAAAAAGGCAGAATATTATATTTCCCTGGATGAGAAATGGAGAAACATGTTTTAAAGACAAAGCAGCTTCCTGCCTCCCCCCCCACACACACCTTTGTTAATGGGCCAGAGGCAGAAACTCAATCCTTTGTCAAAGGACCATCAACTAACACAATAGGACCCATTTGGACAGAAACTCAACACATGACACCTGGGAAGATTACATCAGCCAGCAAGGCTAGCTAAGACCCCCCACCCCCTGGGAGTCTGACAACCAATCAGGATACTCTTTCGGGGGCCCAGGAGGTTCAAAGCCAGAGAGAGCATAAAACCTGGGGAATCGCTATATCTCGCCCCTTTTTTTTCTGTTCAGGAACTCAAACCATGTAATCCTGTCCACCATTAAACCATCTTTCCAAGCAGTCTCCATGTTTCCAGTGTCTTTTTCCCCACTTGGAGCTGAAGCCAGAAGGATATTTCTTCCAACAATTTGGCACCCCCACAGATGGGACTCCAAGCTAACCTAACCAATGGACCAGGCCCAGGTAAGCCTCCCTTGCTAGCAGCAGACCCATTGAATCTGTGGGTAAGTTTTCCTGGATCTTGGCCATTTGTAACTAGGTTTTAAAGGGGTTTTGAGTTTTGAGCTCAAAGGCTGCTTGGAAAGAAGGTGAGTACCTCTAAATTTTAATTTTAAGCATGGAAAAAACATGGGAAATGTGTGTATGCCTGCATGTGTGTGAGTGAAAGCCCTTCTCCCAATCACAGCTGGATCTTGCTTCCTCTGTGTATTTCCTAACCACAGAAAGACCAACAGTCTGGAGAGCATGGGGGTTTTGCCAGAGCACAGGACCTTCTGTTAGGGAAGGAAGAAGTGTGTGTGTGGGATTCCATCTGGAAAACAGTCTTATTTCACCTCTTTGAGTGACCTCTAGCCGCACCTCTGCCTACTGCTAGCTCCACTGAGCTGTGACTGGTAGGATAGAGAAAGCAAGGGGGGGGGGGGTCGCCAAACGTGGAACTTTGTGTTTAAAAGGAACGGAAGGCGAGCGAAAGCCAAGCAAAAGTGAAAGGGGTATTAAAAGTAGAAAAGGGAGTCCCCGGTGTTCAAAGGAAAGCAGCCCGAGGTGCGTGTGCACGGGGACACACTATTAAATGCTTGGTTTTGGTTGACAGCAGGGGTGATAATCTTACTCGCACAGACATCTATGTTACATGCACTGATAGCCCTATTAATTTTGGATTTCATGGTCATAGACTTGTGCTCCGCTTTCTTTAGTATCCCAGTAGATCAGTCAACCCAGTACTTATTCGCCTTCACCTGGGAAGACCAACAATACACATGAACATGCCTACCTCAAGGCTATACGGAGTCTCCTACCCTATTTTCTCAAATATTAAAGGCAGACCTCTCCTCCATTTCACTGCCTGAAAGGTCGACTCTAATTCAATATGTTGACAATTTTTTACTGGCATCTGACAATAAGCAAGCATGTAAAACTGACACCCTGCACCTACTTAGGTCCCTAGCAGAGAGAGGACACAAAGCTTCCCCATCTAAACTACAATATCTTCAATGGGAAGTAACATACCTGGGTTATATTATTGCCCCAGGTGTTAGAAAATTAGCCCCAAACAGGGTAGAAACTATACTGGCCATGAAGCCACCCCACACCAAAAGACAAGTACAAGCCCTACTGGGTGTACTAGGCTTTTGCTGACCATGGATACCTTCATTTGGGGAATTAGCCAGACCCCATATCTGTTGTGGCCCATCAGCGGCCAGCAGAGCTAGCAGCAGAGTCGGACAGTGAGGAGGTTGGGGAGGAACATGGGCCAGTCCTGGAGTCTAGGGAAGGCTCTGATGAGGGCTCTGTGTCAGAGGCAGAGAGGGGGCCAGGGCCAGATGCCAGTTATCAGCTGACTTCAGAGTCAGACATCAGTGAGGCAGACGAACAGCTGGAGCCTGTTCCCAGTGTGCGCATGCACAGAGTTGCCAGACGAAGGGAACAGCTAAAGAACAAGGGTCAACTTGGGAGTAAGGCCACAGGTGGACAATGAATGGCCCCTCCCAGAGGGAATAAAAGAGGAGCGAAAGTGGAGTGGAGTTTGCAGGAGGCAATTAGTTCACCTAATTGGTTTGTGACTCTCCAAGATTCCTTGCCAAGTTTTGAAGATATTGGCCTGGCAGCTCTCCAAGCCAGATAAGGTCTGTGACTGTAAATTCTCCCTTGAAAGACTTTGCTGAAGGTGAATGAGAGGAATTCACTGTTTCTTTAATAAAAGGGGTTTTGTCGGGACCAGGATTCTGCTTCGTGGTTTTTGGGGAAGCCTAGGTCAGAACAATATCCTGGTCAAAACCATTAGACCAAACGCTTCAGAAAATAAAACAGACCCTAACATCAGCTCCTCCGCTTGGGCTCCCTGATTACAATAAACCTTTTACCCTTTTCATTCATGAGAAGCAAGGCGTAGCCTCGGGGCTACTAGTACAACGGTTCAGTCCCGCACATTGAGCAGTACCATATTATTCTGTTAAATTAGATCCGGTGGCCCAAGGAGCAGTCCCCTGCTTAAGAGCAGTAGCTGCCATCATGGAAATAGTGAAGCACTTAAAAGACCTTGTCCTTGGACAAACCCTGCCTTTAAAGGTCCCCCATGAAGTTTTGCCATCCTTTTAAAATCTCAGACGCAAGCTTTCACTCAACAGCGGCTGGTCCAATACAAGGCGGAACTGTTCACCTTGGATCACATCACATTTGAGAGATGCAACGCATTAAACCCAGCCACCCTAGTGCCCATGGAACAGTCCAGAAAAGGTCTTCACAACTGCCTCCATCTGGTCCACGACGCTGAATTACCCCATCCAGACTTAACCCAGACTTAGTGCTCTTCACTGATGGCTCCTCTTACATACACAAAGGGAAAAGGGTTGCAGGAGCAGTAGTAGTTTCCCTCCATGAGATCATATGGGCATCCCCCCTCCCTCCCTCACACAGTGCACAAGCAGCAGAGCTTATAGCTTTAACGAAATCCTGCAAATCTGCGAGGAACCGGCCTACTAACATATATAATGATTCCAGATACGCGTTTGGAGTATGCCATGCAACAGGGGCCCTATGGAAACAACGGGGGTTTCTAACATCAGATTGTCATCAGATTGCCCACGCAGTGCAAGTCTCTAAGATACTGGAAGCCATCCAACTGCCTAAAGCCATAGCAGTCATCCACTGTAGAGCCCACCAAAAAGATGACTCCATGGTCACAAAAGGAAACCTATATGCTGATGACACAGTAAAATGGACAGCCACTGAGCCCTCCCCTCATGACATCATAGCTCCAGCAATTAGAACTGACCCTGTAATCCCATACAGAGATTTCCTAGAAAAAGGGGAAGCAGAGCTGTGGGAAAAGAAATTAGATGCAGTTTTTAAGGAAGAATTTTGTTTTTTTGTTTTTTTTATTCAAAAAGGTTTTTTTTTATTTTATAGACAAACAAACAAACAATACATAATCAATCAGTCAATATATCTTCTAAATACATCTTTTGTGTCTTCTTTCTGCTCTTCCAATATTTATCATATCTTAATATCATCATTTCCTTTATTATAACATTTCCCCCACTTTTCTTACTTCTCTATTAATACATTTATTA
The DNA here is from genome assembly GCF_029215685.1 of Pituophis catenifer annectens. NCBI lineage: Eukaryota > Metazoa > Chordata > Lepidosauria > Squamata > Colubridae > Pituophis > Pituophis catenifer. Next base: position 91,828,785 of record NW_027256885.1, on the reverse strand, counting down.
ATAATACATTTATTTATTAAACTATCTTTTAATTTTATTAAGAATTAGACAACCATTTTATCCCCACACAACCTTCAACCCCCCTTCCCCACCCCACCCCCGACTTCCCAGAGCAAAAACAGGGTATAGCATTAAACAAACATAAGCTAAAATATACTAACTTACTACAAGATTCACAACCCCCTCACACTCTTTAACTCCTCTTTTAAAAATTGTTCATCAGCCTCCCCTTTTAGAATTCTAATTTAAACATTATAAAACTTTCTTTAAAGCATATCTTTTAAGAAGAAAAAAAAAATTATTTTATATCCATTCAATTTTAAATTAACCATTTTAATACTTCAGTAAGTTTTTTTTTAAAAAAAACACTTCAATAGAATATTCTTCACAATATAACCTTAAAAATACTATTAATCCATTGAGTTAAATTATTTCTAACTCTTGAGTTCATCCTTCAAAATATCTGTTTCAAAACTTTCAGAAAGTTATCAATTAAGTTTAAAGTTAACCATTTTAATACCTTGATAATTTTTTAAAAAGCTATCCATTTTTAGTTAAACATTTTTACTTAAACTTAAAAAATACTAATTTCAATAGACTTTTCAAATTTAGTATTAAAATCCTCCCCAAAAGAAACTAATCTTCAATTCTTCCTTTCTTTCTATATTTTTTCCAGTCCTTCTTCTGCAATAGTACTTTCTTCAACATTGCTCCTCCCTCTACTTTTATTTTTGAAAATTTTTGAATATAGATTTGAGGCTGATGCATCTTTGGAAATTGTTCTCTTCTAAAAGTTATCTCCTTCAATTCAAAACCTCCATTTCGACTCTTCCTGCTTATATAATCAGTCACTTCCTTCCTTGAAACAGTCTGCAAGAAAGAGTCTATTTGCTGCTTTCCAGTTAACTGCATAGAAGCTTCTGCCAAAACCTCTGTTTTCAGTGTGCCAACTTCCATCGTGATCCTGACAGCTTCTTTTCCCTGCTCCAAAGTTGAAATAAGTTGATTTTCTTCCTCTTTTCCAGCCAGCAAAACATTGTTATTCTCCAGATTATAATTTTGAATAGTCCTTTCAATTGATTCCAATATAGCAGAAGTATAGAAATTTAAAAGTTCTTGTAAAACCTTTACAGTCACAACTTGTGAATTTGCTGGCTCATATAGTAATGATCCTCCATCCTTGATGGCGGTGGCGGTTGATACCCCCAGACTTATGGTCATGGGGGATTTCAACCTGCCGTCTGTGGGTGAGACGTCTGAGGTGGCTCGGGAGTTCATGGCTTCCATGACGGCTATGGATCTGACCCAACTAATTCATGGCCCTACACACACTGGGGGAAACACACTGGACTTGCTTTTTGTCTCTGGACAGTGGTTGAGTGATCTTGAGATAGGGGATGTAGTCATCGAGCCCTTGTCATGGTCGGATCACTCTCTCCTTCGCCTTGACCTTCATACCGCGGCACCCTGCTGCAGAGAGGCGGAACCGATAAGATGGTACCGCCCCAGGCGCCTGATGGAACCCGATAGGTTCCAGACGGAGCTTGGGCCAATTCCTGAGGTTCTGGCTCACGCCTCGACTGGAGACCTAGTGGCCGCCTGGGATAGGGCGGCCGCTGGGGCCCTGGATCGAGTCGTGCCTTTGCGGCCTCTGACCCGGCGCGGATCTCGCCTGGCTCCTTGGTTTACCGAGGAGCTGAGGGAGATGAAGCGCCGGAAAAGACGCCTAGAGAGTAGTTGGAGAGCTAGTCTTTCTGAATCGGACCGGACACTGGTTAGATCCCATATTAGGACTTACCTAGTGGCGATAAAAGCAGCAAAATGTACGCATTTTGCTGCTCTTATTGCGTCATCAGATAATCGCCCGGCCGCCCTGTTTAGGGTGACCCGCTCCCTGCTCCACCAGGAAGCGCGGGAGGACCCCTTGGAGGGAAGAGCCGAGGACTTTGTTCAGTATCTGTATGACAAAATCACTCAGATTCGGGAAGGTCTGGACTCTGACTGGGTAGATCCAGCGAGAGTGACGGAGGCAGGTCTTGAGACTGTTATCTGGGATGAGTTTGATCCTGTGACCCCAGATGACGTGGACAGGATTCTGGGTAGATTGAACGCGACCACATGTTTGTTGGACCCGTGTCCCTCCTGGTTAGTGCTGGCTTCCCGGGAGGTGACGCAAGGCTGGCTCCAGGGGATTATAAATGCTTCATTGGGTGAGGGTGTCTTCCCCGCCGCCCTTAAGGAGGCGGTGGTGAGGCCCCTCCTCAAGAAGCCTTCCCTGGACCCGGCAATATTGGCTAATTATCGTCCAGTCTCCAACCTTCGTTTTGTGGCGAAGGTTGTTGAGAGTGTGGTTGCGGGACAGCTTCCCCAGTACCTGGATGAAGCGTCGTATCTGGATCCGTTCCAGTCGGGTTTCAGGCCTGGATACAGCACGGAAACGGCATTGGTCGCATTGGTTGATGATCTCTGGAGGGCTCGGGACAGGGGCTGCTCCTCTGTCCTGGTCCTGTTAGATCTCTCAGCGGCTTTTGATACCATCGACCATGGTATCATGCTGCACCGGTTGGAAGAGTTGGGGGTGGGAGGCACCGTACTAAGGTGGTTCTCCTCCTTTCTCTCCGACCGGTTGCAGTCTGTGTTGACAGGGGGGCAGAGGTCGACCCCGAGGCCCCTCATATGTGGGGTGCCGCAGGGATCGGTCCTCTCGCCCCTTTTGTTCAACATTTATGTAAAGCCGCTGGGCGAGATCATCCGTGGTTTTGGGGTGAAGTACCATCAGTACGCGGATGACACCCAGCTGTACATCTCCACCCCGGACCACCCCAACGATGCCCTTGAAGTGATGTCCCAGTGCCTGGAGGCCGTACGGATCTGGATGGGGAGGAACAGGCTCAGGCTCAACCCATCCAAGACCGAGTGGCTGTGGTTTCCGACATCCCGATATAGTCAGCTAATGCCATCGCTGACTATTGGGGGCGAATCATTGGCCCCCACGGATAGGGCTCGCAACTTGGGTGTCCTCCTGGATTCACGGCTGTCGTTAGAAGAGCATGTGACGGCCGTGTCCGGGAGGATTTTTCATCAGGTTCGCCTGATCCGCCAGTTGCGTCCCTATCTAGATCGGGACTCCCTACACACAGTCACTCATGCCCTCGTTACTTCTCGTCTGGATTACTGCAACGCTCTCTACATGGGGCTCCCCTTGAGGTGCACTCGGAGGCTCCAACTGGCGCAGAGTGCGGCCGCGCGGGTGGTGATGGGAGCGACATGGAGTTCCCATGTGACACCTCTCCTGCGCGAGCTGCACTGGCTCCCGGTGGTCTTCCGAGTGCGCTTCAAGGTTCTGGTTATCACCTTTAAAGCGCTCCATGGCTTAGGACCTGGTTATTTACGGGACCGCCTGCTACCACCAATAGCCTCCCACCGGCCAGTACGCTCCCATAGAGAGGGGCTCCTCCGGGTGCCGTCGGCCAAACAATGTCGGCTGTCGGCCCCTAGGGGGAGAGCCTTCTCTGTGGGGGCACCTACGATTTGGAACGAGCTCCCCCCGGAGATACGTAGGATCCCGGATCTGCGCACCTTCCGCCGCGCGCTTAAGACTTTTCTATTTTATCAAGCTGGCCTGGCCTAAATCTTCCCCCTTTTTAAATGTGGAAATTTTAAATTTTTAAATTTTAAATTCGTCTTTTTATAGGGGTATGGGTAAGGCATTTTAAATTGGGGAGCCATTTTAGATTTAATTCTGTTTTAAATGTATTTTAATTGTTTATATTGTATGTTTTTAACTTTGGCTGTTCACCGCCCCGAGTCCTTCGGGAGAGGGGGCGGTATAAAAATCTAATAAATAAATAAATAAATAAATAAATAAATGTCAGCCATAGTTCAATTTCCACTTTAAATTTATTCAGCTATCAGGTCAATAAATCCAATAATTTTCACACAATTTAGAAGTATAAAGTAGTTAGAGTCAATACCATAGTCTTTTTCATTTCACTAGCACTTTAAATCCTTTTTCTTGCTGGGTAATCCAGTAGCTTTTACAATTTTGCAGTTTTAGCTATCACTTTCACTTATAAGTTTTGTTTTTGCCGCCCTTAAGCGCCATCTTTTTTTCTTTGTTTTAAACGGAGTTAAAGTTTAATACTTGCATTTTCTGTTCTCCTGATTTTGCTCTGCCAGCATCCAGATTCAAATTTTCTCATAATCCTTAAAATTGCACTGCTGGTGTGGTCGCGACCCCTTGTTCTGCATAAAGCAGACTTCCGGTGGCTCCGCGTTCCCCGAACGGATGCTGCTTCAGGAGCTCCAGCCCCGTGATTCCGTTTGCCGCTAGAACAGCGAAAATCAGCTGTTCTAGCGGCTTGAAACTCTCCCCCAGGGAAAAAGAGGGAGAGAAGAGCAGAAGGGTCTGGGTAGAGCTCCCCTAGACCCCCAGGCTTTTTTTTTTAAGCTTGGGGCTTGCAGGGTGAGAGCTCCCTGAAAACCCTTCAGTGCTCCGGATCTGGGACGATTCTGCTTTTTAAGGAAGGATTTTGGAGGGTCCCTGATGGAAGTCCCATACCCCTACGCCGCCTCTTATGATTAATTTGCCAAAGGCTGCATTCCAAAGGCCACTGTGCAACCCAGGCAATGGTGGATGCCATGAGGAGAATTTGCATGTACCAGTGGCATATAGTGAAGCAACAAGGGTGGCAAGCACCAGCCAAACCTGTCAAGCAAATAACACCACTTCTAGAAGAGCCATCCATGAAGGGGGTAGACCCTGGGCACAAAGGCCTTTTGAAAAAATACAAATGGACTACATACAACTACCAAAATCAAACGGCTATCAATATGTACTGTTATGCAGGGACCAACTAACACACTGGATAGAGGCCTTCCCATGCCATCATGCCACAGCCCTTGAAACAGCCAGACACCTCCTTAAGGACATTGTGCCCCAGTTTGGGGTACCATGTGTTCTGGATATGGACAGGGGCAGACACTTCATATCCCAGGTCCTCACCCATATATTCCAAGCCCTTGGCATCACCCAGAACCTTCATGTCCCTTATTCGCCAATGTCTTCAGGTGGGATAAAACGTACTAACAAAGAGGTCAAGACCCTACTGGGCAAACTCTGCCAAGATACACACTTCACATGGCCACAGGTGTTACCCATTGCCCTGTTCTATATCAGGACTAGGCCCTGACAAGATATAGGAATTTTCCCTTTTGAAATCCTTTTTGGCTGCCCCCCAGACACACTGCAAGGCTTGGACTCCCAGTCCCTCAGCTTAGTTAGGGGGGATATGGTTCTTGCTGCTTACCTTACAGCCTTACACAGAAGACTCCAAACCCTGTGGAAGCAAAGTGCCTTGACACAGAGTTTTTCACCAGGACCTCAATTCTATAACTATGGTGGAGAGGACCCTTTCAAATCTTGCTGACCACACAGACAGCTATCAAGATTGTGGAGAGAGATTCCTGGATCCATTGGACTCATGCTAAACCTGCTGTAGTGGACCACAGCCCAGCTCCAGAGCAAGTGCCAAAGATGCCACCCATGACACTCAAGAAAAACCCAGAGACAGAGCAGTGGACTCTAGAAGCATTCTTTAATATTTCACAAGATGGGGGGAAAGAAATTAATGGGGAATGCATTTTGTAAAACTGTTTATACCTTTATATTTGTGACTTATGTAACAGCATTCCTGGAACCCAATCTTTTTCCAGAGAAAGGAAACATTTAGGAGTATTTAGCTAAGGAAGTACTCAATACCACCGATTTCTGCCTAGCTGGGGGGAAATCAGTAAAGGACATTCTCACATGTCTAATGGGTGCAGCATCAACACCCCATGCCATTCTTAACCACACCAGACTTAGGGACTTTCACCTTACAGATTCATACTCCAGCATCTTCGACTGGGGACCTCCCTCGGATATAAAATCTGATACGCCAGTTGCGCCCCTCTCTGGATCGGGACTCCTTATGCACAGTCACCCATGCCCTCGTCACGTCTCACCTGGACTACTGCAATGCTCTCTACATGGGGCTCCCCTTGAGGAGCACCCGGAGGCTCCAGCTGGTCCAGAATGTGGCCGCGCGGGTGATTATGGGAGCGACGTGGCGCTCCCATGTAACACCTCTCCTGCGCGAGCTGCACTGGCTCCCGGTGGTCTTCCAGGTGCGCTTTAAGGTGTTGGTTCTCATCTTTAAAACGCTCCATGGCTTAGGGCCAGGGTACCTATGAGACTGCCTGCTGCTATCGATAACCTCCCACCGGCCAATACGCTTTCACAGAGAGGGCCTCCTCAGGGTGCCGTCAGTCAAGCAATGTCGGCTGGCGGCCCCCAGGGGGAGAGCCTTCTCTGTGGGGGCACCCGCCCTGTGGAATGAGCTACCTCCTGGAATACAACTGATCCCGGACCGCCGGACCTTCCGCAAGGCCCTGAAGATTTATTTATTCCAGCAAGCCGGCCTAGCCTAAATGGTTTTTAATGGGATTTTTAAAATTTTATAGACTTGGGGTTTTAAATTGGGTGGCTGATTGATTTAATCTCTTTTAATTATCTTAACTTTTGTATTGTATGTATTTTAATTTTGGCTGTTCACCGCCCTGAGTCCCTTTGGGAGAAGGGCGGTATACAAATTAAATTAATAATAATAAAAAAAAGATCAGGACATGTACACACTCCACATTGCTGCCACCACCAATTCAGCAATGTGCTTTAGCCTTAGAGGATGCCACACACCGAAAGTCCAAGAATGTATCAGCTTAAATAACACAGACCTTAGATGCAACAGCACAGAAATCATTCCTTTCTCTCACAGCTATATGAAGCTCCCCCCCTCCCCCAGGTTTATACTTTGTGGATTAAGAGTTTACTCCTATCTACCAGCAAATTCCACAGGGGGCCCATGCATTCTGGGGTGATTAACCATACTGATGCCCTCATTACAGAGATGACACAAGAGAGCTTTCCACACTTTGACCCCAGACTGCGACTCTAAAGATTCCCTACTCACAAAAGCTGAGTATGTGGCATTGACAGTATCACTAGTGGGAGTGCCAGGGCTTGCAGTGAGAAACTCCAGAAACCTAAATAGCCTGGCATGTACCCTTAGCCAAGAGTTTGAATTCGACCTCCCATGCCCTGGATGAGCTCAATAGAGAATTGAGACAAGTCAGAGAAGCAACCCTGGAAAATAGAGCAGCTATAGATGATCTCCTCCACAATCATGGCTGTGAAGAATTTGCTGGAATTTGTTGCTTTAACTTAAGTGAAAACTCAGGGCTCATAGAAAAAGACATTCAACATCTTAAAGAGCTAGCACAAAACATTGGACATAACCAACCCTCCCTAGACCTGTCCTGGCTCTTTTCCTGGCTACTGGACTTACATTGGCTGAAAGTCCTCATATTAGGCATAGTCGCAATCACCACAATAGGAGCCCTCCTCTGTTGCCTCTGTCACTGCATTCCCCCATGCCTCAGTTGCCTTAAGGCTTGCCGTCCCACCCTTCCAGAACAAAATACAAAAGGAAATCAATTTGCTTTAATGTTTATGTTTATTTGATTTATACATATATATAATGATGGTTCAAATTGACCATGACTATTAAGTGTATTCAGACACCCCTCTAGATTGTGCTGAGGGTGAAATAATTAACACCAATTATTTGCCCTAGCCCAAAATGAGAGATTGTAGGAAGTTGGGGGGGGGGGTTTACCCCAAAATGACAGTGCCAGAAATAATCAAAACAGTGCAGAGAATAAAGCCAGTTTTTCCCTTAAAAGACAAACCTCACAGAGAATAAAATAAAACCAGTTTTTCCCTTTGAAAGACAAACCCCAGGGGCAGACAGAAGATAATTGAATATCTGGGGGTGTTGCCAAAAGTCATTAACACCTACTGGCTAAGAAAAACAAAGTAGATAGCTAAGAATAACAAAGTAGCTAAGTAGATTAGAGAGCTGGGCAAACTGCAGAAGGCTCTCACTAGAAATGACAAAGCCTCAGATCCTGATAATACTTAAAATTTAACTAAAAATAACTCACCAAGAATTCCCCCTTCCTCTTCTCTGACAAGATTAACCTCAGGATAGGAAAAACAAAGGTGCAGGAACAGGATTAAACAATTAGGGCAGGAAGGAAAAACTCAGAGCAATCACTTGAGCCAAGGTATTATTTTTTTCTGGAAATTTTTGAGGTTTAAAATTTATTTATTTATTTATTTTATTTGGCTTATATGCCGCCCTATCTCACAATGGACTCAGGGCGGCTCACAACAATAAAACACAAGCCCCAATAAAAATAAAGACTAAAATCTAAAAAATTTAAAATTAACCCATTAAAACCCTTAAAACCCCGTCATCAGACCAGGTCAAGGGATTTGAAAAGCCAAGTTTTTAATTCCCGGCGGAAGGTGCGAAGGTCAGGCACTAGTCGGAGCTCCAAGGGGAGTTGATTCCAGAGGGTGGGCGCCCCAACCGAGAAGGCTCTACCCCTGGGGGCCACCAGCCGCCACTGTCTAGCCGACGGCACCCTGAGTAGGCCCTCTCTATGGGCACGAACCGGGCGATGGGATGTTGTTGCTGGCTGTAGGTGATCCGCCAAATATCCTGGTCCTAAGCCATGTAGGGCTTTATAGGTCAACACCAGCACCTTGAATCTCACCCGGAGGGCAACTGGTAGCCAATGCAAACCACGCAGGAGGGGTGTAACATGGGAGTATCGGGATTCTCCCATCACAACCCGCGCGGCTGCATTTTGCACCAGCTGAAGCCTCCGAGTGGTCCTTAAGGGCAGCCCCATGTAGAGAGCGTTGCAGTAGTCAATCCGTGAGGTGACCAGAGCATGAGTAACTGTGCGTAGGGCATCTCGGTCCAAGTAGGGACGCAACTGGTGCACCAGACGTATCTGGGCGAATGCCCCCCTGGTCACGGTCGTTATCTGGTCTTCTAAGCTCAACCGTGAATCCAGAAGGACGCCCAAGTTGCGCACCCTGTCTACAGGGGGCAAAACTTCACCCCCTATAGTCAGCGATGGCACCTCTCCCCTGAACCAAGATGCCGGTACCCAAAGCCACTCGGTCTTGGCCGGGTTGAGTTGCAATTTGTTTCTACCCATCCAGACCCGTACCGCTTCCAGGCACCGGGCCATCACATCGAGGGCATCACTGGGTTGGTTCGGGGTGGAAATATAAAGCTGAGTATCATCAGCGTACTGATGATACCTCATCCCAAAACCACGGATGATCTCCCCTAGCGGTTTCATATAGATGTTGAATAGGAGAGGCGAGAGAACCAACCCCTGAGGCACCCCACAGGTGAGGGGCCTCAAGGTCGATCTCTGCCCCCCCGCCAACACCACTTGCGTTCGACCCGAGAGGTAGGAGGAGAACCACCGTAAAACAGTGCCTCCCACTCCCAACCCCTCGAGGCGACGCAGCAAGATACCGTGGTTGACGGTATCAAATGCCGCCGAAAGATCCAGAAGGACCAGAACAGAGGAATGACCTCTGTCCCGGGCCCTCCAGAGATCATCCACCAGTGTGACCAATGCTGTCTCCGTGCTGTACCCGGGCCTGAAACCCAATTGGTACAGGTCGAGGTAATCCGCTTTATCCAGGACCAGCGGGAGCTGACGTGCAACCACATTCTCAACAACCTTCACTAAAAAGCGAAGGTTGGAGACTGGACGAAAATGATTTAATACAGCTGGGTCCAAGGCCGGCTTCTTGAGGAGGGGCCTCACCACCGCCTCCTTCAAGGCAGTCGGGAAGTTTCCCTCTCTCAAAGAAGCCGCTATCACCACCTGGATCCAGCCTCGTGTCACCTCCCGGGCCGAATAAACCAGCCAGGAGGGACACAGGTCCAACACACAGGTGGTCGCACTCAGCTTCCCCATGATCCTGTCCACTTCCTCTGGGATAACAGAATCGAACTCTTCCCAAAACACAGGACCCGCTGTCTCACCCCCGTCTGACTCTGTCCAGTCAGAGTCCAAGCCGTCCCGAATCCGAGCGATTTTGTCCAACAGGTGCTGACCAAACTCCTCGGCTCGTCCCTGTAAAGGATCTTCCCTCACCCTCTGATTTAAGAGGGAGCGGGACACCCTGAACAGGGCAGCCGGGCGATTCTCTGCGGACGCTTAATTAAACCTATATAAAAGAAATTATTTTGAAAGACTTTGCTTATATTTGTAAATGTTTTAACCTACTCAATGAGAATTTGCTTCCATCTGAATGGAATCTGAATCTGACTCACATTTTACTAAAATCAGAGAATTGACACTAAAGTTTGACCCAAATATATTTCAGAGCATTGACCCAAAATACCTTATTTAGATTGTTTGTTTTATTTTCGAAGCTGTTCTTCTTACCTCCATTTTTATGTCTTTATGTCTGTGTGCATTTTGAATGCTTAGGAGTCAAGATGCTCCATCCTATGGCATTGTTTGTTTGTTAGCAGCACAAGTTGTTGCCCTTTTCGGAATTGTTACAGAAATGGGTTAGAAATTACAATATGTAGAAAGAGGGATAAAATACTTAGGACATTTGATTGCATACCTTATTTATAGATGGAAGCTCTAGGGTGGTGGATGGGATTCGCAGAAGTGCATTTGCTGTAATAGATGGGGAGTCTTGGAAGACTGTGTTGGCCGAAAGATTACCAAACCAATGGTCTGCCTAGGCTTGTGATCTATATGCATTGAAAAAAGCTTTAAAGGAGTTGGGGATCGAGGGTGGAAACATCTATACAGACTCAATGTATGCGTATAGTATAGCTCACACATTTGGAAAGACCTGGAAAGAAAGAGGATTGATAAATAACAAAGGAAAAGGAATAAAATGGGACTATCACACGGCATGGCACCCGGCTAGTTCTTCTGATGGAAGAAACAAGCCTACCTTGGAGTAAATGTCTTCCCTTGGCACTGTTAAGAATACGAACTCAGCCAAGAAAAGATGTGGGAATATCACCATTTGAGATGTTATTTGGAATACCATATATGGGGAAGGAAGGTTTACTAAGAATTGAATTAAAGGGCAAAATGGTTAGAAAATATGTACAGGAACTGTCCAGATGTTTTTCTCTTTTACGACAGAAAGGCATTCTTGCGCAAACACCAACCTTGGACTTTGTTGTACACCAATATAAAGCAGGACAGTGGATATTGATAAAAAGTTGGAAGGACGAAAAACTGACCCCAAGCTGGGAAGGACCCTTCATCATCTTGTTGACCACTGAGACTGCAATTCAGACAGCTGAAAAAGGTTGGACTCATTACTCCCAAGTGAAAGGGCCCATGCCAGCCCCAAAGGAGTGGAAGGTGGAATCTCACCAAGGAGATCCACTGAAGTTGATGATCCGAAGAACCCAATGGACTGGTGGGCAGTAACGTTACCAGTAGGAATAGCGTTCTTCATTATCTGGGCTATTTTTGTATTTTTCCTTTTTAGGACTGAATGGTTGCCTATGCTGTTTCCCCAGCTGAAGAAGACTACAACTGAGCAGTTTGAAAAATTAGAATTGCCTGAATTCCCTAAGAATGCAGCAAACATGTTTGTACAATTGGCTGAGGAAATTACCAAAACGCTTACTGTAATGAACTGTTTTGTGTGTGGAGGAACCAATATGGGAGAACAATGGCCTTGGGAAGCTCAGGAATTAAGTCACAGTATAGTAGTTGATATGTGGAAAAATAAAACTCTAAAATTTACAAAAGGAAAGGAAGGGATGTGGGCCCTGACAACGAATTTGGTAGGAAAAGTGTGCTATGAGAGAAAGAAGAGAAAGAAGGGTATTAGAAGGGTAGCAGTAGGAAACATGATTTGTTTGACTGTATGGAACAACAGCAGTTGGTGAGGAGGAAGTGGAACCTCGAAAGAGGAAGTATTAAGTGAAATAACTGAAATGGCTTATTTAAAAGATCCCGAAAGTGACACCCTGGACTGGGTAGCTCTGGAAGGTATGTATTGGATATGTGGAAAGTATGCCTATGGATATCTACCCAAGGGGTGGTATGGATCTTGCATATTGGGAATAATTAAGACAAGTTTTTTCCTTCTTCCTATTAAGCAAAAACAACTGCTGGGGCTGACTGTGTATGATAGTTTAGCAAACAATGTTAGAGCAAAAAGAACTGTACAACCGAGTGATATCAAATTTGGACACTGGAAAGATGATGACTGAACCCCGGAAAGAATAAGAAATTATTATGGACCTGCCACGTGGGCAGAGGATGGAACTCTCGGAGCTAGAGAGCCCATCTATATATTGAATAGGGTGATTTGATTACAAGCAGAGCTTGAGATAATCACTAATGATACTGTAAGCACTCTAAAACATTCAGCCAAGGAAAGTGTAAAGTCCCGGACATACATTATGCAAAATAGATTAGCTTTAGATTACTTTCTAGCTCAAGAAGGGTGTGTGTGTGGAAAATTCAATTTGAGTAACTGTTGCATTGAAATAGATGAAAGTGGGTCTCTCTATGCTCTTCTTCGAGTTGTGTAATATTCAGTTTACTAAGATATTTTCGAATTTGGTCTTCCGGGACATCTTCCTGCCGATAGAGATTCTGAAAGAATGTTTTGACTATGTTTTTCTTATCTACGTGTGTGTGGAATAAAGTTCCTGATTCGTCCTGGAGTTGGTGTATAATTCTTTTGTCTGTTTGCTTTTTTAATTTATGGGCTAACCAGCATCCAGTTTTGTTTGCGTGTTCAAAGTTGGTCTGTTTTGCCATTTTTATTTTTTGTGCCAAATCAACTTTTGTAGTCAAATTCAATTTGTGTTTAGCCAAATTAAGTTTTTGCTGTGCTATCTTATTATTAGGGTGCTGTTGTAATTTAGTTTCCTCTATCTTGATTTCTTCCAATAAGTCATTCCTGATTCTTTGTTTCTCTTTTTTTCTCTTTGCCACGTATGCAATGGTTAAGCCCCTAATATATGCTTTCGTCGTGTCCCATAAATTTTGTAACGACGTTTGGTCCTTTGTGTTAATTTGGAAAAATATCTTAATCTCCTTTTCCATCATTTGTAGATACTCTTTTTCCTTTATAATACTTGTGTCCATTTTCCATCTTTTTTGTTTTCGGGAGCCTTTCCAAATTATTTTAATGGGGTTGTGGTCAGCCCATATGTTAGGCATAATTTCTACGTCGTGTGTTTCTTTACTTAGTTGGGGTGTCATCCAAGCCATATCCAATCTTGACCACGATTGATGTGGGCCAGAAAAGTATGTGTACTGTTTGGTTGTAGTATTTAATTCTCGCCAAGTGTCATGTAGACTCATTTCTTGTACCAAATGCTTGAATGTTTGTGGCAGTGTCTTCCTTTTGATTTTATTCTTCCTGTTACTATAGTAGTCTTCTCGTGTGTTGACAATTGCATTAAAATCTCCGACAATGCAAATATTTTCATAATCCAGCTCTTTCAATTTATCGTGTAATTTTTTATAAATTATATATAAATTTTTTTATAAATTTTTTATATCTATTTGGTTTCCATTTGGAGCGTAGATGGCTACTAACAGTATTATTTTTGTTTCCAGTTTTACTTCTATTATTAAGACTCGACCCTCTTTGTCCACATATATTGGCTTTGTTCTTATATGGTCTCTGACATATATTACCACTCCCCTTTTTTTACAGTCGCCTAAGGATGTGTACATTACTCCTAATTTTTTATTTTCGAGTAATTTTTTCTGTTGTTTTTTTATGTGTACCTCTTGTAACGTGATTATATCTGCTCCTAATTTTTGCAGTTTAGTGAATATCTGATGTCTTTTGCTTGGTGAGTTTAGACCATTTATATTTATAGAAATGAGTTTTAGTTCTTCTTCCATTCCTGGTGTTGTTTATTTGTCTGTTATTTTGAGTTTTGTTGTGTTTCTTGTGACTCTTTGTGTGATCCCCGTCGTTTCCTCCTTCCCCAGCTTTCCCCTCTTCCGTTCCTTGTCCTCCTTATTTGTTGGTTGCTCTTCTTGGTCACTGGGGTTTGAATCTTCTCTGTCTCCTCTGCTCTCCTGTTCTCCTTCATATCCTAAATGTTGATCTGCGAAGTCCTGGGCTTTTTCTATGGTGTCGATTCGAAATTTTCTTCCTTCCCAAGAAATGAGTACTCCTTCTGGTATAAGCCATCTAAATTTTATCTTGAGTTTATTTAACTGTCGGGTTAAGAAGTTATATTCTCTTCTCCTATCCCTGGCCCTTCTCGGTACTTGTTTTAGCATTAGAACTTCCCTCCCTTTGTACATAACTGTCTCCTCTCTCATCTTTCGGTATATTTCTTCTTTCATTGTTTTTTTTGTAAATCTGATGTGTACTTCTTTAGGGAGTTTGTTTCTTCTGGCATAGTTTGTGAAGGCCCTGTAAATTTCGTCGATACCACCTCTTATTTCATCTTTATCCTTATGTGTCGCCTCTGCCAAGATTCCAACCATAATTTCGCCCAAGTCTTCATCTCTCTGTTCTTCTATATTTTGAAATCTTAAGTAGAAAGATGCCTTTTCCATTTCTAGAAATGTCAAGGCATCTTCTGTGTCTCGAGTTCTTGTCGCTTGTTGGTTCTCCATCTGTTCCAACCTGGTAGCTGTGGCTTCTGCCTTTTCCTCAACTTTATGGATTCTCTGTTCGTTTTCGGTTATATTTTGTTGAATTTTCTCTATTTTTTCATCTCTATTTCTAATCTCATCTTTAATTTCCCCTACATCCAATCGCATTTGTTCATGGTTCTTTTTGGTTTCATCATGATTCAGGGTCATCTTATCTTCCATCCTTTTCATTCCCTCCTGGATCATTGCAAGGGCTGCTTGGATGTTTTGAATACCTATGTTGGTCTTTTCTTTATCTGTTGTTTCCCCTGTCTTCTGCTGGACTGGGGAAGCCACCAATAGGGTTTGGGTTGGGGGTATTTTCTTGGTTGATTTAATAGTAGTTGGTATGTTTGAGGTTGCCATATCTATTATGCTTATTATTTTTGCCCACAATTTCATAAAATTCTCATGTATAATGTTTATAACCTAGATGCAGGATTATTTTTACAAGGTTTTTTCAGAATATTTCTGATTAATAATACGATATTGGGAAAACAGCAAAAAGGAAAGCGGGAGGGGGGGAAGCAAGAGAAGGGGGAAACAACGGGGAAAATATAGGCTTCTAACAATTCATTAATTACCTTATTCTTCAATTACTTACAGAATAAAATATATTTTATTATAATAGTTCTAAAATAGTATCAATATCAGTTTAATTATTATAGTTCTATCTAATTATTTGAATTCATTTACTGTATATGAATAAATTGATTAAATATAATTAAAGATAATATGCTATAATTGTTTGATTAATTTCAAATAGACAAATTAGACAAACTGCTTAAAAGAAAAACTAATAAGTTATTAAAGGTTATTTTCCGGGTCTAGTATCTTATGATATATAGTAAAATAAACTTAAATCAAACCAAGCATATATATATTGTCCATTAATTATAGTCTTTTATCTTTCTTGGTGTTATGTAAATTTATCTTTCTTCCAACCAAATACGGTTCCAAAGGTCTGAGTCACCCTGTTCACTTTGATTATTCCACCATCCAATTTAATCTATAGTCCTCTGTATTCCTGTTATTAGAATCCACATCCGGTCCCAAGAATGTAATGTTGTATCCTCTATTTAAGTCCTTATCATCTGGTTCATCAGCTATTAGTCAATATTTAAATTGTTCAATCCAAACAGTTCAATCTCTAGTAGTCAAATAATCAAAGTCCCTCACACTTTGTATCAGCTTTGTATCCTAATCTTCGCAAGAAATATCACTAAAAGATAGTTTGTATAAATCCACTCTAGTCAGTTTTACCGGGGTTTGTCCCAACTCTCCGCACTCTCCCACAAACTTTTTCTTCCTCGAATTATCTAGTTCAATCCACTCTGGCCACTCCACATCAGTAAAATCCAATACGATCAATTTGTAAAGATCCGTCCAGATTCCTCTCCTCTCCTCCGATCTCCGGCACTCCACACTGCACACGCTCTCTCTGCTCGCTCCGGTGCTGCACGGTCCGTTCTTATTTTATTTTTTGTCCAACTCTCTCCGCTCAATCCAGTCCACACTCATAAAGTCCAATAATAATATCCAAATCTTTTTAAATTATTCACTATTCTCGTCGCAGTGTTCATAGGAATTACCTTCTTCCGTTCTTCCGCTCTCGCTCTGCACTCAGCTGTTCAGATTTTTGCGCTGTCACTTTGCTTTCAAAATGGCTCCATTCCGATCTATCTTCCGTCGCCGCTTATCCTCTTTCTTTTTTTCGGGTTTCTCTTCCACCAGCGCTGCTTCTTACTATCAAGTAGTTTTTTGGGTTTTTCTAGATAATAGTCTTCTGTTGATGACCTCTTATAGTTTTCAATCTTCGCTTCCCTCTTATACAGTTATCAGCGCCTCTGGCCAGTCCCGTAAGGCTGGTTTTTCCTCACTCTGGATTAAGGGCTTAATCTTGTACCTTCAGAGAAGTTGGGATCTCCTCTGAGGTCCTAAGATGTTCCCCTTTAAACTATTGATCACTACGAGATCAATAGCGCCTGTTTCGGCTCCAGATGCGGGATTGTTAGGGACTCAGGAGCGGAGCATCGCCCCTTTCGTCCCTAACGCGCTGAGATCGCCGCCGGAAGTCCCTGAACCGCCCCATAACAATGACTGAACTGACTGAAGCTCGTAAAAAACAAAAGAACAATAAAACTCCAGGACCAGATGGAATTCCTACTGAATTTTATAAACACTCCCAACAAGAAATAGACGAAATATTGCTACAAGTCTTCAACGCAGCATTATTGACAGCTGAAATCCCAAAATCATGGACAGAAACCATTATTACGTTAATACACAAAGAAGATTTAGACCCGACCCAAGTTAGGAATTACAGACCCATTTCATTACTCAATGTAGACTACAAACTATTCATGTCAATATTAGCGCAGAGACTCAAAACAATAATTCATAAATACATACATACAGACCAAAACGGCTTCATACCCAGGAGGCAGATTAAAAATAATTTGAGAACGATCATAGATATACTGGAATACTACGATAAGAAGATAGATAAGGAAATAGCTTTAATATCTCTCGACGCCCAGAAGGCCTTTGATAACTTAAATTGGTCCTTTCTTACATCACAACTTGAATTAATGAATTGCGGAGAGAAATTCCTTAAATTGATAAGAAAGATTTACTCCTGTCAAACAGCCAAAATTGCAATAAATGGTGACATGACACAAACTTTTGACATTCAGAAAGGAGTACGACAAGGTTGCCCCATGTCACCTCTATTATTTATAATCGCACTGGAAGTTTTACTAACGGAAATCAGGAAGGAGGAAGACGTAGAAGGCCTTAAGATCCGGGGAGAGGAGTATAAATTACTTGCCTTTGCAGACGATGTGATTTTCATATTGGAAAACCCAATACGATCTGGAATCAAGTTGATGACAATGATAGAGGAATACGGGGAAGTTGCGGGCCTCAAAATAAATAAGCAGAAGACGAAAGTATTGACGAAAAATATGACCCAAACACAACAGTTGAAATTAGAACAAGAATTAGGACTTCAAATAGTAAAGAAAATAAAATACCTAGGTATTTGGTTGACAGCGAAAGCAACTACAATCAAAGAAGATAATTATACCAAATTGTTAAAACAAATCAAAAAAGACTTGGAAATTTGGAGCAGATTACAACTCTCATTGATGGGCATAATTGCCTCAATAAAAATGAACATATTACCAAGAGTACTATATTTATATCAAGTGATACCAATACACCCCGGAAGAGATTTCTTTAAGAACCTCAACAAAACAACAATGAATTACATATGGCAGGGAAAGAAGGCCAGAATTAAAATCAAAGCCCTACAGGATTCACGGGACAAAGGAGGCCTAGCAATACCAGACTGGGAACTCTACTATAAGGCATCAGGATTGACCTGGATTAAAGAATGGATGGAACTGGACAACAAAAGAACTTTATATTTAGAAGGCTTTGACTTAATAAGAGGATGGCACGCTTTCCTATGGGACGGATCGGATAAACGACACATGTACTTCCAATGTCATATAATTCGAGCTTCATTATTCAAGATCTGGCAGGATATTAAGAGAACTCACTATACTAAAATACCAAAATGGTGGTCCCCGATGGAAGCATTGATATACCCGAACACTCTCGAAATAGGAAAAATGATGCGGTACCAAGACTTATTGAATCATGAAGGCGAACTTATCTCAAGACAGCAACTCCAAAACTCCGGCATAAATATCGATTGGTGGCCCTATACTCAAATACACTCAAGACACATAGCAGACAAAAAGCAATATGGAATCTCGAATAATTTGAACGAATTGGACAAGATTTTACAAGGCCCAGAACAAAAAATGATAACCAAATTATATAACTACTTGCTTAGATATAAATTATTGGAAGAAACAGTAAAAGAAAATATGATAAGATGGGCCAGGGACATAGGGCACAACATTCAATTGGCAAACTGGGAGAAATTGTGGAAACAGAACATCAAAATGACAAGAGCCATACCCTACAAAGAAAATCTCATAAAAATGTTTTACAGATGGCACCTAGCACCAGCCAGATTAGCTAAAATATACCCAAACACCTCCCCACACTGTTGGAAGTGCAAAACAAAAAAGGGGACATACTACCATGCCTGGTGGAAATGTACAAAGGCCCAACAATACTGGAAGGACACAAAGGAAATTATTGAAGAAATAATAAATCAACAAGTAGAAAACACTCCAGAATTTTTTTTATTTGGAATGATAACAACACAACACAACAAAGAGACAAAATACCTCATCATACACATTTTGACAGCAGCACGGTTACCGTTCGCGCAAAATTGGAAATCAGACCAACTCCCAACCAAAGTCAAACTAATCTCAAAGATAACAGAATGTGCCGAAATGGATAGACTGACACTAGAACTCCAAGATAAAGAAGAAAGTGAATTCTATCTTGTGTGGCACCAGTGGTATCAATGGCTGGAAAAGAAAATCAGTATAAATATAGATGAAAGAAAATAGGGTAGAAAAATTAAAATCGGAAATGAATAAAGAAGAGATGCAAGATTATTTCTAATCTAAAACACCTGAATTGACAATGTATCATGTATATATTAACTTATAAAGCAATATATATTCTGAGGATGATCAAAACATATATGTAAAGTATAGTGTGGGTAGGTTGGTGGTGGGAATTCGTTTGTCTTTGTAATGTCTTTGTAGTTTTTGTATTGTCTTCATATCTCTGTTTAAAACTCAATAAAAAAAAAAGAAATAGATGAAAGTGGTAAAGTAGTAAAGGAAATTACGGATCGAATGATAAAATTAGCACATGTTCCAGTCCAAACTTGGAAGGGACTGAACTTAGATGGGGTAAACAATTGGTTTGGTGGGTGGTTTTCAAATTGGAAAGAACTAGGAAAATTTGCCATATTAGGATTCCTAGCTATCATGCTCTTACCGTGTTTGATTGCTCTCATACAAATATTAATAAAAAGGACTATAAGTAGTATGTCCCTAATAACAACATCAATAGAAGGAGGGAAAAAGGAAACCATGTTGGTAATGAAGGTGGGAAGGCAGATGTTAGAGATAGAGGAGTCGGAATGTAAAAACTTGCTCCCTTATGGACCTAGAGAGAAAGTAGGAAATTATGAATTGCTGCGAGTATAAAAGAGTAAGTCAGGTAGAAAAGAAAAAGGGTGGATTGAAGGAAATGAATAATAAGTTACTCTTTTATAAAAGTGTTTAATGTAATAATAAACTATGGTGTTCTTACTGTTGCAAACTAACCACAAATTGTACTCAGTGAAACAGTACGTGATGACTTGCTACAAATTTTCTTGGAAAACAGGAACATACGCCCAAGGCAAGGCCACAATTCAGTTAGATAGGAACATCCACCCAGGGCAAAGCTACTAGTAAACAAGATAAGATATCTGTTCCTCCGGAGAAATTGTCATGATGACCCTTTAGAATATGGAATGACTTAAAGAAATGACTTAGTAACCAGAAGTTGGTGCTGCGGCGAGACGCACGGGGTTTCTAGGGCTCTTGAAACTCCGCTGAGAAACTCTGCTGCTGGACGGTCCGAACCAGACCACACAGTCTTGCTTTGACTGTGACAGTGGAGGGCACGTCCCGAGGCTCCCAGGGATATCGCTAAGTCCCTGGTTGAGCCGGGAAAGCCCTTTTTCCAGCAGTGGAGCAGCAGCCATTAGGCTGCGGAGGCTGTGGCAACTTCAGGAAGGAAGATTGGAACGACAGTAATTAGATCGGTGAGAAACTTTTACTTTTTTTTCTACTAAGAACACCCTTATTAGTGCATGGGATTATGATGGGCAGTAAATAAAGAGGAGCGGCGAACCTATTTTGGATTGATTTTATTTTTCCCAAGTATATATTTTAAAAGACTTGAAATTACCTGATCGTCTTATTTCCGTTTTGGATAACTGGACTGGATTGAAGGCAGAAAGCAGTATTGGGACATTTTTGAAATCTTTGGAACTTCTGGATCTTAGTTTATCTCCTGAGTTGATGCATTTGGACTGGGACCATTTCTTTTATTTTTGGGCTATTTTAAAAGAAAGTTTTTTCTCTATTTCCCTTTTTTCCCCCCTTCCCTTATAAGGATAGGAGAATTTGGGGAGTGTGTAGTGCTGCCACCCACTGGAAGAGAAATTTTGTTGCAGAAGAAAGGATATATTGTACTCAAAACAAATACAAAGACTGAAGAGTTACTGAACGTTGTTTACACAGGTGCTCTTCTATTTAAGTTATTAAAGCCTGGGAATATACTGGAAGGCCCTGAATTTGTTTTCTGTTTTCTTTCTATTTCTTCGTTGAGTAACTATCTTAACTCCAGTGAGATGTGTGGCTTGGAAAGAGGCAAAAGGAAAAATCACTCCCTGTAGATTCTCTGGACATAAAGGATTTGAAGAACTAATTTTTTTTCTTTGTTGCTGTTGTTTGTTTTTTTCCCCCCTTTTTCTAGATTTATATACAAATATTGGATTAAGGCACTCAAGAGCCTGAAGAATTATTGTTAATTGTTAATTGTTAATTTTTATTCTTGGCTTTTTATTTGGAGGAGCATTTTAATTTTTTGTCTCTTTATATATATATGTGCATATTCTTTCTAGCCAGGTTCCACCTATGTAAGCTAAGTTGTTCCACAGCCCTAGTTCTGTGAAATCTCATTCACAGGTTTCTGGGCTTTTTGTATCCTGCTGAAAAGCAACAACTCTGTGCTGCAATTTGGGAGACTCAAATAGCTATTTCTGCCTTATAAGGCATCATCAGTGAGCCACACCCTCTTCTCAAGTATCCTCCCTGTAATGGTACAATGTGTCTTTTTCTTTTTCGTAGGCTTTTATGTGCATATTCTTTCTAGCCAGGTTCCACCTACATAAGCTAAGTTGTACACATTGTACCTTTACAGGGAGGATATCTGAGAAGTGGGTGTGGCTCACTGATGACACCTTAATAGGCAGAAATAGCTATCTGAGTCTCCCAGAGAGCAACACAGAGTTGCAGTTTGTCAGCAGAAAAAAGGCCCAGAAACTTGTGAATGAGATTTCACAGAACCAGGGCTGTAGAACAACTTAGTTTACGTAGGTAAAACCTGGCTAGAAAGAATATGCATATATATATATCTTTTTCTTTTTCCCTGAAGAATTGGAGAAATTGCTATTATTAATATTTTTTTTCCATTTTTTATTTTTTTTTCCTTTTTATTATTGTTCCCTCTTTTTTCTTTTTTTCTTTTCCCCCCTTTTCTACTCTAGTTTTTTCTATTTTTTTTCCTGCCCCATTGTTTAGTGGGACCCCTTAAATATTTTTTGAACTCAAAGTGAACTTAGCCAACTTCATAATGAGCAAGAAAGTAGCGACAGTGGGAGCTGCAGCGACTACACCATCTTCATCACCAACTGGAGGCCAACGCTCCATCCAGACAATGTTACAGCAAGAGAAAGAGAAAGAGAAAGAGACGACACAAATGATTCTACAAACACTTCAAAGAATGGAAAAACAACAACAAAGGATGGAGCAACAGTTACTTAAAACTGATGAAAAGGTGGTTAGCATACAACAAACAATGATGAAATATGAAGAAAGACTGGTTAAACTGGAGGAAAAAGATGGCCAAAAAGAAGAAAAAAGTCTGGACTATTGTAACGCTCTCTACATGGGGCTCCCCTTGGGGTACACCTGGAGGCTCCAACTGGTGCAGAATGCGGCCGCGCGGGGGATTATGGGAGCGACTGGGCGCTCCCATGTGACTCCTCTCCTGCGCGAGCTGCATTGGCTTCCGGTGGACTTCCGGGTGTGCTTCAAGGTGTTGGTGATCACCTTTAAAGCGCTCCATGGCTTAGGGCCAGGGTACTTACAGGACCGCCTTCTGCCACCAATAGCCTCCCACCGGCCAGTTCGCTCCCACAGAGAGGGCCTCCTCAGGGTGCTGTCGGCTAGACAATGCCGGCTGGCGACCCCCAGGATGAGAGCCTTCTCTGTGGTGGCACCTACCCTTTGGAACAATCTACCCCCAGAGATACGAGTGATCTCCGACCTCCGGACCTTTCGTCGGGCCCTAAAAACTCATCTCTTTCAGTTAGCCGGTCTCTCTTGATTTTATGATTTTATGGTTGGTTTTAAATTTTGATATGGATTTTAAATTGATAAATTTTAAACTATGGGCCAAATTTAATTATTTTAAATCTATTTTTAATCGTATTTATGTATAAATGTTTTTATTTTGGCTGTTCACCGCCCTGAGTCCGAAAGGAGAAGGGCGGTATAGAAATTCGAATAATAAATAAATAAAAAATAAATAAAAAATGAAAGAAATTGAGAATAGACTCAGAGAGGTCGAACAAGGAACATCTGGCTTAATTGGATGGGAAATGGACAAAGCAGAATTCTACTTAAGATTTCAAAATGTTGCAGAAGAAAAAGGTGAGGATCTTGCTAAAATTATGAATACAATTTTAGCTGAGGCCTTAGAAGTAACTAAAGAGAAGATGATGGAAGGAATTGATGAAATTTATCGAGTTTACACTGGATACGCGATGCGCAATAAGCTTCCAAGAGAAGTACATATAAGATTTACTAAGAAATCAATTAAGACACAGATTCTACAGGCTGCTCATGACAAGGCTTTGGAATACAAAGGGAAGGAAGTTACAGTTTTGAGACAAATTCCAAGGAAAGTGAGAGAGATAAGAAGGAAATATCAATTCTTGACTAAAGTTTTGTTGCAAAAAGGGATTAACTACAGATGGCTGTTCCCAGAGGGAGTAGGCCTAACATGGAACTCTCAAAGATACAGACTGAATACAATTGATAAGGCAAGAGCTTTCTACGAGGAAGCCCTTAAAGAGACGGATGCTGATATGGAAGTTGAAACTCAAGCAATGCTAGCCCCGATAAAACCTGCTGAAGAGGAATTGATAACGCTGGAAGAAACAGAAGGAGCCATGGGCGGGATCCAGAAGGCAGAATTTTGATGGTGGAATTAATTGATAACAATATAAAATTACTTTTGGTAGCAATATACGGCCCTAATAATAATCAGAGTGATTTTTACAGGAAATTACATAATAAGATAATTGAAATGGAGTATGAAAATGTCTGCATGATGGGGGATTTTAATGGAATTGTAGATGAAAAACTGGACTATAAAACAAGTAGAACAACAAGATATAGTAGAAAGATATTGCTGAGGACTTTCTTTAAAATGACAGAGGAAATAAACTTGAAAGACATTTGGAGGGAGAGAAATGGGAAAAATAGACAATACACTTTCTACTCTGACAGACATTTATCTTGGTCCAGACTGGACATGATATGGGCAACAATGGAATTGACTTTAAATATTGAATAAGTGAATATAGATACTAATACATGGGCGGATCATAATCCAGTGATTGCTATTTGGAAAGGGTGAAAAGGCAGATCTAGATGGACATTGAATAATACAATATTAAAAGAGAAAGACTTTACACAGAAAATGAAACGAGAATTGGACTTTTTTTTCAAGGAGAATAAGAAAGAAACATCAAGAAGATTTGGAATTAAAAGATATTTGGAGAATACATAACCCAAAAGATTTGGACTTTACTTTCTTCTCAGACAGGCACAGATCCTTTTCCAGGATTGATTTTATCTTATTATCATCTGATTTACTTGCAAAAACAAAAAAACCAAAGATTTTTCCAAGGACTCTAGCCGACCATAGCCCGATATGGATAGAAATTGAAATGGGAAAGATTGAGAGAAGATCGTGGAGAGTAAATGAAAATTTGTTTAGATATGAAAAAAATGTAAATGAACTTAAAAAGCAAATGAAAGAATTTTTTGAAATGAATTTGAATAAGGGTACCCCTATTGAAATTGTGTGGGACGCGAGTAAGGCATATATGAGGGGGGTACTCATTTATATGAATTCTAAACACAGATTAAACCTGTTACGATATTTTCAGGATCAGACTCAATAAATAAGTTGAGAATTAGATGTTCAAATAAAGCACTGTTTATTTACAGAAGGCATTCTATATTCACTGAATAATCACAGATAGAAGCACAGAAGGAATGCATACAGCTCCTTATATATACAAGGGGTGGAGCTAGATATGGGAGTGGTGAAATATGAATATATTAAGTAGTGAAGAATAAGTTAACCCCTGATACCCTGGTCATGTACTATTTACATAATGAAGAATAAGGCATTTACTTGTGACAAAACCAACAAAAGAAAAGATTGGAAATGGAAGCAGAGATAAAGAAGAAAGAACAGTTACTTATAAAGAATCCAACAGATGAAAGAATACGAGGAGCTATAAAACTTTTGAAAGATCAATTTCATATGCTTCTGGCGGAACAAACAGTAATTAACTTACAATTTGCGAAACATAATACATTTTGCAACGCTAATAAACCGGGCAGATGGCTGGCTTACACATTGAGGAAGCGTCAGAGCACACGGGTCATTGGTAGTATTGAGATTGGAGGGAAGGAAATTTTTCAACAAAAATTAATCAAAGAAGCTTTTTTAGATTATTATACCAAATTATATGCTAAAGATGATATAAAGACTGGACTTATAGATAAATATTTAGAAGAAAAAAGAGTTATAAAAATTTCTAGTGAACAAAAGGAAAGAATGAGTCAACCAATTATAGCTGAGGAGATTATTGCCGCAATTAAACAATTGAAAACAGCTAAAGCACCAGGGACGGATGGTTTAACTGCGGTGTACTATAAAACTTTACAAGCAGAAATGATTGAACATCTTAAAGACTTATTTTGTAGTATACAACAAGGGGGTAAAGTACCTCCTTCATGGAAAGCAGCTTATATTTCACTGATACTGAAAGAGCAAGCAGGTCTTAAAAAACCTGAGAATTATAGACCAATATCTCTTCTGAACAATGATTATAAAATTTTCGCAAAAGTATTAGCCAACAGGTTAATGCCAGTTATTCAAGAGGTGATTCATCATGACCAAGCAGGATTTAGAGAAGGCAGATACATGAAGGATAATGTAAGGCAAATAATAAACTTATTGGACTATCTTGAGAAGAATAAACAGATATCTGCAGTGCTGGTGTTTCTGTATGCGGAGAAGGCCTTTGATAGAGTGGATTGGAAGTTTCTACTAAAGATTTTGAGAAAAATGGACTTTGGGGATCAGTTTATACAGGCGGTTTCAGCAATTTATCAACAACAAACGGCACAAATTATTATTAATGGAAGTCTGACTACAAATTTTAGTATTGAAAAAGGAACAAGACAAGGTTGTCCGCTATCCCCATTGTTATTTATTTTAACATTAGAAGTCTTGTTGAATACAATACGGGATTCAAACTTATTACATGGCATAGCTATCAGGCATGAGGATTATAGGACCAGGGCATTTGCAGATGATCTGGTTGTTACCCTAACACAGCCGATGGAATCAATAATTCAGATGAAAGACATTATAAAAGAATATGGTATGATATCAGGATTTAGACTGAACCAGAAAAAGACTAAGATGATTGTTAAAAATATGACACAAGATCGTAAGCAGGAACTTGAAAGCAAGGCAGGCTTTGAAATAGTATCAAAAGTTAAATATTTAGGAGTACAAGTTGCAGACTCAAATATAAAATGATTTCAAAATAATTATGAGGTGTTGTGGCAAGAGGTACAAAAGGATATGGAGATGTGGAAAAAACTGCAGCTGTCGTTGCTTGGAAGAATAGCAGCAGTTAAGATGAACGTTTTGCCTAGATTTCTCTTTTTGTTTCAAATGATTCCGGTGCTTAAAAGTGATAAGCAATTGAGAGAATGGCAAAATGGACTGAATAAGTTTGTCTGGAATGAGAAAAAGCCGAGAGTCAAACTGAAAATTATGCAAGATGTTCCAGAAAGGGGAGGCCTTAAACTTCCAAACCTACAATTGTGTTATGAAGCAGCAGCTTTGACGCAAGCAAGTGACTGGTTTGGAAGGATAAAGACTGGAATATTGAATATAGAAAGTCATGATCTTGAATTTGGTTGGCATGCATATTTATTCTATGAGAACAAAGTGGATAAAGTATTCAAAAGCCACATACTTAGGAACTCTTTGATGAGAGTTTGGAAGAAGCACCGATTCAAATGGGATTACAAAATACCATTATGGCTGGATCTTGGTCATATCATGTGGAATACAAATATAATGTCACTCGGGGGGGTTTTATACAAAGAAGTTCTTTTTATGGATGGGGGCAGATGGCAATTAAAGACATTAGAAATACTGTTGGAAGAAGGGATTAATTTAACTTGGCTACAGTATAATCAACTTCAACTGAGATGGAAAGAAGATAAAAAAACTGGTATAATGATGCATGAAGAAGAATTGGTTAGACATATAAAAGAGAAAGGTCCAATGCATATTAAGAGGGTTTATAATGTTTTGCTAGAAAGGGATTCGGAAAATGAATTGGTTAAAGATTGTATGATAAAGTGGGCACAAAATTTTGCAGAACCAGTGATGTTGGAAACATGGGAAAAAATATGGGTTCAGAATGTTAAATTTACACAGTCGCAGAATCTGAGGGAAAATTTTTATAAAATGTTTTATAGGTGGCATTTAGATCCTAAGAAATTATCGTGTATGTATCCTAATGTTCAACCAAAATGCTGGAGATGTGATTGCTTAGATGCCACATATTATCATATGTGGTGGACTTGTAAGAAAGTGAAGGCTTTTTGGATAAAAATTTGGTGGGTTATGCAAAATGTTTTGAAGATAAAACTTCAGTTTTCTCCACAACTGTTTTTATTGGGTATAGCTAAGGGTTTTACATTGGGTGAAACAAAGCTGATATTGTATATGGTGACAGCAGCGAGATTATTGATAGGTCAATATTGGAAAAATGATGCTATGCCCACTATTGAAGAATGGACTTTGAAGATGGCCAGTTTTGCAGAGATGGCAAAGATTTCAGCATATTTAAAAGACCGATCTCAAGAGTCTTATGTATGGGAGTGGAAAAAGTGGATAGATTATGTGCAGAATAAATATCAAACTAGGAAATATCAGATAGCTTTTAGCTGAATGAATGTATTATGTAGGGATAGATTAATTGAGTTTTATGAAGGTATAAATAGCATACAGGGGGTGGAAGGGTTTAAGCTTCATAAAATGTATTTTTGATTAGGATTTTATTTTGTGGAAGTCCTGGGGGGAAAAGGGGAGGGTTAGGGAGGGTTTGAGGGGTTTTTTTTTTGGGGGGGGGGAACTGGGGAGAAAATGTATTTGTAAAACTTTTCAAATAAAAAAAAAAAGAAAGAAACATCAATACAAAACCGTTGGGATACAATGAAAGCCTTTGCCAGAGGATTAACCATTGATTATACACGGAAAAGAAATGTGAAGAAAAGACAAACCCTTAAAGCTTTGAGAGATGATCATAAAAGACTTGAAAAAGAACTCCAGAAAGATCCATATAAGAAAGATGTAAAAATTAAAATGAATACTATAAAGCACAAAATGGATCTACTGGAGAAGGAAGAATTAGCGCAAAAAATAAGAATTGCTAAACAGAATTATTTTGAAAATGCAAATAAACCTGGCAGATGGTTAGCGTATAAATTGAAAAAAGAAAGAGAATCAAGGAAAATAACGCAATTAATTGACCATCAAGGACAAAGTAGATTTGGAAACAAAGAGATGGGGGAAATAATACAGGAATACTATACACAACTGTACAAGAAAGACGCGATAGAAGAGGATAAAGTGGCAAGGTATTTACAAAAAGCTAAATTACCAAAAATTCCCAAAGAGGTTGAGGAGTTATTGTATGGAAATATAATGATGATGGAGCTAACTGAGGCAATTAAGAAACAAAAGAATGGAAAGGCACCAGGCCCAGATGGACTGCCAGCCGAATATTATAGAACTTTACAAGATTCACTATTGATCCCAATGTTGGAGGTTATGAATGAAGTAATGATAAAAAAGAAATACCCAAGACATGGACTGAGGCATACATCACTTTGATTCATAAGGAAGAGACAGACCCACAACAAATCAAAAACTATAGGCCGATATCCCTGCTAAACGCAGATTATAAAATCTTTGCTATGATATTGGCAGAAAGACTTAAGAGATACTTGAATAATTTTATACACTCCGATCAAAATGGATTCTTACCTAAAAGACAAATCCGAGACAATATAAGAATAATCTTGGACACTTTAGAATGCTATGAAGCGCACCCTGAAAAGCAGATGGCCTTGATATTCTTAGATGCACAAAAAGCCTTCGACAATGTCAATTGGCGGTTTATGATGTTACAGATGGAGGAGATGGGCTTTGGGAAAAAATTTCTTCAGGCAATTGAAGCTATATACTCAAAACAAAAGGCTAAGGTAATGATAAATGGAGAATTGTCTGAATATATTGAAATAGAGAAAGGCACTAGACAAGGATGCCCAGTGTCCCCATTATTGTTTATATTGACACTGGAAGTGCTAAACAGAAATATTAGAGAAGAAAAGGAGATAAAAGGTATGAAAATTTGGAAAGAGGAATATAAATTACAAGCTTTTGCAGATGATTTGGTTTTTATCATGGAAGAACCCTTAACATCTATAAATAAATTGCTAGAAAAAATTGGAGAGTTCGGAGAAGTGGCTGGTCTAAAAATTAATGAAGAAAAGACAAAGATAATGACTAAAAATATGTTGAAAAAGCAAAGAGAAGAATTGATGGAGATTTCAAATATACAGGTTACGAATAAGGTAAAATATTTGGGGATACAATTGACAGCAAGGTGTAGTTCTCTTAAGGAAAATAATTATAATAAGGTTAAACGACAGATAGGACAAGATTTGGAAAAATGGGGAAACTTGCAACTATCTTCAATTGGGAGAATTGCAACTATTAAGATGAATATTTTGCCTAGAATGTTGTATTTGTTTCAGACAATTCCGATAAAAGTTGGACAAGGATTTCTTTACAGATTTGAATAAAATGATATTGAAATACATTTGGCAAGGGAAAAAGGCAAGAATAAAAATTAAGTTGTTACAAGATGCTAAAGTGAGGGGTGGCTTTGGTTTACCTAACTTTGAATTATATTATCAAGCAGCTAGTTTAATGTGGATTAAAGAATGGGTGACACTGAAAAATGCTAGACTATTGAATTTGGAGGGACATGATTTGTTGATGGGGTGGCATGCCTTTTTATGGTACAAAGGAACTAAAATACGGGGGTATTTTAGAAGACATCAGATACGTTAAGCGTTGCTTTTGAATTGGGAGAAGATTAAAAAATACCATTATTTGAAGATTCCAGTCTGGGTATCTACAATTGAAGCTTTTTCATATCCAGTGATATTCAAAAGGGAACAAATTGTTAGATATAGTGAATTATTGGATGAAAAGGGTGAACTTAAATTAAAGCAAGACTTAGAAGATCAGGGATTTAAGATGGATTGGTTTTCATATATGCAAATATTTTCTAGATATCGAGAAGATCTCAAACAAGAAGGTTTTTATAATGCTTTGACTACCTTAGATAAGATATTGATGGGCTCTGATGACCATGTAACAAAAAAGTTATATGGACACTTGCTAGAGGCAAAATTGGAAGAAGAACAAGTTAAAGAGTCAATGATAGCATGGGGGGAAAATTGTGGTTATGGTATTGATTTAGAGAAATGGCAAAAATTGTGGTCACATAATTATAAAATGACAATGTCTACAGCATATAAGGAGAATTTGTATAAGATGTTTTACAGGTGGCATCTACCCCCGACGAGGATAGCCAGAATGTTCAAGAACAAATTGGAGAAGTGCCGGAAGTGCCATCAGACCCCAGGATCCTATTACCATATGTGGTGGACATGCGTAGAAGCAAGGAGATTTTGGACTAAGATACACACATGGTTGGAAAAAATGACAAAGAGACATATTGACCTTAAACCAGAGATATTTTTATTAGGGATCTTACCAGAGACATTTAACAAAGAATTACAATATTTGATTGTGAATATATTAACAGCAGCTAGAATTGTATTTGCAAAAAACTGGAAAGGAGAGAAGATGATTACCGATGAAGAAATTATTAAGAAAATGTTGGACTGTGCCAAAATGAGTAGATTGACATTTGAAATAAGAGAACAGGAAGATAAACAATATTATTTGATATGGGAACTATTTTATCAATGGATAGATAATAAAGCATGGAGATGAAATATTATGTATGAAATGAAATTTGGATAAAATGTTTAAGCACTTGTTTTTTTCTGTTAGAGGTAAGGATATCTGTCATATAATGAGAGTTTGAAAATTTTGAGAGCATGAAATGATTTTCACTGATCGAAATACTGTCTGTAAGCGTTTGGAAAGTTGATGTTTTTATGTTGTTTTTGTTTAAAAAATAAAAAAAATTGGAAAAAATTGAAAAAAAAAGAAATGATTTAGTAGAATAAGGGGGTTAGGGGGAGTTTCTTAGGTGTGGCATGTATTGTGTAGTGGGTATAAAATGTATGGATTAACTATTGTGCTTTGCTCTCCTTCTACTCAATCCACTTGGGAAGAGACTTGGAGGCCGCCTTTGCAAATGCTTTTTGAAATAAACCTTTGAATTGTGAACTAGACTTGTTCTGCATTGTGAGGATTAAAATATTTGGGTCTTACATCTCACATCTAGCACCTGTGACAAAAGGCTGATGTCCAGATCAGATCAGATTCCAAGGCTGGAAACAGCCCAAGTCAGTTATGGCATTTATGACTTTTTAAAAGTTTTTTTTACCAGCTGATTTGTCTCCTGTCTGAATACAGGTCATTCAAGCAAGGGAAGCTGTACATCTCACCTAGTCTATCCAAGTGAACTCCCAGGGGAGAAGGTTTGCATATCCCAAATGTGGAAGGAAGAACCTGTTTTCCTGCTGGTGGACGTAACTGAGAGCTATAGCAACAGAACTGTGAATGCTCAATAACATCAATATGGAACCTGAGTGGAACTATTACTGGATGTGTGGCAAGTGCTAATAGAACCCTGTGTCAGGTTTCGATTGGGAATGAAGGACTCCAAACACAGAAAATGGTTAGAAACTTGTTTATCCACACTGGCACATACTGACAACCACAACGAAATGAGAATATTGTTAGAGCTCCTGCTCTGTGCTCAGCTGAGCCGCAAAGCATGTGGCTGCCTCTCAGCTGTCCGAGGCAAGGCCACATCATCCGGAGGTGCCCTCCTCCCGTCTGAGTGTGTGGTGGCGA
Organism: Pituophis catenifer annectens; assembly: GCF_029215685.1. Classification (NCBI taxonomy): domain Eukaryota; kingdom Metazoa; phylum Chordata; class Lepidosauria; order Squamata; family Colubridae; genus Pituophis; species Pituophis catenifer. Next base: position 91,796,958 of record NW_027256885.1, on the reverse strand, counting down.
CTGCGCTGGCTCCCACATCCGTCCCAGCTGCTCCTCAGCTGATCGAGCCATGCTTCCTGCAAGCGGCTCCAACGGGCAGTGGAGGTATGTGGCCGTGCCGTTCCCCTGGCCCCCCATTGCATCCCCACTGTAATGGCAGCCCCAGGCCATCGGACACACCGGGGCTGACATGCGGCCCCCCTACCATGGAGACAGGACCTGGAACACAAAGATCATGGTGAGTGACCCCGCGCGCCAGCCCCCCTGGTTTTCCTGGGTACTTCCGGTGGAACCTGGCTGTCAGCCTTACATCCTGACTAGGCACCCATGAGGCCTCTGATAGTGGATACCCCTTCCACAAGACCAGATACTGCAGTCATCCCCTGTGCCACCGGGTGTTGAGTATTTCCTTTACCTCATAGTGTTGGTCCGCCCCCCATGACAGGAGGTGGTGGTGTATCAGGGGGCCCTCTGATCTGAGCTGTTTGGGTCGGCCAGAGCAGGCTGCAGTGGAAGACCGGGTGGGTTTTCCCCAGTAGTTGGGGAAGCCGGAGTTGTACGGTTACAGGGTTGATGATTTTTATAATGGGAAAGGGCCCTATGTATTTAGGGATGAGTTTTTTGCAGGGTAGATTCAGTTTTAGGTACTTGGTGGATAGATACACGAGCTTCCTGACATGGAAAGGGGTTTGTACAGTCCGTTTTTTGTCAGCTTGCTGTTTGTATTCCACGGATGCCTTCTGTAAAGCCTTTCTCACTACGTGCCACACATGCTGTGCTTGGTCCATCCACCCTTGGAGACCCACATCATTTGGGGCTACCCTAGGACATTCAGGTATGGGGACGAATTCCCAGCCCATGGCCACTTGGAACGGGGTAAACCCTGTACTACTGTGGACTGCATTACTGTATGCTACTTCAGCAAACAGGAGTAGGCCAGCCCAATCAGTTTGCTGATGCTTCACATTGCAGTGCAAATAACGCTCCACCATGATATTGGCTCTTTTGGAAGCACCGTTTGTCGTGGGGTGGAAGGCTGAACTTAAGCCCTGTGAGGAGCCGATTCTGATCAGGAACTCTTGCCAGAATCTGATGGTGAATTGCACACCTATATCCGATATCACCCTCTGGGAAATGCCATGGAGGTGATATATATGGACAATAAACAACTTGGCCAGTTTTCGGGCAGAGGGGAGACCGGAGCAGGCTATAAAATGAACCTGCTTTGAGAACAGATCTATCACGGTCCAGATGACTTTCTTGTCGTGACTTTCCAGCAGATCCACGATAAAGTCCATGGCTATCTGTTCCCATGGGTGTACGGGGGCTGCCACTGTTTGTAATAGGCTGGGAGGCTTACCGGGTTGCGTTTTCATGGTAGCACACACAACGCAGCTCCTTACATACTCCTCTATGTCTCTTTTCATATGTGGCCACCAGAACTAGTGGTTAGTCAGATGTAAAGTTTTAAGGAACCCAAAATGACTGGCCAGCCAAGCGTCATGGCAGCGCCGGAGTACTTCTAACCAGACAGCCCGGGGAACATATAGCTTGGACCCCTTCCAAGCAAAACCGTCCCTTTGGGTGAGTAGCGATTGGTTTTCCTTATACCACTAGTCTGTCGAGAGCGCCGGCTGGATGGCCTGTGGGACAGGGCACCTGGTGTCAGGTTGGAATGCTGGCGAAGGGGGTTGAGAGTCTAAGGCTTGGGACCGCTCTGATGGTATGATAGCCTGTACTACCTCCTCCTGAGCACTGTCGTACTGCGGCTTCTTTGATAGGGCTTCCGCTAGGAAGTTCTTTCTGGCCGGTATGTATTTCAGGTTGAACTTAAATCATGTGAAATACAGCACCCATCTCACTTGTTTTGGCGACAATCACCTTGGGGTTTGGAGGGCCTCCAGGTTCTTGTGGTTCGTCCAAACCTCAAATGGCAACCCCCCCCTCCAGTAGGTGTCACCACATCACTAATGCCCACCACACAGCAAAGGTTTCCTTCTCCCATATGGGCCAGTTTCGCTCGGTATCTGTCAATTTCCATGACATATAGGCACATGGCTGGAGTACTCCCTCCCCGTTCATCTGTAGAAGAACTGCAGCCATGGCCACATCACTGGCCTCGGCCTGAACCACAAAAGGCCTGTTCGGATCGGGGTGTTATAGAACTGGTTCTTTCATGAACAGAGGCTTTAGATGCTTGAATGCCTGCTGACACCTGAGTGTCCATTGAATCGGGTAACTTTTTATCAGGTTCGCCTGATTCGCCAGTTGCGTCCCTTTCTGGATCGGGACTCGTTAAGTACGGTCACTCATGCCCTCGTCACTTCCTGCCTGGACTACTGCAATGCTCTCTACATGGGGCTCCCCTCGAGGAGCACCCGGAGGCTCCAGCTGGTCCAGAATGCGGCCGCGCGGGTGGTTATGGGAGCGACGTGGCACTCCCATGTGACTCCCCTCCTGCGCGAGCTGCACTGGCTCCCGGTGGTCTTCTGGGTGTGCTTCAAGGTTTTGGTTACCACCTTTAGAGCGCTCCATGGCTTAGGACCGGGGTATCTACGAGACCGCCTTCTACCACCAGTAGCCTCTCACCGACCAGTACGCTCCCATAGAGAGGGTCTTCTCAGGGTGCCGTCAGTCAAACAATGTCGACTGGTGGCCCCCGGGGGAGAGCCTTCTCTGTGGGGGCACCTGCCATGTGGAATGAGCTCCCCCCGGAGATACAGAGGATCCCGGATCTGCGCACTTTCCGCCGTGCCCTCAAAACATTTTTATTCCAGCAGGCTGGCCTGGCCTAACTTCCCTTTTAAATTGCTTTTTAAATTTGTCTTATAAATTGGGGTGTTTTAAATTTGTTTTGGGCCAAAGTATTTAATGTATTTTAAATGGTTTTTTAACGTTTGTACTATGTGTATTTTATTTTAGTAGGGCGGTATATAAATTTAATAAATAATAATAATAATAATAATAATAATAATAATAATAATAATAATAATAATAATAACCAGGACGCAGTTTCCTGGCTAGGTGTTTCATTTTGAGGAGGTCAGTAAGCTACAGAGCTACAAAGGATGGGATGAACTGGCGATAGAAGTTGGCAAACCCCAGAAAACTTTGTAATTGTTTTCGGGTCCTGGGTGCCTTCCAGTCCAACACCGCCTTCACTTTAGTGGGGTCCATCTCCACCCCACTTGGCGATATGCGAAACCCTAGGTAGTCCAACCGGGTCTGGTGAAACTCGCACTTGGACAGTTTCACGTACAAGTGAGCAGCTAACAGCTTTTTGGGGACCTGGCGTACTAGGGTGACATGTTCTTCCATCGTCTTCGTATGTATATTAGTATATAGTCCAAGTAGAAGAGTACCCCATTGTACAAATGTTCATTCAACACCTCGTTGATAAGCTACATGAACACAGCGGGGGCGCCTTGCAGGCCAAATGGCAAGCAAGGTCTACCTGTGAGTTTATGGTTTTTGTACTTATTTTCCCATTGAAGTGTTTTGTGTTTGATACGTGTTTTGCTATTCCACCAGCAGCATAAATTATACACTAATTTCTTATATTTCTAATCATTCAGGACAAAGGATTGTTGTTTCTTTCCCGTTTAATCTATACAGAGTGCATCGGTTGGCTAAAGTGATTGCTCTGAGTTTCTTCCTTCCTGCCCTGATGAGCTAATCCTATTTCAATCTTTTGTCTTTTCCTATTTTTAGGAATTAATCTTGTCAGGGACAGGAAAAAGGGGTTTCTGGTGGGCTATTTTTAGTCTGGGCTAATGTGTTTCCTGACCCTATAAATGGTTAATCTTTGTTATTCTTAGTACTAGCATTCTGGCATTGTGCCCAGGGTTTCAGTTACATTGTTGTTCTAAGTAATTGGTCTTAATGTCTTTTGGCAGCATGGCCAGAATTCTAATCACCTCCCCCTGGGTCTGGTTTTGAGCAGAGGTGGTATTCAGCAGGTTCTGACCAGTTCTGGAGAACCTGTAGTGGAAATTTTGAGTAATTCAGAGAACTGGTAAATACCACCTCTGACTGGCCCTGCCCCCATCTATTCTCTGCCTCCCGAGTCCCAGCTGATCGGGAGGAATTTTTATTTATTTATTTATTTATATGCCGCCCTTCTCTGGAGACTCAGGGTGGTTTACAAGGCGTTAAGCAATAGCCTTCATACTTTTGTATATTTTATACAAAGTCAGTTTATTGCCCCCACAAACCGGGTCCTCATTTTACCTACCTTAGAAAGGATGGAAGGCTGAGTCAACCTTGAGCCTGGTGAGAATTGAACTCGCAGTAATTGCAGGCAGCTGGAAGCTAAATACTACCTTTAACAGTAGCATTAGTCTGCTGCGCCACTCAGGCTCCCTGAGGGATTTTGCAGTAACCTTCCCCTGGAGTGGGGAGGGAATGGAGATTTTACAGTATCCTTCCCCTGGAGTGGGGTGGGAATGGAGATTTTACAGTATCCTTCCCCTGCCACGCCCACCAAGCCATGCCACGCCCACCAAGCCATGCCCACAGAACTGGTAATAAAAAAAAATTGAATCCCACCACTGGTTTCAAGGCTTTCTTAGTCTTTCTCTCTGAAGAAAAAAAACTGCAAACTGCCTTTTTTATTCTAGCATGGTTCTGAAGTCCTTGGGCACTGTCTTTTGAGTTTGAATGGCTTCCTCTTTATGGGTTGCACTTCCTTCATAACTTTAACATATTATCCTAAAATCATCAATTTTTACTACTGTAGAAAGTTAGCACCCACCCCTCTCCTAGAAGAATGAAAATTTTTAGTAAATATTAAAAAGGCAGAATATTATATTTCCCTGGAGGGAGAAAGCAGCCCCCACCTTCCTTAATAGTCCACAGCAGATGTCAGCACTTAAGAGATAAAGGGATAGATAGCTCTATTCATAAGCAAATACCCTCACCCAAGATCCAACAAAGATAGGATTAGCCCTCAGCCACAATAGGAATTGCCCAAAGCCCCTTCATTGCATCAGCAGTCCAAACTTCAACCAAACTTAGCTCAGACAAACTCCTAGGATTTGTACATGGCCCCATGGGAGTCTGACAACAGCCAATAGAATACATGTTCTTGAACAGGAAGTTCAATTGCAAAGCCCAAGAGAAGATATAAATACTCCCCACTCTCAATTCCATGTGGTCAGCTGCACCAGAACCATGTGACTGGTGGTTCTGTTCATCATTAAACCATCTTTCCAATCAGCCTCCATGTTTCCAGTGTCTTTCTCCCAGCTTGGAACTGAACCAGATGGATATTTCTTCCAACACTGTGTATATCAAGACTGTATCTATCTAGTAAATAATAATAATAATAATAATAATAATAATAATAATAATAATAATAATAATAATAATAATAATAATAATAATAATAATCCTAACATGAAAACCCTTTTCAATGCTTTTACATATAAGTGAAAGCTGTTTTTAAGGTGAAAATTGTTTCCTGGGCGAAGTTACTACATTTTGAAGGTTGCAAAGTTTGCATTTGCTGCCAAAAGCTTCAAAGTGCCTCTAGTTACTATACATAGAAACCACGGGCTACCATGCTCTGCATAGGAAGAACTTTATCTACTATGCAAGAGTTTTCTGTATGGTTGCATTATCAACTTGGAATCTCATATATATGGAAGTGTAGAAAGTTGTCACCCACCCCTCTTCTAGAAGAATGAAATATTTTGAGAAATATTAAAAAAGGCAGAATATTATATTTCCCTGGATGAGAAATGGAGAAACATGTTTTTTAAAGCAGCCCCCACCTTTCTTAATAACTCTCAGCAGATGTCAGCACTTAAGAGATAAAAAGCTTATTGGAAGAAGCCAAGTATCTAGGTTCATAGGCAAAAATTCCCTGCAGCAAGGTCTGAACAAAGGTAGGATTAGCCCTCAGCCACAATAGGAATTACCCAATGCCCCTTCATTGCATCAGCAGTCCAAACTTCAATCAAACCTGGGAGCTCAGACAAACTACAGTAGCTATGACCCCTACAACAGCCAATAGAATACATGTTCTTGCACAGGAACAGGAAGCTCAAGTGCAAAGCCCAAGAGAAGGTATAAAAACCCCTCACTCTCAACTCCATGTGGTCAGCTGTCCAGAGCCACAAACCCATGTGGTTCTGTTCATCAATAAATGGACCCTCTTTCCAATCAGCCTCCAGCCTCCATTTTGTCTCCAGTGCCTTTCTCCTGGCTTGGAACTGAACCAGATGGATATTTCTTCCAACAGAAGGAGTCTTAAAATGGGTACAAATCAACAATTTCAGTACATTTTGAATAGTATGTTATGTTTATTGTTAAATATTAAATATTTATGTTTTATCTATCAACATTAAATATATTCTTAAATGATCTTTGCTTTATTGATTTTATTGACCTTTGATGGTTGTGAGCTGCCCTGAGTGGTTGAGGCATACAAATTTAATCCATTATTATTAACTTCTCCTATAGAAAGGGAAAGCCTGTTTATCTTCCAGATGGCCTATTCAATAATCCTCTGTGCCCAGAAGGTGAAGCCAAAAAGAAAGTCAGGGGAAATAAATGGCATGGCGACACTTCTCTTAGATCCATTGGGACTTAACTCTTCTTTTTCCTGTCTCTACCTTGAAGACTGGCTACCATATTGTGCATGCGCAAAAAGCACCTTCCTGCCTCTCGTTGCGGCACCTTTGTCGTTACTATGGGAATGGCAAACTTTCACAGTGGCGGCCAAAGGGTGTTCCAGGGACTCGAGAGAGGCTCGTGGCAGGTGGGCAGGAGGGTAGAGAGGAGCGGGCTTTTTTTTTTTTTTTTTTAATTGGATTTATATGCCGCCCTTCTCCGGAGACTCAGGGCGGCTTACAATGCGTTAAGCAATAGCCTTCATACTTTTGTATATTTATACAAAGTCAGCTTATTGCCCCCACAAACTGGGTCCTCATTTAACCTACCTTAGAAAGGATGGAAGGCTGAGTCAACCTTGAGCCTGGTAAGATTCGAACCTGCAGAAATTGCAGGCAGCTGTGTTAATTACAGGGTGCATTAAACCACTGTACTACCAAGGCTGGCTTGTCATTGGCCAGCATGTTTAAGGGCCCCTGAGCAGTGGTGGGTTCCTCCCGGTTCCGCCCGGTTCTGCCGAGCCAGTAGCGGTGATGATATAACGTCACCGAACCGGTTCTGCCCCCCCCACCCCCCTGCCCCCCCACCCCCACGTTATTCTTACCTTTTATTTGGCCCCACCCCCAATCTATTGCTGCCTCCTGAGTCCCAGCTGATGGCTAGAGGGAAAAAAACTGTTTAAACTCTTGCCGCGGGGCTTCAAAGGGCCTCCCTACAGCTGATCAGTGTTAAAAGAAAACAAATGAGTAGACCGGTGCCTGCAAAAATAAATGGGTAGACTGGTGCCTGCAAAAATAAATGGGTAGATCGGTACAGCTCTGCAAGCAGTTAAAAGCCTGGTAGACCAGTACCTCTGCTAAATCCTAAATAATTGTCACATGACCATCAAGCCACACCCACAAAATAAGCCACACCCACAGAACCAGTAGTAAAAAATTTTAGAACCCACCCCTGCCCCGAGGATGCTCCGCAGGAATTCAAATGTGCCAATCATCACTCGTTAATGAGCCCCCTAAACTGGCAGAAGCGGGGAGGAGGCCAGGCTTACGATGCAAATAGGTTCAGTTGGAAGGGAGGAGAAATGCTCTCCCGATCCTTAAAAGCCATTAAGCCCTGGCACATCTGGCTATGTCATCACTGAAGTAAAGTGTTTAGCTTGTTGCATTGCACCACTTTTCTGGAAGGTTGCATTCCTTGAAGCATGATTCCGACTTTAACAAACAAATGCATTTGTCTACTCTAAAAGGCTTCAACTTTTCTATACATTTGTGTTTTCTAGGTTAACATGGTAGACTATTAACCATTTCTTTATTAAAACAATTATGTTAAAGGTTACATATATGAAGATAAAAAACTAATTCAAACGAAGAAAAATCTAAAATACCATCGACCATGGTATCATGCTGCAGCGGTTGAGGGGGTTAGGAGTAGGGGGCACCGTTTTGCGGTGGTTCTCTTCCTTCCTCTCCGACTGCTCGCAGTTCGTGTTGACAGGGGGGCAGAGGTCGACTTCGAGGCGCCTTGCATGGGGAGTGCCGCAGGGGTCGGTCCTCTCGCCCCTTCTGTTCAACATTTATGTGAAGCCGCTGGGTGAGATCATCCGTGGCTTTGGGGTGAGAGTCCATCTGTACGCTGATGATACTCAGCTGTACATCTGCACCCCAGACCACCCCAACGATGCCCTTGATGTGATGTCTCGCTGCCTGGAGGCCGTGCGGGTCTGGATGGAGAGAAATAGGCTCAGACTCAACCCCTCCAAGACTGAGTGGCTGTGGTTCCCGGCGTCGCGATATATACTCAGCTGGAGCCATCACTGACTATTGGGGGTGAGTCTTTGCCCCCCACAGAGAGGGCTCGCAATCTGGGCGTCCTCCTGGATGCATGGCTGTCTTTAGAAGAACATATGACGGCCGTGGCCAGGGGGGCTTTTTATCAGGTTCGACTGATCCGCCAGTTGCAGCCCTTTCTGGATCGCGACGCCTTGCGCACAGTCACTCACGCCCTTGTCACCTCCCGACTGGACTACTGCAATGCTCTCTACATGGGGCTCCCCTTGAAAAGCACCCGGAGGCTCCAACTGGTCCAGAATGCGGCTGCGCGGGTGGTTATGGGCGCAACTCATTGTGCCCATGTGACACCCCTCCTGCGCGAGCTGCACTGGCTCCCAGTGGTCTTCCGGGTGCGATTCAAGGTGTTGGTTACCACCTTTAAAGCGCTCCATGGCATTGGACCTGGATACCTTCGAGACCGTCTTCTGCCACCAGTAGCCTTCCACCCACCAGTTCGCTCCCACAGAGAGGGTCTCCTCAGGGTGCCATCAGCCAAATTATGTCGGCTGGCGACACCCAGGGGGAGGGCCTTCTCTGTGGGAGCCCCTGCCCTTTGGAATGAACTGCCCCCAGAAATTCGTAAAATCTCTGATCTCCGTGTATTTCGCTGTGCCCTCAAAACCTTGTTGTTCTGCCAGGCTGGGCTATCAATGTAAAGATTTTAATTGGTTTTTAAAATGGGATTTTAAATTTGGGGTTTTAAAATTGAGCCTATCATTTAATAATTTTAATAATTTTAAATTTCGTTTTGTCTTGTGCTTTTAATTAGGCTGTACACCGCCCTGAGTCCTTCGGGAGAAGGGCAGTATAGAAATTGTTAGGGTGTGTGTAAAAAGTATTTGTTGCTTGTGCAACGAGCAGAGCAGAAACACACAGGGAAGGAGATAAATGTAGAGCTCGTGTGAGAAAAATACTTTATATACAAGATAATAAGCAGTCTCGGTGTAGGTAAAACAGTCCAAGGTCATAAACAGTAATATCAGTCCAGTAAGTATCTTCCCTTACCAAAGCAAACAGACTTTAGTAACTCTCGGTATACAGTACCATATAACAATCCAGTCTAACACCAATCAGCAGAAAGACGCAGGAAGCAACAGGAACAGGAACAATCAGGAACAAAGAACGCTTCTCTGCGCTGCTTATTTATGCACTGTAGCCTAATTACAGGGTTCAGCAAACCCTGATTACGTGGCTCAGTTGTTTCTTAAAGAAACAGATATATTGCCTGACCAACAAGTTAGGAGTAAGCTACAAGCTGAACCTAATATTCTCCCCATTGGGCAGGACAATATACACAATAGATACAGAAACAAAAATACACATCCAAATCATACATTGTACAGTGGTATCAGTTACATTTCAGATTCTTAATCCAAATCTTTCACAACAATTGGTGTGTTTAATGGCACCTTGCGCTTTGGTAAAATTATCGGCAATATTGTCCTCTGATGCGCAATATTCCAATGTAATCATGTTATCCTTAACACATTGCCGAACATTCAGATAACGTATATCAGTGTATTTAGTCCTTGTCTTTACAGCAAGATTCGTTGCCATTTTAATGGCTGCCTGGTTATCTTCATAAACCGTAATAGGATAATCCATTTTGAATCCAATATCTTCCATCAACTGTTTATAATAAATCAGTTCAGTACATGTAAGTGATAGACAAGAAAACTCCGCTTCCATGGTAGACAAACTGATGTGTTTCTGGCGAATTGATCTCCATCCAATCAGGCAGTTATCCAACATGATTGCTATTCCAGACGTAGATTTTCTGGCAAAACTGGCATCAGCATATGCCTTTAACACCATATTGGCAATTGGTTCTAAATACATAGCAAAATGTAACGTTCTTTTAAGATATCTAAGAATACGTTTTGCAGCTTGCCAATGCCTATCAGTAGGCTCTGAACTATATTGTGCTAGTTGATTAACACTAAAAGCTATATCAGGCCGTGTCCAGTTGCTCAAATACGACAAACTGCCTATTAATGATTGATACAGTTCTTTACTGAACTGTGGACTCTGCAAACTATCCTGCTGGAATTCTTGTGCCATAGGAGTCTTGGCAGGTTTACATAATTCCATCCCATATTTTTTCAACAATTTGCAGATTTTATTAGATTGTGATATTTTAAATCCTCTAGATGTTTTCAGGATGTCCAGCCCTAGATAATGCCGTATATGTCCTAGATTTCTAAGTTTAAATTTTGTTTGCAACTGACCGATAATCTCTCTGGCCTCAGCGTCAGTTCTGGTAATTATGGCAATGTCATCTGTAAAGAGTAACAAGAATGAAACACATCCATCCTGTTCTTTTTTAAACAGACATTTATCTGCTACGCCCTCATAGAACCCAATGTTATGTAATTCCTGCACTATACATTGGTTCCACTCGTAACCTGATTGCCTTAAACCATATAGGCTTTTTTGTAGCCTCCAACACTCAGTGCTATCCTGTGTGTCATAACCAGGAGGTTTCTTCATATATATTGTATGCCTCAACGGAGCGTTCAAGTAAGCTGTCTCGACATCTATATGAATAATAGAGCATTTATTTCTAGCTGCCCAAACCAGCATCGTTCTCAACCAGCATCGCTCGTAAACTTGGAGCAAAAACCTCATCATAGTCTCTATCTGTCTGTGAGAACCCTTGTGCAACAAGCCGAGCTTTATGGGTTACTACCCCATCTACACTTTTCTTTACCTTGTAGACCCACCTACAGCCTATAAGTTTCTCATTTGGTGGTATTCTTACAACTTCATAGACACCAAGCCTCTTCAATGAATTAATTTCTCTATCCATTGCCTCTTGCCAGGCTTTTTGCTCCTTTTCTGGATATAATTTTATATCATGATAACTGGATGGTTCGATATCTACTTGGCAAACCACTGTGGCTTTATAGCGATCTGGTGGATGCCGGTCCCTGGAAGATCGTCTAGGCATAACAGGACTAACATCAGGTATATTGGGTTCATCCTCCCCTAACTCTGATTCCTGTTCCTGTTCTTCAACCTTAATAGATGGTTTATCATCCATCTCAGATGAACTATCATCAGGAATATGGTCTACCTTAACATCCACATCTGTAAAACCATAGTCTGCTTTTTCTAACCTGTCCCAGCCTTCATGTTCTAGGAATTTAGCACTAGCGCTACACAAAACTTTTGTTGTTCCTTTTTCCCAGAACCTATAGGACCTATGGTTAGCCTCATAGCCAACAAATATCATTTTCTTTGCTCTCTGTTGGTCCTTCCTTCTCTGACTAACTGGTATATGCACCCAGGCTGGTGCACCAAAAGTATGTATATAACTTAAATCAGGCTTCCTCCCGTGCCATAAAGTAAAAGGAATTTTTCCTGTAGAGGAGTGCACCACATTATTTAAAATATGATTGGCACATAGTATTGCTTCTCCCCACAATTTATCAGGTAAACAAGCATCAGCCAGCATAGTCCTAGTCATAGCTTGCAGGGTCTGGCCTTTTCGTTCTATATATGCATTATGTTCCGGCCGAAAAGGGGCAGAACGTTTATGCTGTATCCCAGCATCCTTCAAAAACTTAGCCAACTGATGGTTAGTAAACTCAGTTCCATTGTCAGTAACAATGCATTTCACCTTAAACCTCTGCTTCCTTTCTACAAAACGAAGCCAATTTGTGATACATTGGAACGTATCACTTTTGGACTTCATAAGGTAGCAAAAACCATATCTGGTAAAGTGATCAACTATACTCAAAATATAGCATGCTCCCCCTAAACTGGGTTTCTTTGGTCCTATTAAGTCTAAAAAGACTACCTCCAAAGGTTTAGTTGTTTTAAACCCATTGCAGCGGTTTGCAGGTGTAACTTTACTTTTATGCTCGTTACAAGTATTACAGTTCAGGTATTTGCTGCAAGCCCTTAACTTAATGCCTTTAGACTGCTTAACAGTCGAATGCAACAACCTGAAATTCAGATGACCAAGCCTTCTATGTAGTAAATGTACGCATTCATCATGTGGCTTTACATTTCCAAATTTAGCTTTTGACTGAACTAACAGTAATGACTTATCCCTAATGACAAATAAGTCGTTTTCTAATTCTGCAGTAACTACAGTGCCTTCACATTCCAGCAAACATTTGTTGTTTTTAAAAGTTACTGTAAACCCAGAATGTAGTAATGACTTTACAGATAAAAGGTTATATTTCAAACTAGGGATATAAAGCATGGGTAAAGGGTGCTTACTAATAGAACATTGAACAAGTCCCTCCCCAGCTACAGTCACATTCCAGCCATTAGCTAATTTGAACTTTTTAGTACTTTTCTTCATGTTTAGAAACAGTTTTCTGTTTTTTGTTATGGATTGAGAGGCACCGCTATCAATCACCCACCAATCATCTTTTATATTATTAGATGAACTGGTTGCTAAATTACACCCTTTCCTGGGTTTAACAGAGTTTCTAGCAGACACTTTCTTATTATTACAATATTTTGCAATGTGCCCCTGAGCCCCACATGCATAACAGCGTTTAACAATATTGACATTCTCATATACAGCTTCCACTTTTGGTTGCTGTTGCATCCTTAACTGGTCTCGTTCTTGCCTACGTTTGGCCTCATCCAGTAACCTACCAGTTATACTGGCCAATGTTAGTTCATCTCTAGACAATACTTCTAATGATGAAACAAAAGAGTCATAACTGTCATCCAACGATGAAAGAATAATATAAACTTGCTGCAGTTCAGTAAACACAAGGTCTTTCTCATGTAGCTCCTGGAAAAGCTCTGTCATAGAGTCCAGGTGAGCCATCATGTCTCCTCCTTTCTGAAGATGTAAGCGAAATAATTTCCGTGTCAGGTAGATATGGACACCCACAGAGTCACGAACGTAGAGCTTCTTTAGCTTTGTCCAACACCTCGCAGCAGACTCTTCGCCCCGGAAATGGACAAGTTGCTGGTCTCCCAGTGTCAGGCCAATGATGCATAAAGCACGCTCGTTGTCCCTGTGAAACTTCGCTATCTTTTTGGCATCTTCTTCGTCAGCAGCATTCAATGCAGTTATGTCCGGTGGATTATTAACCATGTCCCACAGTCCTTCTTTTCGCAAAAGTAGACAGCATTTTGTGGACCAGGTAACATAGTTTGTACCATCCAACCGGGTTATGGTAGAATAACTTGTACCTTGCTCAAAAACCGTCATCTTGACTACTACACCCACTGCCTGCACTTCTCACTTCCGCAAAAACAAATTAAAGAGCCCTGGAACGTTCTGGGCCCATAACCAATGTTAGGATGTGTGTAAAAAGTATTTGTTGCTTGTGCAACGAGCAGAGCAGAAACACACAGGGAAGGAGATAAACGTGCAGCTCGTGTGAGAAAAATACTCTCAGCTCTCTCGCCGTCACCCGTAATCGGAAATAAACCACGCTGCAAGTCAATGGGTTTTTGAAGCAGGAAACGGTTTATTCGGCGTCCAAAGGTGGTGCAAATAGTTGCTGAGTTCAGGTGAGGATAATACAAAGTCGGCGTTGGGCGGCAGCGCCACTTAATGCTGTTTAAATAATCGCGCCCCTTACCGCCCTTCTAGGCTCCTCCTTGCCGGTACGCCCCACTCATATGTGATAATGCGTAGCAGCTGTTCCACACCCTACCGCGGCCGCGAGGTGACCGTCCGCCTGCCTCCCTAACACCCCCTCCACCAATCCGTGTTTAGGATACTTAACCCAACCCCCACCCCCATAGCCTCATCGCGTTGATCTCTCATCTGCAGGAGCACTCGTCGTCAACGTGTCGAGTGTGGGATCTCGACAGGCGGCTCCCCCTACCAGGGGTCCACCTGTAAAACATAAGAGAGGACATTAACACGGGGTTATGTCATTGCTATCGCAGTATTTCCCGGTTTGTGGGGGTATTTTTTGTGATACCGTTTCAATAACCTCTCGGCCTGCAGGTTTTCAGCCGACACCCATGAGGCATCCTCCAGAGGGTAGCCTTTCCACCTCACTAGGTACTTTAGTTTTCCTCTACTCAGTTTTGAATCAAGGATTTCTATGATTTCGTAATGGGAACCCGCCAACGGTCCTGGACGGTCTGTAGAGCTGCGCATATTGCCTGCTGGCTTTAATAAACTACTATGAAAGACTGGGTGGACCTTACCCAGTAACGATGGTAACTTAAGCTCAACAGTTACCGGATTTATGATTCTTACAACAGTAAAGGGGCCGAGGTATTTCGGACCCAATTTTTTACTAGGTATTTGTAACTTAATGTATTTAGTGGATACGTACACTTGGTCTCCTATACGAAACGGTTTGTGATCTTTTCGTTTTCTGTCAGCGAACTCTTTATACTCTCCTGCCGCCTTTTGTAACGCTTCTTTGATTTTTGGCCACTGAACTCCAATACGGATGCCCCACTCCCTAGGAGACACCCCCTCCTGCGCATCTGGTTCCAATTCAGGGATTGCATTAAAGTCCCGCCCATACACGATTTGAAACGGAGTAGCCCCAGTATTCCGGTGTACTGCATTATTATAGGCTACCTCGGCAAGTGGTATGAGTTCCGACCAATCGGACTGCTGATACGATACGTAACAACGGAGATATCTCTCTACAATGGCGTTGGCTCTTTCTGCAGCTCCATTTGTACTAGGGTGATAAGCAGAACTTAAACCTTGCGCTGAACCTATCAACTTAACAAAGCCACGCCAAAACCGTGCCGTGAACTGTA
Organism: Pituophis catenifer annectens; assembly: GCF_029215685.1. NCBI lineage: Eukaryota > Metazoa > Chordata > Lepidosauria > Squamata > Colubridae > Pituophis > Pituophis catenifer. The sequence continues at coordinate 91,781,821 of NW_027256885.1, read as the reverse complement.
CACCCCTGTCTGAGATGATCCGTCGGGGTGTACCATGCAGTCGGTATATATGCCGTACGAACATTAGAGCCAATTGTCTCGCACTCGGCAGGCCTTTACAGGGAATAAAGTCCATATAACTGTGTGACCTTTACTATCAGGGAGGTCTACGATGAAATCCATCCCTATCTCTTCCCATGGCTTACTAGGTTTAGCGACCGGTTGTAGAAGACCAAGTGGTTTACCAGGTCTTGCCTTTGTTACAGCGCACACATGACACTTTCACGTATTTCTCTACTTCCTTACGCATACGAGGCCACCAGAATTGCCGTCGAACGAGATGGAGGGTTTTTAAAAACCCAAAATGTCCAGCGGTTTTAGCATCATGACACCTGTTCAGTACAGTTGACCGCAGAGATTGGGGTATGTATAATTTCGACCCCATCCAAGCTAACCCATCACGCATGGTCACCATCGTTTTATGTTTGGCTATCCAGAGGTCATCCTGCACTGCTTTTTCCAGTCCTATTCTCCACTCGAGTTTGGTTGGCTTGTCTCCTACCCAGGCCATATGTTGAAACTTTGGAATAATTGCTTGTACTACATCCTCTCGCTTACTATCAAACTGGGGCATCCGCGATAATGCATCAGCTAAAAAATTTCTACCACCTGGAACATACTTCAGGTCGAAATTAAATCGCTGGAAATACTGTGCCCAACGAACCTGTTTTGGCGACAGTTTTCTAGGGGTTTGCAAAGCCTCCAAATTCTTATGGTCTGTCCAGACCTCGAATTTTTTGTTGGTGCCTTCTAGTAAATGTCGCCATGTCATTAAAGCCCATCTCACTGCAAATGCCTCCTTCTCCCAAACAGCCCAACCCCGTTCTGTGGGTGTCAATTTCCGAGAGGTGTACGCACAAGGATATAAGGTCCTATCTGACGCCCGCTGCAAAAGCACTGCCCCTACAGCTACATCGCTAGCGTCTGCCTGTACCACAAAGTCCAATGAGGGATCTGGATGTTTTAACACGGGTTCCCTGGCGAATAATTCCTTTAGCCGCTCGAACGACTGTTGACACTCTTTCGTCCAAGATAACAATTGTCCCGGTCGTATCTTACCCCCGCCTAGATGCTTTGTTTTTAATAGATCTGTTAAGGGGAGGGCCACCTGTGCAAACGATGGGATGAATTGCCGATAAAAATTGGCGAAACCAAGAAAGCTTTGTAATTGCTTTCTGGTTTTGGGTGCCTGCCACTCCAACACTGTCGAGACTTTTTTCGGATCCATCTCTATTCCTCATGCCGAAATACGATACCCCAAATAATCCAGGCTAGTGCGATGGAACTCACATTTTGACAACTTCACATAAAGGTTGGCCTCTAGCAACTTAGACAGAACATTTCTTACTAGTCGGACATGCTCTTCCATCGTTTCCGAATATATCAAAATATCATCTAAGTAGACAAGAACGCCCCGATATAAATGTTCATGTAACACCTCGTTGATAACCTGCATGAACACGGCCGGGGCGCCCTGCAGCCCAAAAGGCATAACCCTAAACTTGTAGCTCCCTAATGGGCAATTAAAGGTCGTTTTCCACTCGTCTCCCTTTCGTATCCTTATTCTGTAATACGCTTCCCTCAAATCCAACTTTGTGAACACCTTCCCTGTCGCTAGTGTAGCTAGTAAATCCTTCATTAACGGCAAAGGGTATAGGTGCTCTACGCACACAGCATTTAATCCCCTAAAGTCAACGCAAAGACGAAGACCCCCGTCCTTCTTCTCACGAAATAGAACCGGGGCTGCCATACGCGCCCGACTGGGCTGGATAAATCCTCGAGCCAGGTTCTTATCAATATAGTGTCGCAACTCCTCTAACTCAGGTTTTGTCATGGCGTACATACGTGGCTTTGGTAACTTCGCCCCCGGTATCAGCTCTATCGCACAATCTGTCGCTCTATGAGGGGGTAACGACTCACATTCATGTTCGTCGAACACAGCTGCCACATCCTTATACACCTCCGGATATTCTGGCCCTGCAGTTCCCACTCCATTACACTGCTGGGTCTGTTGTTGAGGCTCAGGAACAGGGTCTGGCCCTAAACATATTTGTAGCCTTCGATAGCCCCCCTCCCACCATATAGTGGGACGCCACTTATCCAACCAAGCTAGTCCTAATATAAGTGGCTCGACCATGTGCTCCACTATGATAAACCGAATCCGCTCTTTATGTTCTCCTATTTCAAGATATACAGGTTCTGTCACAAACGTGGCCGGTGAACCTCCTAATAATGACCCATCCATTTGTTCAAAACGAATAGGGGTTTTTAGTTTCATCCGCTGTAAGCTTAAAGCATCCGCTACTGAACTCCGGATGAGACAACGGGTACATCCGGAATCTATGAGTGCCCCTAGTGAACTCCCATGTAAGGTGCGCGTATTTCGCAGCACAACTGGTATCACAAATGGGTGTATAGGATCGCTTACCATAGGATCCTCCGATCCGCTTTCATCGCTGCCATCCAACACTGTTGGCAGACCTCCCTCCCTCGGAGGGCTCTTCACCCCTGTTAGCGTGGATCGAGAACAGCTAGCAGGTATCGGTGTAGACGTGGCTGTCCGCTCAGATGTCGATCGTGCCCTCTCCCGAACCTTGGTTCCGGACGGTGGAGTGCGTGTCGGTGTGGGCTGCAAGGGTGGTATAGGACACTCGGCAGCGCGGTGTCCTAGCTGGTTACACCGGAAGCACCGGAATACCCCTCATCCTCCACCTGCTGCCGGTCTACTGGGCGCAGGACTTGTTCCATACTCCTTTGGGGCTGTCGGTTTCATTCCAGTTGGCACAAAACGTTGAGGTTGGCCTACACGGCCTCGGAATTCCCGCAATCCAGTTTCCAGTTCCACGGCTGCCTTGAACCACTCGGACAGTTTTGGTGGTAACCCACGGTACACACATGCTTGTTTCACTTCTCTATCCAGACCGGACCGAAACTGGTGCACCAATAACCGCTCTGGCCACAACCTAAGTCTCCCCGCTAACATCCTGAACTCCTTAACGTAGTCCTTGGCAGGCCTTCCCCTCTGTTTCAATGCCAGCAGTTCCCCCTCTGTGATTTGGACTCTTGTGCCATCCTCAAAGCGTCCTCGTAGCGCCTCCAGAAACAGTCCCACATCGGCTAGCTCCCTAGCATGCTCACTATGTAGGTCTGCGACCCAATTAGCAGCCTCCCCCTGGAGGACTGCTGTTATGGCCATAACTACAGCCCACTGCGATGGATATAGATGGCCGTAGAGATCAGTGTGGCTGAGCACTTGACTTAGGAAGACAGAGACCCGGTCAGGGTTCCCGTCAAAGGAAGCCTGAATAGGGGGAGGACCCCATACAACCTGGGGTTGCTGTGGCCATGCTCCAGGTGGCCACACCAGGGGAGGGGGTTGGTCACCTGCTCCACTGCCCTGCACAGGGACTCCCGCCCGGAGCTGGCTTGGTCTGGGCCCCATACCGGTCTGGTCCATCCCCCGCCTTGCTGTTCTTTGTTGCCTTTCGTGCTCAACTTCGCGAGGTGCCTCACCTAGAGAGGAAACCCTGGGCCGGGCCTGTCCCATCGACTGGCCCCTGCTCCCTTCCCTCCTCTCTATTCGCAACTTTGGGCTCGCTAGATGGAAGCGGGACTCCCGCCCTCTTTGCCATGACTCAGTAGCCTCTGTTCCTAGCCAGGGTTGCATCTCTGAAACTGCCCTCCCCGAATTTCTCACTTAAAACATCCAGGGTGGACGCTCCCAGGCCAGTAGAGTGACTCCAGTCACACTCCTCTTCATCCAGCCACTTCCTCTCCCTCCAACCATGAAAGGAGGACTCTCCCGAATAACCCCCGGGGTTTGGGGCTTTGTGGGTCCCAGAACTCACAAGCGCGGAGCTCTGCCACCACTCTCCCCCCCCCCCCGACGTCTTCATTCGCTGCGACTCAGACGCTTCCTGGGACTCAACGGCGCCGTCCGCTGGCTGGGGCTTCCTCTCCTTGGACCTGACTACCGGAGGGTCTGCAGGGCTCTGTCCCTCCGACACCTGCACCACGGTGGTGTTTTCCTCCGGTCCTTCGGGACTCGCCGCCCCAGCCGCCGCTTCCTCCGCCATCCCTCCGTTTCTGGCGTCGCTCACCGTAACAAAAGAAAACGCCGACTTTCTCTCAGCTCTCTCGCCGTCACCCGTAATCGGAAATAAACCACGCTGCAAGTCAATGGGTTTTTGAAGCAGGAAACGGTTTATTCGGCGTCCAAAGGTGGTGCAAATAGTTGCTGAGTTCAGGTGAGGATAATACAAAGTCGGCGTTGGGCGGCAGCGCCACTTAATGCTGTTTAAATAATCGCGCCCCTTACCGCCCTTCTAGGCTCCTCCTTGCCGGTACGCCCCACTCATATGTGATAATGCGTAGCAGCTGTTCCACACCCTACCGCGGCCGCCAGGTGACCGTCCGCCTGCCTCCCTAACACCCCCTCCACCAATCCGTGTTTAGGATACTTAACCCAACCCCCACCCCCATAGCCTCATCGCGTTGATCTCTCATCTGCAGGAGCACTCGTCGTCAACGTGTCGAGTGTGGGATCTCGACAAATACTTTATATACAAGATAATAAGCAGTCTCGGTGTAGGTAAAACAGTCCAAGGTCATAAACAGTAATATCAGTCCAGTAAGTATCTTCCCTTACCAAAGCAAACAGACTTTAGTAACTCTTGGTATACAGTACCATATAACAATCCAGTCTAACACCAATCAGCAGAAAGACGCAGGAAGCAACAGGAACAGGAACAATCAGGAACAAAGAACGCTTCTCTGCGCTGCTTATTTATGCACTGTAGCCTAATTACAGGGTTCAGCAAACCCTGATTACGTGGCTCAGTTGTTTCTTAAAGAAACAGATATATTGCCTGACCAACAAGTTAGGAGTAAGCTACAAGCTGAACCTAATAGAAATAAAATTAATAAATAAATAAAATAAAAGATAAAGAAAAAGAGAAGTGCAAAGAGATAGAAGAAAATAAAATAAAAAATGAAAAGATATATAAAAAATGACTTCCCCCTCTCCCTCCAGATAAGTAGAAACAGTGACAGCAAACTAATACCTTCCCTTTTATTTCAATTTTTAAAATGTTCTATCTTTGTGGCGTGTTTCCAAGGATCTTACCCAATAACTCCAACACGAAATGTTCTTGAATCAGAGTCCTTTATTAATCAGTTATTTCTATTACAGGTAAACGTCTGGAAGTGAATCTGGATCCCTGGACCACACTTTATATACCTGGGAGGCGGAGCTAAGGTAAGGAGGGATCAGGGGAAGGGCCAGGTGGGTGAATGGGGTTAACCCTTACTCTGCCATGGGGAAGCTCTGTTAGGCATTTATATGTAACAAATCCCCCTCTAAATGCCTAACAGTTGGAGCTGTGTGTATGTGTTGTATGTGTACACCTAATCTTGAAGTTAGGTAGGCGTGCTGTTTGTTCTGCAAAGGTTTGGTCAGGATGTCAGCGATTTGTTCAACAGTCTCGCAGTGTATGGCTTTGATAAAACCAATGTTCGAGAGGCAGATGTATTCTGCTTCTGCTGTAGATGTGGCCACAAGGTTTTGTTTCCCGGTGTACCAGTTGATGAGGAATACATAGCCAGACGTGCTTTTCCTGCTCTTTGTGTCGCCTGCCCAGTCAGCATCAGCATAACAGGTTAATATGGGCTCTTTGGAGCTCACCGGCTCTAGACGAAGGTAGGCATCTATGCTGTACTTTAGGTATCTGAGCACGCGTTTTACACCTTCCCAGTGGTACGTTTTTGGTTCGCTGACGTGCCTAGACAAGAGGTTGACCGCTAGGATGATATCTGGCCTAGTCCAGTTGGCTATATATAGTAGGGACCCAACGACAGACCTATAGAGGGTATTGTCCTTAAATGTTTCACCTTCTTCGTTCATGTGTTTTAGAAAGTCAGCTTGCATGGGCGTTTCACATGGCTTGGCATCCTTCATGTTGCACTTGTGTAGCAGTTCCAATATCTTCTCCTTTTGGGAGATTCTGAATCCTTTCTGTGTTCTGTCGATCTGGACACCCAGGTACTTGTTTACCTTTCCCAAAGATTTAGTGCGAAATGCTTCCCCAACTTGTCAGCGAAATCATCACATTTTTGTTTGTGCTGGCCACAGTATAAAATATCGTCCACATAAACAAGCACGTATTCAATAGATGTGCCCTCCTTTTTGATGAAGAAGCATAGGTCAGCAGAGGTGGCTGTGAACCCCATGTCCCTGAGAATTTTCACTAGGCACTCATACCACCTCTTACCGGATTGCTTCAGCCCATACAAACTCTTGTTTAACAACCAGGTATCTCCCTTTTGTGTGTTTCTTCCGGGGGGGTGCTCTGACAAAGATCTCTTTGTCTAGTTCTGCGTGGAGATAAGCTGTCTGCATGTCAAATTGGTAAACTTCTAGGCCTAGAATTGTTGCTATCACCAGGGCGCTCTTGACACTTTCGGCCCTGACCATGGGTGAATATGTATCGGTGTAGTCCTCCGGGTATTTCTGCGCAAACCCCTGTGCTACTAACCTAACCTTGTACAGCGTCTTATTGTCCTCAAGCTCCTTGATTTTAAAAACCCACTTTGTCCCAATGGGTACTTTGTTGTCTGGTACCTTGGATGGAGTATACACATTTAGCTCTCTCAGGCTGGCCATCTCTTTCTCCATGGCCTCTTCCCACCTAATCCTTTCTTCCTGTGGCAACCTAAGTATGTCATCGTAAGAGTTGGGTGTCATGGTGTTTGTGTGTATTGATAGTACGTAATCTTCAAACCTTTTTGGCATTTTGTTCCTGTTATGTCTAACGGGCCTGTTGGGTCGTGTTTCTGTGTCATGCATGTACCTGGCTTCCCTTTCTGTAAGTGCATCTACCTTTATGATGGGGTGCTCCTCTTTCCATCCCTTGGTGGTTACTCCTTGGTGTCTAGGTTTGTGTTTCTCGTGTGCCTCCGTTTCAGATGTGTCTAGTCTACTTGTGACCCTTGTACTGTCTGTGACTTCCTGCCTGGGGAACACTTCGTTGAGGTGTATTTTTGACCAATTTGTGTTTTCATGGAATACTGCTGTTCTGGATATGATAAATTTATTGTCCTTGTCGATAAACCTGTACCCTTTTGTCCTGGACTTGTATCCCATAAATCTTAGTCTCCTTGATACCTTGTCCCCCTTGCGCCTTAATTGTTTTGGTATATGCACACCTGCTGTGACCCCGAATATGTGTAGGTGAGCTATTTGGGGTTTCCTGTTGTACATAACCTCATAAGGAGTTTTGCCTACCACGCTGGACCATAGTCTGTTCAGGGTGTAATTTGAGTATGTGAGTGCCTCTGCCCAGAAGTGTTGCCCCATCCCTGTGTCTTCTAATACACATCTTACCATGGTTTGTAATATACAGTTCCTTCATTCTAACACTCCGTTCTGGAATGCGGAGAACAGCGAAGAAGTAAAATGTAATATTCCATGTTTCTTTATCCAATTGGAGAAGTCCCTTGATAGGAACTCTGACCCTCTGTCTGTCATTATTTGTTTTATTTTGGTGTTGTGTTGTGTTTCTACCCTCCTGTAAAATTCTTTGAACTTTTGAAACACCTCATTTTTGTGATTGTGTGTATATATGAACCCGTAACGACTGAAGTCATCAACTATAGTTAGAAAGAACCTCTTTTTATACTTTATAGAGGGTTTCATGGGGCCTACCAAATCCATGTGTACTAACTGGAAGGTCGAATTGGTGGTGCGAGAGGCCTTTTTTGGTTTAGGTTTTGTTTTGAGTTTAGAACATTTGCACACGGAACACTCTAGGTAATTGTTACAGTTCTTTACTTGCAAACAGTTTGAACATTCAGTCATTTTTTGTACAATTGGGAAACTGGCGTGGCCCAACTTCCTATGAAGCAGGTGGGCGCAGTCATCATGGATGGGTTTGCCAATAGAGGGCTTCCCCTTGTGTGCTGTGTCAGAAGTGTGTTTGTCTTCAGTGGTGTGTTCAACCTTAACCCCTTTTGTCTCCCCGGGAGTACCTGTCTTGCCTTTCCTACTTTCTAGTTGTACGTCTGTGCTTGGATAGTAATCTTCTTGGGGTTGTAGGTATGTGAGCCCTCCTTCGATGATGATCTTGCCTACGTCCTTATTACCCTTGGTCATGTATGCCTTTCCTCCTTTAAAGGTCGTCTCGATACCCAAGTCTTTGCTGAGTTTGAGTGTGGCTAGTATATTGTGAGGTATCTCAGGTATGGGCAGTACCCCCTCTATTCTTCTTATCCCATTTATGTATGTGTTCCCTTCTCCTATTACCAGGACCTTGTCCTGATTTGCTACCTTAATGTGGTACTTCTTTGCTGTGAATGATGTAAGTATGTTCCTGTTGTTGGTAGTGTGGTTGGTGTCTCCTGAATCGATGAGCCATGTGTTCCCTTTCCCTGGTTGCATGTGTGTGGGTTGATGCTCTCCAAGGCCATACAGTGACCCTGGTTGGCTTTCCCTGGAGCTGTCTCTCTGCCCCCTCCTGTCTCTGGGATTGGGGGAGTCTCTGCATCTGAATCTGTTATCTGGTGAGTGCCTGTCTGGGAACCCTGACCTCTGGCCTTGCCTTTCCCTGCGGTGAGTGTAGTCTCTGTCCCTTGAGTTTCTGGGGCAGTCTCTCTTATAATGATTCCTGGAGCCGCAGATAAAGCATTCGGGAGTGTTGTGATTCCTAGTTTGAAACTCTACCCTTTTTACTGGCCTACCCTCTCTGCGGCTCATGGAGCGGTCCCTTCTTAGGCTATCCTCAGCTATCAGCCTGTTGGTGAGTGTTTCTAGGGAGAGGTGCTCTATGTTGAGGCTATCCAGTTGCATTATAAAGTTTTCCCAACTAGAATCCAGGGAATTTATAATTATACTTTTCATGCTATCTTCAGAGATGGTCTCCCCCCTTTGTATAAGTTCTGCCCTGGTAGCATTCAGATTTAGGATATGCTCACCCATGGGAGTTCCAGCCTTGTGCCTGGCTGAGTAGAACTCTCTAGAGATCTTGGTGGTTGTGGCTGCACTCTTGCTATAGAATAAGTTGAATATTCTTTGTAATATTTCTGCCACAGTCAAGTAGTGGCCAAGGCTGGGATAGATGCTGGGTGATAAACTTGACATTAACAAATAATAAGCCCTGTGGTGCAGGCAATCTACATCAAAGGTCCAGGGTTTTCTAGGTGGGTCATTAAGTAAAAACAACATATTTTCCCTTAGAAAGATAATTTGGAGCTGATGATTCCACTCTAAGAAATTAGTCCCATCTAGTTTTAGCTTGTGGAAATCAGCTGGTAAAGTCATTGAGCTGTATGGTAAGTTACTCACAGTCTGGAGCTGTCCATGGTTTTGTAGGTGAGGGAACTCACAATATGCTGAGGGAATGCTTGTTGCTAGTCTGTATGGATTTATCTCTATGTTCCTCTCTCTTCTTACAGGCGGTGACTGAGCATGCGCGAAGCTCATTTCGCGCCGGAGGTCATCGGGTGAGGAACTCTTTGCTGCTGCTCTCAGGCCTAGGCCTAGGCCTGCTGGTGGGAGGCTGGACTCACCCCTGGCGGGTCCGTAGCCCTCCCTGGACTACGGATGCCATGGCTGGACCCCTGGATCCCCGGCGAAGAACGGGAGGAGGTGAGGAGGTGAAGCGGTCATAGGTCGAGGACCTCCAAAGCTCAGCGGCGCGGCGGTGGCGATGGACGTAAGTCAAGGATCTCCTGGATTCGGCGGTGCGGCGGCGGTGGCTGCAGTGGCGGCAGCAGTGGTGGATCCTGGCCAGTGCTGGTTGGTCTCTGGGCGAGTAGAGAAGCCTGGTGGAGGTTGTACGGTCGGTGAGTAGCTGTTTTGCCTTTCTATTCCTGGGTCTTGCGTTGGTGCAGCAGGTGGCGAGTGTGAATCCTGCGGTTGGTCGATCCTTCAGGTGATTGGGTTCCAGTGCTCGCTTTCTGGATGCGTTGTTTCTCGGAGGGTTGGCTGGGCCGGTGCATGGTTTCCGGCAGCCACCCTGTAGTCCCTTTGGCTTTGGGGTGCCTCGGGGTGGTTTTTTGCAAGCACGGGAGGCTTGAATGCGGAGCCGAGTGCTGCCGCAAGAGTCTCGATCACTTTTTCCACTTTGGGCCCAGTAGGTGGGCTCTTGCGGGCTTGTTTTATTGTTTATGTGCAGTTTTCGGGTTCTTTCCCACTTGTATTGGGGTCCTCGTTGTTTCGCGCCGTTTTGTTTAAATCTCGGCTCCCCATTGGTTGTCAGCCATTCCAAGATGGCCACCGGGAGCATGGCACGGAAATGAAATTGTCCATGTCTGGAGCTTCAGCTTGGGAATGCTTTTCCCTTTCCGGACTGGCGACTTCATTGTCTTGTTCCTGGGTGCTCATCGCTGCTCCATGGCTTTCTAGGAGGCCTTGGAGTTTCGCGATGAGCTCCTCTTTGCTGGCGGGCGCTTCCAGCATCTTCAGTATTGTTGATTGGAAGTCGTCTCTGCTCGGTGGCTCTCTCCTTTCGCTGCTGCAGGTTTCCTCTCTCGGTTCCTCATCCCAGAGTAGTGGGCTCGGGTCGTGGTCCTGCTCACACTCGGTCGTGGCGATTCTCGCTGTGGTGCCTTCGAGAGCCTGCAGCTCCTCCATCTGCTTGGTATAGGCTCTGGTGCACATCCTGCTTTCTGCTTCGGATTGGATTCCTGATTCTGCCATTTCTCTGAGTTGTGGGTTAACCATCCTCTGCTACCAATCTGTGGCGTGTTTCCAAGGATCTTACCCAATAACTCCAACACAAAATGTTCTTGAATCAGAGTCCTTTATTAATCAGTTATTTCTATTACAGGTAAACGTCTGGAAGTGAATCTGGATCCCTGGACCACACCTTATATACCAGGGAGGTGGAGCTAAGGTAAGGCGGGATCAGGGGAAGGGCCAGGTGGGTGAATGGGGTTAACCCTTACTCTGCCATGGGGAAGCAATGTTAGGCATTTATATGTAACAATCTCATTCCTTATCAACAATCAAGTTATAAAAACTCAGTTTTAATCAGCAAAAAGCTATGAAGAGCTTAAAATAATAACTTATTTTAACTTTAGTCAAATGAATCTACAGTATTTTGTATTCCAAGTTATCACTTCCTCTAAAAAGAAAAGCAGAAGAAATCCCTCCCCATTTATACACAGATCTTTAAAGCCTTATCATTCAGTCCTGGTCATTAATAGCAAACAGAAACCACAACACATATACAATATTTTAACCCTGGTCAAAATAAGTTCACTTATCTTCCATTTATTTTTTAAAAGCATAATCTTTAATCCTATCAAATTATATCCCACAAATTGATTTCTTATCGCTTGCTCTATCTCCTTTCAGGAACAGTTTCAGTAGTTCAACACATCCTCTTTATAAAACCAAATAAGGCTTTCAAAATCATTCTTCTGATTTGTTATTTGTATGTCCTCTTTAATTATTAAGACAGCTGGTTTCAAATGTAAACCCATTATAACATCACTTTCAATATCACTCTTGTTATTTGGTATAAACCCATTTTCAAACCCACAGCATCTTTTTCCATATGCATTTTGAATCAGCCCCAGTCTCTTGTTTTGTCCAGTAAAATCTGTCCTTTTATATCCTCTGATAAATCCATTTTTATTGTATCAGACAATCTTGTAACCAATTTCTAAGTACATTGTTCCCAAACAACCTTAATTTATTCTACAGTCAAATAGTGCTGCTCCATTGTATTTAACATTTTAATTGTAATGCTTAGTTCTCTCTGGTTCCCTCTGTCAACCTTCAAAGTTCCCATACCATATGTTTATTTTCCAATTAGCAATTTTTTCCCATCAGAGGATTTCTTACACTTAATTTCAAAATCTTCATGTATTCTTTTATAATATTTTAAAACACCCCACAGGAAATATTCTTTCAAGTCAATCTAACTCTTTAACTTTCAGAAATCAACATTCTAGTCAACCTTTTGCTGTTTTCAAAAAATTAACGTTTTTATTTCTAATTCTTAAGCTTATTAAAAACTTATTTCATTAAGGGTAGACATAAACTCTGCTGGCATGATGATACTTGCCATTCAGAAGATTCTTAACATCCTGAAAATCAATAACAAGAAACTTCCTAAAGTAGATAAGAGAGGAAGTGGGTCAACCCACTATCTGTTTGAACTTTGAAGGCATGTAACCTGGATTTAGACAAGACCAGACTTGGGCATTTTATGGCCGCCAGGCTACATAAAAGGCCACCCTTTGGCCCGCATGAGGTCAATCAGAAATTAGAAATCAAATGTAAATCGGGGGGCAGAAGAAGAGTCGTGTCTGGCTCTGCACAGTTGTGGTGCACTCCTTGAATTGGTTGGTGATCACAGGAGGGTGAGGGGAGAAAGTTCTTGTCTGCGCCTGTGCAGCCTTCACCCCTCACCCGGAGTAGCCTGAGGAGTTGAGCTGATAGAGTTTGAGGACACCAAAACAAGTTACATTGGTTTGGCCCTTCACAAAAGTCCCAGTTCTTCATGTGGCCCCTTGGGAATATTAATTGCCCACCCTGGGCAAGATGATTTCCCCCCTGCCTCTTAGAGGGCTCAAACTCATTGGAGAATTGCTATTTTGCTATCTCTTTGGGGGGAGACTCTGCATGGAGCAAACCTATGAGTGGTCCTAGCCCTTTCCTTGATCTGGAGTTTCAAGGAGTTCTTCCATTCAGTGGCTCCTCTTTTTGCTGAGATCTTTGGTTCTGTGAGAATGGAGCTATCTTCAGTCAGCCACTGCTTCCCCAGAAGTCAAGCATTAACCATTTCTATTGCATTTACTGTAATAGTTTATTTAAAGATTTATAAGGCTGGCCAAGTTGGTGTCAATGTAAAAGCTTCAGAGGTGATTTTATCCATAAGTATTCCTCTTCAGTGTAACTAGTTGCTAAACAAGGGGAAACTCCTCCCCATAGTTGAAATAAATGAAGATTTTATATAAAATGCAAACTCAGTTTCAAATAGATATAGGTCTGTGGTGGCACAGTGGCCAGAATGCAGTACTACAGACAAACTCTACCCATAGCCAGGAGTTTGATTCTGACTGGCTCAAGGTTGACTCAGCTTTCTGTTCTTCTGAGGTCAATAAAATGAGAACCCAGATTGTTGGTGATGTTGTAAACTGCCCAGAGAGTGCTGTAAAGCACAACGGGGCAGTATCAGTGGTGGGATTCAAATTCTTTTACTACAGGTTCTGTGGGTGTGGCTTGGTGGGCGTGGCTTGATGGGGTCATATGACTGAGTGGGCATGGCCAACTCGACATCACTCACGGTAAGGTGGGGTGGCACCTTGCTGTGAGTGACATCGAATTGGCCATGCCCACTCAGTCATATGACCGATGCTGTAGAGACAGGGCGATTTGCTACGTACCTTCCCCCCCCCCCGCCACCCTTGGGCTGACAAAATAAAAGCCTGCCTGACGAGAGCAAAAGTAGTGGTGGCGAGGGTGACAGGGGTGGGTGACAGCCAGGGCTTTGCCGCCTCTTCTTTTCCTCAGAGGCGCGGTGTCTGCCTCCCTTCATACTCCTTGTGGAGGGACACACGCCCCTGTTGCCCATGCCGCTGCTACTTTTGCTTTTGGCTTCTTGGCTTCTTCCATGGGGGTGCTCTTAAAGTCGATCTTGAAGAACAGGAAGATGTTTCCTTAGATCACTGCCAAACTCATAGTTGGGAGAGGTGTAGCCCCTGAATACATGAGAAGTCTTGGGCAAAGTTCTTCCAAAGTTCAGCCAAGTCTTCTCCTCCTTCTTGGCCTTAAAGTGTGTGAGCAAATACGCACACACCTCACGGTGCTGGGACCTTCTGTGAGGAGATGGTGCTGCGTACCCATGCAACGTCTCCTCTCAGAAGGTCCTGGCGCCGTAAGGTGTGTGCGACTGTGTGTGTTTGCTCTGTGAGTATGTTTGAGGCCGAGAAGGAGGAGAAGACTTGGCCGAACTTTTCTGCCTCCCTCTCTTCTGATACTGGCCAGGCAGGTGAGCAGCGTCGCGTGGGGCAGGTGTCCTCCCAGCCAGTGCGGTCATGCAGCTTCCCGGCCAGGCAGGCAAGCCTCTTCTTGGCTAACGTGGCCATGCAGCCAGGGCTCTTCCCCCTGGCCGGGAGGTTACATTACCACGTTAGCCAGGAAGAGGCTCGCCTGCCTGGCTGGGAAGCTGCATGGCCGCGCTCCCCGTTCTCCCAGCCAGCGCGCAATGGAGCCGCGGTGCTGGCGGCGAAGATAGCCAAGCAAGCCTGGGGGGGGGGGGCAGCTAGCTAGGCTGTAGCCAGCGCCACTGCCATCAGAACCGCCCCAGTAGCTTAGCCAGCCAGGCGAGCTCCGGGGACGGGGGGTGGGGGCTGCGGCAAGCTCTGGGGATGGTGGAGGGAGCTACAGTGACTCAGAGACTTACCTGTAAGCAGCCAGATAAGGGTCGCTCAGTTGGGGCACAGGCACAGCTTGGGAAGGCAGTTTAGGCAGGCAAGCCGCAGAGCAGAGACTGTGCACATGGGGAAGTGAGGCCCCAGTGTGCTGCATAGGAGGTGAGGAGTGACTGGCAGGGCGAGCGGACAGGCAGGGTGAGCAGCGAGTGGGCTGGCAGGGCAAGCGGCAAGCAGGCAGGCTGGACTGAGTGGCGACTGGGTGGGCGGGCGGGCAGGGGCGGGGCCAGCCAGAGGTGGTATTTGCCGGTTCTCCAAACCAGGTAAAATTTCCCCTACTGGTTCACCTGAACCGGTCCGAACCAACTCAATACCACCTCTGGGCAATATATACAGTATGTCACAGAAGTGAGTACACCCCGTCACATTTTGCAAATATTTAAGAATATCTTTTCATGTGACAACACTGAAGGAATGACACTTGGCTACAATGTAAAGTAGTGAGTATACAGCTTGCATAACAGTGTAAATGGGCTGTCCCCTCAAAATAATGCAACACACAGCCATTAATGTCTAAATTGGTGGCAACAAAAGTGAGTACACCCCTAAGTGATAATGTCCAAATGGAGCCCAAGTAGCCATTTTCCCACCCTGGTGTCATGTGACTCGTTAGTGGTACAAGGTATCAGGTGTGAAGGGGGAGCAGGTGTGTTAAATTTGGTTTTATCGCTCTCACTCTCTCGTACTGGTCACTGGAAGTTCAACATGGCACCTCATGGCAATGAACTCTCTGAGGATCTGAAAAAACGAATTGTTGCTCTACATAAAGATGGCCTAGGCCAGTGATGGCAAAACTTTTTGGCACCGAAAGCTGGCCGGCGCATATATGCAGACCGGTTTTCACCACTGCTGTGTGCGCGAAGGGATCATGCTCCAGAAAAGCCGAACTTCCAGGTTCTGCCATGCATGCGCACCCGACAATCAGCTGGCTGGTGTGCATGCGCACACTGGTTTTCGACACTGCCGTGCACACAAAGGACAGCTGATCGTCACATGCGCATGCGTGCCAGAAACCCAGAAGACAAACAGGTAAGGCCACATGTGCAGAGCGACATGGCTTTGTGTGCCACTTTGGGCACGTGTGCCATAGGTTCGCCATCACTGGCCTAGGCTATAAGAAGATTGCCAAGACCCTGAAACTGAGCTGAAGCACAGTGACCAAGACCATACAGCAGTTTAACGGGACAGGTTCCACTCAGAACAGGCCTTGCCATGGTCTACCAAAGAAGTTGAGTGCCCGTGCTCAGCGTCATATCCAGAGGTTGGCTTTGAGAAATAGACGTATGAGTGTTGCCAGCATTGCTGCAGAGGTTGAAGGGGTGGGGAGGTCAGCCTGTCAGTGCTCAGACCATATGCTGCACTCTGCATCAAATTGGTCTGCAGGGCTGTCGTCCCAGAAGGAAGCCTCTTCTAAAGACGATGCACAAGAAAGCCCGCAAACGGTTTGCTGCAGACAAGCAGACTAAGGACATGGATTTCTGGAACCATGTCCTGTGGTCTGATGAGACCAAGATAAACTTATTTGGTTCAGATGGTGTCAAGAGTGTGTGGCAGCAACCAGGTGAGGAGTACAAAGACAAGTGTGTCTTGCCTACAGTCAAGCATGGTGGTGGGAATGTCATGGTCTGGGGCTGCATGAGTGCTGCCGGCACTGGGGAGCTACAGTTCATTGAGGGAACCATGAATACCAACATGTACTGTGACATACTGAAGCAGAGCATGATCCCCTCCCTTCGGAGACTGGGCCGCAGGGCAGTATTCCAACATGATAACGACCCCAAACACACCTCCAAAATGACCACTGCCTTTCTAAAGAAGCTGAGGGTAAAGGTGATGAACTGGCCAAGCATGTCTCCAGACCTAAACCCTATGGAGCATCTGTGGGGCATCCTGAAATGGAAGGTGGAGGTGCACAAGGTCTCTAACATCCACCAGCTCAGTAACGTCATGGAGGAGTGGAAGAGGACTCCAGTGGCAACCTGTGAAGTTCTGGTGAACTCTATGCCCAAGAGGCAGTGGTGAAATCCGGCCGGTTCTATCCAGCTCGCGCGAACCGGTAGCACCGGTGACGGGAGGCTCTGCCCATCCGCTGGGAATGTCACTGCGTTATTTTATTTACCAGCTGAGCTCATCATTTCTGGACTATCAGACTTTCCGTACCTTGCCAAGAATTGTTATCAAAAGCTACTACGCATGTCCATCCACCCACATTCCATTCCCTCACTCTTTCCTTTGTTCTCTTTCCAGCAAGGTCCGGCTGACATAGCCGGCCCGAATTATTTATTTATTTATTTATTTATTTATTTATTTATTTATTTATTGCGATTTATATGCCGCCTTTCTCCCTAGGGACTCAAGGCGGCTTACAAAATGACAACTTCAATACAAATCACAATACAATACCAAATTAAAATCAGTAACCCAATTAAAAACGATTTAAAATTATACCAGTGTACCCCCAAACGGATCAGAATTACTTTAAAAAATGTAGCAATTAACTTTTCTTAGTTAGTGAGGTGTTTTATTTTCTTTATAACAAATAAATGAGTTTTATTAGAAACTCTTCCTCACGTTTCTTTTCAGAATATTGCAACTTGGACTAAGCCACGATCCATCTCCTCTAAACCAGGGTAATTAGTCCCAGAGCCAAACATGGGATTAATAAATGCCCTGACATCTGGTAGCAGAGGATGGTTTGATTTATGGCTTTTTTCCTTGTTTTGTTATTTCTGATAAGAGCGCATAGGCAATTAGTTTTTAGCTACTGAGGTACGCTAATTATATTGCTAAGATGCCGAAACAGAAGAAAAAAGGAAAAATGAAGCACAGAGCTTTATCCTCTTTGGAAGAAGAACAGGAGATAGTAACGCCCTCAAGATTCCAGCCTCTTGCTACGGCTATGCAATTGGAACAAGAAGGTGCCATGGGTGAAGAAGATCTGAAAATGCTTTCGGAAACACATCAAAGGACAGATATCAGAACAGCTGCTTTTGAAGATAATGAACTGCGACTGAGGTCGGTAGCTTTTTCTTCTCAATTTGCATGCTATGAATCTATTCTACCAGAGCCCACAGATTACGATGTGCTTGGTGCCAGGCCAAGAAAGTTTCCACAAACGGCAAAGCTTTTTCACCCCCACGCAGAGAGAGAAGTAATTCATTATTCTTCTCAAAGCCCTGAGCTCACCCAGCGTGAGATGGCCATCAAATCCTATCGTGAGCATGTAAAATATTATGAAAATGAACTGTCTCGATTTAAGAGAGATTTGTTTATGCTTGAGCATGATAAGGAAGAATCCCGTGACTTAAATTTTTCAAAAAGCACCATCTTGTCTTCTTCCTCGGAGCCAAAGACACTCCCCCTGGTGGATTCTGTGTCAGGCCAATTAAGACAGACGGCACTGCATACGTCACATGAAAGTCTCCCTGATCAAGTTACATATAAACCTGCCACGCAATCATTTCTTGTAACTGGGCTGCCCGAAGCTAAAGGTGCAGCACCATCTGCTGGCGAAAGTAATTTACTACAGGAAGCTGAAAGAGAAAGGAGCTTAGATGAACATTTTAAATTACTACAGCAGACCCTGGCAAACCTGTCTCTAACTCACTCAGAGATTCAAGCTGAAATGCCACAAGTGTCTCCACGGGCTCAAACTCCAACACCCCCTGGTGGTGATGGTGCCTTTTTAGATGGAACACAGGCACGCTTTATGCAGCAAAGGAAAATGACTGCATCTCCAGCAGGTCATGCCAATATTGCAGATCAAGCACAAATGGCAACTGGAATACAGCAGATTCCAGTGCATCAGCCACAGCAGCTACAAACGCCTGCATATGTGCCCCAGCCACAAGTGCAAAGAGGGCCACCTCCTGGCCCACCTCCAATGGCACAACCAAGACCATTTTTAGGTCCACAACAGGCACAGCAAATACCACAAGCATTTCTGCCAGCACAGCCAGCGTACCAAGTGCAGGCTCCTTACCAGGCATTTTCTGTCTCTCCACTAACTGGTGAGTCAAAACTAAAAATGTCAGGACACAATTACAAAGCCTGGGTCAGTGAGATTACACTATTACTTCTTAGAGAAGGCACTCACTCCATGGTATTTAATCCTCCTGCTCAACCTTGGACTTATGCAATAAGAGATTTAGAGATAAGGGCTCGCACAACATTATTGATGTCCATGGATACTGAACTGCAGGTCACTTTTCCACCAAATACAACAGCCCGACAAATTTGGGCTGAATTGGAAAATTGCTACAGGCCTATCTCAATTGAATCTTCATGTTTACTCATGTCTGAACTCCACGGTTCGAGATTGAAACCTGGTGAACAAATTGGAGGGCATTTGACCAAACTGAAAGGTCTGAGAACAGAATTGAGAGAAAGAGGCCATAACATTGAAGATATTCAAATGATCAGCATCATTATTAACTCTTTGAATTATGAATGGAAAGATGCTGTTACAAAAATTAACCAAGTCCCTATTGCTCAATGCACAGTGGACAATGTCTGTAGACTTTTAATTGAAGAAGAGGCATTCATGTTGGCCACGCCACACCTGAGAGGACCACCCGCATCAAGAGCTCCAGCTAGACACCCCTTCCGAGGAAGGACCTACGTTCCAAGGATGCCAAGATGCTACACCTGCAATCGTGTGGGACATGCCACCCGGGATTGTCCCCAACGAGTTCCAGCTCCCGTCACATACCAGCCCAGAGGAACAGATTCCAGAGGCAGAGGCAGAAGCGGTAGACAAGGTCGTCGTGGTCCCCGGCGTGATCCACAAACTCCACTCGCCACATTGGCTTTAACCAATGATCCACAACCTCAACCAGAGTACGACAGACGACTCCTGTGGACTTTGGACAGTGGTGCAGCATTGCATGTTACCTACAGAAAGGAACTTTTCACAGAAATGCACGAGCCTGAACCAGAACTACGTGAACTTTATTCTTTTTCCAATCATCCTTGTCAGGTCAAAGGAAAAGGAACTGTTTATGTTGAAGAGCTCGATGCATTCATTCCTGATGTTTATTACATACCAACAGCAACCAGTAATTTGCTTAGTCAGTGTCACTTGTCTAGAATGTTAAAGTTCCAGGTTCACCACCTTGAAAAAGCAAGTTACATAGTTAAAGATGGAGATATTGTTGCTGAAACCATATTAATTGGTGGTGTTTATTACTTAAAGCCAAAGCCTAAAAAACAAACACAGGCAAGTATGCAAACTCCAAAAAGGTAACGCACAGGCCCAGAGAGAGATGCCCCAGAGAGAGATCCTGTTGCTATTCCTAAGGCTCCTAAAGCCAACAAAAATAGAATTGGTAAACAGGTTGCTCAGAGCAAGCCTGAGGTTCCGCATAAAAATGTTAATGTTGAGAATTCACTAACTGGTAAACCTTTGCATTCCAGGTGTATCCATAAATGGCATAGAAGATTGGGGCATGCCAGTTTCCGTGTTCTTAGGAAGATGCCGGAGTTCGCAAAAGGTTTGGATCTAAAGGGGTGTAAGGTGTTTTTGGATTGTGCTGTCTGCAAGAAGGCCAAATCCAAAGCAGCAGCCATTCCCAAACACGCTACACGCCTTGTCAACACGCATTTTTGATTTGGTTCACATTGACATAGTTGGTCCATTCCCGCCATCATTTGGTGGTAGAAAATATTTTCTAACAATTGTTGATAATTACTCTAGATATGGATATGTATATCCTATGAAAGAAAAATCAGAGACTTTTCAGATCTTTAAAGATTTTGCAACCCTTGTTTCTACCCAACACCAAGTTCGCATCACCAGAATCCAGAGTGATCGTGGTGCCGAGTTCATGTCTCAGCGTTTCCAGGACTGGATGCGTAAGAATGGAATTATTCATCAGACTTCGGCCCCTTACACACCGGCTCACAATGGAGTCGTAGAACGAAGACAAGGGGTACTGCAAACCATGATGCGTTGTCTCCTAGAAGACGCCAACCTTGGTAAGATATACTGGGGTGAAGCTATAAAATATGCAAATTACATTGTCAACCGTACGTGGAGCAGTGTAACAAATCAGACTCCTTTCTTCATGTTGTATGGCTACAAGCCTGATCTTAAAAACATCCATATTTTTGGTTCATATGCTATGGTGAACATTCCCTTAGCTCAAAGAAGAAAAGGAGGTCCAACAGCAAAGAGACTGAGATTTATGGGTATTGATGATAATTCAAAATGGAGCAAATTTATTGACTCTAAACATGCAATTGTGATTTCCCAATCTGCTAATTTTGAAGAAGATATTGACTGGTCCAGGATTCATTCCAATGATCCTGGAGTTTATTTTCCCAGAGATGATACTGCTGATCCTACGCAGATTGATGATCAAGATTCCACTGATTTTTCTCAACCCGATGTTCCGTCTTCGCAAGCCGCGGATGCTGACGCTAGCGACGAAAGTGAGGATGAGGACGGAGAAGAAGAAGACTGGACAGTTGTCCCGAGACGTTCCAAGAGGGTCACAAAAGGGATCCCTCCACAACGATATTCTTGGCAACTGACAAAAGCACCCTTGCCTTTGATTTGTAATGTTACACTTCCACCTGATAATTTCACACAAATCAAGCAGCTCCCTGATTCAGAGCAAGACAAATGGTATGATACAATGCAGGTTGAAATGGACAGTCTAAAGAAACTTAAAGTATTTACACCTGCAAAACCTCCAGCAAACAAAAAGGTCATTGGCACTCGATGGGTCTACAGAATCAAAAAGAAACCAAATGGTGAGTCACTGTACAAGGCCAGACTCGTAGCTCAGGGTTTCGCTCAACGTTATCCTGAGGACTACACAAATACTTACTCACCGACAGTTAGAACTGAGAGTGTAAAAATTGCTTTAGCAACTGCAACTATCCTTGGTTTAGAAGTTTTCCAGTTTTGATGTTGACACGGCTTATCTACATGCAGACCTAGACGAAGAGATCTACGTGAGAAGTCCTCCAGGATTCCAACAGCAAGAAGGGGATACCTGGTTTCTAAACAAAAGTCTTTATGGTCTGAAACAATCTGGTTTAATGTGGTACTTATGTCTTACTGACAAACTAAATTCAATGGGCTTTATTAAGTCCGAAACTGATGAGTGCGTGTTCACAAAAAGATCTAACAATGCATATGAGATAGTTCTTGTTTATGTTGATGATATTGTTTATATTGGTCCAAATAAGCAAATGAGTGAAATTTTTGCCAAAGCTTTGCAGAGATACTTCACATTGAAATCATTAGGTCACATTAGCACTTATTTAGGTGTTCAGATTGAAAAAACACAGAAGGGGTTTAGTCTTTCACAAGAAGATAAAATTGAACAAATTTTGCATCATTGCAACATGAAAGATGCTAACACAACAAAGACACCCATGCAAACAGATTTTCACAACTTGACACAAGAAGCAAGTCCTGAGTTCGAGGATCAAACACTTTATCGTTCAGTCATTGGGTCACTATTGTACATTAGTAGTTGGACCAGACCCGACATTGCACTTAGTGTTAATCTCTTATCACGACACGTTGGTAAGGCAAAACAGTTTCATTGGACATGCATTAAGAAATTATTGAGATACCTAAACTACACTAAACACATGAAGTTATTGTTAGAACCAACACATACTGATTATGCAGAATTATGTTGTTATGCAGATTCTGATTGGGCAAGTGATAAGAAATCACGCAAAAGTACTTCAGGTTATATGATGTTCTTAAATGGATGTCCTGTTTATTGGCAAGTACGTAAACAGAATTTTGTTTCTTGTTCATCTACTGAAGCTGAATATGCTTGTGTTTCAGATGCATGTAATTCTCTAACTTGGTTTGATGCTTTAGTCACAGATATCTGGACACACCCGATCCGACCGATCACCGTGATGGAAGACAATGAATCGGTGGTTTATATTTCTGAATCTCATTTTACAGGTTCTAGGTCCAGACACATTGACATTCGTTATCAAAACATAAAACATTTAGTGAAAAAAGGTTTTGTCAAAATGCAATATGTATCTACACATGATCAAATTGCTGATATGCTCAACAAACCACTTCCAGCAGCTCAACACGAGTATCTGCGTAAGAAGATGTGCCTTATTTGATGATGTACTGATATTCGCTCAACTGGCAAAGAAGGGGAATGTCACTGCGTTATTTTATTTACCAGCTGAGCTCATCATTTCTGGACTATCAGACTTTCCGTACCTTGCCAAGAATTGTTATCAAAAGCTACTACGCATGTCCATCCACCCACATTCCATTCCCTCACTCTTTCCTTTGTTCTCTTTCCAGCAAGGTCCGGCTGACATAGCCGGCCCGAATTACTTTAAAAAATGTAGCAATTAACTTTTCTTAGTTAGTGAGGTGTTTTATTTTCTTTATAACAAATAAATGAGTTTTATTAGAAACTCTTCCTCGCGTTTCTTTTCAGAATATTGCAACTTGGACTAAGCCACGATCCATCTCCTCTAAACCAGGGTAATTAGTCCCAGAGCCAAACATGGGATTAATAAATGCCCTGACAGGGACGTCATTACGACCTGTCTTTTTACCCTCTGCGCATGCCCAGAAGGCTCTGCACATGCGCGGAAGAGGTGCTCCCACGTGTAGTGCCCGTGTGCTCCCGCACGCTCCCATTCCCAAACCGGTAGCAAAAGTAAGTGGATTTCACCACTGCCAAGAGGGTTAAGGCAGTGCTGTGAAATAATGGTGGCCACACAAAATATTGACACTTTGGGCCCCATTTGGACATTATCACTTAGGGGTGTACTCACTTTTGTTGCTACCAGTTTAGACATTAATGGCTGTGTGTTGCATTATTTTGAGGGGACAGCACATTTACATTGTTATACAAGCTGTATACTCACTACTTTACATTGTAGCCAAGTGTCATTTCTTCAGTGTTGTCACATGAAAAGATATACTTAAGTATTTACAAAATGTGAGGGGGTGTACTCACTTCTGTGATATACTGTAAGTCTAAGCGTTATTGCTACTGCTATTAAATGAGTCTTATTGCCATGGAGGCAGATGCTAGATTGCACCCTGACTCTACATCTTAGAGCCGAGGTTAGAGTGCAGCA
This sequence comes from Pituophis catenifer annectens, assembly GCF_029215685.1. Lineage (NCBI taxonomy): Eukaryota > Metazoa > Chordata > Lepidosauria > Squamata > Colubridae > Pituophis > Pituophis catenifer. The sequence goes on along the minus strand of NW_027256885.1, from coordinate 91,758,250 downwards.
CTGCAGGCTACTTCAGCTGACTGCTAGCTGCAGTTCAGCAGTTCAGATCTCACCGGCTCAAGGTTGACTCAGCCTTCCATCCTTCCGAGGTCAGTAAAATGAGGACCCAGAATGTTGGGGGCAATATGCTGACTCTGTAAACAGCTTAGAGAGGGCTGTAAAAGCACTATGAAGTGGTATATAAGTCTAAGTGCTATTGCTATTGCTATTAATACAAAAAGGTAATTTTTCCTCCAAGTCTCCTGGTGATTTAATGAAACCCCTGTAGTTTGCTTGGGAGGGAACAGGAATGGATGTTATTGCCTTCTTCTAGAATGCTTTCAACCACTCAGCATAGCAAACACCAAACAGCCCTGACCCTGTGCTTAGTTTCTCAATTCAGAGAAGGTAGGCCAGGAAACTGGCTCTTTCACTGCGTTATGCAATATATCTTTTGCCTTGATGGGAGGCAACATCAGACTTCCTAAATTGCTATGCTCCATATTTGTGTCAAATAAACCTTCCCAGCGTTCCCATTGCCACCTTAATGGAAATAAAAAAGAAGTATAAATAATGCAATTGACAACCTAGTGTTACCAATCTGTGCTACATTACTTTGGGTGGCCACAAGAGGGTAGCAAAGAGAGGCTAACCACAACGCTTTGCTGCCATCTAGTAGTCACTATAATATGTGCAGCCCAGGTATTGTCCTAGGGCAGTCATCAGGTTGAAGTCTAGGCTCTATGATATAGTAGAAGATATGCTACTGTCAGGGTTCTGACAGATGCCCTAATTAAATCATGAGCCTCAAGCCAAGCTTCAAAAGAAATCTAGTTATTTATTAGGAGCTTCATGCCGGCATGGACCAGGTGTACCCAACTCTGACCTCAGTTAATTCGCGCTTTGCCTCTGACCCTGTTTCCCTCTTCCCCCCAATATGTGACATCAGTCACATTCCCCAACGAAGCAATTTCGCGGGTTGTAAAAGTCACTCCCCTCTGGCCACTGTGGGTTTCTGTGGAGACGACCTCAGTGTATCGGTTGGAATGTGCCTTGTTTTGACTGAGATACCAGCTCCTTGATGCAGCCCCCTTGCCTATGGCAACTTGAGAGCAGGTCAGGGATGCTTTGCAAGTTGACATTCAGCTCCTCTCACTTCCTGAAGGCGACCTGTGCAAAGCAAAGACAGTTTGAGTACAGGTATAGATTTTAGGGTTACCATTCCCCCCAGGCTTGTTTGGGTTGTCTGCGTGGAATTTAGCTATGAGGCGGTCAGCCTGGATGTTTCTACTGTTTACCCAAGACGCCTCTGATAAGGGATAGCCCTTCCACTTGATTAGGCATTGGAGCTGTCTCCTGTGCCACCTCAAGTCGAGGATTCGTTGCACCTCATAATGGATTTGCCCCCCTATGACCACGGGTTCCAGGGGCTCACAGGGTAGTGGTCTCAGGGTTGACCCGACCATGGGTTTTAAGAGGCTGCTATGGAATACCGGGTGTATCTTCCCTAGCAGTCGGGGCAATTTTAATTGCACCGTGACCAGGTTGATGATTTTCACTATGGGGAATGGCCCCATGAACTTGGGTCCCAGCTTCTTACTGGGGAGTTTTAACCTCAAGTATTTTGTGGAAAGGTAGACTTTTTCTCCCAGCTGGAATGGTCATTGTGGGGCTCGGTGTTTGTCTGCCTGTTTCTTATAGGTCTGTGCCGCTTTAGCTAGCACCTTCTTGATGTTTTCCCATGCTGCTTTTAGCATTGACAGCCAGTCTTTCAAGCTAATTCAGAAGAGGGGATCCCTTGAGTATACTGGCATTGGGACGAAGTCCATGCTGCTCCCTATTTTGAATGGAGTTAGCCTTGTGCTACTATGAACAGCATTATTGTACGCGACTTCGGCAAAAGGCAAGAGGTCCATCCAATTGGACTGCTGATAGTTCACGTAACACCTCAGGTGCTGCTCTACCATGGCGTTCAAACGTTCTGCCCCTCCCCCCCATTGGTAGCCAGATGAAAAGCTGAGCTAAGGCCCTGGGATGACTCAATAGACTGCATAAAGTCCCTTCAGAATTTAGCTGTGAAATGGACCCCTCTGTCTCAGATGATTCTTCGTGGTACTCCATGCAGGCAGGAATGTTTCAGGAACAGTTTGGCTAACTGGTGGGCTGAGGGTAGTCCACTGCAGGGTATGAAGTGTGCCTGCTTGGAGAATAAGTCAATCACCATCCAGATCACCGTATTCCCCCCGCTCTTTGGCAACTCTAGATCTAGTCTATCTAAATCCGTACCAGTCGGGTTTCAGGCCTGGGTACAGCATGGAAACGGCATTGGTCGCATTGGTTGATGATCTCTGGAGGGCTCGGGACAGGGGTTGTTCCTCTGTCCTGGTCCTATTAGACCTCTCAGCGGCTTTTGATACCGTTGACCATGGTATCATGCTGCACCGGTTGGAGGGGTTAGGAGTGGGGGGCACCGTGTTGCGGTGGTTCTCCTCCTTCCTCTCTGACTGCACGCAGTCTTTGTTGGCAGGGGGGCAGAGGTCGACCTCGAGGGGGTGCTGCAAGGGTCGGTCCTCTCGCCCCTCCTGTTCAACATTTATGTGAAGCCGCTGGGTGAGATCATCCATGGTTTTGGGGTGAAGTTCCATCAGTATGCTGATGATACTCAGCTGTACATCTCTACCCCGGACCACCCCAATGATGCCCTTGAGGTGATGTCCCGGTGCCTGGAGGCTGTGCGGATCTGGATGGGGAGAAACAGACTCAGGCTCAACCCATCCAAGACCGAGTGGCTGTGGTTTCTGGCGTCCCATTATAGCCAGCTGGTTCCATCGCTGACTATTGGGGGTGAGATTTTGGCCCCCTCAGAGAGGGCTCGCAACTTGGGTGTCCTCCTGGATGTGCGGCTATCTCTAGAAGATCACATGACGGCTGTGGCCAGGGGGGCTTTTTATCAGGTTCGCCTTATTCACCAGTTGAGTCCCTTTCTGGATCGGGACTCCTTGCGCATGGTCACTCATGCCCTCGTCACTTCCCGTCTGGACTACTGTAATGCTCTCTACATGGGGCTCCCCTTGAAGAGCACCTGGAGGCTCCAACTGGTCCAGAATGCAGCCGTGCGGATGATTATGGGAGCGACACGGCGCTCCCATGTAACACCTCTCCTGCGCGAGCTGCATTGGCTTCCGGTGGTCTTCCGGGTGCGATTCAAGGTGTTGGTTACCATCTTTAGAGCGCTCCATGGCTTAGGACCTGGGTACTTACGAGATCGCCTTCTGCTACCGATAGCCTCCCACCGGCCAGTACGCTCCCACAGAGAGGGACTCCTCAGGGTGCTGTTGGTCAAACAATGTCGACTGGTGACCCCCAGGGGGACAGCCTTCTCTGTGGGGGCACCCACCCTCTGGAATGAATTGCCCCCGGAGATACAGATGATCCCTGACCTACGCACCTTTCGCCGTGCCCTCAAGACGTTATTGTTCCAACAAGCTGGGCTGGCCTAAACATTAATTTTAATGGGTTGTTTAGTTTTTTAATGATATCAGGGCCAAATTATTTAATATGTTTAAATTGCTTTTAATTTTATATATGTGTTTGTTTTATTTCTTGGCTGTGCACCGCCCTGAGTCCTTCGGGAGAAGGGCGGTATAAAAATTAGATAAAATAAAATAAATAAATAAATAAATAAACTCCACAATAAAGTCCATTGTGATTTCCTCCCATGGCCTCGTCAGCTCTGCCACTGGTTGCAGCAGTCCGGGGGGGTTTTCCTGGTTGTTTTTTCATAGTGGCGCAGATGGTGCCGCTTTTCACATAACTGTCCACATCTCTTTTCATGCTGGGCCACCAGAATTGCCTCCGCGCTAAGTGTAAAGTCTTTAGGAACCCAAAGTGGCCCGCCGATTTGACATCATGGCTTCATTGGAGGATTAAGGTGCGTAGGGACTCTGGAACGTAGAGTTTCGTCCCCTTCCAGGCTAGGTCATCTCTTTTTGTCAAGATGTGTTGGTTATCATGGAACCAGGGGTCTGTTAACAGTTCGGTTTTGAGTTTCGTGGTTAGATCACTTATGGGTTGGTCTTGCTGGTTGCAGCATTGTCGTCTGGTGGTCACTTGGGCTGCTGTTTGGGTAGGGGAGATGATGGCGTCTACTACCTCCTCCCATTTGCATTTGTACTGGGGCATGTGGGAGAGGGCATCAACTAGGAAATTCCTTCCCCTGGGGATGTGTTTCAGCATGAAGTTGAATCTGTTGAAATATTGGGCCCAGCGGACTTGTTTGGGCGATAATTTCCACCGGGCCCTAAGGGCCTCTAGAATTTTATGGTCAGTCCAGACTTCAAACGGTTTCTCCTCCCCTTCCAGTAGGTGGCGCCAGGTTAGTAGTGCCCATTTTACCGCAAAAGCTTCTTTTTCCCATGCAGCCCATCGTCTCTCTGTGTCCGTGAGTTTATGGGAGGTGTAGGTGCATGGAGTAGCACTGCTCCCATTGCCACATCACTGGCATCTGCTTGGATGATGAAGGGTTGTTTGGGGTCCAGATGCTTCAGCACTGGCTCCTTTGCAAAAAGTCCTTTTAGTGTTTCAAATGCCTTTTGGCAGTTTAGATCCTACTGCAGGGGTTGTCCCAGGTGGGGCTTCGCCCCTGGGCTTCCCATCTTGAGGAGGTCTGTCATGGGTTTGGCAATTCTCATGAAGGAGGGGATGAATTGCCTGTAAAAGTTTGCAAATCCTAGGAAACTTTGTAGTTGTCTGCAGGTGCGAGGGGGCTGCCAGCCTCGGACAGCTTGTACTTTGGCTGGGTCCATCTCTATGCCCTCATTTGACACTTGGTAGCCCAGGTAGTCTAGCCATTCATGGTGAAATTCACATTTTGACAGCTTGATATCCAGGTTTGCTGCCAGACGTTTTTCCAGTACCTGGTGGACCACAGGTATGTGGTCCTCCATGGTCTTGGTGTAAATGAGGGTGTTGTTCAGGTAGACAAGGACCCCCTTATAGAGGTGCTCGTGCAGCACCTTGTTTATTAACTGCATAAACACCGCCGGAGCCCCCTGCAGTCCGAATGGCATTACCTTGAATTGGAAGCTCCCTAAGGGGGCAGTTGAATGCTGTTTTCCATTCCCCCCTGATTCCCTCCCTGATGCGGACTCGGTAGTATGCTTCTCTGAGGTCTAATTTGGTAAAGACTTTCCCCTTGGCTAGGTGAGATAGCATGTCCTTCATGAGAGGGAGTGGGTATAGGTTGTGTACACATACACAGTTTATATCTCTAAAGTCCACGCATAATCTCATAGTTCCATCTTTTTTTTTTTTTTCTTTGAACAGGACTGGGGCTGCGACCCGTGGCTTGGCTGGCTCAATGAACCCGCTTGCTAGTTTTTTGTCTATGTATTTGCACATTTCTTGCATCTCCCAGGGTGTCATGGTGTACAGTTTGGGTTTCGGTAGTTTTGCCCTGGGGATGATTTCAATGGCACAGTCTGTCTCATGGTGGGGGGGAGGTAGGACATTGCACTCGGCCTCACTGAACACTTCTGCAAGGTCCTGATACTCTTTGGGGATCTGTTTGACCTCTGGGATTTTGACAGCGGTGGCTGCCAATAGTTCTGGAGGGGCCTTTATGGAGGTTTCCTGTGTGGGCAATGCTTCTATTTGCTGGTGCGGGAGGGGTTTGGGTCCTCTAGCTATCCCCAGCCTCTGGGTACCCCCTTCCCACCAGATCATCAGGCCCCACTTGTCTAGTTAAGAGAGCCTCAGTATGACTGTGTCTGTCATTTTAGGGGCTATTATGAACCAAATTGCTTCCCAGTGGTCCGCTAGCCTGAGCTTCACTGGTTCAGTTAGATGGGTGGCATAGGCTCCCCACAATAGTGACCCATTGACCTGTTCGAATCTGATTGGGTGGGCCAGTCTCTTTACTCTAATCCCCAGTTTCAGGACCGTGGCTAGGTTTAATCAGGCATCTAGTGCAGCCTGAGTCTATTAGGGCTTGAAAAGTGCCCTGGGTCCCTATCTTTGGGGCTGTGAGGCGTATAGGGAGGACAAAGGGGTGGATCGGTTCACTCACCATCGGATCATCTTCTCCATGGTCCTCACTGTCATAGGGATCCGGCGATTGGTTGTCGTTGGCTGGAGTCCCCCATTCTTTGACTGGGTTAGGAGGGACCTCTACAGCCTGGAGGGCTTTTTGGGACATGTCGGCGGCACGCCTGGGGCCTCATTCCATTTGCACCCTGGGTGGTAGCTCTGGTTTGGTTTTCGGAGCTGGAGTTGCGCATGCCGAGGCAATGTGGCCCATCCCTCCACATCTGTACCATTTCAACTGGCTTTATGGGAGGGTTGATATTAGGGCCAGCTGTGCTGCTGCGATTTCTTGTCGGCTGGATGGTCTCTGGTCTGGTTGGCCTCTCTCCTTGGTATCCGGTTGCTTCCGCATGTCGTTTGCGCGCAATCCACAGTCAACTTTTATGGCCACTCAGAACCACTCAGAGAGTCGGTTTGGAATGTCCCAGTAGGCAGTTACCTGGGCAATTTGCTTGTCCAGGCTCATTCTGAAAAAGTGAACTAATAGTCATTCCGGCAAAGGGGGTAGCTTCCCCACGACTCTTCTGAATTCACAGATGTGTTCCTTAATGGGTCACCCCCTCTGCTTTAGGTTTCAGAGCTCATCCTCCGCATATGTATCCTCCTCCACCTCCTCAAATCTGGCTTCTAGCTCTTGAAGGAAATCATAGATGTCTTGCAGTTGGGGGGCTCTCCTCTTATGGAGGGCTGCTAGCCATTCCTTTTTTTTTTCAAAATATTTTTTATTTTTTCCAACATAACAAATAAAATGTATCTCTTTCGAGAGCGAAGTCTCGATCCGTCATAGATAGGTACAATCGCTTACATTTTAAAAAACTCCATTCACAATTTCCTATTATATCTTTTAAAATTAATAATCAAAATGTAGAGAAATTTTTAGTCATAAATTCTAATATCTTGATCAGAACCATTCTATTATATCACCATCAATTTAATTTCCAAATACACGTTTAATTAATTGTTATACTCATTTCTAAGTTCAATTATTTCTGATTCTTTTCCAAGCTCTCTTCATTACACCTTTTAACATCAATATTAAAACATTAAAAAAAAGAAAAAAATATTCTAACCTCTTAGTCTAATTATTTACCTTATAATTTCTCACCACACATCTTAATTTCAACTTAACTACAGCTCTATTTTTTATTTCAATTTTTAAATCAAAATTCAATCCATATTTCTTAATCTCTTGACCCCTTCATCAGGTCTTTGAACCGTAAATCTTTATCAATTTACCTTTAATTTTACATATTTCATATTACTCAAATTTATCTCAAAATCCATATCCTCCTCCATATCTCCTCCTATTGTTGGCTGATTTCCAGCATATTATTGTTTGGCTGATTAACAGCATATTCTCCTCCATACCTCAAGTTTTTGTTTGGCTGATTTCCAGCATGCTTTATTTTGGCTGATTTCCAGCATAGTCACCTCCATACCTCCACCCGTTATTGGCTGATTTCCAGCATATTGTGTTTTGGCTGATTTCCAGCATAATCTCCTCCAAACCTCCCACTATTATTTGGCTGATTTCCAGCATGTTTTATTTTGGCTGATTTCCAGCATATTTTCCTCCGAGTCTCCTTCTCTTATTTGGCTGGCGTTACCAGCATATTTTCCTCCACACCTACATCTGTTATTTTAGCTATTTCATTTTAACTAATTCACATCATATTGCATAGATTGCTTTTTCAACACAATCCCGCAGTTTTGACTCAGCATAAATTTTAACACATATCTTCTCACATATTTTCTCCTGGGTTATAAATTCCCTTTAAAATAATCTCTCTTCATATTTATTTTAAAACTCAAAGATTCATTTAAGCATTTAGAACATTTAAAAAAAAATCATATTCTTCTTCAATCATTTATAGTCTTATTTCATGACCAAATATATATATATATATATATATATATAGTCCAATTTAGAATGGGAGGAAAGGGGGAACATAGAAATAAAGAGGAAAAAAGAAAGTAACAAAAGAAAGAAAAAGATCAGAGAAATAGCAAAGGGAAGGAAAAAGAAGAGGTATAATACCTCATATCAATATTCAAACTCCAAATATGCATTAGGCATTACAGTTCCATTTTAATCAAACTATGTTATTTTTCTTATCTTGCAAACCTACTATATTCCATTTAATCTTTTTCCAATCTGTCCAAAATTGTTCTTTTTCAATTTCAATATTATCAAAGTTAAAAGTTCTATAAAGTTTAGTACTTTTGTATCATAATCTATATAATATCATCATCTCTTCTTTTAGTGCCACGCCTTTTTTCTTTTCTTGCTGCGCCTGTTAATTCAATTATAGTTATTCCATTTTATTTCTTCTTTCTTTCCATCAATAACACTTCCAATAGATTGAGTGTCTCCAGAGTCAAAGCTCCTTATTTGTTGCCACAGTAATCCAGTTAAAATAACAAGACACATAGTTTCTCTTCCAAACTACTATCAATCCACAATTACACTTTCACTTTGTCAGTCTCCATTTTGTGTATTGCAAAACTATCTGCTTGTCTTTTCCCTTTGTTTTAGAAAAGTCCTATTTATTGCCTCTTCCCTCTTTCTCTCTTCCAAGAGTAATCCATTCCCATTTTTAAAAAAACAATTTTCAAAGTTTTATAACTTTCCAGAAAGGCAGTCATTCCAAGTCAGACAATAAAATCCATAATTCTTTAGTGGGTCTTTCCCTTTTAAAAAGTATTTTGCAGATCTTCTTGCCCCAATACACAGTAGCCGCTAGTTAAGGCTGGGACACACTTGTAAATATCCACAGTTTAAGCGCTGTTCCCGCCTGGGTTTGATCTCGCTTACCCAGCATCCGAACACCTTGCTCTCTCTCTTACTTCTTCCTCCAGCACAGTGCTTTCTCCGGTTGGCCTGGGCTTCGAGGCAGCCACCATGGCTGCTGCTCCCCCGCCGCCGGCTCAGAGGGCTTCCTCCGGCCCCGAGGAACTTGCCCATTCCTCTCGGCCATCCAAGGGTCCCTCTCTCTTCCCCTGTCCCTCCAGGACAGGGTTGGTCCACAGACCTGTCGGCAGCGGCTCGACAGTCGGGGTTTTCGCGGGGCTCATAAAAGCCCCGCCATTTCCCTGACTGAATCGCCATGGTGCCAACCGGAAGTCCGGCTGCTAGCCATTCCTTTGCTTCTCCCTCTAGCCCCCCAGTGATGGTATCCACCATGGCTCTGTGCAATGGGTAGAGGTGGCCATAGCGCTCTAGGTGGACTCTAGCAGAGTCAAGGAATAGAGCCAGTTGATCTGAGTCCTCATCGAATTTCCCCCTGAATCGTGGCAGTTTGTTCAGCCCTGCTCCTCCCTCACCATGTTGGGCCCCGTGATCCTGTGCTTGGTGTGTTTGGTGGTCTGTTTCGGCTCTGGTTCGAAGGGAGGGGAGGGGCCGACCCCCTTGGGCAGCTTGCTTGTTACATGGAGGGACCACCGGCAGCAGCCTTGGGCTCATTCTCCCTCAGCTGTAACCCCCCTCTCTTTTGGGCGGCACGACGGCCCCTCATCCCAAAGGGTGGTTCGTTCAAATTTCTCCCTCAGCTGTTCTACGGATCCCCCCAAGGGTTCCATCAGAGTTTTTGGGAGTCTGGCACATTCCCAGTCCATCATCCATTCCACTCTTCCTAGTTCACTCAGGGGTTTTCCCCAGCCCTGGGCTCTGGGGTGGGGGAGTTCAACCTCAGCTGCTTTAGGGATTTTTTTCCACCAATACTTATCTTTTCTTGTTTCAGTCACTGCGATTGGCCTTTCAGCTTTGATGTCCAGGGAGGGCTGCAGTTTGGCTCTGGTTGGGCTGCTGGTTCCTGGAGTTCCCTGGGTGGGGGCAAGTTCTACCCCGCTCAGGGTCGCCTGGAGCAGGCTCTCTTCGGATAGTCCGCCCTCTGCCATGGTAGCCTGAGTTTCTCTCCATGCACCCCAGGTGTCGGGGAGAGAATGGAGAGTCCGGGGCTCAGGAATCCCAGTCATTTTTATTAGTTTTGGGAGAGTTGGCTCGCTGTCAAGGTTCCGACAGATGCCCTAATTAAATCATGAGCCTCAAGCCAAGCTTCAAAAGAAATCCAGTTATTTATTAGGAGCTTCATGCCGGCATGGACCAGGTGGAGCCAACTCTGACCTCAGTTAATTCACGGTTTGCCTCTGACCCTTTGCCTCTGACCCAGTCACATTCCCCAATGAAGCAATTTCGTGGGTTGTAAAAGTCACTCCCTCCAGCCACTGTGGGTTTCCGTGGAGACAACCTCGGTGTATTGGTTGGAATGTGCCTTGTTTTGACTGAGTTGCCAGCTCCTTGATGCAGCTGTGAAATTTGCTTTCCCATCCCTCTTGCCTATGGCAACTGAAGAGCATGTCAGGGATGCTTTGCGAGTTGACAGCTACAACAGGTACATTCCAACTATTAAATATATGTTGACACAACACTTAGAAATCATGGCATATCCCCTATCCCCTTTCCCACAAATATTTAAATGCCAACAGGCTCCACAAATGTCTTTCCTTTCAGGCTGGGAAATCTGGGAGTTGTAATCCAATATATTGGGGGGCACCGGGCTGCAGCATATTACATTATATATATTTTTATGCTAGTCTTAATGTTTAATTTTCCATTAAGGATAAAACAATTGAACAGTTGCTTCTGTGATTATATGCTATCAAGTCATTGTTGACTCTTAGCGACCACATAGATTGTCTCCATGATGATCTGTCCCTAATTTTGTCTTCAAGTCTTCCAATGTCGTATCCATGGCCATCCTCTTCTCTTTCCTTCCACATTTCCCAGCATTAGAGAGCTAGATCTTCACATAATGTGTCCAGAATAATTTGAGCCAGGTTATTTGTGCCTCGAGACCACTGGGTTGATTTGTACAGTGATCCATTGGTTTATTTTCTTGGGTGTCTGTGTTGAGGGTAAATTGCCCTCTGCAGAGCACAGCGGTATACCATACAGCGTTGCAACACAGATACTTCCAAACTCTGAACGTTTTAGTAAAAAGAATAGTCTTTACTGTGATAGTTCAAACAAAGCTTCTTGTAAACAAAGATAAAGCTTTCAATACAAAACATTGTTGCTTACATTTCTAGTTCCGTAACTCCGACACAATATCTCTCAGCAATAAACATCACGAGTAGGAGTGAGCAGTATCAGCAAAGCATAAGCGAGCGAGAATACTGCTGAGCTTACTGCCTTCCTTATATTTCCGTTTCAACCAATTACTCAATTAGTTACTTTACAGTAGTTAAAGTCATAGTACACATTTTTGATATATTGTCTACCCAACTGTAGGATACGGATCCAACAGTCTGTGGTATTCTCAGGAGCCTTCAACACCAAAGTTCAAAAGCATCAATACCAGGGGTGAAATCTAAAAATTTTTGCTACCGGTTCTGTGGGCGTGGCTTAATTAGTGGGCATGGCTTGGTGGTAAGGTGACTGGGTGGGCGTGGCCATGTCAATGTCACTTCTTTGCCCTTTTTTAACCTACAAAACACAACACAACACAACTGGCTCACCCACAATGTAAAACCAGCTGTGCTAGACTCAAAATGGCCCCGCAACAAGCAGGAACCTCACACAGCCACAAAAAGCCCAAAAAAACAACTTTCACACTTTATACACACAAAATTCCACATACAGCTTTGTGAGATTTTGTGTGTTTGTGTAGTTAGAGTGAAACACTACAGAAACACACTAAATCTCAGAAAGCTGCACAAATATTATTTTATTTTATTTTATTTTTATATAAAAACAGCTAAATTTAAAACTTCCTAAACTTTAAATGCCTAGGTCTAAAAAAAGAACAACTAAAAAAACCCCAATTAACTATTTTTTTAAAGCTCCCAAAGGGGAAAAAAACTTACCCAATAGAACAGGGGTCTCCAACCTTGGCAACTTTAAGACTTGTGGACTTCAACTCCCATAATTCCTCAGCCAGCTTTGCTGGGAGTTGAAATCCACAAGTCTAGGCAGGCAGGCAGAAAGAGCTGCTCACCGATGAGCTTGTTTGCAGGCAGGGAGATCCAGTTGCTTGCAGATGCATGGATTGCGATCATCATGCGATCAGCAGCTAAGGTAAGCAAGCTGGAGGCTGGGAGGTGGGGGGAGAGAAAAAGAAACTTTTTTTCTTTTACATGGCTCTGGTGATCCAAGCTGAGTTGCCTGATTAGCAGGCAACTCAGCTGGGATGTCAGAGCTTGGCTGGTCAGAGCCATTTAAAACGAAAAAAAGGCTCTGATGATCGCGTGGCTCAGCTGGGCATGGGGGGCGGGGGCAGGGATTTTTGCTACTGGTTCTCCGAACTGCCCACCGCCATCGCTACCTACTCACCCGAGCCGGTCCGAACCGGGAGCATTTCACCCCTGATCAATACTCTTCCTAACTTTGTCAAATAAAATGTCTAACTCTTGTACATATCCCCACACCATGGTTCAGCATGGGTTAACTCACTCAAACCCATCATCCCCACAACCCCACCTTACCTTTGACTCCTCCCTCCAGGTATAAGAGTCCATCCACCAGGGCATCTCCCTCAGATCCAGTTGAATATCTGTAAGGCAAAGATGTAAGGTCAGATATATATATATGCTTGGGCCTGTACCATACCTTCACTTAAGAATAAATAAGCTATATTGGCTATTATGTTGTACTGAGAGTTATTGGGCTAGATCCTTCGATTTAACAAATTGGCAGCAGAGGACGGTTGCCCATAACTCCAAATCATGTCTGAGTCAACTGAGCACTCAGCAGAAAAAAACAGAATAAATACTAGAGCCTTTGCAAGACAGATGGCAGCGCAGCTATCACCCACCGGAGCCATTCCAAAAACCACTCCGTCTGGAAGCAAGTGGACACCCGATCCATGCACCCCACCCAAATGTGAGGAGCAACGGGAAGAAGAAAAGGACAACTCCAAAACCACAGCACAAGGAAATGATGACCTCAGGCTAGCCATATTAAAAATACTAGGATTGCCTGCCACCAGCAACGACCTCATCGCGGACCTCCAGAGCCTACTCAAAAGCCATGGAGCAGCGACCAAAGGACAAGAACCAACCCAAGAGGACACCAGACCGATAAGGGAGACGTCATCTTACCCTAACACACCAGAGGCAGCAGAATCCAATTTCGCGCCCTTTTCCCAGCGGCCATCTTTAAATGACCAGCCACAAAAAATGGCCGACCAGCAGCCAATGAGACCTAGATTCAAAGTCCTTGGCGCGAACTAGCCCTAACTTAAAAACAGACAAGGGATTCCCCGAAAATAATAATGAAAAACAAAACCAAGACACCAAGAGCTCGCCTACTGAGCTCGAAATAGAGAGAGCCATAGAGACTCTCACAGCAGCATTCAGCTCCGCTTTCAAGCCGCCAGCATCCCTCCCGAACGTGCAAAAGACATTCAAGGACCAAGAAAATGTCCAAGCACCTACCACCACCGAAGCGTCGACCACAGCCCACCCGGGGAACGCAACACCCGCAGCCCCAACACCAGTCCCGCGATGCTCTTTTAACCTCCTGCCTACCTCGCTACCGCCGCAAGCCCCGAGACCCAGAAGCCAAGCAGGCTCCTTACCGGCGCCACAGCCTCCACCGGGCTTCCCGACCCTCTCCACAACCGACGCCTCTGATCCAGAACCGACCGTCATGCCGACTGCCTAGCCGGCCTTCTGGGAGCCTCACTTGGCGACCGCGAGCTTCCAGGGCCTCCTGCTGATTTACAGCGAGTGTTCTGTCCCCGTCTCACACACGCACACAAACAGTCAGCCAGGAGTTAAATAAAACTTGCAGACAATAAATTCCTTCGATAACAGGATTGGCAGCAACCCAGTAGCTGCTTGCCAAGAACTTTACTCACAGGGGGAGGTGTTCCTCCTCTGTCAGATAAACCAAAACAAATACACAAAGCCACAGAATTGTCAAGTCCAGTCCATATTAAATCCAAGGCAGGCAGATAACGTAGTTTCAGAGATACAATGCAACTCGCTAGTTTAGTTTTGTCCGTCACAGAGCCTGAATGGCCACCACACCCCCTTTTTTCCCCTGTGGGGTGTGGTCCAGTGACTCAGCTTAATCTCTGGCACGCCTCCTTTTCTGCTGCGTGCGCTTGTCTCTCCGATGCTGGCGTGGATCCAGCCAAGACTTATCTCCGTCACTGTCCGACTGCGACTGCTCGGCGATACCTGGCTCCTGGCCAATCTCTTCTCCTTCGGGAGACACCTGAGGCATTGCCAGAGAGGAGGGTCCTGGAGAGGGAGGCCTGGCCAACTCCTCTCCTTCACTTTCAGAGCCTTCTCCCTCCAATAAGACGGGCTCAGGAGTCGGAGTCACAACAGCGAGAATCCAGCAACTCAGGCCCAGATCCAAACCTCCACCATCCAGTTCCGAGACCCCAGGGGCGAATCCGGCCTTCCCCTGGCAGGGCTGGGCCTAGCTTCAGGTGCCACGGCTGCGAGCTCCTCACTCGACAGCTTCCAACGAAGAATGAGCTCCGCGCATGCGCAGTACCTTCCTATGGAGAGTGAAGAAAAAAAAATAGCAGCCTGTTTTTTTAACCTGACTGCTAGCATACCAGTCCCTTACTGCGAATTTCCCCACATTCAGGACCATGGACAGCTGCCATTTGTGAGTAGCAGCTCTCATAATTCTGGGACTTTACCAAGTGGTTTTCCCAAGCTACCACTGGATGGGAGGAACCTTCTGGAGTGGAACCAACAACTTCAGATCATATTCATGAGGGAGAAGGTACTGTTCCTGATCTCAAGACCTCCAAAGAAACCATGATCTTTTGAAACTGACTGCATACATCACAAAGCCTACTATCTGTTATTGGCAAGTATCGCACCTGCCATATACCCTAGCATTGGCAATCACATGACTGTATCTGAAATAATGCAAAAACTTTATGGTTTGTTTTACAGTAAGAGCAGGGCTACCACCACCAGGATCTCAAGGGATTTTCACTCTGCCAGGTTTAGGCCTGGGATATCCATGAGTGAACATCTGCTAAAACTAAATTTTTTTTTTTATTATTATTTATTTTTTGATTTGTATACCGCCCTACTCCCGAAGGACTCAGGGCGGTGAACAGCCAAGCAATAAAATACATAAATACACAAAATTTAAAACCAGATAAAATCAAATTAAATCATTTTGGCCCAGACAGATTAAAACACCCCAATAATTTAAAAACAGATTAAAATTTACATATTAAAAGAGGGAGGAGATTAGGCCAAGCCCGCTTGATGGAATAAAAAAGTCTTCACAGCACGGCGGAAGGTGCGCAGATCCGGAATCCTCCGTATCTCTGGGGGGAGCTCATTCCAGACGGTAGGTGCCCCCACAGAGAAGGCTCTCCCCCTAGGGGTCGCCAGCCGACACTGTTTGGCTGACGGCACCCGGAGGAGTCCCTCTCTATGAGAGCGTACTGGCCGGTGGGAGGCTATTGGTGGTAGTAGGCGGTCCCGTAGATAACCAGGTCCTAAGCCATGGAGCGCTTTGGAGGTGGTAACCAAAACCTTGAAGCGCACCCGGAAGACCACCGGGAGCCAGTGCAGCTCGCGCAGGAGAGGTGTCACATGGGAGCGCCATGACGCTCCCATTACCACCCGCGCGGCCGCATTCTGCGCCAGTTGGAGCCTCCGGGTGCTCCTCAAGGGGAGCCCCATGTAGAGAGCATTACAATAGTCCAGGCGGGAGGTGACGAGGGCATGAGTGACCGTGCGTAACGAGTCCCGATCCAGAAAGGGACGCAACTGGCGAATCAGGCGAACCTGATAAAAAATCCTCCCGGTCACGGCCGTCAGGTGCTCTTCTAAAGACAGCCGTGAATCCAGGAGGACGCTCAAGTTGCGAGCCCTCTCCGTGGGGGCCAGTGATTCGCCCCCAATAGTCAGTGATGGCGTCAACTGACTATATCGGGACGTCGGCAACCACAGCCACTCGGTCTTGGATGGGTTGAGCCTGAGCCTGTTCCTCCCCATCCAGATCCGTACGGCCTCCAGGCACCGGGACATCACTTCAAGGGCATCGTTGGGGTGATCCGGGGTGGAGATGTACAGCTGGGTGTCGTCAGCGTACTGATGGTACTCCACCCCGAAACCACGGATGATCTCACCCAGCGGCTTCACATAAATGTTGAACAGGAGAGGTGAGAGGACCGACCCTTGCGGCACCCCACATATGAGGGGCCTCGGGGTCGACCTCTGTCCCCCTGTCAACACAGACTGCGACCGGTCAGAGAGAAAGGAGGAGAACCACCGCAACACAGTGCCTCCCACCCCTAACTCTTCTAACCGGTGCAGCATGATACCATGGTCGATGATATCAAAAGCCGCTGAGAGATCTAACAGGACCAGGACAGAGGAGCACCCCCTGTCCCGAGCCCTCCAGAGATCATCAACCAACGTGACCAATGCCGTTTCCGTGCTGTACCCGGGCCTGAAGCCCGACTGGAACGGATCCAGAAACGTTGTTTCATCCAGGTGCTGGGGGAGCTGTTGCGCGACCACACTCTCAACAACCTTCGCCACAAAACGAAGGTTGGAGACCGGACGATAATTTACCAACATTGCCGGGTCCAGGGAAGGCTTCTTGAGGAGAGGCCTCACCACCGCCTCTTTCAAGGCGGCAGGAAAGACACCCTCACCCAACGAAGCATTTATAATCCCCTGGAACCAGCCTCGTGTCACCTCCCGAGAAGCCAGCACTAACCAGGAGGGACACGGGTCCAATAAACAAGTGGTCGCGTTCAGTCTACCCAGAATCCTGTCCACGTCCTCAGGGGTCACAGGATCAAACTCATCCCAGATAACATTCTCAAGACCTGCCCCAGTCCCTCCCCCTGAGACTACCCAGTCAGAGTCCAGATCTTCCCGAATCTGAGTGATTTTGTCATACAGATATTGAACAAAATCCTCGGCTCTACCCTCCAAGGGGTCCTCCCGCGCTTCCTGGTGGAGCAGGGAGCGGGTCACCCTAAACAGGGCGGCCGGGCGATTATCTGATGACGCAATAAGAGCAGCAAAATAACTACATTTCGTTGCTTTTATTGCCACTAGGTAATTCCTAATATGAGATCTTACCAGTGTCCGGTCAGATTCAGAGCGACTGGCCCTCCAACTACTCTCTAGGTGTCTTTTCCGGCGCTTCAACTCCCTCAGCTCCTCAGTAAACCAAGGAGCTAAATGAGATCGGCGCCGGGTCAGAGACCACAAAGGCACGACCCGGTCCAGAGCTCCAGCGGCCGCCCTATCCCAGGCGGCCACTAGGTCTCCAGTCGAGGCATGTGCCAGAGCCTCAGGGAATGGCCCAAGCTCCATCTGGAACCTATCAGGTTCCATCAGGCGCCTGGGGCGGAACCATCTTACCGGCTCCGCCTCCCTGCGGCAGGGTGTAGCGGTTCGAAGGTCGAGACGAAGGAGAGAGTGATCAGACCATGACAAGGGCTCGGAGACTATATCCCCTATCTCGAGATCACTCAACCACTGTCCAGAGACAAAAACCAGATCCAGCGTGTTTCCCCCCGTGTGGGTAGGGCCATGAATTAACTGGGTCAGGTCCATAGCTGTCATGGAAGCCATGAACTCCCGAGCCACCTCAGACGCCTCGCCCATGGACGGTAGGTTGAAATCCCCCATGACCATAAGCCTGGGGATATCAACCACCACCGCGGCGATGACGTTGAGTAGCTCGGGCAGGGCTGCTGCCACGTGGCAGGGAGCCAGGTACGTGATCAGCAAACCCATCTGAACCCCGTGGCCCCATTTCACAAGGAGGGATTCACAGCCGGTCGTCTGAGGGACAGTGGCCTCCCTCGGTTTCAGACCTTCCTTAATGATAACCGCTACCCCCCCGCCCCTCCCCTGTGACCTCTAAATGCCACTAGAGCTGAACTGTTACAGAGGGGTGAGACCATTACAGAAGAGAGTATGATGAGCATCATCATCAACTCACTAGACTCCAGCTGGGATAATTTTATCACCAAACTAGATAGCCTGAGCATAGAGAATATCTCACTAGATAGCCTCACCAATTGGTTGATTGCTGAGGACAACCTAAGAAGGGTCTGCAGCCTGTCCCGCAAAGATCACAGGCCAGCCAAGAGAGTGGAATTTCAGGATAGAGTAAACAGCATACCCGAATGCTTCTTATGTGGCTCTAGAAACCACTTTAAAAGGGACTGCCCTAGAAACACCAGAGATAGAGGGTACAACCAACGCAGGGAAAGATCTGATTCCAGACAAAGGTACCAAGGGAGACATTCACCAGACCGTAGACCCACAGGCGGACAAAGACGTAGAGGGCCTCCTAGCCCCAGATGGGGAAGAGAATGCAGGGACAACTCCCGAGATAGCAACATGGGTTTCCTATACGGCTTTAGGGACGGGGAGTCTATTTTCAGCCAGGAGGAGAAAGAAAACATCTGGCTCATAGATTCAGGAGCCACACAGCATACAATGCTAAACTATTCACTTCCTTTACTGAAGTGGATTTCATGATAAAGGTAGCAAACCAGAACAACGCCAGGGTAGTAGGCAAAGGGAACTTATTCATACCAGGGATAGGCGAAATAGAGGGGGTACTGTTCATACCCGAAATACCCTACAATGTACTGGCCACCATAAAGCTAAGCCGGGACACTAAAGTTGAGGTTGTGTTTAGAGATGGAAAAGTGTGTCACTGCGTTATTTTATTTGCCAGCTGAACTCATCATTTCTGGACTGTCAGACTCTCCGTAGCTTGCCAACTTCTTATCAGTAAGCTACGTGTTTCCGTATCCACCCACATTCCTTCACTCACTTTTTCCTTTGTTCTCTTTTCCAGCAAGGTCCGGCTGAGATAGCCGGCAAAAATTACTTTCAAAAATGTAGCAATTAACTTTTCTTAGTTAGTGAGGTGTTTTTATTTTCTTTATAACAAATAAATGAGTTTTATTAGAAACCTTCCTTCGCGTTTCTTTTTCGGAATATTGCAAACAAGGAGGAGCCACGATTCATCTCCTCTAATTAAACCAGGGTAATTAGTCCCAGAGCCAAACATGGGATTAATAAATGCCCTGACGAACTTCCGGTTTTCTGGCTCCGGTGAAGACGGTGCCTTTTTAAGGACCGCCAGCCCCGCCGTTTGTAGAGCCGCTTCGATCGTGAGAAGCGGCTTGGAAACTCCAGAATCTGAAGGATTTGAAGGAGAAGAGTAAGCAAGGCACAGGTCGAGCCCCTGTGAGCCCCCAGAAGTTTGCTACTGGGGAGGAAACAGGCGTGGCTCCCTTCCAACTTGCGAAGACTCCGAACGGCGTGGGACGACTCTGCTTTCTGCAGAGCAAGCCGGTAGCAGCAAACACGAAAATCGATTGAAATTAACTTTATCAACTAGCGGAGAAAAAAACCTGAACCCTGAAACCAAGAAACTGCAAGTATTCTCTTTTCTTTGTGACTTCCCGATTTGACTAAAAACTAAAGCGAGCGGAAGCGGCTTGAAAAGATGGCGCCGCTCCAGCATTAACAAGTTAACAAGCTGAAAGGGAGAGTGATTTCTTAAAGCTATCCCAACAAGCTACATTGTTGCGCTGCTTGTAGCAAGCACAGGAGAAGAAGGGGGAAAAAAATCGCTTTTTAAAACAAGCTGATCTTACACAAGTCTAATTCTACTTCTAATCTGACTAAAACTGGGGGACTTTTTTAGAGGACTTTGTGGTGCTGGAAGAGGAAAAAGGATTTCCCTTTTTAGAAAATCTAACCTACGTGGCAAAATGGCTTCTAAAAAACAGGAAAGCAAGGCAGCAGGGGGAGGATCCCCCACACATAAGCCTGAAGAGCAGTTTGATTTTGAAAATTTAAAAAAAATTATCACTCAGGCTTTGGATGATAATTTTCAAAAATCTCAACAGGAAATGGATGATAAATTTCAAAAATCTCAACAAGAAATCAAGCAGGAAATTAGTGAAATGAAAAACTTGGTGAAAGAGAATTATGACAAGGTGACTGATAAATTATCAAATGTGGTTTCTGGCCTGTCAGAAATTATTATTAAAGTGGATTCTAAATTGGAAGAATTTAAATCAGAAGTGAATGTCAAAATAAAGGACACTGATTTTAAAATTGCTGATGTGGATAATAAGATGCAGAGAGTTGAAGATGAAATCACGATGATGCAATTCCGGTCCATGGAATTTGCTATAAGAATTAGAGGTATTAAGGAGAGTGACCGGCAAGATTTGAGACAGGTTTGTGCTGATGCTTTGGCTGTGTTGTTAAAAATTAACTCTGATGAGATTTTTTACAAAATAGACAAAATTTACAGAGTGAATTCGTGGGTGGCCAGACAAAGACAATTACCTAGAGATGTGGTGATATACTTCACAGATAGAAGAATGAGAAATGATATTTTGCAAAAATCTTTTCTTTCCTCTGTGCAAGTGGAGGGAACTCAAATTGGAATTTATAAAGAATTACCGCCAAAGATGTTGAAAGATAGAAAAGATTTTGGTTTTTTAGTAAAGGAATTAAATAAATTAGAGATTCCATTTCGGTGGGATGCCCCAACGGGTATAATCTTGAAGTACCATGGGGAAAGATATCGACTGAATACTGTTGAAAAAGCGGAACATTTTTACCATACTGTTTTTAAGGAGAGATCACCATCTCCACGTTCATCTACAGTATTGGAGATAAAGGAGAGTGATAAGGAGAAGCAACCCCAGCAAGAGTTGGAAGTGCAGCTTAAGCAGGTTGAATTAGATCCAACAGAAGCGCAGGGTGCTGTAGGAGGTTTTCTGGAGGAGCCCCTGTTAGAATCCTCTCCAATTTTGACTACAAGAGATGTGGCTTTGGACCTAGCTCGTATGGCTGAAGCTAAAGACCAGCGAATAACTCGTGCAGTTTCAAAACAACTCAAAGAAAAACAACTGCAAGAAAGAGCTAAGGCACAACAATATAAAAAAGGAGCTAAGAGTACTACAGAATATAGTGAAGCCATGGGGAGAGCAAAGTCGGTGGCCTCGGAAGACATCCGGCAATTCTGCTCGTCGCTTCAAAAAGGTATACATGATGGTTAAGTTTTTGTCTTGGAATGTGAATGGACTGAATTCACCACAGAAAAGAAAGAAAATATTTACATATTTGCAACAATTTAATAATGATATAATTTGTCTACAAGAAACTCATTAGAACGCAAGATCAAAAATACTTGATAAACTCAAAATTAGGAACACACTTTATAGCTTCAAGCTTGGAAAAAAAGAATGGCGTGGTTATTTATATAAATAAAAGACTATCAGCTAAAATTATAGAAGCGGATGAAGGTGGTAGGTTTGTTGCAATTGAACTGTATACTGTACATGGTCAAATTCTTGTGATTGGAATTTATGCTCCTAACTAACAACAGGATCACTTTTATAAAATTTTGCATACTAAAATATTGCAATGGGATTATAGATCTATTTTGATTATGGGAGACTGGAATGGAATAATTGATTCTAAACTAGATAAAAAAAGTCTGGCGAAGTCAAGGATTAGACTACCACAAACTTTTTTTGATATGAAAGAAGATTTGGAATTAAAAGATGTTTGGAGAATATATAATTCAAAAGATTTGGACTATACCTTTTTTTCTGATAGACATAGATCCTTTTCAAGGATTGATTTTATTTTATTATCAAATGATTTACTTGTTAAAACAAAAAGAACTAAAATCTTTCCAAGAACTTTATCTGATCACAGCCCAGTATGGATAGAAATTGAGACTGGAAAAATTGAGAGAAGATCATGGAGATTAAATGAAAATTTGTTTAGATATGAAAAAAATATAATAGAACTTAAGAAGCAGATGGAAGAATTTTTTGAAATTAATTTGAACAAGGGTACCCCTATTGAAATTGTTTGGGATGCGAGTAAAGCGTATATGAGAGGGGTACTCATTCATATGAACTCTAAACATAAACTGAACAGACAAAAGAAAAGATTCGAAATTGAAGCAGAAATAAAGAAAAAAGAACAGTTACTTATCAAAAATCCAACAGATGAAAGAATACGTGGTGCTATAAAACTTTTGAAAGATCAATTCCAAATGCTTATGGCGGATCAAGTTGCAACAAATTTACAATATGCAAAGCATAATACATTCTGTAATGCCAATAAACTGGGCAGATGGCTGGCTTATACATTAAGGAAGAAACAGAGTATGCGGACTATCGACTGTATTGATATTGGAGGGAAAGAAATTTATCAACAAAAATTAATTAAAGAAGCTTTTGTAGATTATTATACTAAACTATATGCTAAAGATGACATACAGAATGGACTTATAGAAAAATATTTAGAAAATAAAAGAGTTACAAAAGTTACTAACCAACAAAAGGAAAGAATGAATTACCCTATAACAGATGAGGAGATAATTGCAGCAATTAAACAACTGAAAACTGCCAAAGCTCCGGGAACAGATGGCTTGACTGCAGTGTATTCAGGGCCGGATTTTCCTATAGGCTAACTAGGCTTCAGCCTAGGGCCTCAAGATCAAGAGGGGCCTACACAGTGGTGGGATTCTGGGGGTTCTAGGGGGTTCTGCCGAGCCCTTTGTTAAATTGCTGGCTCGCCCGCCCCTCGCCTCCCACCCGCACGGCGCCAGCCTACCGTAGCCAGGGGTGGGCAATTGTGGCTCTTTTACAACCTGTGGACTTCAACCTCCAGAATTCCTGAGACAGCTTGGCTGTCTGAGGAATTCTGGGAGTTGAAGGCCACAGGTTGTAAAAGAGCCACAATTGCCCACCCCTTCCCTAGCCTGAGTTCCGCTGCCTGGGATCCACGTGGGCTCCGGACGCAAGAGAGCAGGATGGAGAAAGCAGCTTCCACGCCTTCACTCACCCTCCCTCTCTGCTCTGTTGGTTTGCTTACCCCGCCCACTCCCAATCTATTGCTGCCTCCGATGGCTAGAGGAAAAAAAAACTTCAAATTCTTGCCGCGGGGCTTCAAAGGGCCGCCCTAGAGCCAGTGGTGCAGCCAAACCCTTTGTTAAATTGCTGGCTTGCCCCGCCCCTCCGCACCACTATTTATTGCCAATAAATAGTGGTGGGCGAGCCAGCAATTTAACAAAGGGTTCGGTGTTTTTTTTGTAATTTTATTGGCCCCCGGAGCTTCAGCATAGGCTAATTGGCCTCCCGGCTCTCAGCTGATTTGTCTTGGCTGTTTTGCTCAGGGCTCTTCTGCTTCCTTGCAAAGAAACGAAACTGAAACTGCTTTGCTGTTGCTACAAGGTTGGAAAATTAGGCAGGCAGAATTCTTTTCTTTTTCTTCACCAAAAAAGGTAGGTCCAAACAATGGGAAATTTAGGGAAAAAGAGGAGAGTTCAGGATTTTAAAACACAAAAGAAAAAAAGCTCTATTTAACTAGGGAATTGTAATAATTGAGATACTATTAATTGTATATTTCTGAAAGCAGAAATGGTTAAGTTGTGGTTTGGAGGAATATATGGGGGAAATTATTTGGTTTATTATTATTGGTAAATATAATTAATTGATTTGTAACAAATTGGATTGCATGGAAATAATTGGAATATTCATGTTCATATTGATTAATATACAAAAAAGGTAGTTATATAACTAATTGATTTATATTAAAATGTTGAATTTATATTAAACAACTAATATTACATAATTAACCAATGTGAGGATGGATATAAAAATAGATGACAATGGGAAGGGGTATAATATAGAATAGAAGGGAAAAATGGAATTTGATTAAGATTAGAGATGAGGATGAAGGGTAATATTAGTTTTTTACAAAAATAGATGAGGAATAAATATGGCAAAAAGGAAATATAGAAATTGTAAATTTAATTGAAATGACTAAACACTGTTTAAATTTGTGAACCAGCCAAATACTCTGTTCAAAGAAAATACATTGTATGTTTGTATGTGTGTTTCTAATTATTGTTATTTATTCATATTTGTTCTCTTTTATTCTTTAAAGTTTAACAATTCATTCTTTATCTTAATATCTTTATATTTGTTTGGGGTTGGCTTTCTTCCCTTTCATCTTTTTTATTGTACAGCAATCTTTCTCCTCAAACCTACCACCTCTCTCTTTTCTTTCCTTCTTACTTTCTCTTCCTCCCCCTCTTCTTCTCCTCCCTACTTCCTCTTCCTTTCTCCTTCTCCTCCTCTCTTCCTACCTCTCTTACTCTCACTCCTACTCTAATTTCCTTTCCCTTCCTTCATCCCTCTCTATTGCTGTATCCTTTTATGCATATGGACTATTCAGAGGGCTGAAAAAGTTATTTCTGACTGGTCCTTGCACTTTTGACCAGTCCTCGAACTTACGACTGTCCTCACATTTTACGTTTTTGCCCTATCTTGTCACCATGGTGAAGAGAAGCAGTTGTGAAATGAGTGACATGGTTGTTAAGAATGCTACAATGGGCATAAATGATGACCAGTCATAAGTGCGAAGACCGGTCAAAAGTGCGAGGACCTGTCAGAAATCACTTTTTTCAGCCCTCTGGGTAGTCCTTTTGTGCATATGGACTACTCAGAGGGCTGAAAAAGTTATTTTTGACTGGTCCTCGCACTTTTGACCAGTCCTCGAACTTACGACTGTCCTCACATTTTACGTTTTTGCCCTATCTTGTCACCATGGTGAAGAGAAGCAGTTGTGAAATGAGTGACATGGTTGTTAAGAATGCTACAATGGGCATAAATGATGACCAGTCATAAGTGCGAAGACCGGTCAAAAGTGCGAGGACCTGTCAGAAATCACTTTTTTCAGCCCTCTGGGTAGTCCTTTTGTGCATATGGACTACTCAGAGGGCTGAAAAAGTTATTTTTGACTGGTCCTCGCACTTTTGACCAGTCCTCGAACTTACGACTGTCCTCACATTTTACGTTTTTGCCCTATCTTGTCACCATGGTGAAGAGAAGCAGTTGTGAAATGAGTGACATGGTTGTTAAGAATGCTACAATGGGCATAAATGATGACCAGTCATAAGTGCGAAGACCGGTCAAAAGTGCGAGGACCTGTCAGAAATCACTTTTTTCAGCCCTCTGGGTAGTCCTTTTGTGCATATGGACTACTCAGAGGGCTGAAAAAGTTATTTTTGACTGGTCCTCGCACTTTTGACCAGTCCTCGAACTTACGACTGTCCTCACATTTTACGTTTTTGCCCTATCTTGTCACCATGGTGAAGAGAAGCAGTTGTGAAATGAGTGACATGATTGTTAAGAAAGCTGCACGGGCATAAATGCGAGGATGGTCATAAGTGTGAGGACCGGTCAAAAGTGCGAGGCCCAGTCAGAAATGACTTTTTTCAGCCCTCTGAGTAGTCCCTATGCACATAGCCACGCCCACCCAGTCACATGATTGCCAAGCCACACCCCCAACTAAGCCACGCCCACAGAACCTGTTGTTAAAAAAATTGAATCCCACCACTGGTGAAAGGGCCTCATAAGTGGAATAGCCTAGGGCCTCTTTTCATCTAAATCCGGCCCTGAGTGTATTATAAAACTTTGCAAGCAGAAATGGTGGAACAACTTAGAGACTTATTTTGTAACATACAACAAGGGGGTAAAATACCCCCATCATGGAAAACAGCTTATATTTCTTTGATACCAAAAGAGCAAGCAGGTCCTAAAAAAACGGAGAACTATAGACCAATATCTCTTCTGAATAATGATTATAAAATTTATGCAAAAGTACTAGCCAACAGGTTGATGCCAGTAATTCAAGAGGTGATTCATGATGATCAAGCGGGATTTATAGAGGGTAGATATATGAAGGACAATGTAAGGCAAGTTATAGACTTACTGGAATATCTTGAGAAGAATAAACAGATCCCTGCAGTGCTGGCTTTCTTGGATGCGGAGAAAGCCTTTGATAGAGTGGATTGGAATTTTCTATTAAAGACTTTAAAAAAGATGGACTTTGGGGATCAATTCATACAGGCGGTTTCAGCAATTTATCAAGAGCAAAAGGCACAGATTATTATTAATGGAAATTTGACAACAGATTTTAATATTGAAAAAGGAACAAGACAAGGTTGTCTGTTATCCCCTTTGTTATTTATTTTAACACTAGAAGTCTTGTTGAATACAATACGGGATTCGACCAGCTTGAAAGGTATAGTGATAAGGCAAAAGGATTACAGAATAAGGGCATTTGCAGATGATCTGGTTGTTACCCTTACACAGCTGATGGAATCAATAATCCAGATGAAAGACATTATAAAAGATTATGGTACAGTATCAGGATTTAGACTGAACCAGAAAAAAACTAAGATGATAGTTAAAAATATGACACAAGATCGAAAACATGAACTTGAAAGGAGGGCAGGCTTTGAGATTGTACCAAAGGTTAAATATCTAGGAGTTCAGGTTGCAGAATCAAATATGAAACTATTTCAAAACAATTATGAGGTGTTATGGCGAGATGTACGAAAAGATATGGAGACTTGGAAAAAACTGCAGCTTTCGTTACTTGGAAGAATAGCAGCAGTTAAGATGAACATTTTGCCAAGATTCCATTTTTTGTGATAAACAACTGAAAGAATGGCAAAGTGGAGTGAATAAGTTTGTTTGGAACGAGAAAAAACCGAGAGTGAAACTGAAAATTATGCAAGATGTTCCAGAAAGGGGAGGCCTTAAACTTCCAAACCTACAGTTATATTATGAGGCAGCAGCTTTGACTCAAGCAAGCGATTGGTTTGGAAGGAGAAAGGCTGGAATATTGAATATAGAAAGCTTTGATCTTGAACTTGGTTGGCACACTTACTTATTTTATGAAAATAAAGTGGATAAAGTATTTAAAAGCCATATACTTAGAGATTCTTTGATGAGAGTTTGGAAGAAGCACCGACTCAAATGGGATTACAAAATACCGCTATGGCTGGATCTTGGTCATATTATGTGGAATACAAATATAATGTCACTCGGGGGGGGTTTATATAAAGAAGTTCTTTTTACAGATGCGGGCAGATGGCAACTAAAGACATTAGAGACACTGTTGGACAAAGGGATTAACTTAACTTGGTTACAGTACAATCAACTTCAACTGAGATGGAAAGAGGACCAAAAAACTGGTATTACGTTGCATGAGGAAGAATTGGTTAGACATATAAAAGAGAAAGGTCCAATGCATATTAAAAGGCTTTACAATGTTTTGTTAGAAAGGGATTCAGAAACTGAATTGGTTAAAGATTGTATGATTAAATGGGCACAGAATTTTGCAGAACCAGTAATGTTGGAAACATGGGAGAAAATATGGGTTCAGAATGTTAAATTTACACAATCGCAGAATTTGAGGGAAAATTTCTATAAAATGTTTTACAGATGGCATTTAGATCCCAAGAAATTATCCTGTATGTATCCTAATGTTCAGCCAAAATGTTGGAGATGTGATTGTTTAGATGCTACATATTATCATGTTTGGTGGAATTGCAAGAAAGTTAAGGCTTTTTGGATAAAAATATGGTGGGTTATGCAGAATGTTTTGAAGAAAAAAATTCCATTTTCTCCACAATTGTTTTTATTGGGTATAGTAAAGGGTTTTACATTGGATGAAACTAAGTTGATATTGTACATGATAACAGCAGCGAGATTATTGATAGGTAAATATTGGAAAAATGAAGCTTTACCCACTATTGAAGAATGGACTTTGAAGATGGCCAGTTTTGCGGAGATGGCGAAGATTTCAGCATATTTAAAAGATCGCTCACAAGAGACTTATGAACGGGAATGGAAAAAATGGATAGATTATGTGCAGAATAAATACCAAGTTAGGAAGTATCAAATAGCTTTTCACTGAAAGTATTATATAAAAATAGAAATGTATGAATTGTGAAGAGAAAAAAATTATAAGGGGGTTTGAGGGGTTCAAGTTTTATATAAAAAAGGGGATTTTGATGGGATTATATTCTGTGGAAGTCGGGGGGGAGGGTTAGGGGGGGTTTGGGGGGGTTAGGGTGGGGAGTGAGGGGTGGGTGGGGGGGGGAAAGTGGGGTGAAAATGTAATTGTAAAACTTTTGCATTAAAAAAAATGACATCTGGTAGCTCTCGGACGGTTGATTTATGGTTTTTTCCTTGTTTTGTTATTTCTGATAAGAGCGCATAGGCAATTAGTTTTTAGCTACTGAGGTACGCTAATTATATTGCTAAGATGCCGAAACAGAAGAAAAAAGGCAAAGTGAAACCAAGACCACTCTTCGTAAATGATTTGATTGATCTTTCCAACGAAGAGGTGGCAGACAGGAGATATTCAGATTTCCAGCCCCTTACTACAGCCACACGCCTGGAACAAGAAGAAGCCGTGGGAACAGAAATGGAGGGAGATAACACAGAAGCTGTTTTTGAAGGAGAAGCACTACGACTGAGGTCAGTAACTCCCCCTTCTAATTATGCCAGCTCTCAACCTGTCTTCCCAGAACCTTCTGAATTTGTAACGCTCGATGCAAGGCTAAAGCAAACTGCTGAGCAAAATTACTCCCACGCAGAGAGAGAAACAATTCATTATTCTCCTTGAAGCTCTAAGCTCACCCTGGATGAGCTGGCTATGAAAGCCTTTCGTGACCGTATAAAATTCTATGAACAGGAGCTATCCCAGGCAAAAATGGCTATATCTATGCTTGAGCAAGATAAGGGAGATAACTTAAGATTTTCAAAAAGCGCCATCTTGTCTTCTTCCTCGGAGCCAAAGACACTCCCCCTGGTGGATTCTGTGTCAGGCCAATTAAGACAGACGGCACTGCATACGTCACATGAAAGTCTCCCTGATCAAGTTACATATAAACCTGCCACGCAATCATTTCTTGTAACTGGGCTGAGCTAAAGGTGCAGCACCATCTGCTGGCGAAAGTAATTTACTACAGGAAGCTGAAAGAGAAAGGAGCTTAGATGAACATTTTAAATTACTACAGCAGACCCTGGCAAACCTGTCTCTAACTCACTCAGAGATTCAAGCTGAAATGCCACAAGTGTCTCCACGGGCTCAAACTCCAACACCCCCTGGTGGTGATGGTGCCTTTTTAGATGGAACACAGGCACGCTTTATGCAGCAAAGGAAAATGACTGCATCTCCAGCAGGTCATGCCAATATTGCAGATCAAGCACAAATGGCAACTGGAATACAGCAGATTCCAGTGCATCAGCCACAGCAGCTACAAATGCCTGCATATGTGCCCCAGCCACAAGTGCAAAGAGGGCCACCTCCTGGCCCACCTCCAATGGCACAACCAAGACCATTTTTAGGTCCACAACAGGCACAGCAAATACCACAGGCATTCCTGCCAGCACAGCCAGCATACCAAGTGCAGGCTCCTTACCAGGCATTTTCTGTCTCTCCACTAACTGGTGAGTCAAAACTAAAAATGTCTGAACTCCACGGTTCGAGATTGAAACCCGGTGAACAAATTGGAGGACATTTGACCAAACTGAAAGGACAGAACAGAATTGAGAGAAAGAGGCCATAACATTGAAGATATTCAAATGATCAGCATCATTATTAACTCTTTGAACTATGAATGGAAAGATGCTGTTACAAAAATTAACCAAGTCCCTATTGCTCAACGCACAGTGGACAATGTCTGTAGACTTTTAATTGAAGAAGAGGCATTCATGTTGGCCACGCCACACTTGAGAGGACCACCCGCATCAAGAGCTCCAGCTAGGCGCCCCTTCTGAGGAAGGACCTACATTCCAAGGATGCCAAGATGCAACACCTGCAACCGTATGGGACATGCCACCCGGGATTGTCCCCAACGAGTTCCAGCTCCCGTCACATACCAGCCCAGAGGAACAGATTCCAGAGGCAGAGGCAGAGGCGGTAGACAAGGTCGTCGTGGTCCCCGGCGTGATCCACAAACTCCACTCACCACACTGGCTTTAACCAATGATCCACAACCTCAACCAGAGTACGACAGACGACTCCTGTGGACTTTGGACAGTGGTGCAGCATTGCATGTTACCTACAGAAAGGAACTTTTCACAGAAATGCACGAGCCTGAACCAGAGCTACGTGAACTTTATTCTTTTTCAAATCATCCTTGTCAGGTCAAAGGAAAAGGAACTGTTTATGTTGAAGAGCTCGATGCATTCATTCCTGATGTTTATTACATACCAACAGCAACCAGTAATTTGCTTAGTCAGTGTCACTTGTCTAGAATGTTAAAGTTCCAAGTTCACCACCTTGAAAAAGCAAGTTACATAGTTAAAGATGGAGATATTGTTGCTGAAACCATATTAATTGGTGGTGTTTATTACTTAAAGCCAAAGCCTAAAACACAAACACAGGCAAGTATACAAACTCCAAAAAGGGAACGCACAGGCCCAGAGAGAGATGCTTCAGAGAGAGATCCTGTTGCTATTCCAAAGGGTCCTAAAGCCAACAAAAATAGAATTGGTAAACAGGTTGCTCAGAGCAAGCCTGAGGTTCCGCATAAAAATGTTAATGTTTATTTTATTTATTTTATTTTTGAATTTGTATACCGCCCTTCTCCCTGAGGACTCAGGGCGGTGAACAGCCAGATAAAAACATCAGATACAAATATTAAAACACATTTAAAAATATATATAGATTTGGCCCCATTAATTAAAAACGATAAGCAAAACAGAACAATTAATAAAACCCTTAAAAAGAAATTAAGCCAGCCCGGCTTGTTGAAAAAAGAAAGTTTTAAGGGCACGGCGGAAGGCACTGAGGTCATGGATTCTCCTTATCTCAGGGGGCAACTGATTCCAGAGGGTAGGTGCCCCCACAGAGAAGGCCCTCCCCCTGGGGGTCACCAGCCTGCATTGTTTGGCTGATGGCACCCCGAGGAGGCCCTCTCTGTGGGAGCGCACGGGTCGGTGGGAGGTCGTCGGTGGCAGTAGGCGGTCTCGAAGATAGCTAGGCCCTATGCCATGGAGCGCTTTAAAGGTGATAACCAACACCTTGAAGCGCACCCGGAAGACCACCGGGAGCCAGTGCAGTTCACGCAGGAGCGGTGTTACATGGGAGCGCCACGCTGCTCCCGTCACTACCCGCGCTGCTGCGTTCTGGACCAGTTGGAGCCTCCGGGTGCTCCTCAAGGGGAGCCCCATGTAGAGAGCATTGCAGTAATCAAGGCGAGAGGTTACGAGGGCATGAGTGACTGTGCACAAGGAATCCCGATCAAGAAAAATGTTGAGAATTCACTAACAGGTAAACCTTTGCATTCCATGTGCATCCACAAATGGCATAGAAGATTGGGGCATGCCAGTTTCCGTGTTCTTAGGAAGATGCTGGAGTTCGCAAAAGGTTTGGATCTAAAGGGGTGTAAGGTGTTTTTGGATTGTGCTGTATGCAAGAAGGCCAAATCCAAAGCAGCAGCCATTCCCAAACACGCTACACGCCTGTCAACACGCATTTTTGATTTGGTTCACATTGACATAGTTGGTCCATTCCCTCCATCATTTGGTGGTAGAAAATATTTTCTAACAATTGTTGATAATTACTCTAGATATGGATATGTATATCCTATGAAAGAAAAATCAGAGACTTTTCAGATCTTTAAAGACTTTGCAACCCTTGTTTCTACCCAACACCAAGTTCGCATCGCCAGAATCCAGAGTGATCGTGGTGCCGAATTCATGTCTCAGCGTTTCCAGGACTGGATGCGTAAGAATGGAATTATTCATCAGACTTCGGCCCCTTACACACCGGCTCACAATGGAGTCGTAGAACGAAGACAAGGGGTACTGCAAACCATGATGCGTTGTCTCCTAGAAGACGCCAACCTTGGTAAGATATACTGGGGTGAAGCTATCAAGTATGCAAATTACATTGTAAACCGTACTTGGAGCAGTGTAACAAATCAGACTCCTTTCTTCATGTTGTATGGCTACAAGCCTGATCTTAAAAACATCCATATTTTTGGTTCATATGCTATGGTGAACATTCCCTTAGCTCAAAGAAGAAAAGGAAGTCCAGCAGCAAAGAGACTGAGATTTATGGGTATTGATGATAATTCAAAGTGGAGCAAATTTATTGACTCTAAACATGCAATTGTGATTTCCCAATCTGCTAATTTTGAGGAAGATATTGACTGGTCCAGGATTCATTCCAATGATCCTGGAGTTTATTTTCCTAGAGATGATACTGCTGATGCCACGCAAATTGATGATCAAGATTCCACTGATTCTTCTCAACCCGATGTTCCGTCTTCACAAGCCGCGGATGCTGACGCTAGCGACGAAAGTGAGGACAAGGACGAAGCAGAAGAAGACTGGACTGTTGTTCCGAGACGTTCCAAGAGGGCCACAAAAGGGATCCCTCCACAACGATATTCTTGGCAACTGACAAAAGCACCCTTGCCCTTGATTTGCAATGTCACACTTCCACCTGATAATTTCACACAAATCAAGCAGCTCCCTGATTCAGAACAAGACAAATGGTATGATGCAATGCAGGTTGAAATGGACAGTCTAAAGAAACTTAAAGTATTTACACCTGCAAAACCTCCAGCAAACAAAAAGGTCATTGGCACTCGATGGGTCTACAGAATCAAAAAGAAGCCAAATGGTGAGTCATTGTACAAGGCCAGACTTGTAGCTCAGGGTTTCGCTCAACGTTATCCTGAGGACTACACAAATACTTACTCACCGACAGTCACAACTGAGAGTGTAAAAATTGCTTTAGCAACTGCAACTATCCTTGGTTTAGAAGTTTTCCAATTTGATGTTGACACGGCTTATCTGCATGCAGACCTAGACGAAGAGATCTACGTGAGAAGTCCTCCAGGATTCCGACAGCAAGAAGGGGATACCTGGTTCCTAAACAAAAGTCTTTATGGTCTGAAACAATCTGGTTTAATGTGGTACTTATGTCTTACTGACAAACTAAATTCAATGGGCTTTATTAAGTCCGAAACTGATGAGTGCGTGTTCACAAAAAGATCTAACAATGCATATGAGATAGTTCTTGTTTATGTTGATGATATTGTTTATATTGGTCCAAATAAGCAAATGAGTGAAATTTTTGCCAAAGCTTTGCAGAGATACTTCACATTGAAATCA
This sequence comes from Pituophis catenifer annectens, assembly GCF_029215685.1. NCBI lineage: Eukaryota > Metazoa > Chordata > Lepidosauria > Squamata > Colubridae > Pituophis > Pituophis catenifer. The sequence continues at coordinate 91,725,176 of NW_027256885.1, read as the reverse complement.
TTAGGTCCTATTAGCACTTATTTAGGTGTTCAGATTGAAAAAACACAGAAGGGGTTTAGTCTTTCACAAGAAGATAAAATTGAACAAATTTTGCATCATTGTAACATGAAAGATGCTAACACAACAAAGACACCCATGCAAACAGATTTTCACAACTTGACACAAGAAGAAAGTCATGAGTTCGAGGATCAAACACTTTACCGTTCAGTCATTGGGTCACTATTGTACATTAGTAGTTGAACCAGACCCGACATTGCACTTAGTGTTAATCTCTTATCTCAACACGTAGGTAAGGCAAAACAGTTTCATTGGACATGTATTAAGAAATTATTGAGATACCTAAAATACACCAAACATTTGAAGTTATTGTTAGAACCAACACATACTGATTATGCAGAATTATGTTGTTATGCAGATTCTGATTGGGCAAGTGATAAGAAATCACGCAAAAGTACTTCAGGTTATATGATGTTCTTAAATGGATGTCCTGTTTATTGGCAAGTACGTAAACAGAATTTTGTTTCTTGTTCATCTACTGAAGCTGAATATGCTTGTGTTTCAGATGCATGTAATTCTCTAACTTGGTTTGATGCTTTAGTCACAGATATCTGGACACACCCGATCCGACCAATCACCGTGATGGAAGACAATGAATCGGTGGTTTATATTTCTGAATCTCATTTTACAGGTTCTAGGTCCAGACACATTGACATCCGTTATCAAAACATAAAGCATTTAGTGAAAAAAGGTTTTGTCAAAATGCAATATGTATCTACACATGATCAAATTGCTGATATGCTCAACGAACCACTTCCAGCAGCTCAACATGAGTATCTGCGTAAGAAGATGTGCCTTATTTGATGATGTACTGATATTCGCTCAACTGGCAAAGAAGGGGAATGTCACTGCGTTATTTTATTTGCCAGCTGAACTCATCATTTCTGGACTGTCAGACTCTCCGTAGCTTGCCAACTTCTTATCAGTAAGCTACGTGTTTCCGTATCCACCCACATTCCTTCACTCACTTTTTCCTTTGTTCTCTTTTCCAGCAAGGTCTGGCTGAGATAGCCGGCAAGAATTACTTTCAAAAATGTAGCAATTAACTTTTCTTAGTTAGTGAGGTGTTTTTATTTTCTTTATAACAAATAAATGAGTTTTATTAGAAACCTTCCTTCGCGTTTCTTTTTCAGAATATTGCAAACAAGGAGGAGCCACGATTCATCTCCTCTAATTAAACCAGGGTAATTAGTCCCAGAGCCAAACATGGGATTAATAAATGCCCTGACAAAGTGTTCATGTCCAATAATGGGGAAAGCATCGGAGAAGTCTTAGTGAGCGGTGGCCTGTCATATTTTATACCAAACAAGGGCGACCAACAATGTATAAATGCAAACCTAACCAACGAAGGGAACACAGCAGCCCCCGAGGATGAGAGAAGGGAGAACGGGGAAACAGAGGGGGTCAATCAGAAAACTGCTAAGGATGTTGATAATGGTTGTAAGTTGCCTAGGGATGATAAGTTTTCCATTGGGAAACCTGTTCACGACAATTGCGCCCACCTCCTCCACAGAAGGTTGGGTCACATTGGTGTTGTTTCGATGAAGAAAGACGCGTAGGCAGGAAGATGGTTCACGGGAAGGCCCCTCGGTGGGAAGGCACCTTGATCAAGGCACCCTTCACCCCATTCAAAAGGCTCCCTTTTATTGTCATTTTACAACTATCATGGCAAAACATTAATCAACGTTTACTGATACTGATTGGCTAAAGAAAGCTCGTGAATTCCATGTGGATACCTCGTGTTTCCCTCATGTTCTTTCCTGTGACAAACAATGCCTACGTGCTGGGTCCCCATGCCTTGCATATCTGAGATAGGGTCTCTGCCAGACATCCTGTCTTTGATGAGATTAGGACTTTGTGCTGACGTTGTTTACACAGCACGGTTTGCAAATTACTGAGATAACACCGTCCCCACATCCTCCTTTTTTTTTTATTTTTTAATATTTTGCAAGCATACATAATTTCAGATTTGGAGGGCCGAATTCTTGGACGAAATATCACTAATAACCCAGGCAAACATTGTATGCAACAGCAACAACAAATCAAATGATTACTAATATAACGATGGATACTATTTGTTGCACCCATCCAAAATCTGGGAGCCAAGACCATAACCACTCCCATGGAGATTGTGGAATAGTGGAGCCAATTGGATTATCTGCAATCATGTTTTCCATGTGCTCAATTGTAGCTGAAATATTTGCTTTATAATCAGTAATATACATACAACAATGTGAATGAATCAAAGCACATACACCACCCTTGGCTGCTAAAATAATATCTAAAGCATAACTAAATAGGATAATTAACATTTTCATTTCGTAGCGTTCCAGGGATCCAAGGATGTTGATTCCATCTGGTTTCATGAAAAGGAATAGCATGTATTAAAAGTCCTCCTCTGGCATGTGGGGGAACGTGCATGCAGATCCAACAATCTGTCCTGTTTACTAATCGAGAGATATTCTGCACATCCCATATATAGGAATTTTGATCCCAAAGACCTTGTTCTGGAATTCCATGTTGCAAAGTCATTGTAGCCACGCAAGGAGGGAAAATACACATAAAAATAATACACATTATAATGGTTACAGAATTAGCATTTAAACAAGCAAAAGCCGCTACTAAAAAGTTCTCCGGCATCTGCGGTATGTCCTTTTCCTGTAGCAATTTTGTAGATTGAGCAGAAAGAGCTTTAATCTGTCCCCAGGTCACTTAATGAGCCTGGCGAGGTGCTCGGTCCCGATCCTGCTGAGGGTTCTGCAGGCTGAGTGAGAAGTTTGGGATTGGGTTTTTCAGTCCTTGGTGCCACGCCATCCTTCCACGGTTTCACACACCAAGCAGGGATTCACACTGGACCTGTAGGTGTAAGCACAGCAGCATACCCTCTTCCCCATGTCAATAAGGGAACAGGTCCATGCCATTCAGGGTTAGGCAATAATCTATACATTACCTGTGGCTGAGGATGACTTATTCTACTTCCAAAATGATCATCTACTGGAGTTGATAAATTTGTGATATTAAGATGATTCAGAGTAAACAGAACTTTATTTAACCATTCCTGTTTACCAGGGAGACCTATAGGAATCCCTCCTGTTTGTTTGTGTTTATCCAAAGCAGACTTTAATGTAAAATTTGCGCGCTCCACTATGGCTTGTCCTGTAGAGTTAAAAATTATGCCAAAAAGATGTTTAATTTGCCACAAAATTCAGTAAAGGAGCGACTACAATATGCAGGGCCATTGTCTGTTTTTAACGTAGAAGGCAGACCCATGACAGCAAATGTTCGAATTCAATGATTAACAACATGTTTAGTAGCTTCTCCTTTCTGAGGAGTAGCCCGAATAAAATGAGAAAAAGTATCAATGGTTACATGAAGATATTTCCAAGGGGCAAAAGAGGGATATCGAGTTACATCTATTTGCCAAAGTTCGTTTGCTTTAAGTCCTCTCGGATTCACCCCAATGGAAGGAGATGGGGTGATTTGAGAACATTGAGGACATTGTTGTATAATCGCTCTAGCATGATCTAGAGGAATGTGAAATTGTTTTGCTAAAGCCTTGGCATTTTGATGAAACATAGAATGACTTTCCCATCGAGTAACAGATAAAACATGCTGCTTTTTTGCAGCGTCTGCAACAGCATTTCCTTCTGATAACACACCTGGGAAAGACTGATGACTCCTAATATGTGCAATATAAATTTGATTCTTTCTGAAGTGCAAAAGCTGTTGCAACGTTAAAAAGAGGGACAAAAGATCCTCATCCAAAGATGGTGTAACATATGCACCAGGGAGATTAAAAATCAGTTGACACACATACTGAGAGTCAGAGATCAGATTAAAAAGCTGTTGAGAAAAAATGTGGAAAGCTAAGATAACAACAGACAATTCTTAATGACCCATTGATAAAGGTGGGGGCTGAAACTCTGCCTAAGTTTCTGCTTTTCTCATATCTTTCAACAAGGGTAAAACATTTTTTTGATGGTAATGAGGCAAATAAAGCCATTTAATACAATATACTTTTTGCTGTTCTAAAACTCCTAATATTTTTATGTAGTTTACTAGGAGGAAATATGAAGAGATAACTGACAATCTCTATGAGGGATTCAATCCACAAATTAAATACTCAAGATGTTATTAATTTTCTCAACTGTAGTACATACTACAGATGGAACTATAATTAAATCTCCTGGCTTTTTTCCTTTAGTCAATAATTCAAATAATGGATTAAGTAAATGAGTAGGTAACAAAAAATATGAGCGGACCCAATTAATAGTACTCAGCAATTGTTGCAAATTTACTAAAGAAATAACTTTAGGTAACTTTAAATGAGGAAAAGCCGGAGCAGAAAAAAACTGCAACAGTTTATGTCCTAAGTACAGATAAGGAATGTGCAGCTGTATTTATTCTGGGCAATTTACAATCCATAGACACATAAATCATTTTATATTTCAGAAAGCCAATTAAGTTGTATTTTTAAGCTCCAAAGGAAATTTAAATTTCACAGATTCCTGAGTGATTAAATCAAGCCCAGCATTATCTGTTGTGGCTGGAACTGCAGATAAGAGACTGGAGGAGGAGACATGACTATGGGAAAAACACTCTTTTTTTGGCTCTGTCCCTGTGAGAAATAAAGAATTAGGATTATTCCTATAAAAACATAGAGCCTAAGTTACGCCATTTTAAAATCATGTCAAGGCTTTATTTTACTCTGTATAACCTGATTATATAATTTAGCTGACATTTAAGAACATGAGAAAGGAACTGTGTAATTCCTGTGTTCTTGAGAATGTGTTTATCTGGCAGGAAATATGCTTTCAGGTCATTTTGCCCTCATTAAGAAGGGGAAGTAAGCATATGCTGATATTACATATTACACGTATAAGCAATATTTTTAAGTAGGGTATTTTTATATACTGGAATTGTGGGGACTTTCCACAAGGGGAAAACATGTGTTTACTTGTTATATAAAGTCTGAAATTGTACTCAAGGGACATGCTTGTATCGTGGTTTGTATCCTGTACGATGTAACCTAAAATTGTATAAAAGACGGTGAGAGAGATATGTAACTTGCTCTCTCACTTTGAGAGGGACCTTTGCAAACAAATAAACTTTTTTCTTGTCTCATCTTTCAACTCTCTGTCAATTATTTTCCGGGTGACAGGTATTTCCTGTGTATCACAATTGGTGCTGAACAGGGACTTGAGGACCTTTCGTCTGGTGAGCAAATAAATCTAAAAAAAAAAGCGTGCAAAACACTGTTTTGGTGTAAGGTTTGTTTTCTTGCCGGACGGGAGCAGCTTCTCTAAAAGCCCTGAGATGGAGACTTGGACGTTAAGACAGGAGACAAGAGGAACGTTCCGGGGGACTGCACTGGGAGTGAGTGAGTATTCTTTCCTCTCTCTGGGGTTATTATTAGGTGTGCTTAGTGTGTGTGGTTTGTGTGTGAAAGTGACAGTATGGGTCTTTCTTGGAGTAAATGTGGTAATAATACTAACAATGAAATACCCTCCATCCCTCCAATATCACCTTTAGGGGAGTTGTTAACTCAGTGGACAGAGGACTGGTTGAAGGTTTATACCAAACAGTTGGATAAAGTAGCTATGATTAATTATTGTACTAGGGTGTGGCCAAAATTTATTTTGATAAAGCCTAATTATAGGTGGAGTAAGTTTGGGGAGTTTGACCCGTATTGGATTAATGCCTTGAAGAAGGTATTGGAAAGCAAAAAACTTATTTCTCACTTGCCATATGTTGAACTGTGGTTTCATGTTCAGTGGTTTGACCCTTTTCCCCCTAGAGATTGTAGAGTGTTGTATGGGGATGAGGAAGAAGAGAAAAGGTGGGACCCTTTGGCTTATGCTACATGCCCAACTTTACCCCCTCCATATAACCAGAATGATGCTGGGGCAGTGGGTGGCCTAGATGAGGCAGCTGATGCTGGGAGCAGTGGGGGAGGACCTTCAGCAGCTCGGCAATATCAGCAGTTAAAGAGGGAGTCTGAGGAATTGCCAGTACCGGTAAGACCTCCTTCCCCTCGTAGGACACGTTTACAAACTAAAAAAATGTTGCCTTTAAGGGAGATGCCAAATGGTTTAACTGGTGCAGGTCTCCCAGTTACAACGTTTGTAAATGTGCCTTTAACATCTTCAGATTTGAGAAATTACAAGAGTACTATGCCTTCCTTGCAAGCGGATCCTATTAAGTTGTCAGAATCGCTAGATCTATTTTTGGGGCCCAATCTGTATACATATGCTGAGTTGCAGCATATATTGGGTTATTTGTTCTCCCCTGAGGAGAGGTCACAAATACGGAAAGCGGCTATGGCCTATTGGGATAAGACCCAGGTCGGGGCTGCTCAACCCGTTGCTGCAGAGACTAAGTTTCCATTAGCCGATCCTGGTTAAAATAATAACAATGTAGCTGACCGGGGGCAAATGGAGGACCTGAAGAGAATTATACTTCAGGGAGTTAAGACAGCTGTACCTCAAGGAAAGAATTTAACTAAAGCTTTTGAGGTGGAACAGCTGCGAGATGAAACACCTTCAGTGTTTCTGGAACGTATTAAGGACAATTTAAATAAGTATTCTGGTCTTTCTCCTGAAACACCAGCTTATGAGTCCTTAATGAAAATGCAGTTTTTGACAAAGGCATGGCCAGACATCAAGAAGAAGATACAAAAAATTGATGACTGGGCTGGGTCTGATATTACCGCTCTGTTGAAGGAGGCTCAAAAAGTGTATGTAAATAGAGATGAAGCAAAGACCAGGCAAAAGAGTCAGATGATGGTGTCGGTAATGAAGGCTGCAAATAAGCCAGCAGATAGGAAAGAAATGGTAGGGCGCGGAAGAGGCTTTGTAAAAAATCCTTCCACTGTATTGAAACAGTGTCCTGGAGTAGGGAGAGGTTTTCCCCAGTTGAGAAAGCCTGGAGTTAGTGGCCAGGAGAGTAGGAAATGTTTTGCATGTGGCAAAGATGGACATTTTGCTAGGAATTGTCCAGAGAAGAGGAGGTCCCAGAGGATGGAACCACGCCTCTACACCCTTATGGGAGAAGAGGATGATTAGTGGGGTCAGGGGCTTTTGATAGAGGGATCCCACCAAGAGCCCTTGATAAATTTGTTAGTGGGACCAGAAGAAGAGGAATATGTGTTTTTAATAGACACGGGAGCAACCAGAACTTCTATTTGTAAATTACCTAATGGAGTGCATCAAATAGGTGCAACCATTAAGATAAGGGGTGTTCAAGGAATACCTTTTGAAGTGCCATTATTGAATAATATGACTTTAGGTTGTGGAAAGCGAAAAATCTATCTAGATGTGATATTTGTACCAGAAGCTGGCATTAATTTGCTTGGGAGAGATGCGTTATCACTTCTTGGTTGTGAGTTAAAATTCTCCTGTAATGACTCTATAGTTAATGTGTTGACTGAAGAGCAGGAAAGGAATATTGACCCTATTGTGTGGGAACAGGAAGGTAATAGGGGTGTTTTAGATATCCCCCCGTTGAAAGTGACTTTGAAGGAAGGGACAGTTCCTGTGAAGGTTAAGCAGTACAATATTCCTATAGACTTGAGGAGAGAGTTAAAGCCAGTGATTGAGAAGTTGTTAGCTGATGGATTGATTGAGCCTACTATGTCACAATATAATTCACCTATATTACCTGTTAGGAAGCCTGATGGGTCGATTAGAATAGTTAATGATCTGAGAAAGATAAATTTATTGGTTGCCAATCGACATTCAATTGTAGGAAATCCTTATACGTTGTTAGGGAGAATACCACATAGTCATAAATATTTTAGTGTGATAGATTTGAAGGATGTGTTTTGGACATGACCTTTAGATGAGGAGTCAAGAGATATTTTTGCTTTTGAATGGGCTGATCCAGATACTCATAGGAACCAGCAATATCGATGGTGTGTTTTGCCACAGGGATTTTCTGAAAGTCCGAACTTGTTTGGACAGATGTTGGAACAGGTGTTGGAAAGATTTTGTATTCCTTCTGGATTGCAGGTGTTACAATATGTAGATGATTTGTTGTTATCTGGAGAGAAGAAGGTTGAGGTTGAAAAAGGAACAAATGCATTGTTGAATTTCCAACATATTGTATTGAAGTCAAAATCATTAGAAAAACTTGCTTCCAATCTTCAGGAAACAAAATATATTCATGGTTTATTCCTTCCACCAAGCCTCTAGTAAAATTACCACATTTAAAACAATTGCCAGCAGGACGCTGCCCTTTTTGTATAACAGCAGCTAAAAGGTACATTTTATAAGTTTGAGAACCAATATCCTGGCAAACCCGCAGCATATCAGCCAAGGTATTGTTGGAAGAAATCTCCTTCTAGGTTCTGCTCCAAGTGGGGAAAAAGACACTGGAAACATGGAGACTGCTTGGAAAGATGGTTTAATGGTGGACAGGATCACATGGCTTGAGTTCCTGAACAGAAAAGGGGCAGATACAGTAAATCCTTGGGTTTTTATGCTCTCTCTGGCTCTGCATTTCTTGGGGCCCCGAAAGAGTATCCTGATTGGTTGTCAGACTCCCAGGGGGTGGGGGCCTTGCTGGCTGATGGTCACATGTGCTTCCCAGGTCACATGTGGTGAGTTTCTGCTGCTATTGTGTAGAGGGCTAATCCTATCTTTGTTGGATCTTTGGCAATTCCTACTATGGCTCTGCCTGAAGGAGGCAGATCTTTGTTATGTAGAATAGACTGGCCCAGGCCTTAATGGCCCATTGACAAAGGGTGGGGGGCAGGAAGGTGGGAGCTGCTTTGTCTGTAAAATATGCTTCTCCATTTCTCATCCAGGGAAATATAATATTCTGCCTTTTTCATATTTCCTAAAATATTTCACTCTTCCAGGAAAGGGGTGGGTGCTAACTTCCTACAGTATAATGATTGATAGTTTTTAAAAGCTGCAAAGCTTGCTTACAATCAACGTTGGCATTTTGATAAGGCAGTCCTTCCCAGTCTGCAATCTGCTGTCCTGCCAATTGCCCCTGGCCCTGATGATATTGTACAGATAACAATTCAGCAAGTTCTTCCCCAGGTATGGAGGAATCCTGTTTACAGGATTTCACCATGTTTTGAAAAGAAGACTGAACAACAGAGTTAGAAGGTTTAGCAATCTGACCTATGTCAGTAGGAGCTGAAGGAGGCAGAATCACATATTCTGGAGAGGAAGGAAGACAGACAACAACATTGGAATAACTTGGAGGTGAAGGAGTTAAAAGAGACAGTTCAGTAATTCCAAACCCTGCTCTGACAGCTGAAAACGTCTCCTGTAAAGGAGAAACCGATAAGGGAGCTGTAGGGGAGCTACTTTCTTCTGGCTGTAGGGTAACTGCAGCCGGCAAAGTCAGCTGAAAATAAAGCGGAGGGGGAGCAGACCCCTGATCAGAAGACAGAGAGAGAGATGGCGACGGTGCCTTGAGTTTATGAGTCCCCATAACCTCTACTGCTTCCTTACATAACTTAATTCCTGCCATTCCATTACTTTTAAGTATTTTCCTCAGTTCTTGTGCATGAAACTTCTGCGGAACTGAGATTTCCCTCCCCCCCCCCCATACTCACGAAATATTGGGAGCAAAGTTCGCTGAGGTGCACCTGGGCTCGTCCGGCCGAGTAAGCATAGGAGGTATCACGTCGGGGTCACCAGATGTTGTTTCAATGAAGAAAGAGGCGTAGGCAGGAAGATGGTTCACGGGAAGGCCCCTCGGTGGGAAGGCACCTTGATCAAGGCACCCTTCACCCCATTCAAAAGGCTCCCTTTTATTGTCATTTTACAACTATCATGGCAAAACATTAATCAACGTTTACTGATTCTGATTGGCTAAAGAAATCTCGTGAATTCCATATGGATCCCTTGTGTTTCCCTCATGTTCTTTCCTGTGACAAACAATGCCTACATGCTGGGTCCCCATGCCTTGCATATCTGAGATAGGGTCTCTGCCAGACATCCTGTCTTTGATGAGATTAGGACTTTGTGCTGACGTTATTTACTCAGCACGGTTTGCCAATTACTGAGATAACACCGTCCCCACACATTGGTTTCCTGGTTGTCAAAAAAAATGGTTGATTGTACAGAAGGTTTAAAAGTAAAAAGCTGCGAAAATTACATCGAATTCTCTGTTTGTAAGTGTTCGAAACTTAAGGTTAGGCCGAGACCAAGGAAGTCAGTATGTACCACTGACTCCATTTTCCAGCTAATACACATGGACCTGGTAGGCCCACTGAAGCCCTCTATCAGATACAAAGAAAGGTTCTTTTTAACCATTGTAGATGATTTTAGCTGTTACGGTTTTGTGTACACCCTTAAACAGAAAAACGAGGCATTCCAGAAATTCAAAGAGTTTTTACAAGAGGGTAGAGGTTCAACACAACACCAGGGTCAAGCAAATAATGACAGACCACAGCTCTGAGTTCATGTCCAGGGATTTCTCAAAATGGTTAAAGGAATGCGGTGTGTTGCGCTTTACCACTTCCCCATTCTCAGCCTTCCAGAACAGGGTGGTAGAATGCAGAAATGGAATCCTCCAAACTATGATGAGATGCGTTTTAGAAGATGCAGGAATGGGTCAGGCTTTTTGGTCAGAAGCTCTCCTTTACTCCAACTACACGCTAAACAGACTATGGTCCAGCATAATTAACAAGACACCATACGAAATGATGTACAAAAGGAAACCAAACCTGGACCATTTGCATGTATTCGGCGTCGCCGCCAATGTCCACATACCCAAGCAATTAAGACGAAAAGGGGACAAGGTCTCCAAGAGACTAAGGTTCATGGGATACGAATCAGGGACAAAGGGTTTTAGGTTCATAGACAACAATAATAGATTCATAGTATCACGATCAGCAGACTTTCACAAACACTCCAACTGGTCAAAAATACACTCAAACGATATTTTCTTTGGACGAGACCAGTCCAAATGCAGACAGGAAGAGAGGGACCAGGACATAGACAAAGCAAGAGAACACAAAACACGTAGAGCAAGACATCACAAAGTTAAGATAAAGGAATGGAAAGAAGGGCACCCAACATTAAGGCTCAACAAGCTCACAGATAAGGAAGCAAAATGCCTACATGAGGCAGACGCACCACCAGACAGGCCAGTCAGAGCAAATCGGAACAAAACACCCAAAAGATTTGAAGACTATATCATTTCCATACAGGCAGACAACATCACTCCTAACTCATATGAGGAAGTACTCAAACTACCCCAGGAGGAAAAGAAAAAATGGGAACAAGCCATGGCAAGGGAGATGAGTAGCCTCAGGGACTTACAGGTATATACACCAGCCAAAGCACCGAAGTACAAAACACCAATTGGGACAAGGTGGGTTTACAAAATTAAACCTTTAGAAGACAACAAGGTGTTATACAAGGCGAGATTAGTAGCCCAAGGTTTTGCACAGAAATACCCAGATGATTACACCGACACCTATTCTCCCACGATCAGGGCCGAGAGCGTTAAGAGCACCCTAGTGATAGCTTCCATCTTAGGACTTGGGGTATACCAATTCGATGTCCAAACTGCATACCTACACGCTAAATTAGATAAAAGGATTTATGTTAAGGCCCCACCAGGAATTGAGGACAGGGACAGCAAAACATGGCTCCTAAACAAGAGCCTGTACGGCCTTAGACAGTCCGGCAAGAGATGGTATGACTGCCTAGCTAGGACCCTTAAGTCAATGGGTTTTATGGCTACCTCAGCAGATAAATGTTTTTTTGTAAAGAGGGAAAACAGTTCAATTGAAAGTGTTCTTGTTTATGTGGACAACATATTGTATATTGGAAAACAGAAAGGAGCCTTGGTAGTACAGTGGTTTAATGCACCCTGTTATTAACACAGCTGCCTGCAATTTCTGCAGGTTCGAATCTTACCAGGCTCAAGGTTGACTCAGCCTTCCATCCTTTCTAAGGTAGGTTAAATGAGGACCCAGTTTGTGGGGGCAATAAGCTGACTTTGTATAAATATACAAAAGTATGAAGGCTATTGCTTAACGCATTGTAAGCCACCCTGAGTCTCCGGAGAAGGGCGGCATATAAATCAAATTAAAAAAAAAAAAAAAGAAATCCAAATGTGACGATTTTGCTGCTGAACTAAAGAAACACTTCTCACTCAAGTCCCTGGGGACAGTTGACAAATATTTGGGAGTCCAAATCACCAAGACAGACAAAGGCTTCCAACTCTCCCAAAAGGAGAAGATCATAGAACTGCTACATAGATGCAACATGTCGGAAACCAAGCCTAGCAAGACCCCCATGCAGCCGGACTTCCTAAAAAACATGTACAATGAGGTGGAACTGTTCACGGACAACAAACTGTACAGATCCACCATAGGTTCACTGTTATACATAGCAAACTGGACAAGGCCTGATATTGCACTACCAGTCAACCTTTTATCCAGACACGTCAGCCAACCCACCACTTACCATTGGGATGCCATCAAGAAACTACTCAAATACTTAAAATACAGTTCTGATGTGTCCTTATGTCTCGAACCCGACGCATCTAAAGAACCAAAATTATCATGCTACGCAGACACTGACTGGGCAGGAGACATCAAAAGCAGAAAGAACACGTCTGGATATGTTTTCTTCCTCAACAATAGCCCCATACACTGGTATACGGGCAAACAAAAGCTAGTGGCCACTTCCACCACCGAGGCCGAGTTTGTGTGCATGTCCAAAGCCGCTAACAACCTAACCTGGTTCGACGACCTACTCTATAATGTCTGGGCAGAACTGTCATATCCCATTGTCATCCACAAAGATAACAAAGCCGCCATCGAAATATCCAAAGCCGACGCTGTTGGCCAAAGGTCACACCATATAGACATTAAGTACAAACACATCAGGCAACTTTCAGAAATTGGTTTCATCAAGGCCATCCATTGTGACACCGAGGAACAAACAGCGGACATTCTCACCAAACCACTACAACACAAACAACATGCCTACCTAATGTCAAAATTATGTGTGTACATGTGAAACATATGTATGTATATATATAGATGCTCAAGGCCTACCATCAGTTAGACATTTAGAGGGGGTTTTGTCAAATAAAATGTCTAACTCTTGTACAGATCCCCACACCATGGTTCAGCATGGGTTAACTCACTCAAACCCATCATCCCCACAACCCCACCTTACCTTTGACTCCTCCCTCCGGGTATAAGAGTCCATCCACCAGGGCACCTCCCTCAGATCCAGTTGAATATCTGTAAGGCAAAGATGTAAGGTCAGATATATATATATGCTTGGGCCTATACCATACCTTCACTTAAGAATAAATAAGCTATATTGGCTATTATGTTGTACTGAGAGTTATTGTGCTAGATCCTTCGATTTAACAAACCTGATTCTTCAAAATCCAATTTTCACTTCCATAGGGTGTCATAGGACACACCATTGATTCTATGATTCTGATTTCTATAGCTATACATATCACAGCATTTGAATACCTTTTCCAAGGCCTTCATGGGAACTTTACCATTGCTGGTCTGCAATGTTCTGTATTTCATGACTTCTTGTTCCTTGTTGATAGTTGATCCTAAAAGGCTCATCTACTACCTCAATATCTTAATTGTCAAGTCTAAGGCTGGTTATTGTACCTGTTGCCATTAATTTGGTTTTCTTTATTTTAGTTCCATTTTTTTCATTGTGTTCCTAGACCTTTATTACTAGAGCTTGTGGATCGTTTGCATTTTCAGCTAATTCTGTCTCATACTTTATCAAAATAATTAAGAATTCATTCTTAGCAGAAAGTCAGTTAAGGCATCAGGCTAGAAACTGGGAGACCGAGACTTCTAGTCCAGTCCTGCCATAAGTATGAAACCATCTGGTCAGTAGTGGGTTCCTCTTACCTTCGCTACCGGTTCAGAACCGGGAGCGCAAGTGAGTGCTTGCTTCGCTCACGCGTGGCCCTTCTGCACATGCGTAGAGTGTCTGATGACATCCGTGCAGGTAGGCGGAGCTTCCTGTCACCCCCACTACCGGTTCGCCTGAACCAGGGCGAACCGATAGAAACCCACCACTGCAGCCGGGTGACCTTGGGACAGTCACTCTTAGCTCTAGGAAGCAGGCAATGGCAAACCACTTCCAAAAACTTTGCAAAGAAAACTGCAGGGATGCGCACAGGCAGTTGCCAGGAGGCATAAACTAACGCGAAGGCACATGCACGTATTATTAGCAACAAACTGTCCTGCCCCTAAAATCCATTAACACACAAGAGAATTAAAAACATAAATCATTGCTTCACTGGTGAATTGTTAGAGCTCTTAAAGAAATGTAATCTTTAACAGTGAATTGTTGGTAAAGCTTACTAAATATGTGAAATGTGTCAATATGTATAAGTAATTCATTATCCAGCTGACTGGTATGTGTGTGTGTGTGTGTGTGTGTGTGTGTGTGTATGATTTCTCCATGTTTCTTTTTGCTTTCTATAACTCTTACAGCTACTTGAGTTGAAATGCAGACAGAAATGGATAACATAAATGCATGCTTAATGTTTATATTTCAATAAATTATAGGATTAATATCTTAAAGGCGTAATCAAGAAAGGTATTTTACACAAATTCCATGGGCATATCTGGGTCTTGGAAAATTGGCTCTTTTTGCCCTGCCTGGACTATATTCAAAACTCATCTAAATCCTCCAGGGCACTAAATTGATTGCATGTTGTGCTAAAATAAGACTAATCCTTTGCAATTCAGAGTTGCAACTCTACTTTTAACACTAGTTGGGTTCACACAATAATTAAACCATTTGCAAATAATGGTTAGTTGGTTGAACCACAGGTGGCTGTTTAATGCTCTAAACCAGTGGTCACCAACTGGTAGTCCATGGACCACTGGTGGTCCGCGAGAAAATTTTGGTGGTCCACAGAAAAATTATTTGCATTTTTTTTTATATTGCACTAAATCAAGGGTCCTCAAACTATGCCCCCTGGGCCAGATACATGCATGTTTGTGTTGCTGCAGAGAGTCTCCCCCTTCGTGGTCTTTTTGTGCAGGTTGGAGGTGGGGGCAGAAATTCCAACTTGGGGTCTGCTTCAGCCTCCTGGTGCGGGTCTTTGGGCAAAGGCTGGAAGGAAGTGCCACTGGTGGCAAGGAGCCAGAGGGCCTTGTTCCAGCGGGACAGCATCATGGCCTGGAACTGGCTGACCATCTCAGCCTGCTGAGCCTCCAGGCGCCGGTACCTGGCTATGCACTCCTGCAGGTCTTCCCTCTGCTTGGAAAGCCTATGCTTGTAGTCCTCAGTGAGGTGCTTCTGCTGAGCCTCCTTCTTGGTCAGATCCAATTTGAACTGAGCCAGCTGTTTTGTCAACTCTTTCTCGTGGTGGCTGCTTAGCTCAAACAACTGCTTCCTGTTGGGGTCCTAAGGAGCCTGGGCGAGGAGGTGAAGAGTGGCTGGAAGGAGAGGGGTGAGTAGAGGCCGGCGAGGTGCCCCTCGATGTGAGTGACATCGAGTTGGCCATCGAGTTGGCCACGCCCACCCAGTCACATGACCACCTAGCCACGCCCACCCAGCCAGTCATTAGGCAGATCATATTAGTGGTCCATGGGATTTAAAATTATGAATTTAGTGGTCCCTGAGGTCCGAAAGGTTGGGGACCCCTGCTCTAAACAATAGGCCACAATTGTTCACATACAACATCTTAAGGCGAAGCAAAGTAAATCACATTATGGCTGCATTAACCAGGTCACTGTATACAATTTGGAGGGTAAATTGATATAGTATCTCCTGCCCACTTTCTTTGTAATTCTTATCCCTTGTTATTTTTCCAGTCTGAAGCAACAAACTTCATTTCAGCTTAGGTCAACAGTAATGAATTAGGGAAGGAATTTCCTGCTGCAAACACAAAGCATCCCAAATCAAGTGCAAGGTCTGAATTAAAGATAAAAATAAATACACCTAACTAGGATATGGATCAGAGAATAGGGAATTTATTCAGGAAATATGGCGAACATAGCTTGACCTATATTTACGTACTGCACCCGTAATTTCTGCATCTCTGGTCCTGCCCAAAGTAAATCAATCCCAGTACCATTATTTTCAAAACAATTGATTTTGGTTGCAATTCTGTATTGACACATCTAGAGCAAGTTCCTACATGTGAAATGTGCTTAGCCAGATAGCACTGGAAATAACTTGTTCAAATTAATGAGATTTAGAGATTAGCAGTTTTCGCTAAACTTTGTATTTTGTTACGATCAAAACTGCTGTTTACTTATTCCTTATTCCTCATTCCCCACACAAATAGGCTCAAGATACAGAAGGATCTTGACAGACTTGAACATTGGGCACTATCTAACAAAATGAAATTCAACAGTGAAAAAGTCAGGTTCTACATTTAGGGAAGACAAAATGCACAGGTACAGTATATGTGGTACCTTGCTCAATAGTAGTAACTGTGAGAAGGATCTTGGAGTCCTAGTGGACAACCATTTAGATATGAGCCAGCAGTGTGCAGCAGCTGCCAAAAAAGCCAACACAGTTCTGGGCTGCATAAACAGAGGGATAGAATCAAAATCACGTGAAGTGTTAAGACTACTTTATAAGGCCTTGGTAAGGCCACACTTGGAATATTGCATTCAGTTTTGGTCGCCACGATGTAAAAAAAGATGTTGAGACTCTAGAAAGAGTGCAGAAAAGAGCAACAAAGATGATTAGGGGACTGGAGGCTAAAGCATATGAAGAACGGTTGCAGAAACTGGGTATGTCTAGTTTAATGAAAAGAAGGACTGGGGAGACATAATAGCAGTGTTCCAATATCTCAGGGGCTGCCACAAAGAAGAGGGAGTCAAGCTATTCTCCAAAGCACCTGAGGGCAGGACAAGAAGCAATGGGTGGAAACTAATCAAGGAGAGAAGCAATTTAGAACTAAGGAGAAATTTCCTGACAGTTAGAACAATTAATAAGTGGAACAACTTGCCTCCAGAAGTTGTGAATGCTCCAACACTGGAAGTTTTTAAGAAGATGCTGGATAACTATTTGTCTGAAGTGGTGTAGGGTTTCCTGCCAGGGCAGGGGGTTGGACTAGAAGACCTCCAAGGTCCCTTCCAACTCTGTTATTCTATTCTATTCTATTCAAATACTTATTTTGTTACACTTTGTCACATTCTTCCTTCAAGAAACTTATGGGGGGGGGGGAGGAGGTGCCATGCCTTTCCCCAATTTAGAACCACAACAACCCTATGAGGTAGGCTGAGCAAAGATTTGCCCAAGTAATCCTCATCACAGTGTAGGGGTTTGAAATGCCATTTAATTAGTTTGTGCTATTCTGTTAACTGTTAGGAAATACATTATTTTACTGTCACAAGTCATTTCTTCCACTGAATTAATTAACCAAATATTCCAACTTGATTGCTTCATTACTATAAAAAGTAAAACCCTTCTATCTTATGATATTTCAACCGTGTCATAATTAGCCCCTCAGGGAAGCATCTTGACAACATGAAGTACCCTCCATAGAGGAGGATATATGGAATAATATGGATGTCATTTCTCACCTTTTCTGGGTTCACTAGGATGGCAGAGGACCTGGTGAGTAAATCGGCTAAGATCCAGTATGTATACATTCCTTCTAAATTGGTTTCAGAAGCAATAAAGGGGGAGAGAAGCTGGCTGGGTTTACATAGATGCATGTTTGTATATTAGCCACAGCTTGCCTAATCAGTTTATTAAATAAGCCACAATTGGATGGTTTCAGTAACACGCTAAGCTGTTAATCGAGTCTTAGAAACCACAATGCCTAACGCAAATCAAACAAATGACATTATGTATTAGTAATACAATATGTGAACCTGACTGATGTCTTAACTGAAGTAGTTAAAGAGTTTTAATCCACGGTAGAAGGAAAAAGGAGGAAAAGATCCTCTCCCAGATACAGTGGTTGGTTATCTTGGCTTAATGCCTGTGGAGAGTCCATCAGCTTCTCAGATGATCAACTCCACTTTTAAATGTTTGTATCAACAGGGAGGTCTTAATATTTCATCAAATCCCAGTTCAATTAATCCTTGTTTGGGTCCTAAATTTGGAGCAACCAAAAAAACATTTTCTGTGTAATTTATGGGACAATCCTTCAGATACTTGCCTGTTAGGCATGTCTCCAAGATAACTGTATACAAATCCCTTCATATTTTTCTTATAATGTTTAGGCATAATTGTTTATGCCTCTTCCAGGTGGCATGCAGATTCCACAATTCTTGATAGGCCTCTGACCTGATCCAGCAAAACCGTCCCAATTATGTATTTAATCAACCAACATTTTGATTAAACACATATTAATATGTTTAGTCAATGCCGTCACAACCTCACTTTGTTTATATTGAACTGGTTATTTAAGGATTAAAAAGGCCATCTCCCTTGCTGGAACTGTGGAAAGGACAGTGTATGGTTAGGTTGTAACCAGTAAAATCTCTGAACTAATTCATAAATTCATAAAACTGATACTAATTTGTTTGGTTTTTTTTTTTTTAACATATCAGAGGTCTATTGCTTCCTGTGGTAGAAGTCAAGTCAAGGTGGAACTGACTAAATAGCTCATGATAAATTGGGTCTCTGTGCATTTATGCCTAAAAAAAGCTTGAGTAGCCAATGGAACAGTTCAGTCGTGGGTTGCCCCCGGTTCGCACCAGTTCTATAGAACCGGTAGTAAAACTGGCGGGAGGCTCCGCCCACCAACCCCGATGTCATCAAAACGCTTCTGCACATGCGCAGAAGCTTCTGCGCTTGCGTGTGGCCCCGCTGCAAATCAGTAGTAAAGGTAAGTAGAACCCACCCCTGGAACAGTTGTACTGTTCTGAAAAAGTGGGATGTTGAGAGTGTGTTATTAAGAAACCAATGAAACTCACCATATGGAACTGATGCTCAAAGTTTCTTTGTGGGTTTAGGAGGGAAAGCAATAAGACCAGTGTTGCTTAGACAAAAGTTGGTTGCCTTAACCGTTGAATCCTGTCCTTTGCTCTGGCAGTTCTCCTACTTCTTCCTTCTGGGTTTGGTTGCTTATCCCAGTTTCTACTATATCCTGTGTTGGATCCTGGTGTACATCTGAAAAATGGAGTTCTGCTTTGCCGTCTATGTAACTGCCAGGTGGGAGGTTCCCTGAAAACCTAGAAGAACCACAGGCTCAAAGACTAGGGGAGAAAATCCCTCACAGCTCTTCCAGGAACATCCACCCACCCAGCCTGGCCACTTCTACCCATCCCTGTTTTACAAAACCAGCATGCTACAATGCTCACAGTCAGCTGTAAGGTGTCACTGCCGATTTAGTTATTTCCTCCTGGCAGCCAATTGCTCTTTTACCTATCAAAGGTTGTATCAGTGTCACCTCTTAGCAGGTGGAAGATTATCCCTTAATGCGTTAGGAGGGGGAACAGGTTAGCTGCCCCATAGTCTCTTCCCCCCCCTTCCACAAACTGAGCTGAGATTATAGGTTTAGCCAAATTTCCAGCGATCCTGCCAGAGAAGGGAAGAGGCAGAGCTCAAGGAAGTTAGGCTTTGGTGTTCCGGGGTTAAATGATGATGCCTGATTAGCTGCCTTGAGAAAGGGGGAGCAATGCTCAACTGGCTTCCAGATGGAAAGAAGCAATGGATTAATTTAGCGGATTCTGCCATGGGATGTTAAGGACACCGATATTTGGGTCTCCAACCTCATCCCTCTGAGATATCCCAAACCTCCAGCTCAGCCTTCCAATCCTGAGTCAGATCCATCTTACCCAGCTTCGTCCCCCAACTGGCAGGTCCTCCACAATCCTTCTCCACCCATACATAGATCTCATCTTCCGTCTCCCACCATGCCTTGCAAACTGGGCCCTGAGCTTCTTTAGCTGTGATTATTCAATGCTGAGCTGTGCTACCCTGCTCTTCTTTCTGCGGGTCCATCTACACAGCGCAGTCCACTGTCTCTTTAAGTTGCTCCCGCACTGTGCTGACAGCTGCTCCCCCCTCCCTCCCTCCTTCCCCTGACTGTGTCTCTCTCTGTGTCTGTCACAGCAGCTCTGCTAGGGACCAACCCTCCCACCACCATCCCCCCTTCCCTCTCCATCCCCCTCGCCCCCTGGGGGACCATGAGCCTTCCTCGTGGACACCCAGAGGGATCCCAGCCCCACTGACCGTCCCCATCCTCTGCTCTGCCCTCCTTCCTCCTCCTCCTCCCCCCATCACCCCAACCCTGAAGCCTGAACGAGATGTTTCACGCCTTGGTAGCAGGGACCATTGTCTTTCCTGGCCTCTTCCTGTTGTCCAAGAACGGCCTCAAGTGGCTACCAGGCCTGCGATGGGAGGAGGCTGACGCGGTCATCATCTCAGCCAGGTAACCGGGGATGCAGGAGGGGATGCCAGCAGGATCTAAAAGTCCAGAGGGTGGGCAGGAAGGAGGACAGGCAGAAGGCCTCAAGGATGAGCTGCTGGGCACCTGGATTTTTGTAGGTTTGTTAGTTTGATGTGGGTGGTTTTAAGGAAAAGGGGGGGACTGTGGGTCCTGGGGAGATGGAATGGGAAGGGAGACAGTTTTTTTGGAGGGGGAGTGGTGCCCTCATCCCTAGCAAGCTTTCCTGGTCGCTTCAAATGGAGAGATTAAAGCTCGAAGCCAATTCTTGGACTGACTGGGAATATAGTAGGGTGCATTGAGTTTCAAACTCTCTTGGACCTGTAAGGGATCTCTATAAATAGAAAAGTGTCCAGGATTTTCTGAGAGAAGCATTGTATTGAGGTCATGAGCTAGTTGATGTTCCTAGGATCCCACAGTGGGAGGGGAGTGGGATCATTGTAGGAAAAGCAACCAACACAGTGAGAGCCGAAAGGATATCACTGCCGCCTCTTGATAGCCCAACAGTAGTGATAACTCAAGAAAGTCAAGTCTTAGCAGGTTGTTTTGATCCTGGGATTGAGGTGTCACCAAACGAGTTATTGGAGTCACTGTAAGTTTGATAAACTGTGAATTAAAGTACCCACAGCTCTGCACTCCAAAATGGAAATTCTTTTGAAAATAGGAGTCTTTCAGGAGGCTAGATGTTTTGTTGGGGTATAGTAAGAGATGCTTAAAAAAAAGTGGCATGTAGTGAAAACCCCAGGGATGTCTACTAAGATGGGGTGGGGGACACGCAATTGCCCTCATCATTTAGGATGTTTTCTTTTAAGCATGAAAGCCTCTCTATTGACTGACTTCTGGAATTACTTGAGAATGTAGCAGGCTCAACGGGCAGCTGAACCATTTAGCCATTGCTACTTATCTCCAAATATATCCAGCCAATGGCAGTTGTTATGGGATGGTGAAAGATGCATGGGTTGGAATTAAAGCTGTTGGTCAAGGCTGGCAGAGTTCTGGAGCAATGTAATACGGTAGTCTAGGCCAGCTCCCAGAGTATCAGATTGGCCTTGAGAACTACTGTTTTGGCCTCATACCTTCAGACCTAAAATGGAAATAGGGTTCTAGAATCCAAGCGAAGAGGAAGGAGAAACTACAGTTACTTAAACTTCTTACCATTTCCCATTTTCCTATCACAGACTTGTCTCCTCAGTGCAGGCCATCATGGCTTCCACAGTTGGTTACATCATCTCCTCATCCTGCAAGCACATTATCGATGACCAGTAAGTCAACATTTATGGTGTAATTCCAGGGCAGCACTGTGGTGCAGTAATCTCATTCCCACCCCAACCCCATCTCTACCTTATTTTCTGAGTGCAGCTCAGCCAGCATCTTGGCAAGGTCACATTACTGAGAAACTTGATATCTGCGCCAGGAGTGGCACCAAATTTAGAACAGGATGACAGTGACATGTTCCAAGCAGATGTACTGCAATGAGTAGGCTGGATCAGGAAGCTGGGAGCAGGGCAGAGAGTTTGGGGCCACCAACAGGAGTGCTATGGTCAATAGCAGTGTAGGGTGAAGCACTGGGTTGTGGACCCAGGGAGAGCATGTTCAGGATGCTGTTCTAAAAAGAGGTGTTTCAGGATTATAGGGGTGGTGGAGACAAGATTCTTTGCATATAAAAATTGCACCCACCACAAAACTTAGTAGAGGTGTTAGAGTAAGTAAGACAAAAGTAGCAGGAGGGCAGAAGCCAAGCCTTGTTGAACAATAAAGTGCTGTCCATGGTGCTGCAAAAACACCACCACCACCGTGGGCCTCTAAATTGGTAACTTCCCCTTTCAGCACCATGGACAGCCCCACTCAAACTACAGCAAGTCTTCCCATTCCGGTCCTGTACTGTATTCTTCAATCCTCATACAATATATGAGAGAGTTGATTTCCACAATATGTGCTGGAAATAAGCTCCAGGATCAGATTTGTCAGTCCCTCTGGCTTCTGGGAGGGCTGACAGACTTCAGTTTCTGCAGAATCCAATTTGGCAATAGGGCAGTTACGCAGGACAAGAAGGACTGGAAACGCAGCACATGTCCACACTGGGGAATTTTGAGGACAGAGCAGGGTAGAGATGAAGGGTTTGGGGTGGCTATAAGATATGGCAGGAGGTGTCATTGGATCTATTTCTATCATGTCCTTTCTTGATTTTTTCCCAAGGATAGTTTATTTTCTCATTAATGAATTTAGTTGGGATTAATTCCCTCCCTGGGTGATGTTAGATAGGTATGTGGGAGCAGTTGAGGGAATTAGACCAAAGGAACAACTCCTTCCATTGCTGATTTGCATTCTGTGTATGTGTAATTCAGTTTTATTGGGCAGCCAGTGACGAGGAGAGGAGGAGGTTAAAACAGAGGGAAGTTGGGTTGTTGAGTCCTCTGCCATGAGCTCTGATTGGATATGCACAGAAGGAGGGAGCTATGAGATAAGACTTCTCTTAAGGATGAGAAAACTGCCTCAGCATTTTTATTTTCACAAAGATATCACAGTGCCCCTTACACAGCAAATCTCAGTCATTTTAAGTAGAATGAGAATTAAATCCAATGTTCTGAATTTACATGAATCTCAGTGCCTTTTTATAGAGTTGGTGGGTTTCTAAGCAAAGTTGAAAGCATAGGTCCCAGACAGATGCTAGCAAGCCAAAGCATCCTGTTCATAAAGGCCAGAGGGAATAATATGGTAGGATCCGATAAGTAAGGAGGAATTACTAATAGTATATCTGTCCTAGGTGCAGCAGTGTCTGGAGTATTTTAGAAATAAGGTGTAAGCAAATAAGGTGTAAGCAAGTTAAAACCACATTTGCTCCAGGAGCAGAAGGTTGTGATCAGGATCAGGGAGTGGGAAAGAGAGAGATGGCGGTGGGGAGAGACAGGTTGATGTGAGCAAGGCAGAATCTATGTTACCATTGTCCTTGGGAGTGAAGCACATCAGCATGCCATCAATTCCTCATTGATTGTGGCCTTGAGTCTGTTCCAGAGGGGTGGAGAGTGTCCTGCTCTTCCATCCCCTTTGCGTGTGGCTCAAGTTATCTGCAGGGATTACTGGGTTTATTAGCTGCTTATATTCCTTTACCCCTTTTCACCTCCTGCAGGCACTGGCTGACTTCCAACTACACCCAGTTTGCAGTCCCTTACTTCATCTACGATATCTACGCTATGTTCCTGTGCCATTGGCACCGGTACCAGGTTAAAGGGCATGAGTCAAGATGCGTTGAGACCCAAGCGTTGCATACTGCCATCCGTGCCTACTTGCACAAGGAGTTACTGATGGTGATTCACCATCTTTTCATGGTGTTGGTTTGCTTCCCTGTGTCTGTGGTGAGTGGGACCAAGGGCAACCCATGTGCACAGATGAGGATGGAAAGGGAAGGGATGGGCTATTGATCCATGCAGCAGAAGCTGCAAATGAGGATGCTGTGCTTTAGAAGATGCTGCCCCACCCACCCAGGTCTGCCACATTTATCCCTTTCCCCCCTTCAGCTGTGGCGTCAAGGCAAAGGTGACTTCTTTCTGGGTTGTATGTTGATGGCTGAACTCAGTACCCCTTTTGTCTGCCTTGGGAAGGTTCTCATCCTGGTGAGTATCACCTGCTACTGAGCTTCTCTTAGGGGAGCAGGGGAAGAGTAAGGTTCGGATTGGTTTTTACCTTGGTATACATTACAGGTATCCCTCGACTAATAACCACAGGTAGTCCTTAACTTACAACAATTGAGCCCAAACATTGTGCAGCTAAGTGAAAAATTTGTTAAGTGAGTTTTGCCCCATTTTACGACTTTTCTTGCCACTTTTGTTAAGTGAATCACGGCAGTTGTTATATTAGTACCACAGTTGTTCAGTGAATCTGGTTTCCCCCTTGACTTCGCTTGTCAGAAGGTCATAAAAGGGGAACACGTGACCCCAGGACACTGCAACTGTCATAAATGTGAGTCAGTTGTCAAGCATCCGAATGTAAATCATGTGACCATGGGGATGCTACAATGGTCCGAAGTGTGAAAAACAATCAGAAGTCACTTTTTTCAGTGATGTTGTAACTTTGAACAGTTCACTAAATGAACTGTTGTAAGTTGAGGACTACCTGCATTGACTTAGTGACCGTTCAAAGTTATAACTGCACTGAAAAAATGACTTACAATCATTGCAGCATCCCCACAGTCACATGATCAAATTTTGGGCTCTTGGCAACTGACATGTATTTACGATAGTTGCAGTGTCCTGGAGTCATGTGATCGCCATTCGCAACCTTCCCAGTGGCTTCCAATAAATGAAGTCAGTGGGGGAAACCAGATTCCCTTAATGACTGTGTCATTCACTTAACAACCACAGCGATTTTTCTTAACAACCATGGCAAAAAAAGGTTGCAAAATGAAGTGTGACTCACTTAACAACCCCCTTGCTTAGCAACATAAATCCTGGTCCCAATTGTGGTCATAAGTCAAGGACTACCTGTATAGGTTTTATATATTGGTTGTTTGGTTTGTGGACATTTTAGATGGCGTTTTAATTGATTAGATGCCCAGAGTTGGTAGGGTAAGATGGGAGACCGTACATAACTAAATAAAGACATAATGGGAAGGCAGAAGAGTTAGCCAACCTGACCTGAATTTGCCTTTCAACTCTCTTTTTTCCCTCTCTCCGCAGTACAAGCAGCAGCACACTCTTCTCCACAAGGTGAATGGCATGGCCATGCTAGTCACATTCTTCTGCTGTCGAATCCTGCTTTTTCCATATATGTACTGGGTATATGGGCAGTATGCTGGCTTGCCCTTCTACCGTGTACCCTTCTCCATCCCCGCTGAGTACAACTTGGGATCGGCCTTCCTCATGGCTCCCCAGATATACTGGTTTGGCCTCATCTGCCGCGGAGCATTCCGTGTCTTCCGTGCCCGGGGTACCACCAAGGAACAAGAATTGCAAAATGGGCACAGGATGGATACCCAGGCACTGGACTAATGGCTCTCTTGCCCCCTCCCTCAGCTGCAAACGGACAAGCTGCCTTTTCCCCCTACAACTTATTTATTGGGGTGATGGGAAGGAGTGGGGAAGCTGGCTCCTAAGCCAAAAGGGAAAATGGGAGGGTCTGGGAAGGGGGGTGGTGGTGTCTCAAAGGAAGTCTTTAGGGGGCATAAAACCAAAGTATTCCTTGGTTTGCTATGTGGAAATCCTTTGTCAAAGGAAACCCTCTAAATTTGCAATGCTGTCGATGTTTTGAAATGTCTATGAGTTGGGTAGGGTTTGAACCAGAGTGTAGTCCTAAACCAAAGGGAATATTGAGGTTATCTATGTTGGGAAGATATTCAGGCCTGTGGGGCACTGGTTCAAGAATCAACTGGATGTGGGCCTGTAGAGCAAAACCAAATTTCTAATGTATCAGGGCTCTGCCAAGCCGACAAACGCATAGTGGCTATTGCTTGCTAGACTATGATTAGATGACCTAAGATTGTCTGAGCATTGCTAGCCAAGGAGAGACCCATGTGGCTTGCATGGGGATGATACTATTTCCTGAAAGCAGGGGTTATATACCGTTGGATAGGAAGATTAAGTCAAATTCTCCCCAATCCTATTTTCTTTAGACTTGCAGAATCTCTATCACATGTAAACACAATGGAGAAATAATACTGGGTTTGGATTGCCCTCACCCCAGGCAGCAATAGGGGAATCTATCAGCAGAATTATTTACCATATATTTGTAGAATAACCAATAAGGAAACACTCTTATCATTTTTTGGATGCTAGTAAAATAACATGGTCTTCAGTGTTACTGGAATGTCATCTACCCAGGATATTTAATTCATTTATATGTGGGTGTGGGTGTGATCTCACACGCGCGCACACACATTTATCCTCTGTAGCAAGATGATCAGAGGGGTGCTGCTTAAAGAACACATGCCCCCCTCCCCATAGCAATAACCAAGCAGGGGAAACATCCCTCTCCTCTTGACACCTTCTTTGTTTCAGCACAGAATTCCTTCACTGCTCACTCTAAGACCCCCTCCTCACTTCATAGGGCAGGAATCTAGCTGTAAATAAAGAGCAGGGGGGAATGTATTTATAACCCAAGGTCTGCCATGTATTAAAGGAGCCTTTATCTACTGTCAGTGGAGGGTGTGTGTGTGTCGTTTATTAATTCCAAACCCCGAGCCCCATGTGTATTGCCGAGCCCTGTATTCGGATCACTCTTTCCCTAAAACCTTTGAGGACCACATAGCTGTCTTTAAAACTCTCCCTCTTTAATCTTCTTTTATTTATCTACTTATTTCTATCCCGCCTTTATTATTTTTACAAATAACACAAGGCGGCAAAGATATCCAGCACACCTTCCTCCTCCTGTTTTCCCCACAACAATATTGTGAGGTGGGTTCAGCTGAGAGTGAGTGACTGGGCCAAAGTCACCCAGTTACCTTTTATGCGTAAAATGGGACTAGAATTCACTGTCTTCTGGTGATTGGCCCAAAGTCACGCAGCCAGCTTTCATAGCTAAGGTGTGGCTTGAATTCACTGTCTCCTGGTGATTGGCCCAACATCACCCAGCCACCTTTTATGCCTAAAATGGGGCTTGAATTCACAAGTCTCCCGCTTTCTAGCCTGATGCATTATTTCTTGATCAATCAATATCTTGCAAATGCATACAAATTCAAAGGCCTTTTACTTAACAGGAAGGACCATGGAAAGGAGCAGAGGACAAGCCACTCAGGAACTCTAATCGTCTTCTCTAGTTGCGTTGTTTACAGAAAATCCTGAAATGGGGAAGGATGGGAAATCAGATCCTGGAGGAAATGTGTGGGCACAAAACATGGCTCTTAAGAGCACCAGGGCAGAAGAGCACCAGGGTAAAAAAACCAGGGCAGGGATTTGGAGGCATAATCTATGTGTTAGGTCAAGCAAGTGATCCTCCCTTGAACTTCTTTTTCTAATAAACAGGTTTAGAAGCCCCAACATGGATGGGGGAAGAGAAGAATGAGGGCTGTAAAATAAGGGAGGATACAACACACACATGGGCAATTTATGCTTCTTTTAGCCCCATGCTATAATTTTCATGTGTTGCCTGTTGTCTGGTTTCAATCTTCCCAGAGGGGATTCTGGCAATCCCTAGAACAGTTTTTCTCAACCTTAGCAACTTTAAGATGGGTGACTTCAACTCCCAGAATTCCCCAGCCAGCCATGCTGACTGGGGAATTCTGGGAGTTGAAGTCCACCCATCTTCAAGTTGTCAAGGTTGAGAAACCCTGCCCTAGAGGGTATACAAACTGAGTCAGGGTAGTCAAACCAGGGTGCCTCATGGGATAAGGACTCCATCGTCTCGTTGGCATCATCTAGTTTTTCCACAGGTGCTGGGTGCCAAAGAAATAAGAAACATGCCCATCAGAGAACACAGGAAAGCATTCCTGATGTCAAAGGGAAGTTACACTTCTTAAATTGGTTCATATTATTACTGATTAAGGACAAAGTATCTTTCCTCCCTTACTTTTATATCTATTTTCAGAGCTGGTGAGCTAATCACTTTATTCTTCAAACATAAACATCCTTACATTCAGTCATTTTTTTTAATCTATCTTCTCTCCTTTAATATTTTATGGAAGGTCTCTTTTAAGCATTCAATACCCATCCATTGTGTGGTCAATTAATTGTTCTCCAGGTCTTTGTTTAGAAAATGAACAAACTTTTTTCTGTCTGCAATGCATATGGCCAGGAACTAATGAAAAAGTGGAGTTTATCAAAATATTTTTTTCCATATAACTATATGTGGATACCACTACGATAGTAAGCTCTAGAAGTATCCCAAGTCATTACATCTTTTTTGCAGTTTAAAAAAGCATTAATCGGTTTTAAATAGTATTAATGCAGAGCTAGAATCAATGTTGGTCTGGCACTGATGCTAGCCTTTTCACAATATGCTGGAAACTCTACCTAAACACAATTCTGAGATAAAAGCCATATCCATGCAGTTATGGAATTGTATTGTGAAAAGATTTTTTTTCAGATGTACACAGGCTCTAAGAAGCTACCTGAAATTTATGCAGAGAACTACAAAGAATGGATTCATTAAACGATAAAATAATCAGTTTATTGACTTCGCCTTTTTGGAGCCTGGGTTCATTCCTCATATACTAAAACCCAGAGGTCATGTGGATGTTTTGGTTCTAATTTGGTATGTTGAATGCGATGATTTTGCCAGACCATAGTTGAACAAACCATGGCTTAGTGTTATATAATCCCAAACTAAGATTGAAGTTTCCTTTTAATTTTTTTTTTATATATATAATTTTTATTAATATATTCTATACACTAATACACAAATAAAATATACAATCCTGCCACCATGGTATAATATGATTACATTGTCCATAAGTATAAAATCATTCCTTTATACATACATATTTGCCATCATATATATACATCATCATATGTCTATTCTATCCCACCTTTTCTGGACCCAATCGTACCATACTTTCCAACTGTTATAAAATTCTGAATCTTTTTTACCATTGATCAATCTAGTTAGTCTATCTGATTCCGCACACTCATTAATTTTATATATTATTTTCAAATCTATCGGTAAGTATTGATTTTTCCACTCCTGCGCATACGCTAATCTTGCTGCAGTGATAATGTGAATCAACAAGAACCATATATCTGACTTAACATTCAAAGGTTTTGCCCCCAATAGGAAAATCTCAGGTCTTAATTCCAAATTAATCTGTGTAATTTCCAAAATCCATTGCCGTATTTTTTTCCAATATTTAACCGCCTGCGGGCAGGTCCACCATTGGTGAAAATAGGTTCCATTGCTGTAACCACACTTCCAACAGCAGGCAGATGTCCCGGGAAACATTTTAGCTAATCTCGCCGGGGGTAGATGCCACCGGTAGATCATTTTATATATGTTTTCTTTATATGAGGAGGCCATGGTTAATTTCATATTTTTCAACCAAATCTGTTCCCATTGCTGGAAGTCAAGGGGATATCCAAAATTTCGCCCCCATGCTATCATACAATCCTTCACTACATCCTGTCCTATCTGCAGAGACAATAAATATGCATAACATTTAGATAATATCCCTTTCCCTCCTTCTAATAAGATCTTATCCAATTCTTGTCTTTTACGGTAGATTCCTTCACTATGTAAATCTTTTTTATACCTGGAGTACACTTGCGAATAAGACCACCAGTCTATCTTATATCCTTGAAGAGTTAATAATTCTCGTGACTTTGGATTACCCTGAACATCCAAGAAACCTTCATACGTCAAGGTTTTCTCCCCTTTATACAATGTCGGGTAAACCTGAGCTTCCTGTGCCGAAATCCAACATGGAACTTTTGTATATACTCTTCTTCTAACCTTTTCCCAAGTGTACCCAAGCGTCCTACGTAAATAGTGATCATCAAAGTGTCTAGGACGGCCGGATGCTCCCGGCCATAGAAAATAGTGCCAGCCATGTTGAAGACCGGCTCCCTCAAATGTCAAAAGTCGTCTCTTTTGTAGGACCATCCATTCTTTCACCCAAATCAAGTTCGCTGCTTGGTGATAGAGCTCCCAATTTGGGAGTCCAAATCCTCCTCTATTTTTGGGTTCTTGTAACATTTTAAGTCTAATCCGCGGCCTCTTTCCCTGCCAGATAAATTTAGATATACTCCTATCCAAATTTGTAAAAAACTCTTTATTCAACCTTACCGGGGCTGTTTGGAATAGAAATAACCATTTGGGTAACACGCACATCTTAATGGTTGCCACCCTTCCCAAAATTGATAGCTGGAGATTTTTCCATCTTTCTAAGTCTCTGAGCATCTGGCTGTAAAGAGGAAGATAGTTATCCTCCTTTATGGAGGAACATCTGGCAGTCAACCATATACCCAGGTACTTAATTTTATTTGTTATTCTTAAACCCATTAACTGCTCCAGCTGTTGCCTTTGCATCTGAGTCATATTTTTCACTAGGATTTTAGTTTTTTCTTCATTCATCTTTAACCCCGCTACCTTCCCATACTCTCTAATCAAGCATAATAATTTCAGGCCCGAGTCCAGTGGTTGATCCAAGATAAATACAAGATCGTCTGCATAAGCCTGAACTTTAACTTCCTCCTGCCTAATCTTCATTCCTCTTACTTCCGTATTTCCTCTCACTTCTCTAAGCAGGGGCTCTAAAGTTAATACAAATAGCAATGGGGAAAGGGGACATCCCTGTCTTGTACCTCTACGAATTTGAATTCTCTCCGTCTCCTCTCCATCTATGAGAACTCTTGCAGTCTGCTCCCGGTAGATAGCTCGAATTGCCCGAATAAAATTCCCACCAAACTCCATATATTCCAATTGAGAAATCATAAATTCCCAACTGATTCTGTCAAACGCCTTTTGGGCGTCAACAAAAATTAGGGCTAATTGTTTATCCGGGCGATTTTCGAAAAATTCTAATGTATTCATGATAATTCTAAGGTTATCTCGTAGATATCTATTAGGAAGGAAGCCGTTTTGGTCTGAGTGAATGAATTGGTTAAGGAAGCAGCTAAGCCTAGCTGCAAGAACCCCCGCAAATATCTTATAATCGGAGTTTAGTAATGATATTGGCCTATAGTTCTTAATAAGAGATAGATCAGTTCCTTCTTTTGGGATAATAGAAATATAAGCCTCAGTCCAAGATACTGGAACCTGAGCCTCTTTCATAACCGCATTGAATAAATCCGTCATGTGTCTTCCTATCACGTCAAACACTATTTTGTATAATTCAACTGGAAGGCCATCTCTACCCGGGGTTTTGCCATTCGCCTGTGCTTTCATAACTGTTTCTACTTCCTCCATCGTAAATTCCGCATTAAGAATTTCCTTCATTGTTTCCGAGACTTTAGGCAAGTCCGTCTTTTCCAAATATTTCCGAATTTCACAGATATTTTCCTCTCCTTTCTGATAAAGCTGTGTGAAAAAATCCTGAGCTACCATTCTCTTGCCTTCCTTAGTACAATGGAAATTCCCAATTACATCTTTCAGCCCTTCTATTCTCCGTTGTTCCTGCTCCTTTCTAAGCCAGTAAGCCAACCATTTTCCTGTTTTATTCGCCCTTTCAAAAAAATTTTGTTTAGTCCACTTTAGTTTATTTGCTAATTCCTCTTGATCTAATAATTTAATCTGGTGTTGCCAGTACTCCCTTTCCTCTATCAATATTGTCTGGGTTAATCCATTTTGCATCCTTTCTTCCACCCGTTGTAATTTATTCAAGAGGTTGTCTCGGTGTTTCTTACCCGCCCTACGTTTGTCAATCATATATTTGATTAACCATCCCCTCATCACTGCCTTAACCGTATCCCATGTATTGTATATTGAAGTATCCTCTTTCTTATTTTCCTGGAAAAAAAGATATAACTCCTTCTTAAATTTACTCATGAATTCTTCATCTTTCAGGATACCTATATTCATTCTCCATCTACTCTTCCTACAATGTGGGATCTTCCAAGTTACCATTAGCGGGTTATGATCCGCCCACTGATTGGGCCCTATTTCCACTTCCGAGACCAGCCCCCTCAACTCAAGAGACATCCATATCATATCTATTCGGGTCCACGAGTGGTGTCTGGGAGAGAAATAAGTATATTGATTTTTATTGGGATTTCTCAACCTCCATATATCCTGTAATCCAACTTCCTCCCTTAAATCATTACATATTTTTGGTAATGTTCTCTTAATATCCTTTAACCTTCCTTG
Organism: Pituophis catenifer annectens; assembly: GCF_029215685.1. Classification (NCBI taxonomy): domain Eukaryota; kingdom Metazoa; phylum Chordata; class Lepidosauria; order Squamata; family Colubridae; genus Pituophis; species Pituophis catenifer. The sequence goes on along the minus strand of NW_027256885.1, from coordinate 91,693,055 downwards.
TATGTTTCCCGGGACATAATCCTGCATTCTATCCATTACAGCATTGAAATCCTCCACTAGACAGACATGTTCATATTCCAGTTCCCCCAATTTAACATATAAGTTTTGATAAAAAGTCCTCTGATTATCATTAGGGGCATAAATACAAACCAATAAAGACTTCCACTGGGCAATTTCTATTTCGAGCATGAGAACCCGGCCTTCCTGGTCAGCAAAAACCTGTTGGGATTTCAAATGATGTCGTACATATACCACTATCCCTCTTTTGTTTTGACCTGCTAATGACGTATAAGTTTTACCCAACGCCCGGCATTCTAACAAATGGTTTTGATCTTTTTTTATATGAGTCTCCTGCATGCAGACAATATCATACTTAGCCTTTCTTAATTTATTCAAAATCCTACTACGTTTATTAGGAGCATTTAAACCGTTAATATTTACAGATATCAAACGCACTAATTCCCCCATTTTCTTTTCTCACCTAAGTTTTTACTTTCCCGCTGTTATAGCCTTCTTAACTGTTTGTCTTGTCTCCCTCTGAGGTGCTGTTAATTCCTCGGCTTTTCGTATTCCCCCACCCTTCTTTCCCGCCTTTCCTTCTCTCCTCTCCTCTACCTCTTCTTCCTCTTGCGATTCCTCCAAACTTCTACTTTCCCCTTTCCTTTTAAAAGGAAGTTTCCTTTTAATTAACTACCATAGCTTGTCTGTAAAAACATGGGTGACCACTAGATGGTAGCAGATCTGCCTACATATGGTCACTGTTTTAACCAGAGATGCAGGAACTTAACCCAAGATCTATTGTGCTTGAACTAAGTACACCAAGCTAGATTTACTTTTGCTGCAATAGGTGCAACTGTAGAATTAAGATGGATAATATTAAATTTTAGATAAGTGGAGAAAGTTGGGCAGGAGGGTCTGGGCTCACCTTCCATTAGTTGATCAATTCATTTTTCCTTGGAGAGATTTGCAAAATTGCATAAGATGCAGAGAAACAAATATTGCACTTGGCTTGGCATAATGGCCCAGTCTGTCTGTCTCACATCCAAGCACACATACATACCCAAAGACCTCACAGTGCATGCTTCTCTCCTCACATTCCAGCTGACTTTTCCACCACAACAACCAAGATTCCACCCCACCCACCCACCCCCCACACCAATCCAGGTTCTATCGTTGCTCCCAGGAGCAATCATTCCAAAAAATATTAATAACAAAGCAGAGGATAATATGCAACAGAAAAAGATGTTTATTTTATACTTTGCCCCCATCAAAAGATTCACACATTCTGGGGAAGCACAGTATTATATAGCCCATGGTCCCCTGCCATGTTCTTGTAAGGCACTCATTAAATAATTTAATAGAGAGGATTCATCTGGAGTGGTGTCTTTCCCCCTCCATTTCATGTCTCCGAAGGCTTGGGCAGAATCCCCAGTAGTCCTCCAGCAGCTGTGAAGTGGTTAATAGGAGAAGAACCATCCGTAATGAGGGTGGACTGGATTCCCAGACCTTGGAGCAATTTGACCTGCAAGGAATAGAAAGCAAAAAGTCATGCATCAGGGTTTCAAAATCTCAATTGAATATTTCTAATTTGCTATCACGTTGGGGCATCTGAGATGTGTGGCTGCTCCTGCTCTTCTATAGGTAGTCCTTGACTTACAATCGTTCATTTAATGACCGTCTGAAATTATACTGGCACTGAAAAAAGTGACATGACCAGTTTTCACACGACCTTTGCAGCATCCCTGTGGTCATATGATCAAAATTTGGGTGCTTGGCAACTGGCAGGTATTTATGAAAAATGGGGCGCAACTGACTTAACAGCTGTCTTGCTTACCAATGGAAATGTTGGGCTCAATTGTGGTTGTAAGTCAAGGACTACCTGTAGTTTATTGTGCCCCGTGCTTTCTGATTCCTGGAAAAGTTTAGAGAATAAAGGAGGGAGAGAGAAAGGTGCACACACACACGGAATCCAAATAGAGTGGAAAAAAAGGAGCTACCAATGTGATTTCTTAAATACTCTGGCAACAATTCATGCAACACCATTGCATACCATTTTTTTTCTCTTACTTCCTACTAGAGAAGCTATATCAACTGATGGGTCTTCTTTAGTTTGCCTTTACTTTTCCCACTAAAGTCCTAATATAAAGTTTACTAAGATACCCATTCTATGAGCGAAATTCATTATCTGCATATAAAACAATGGATGTCATCTAAAGACTTTAAAATTCAGCATGTGCGTCTTAGTCTGACAAGCAGCTATCATCTGTCATCTATCAAGTGCAGGCACCTGCTGGCATCTACAGCCCATTGAAGAGGTTTGAAGAAAGGATTGGACAGCCATTTGTCCAGGATGCAATAAAGTCTCCTGCCTTGAGCAGGGGTTGGGCTATCAGACCTCCAAGGTCCCTTCCAGTCCTATGATTTCATGATTCTATAAGTTGTTATGCCAGAATAGTACAAAGTCACAGGCAGAATCTGACCCTTATAGTTTCTTCTTTGTTATATATCTGACCAGAGATAGCTTGGTCTGTGAGAAAAATCAAACACAAAATCCAAACTGATGCAATGCTTTTGCTAGGAACAACCAAACTTTTGATTTCTCCAGAATTCTTCATCAAGCATAGAGGTACAAATGGCAGGAACGGAAAGCAGAAGCAAAGTTAAAGAACAAGACGAGGAATTGTAGCCTACAAGTGCAGTTCAGAGCTGGCTACAAGCTAGAGGCTGAATAGAGCTGGAGAATGAGAGCATCTGTCATCAGAAGACGCTTCATATATTTCAGATATAATTATGCCTAGTATTCTGAGAGGGGGAAAAAAACAATATCCAATACAGGCTTTGTTCTGAAAATTAAAAGCATTAAATCGAGCTTCAACTGGGATCAAGCACATGAAAGCTTTAAAATTCAGTGGCTAAAAACAGAGGAAGGAAGGAATTTAAGACCACATCACACAATTCAGGGGCTACACCTCGGCCTCCAAATTTTAAGGGACAGGGCTGGTGTTTCTCAGCACTTTCTGAACATTTGATGAGTGGGGGGATTCTGGAAGCCAAACTGACCTGAAATTGCTACTTCTTTTTTCTAGGCCACTTTTAGGTAGTTTTCAGTACAAGAAGGAGGGATGGTTAAGAAGGACAGGCAGGAATGACTTGCAAAAAAAGTCTACTCCTTCACCAATTTTGAAAAGGCCCAGTCTGGCCTGAAAAATTGAACTTTCAAGCCATTTACGGATGAGAATACATAACGAGAGGCCTTCTGCTCCTATCCTCAGCTTTTTTTTGAAGGAAAAAAAATCAAATCAGCCCAGGACTAAGTAGTAAACACAGAAAAAGGGGGGGGGGGAATGCTTAGAGTGGATTGGAAAGATGCAAAATCAGTTACTCTATTGAGGTGGAAAGAAGGTAAATAAGAGAAAATAAAAGGTGAATAAAAGAAATAATCATTCCAAGTCAGGTATATAAAGTCAGATCAAATCCTATGAACTCTAAGCAACCTTTGAATGAACTCATCTATTCACTTAAGGATACGTGCTGGCTAAAGGCAGCTGGACTGTATTATTAGTAAAATATATCTTCTGATGAGGTTCAACTGTCATCCAGCAGAAAAGTTAAGAGTGGAGTTTGGTGAATGGAACTAAGCAATTAGTTCATGGATGTCCCCATAATTACTTGACCTATGGCCCTGTGTCAAACCCACTGATTCTATACATCTTCTTAACAGAATCAAATGTGAACATCTGGACGGATACATAGGATGCAAAAGGTTACTTATTGTTTAAAGTATAGTCATAATTTCTGCATTTAAACAATACAGCACTTAAGGAACAGTTGTAAAACATAAAGTGATGGGTTAGTTAAAGTTGTAATGGTTTAATCATGGAGTAGTGAAAATGTGTAGCCAAAATAATTGTATTAAGTAGTAGGTAATGGTTTGATAATTAGTAAAGTGTAATGTAAGTGAAATGTATTTTTAATGTAACCATATATGGAAGCCGGAAAGGCTCATAGAACTCTTTGTCTTGAAAACATATTTAAGTCGTAGAATCATAATTATTATTGTTCAGGTTGCAACAATCAAACATAGCCCTGAACCTTGCGCAAATAAACGGATCTGTTTGACCCAGGAATGTGCTTCAGCTCCTTATTTCTACAACACTATTTTTCAGATACAATGTTTTCTTCTAGCCCATTATGCTCAGCACTGGAGGGAAGATTAGCATTCACAGCCACCATCAAGAAGCTAGTTAGCCTAGAAAGGTTTGTGGGAGGACTGGCAGGACTCACCGTCTCTAGGGCAGTAGCTTGAGCCTTCAGCTTGGCCTGCAGAACCACTCCTTCTCCTTCAAGTCGGGCTGCCTCTGCTCGGGACTGGGCCTCTGCCTTGGTTGCCCCTGTGCTCTCCACAGCCGTGCTGGGAAAATAGGAAAGTGGAAGAAGAGCCCTTTAGAAACTGCATCTCACTATGCAATCAAAGACTAGATCAGCCTTCCCCAACTTGCAACCTCCAGATTTAAGGAGGAGTCCAGCTCTCATGATTCTTAGCTAGTGCTGCCTGGGACCTCAGAGAGCAGGAAAGAACTAAGTTTGGAACAAATGTCCATAGTTGGTCCTTAAAACAACATGGATCCTGCACACTCACCTCAATGCTTCCAGCTCCAACAGCTCCTTCCAGGCTTGTTCTGCCTCAGCCTGATCAAGGATTTTCTGCCATTCAAGACGACCTCGGGCCTCTTGTTCCAGCCTCTCTGCCTCATGTCTGGAGAGAGAGAGAGATGATGGCAGTGGATCAGGGGAAATGAAAACCAAAAAGGAAAACAAGCCTACCTAAGATCCATCTCTTTATTCCGGGAAAAGCTCAAAGGCGTTCTCCAGGTATAAACTAGAAGAGACTTTGTCAGGAAGGAAAGAACAGTCTGTTTCCATTTTTTCTTTGTTTTTGAGAAATCAAGAAGCTGGAGAAGAATACAGTGGTACCTTGGTACTCAACTGCTTTGAAACTCATTGAATTTAGTACTCAACACATTTTGACATGAAAATTTTGTCCTGGTACTGTTTGTTTTGTACTCAATACACAAGCTAGAACGTGTCAATGTTGGCTGCCTTGTGACTCACTATATTATTCCTTATGGGAAAAATTTGTTTGGTACCCATCGTTTTTGGTACTCATCTCAGCTCCCAAAACCAATTAATGATGAGTACCGAGGTACCACTGTAAGTGATTGGTGAGAATTCTGTAGGTTGTTTGATGATTTGAAAGCAATAGTCAGCCTCCAAAAACCAAGAAAGACATGTTGTGATTCTTCCAAGCAGATTTCTTTATTGTTCCTCACCTCTAGACAGAATCTTGCCAAACTAGAGCAGGCTACCAACCACATATAACATTCACTCTAGGAACTGTTAAGGAGGATACGTCTTCACCCTCTTTCTCTCACACAAACTGTCAGAACTGTGGGGCCTCTTGCTCCTCAGGAATGCACCCACTCCCTCCTGGGAATCCAGATGTTAGATATTGACAGGATAGTTTTCCCTCTGGTCCGCTGTTTGGGCGGGAAGAATGCTTGAACACAATTGGCTGGTTTTCCTGACAGCTCCCTATAAAAGGGCTGGCTGTTAGAGTGGCTAGCTGCTGGATTGTAAATAGTTGCTGAATAAAGAGCTGTTGTCTGAAGCCTGTCTCCAGTCTCTTCAATCCACCTATCTAACACTGGTGACAAAGGTGGGATTCTGAAGAAACTCTAAGACCAAAAAGAGCTGACAATGAAACAATCCAGCCCGGTGGCAAAAGCGAATGGTGGCCATCTTGTGAGCCAAATTCAAACACTCAGAATTGTGGCAAGCATGTCTGTGTTCCACCCGCCGGCACCATTCGACCCAGCTAAGGAGAAATGGGGCACTTATATGATGAGGTTTGAGTGCTTCATGGAAGCGAACAACTTCCTCGAGTCGTCGGACAACCGGAAAAGAGCGCTGTTCCTGAGCCATTGCGGGCATGACGTATTTGACACCGCTGAAGCATTGTCCAAACCAACTCCAGTACAATCCGTACCATGGCAAGTGCTACAAAACACACTAAAAACCTACTACGCTCCTGCCCCATCAAAAACAGTGAGGCGTTACAAATTCTGGCACCGAATGCAGCAGGACGGAGAATCTATCAATCAATTTGTCACTGCCCTACAAAAAGCCGCTGCCCACTGTGAGTTTAGAGACTTGGACGATATTTTAATAGACCAGATAATTTGGGGCGCAAAAGACCTCTGGCTGCAGAGAAGACTCTTGGCAAAGACTAATCTGACATTGCAGGCCACATTGGACGAGGCAAGGGCAACCGAGTCGTCAAATAGGGTGGCCGAGTCCCTTCAGAACCTTGCTACAGCTCCGGCTGCAACAAAACAAACTGCCACCATACATAAGAGCCATCACGAAGACGAGGACTCCGAAAGCAGCAAGGACGAGGTCTATCGCACAGAAAGGAAGAAACCCACAGATCAAGAGAATAAAAAGCAACCATGTGCCAGCTGTGGGGGGGTAGCACCCTAGGGCATCCTGCTGTTACAGGGATGCCATCTGTCGCCAATGCGATAAGAAGGGGCATCTGGCAAGAGTCTGCCGAGCGAACCTGCCCGTTAGTCATCGAGCAGCCTCAGACAGTCCAAAAGCAGAGGCCCCAAGACTATTTAGGCGGGAAACGTGGAAGCCAAGTCGCGAAACTGTAAATGCAAGAGCGCCAGAAACAAACTGCCAGACTAGAATAGGGCAGGCGAGCACCCCCTGCAGGAAGAAATTACATGTCACTGTGCAAATTGAAGGGTCGCCCTGCGACATGGAAATCTACACCGGGTCGTTGGTAGCAATTATCTCCTGACTGGCATTGAAGGCTGCTGTTCCAAGAATTCAAAAACACCAACTAGAGCGCCAACACTTGCGGCTCAGCAACTACCAGGGGAATCGGATCCCTGTCATCAGCTGCGGAACCTTCGAGGTCCAGTTCAACAAGTTCCGGGGTGACCTGACCTTAACAGTCATCGGTGGAAACCTTCCAAACCTGCTTGGATTGGACTGGTTCGACTTCCTCTGACTGGGGGTGACCGGCATCAATGCTATCGCAAGCTTGTGGGCCGATGACCTGATCCGGGAGTTCCAAGATGTGTTTAATCCGGAACTCGGCAAGTATGTGGGCACCCCAATATCATTTAGTCTAGACCCCAAGGTGGCACCAATTAGGTTGAAGCCCCGGAGGGTTCCATTTGCCCTAAAACCCAGGATAGACAAGGAACTAGATAAACTGATCTGGCGGGGCATTCTTGAACCAGTTGACCACGCTAAGTGGGAGACCCCTATTGTCACCCTGGTCAAGAGTGATGGCTCTGTGTGCATCTGCGCTGATTATAAGTGCACATTGAATAAAGCTCTCCAGCAGAGTGCGTACCCAGTACCCATAGTTCAGCACCTTTTGCATTCCCTGGGCCCCGGAAGGATTTTTGCAAAATTGGACCATATCAGCAGCTGCTGGTAGATGGCACTACTGCCGAGGCCCAAACCATTGTAACGCATAGAGGGGCGTTCAAATGTCACTACTTACAATTTGGTGTTAGTGTTGCCCCTGGTCTTTTCCAGAGTGTGATGGAAAGACTATTGCAGAAAATTCCTGAGGTAGTGCCATACTTCGACGATGTTTTAATTACTGCCGGTGATGAACAGCAACTTCGCTCCCATCTGAGGGAGGTGCTGTCAAAATTTAGGGCTGCAGGGCTCCGAGTAAAGGGCAGCAAATGCCAGATTGGGGTTCCCGAAGTAGAGTTCCTGGGGTACAGGATAAACGGGGAAGGCATACACCCTACCCAAAACAAAGTCAGAGCAATTCAGAAAGCCTCAGCTCCATGGAACCAGACTGAATTACAGGCTTTCCTGGGCTTGCTCAATTTCTATAGTGTTTTTTTTAAAAAATAAGGCCACTGTTGCTGAACCTCTCCACAAACTACTAGCAAAGAAGAGCCTTTGGGTCTGGGGACACAAGGAAGCTGCTGCTTTTGCTGCGGTGAAACGCCTCCTTTCTACTGACAGTTTTCTAATTCAGTATAATGACACTCTACCGTTGGTGCTAGTTTGTGATGCCTCTCCTTTCGGTGTGGGGGCTGTGCTTAGCCACCGTCTCCCTAATGGAACCGAAGCCCCGGTCGCAGTGGTGAAATCTAAAATTTGTTACTACCGGCTCTGTGGGCATGGCTTGGGGTGGGTAATGTGACTGGGTGGGCGTGGCCAATTTTTTTTTTTTTACTTTTAAAACCATTTTTTCTACAACCTCTTCGGTGAAGAGGTTGTAAAAAATGCTTTCAAAAGGCTCTGACGAACCAAGCTGAGTTTTTTAAAAAGCCTCTGCCAATTAGGCAACTCAGCTTGGATTGTCAGAGGCATTTCAAAGAAAAAAAAAGGGTTTTTTTCTTTGAAATGCCTCTGACGATCCAAGCTGAGTTTTTTAAAAAGCCTCTGATGATCAGGCAACTCAGCTTGGATCATCAGAGGCATTTAAAAGAAAAAAAGGGTTTTTTTTCTTTTAAAAGCCTTTGATGATCCCAGCTGAGCCATGCGATCATCAGAGGCTTTTTTTTTTTTTACTTTTAAAAGCATTTTTTCGGCCGAAGAGGTTGTAGAAAAAACCGGGAGCATTTCACCCCTGCCCGGTCGCCTATTTCTCCAGGACACTTTCCAGCGCGGAGAGGAACTATAGCCAGCTGGAAAGGGAAGCGCTGGCTGCTGTGGCAGGGGTCAAGTGGTTTCATGAATATTTGTTTGGGAGGGATTTTGAATTGGTTACGGACCACAAACCTCTTTTGGGACTCATGGCAGGTGACCACCCCACATCCGTGGCACTGTCCCCCCGTTTTATGAGATGGGCCATATTCTTGTCGGTGTACTGCTATAAACTGATTCACCAGCCTGGAGAGACCTTGGGACATGCCGATGCTCTCAGCAGATGCCCCCTACCTGACTTATTGGACGGCCTGACCCTGGGCATTCCTGTTCTCTTTATTGACTGCCTGGACTCTGGACTCGTGACTTCTGCTGCTGTGGCAAGGCACTCGGCTAAAAATGCAACGTTCAAAAAATTTTGAACTGGGTTTGGAGGGGATGGCCAAAGGGCCCATTTGGTGCAGAGTTTAAGCCATTTGTGATTCGACAACACGAAATATCAGCACAAGGGGGTTGTTTGCTAGAGGGGGGACCAGGTAATTATACTGCCAAGTCTAAGGTATTCTGTACTAAATGCATTGCATGAGGGACATCCGGGGATTGTCCGGATGAAAGCCCTGGCTGGTAGTTTTGTGTGGTGGCCCAATATGGACCAAGAGATACAGGAATGGGTAGCAAAGTCCCAACCCTGCCAGGAATCACAGCCCGCTCCCCCTAAAGCACCCATCCAAGAGTGGGACCGCCCAAGAGCCCCCTGGTCGAGGATCCACATTGATTTTGCAGGGCCCTTCCATGGCCAGACATTTTTAGTGGTCGTGGATGCCTATTCCAAGTGGATGGAAATCATCCTTATGGGCACCACTACTGCAGACGCAGTAATCAAAGTGCTCCGAAAACTATTCGCAACTCATGGTTTGCCTGATGTCCTTGTGTTGGACAATGGCCCGCAATTTACGGCCACCCAATTTGAGGGGTTCCTGGCAGAATTGGGAATACGCCATGCTCTCATAGCACCTTTTCATCCAGCCAGTAACAGAGTGGCTGAAATATCTGTTAGATCTGCCAAGGAGACATTGGGCAGGTTGGCACCAGGTGATTGGCAAGAGTGGGTAGAAAAATTCCTCCTGTACCAAGACATAACACCCAGTGTGGTCACAGGCAGAAGCCCGGCAGAGCTTCTGATGGGTCACAGGCTTCGATCAGTCTTAGACCACCTGCACCCCAATTATGCCCCCGAAACAATAATTGAAATGCAGAACCGCACCAGGTCCTTTAGCATCAGGGACCTGGTTCACTCACAAAACTTTGCCAAAGGACCACTATGGCTACCTGGCAAAATAGAAAAAATCACAGGACCCAAGTCATATATTGTTAGACTAAACGACGGGCGTCAATGGAGGCGGCACATAGACCAACTACGTAGCCGCCTCAGCCCAAACAACGAAAGTCTAGAAACTGAACAAAAAGAACTTAATTCTAATCCCTTCCTAGCAGACTCAAGCCCAATGGAACCAGAGAACGCACCGGAAGAACCAGTAATCCAGCGACCCTCCTCCAGCAAACCAGTTCCCGTAGAATCCAAGGCCCCGCCCAAAAGTTTCCAGGACTTTCCAGGGGCAGAGCAAGAGGCAGCAGCAGGCACAACCTCGCAGCCTGCTGCCGCCACGCCAACTGAACCGCGCAGGTCAAGTTGAGCTAGTAAACGCCCCACCTACCTGTGTGACTACGTATGTAAAATGGATTGCTCCATCTAGGAGGGGAGAGGTGTTAGATATTGACAGGATAGTCTTCCCTCTGGTCCGGTGTTTGGGCGGGAAGAATGCTTGAACATGATTGGCTGGTTTCCCTGACAGCTCCCTATAAAAGGGCTGGCTGTTAGAGTGTCTAGCTGCTGGATTGTAAATAGTTGCTGAATAAAGAGCTGTTGTCTGAAGCCTGTCTCGTCTCTTCAATCCACCTATCTAACACCAGACTACATTCCTTTACAGCAACAGATTTGGAAATTTGAATGGCCAAAGAGAAAAAGCTTAGGAGTTTCAAACTGTCCTTAAAGTGACAGAGCTACAGTTGAATTAGGACAGCAAGAGCAGACATTTCAGAAGTCACAGAAATGGTGTTTGTCACATATCTTCATATCTGACCCTTTCTCAAGCCAAGAAAAGTAAAACAGTGACCAAAACCAAGAACGTTTCCATTTTGTGGTTTTGCTTATTCAAAAGGAGGGGTGCCCTCTGTATCAAAAATTATTTTTTTCTGGCAGCTCCTAAAGCCTTAAGCGATCCCTTTCATTTCTCTGGCTGGAGGTAGAAATCCATAGTCTATGCTCACTAAAAGCCTGTAATCACCACAGAATAAATGTAGGTTCTTCTGTTACCTTTCTCTGCAATCTGAAGAGATCACCCACCCTTGTTATCCCCGCCTTGGGGAAAACAGCCTTAATCACCAGGAGACTGTGAGTTCTAGTCATTATGCTGGCTGGGTGGCTTTGGGCCAGTCACTCTTATCTCAGCCCAACTCACCTCTCAGGATTGCTTTTGTGGGGAAAATAGGAGGTGGAAGGAATGTTAGGTATGTTCACTGCCTTGAGTTACTGATCAAGTAATAAAAGTGGAATAAAAATTAAATAAATAAATTTAAATTGCCCAGAGATTCTGGGGCATGTTACACATTTTGTTAATGATAAGAAGTGAATAGAGGGGACCTGGTTGCTTCCCACCCTGGTTGCTCCATACCGAGTAGCAGCTTCCTGAGTTGGTGGTGATCTCAATGGCGAGCTGCACACTGCGCTGGAGGGTGTCCTGTGTCCGTTGGTCTACCGGCTCCACGCTTTGAAAGTCAACACTGCTGATGACTAGGCCATTTGGGGCAAAGCACAAGGAGTTGCGCAGGGTCCCTTCTCCATCAAACCCGAAGACGGCAGCACAGATCAGACGATTTGAGTTCTTTAAATAAGACAATTCAAGAATAGAAATATTAAATATTAACCCCCTCAAAATGTCTGTCTTCACTTCACCTCACAGTGACTTCCCTCACAGTCACCTAAAGCAGTGTTTTTCAACCTTGGCAACTTTTAAGGTGTGTGGAATTCAACTGCCAGAATTCCTCAGTCAGCATACTGGCTGGGGAATTCTGGGAGTTGAAGTCCACACATCTTAAAGTTGCTGAGATTGAGAAACACTGACCTAAAGTACGTTTCTCCTCCAGCGCTCAGGTCACCGCATTGGCGCATCCCAACCTGGAAGTCTTTCTGTGCAAGAAATGTGAAGTGTTTCCAAGGATCCAGCCCAATAACTCCAGTACAAGTTAAGTTTGAATCAAAAGCATTTATTTACATATTACTTATCTCTTGCAGGTGAACATCTGGAATGCCCCTGGACTCCTGGACAGAGACTTATATACCTGGGAGGCGGAGTCAAGGTAAGGAGGGGTCAAGGGAAGGGCTAGGTGGGGTGGATGGAGTTAACCCTTGCCCTGCCATGGGAACATAATGTTAGGCATTTCCTTGTAACAAGAAAACTGTCAACTAAAATGTCTAACTCTTGTACAGATCCCCACACTATGGTTCAGCATGGGTTAACTCACTTAAACCCATCATCCCCACAATTCCACCTTACCTTTGACTCCTCCCTCCGGGTATAAAAGTCCATCCACCAAGGGAACCTCCTCTAGATCCAGTTGAATAACTGTAAAGCAAAGATGTAAGGTCAGGTACATATATGCTTGGGCCTATACCATGCCATCACTTACCAATAAATAAGTTATATTGGCAATTTGTTGTAATGAGAGTTATTGGGCTAGATCCTTCGATATAACAAAAACAACCAAGCTCAGAGAGCATCAAGGACCCCTCAAGTCTTTCTCTCTTGGTTTTATCTTACCTGGGTGGCAAAACTCCAACCAAATTAGACTTCTCTGTAGTTGCATGGATTTTGGCAGTCCTAGAATCAAATGCCTATTCTCTGTCCTTTTGTTCCTTGACATGCAGCAAGGAGGAAGAGACTGATAAAAGGAAGAAAGCAGTCTAAGGACAAGAATCTTCCATTCTTTCAAGGCCTCCATTCCAGCACTGGCAGTTTGTTGCTTCTGAAACCACAGCTGACTTGGAAGCAGCAGTTGAGAAGCTATAGCAGCAGCTCTTAATTCCCCCTTTCATTTTCTTTTACTTTTTTTAAGCTTAAAGATTTTTTTCTTAATTTGTAATATGTTAAAATGGAAAATAAATAAATATCAATTACCCAATAAAACCAACAAACAAAATAGGTTTCAAAAACAAATAGAGCATGACTTCCGGTTTGTCTGCCTCCGACGAAAGACGGTCTCTTTTTAAGGACCGCCAGCTCCGCCGCCTGTAGAGCCGCTTCGATCCCAAGAAGTGGCTTGAAAACTCCGATATCTGAAGGATTGGAGGAGGAGAGCGAGCAAGGTGCAGGTTGAGCCCCTGTGAGCCCCCAGAAAATCGCTACTGGGGTGGAAACAGGCGTGGCTCCCTTTCAACTTGCTGAGACTCCGGACGGCGTGGGACGACTCTGCTTTCCGCAGAGCAAATCGGCTGCAGCAACCATCCAAACTAAATGAAATTAACTTTAATAATTAGCGCAAACAACAACTTGAACCCTCAAATCTGGAAATTGCAAGTATTATTGTTTTTGTGACTTTCTGTTTTAAGTAAAAGTCTGAGCAAGTGAAAGCGGCTTGAAAAAATGGCGCCCGGCTTCAGCGTTAACAAGCTGAGAGTGAGAGTGGATTTGTAAAGTTATTTTAACCAGCTACAAAGTTGCGCTGCCTGTAATAAGGAGGAACAGGAGAAGAGGAAAAATTCTTTTTAAAATAAGCTTGAGCTTGCTTCAGTCTAATTCTATCCCCAATTTGATTAAACCTGGGGGATTTTTTTAGAGGACTTTGTGGTGGTGGAAAAGGAAAAAGGATTTCCTTTTTCAGAAAAGCTAATCTACGTGGCAGAATGGCTTCTAAGAAACAGGAAGGAAAGGCAGCAGGGGGGGGGATCCCCCACACATAAGCCTGAACAGCAGCTTCCTCCTGGTCAGCAGAGTCAGAAAAAAGATTTTGATGTTGAAAGTTTAAAAGAATTTATATAAAGCTGTCTTAACACTTTCAGTTCTTACAGTGGGAGAATATGTGTTGGTATAATACGTTAAGTTCTCGTAAACTGTCAATTTCTTTGGCCATGGCTAATTCCCATTTCTTTCTTTCTTCTGTGGGGAGTTTTAATACTTCTTCATATGTATTAGGTGTTGATGTATCATTATTTATATGCATTATGTAATCCTTATATTTTTTTGGTACTTGATTCCTATTGCATCTAATTGTTCTTTCTGGTCTGCTGTTGTTATCATGTAAATATCTTGCTTCCTTTTGTGTTAATGAATCTGTCACAAGTAAATGCCTTATTCTCCATTATGTAAATAGTACATGGACAGTGTGTGTCAGGGGTTAACTTATTCTTCACTTCTTAATGTATTCATACTTTACCACTCCCATACTTAGCTCCACCCATTGTATATATAAGGAGCTGCATACCTCCATTCTGTGCTTCTATCTGTGAATATTCAGTGAATATAGAATGCCTTATGTAAATAGACAGAGATATATTTGAATATCTGATTCTCGAATTATTTATTGAGTCTGATCCTGAAAATATCGTAACAATCTGGTAGCAGAGGATGGTTTAATAGACTCAATAAAAACTTAAACATGTCTAAAAGAGATAGGCCCAACACCAGGGCATACAGCAAAGAAATGGAAGCGGATCAAGAAATAATAGATGAGTCCACGAATGCAATTTCGAGAGAATCTGAAGAATACACCACAGAAGACGAAGAAATAATAAATGAAGATGATGACCAAGAAGAAAACGAAATAGAAAACAACGAACTCAGGTCAGAGATACTAAAACTTTTAAAAAGCCAAAAGAGCGATGAAAGTCTTGTCGCGAACCTCCAAGATATACTAAAAAACAACGGAGCAGCGAGAGAGAAGCACATCGCTACTAAAAAATCAAAAGACTCAAAAATAGTAAGTGATATGCCTACAGATAAAAATGCAGCGAAGAAGAAAACCAACGATCCCGCGCAAAATTTCGAATGGCAGCCATCTTGGTTCCAACAGACCCCTAAGATGAGCGAAGCAGAGCCAATCAGAATGCAGGATTCAAAATGTCTGGCGTGAAAAGCCTTACTCGATACAAAAAATGAAAGAGAAAAAATATATACCTCAGAAGAATCAGAAACAGAGAATGAAGAAGATTCAGTAGACATGCAAGTAAAGTCAGCAATGAAAACGCTTTTTGCTGCATTTGGACCAAAACTGAAGATTGCTAAAAAATCAACAAAAAAGCAAGCAAGCGAACCAACGCATCAAAATCCACCCGCTTCTATCCAGACGGCGAGAGAATCGACACCTGAACCCAGAGAGCCCTGCAGATACCACCCCATGCCGCAGACTAATCCAAGGACCAGCGCCTTCAGCAAAAGAAAACGAGCGCCCGCTATCACCAGGACTCCCAAGATCGAGCCGGAGACTGATTCATCGGAAGGAGAACAAAGCGAGGGAGCTGCAGCAGCGAGAACCTCTCTCGATGACTCCAAGAACGAAATGAACAACGCGCATGCGCAGGACTACGCAGACAACCCAGGAAGACATGGAATGCGGAGAGAATCATGCAGACTTGTAGCGAGCATCCCCACGCCGTTTTGCAACTTTAAACATCTACAAGACCACGGACTACCCCCGGTTGTAAGTAATGGACCCAACAACGTTGGGAATTTACCCAGTGACTTCCCAAAGCTGAGAATAGATGGCATTAATTTGCAAGAATGGTATCAGCAGCTCCAGGTTGTCTTTATGAAAGAAAACTTACTGTTTTTTATTACTAACCCCCCAAAAAGACCTTGGACTCTAAAGTTAGATTGCCTACACCACAGAGCATTTTTCTTATTAATTTCTAGTGTGTCTCCTGCCATGTATCACAGTATTAAGCAAAATCTGACTGTCTCAGAAATTATTCAATGCATGTTTAATTTGTTTCACAGTGAAAGCGTAGCCACTACCACAAGAATGTCTAAAGATTTCTTCTCTTCTAGGATAAAGCCAGGGGTTACCATAAGTGAACATTTAATATCTTTAAACAAGATTAGAGCAGAGCTGCACTTAAGGGGGGAGGTGATTTCAGATCAAACGATGAAAAGTGTTATCATCAATTCACTTGACCCATCATGGGATAATTATATTTCACACTTAGACACAATCAATCTAGGATACTTATCCATAGAAAGTCTATCCAATAAGTTAATAGCTGAAGACAATTCAAGGAGAAGTCGTTATAACAACCACATAGAGCACAAACAATATAAAAAGGTAGCATTTCAAGAAAGATATCATGAAACACTTAGATGCCACAATTGTGGGTCCAAAGAGCATAATAGGAGGGATTGTCCTAAAATTCTAAGAGAAAGACATAGATCAGAATATAGAAATAGGTACAACAACAGACAGTCTTCCATTGATAGACATAGGTATAGAAGTCCACCCAACTATAGAGAACATAGAGGGGGCAGAGATAATTCAAAGGATAGAAAATTTGGTTCACTGAATGGGCTAAATAAACATGACAACATTAACATACAACAACCAGAGAACAATAATTGGCTTATTGATTCTGGAGCAACTAATCACACTACAAATAATAAAAACATATTATCTTCATTTATAGAAGATAAATTTGTAATCAAAGTAGCTAATCAAGAAAAGGTTCAAGTGATAGGTAGAGGGAATGTAACCTTACCTGGCCTAGGAAAAATAGAGGGGGTATTACTAATACCTGAAATTCCTCATAACATACTTAGTGCCATAAAACTAAGCAGAGACTCTGACATTAACATTGTGTTCTCGAAAGGAAAAGCAACATTAGAGAGAAACAAAATAAATATAGGTACAGTAATAATCAAAGGAGGTCTACCTTACTTAATGACAAAGGAGGAATGGTTACACAACATTGATTCAAGTATGGAAAATGACAATGAGATAGATAATGGAGACAATAGTAACAGTGACAATGAGGAACGTGAAGTAACCCATAATCACAAAGATACACACAATATAAAAAAACCTAAGATAGGTAAACCAATTCATGATGAGTGTGCTCATGTCTTGCATAGGAAATTAGGACATGCCAGTTTTCCTGTAGTGCAAAAGATGACTGAACATGCAGAAGGTGTTAAAATAAAAAATTGTGAAAACTATTTGGAATGCTCAGTATGTAAATCTACAAAACTCAAAACTAATCCCAGACCTAGAAAATCAACGAGATCAACCAACAAAATTTTTGATTTGGTACATATGGATCTAGTTGGTCCTCTAACACCATCAATTACTTATAAAAAATGCTATTTTCTGACCATTGTGGATGATTATAGTCGTTATGGATTTGTTTACACATTAAAACATAAAGATGAGACTTTTCAGAAATTTAAAGAATTTTACAAACGCATAGAGACACAACACAACATTAAAATAAAACAAATCATGACAGATAGGGGATGTGAATTCATGTCTAAAGAATTCTCCCAATGGCTAAAAGATAAAGGAATGTTACATTACACATCTAGCCCTTTTTCTGCATTCCAGAACGGAGTGGTAGAGAGAAAGAACTCAACATTACAAACCATGATTAGATGCACATTAGAAGATGCTGGCTTAAGTAAACAATTCTGGTCAGAAGCCCTACAATATTCTAATTACACACAAAATAGAACTTGGTCCAGCATTGTAAATAAGACACCATATGAAGTAATGTATAATAGGAAACCAAAATTAGCACACATGCACATATTTGGAGTCACTGCAGACGTACACATACCTAAACAACTAAGGCGCAAAGGTGAGAATGTATCCAGAAGACTTAGATTTATGGGATACGAGACAGGTACAAAAGGGTACAGATTTATCGATAATAACAATAAATTTATAGTTTCCAGGACAGCTGTGTTCCATGAACAGGCCAACTGGTCTAAAATACATCTTAATGAAATATTCTCAAACACCAACCCAGACACCAAACTCCAAGAAAAAAGGATTAGAGAAGAACACAGTAACAACGTACATAAAAATAAAATCAAAACATGGACAAACAGTCAACATAAAATAAAGACAGATTCATTAACTAAAAAAGAAGCAAGGTATTTACATGACAATGATAGTAAACCAGAAAAAGCAATCAGAAGTAGCAGAAATCAAATGCCAAACAAATATAAAGATTATGTAATGTATATGGATGGAGAATCATCAATACCTAACACATATGAGGAAGTGTTAAAACTTCCTCCTGAAGAAAAGAAAAAATGGGAAGCAGCCATGACTAAAGAGATGGATAGTTTACGAGGGCTAAATGTGTTCACACCTACAGTTGCACCAAAGGACAAAACCATCATTGGCACTAGATGGATATATAAAATTAAAAATTTAGAGGGAGGCAATACCCTATACAAAGCTAGATTAGTTGCACAAGGTTATGCACAGAAATATCCCGAGGATTATACAGACACATACTCCCCCACAGTGAGAACAGAGAGTGTCAAAACAGCTCTGGTTATAGCATCAGCACTCAACCTCGATGTGTTTCAATACGACATACAGACTGCGTATTTACACGCAAAATTAGATAAGGAAATATATGTAAGAGCACCTCACAGTCAATACACAAACAAAAATGAGACTTGGTTATTAAATAAAAGTTTATACGGGTTAAAACAATCTGGTAAACAATGGTATGATTGTTTGGTAAAAGTTCTTAAAACCATGAACTTCAATGCCACTACTGCTGACAATTGCTTCTTTGTTAAAAAAGAGAATGATTCCCTAGAATTTGTATTAATCTATGTGGATCATTTTGTACATAGGTAAACATAAAGAAAGGAAAGAGGCGTTTGTAGCAAAATTGAATGAACATTTTTCATTGAAATCTTTGGGTAAGGTAAATAAATACCTTGGTGTTCAAATAAGCAAAACCAGAAGGGGATTTAAACTTTCTCAAAGAGACAAAATCATAGAGCTCTTGAATAAATGTAATTTAAGTAACGCTAAGCCCTGTGACACTCCCATGCAAACTGATTTTTTGAAGAATACAGAAGAATCATCTCCTGAATTTAAAGATAATACATTTTACAGGTCAGTCATAGGTTCACTTCTTTATATCTCTAATTGGACTAGACCTGATATTGCTTTACCTCTCAACTTATTGTCCAGACATGTCAGCAAACCATCACTATACCATTGGGAAGCTGTCAAAAGAATATTAAGATATTTAAAGAATAGTTTAGATTTCTGTTTATTGTTAGAACCTAATAATGTCAAGGAGCCCATCCTCACATGTTACGCCGATGCGGATTGGGCTGGAGATACCTCATGTAGAAAAAGCACATCTGGTTATATATTCTTTCTTAACGGTTGTCCAGTTTACTGGTATACTGGCAAACAAGATTTAGTAGCCACCTCGACAACAGAGGCAGAATATGTTTGTCTATCTAAGGCAGCAAATAATCTTGTATGGTTCAATGATTTACTTTCAGACATTTGGAAAAAACCCATTTTGCCTTTTATTATGTATGAAGATAACAAAGCTGCTATCGAAATATCTAGATCAGATGCCATTGGACAAAGGTCCAGACATATAGATATAAAATTTAAACATGTGAGACAGTTATCTCAGGATGGATTTATCAAAGCAGTTCATTGCGAAACATCAGAGCAAATAGCTGACATATTAACAAAGCCTTTGCCGTCTAAGCAACATAAATACTTGACTTCTAAGTTACATGTCTTATATTGTTCTGAATCTGAATGTAATTGTTATAATATATCGAATCGGCATTTAGAGGGGGATTTGTCACAAGTAAATGCCTTATTCTCCATTATGTAAATAGTACATGGACAGTGTGTGTCAGGGGTTAACTTATTCTTCACTTCTTAATGTATTCATACTTTACCACTCCCATACTTAGCTCCACCCATTGTATATATAAGGAGCTGCATACCTCCATTCTGTGCTTCTATCTGTGAATATTCAGTGAATATAGAATGCCTTATGTAAATAAACAGAGATATATTTGAATATCTGATTCTCGAATTATTTATTGAGTCTGATCCTGAAAATATCGTAACAGAATCTGTTTTGATTTTGGGACAATTTCCCATCCATGTTTTGGTGTTGCCTTTTTGTGTATTGTAGTTTTGTCCTTCCCTTTCTGTTTTATCTTGTGTCTTAATATCTGGTCTTGTTGTTGGGAGTATCTCATTAAGATGTATCTTAGACCAATTGGCCTGTTCGTGAAATACAGCTGTCCTAGAAATTATGAATTTGTTATTATTGTCAATAAATCTATATCCTTTTGTACCTGTTTCATAGCCCATGAATCTGAGCCTCCTAGATATATTATCTCCCTTACGTCTCAATTGTTTCGGTATATGTACATCTGCTGTAACTCCAAATACATGCATGTGGGCTATCTTGGGTTTTTTACTATACATCAATTCGTATGGTGTTTTATTTATGACACTAGACCAAAGTCGGTTAAGTGTATAATTGGAATATAATAGTGCTTCTGACCAGAAATGTTTGCCTAAACCAGCATCTTCTAATGTACATCTAATCATGGTTTGTAGTGTCGAGTTTTTTCGTTCCGCTACTCCATTTTGAAAGGCAGAGAAAGGACTAGAGGTGAAATGTAACATTCCTTTGGCTTTTAGCCATTGGGAGAATTCCTTTGACATGAATTCAGATCCTCTGTCTGTCATGATCTGTTTTATTTTTATGTTGTGTTGTGTTTCTACACGTTTATAAAATTCTTTAAACTTTTGAAATGTTTCATCTTTGTGTTTTAAGGTGTAGACAAAGCCATAACGACTATAGTCGTCTACAATAGTAAGAAAATATCGTTTTTTGTATGTAATTGATGGAGTTAATGGACCAACTAGATCCATATGTACCAGGTTAAAAATATGATTTGATGATCTTGTTGCCTTTTTGGGTCTGGGCTTGGTTCTGAGCTTTGAGGACTTACATACTGAACATTCCAAGTAATTTTTACAGTCTTTTATTTTAACACCTTCAGCATGTTCAATCATTTTTTGTATTACAGGAAAACTGGCATGTCCTAATTTTCTGTGTAATATATGTGCACATTCATCATGAATTGGTTTTCCAATTATTGGTCTTTTGTTAGTATGTGTATTGCTGACAGATATAGTTTCATCATTATGTTCTGGTTCATGTTCCTCATTGTCACTGTCATTATCATTTTCATTTTCTATGCTAGTGTCATTTTCTATGTTTGAATCAATGTTGTGTAGCCATCTTTCCTCTGTGATCAAATATGGTAAATCTCCTTTGGTAATTATATTACCTATGTTTATTTTGTTTTTCTCTAGAGTTACTTTTCCCTTTGAGAATATTATATTTATGTTAGAGTCTCTGCTTAGCTTTATTGCACTAAGAATGTTGTGATGTATTTTGGGTATTAATAGAACCCCCTCTATTTTCCCTAGTCCGGGTAATTCTACATTTCCTCTTCCAATGACTTGGACTTCCTCTTGATTTGCTACTTTAATTACAAATTTATCTTCTATGAAGGAAGATAATATTTTCTTATCGTGTGTTGTGTGATTTGTTGCCCTGGAATCAATGAGCCAGGCATTATCCTTTGAGTCTTGGTTTTTGGTTATAGTGTACTTATCTAATCCATACAATGATCCAGACTTTCTATCTCTTGAGTTATCTCTGCCCCCTCTATGTTCTCTAAAGTTTGGTGAGTTTCTATATCTGTATCTGTTAATAGATGATTGTCTGTCGTGGTATCTGTTTCTAGTGTCATGTTTTTGACTTTCCCTAAGAGGTTTTGGACAGTCTCTTCTATAATGTTCTTTGGATCCACAGTTATAACACTCAATTGATTCTTGATACCTGTCTTGGAATACTACCCTTTTGGTCTGTCTGTGTTCTTTGTATGTACTGTAGCGGCTTCTTCTCAAATTATCTTCAGCTATTAATCTATTTGATAAACTTTCTATAGATAGATATCCTAAATTAATTGTATCCAAATGTGATATGTAATTGTCCCATGATGAGTCTAATGAATTAATGATAACGCTTTTCATCGTCTGGTCAGATATTATTTCTCCCCTTAAATGAAGTTCTGCTCTAATTGAGTTTAGTGATAATAAATGTTCACTTATAGTAGTTCCAGGTTTTATCCTGGCTGAGAAAAAGTTTTTAGACATTCTCGTTATGGTTGCCACACTTTCATTATGAAACAGTTTAAACATACAATGAATTATTTCTGAGACAGTTAGATTATGCTTAATACTATGATAGATAGCAGGTGATATACTAGAGATTAGTAAATAAAATGCTCTGTGGTGTAGGCAGTCCAATTTTAGGGTCCATGGTTTTTTAGGAGGGTTAGTTATGAAAAATAATAAATTCTCTTTTAAGAAAACAACCTGGAGTTGTTGACTCCATTCCTGTAAATTAATACCGTCTATTCTCAATTTTGGAAAATCATTAGGCAAGTTTCCAATGTTATTTGTTGCATTACTTACAACTGGAGGCTGTCCATGGTCCTGTATAAGTTGATAATTGCAGAATGGTGTAGGTATACTCGCGATTAGTCTGAAAGGTTCTCTCTGTTCTTTATTGTCTCTATATTCATCTGGGTGTATTTGCGCATGCGCGTAGTTCATTTCGTTCCTGAAGCTGTCGGAAGAGGTTCTCGTTGCTGTAGCTCCCTCGTAGTGTTCTTCCTCTGATGACTCGCTCTCTGGTTCGACTTTAGGTGTCCAAGTGATGATCGGGGCTTGCTTCTTTCCATCGTAGTCGTCTTGGTTGAGGCCTCTGGCTCCCGGAAGCATTTGCGGTGTGGGCGAGTACTTGCAAGGCTCTCTGGGTTCGGGCGTTAGTGTTCTTGTCGTTCGGGTTGAAGTGGATAGATGCTGGAACGTTTGTTTGCTTGCTTCTGCATCTTTGCTTTTGGATTGTGCTGTTTGTCTTTTCTTTGCTGTTGATCGGCTGGCTTTGGTATTTTCGTCGATTTCTTCAATATTTTTAAATTCGGACCGAAGGTTGCAAAAAGTGTTTTCATAGCTGTTTCGATTTGTAGTTCGGTTGGTGTTTCTTCGGTGTCTGTATCAGATTCTTCTGATGAATAGAATTTTTCTTTTTTATTTTTCATGCTGTGTAAAGCTTTTCGCGCCAGCCATTTTGAACTCTGCTTTCTGATTGGTTCTGAGTCGGCCATTTTGCTGGGCTGGCAAAACCAAGATGGCTGCCATTCAAAATTTTGCACGGGACCGTTAGTCTTTCTTTTAGTTACACTCTCATCTATAGGTAATTTGCTTACCATTTTGTGGTCTTTAGATTCTGGTGTGTTGGTGTGATTTTCTCTCGCTGCTCCGCTATCTTTTATGATGTCTTGGAGATTCGCGATGACATTTTTGTCGTCTTTTTGGCTTTTCAGCAGTCTTAGTATTTCTGATCTGAGCGTATTGTTTTCTGTCTCGCTCGCTTCTTGTTCGTCGGGTTCATCGATTACCTCTTCGTTGTCTGTAGTGAAGTTTTCAGATTCTCTTGTCATTATAGTTGTAGATTCATCGATCATTTCTTGATCTGTTTCCATTTCTTTGTTGTGTGCCCTGGTGTTGGGTCTTTCTCTTTTGTTTCTGAAGTTTTCTTTCTTTGGCATGTCTGTTTCTTATTGAGTCAGCAAACCATCCTCTGCTACCAGATTGTTGCCGTAATTCGAGGATCGGACTCAATAAAGAATTCAGAATTATAGTATTCAAACAAAGTATTGTTTATTTACAGAAGGCATTCTATATTCACTGAGTGATTGTAGATAGAAGCAAGGAGGAGGAGTGTGCATCCCCTTTTATATCAGTGAGGCGGGATTAGGGAGTAGGAGTGGTTACAGAGGAATACATTAGGAAAGGAAAAATAAATTAACCCTTGATACTCTATGAGTATATATTTCTTTCATTTAAGAATAAGGCATTTATCCATGACACATTTTGCCAAGATTTCTTTTTTTGTTTCAAATGATTCCGGTGCTTAAAAGTGATAAACAACTGAAAGAATGGCAAAGTGGAGTGAATAAGTTTGTCTGGAACGAGAAAAAACCGAGAGTGAAACTGAAAATTATGCAAGATGTTCCAGAAAGGGGAGGTCTTAAACTTCCAAACCTACAGTTATATTATGAAGCAGCAGCTCTGACTCAAGCAAGCGATTGGTTTGGAAGGAAAAAGACTGGAATATTGAATATAGAAAGTTTTGATCTTGAATTTGGATGGCATGCTTACTTATTTTATGAAAACAAAGTGGATAAAGTATTTAAAAGCCATATACTTAGAGACTCTTTGATGAGAGTTTGGAAGAAGCACCGACTCAAATGGGATTACAAAATACCGCTATGGCTGGATCTCGGTCATATTATGTGGAATACAAATATAATGTCACTCGGGGGGGTTTTATATAAAGAGGTTCTTTTTACAGATGCAGGCAGATGGCAACTGAAGACATTAGAGACACTGTTGGAAGAAGGGATTAATTTAACTTGGTTACAGTATAATCAACTTCAATTGAGATGGAAAGAGGACCAAAAAATTGGTATTATGTTGCATGAGGAAGAATTGGTTAGACATATAAAAGAGAAAGGTCCAATGCATATTAAAAGGCTTTACAATGTTTTGTTAGAAAGGGATTCAGAAACTGAATTGGTTAAAGATTGTATGATTAAGTGGGCACAAAATTTTGCAGAACCAGTGATGTTGGAAACATGGGAAAAAAATTGGGTCCAGAATGTTAAATTCACACAGTCGCAGAATTTGAGGGAAAATTTTTATAAAATGTTTTATAGATGGCATTTAGATCCTAAGAAATTGTCGTGTATGTACCCTAATGTTCAGCCAAAATGTTGGAGATGTGATTGTTTAGATGCTACATATTATCATGTTTGGTGGACTTGTAAGAAAGTTAAGGCTTTTTGGATAAAAATTTGGTGGGTCATGTAGAATGTTTTGAAGAAAAAAATTCAATTTTCTCCACAATTGTTTTTATTGGGTATAGTTAAGGGTTTTACATTGGATGAAACAAAGCTGATATTGTATATGATAACAGCAGCGAGATTATTGATAGGTAAATACTGGAAAAATGAAGTTTTGCCCACTATCGAGGAATGGACTTTGAAGATGGCCAGTTTTGCAGAGATGGCGAAGATTTCAACATATCTAAAAGACCGCTCACAAGAGACTTATGAATGGGAATGGAAAAAGTGGATAGATTATGTGCAGAACAAATATCAAACTAGGAAGTATCAAATAGCTTTTCACTGACAGTATTATATTAAGATAGAAATATTTGAATTTTGTGAAGATGAAAAATCATATGGGGGATGGAGGGGTTCAAGTTTTATATAAAGGGGATTTTGATGGGAGTATATTCTGTGGAAGTCCGGGGGGGAGGGGAGGGTTAGGGTGGGTTTGGGAGGGTTAGGCTGGGGAGCTTGGAGTGGGTTGGAGGGGGGAAAATGGGGTGAAAATGTAATTGTAAAACTTTTGCAATAAAAAAAAAATAGAGCATTTAAAATAGGGCACAGCAGCATGTGTAGAATAAGCAAAAATGTTTTGCTTTGTCTCCATGGATTGGAAAGCCACTAGAAAGTGGATTTCTCCTACAATGCTCAAGTCTCAAGAAAAGTTTACTGAACTTGTGAGGGATCTCACGAAGAACGATGGTTTGTTGAGGGCGTTTCCAAGAAAAGGTCTGCACGCAAGGATGCAATCAAATTAAGTCTTTATTTAGAAGTAAAAGTGGAGTAAAATAAGGTCCCAGGCATGGAGGCATCCATGCCTGGATTGAGCCCATGGGTCAGTCCCATAGGAAGGTAGAACAAGAGCAGGGAAAGAGCAGCCCTTGTGCAGGGGTTCTTATAGGGGCCCCTGGCCCCTCCCTTACAAGGTGTGTGAGGGGGCCGGAGGGCCATTAACTTTCCCCAATGGGGCTGCAGGGGCCGGAGCCCCTTGACCCACCAGTGGGATCAAAGGTGCCTCTTTGCCCCCATCTGGTGGCCTTTGAAGAGACTGCCATGGCTGGCACAAAACACCTAACAGAACTTTTCTTGATGCTGTCAGCCTCCGCTTTGCCTGCTTCAGCTGCCATAAGAAATGGGGGGAGGGACCAGTTAAGTGGACGAAGGGGGGAAGATTGCAGGAGGTGTCTTTCCAATGCAGGAGGTGTCTTTCCAAGAAACGAAACTGAATCTCCAAAGGGGCCGGCTGACCAACTGCCCTACATTCCTGATGAATGACGTTGCCAGACGTGATTCCACCTGACCTTTGGGAGACCTTTGGATTGGATGATGGTCAATGGACACGGGGGGGGGGAGAAGCTTACTAGATGCTATTTCGTGCGTTTTGCTCACTTCCAGCTTTACCTGGGTTGCGATCATTTCATATTCAGTAAAAGTACTAATCTCTTTTAAAATATTGAGTTTGGGTCTTTCTTTCCTGGATATTGAAGGAAGCACACCTGACAGATGCCATCTATAAAATGTTTTATAGATGGCATCTAGATCAAAAAAAAACTATCTTGTATGTATCCGAATGTACAACCAAAATGTTGGAGATGTGATTGTGAGGATGCTACATACTTCCATATTTGGTGGACATGTAAAAAGGTTAAAGCGTTCTGGATAAAAATTTGGTGGATTTTACAAAACATTCTTAAAAAGAGGTTAAAATTTACACCACAGTTGTTTCTGCTGGGTATAGTTATGGATTGTACGGTTATAGAGACTAATTTGATTTTGAATTTAATAACTGCAGCAAGATTGTTGGTGGCACAATATTGGAAGAAGCAAGATTTACCTACAATCCAAGAGTGGACAATGAAAGTAACAAACCTAGCGGAGATGGCAAAAATAGGGAAGGGGGGGGGAAATATGTAAACCTTCTGTAAAACTTTTTAATAAAAAAAAAAGAAAAAAAGTTTACTGAACATTGAAAATGTGGAGCATCTCCTTAGTCACACCTCTCATTTTTTCCAATCTGTGTTCATGGATAAACAAAACCTCAAGGAAGGGAAACCATATTTTTAACATTTGGTTTTGAAGGGCAGTATACCAAGTTTAAAAGTAAATAGGGATTTACACGTAAGACAGGTCACCAAATCAACAGAATGTTGAGGGGTAAATGGCAGAGTTGCTGGTGGGACAACAGTTATGGAGGAGAAGCTAAAGTTAAGCTCACCTTATGGAAATCATCAAAGGTGACAGCAGCCACAGCTCCCCGAATGCCTGAGGCCAACGTCTTACAGGCATCACCTATAAAAACTGGGACTGAGAAAAGGCAGGTTGCTTCAGCCGCTGAAGGAATCTCAAAGTGCCTGATGGGAAATCAGATCCATCCAGTTACAAAGAAAACCTGAGAAGATGACAGTGAAACCACATGTCCATGGAGTTTCTCAGTCATCCAGGTCATGGTTGCCCCAAAGGTGCTTTTTTTCAAGAGGCAACTGGACTTTGTTTTTCCTTGAAGACGTTTCACTTCTCATCCAAGAAGAGAAGTGGAGAGAGCACACAGCCCTGGGGGGCTCCTGTGTTAATTGTACAGGTATCTGGTGTGATTTTGCCTAGCTTCACCTGTTGTTTCCTGTCTGTTAGGAAGCTTATGATCCATTTACAAGTGTGGTCAGGTACAGCTAGCTGATTTAGTTTAGTTAGAAGAATATCTGGAATGATAGTCATTTTTAAATGTTAAATATCACATTTAAAAATGAAAGGAGCTATAAGATCTAGTTGAAATATATTAAGGATAATTTAAACAGCTAGATGGCCTCTTATGCCTTCCAATTGAAAAATATACTTCTAACCCAAAGGTGTATTTTTAAAGTCATCCAAGGTTTATAAATGTTGTATAGATATTGCTAGGTGAGAGCAACCATTTTTATATTCCCTTGGTAGAATGGTTTGACGACTTAGTCACTTCTCAAGGAAGAGAAACAATATTTTTAACACTTGGTTTTGAAGATATACCAAGTTTAAAGTTTAATTTTTTTAAATTATAAAGTATAAAACCATACATAATCATCACTTTCTTCCATTTCAAGGTAAGGAATATTATGCAAAGTGCAATAAAAGTTCAACAAATGGTGAGCAAAACACAGATAGAAGGAAATCTAAATAAAATTAATACTGTACTGTTGCCGGCTATTATTTTGTTGACTTATATATTTATGGACTGTATCAACTGCCCCAATCTGCAATGACTCTTGCTGGCTTGCAAAATACAATGGTAAAAGTACTACAGAAGCACCAAACCTTCCAAAGTTCTGGAAACCCCATAGAATTTTCTGACAGTGAGAACTATTATGCCTGCCTCCCAGAGTTGAGGGTGCCACATTGCTGGAGGTTTTCAAGAAAAGAGTGGACAACCATTGGTCCGAGATGGTATGAGGACTCCAGCCTTGGGCAGGGATTTGGACTAGAATAGAATAGAGCTGGAAGGGACCTTGGAGGTCTTCTAGTCCAGCCCCCTGCTCAAGCAGGAGATCCTATACCATTTCAGATAAGTCACTGTCTAGACTCTTCTTAAAAACATCCAGTGATGGAGTGCCCACAATTTCTGGAGGCAAGCTGTTCCACTGGTTAATTGTCCTCACTGTTAGGAAGTTTCTGCTTAATTACGTCTCTCTCTGTTTCTTGTCCTGCCCTCTGGTGTGTTGGAGAATAATTTGACCCCCTCTTCTTTGTGGCAGCCCCTCAAATACTGGAATACTGCTATCATATCACCCCTAAATCTTCTTTTCTTTAGACTAGCCTGGATGTCGGCAACATGTGGCTTGAGAGCAAGTTGCAAGTCGAGAACACTGGCTGGCCCGGCTGCAGCTAACACCGCTGTTCTCGCCGCCTCCATGGCCTGCTCGCTGCTCTTGCAGCGCCTTGCACAGCACACTTAAATTTTGTGCGCTTCACAATGGGGGAGATGGTGTCCCCTCCTCCTCCTGGAGCCATTACAACACGGAGCATCAGCCTCAGCCGGCCCGGGCTAGTGTCTCAGGGCGGAGAGAAAGTTGTGCGTCTCCCCGAGTGATCGAGGTGCGCGCAGCACCAAGAAGCACCGGAAGAAGGGCCCACAAGATGAGATGCAAGTACAGGGGCGCTTCCCTCATGCTCTGGAATATGGAGCGAGTCTCCATCCCCGCTATCGCCCTTCTCCCACTTGGCGCTTGGCAGTTACAGGGCTGTGGCCGGCGAGGCTGCCCGCCCCCCAAAGGAGGATGGCCATCTCCATCCCTGGAGAGGGAGGCAGGAAGGGCTGCCTGGGTGGCAGATCAGCGCCACTGAGCCCCCACCTTGGGGCTTCCTCGCCAGATCTGCTCCGAGTGATGCCTGCCCGGCCAGAACCTGCCTGCCAGACATGGGAAGCCCTTGCCCAAATCTGTTGCACACATTCGGCATGCACATGCGGAGGAAGCTCCGGGGCGGCCAGTGATATCCCAAAAGCAGATTGAGACTGCCACAATGCAAATAAAATGGAATGGAATGGAACTAGGAGAGAATGGAATGGGAATAGGGATGGAATGGAATGGAATTCAGCAAGGTTTCTCTTCCCCACGCCCTTTGCTCTTCTAGCACACTATTTTTTCCTGAGAGAGAGATGAGAGCGATGAGAGAGAGAGAGACTTGTTGATTGTAACCTTCTTGGGGCTGAGAAGAATTGCTGAAAAACTGAGTTTTCTGAAGTGGACCACTAGACTCGTAAACAAAAAATGATCTAGTAAAAATAAAAGTCAAACAAAAGCAAATAAAACACCCCCAGGAGGAAAACAAATTAAAGTTTAATTTGTGTGTATTATTTAATGGACTGCTAAATTGGCAAAATGGACTGATAAATTGGCCACGCCCACCCAGCCACACCCACCCAGTCACATGACCACCCAGCCATGCCCGCCCACCCACCCAGTCCAGCCCCCCAACAGTCTGAGGGACCGTGAAGTGGTCCCCTGTTCAAAAAGTTTGAGGACCCCTGATCTAAAGGCTGTGTGTGCTGTGTTTTGCTCCTGGGCTTATCTCATAATACTAGTCACGCTGCCTAAACTCTGACAGTTTAGAATATCAATCATCAATGCCAAATCATTTTTAAAATATATATTTTCCAGACGGACAGCCATACCTGAGTATTTTTCATTTACATGAAAATACTGATGTAGTGCTGGATAAGCACACCACACATCTACGGTTGACCTTAAACTACAGGCAACCCATATTGGTCCCAAAACTCTACCAATCTGTCAGGTGTGCTTCCTTCAAAGTCCAAGAAAGGATGACCCAGACGCCATTATTTTAGAAGCAGGTACTTTTACTGGAAAATGAAGTGATTGCAACCAAAGAAAAGCAGAATCTGAGCCAAGAGCACGAACATTACAGATAGAAAGCATCCCCTCCTACTGTCCAACATAAATCATCCAATCCAAAGGTCTCCCAGGGGTCAGGTGGAAGCACACGTCTGGTGGTGTCATCAATCAGGAATGCCGTGGCCGTTGCCCCGATAGCAGCTTCAAAGATGCAACACTATATCTTAGGATTTACTTTCGTTTCTCTCTGTCCAGCATGCTTACAACTCCCCCCTCCCCCCATTACCATGGCAGCCAAAGCAGGAAAAAGCGGAGGCTGACATTTGGCCCCCCTTCAGAAGAAAGGAACCCTTATGCCTGAAAGAGAGGAGAAAGGAGGTAACAACACAATACAATATACATATATATATATCAGAGTTTATCAGGATATTTGGTGTGAAACAACTGTACTTTCTTTGGTGCCCGGACATCACGTTTGTTCACCCATTCAGCTTGAGACAATGGGAAATGTTTCTAGGCCACCAGATATTGCACTTTACCGTGATGCTTCCTGGAATCCAAAATCTCCTTAACCTCAAAATGTTGTTCCCCTTCAATCAGTATGGGGACAGGAGGAGGCTCTTGGTCCGGACGTAAAGGGGACGAATATTCCGGTTTCAGCAAGCTGACATGAAACACGGGGTGAATTCACTGCAAATTTTTTGGCAATTCCAATTCAACTGTGACTGGATTAATGATTCGAGTAATTGGGAAAGGGCCGACATACTTGGGTCCAAGTTTCTTTGACTTTTTTTTTTTTGGGGGGGGTTGTAAATACTTGGTAGAGAGGTAAACCATGTCCCCCACTTTATAAGCATGTGCCAGGCACCTCTTTTTATCGGCTTGGGCTTTATGTGCTTGATGCGCTTCATCTAGAGCTTTTCGAGTTACTGCCCAAGTCCCTCGTAACTGGTCGATCCAATCAATCAAAGAGGGTTTCTGTGGGTCATTTTGAGGTAGCTCTGGGATTGGTACAAGCTCTTGGCCAGAAGCCACCTTGAACGGAGTGAACCCTGTGCTGCTATGTATGGAGTTATTATACGCCACCTCCGCAAATGGCAATAAGTCCACCCAATTATCTTGCTGATAATTTATGTAACATCTCAGATTCTGTTCTAACACAGAATTGGTTCTCTCACAAGCCCCATTTGTCGAGAGGACTTCCGGTGGCTCCGCAGACGTCGAGGACGGTCTCCATAGACCGCCAGCCACCCGATCTGTTAAAACCGCCCTGACAGCGCTAAACAGCTGTCCGGCGGTTTGAAAAAACTCTCCTTCGGGCAAAGAAGGAGAGGAGAGTCGGAGGGGGTGGGTAGAGCTCCCCGAAAGTCACTGGATTAATTCCAGCGACTCGGAGGGTGAGAGCTCCCCAGTTCACCCCTCCCATCGCTCCGGATCGCTGGTGCCTCTGTATCAGAGCAAGACGTCTGCGTCCAATTCTGCCGGCAAACAGTGAGTTTTAATGATTTTCAACAAGGCAGACAGAGCGGAAGCAAGAGTGCAAGCTTTTTAAGAGAAACAGAACTTAACTCTGTGAATACATTGTTGCAAACGGAGCTCTCTGGAGCTGGAGGCTGGGAGGAAGCCTTTGTTATGGGCGGAAGGGAAAGTGAAAGTTAAAAGGAAACTGCTTGTTAATAGCCCTCTGCCTGAAGAGAAAATTGCTGGGTATTGAGTATAGTTTGAAGAGAGGACTGTTTATTTTGGAAAAACTTTGAAATATACTTTCTAAGACTGTTTACAAGATTTTCTGGCTGTAAAAGGAAAACTTTTTTTAAAATAAAATGGCTGCTAAACAACTAAAGCCACCAACTTCTAAAGGGGGAGGAGGTTCCCCTGTAGTGACTCAAAAACAACAACTTCCGGCTGATACACAGTCACAAGACCTTAAAGAATTTATAATGGGTGCCCTGAATAATCAGACAGAAATGATGAAAGAATTTTCAGAGGAGTTAAAGAAACTTACAAGTGTGGTGGAGGAAAAACATGATGAAATAAGAGATGACATTGTTTATGCAGTTTCAGGATTGGCTACTCACATGTTAAAGATTGAGGAGAGAGTGCGGGAAATTGATGATGCCAACTTGGAGCTTGCAACTAAACTAGGAGAGGTTATGATACAGACAGAGAAAGTGGATGACGAGATGGTTATGTTACAATACAGGTCAATGGAATTTGCCCTGAGGCTGAGAGGTTTGAAAGAAAAGAGTGGTGAAAATTTAAAAGATGTTTGCTCCAATGCTTTAGCAGAGCTGATTCCAGAAAGGCCAGAAGATGTGGCAATTCAAATGGACAAAATTTACAGGGTCAATTCCTGGCTGGCAAAACAAAAGCAGCTACCAAGAGATGTGGTGATCTATTTTACAACAAGGAGAGTTAGAAATGACATTTTGCAAGCGTCTTATAGAAATAAGATTAAAGTGGAAGGACAAGAGCTGGTGGTCCTGAAAGAGCTCCCTCCTAAAATGTTAAGAGACAGAAAGCAGTTTGGCTTTTTGGTGAATGAATTAAGAAACCAGCAACTTCAGTACAGATGGGATGTCCCATTTGGGATAATAGTGACATACGCTGGGCAAAGACATCGTTTAAACACAGTTGGAAAGGCAAAAGATTTTTATGCCAATGTTTTAAAGGCTGGAAGGCCACCCTCACCAGGGGGTGCTAGAAAGCAATTGGAAATTACTCAACAAGAGAAAGATGGAGGCCAGCCACAAACCTATGCTCAAGCACTAGCTGGAGGAGCTATTTTGGAAGAAGATCCATTATTGAGTGGGGGTCCACCACCAACCCTTGAGTCATTAACGATGATTCAGCTGCCAAAAGATCAACGACTGACAAGAGCTACCTATAAACAACATTTGGCACAACAGCCTCAAGATCCAACTCAACAAGCCCAAAAAACACAAGCAGTGGGAGGAGCTAGGCCGAAGTCTAAAATGGCGGAGGAGGTTCAGCTGATGCTCTCAAAGCTTGGAACGCCCAGAGATGGCAAATAAATTTCTATCTTGGAATGTTAACGGTTTAAATTCTCCACAAAAAAGAAAGAAAATATTTCATTATTTGAAGCAATTTCAGAAAGATGTTATTTGCTTGCAAGAAACGCATATCAAATCTTCAGATCAAAAGTACTTGATAAATTCGAAATTAGGTACACATTTTGTGGCATCAGCACCAGAAAAGAAAAATGGCCTAGTAATATATGTTAAAAGAGGCTTAGTGGCCAATTTAATTGAGGCTGACACTCAAGGTAGATATATTGCAATTGAATTAACAACACAGAATGGGAAGCTGCTTGTAATTGGAGTATACGCACCTAATCAACAACAAGATAAATTTTACAAACTTTTACATACCAAAATATTACAATGGGACTATAGATCTTTATTTTTAATGGGTGATTGGAATGGGGTATTAGATACCCAGAAAGATAAAAAAAGTCTTTCCAAGATCTCCATGCGTGCCAAGTTGCCTAAATCTTTTTTTGATATTTTGGAGGATATGGAGCTTAGAGACATTTGGAGAGAAAGGAACGTATTGGAGAGCGATTTTACTTTTTTCTCAGATAGGCACCAATCTTTTTCGAGGATTGATTTTATATTAACTACAAACGATCTTTTTTCTAGGGTGAAGAGTACGAAGATATGTCCAAGAACTTTAACTGATCATAGCCCGGTTTGGGTGGAACTAGAGCAGGAGAGAGGGGAAAGGAGGTCTTGGAGGTTAAATGAGAATTTATTCAGATATGAAGATAATTTGTGTGAGCTTAAAAAACAAATGAAAGAATTTTTTATTAATAATATGAACAAAGGAACTTCGATGGAGATGGTATGGGATGCGTGTAAGGCTTATATGAGAGGAACATTAATCTTTTTGAATAATAAATATAGATTAAAACAACAAAATAGACGGAAAGAGATAGAGGAGGAAATTAAAAAGAAAGAACAATTGCTTATAACTAACCCGGGAGATAAAAAGGCAAAAGATATGATTAATATTTTAAGAGAGCAATTTAATATGTTAATGGCGGGGCAAGTAGCAACCAGCATACAATATGCCAGACATAACACATTTTGTAATGCTAATAAACCTGGGAGATGGTTGGCTTACACGATGAGGAAAAAACAGAAATCACGTATTATAGACAAGATAGAATTTAGAGGTAAAGAGATTTATCAACAGAATTTAATAAAAAAGGCTTTTTTGGAGTTTTATACAAAATTATATGCTAAAGATGCAATTCAAGATGTTGATATTGATAGATATTTAAAGATGGAGATTCCCAAATTAACGTTGGAACAGAGAGAGAGATTGAATCAGCCAATAACTTCTGAGGAAATTGTTGGGGCAATTAAACAATTAAAAATAGGTAAGGCTCCGGGAACAGATGGACTAACAGCTGTTTATTATAAACATTTACAATCCGAAATGTTAGAACCACTAAAAATTTTATTTAATAAAATACAAGTGGGAGGAGGAGTACCACCTTCTTGGAAAACAGCCTTTGTTTCACTAATTCCAAAGGAGGATCAAAATTCCATTAAACCGGAGAATTTCAGGCCAATTTCACTTCTGAATACTGATTATAAGATTTTTGCTAAAATATTAGCTAATAGACTAATGCCAGTTATGCAACAAATAATTCACAATGATCAATCAGGGTTTATAAAAGGGAGACAAATGAGATACAATGTTAGACAAATTGTAAATTTACTGGAATATTTGGAAAAAAATAATCAAGTCCCTGCAGCGTTTATATTTTTGGATGCAGAGAAGGCATTTGATCGTTTGAACTGGCAATTTTTGTTTAAAATAATAGAGAAAATGCACTTTGGGGAATATTTTACACAATCAATTAGAGCGATATACCAGCAGCAAACAGCACAAATCATAGTTAATGGAGGTTTAACAGAGGCTTTTAAAATTGAGAAAGGAACAAGACAGGGGTGTCCACTGTCCCCACTATTATTTATTTTGACTTTGGAGGTACTATTGAATAAGATACGTGATTCAGAAAAATTGAAGGGTATTGTAATTAGACAACAAGATTACAGATTAAGAGCCTTTGCAGATGATTTGGTTATTACTTTATCTCAACCTATAGAGTCGGCTCCATACATATTGGATATAATTGATCAATATGGGAAAGTATCAGGATTTAAAGTTAATTCACATAAGACAAAGATGATAGTTAAAAATATGACTACATTTGAAAGAGACAAACTAGCAAGATTAACAGATTTTGAAATAGTTAAAAAGGTTAAATATCTAGGGGTATACATAGCAGCTTCAAATACAAAATTATACAAAAACAACTATGAGGTACTTTGGCAGAAGGTACAGAAGGATATGGAAAATTGGAAAAAATTACAGTTGTCTTTATTGGGAAGAATTGCAGCAATTAAAATGAATGTTTTACCAAGATTTTTATTTCTGTTCCAAATGATACCTGTGCTTAAGAAAGATGAAAATCTGAGAGAATGGCAGAAAGGTGTTAATACTTTTATTTGGGTTGGGAAAAAACCCAGAATAAAAATGAAAATTATACAAGATACACGGGAAAGAGGGGGTCTTAAAATGCCTAATTTAAGATTATATTATGAAGCAGCGGTTTTATCACAAATCAGTGATTGGTTTAATTTAACTGAGGGGAGAATTTTGAATTTAGAAGGTTATGATTTGTTATATGGATGGCATGCCTATTTGTTATATGACAAAAAAGTGGATAAAGTATTTAAGGTTCATATATTAAGAAATGCTTTGTTAAGGGTTTGGAAAAAATATCAATATAAGCTAAATTATAAGATACCTTTATGGGCAAATCCTAGACATGCAATAGAAAATATAAGTATAGAACAAAAACAGGAGGTGATTACTTATAAAGAGCTTCTTATTATGGAAAGGGGGGTAATGTATTTGAAATCTTTAGATACACTGAGAGAAGAAGGTATAATTTATACATGGTTTCAGTATGGTCAACTTCAAGCTAGATGGAAGGAAGATCAAAAAACTGGCTTTGTGCAAAATGAGGAGAATTTGGTTAAACAAATTAGAGATCAAAAACAAATGCATATTAAAAGGTTGTATAGTGCTTTACTGGAAATAGATTCTGAGACTGAATTGGTTAAAGACTGTATGATTAAATGGGCACAAAACTTTCAAGAGCCAGTAATGATGGAAACTTGGGAAAAGATTTGGATTAGAAATGTGAAATTTACACAAGCACAAAATTTAAGAGAAAATTTTTATAAAATGTTTTATAGATGGCACTTAGATCCTAAAAAATTATCATGTATGTATTCTAATGTGCAAGCTAAATGTTGGAGATGTGACTGTGATGATGCAACTTATTATCATATATGGTGGACTTGTAGAAAAATCAAAGCATTTTGGATAAAGATTTGGTGGGTGATGCAGAATATTCTTAA
Organism: Pituophis catenifer annectens; assembly: GCF_029215685.1. Taxonomy (NCBI): domain Eukaryota; kingdom Metazoa; phylum Chordata; class Lepidosauria; order Squamata; family Colubridae; genus Pituophis; species Pituophis catenifer. The sequence continues at coordinate 91,656,485 of NW_027256885.1, read as the reverse complement.
AAAGAGATTGAAATTTACTCCACAGTTGTTCTTACTGGGTATAACTATGGATTGTACAGTTGCAGAGACTAAATTGATTTTGAACTTGATAACAGCAGCAAGATTGCTGGTAGCACAACATTGGAAGAAGGACTTTTTGCCTACTATTGAAGATTGGATATTGAAAGTAACTAATTTAGCTGAAATGGCTAAAATTTCAGCATATTTGAAGGATCACACACAAGAAAGGTACATACAGGACTGGAGAAGATGGATTGATTATATACAAAATAAGTACCAGACCAAAAAATATCAAATAGCTTATGAATGATTTTTCTTATTTGTATAAGTGTTATATAAGTGATATTAGATGTATTATGTTTAAGAAATAGGATTTTATATATGGGGGGTTAAGAAATTTTTTTATAGGGGTGTTAGTTTATTGATTGGTTATGCAATTTAGATTATTGTTAAAGATCAATAGAAATACCTTGTGTTCTGCTCTGGGAAGTCGGGGAGGGGGAGGGGGGGGTGGGGGGGGGTTGGGGGGGTTGTGGGGAAAACATGTTTGTTTTTAAAACTTTTTCAATTAAAAAAAAAAAAGCCCCATTTGTCTGGGGGTGGTGGGCGGAGCTTAATCCCTGGGCAGAGCCTATCAACATTAGAAACTCCTTCCAAAAGTTGGAGGTAAATTGCACACCCCTGTCGGAGATTATACGTTTCGGAGCACCATGTAACCTATAAACATGTTGAATAAACATTTTTGCAAGGGTTTTAGCTGAAGGGATCTTAGGACATGGGATGAAATGCACTTGTTTGGAAAACAAGTCAGTTACTGCCCATATGACTGTGCACCCCCCACTATCTGGCAGGTCTACAATAAAATCCATGGATATCTCTTTCCAAGGGGCATTCGGCCTCTCCACACTCTGAAGTAGACCAGGTGGCTTCCCTGGAGGTCTCTTAGCTGAGGCACACACTGGGCAGCTAGCTACATATGCCTCTATGTCCTTTTTGAGTGCGGGCCACCAGAATTGTCTTTTAATGAGATGGAGAGTTTTAACAAATCCAAAGTGTCCCACCACCTTAGCATCATGAGCGTGCTGCAACACTGTTACTCTCAAACTGGCAGGAACATACAATTTGGCTCCAACCCAAGCTAGTCCATCATGAAGTGTACATTCATTCGAGTGGGTTTGAAACCACTTGTCAGATTTCAGAGCTTCTTGTAGTTTTTGATGCAAATCGCCCGAGAGGGCTGGATCGCCCCTTGCTTGCGCTCTGGTAGTCACTGGTGCCGCCAGTTGGGTCAAAGGGATGATCGGGCGAACCACTTCCTCCTTGGTACTGTTGTATTGAGGCAATCTGGAAAGTGCATCAGCCATGAAATTCTTTCCACCAGGAAGGTAGCATAGAGTGAAATTAAAATGGTTGAAGTGCTGAGCCCAGCGAACTTGCTTTGGTGACAGCTTACGCGGTGTTTTCAACGCCTCCAGGTTTTTATGGTCAGTCCAAACTTCAAAAGGATGCTTAGCTCCTTCAAGAAATTGTCTCCACGTTAACAATGCCCAGCATACTGCAAAAGCTTCCTTCTCCCATATGGCCCATCTCCTTTCGGTCTCCGACAATTTACGGGAGGTATAGGCACAGGGTTGTAATTTCCCTTCTGCATTCTTTTGCAGAAGTACTGCTCCTACTGCCACGTCGCTCGCGTCTGCCTGTACTACAAAAGGCTCTTCCATGTCTGGATGTTTAAGGACTGGTTCAGCAGCAAACAACCATTTTAGCTTTTCAAATGCCGCCTGACAGTCCATAGTCCACTCAAGGGCCTGGGAGGGCTTTGGTTTTGCTTCACCTTTTGTTTTCAGGAGATTTGTTATTGGTAGCGCGATTTTTGCGAACGAGGGGATGAACTGTCTATAGAAGTTAGCAAATCCCAAAAAACTCTGTAGTTGTTTGCGGGTGCGTGGTGCGGCCCATTCCAATACAGCCCGGACTTTTCCAGGATCCATCTCTATTCCTTCACGCAATATGCGATATTCCAGATAGTCAATTTTGCTTTGGTGGAATTCGCACTTGGAGAGCTTGGCATACAGTTCAGCAGGCCTGAGTTTTTTCAGGTCAGTTTGTACCAATTTCACATGGTCCTCCATGTTTTCAGAGTAGATAAGAATGTCATCCAAATAGACCAACACCCCTTTATACAAGTGCTCATGCAGTACTTCGTTGATCAATTGCATGAACACAGCAGGGGCTCCTTGTAGTCCAAAAGGGAGCACTCGAAACTGGAAACATCCCAGTGGGCAGTTAAATGCTGTTTTCCATTCATCCCCTTCCTTAATTCACACTCTGTAGTAAGCCTCTTGTAAGTTGAGTTTGGTGAAAATCTTCCCCTTTCCTAGGTGGGCTAGCATGTCCTTCATGAGCGGCAGGGGGTAGACATTTTCCATGCAAATGGCGTTCAGGTTCCTATAATCAACTACCAGATGAAAGGAGCCATCTTCCTTTTCCCGGAACAGTACCGGTGCCGCCACCCTTAGTCTGGCTGGTTGGATAAACCCCCGTTCTAGGTTTTTGTCAATGAACTTTTGTAACTCCCCCAGTTCTCGAGGGGTCATAGGGTAGATCTTTGGCTTAGGGAGCTTTACCCCAGGGAGTATTTCAATTGTACAGTCTGTAGCTCTGTGGGGGGGCAGCATGTCCGAAGCTCTTTCGCTAAAAACTGCTCGGAGATCCCAATACTCCTTTGGAATCTTCTCCTCCCCTTCAATATGACCTATTGCCACCTCCGCCCCTTCGTGTTCTACTCCGTCCTCAATGGGGGGGTTCTTCCCTTTCTAGTCTAGGGTTTTTGGTGCGGATGCGCAAAACTCCCATTTTCCAGTTAACACACGGGTTCCATCTACGGAGCCAGGGCAGTCCAAGTATGAGGGGTCGTTCCATGCTAGGGGCCACAATAAAACTGAGAGTCTCTATGTGATCCCCCAATTGCATTTCAATGGGTTCAGTCACAAAACTGGTTGGGCCCCCTCCTGCTATTGATCCGTCCAGCTGACAGAACGCAATGGGCCTTTTTAACGTTTTTAGTCTCAGGCCCATTTCCTCCACCACTTTCGGGCTGATTATGCACCTGGTGCACCCAGAGTCTAATAGGGCTAGCAGCTGCGTGTGTGCCCCTGTGGATGGCACCCTTATTTCTACGGGAACGAGCATGGGGCCCTCAGTGTGACTCACCAGATCATCGGAGTCGGAGTCGGAGTCTGTCTCGCTGTCGTCTGCGGTGGTCGGAGTTCCCAACTCACCCTGGTTTCGGGGAGCGAACTCAACGACTTCCCATTTCAGGGCGGCTTCATGGGCTTTTGCGGGTGCTTTGTCGGCCTTCTTTGGCGCCGAGCTGGTAGATTTTGGCACTGGCTTGGAGAAACACTCAGCGGCCCAATGACCTTCCTTGCCACACTTGAAGCACGTGAAGGGCTTCGATTTGGGTTTGAATTCCGCTCTCCCTGCACCCGTCTTTGGTGCTCCTTTGCGGTAGAAGGAGGATGACAGGTCCCCTGCACGGCCCCCTCGGAGTTGGCTTCGGGCCAGCTCGATCTCCACATCCTCAGCTACTATGTACCAACTCTGCAAGTCTTCGGGGACCCCCCGTGCTCTACAGTCTTTGTATATGTCTTCATTTAGTCCGTCCTTGAAATTCTCCAGTAGGGCCGCTTCTGACCACCCTGTCATGTAGGGCGCCAGTTCGTGAAATTCTTGGGTGTATTCTGCCACCGATATCCAGCCCTGCTGGATACCCTTCATTCGGAGTCTCGCCTTCTGCTCAGCTAGGTGGTCTTCAAACCACCTCCTAAGGGCCCCCATGAATAGGTTGCAGTTTCTCAGGTAGTCTGACAGGTAGTCCTCCCCCCAGTCCTGCATGTGGTTCCACACTTGGGTCAGGAAAAGCCCCAAGGTCTTCGGATTCCCACCATACTTTTCGGTTAGGGGGGGAATTTTTGGCTTTTTGCATCTCTGGGGTGGGGCCTGCAAGGCTGGGGTCCCTGGGCTGCTGCATCCCTCGCTTGGGTCCCAGAAGCCTGAGATGTTCCTTCCCCAGCTTCCTCTCCCTCTCCCCCACAAGCAGTCTCTTCAGGGTCCACTCTGGGGTAGTCTCCTCCCTTCCCACTAAGGAATGCATAAGACTCACGGTTTTTCCGGCTTTCTTCGGCATCGTGGAGGAGGTGCATAGCCTGAGCAATCATGAGGCTCTCCTTTTGCTCTTGCAGCCACACTGCCTCTCCCTTACGAGGTCTGGAGCTGGTTACTCCGTGGGGGGTCCTTGCCAGATCCGGCAGCCTTCCTACTCCCCTCGACCATCTGGCTTCCTCTGGCTCCTCTCTCAGCCAAATTTTTTCCATCCATTCCTTTTCTGCTTGAAGTGAAGTTATCGTAGAACCAGAAGCCCCCATCTGGTCTCCATCACTCTCTTGATCAGACATAGTTTGAGTTCAGCCCCCTCGGTGGTTATCCGGGATGGCTGGAGAAATGAGATCCTGCTTAATGTCAGGTGTGCTTCCTTCAAAGTCCAAGAAAGGATGACCCAGACTCCATTATTTTAGAAGCAGGTACTTTTACTGGAAAATGAAGTGATTGCAACCAAAGAAAAGCAGGATCTGAGCCAAGAGCGTGAAAATTACAGATAGAAAGCATCCCCTCCCACTGTCCAACATAAATCATCCAATCCAAAGGTCTCCCAGGGGTCAGGTGGAAGCACACGTCTGGCGGTGTCATCAATCAGGAATGCCGTGGCCGTTGCCCCGATAGCAGCTTCAAAGATGCAACACTATATCTTAGGATTTACTTTCATTTCTCTCTGTCCAGCATGCTTACAACTCCCCCCTCCCCCCGTTACCATGGCAGCCAAAGCAGGAAAAAGCAGAGGCTGACACAATCTTTATGATTTCAATTTCAAGTTGCTCGGATATTTCACAAAGTGCATTTTGGCTCTTACCAGACTGGGTAAGTACAGTCCTTCCCTGAGGACTCAGGGCGGTGTACAGCCAAGATAAAAAACATAGAATACAAATATTAAAACATTTAAAAATATATATAAATTTTGGCCCGAAAGTTAAGAATCACAGACTAATTAAAAGAATTTAAAAATTTTAAAAATTTCTTCTTAAGCCAACCCGGCTTGCTGAAAAAGATAGGTTTTCAGGGAACGACGGAAGGCATTGAGGTCCTGGATTCTTCTTATCTCCGGGGGCAACTGATTCCAGAGGGTGGGAGCCCCCACAGAGAAGGCCCTCCCCCTGGGGGCCACCAGCCTACATTGTTTGGCTGATGGCACCCTGAGGAGGCCCTCTCTGTGGGAGCGCACGGGTCGATGGGAGGTCATCAGTAGCAGCAGGCGGTCTCGGAGATAGCTAGGTTTTGATTTTTTAATCAAATTAAAAAAAAAAAAAAGTTGAGGATTCAGATAACCCACCAACAATTTTTGTTGAGCTTGTTGAATTGGAAAAACAAGATGCAGAGACAATATGTGCTTCAGTTATGGAAAGTTTACATAAGGTTGGGTTTACTACAGACTATCTGCAAAAAATTTTAATAGCATTTTGCTCTGATGGTGCCAGTGCTATGCTTGGGAGAAAATCTGGAGTGAGCACTAGAATAACAAAAGAGTTTCCAAACATCATTATATGGCACTGCTTAAACCATCACCTCTGTTAGGTTCAGCTTGCAGCTTACTCCTAACTTGTTGGTCAGGCAATATATCTGTTTCTTTAAGAAACAACTGAGCCACGTAATCAGGGTTTGCTGAACCCTGTAATTAGGCTACAGTGCATAAATAAGCAGCACAGAGAAGCGTTCCTTCTTCCTGATTCTTCCGGATTGATACCTGATTGTATCCTGTTGCTTACTGCGTCTTATTGCCCCCACAAACTGGGTCCTCATTTCACCTACCTTTTTTCACCTAACTTTTACGAAAACTATCACAACTGGTTTGCATGATAGCGTTGAGGCTTCGTCAATGATCAAACACACTTTCAGATTCTGTGCAATAATGCTAGTAAACATTTCGGTTTTAATTTCTTTTGCAATGAAATCAACTATTTTCACTGCAGTTAACCGTGAATGCAATCCTACTCCCAGATCTATTCCAATTTTAGTTAGCAATTCTACCTCTCCTTCTATGTCTGAAAATGGTTTACATCTTTGTGCCAGACTGTAAACTGTAAGAAATACTCTACAAGTAATAGATAAATATTTTTCAGTTACCTTATCTACTGCTTTTGTTATAGCATCCTGCTCCCCTTGTTTTAAGTTGTCTCTGCAAATGGTGTGAGCTTTGATGTAAAATGTTCTTTCATTTTTTTCCTAAGAGATGCTTGCTGTACTTCTTTACTTGTCCCTGCTGCCTCAATCTTGAAATGTTTCCATTCTCTGGACACATGAACACCTTTCTCTATTGCGAAGTTATGTTTCGTACAGTACTTACAACCTAACTTTTTGCTTGAAACTTACAGTCCCTCATACTTCTCTTGAAAGTTGCTATATTGTTGCAATGTCCAGCAGTCAGGAAGATCAGGAAGACTTTCAATTGAGGAGATTGATTTGCTGCTTTCTCCATGTTCAAGTGGTGGCAGTGCTGCTTGTGACGGTTTTGGATCTAATTCTGTTGTATCTGATTGTTCCAGTCTTGGTTTCTTGCTGAAGTAAGTGGTCAAACTCTGTTGCTTTTTCATCCTGTTAAAGGCTACTACTGCAAAAGAAATAAAACAATATTGTACTTTGGACTTGATTGTGGTTGTAAGCTGAGGACTAAAGGTAACAGAAGGGATCTCTGTTTTCACCCAACAATGTACAGTCTTTTCAGGATGTGATTCAACAAACAAGAAAGATAAAGTGTTTCAGCCAAGAAGTTAGATCAAGAAGAATGACTTTCATAGGTACATTTACAGAGCAATACTGAATTCTTTTTCATGAAATTTATTCCTCAGTTCAAAAAACAGGAATCTATGAATTAGGTTGAGTATTTAGGTCAGTACAAGTCAAGTAGTTATTCAAGAGTTAGTGGTGTCATGGTTAGAAACAATGGTAAAGCAACATATGGATTTAAAACCAGAAATATTTTGTTAGATATTTTAAAGGGAATACATATTTAATTTTACACATGTTAACAGGTGCTAGAATTATGTTTGCACAACAGTGGAAAAACAAAGATATGAAAATGAATTTAAAAAATATTAGAATGTGCAGAAATGATTAAATTAACAATTTAAATCAAGGAGAAGGCTTCCAATACTTTTTAACCTGGGATTTGTTTTATCAATGGCTAACTAACAGAAACAGAAGTTAGAAATCTAAAAGTATAAAAGAAAACACCAATTATATAAGGAAAGTTCACTAAAATGGATAAGCAAATAATTGTAGGAAGTTAGCACCCATCCCTTTCCCAGAAGAATGAAATATTTTAGGAAATATTAAAAAGGCAGAATATTATATTTCCCTGTATGAGAAATGGAGAAGCATGTTTTAAAGACAAAGCAGCTCCCACCTTCCTGCCCCCACCCTTTGTCAATGGGCCAGAGGCAGAAACTCAATCTTTCAATCCTTGAAACTCATCTGCAACACAATAGGGCCCATCTAGCAGCAGAAACTCACCACATGGCATCTGGGAAGATTACATCAGCCAGCAAGGCTAGCTAAAACCCCCCACCCCCTGGGAGTCTGACAACCAATCAGGATACTCTTTCTGGGCCCCAGGAAGTGCAAAGCCAGAGAAAGCATAAAACCCAGGGACTCGCTGACTCTCAGCCCCCTTTTCTGTTCAGGAACTCAAGCCATGTGATCCTGTCCACCATTAAACCATCTTTCCAAGCAGTCTCCATGTTTCCAGTGTCTTTTTCCCCACTTGGAGCAGAACCCAGAAGGATATTGCTTCCTACAATTTGGCGACCCAGATGGGACTCCAAGTTAACCTAACCAATGGACCTGGCCCAGGTAAGCCTCCCTTGCTAGCAGCAGACCCATTGAGTCTGTGGGTAGGTTTTCCTGGACCTTGGCCATTTGGAACTAGGTTTTAAAGGGGTTTTGAGCGTTGAGCTCAAAGGCTGCTTGGAAAGAAGTTGAGTACCTCTAAATTTTAATTTTAAATAATAATAATAATAATAATAATTTTATTTCTATACCGCCCTTCTCCCGAAGGACTCAGGGCGGTGTACAGCCAATTTAAAAACACAAGACACAACAATAATTAAAAATTAAAATAATTAAATAGATTTGGCCGATTTAAAACCCCAAAAATTAAAATACCCCAATTTAAAAATATTATATTGACAGCCCTGCCTGGCGGAACAACAGGGTCTTCAGTGCGCAGCGGAACACCCGGAGGTCGGAGATCTTACGTATTTCCGGGGGCAGTTCATTCCACAGGGCAGGGGCTCCCACAGAGAAGGCCCTCCCCCTGGGTGTCACCAGCCGACATAACTTGGCTGATGGCACCCTGAGGAGACCCTCTCTGTGGGAACGGACTGGTCGGTGGGAGGCTATTGGTGGCAGAAGACGGTCTCGAAGGTACCCGGGTCCTGTGCCATGGAGCGCTTTAAAGGTGGTAACCAACACCTTGAATCGCACCCAGAAGACCACTGGGAGCCAGTGCAGCTCGCGCAGGAGAGGTGTCACGCGGGCACAACAAGGTGCGCCCATAACCACCCGCGCGGCTGCATTCTGGACCAGCTGGAGCCTCCGAGTGCTCTTCAAGGGGAGCCCCATGTAGAGAGCATTACAATAGTCCAGCCGGGAGGTGACAAGGGCATGAGTGACCGTGCGCAAGGCGTCCCGGTCCAGAAAGGGCTGCAACTGGCGGATCAGGCGAACCTGATAAAAGGCCCCCCTGGCCACAGCCGTCATATGCTCTTCTAAAGACAGCCATGCGTCCAGGAGGACACCCAGATTGCGAGCCCTCTCTGTGGGGGGCAAAGATTCACCCCCAATAGTCAGCGATGGCACCTGCTGACTATATCGGGACGCCGGTAGCCACAGCCACTCGGTCTTGGAAGGGTTGAGTCTGAGCCTGTTCCTCCCCATCCAGACCCGCACGGCCTCCAGGCAGCGAGACATCACATCAAGGGCATCGTTGGGGTGGTCTGGGGTGGAGATGTACAGCTGAGTATCATCAGCATACAGGTGACACTTCACCCCAAAACCACGGATGATCTCACCCAGCGGCTTCACATAAATGTTGAACAGAAGAGGCGAGAGGACCGACCCTTGTGGCACTCCCCATGCGAGATGCCTCGAGGTCGACCTCTGCCCCCCTGCCAACACGAACTGCGAGCGGCCGGAGAGGAAGGAAGAGAACCACCGCAAAACGGTGCCCCCTACTCCTAACCCCTTCAACCACTGCAGCATGATACCATGGTCAATGGTATCAAAAGCCGCTGAGAGATCTAATAGGACTAGGACAGAGGAGCAACCCCTGTCCCGGGCCCTCCAGAGATCATCCACCAACGCGACCAATGCCGTTTCTGTGCTGTGCCCCTGCCTGAAGCCCGACTGGTACGGGTCTAGATCGATAGCTTCATCCAGGTGCCTGGGCAGTTGTCGTGCCACCACACTCTCAACAACCTTCGCCACAAAACGAAGGTTGGAGACCGGACGATAGTTAACTAATTCAGCCGGGTCCAGGGAAGGCTTCTTGAGGAGGGGCCTCACCACCGCCTCTTTCAAGGCAGCGGGAAAGGCACCCTCACTCAGAGAAGCACTTATAATCCCCTGGAGCCAGCCTTGTGTAACCTCCCGGGAGGCCAGTACCAACCAGGAGGGACACGGGTCCAATAAAGATGTGGCGGCACTAATCCTACCCAGAACCCTGTCCACAACCTCGGGAGCCACAGGATCAAACTCCTCCCAGATAATATTCTCAAGACCTACCCTCATCTCCTCCCCCGGACTCACCCAGTTAGAGTCCAAGCCTTCCCGAATCCGAGCGACTTCATCGTGCAGGAATTGCACAAAATCCTCAGCTCGACCCTGCAAGGGATCCTCCCGCACTCCCCCCCGAAGAAGGGAGTGGGTCACCCTAAACAGGGCGGCTGGGCGGTTCTCTGCAGATGCGATAAGAGCGGAAAAATGGTTAGATTTTGCCGCTTTTATCGCCACTAGGTAGGTCTTGATATAAGACCTCACCTGTGTCCGGTCGGAATCAGAATGACTAGTCCTCCAAATGCTCTCTAGGCGTCTTTTCCGATGCTTCATCTCTCTCAGCTCCTCAGAGAACCAAGGAGCCAATTGAGATCGGCATCGGGTCAGAGGCCGCAAAGGCACAACACGATCCAAAGCTCCGGCGGCCGCACTCTCCCAGGCGGCCACCAGCTCTTCAGTCGAGTCGTGTGTCAGAGTCTCAGGAAACGGCCCAAGCTCCGTCAGGAACCTTTCTGTATCCATCAGGCGCCTGGGATGGAACCATTTAGTCGGTTCCGTCTCCCTGCGGCAGGGGGAAGCGGTAGGAAAGTCCAAGTGAAGGAGCGAATGATCTGTCCATGACAAGGGTTTAATGTCTAAGTCCCCTCTACCAAGATCATAAAGCATGGAAAAGCATGGGAAATGTGTGTATGCTTGCATGTATGTGTGGGCCCTTCTCCTGATCACAGCTGGATCTTGCTTCCTCTGTGCATTTCCTAACCGCAGAAAGACCAACAGTCTGGAGAGCATGGGGGTTTTGCCAGAGCACAGGACCTTCTGTTAGGGAAGGAAGAAGTGTGTGTGTGGGATTCCATCTGGAAAACAGTCTGATTTCACCTCTTTGAGTGACCTTTAGCTGCACCTCTGCCTACTGCTAGCTCCACTGAGCTGTGACTGGTAGGATAGAGAAAGCAAGGGGGGGTCGCCAAACGTGGAACTTTGTGTTTAAAAGGAATGGAAGCTGAGCGAAAGCCAAGCAAAAGTGAAAGGGGAATTAAAAGTAGAAAAGGGAGTCCCTGGTGTATTCCAGAAAGCAGCCCAGTGTATATGTGAGTATTGAGTATTGAGTATTGAAGTGAGGGAGGTGCTAGTACTAGCTGTAGGGGCAGTGAGGTCCTCCCGGATCCCTTTTTGATCCGAAAACCTAGACAAATTCCCTAAATAGGAAGGGGCCTGTACTTCGTCAGGGAATCGAAGTCCTTCCCAGAACCTTTTTTCTGAAAACCGTAGGAGTGTCGCCCGGCTACAGCCAAAGTGAACCTTACATTCCAAGGAACATGGGAAGCAGTAGCTCGAGGGTCATGGGAAATCCCCTGGAGGAATTGATTGTGGCCTGGGACGCCAGGCAGACACCAGTGCTACCTGGCATGAGTAAAAGGAAAGCCAGGAAAATGTGCAAAAAATGGGCTATGCTAAGAGATAACACCGGGAGACAAATTTGGCTAAATAAAGGTACTGAAAAGAAAAGGGAAATATATAAATAGGAATGTTGGGTTTTTTGTTTTGTTTGTTTGTTTGTCTGTCTCTCTGTCTTCTATGCAACCACGTGGTATGTTTAAGATTTGTGCCTTCCCTAATTAAACTGAGATTTATGGTGGGAATGATCAGTGTGTGTGTGTAAATCTCAGAGTTCTGCTTTCCTCTCTTTGTCCTCCTTGTTTTTTATGTGTGTATGTCTAAGTCTTTGTGCGCCCTCGAGGTAATTGTAACTGTAAAATGTATCTGATCCCTAGAGACAAGAATTTGAAATTGTTAGAGAAAAAAAAGAAAGAAAAAAGATTAAAGCAATGAAAAATGGGGGAGAGAGAGAAAAAAAGAAGAAAGAGCCTTTGCCCTGTATTTGTCTGGCCAACAAGAACAGAGTAAAGAGAACTTTTCATTTTATTTCTATTTTTTTCTCCTTACCTCCCTGTATCTTAAAGTAACAACTCAAGTTATGAGGAAATGTTTAAGTTCATTTACAAGAAAGAAAAAATTCAGTCTTGCACTCAGTCTTCGCTCCATGGCTTAGGACCCGGGTACTTGCGGGACCGCCTACTACCACCAATAGCCTCCCACCGGCCGGTACGCTCCCATAGAGAGGGGCTCCTCCGGGTGCCGTCAGCCAAACAATGCCGACTGGCGGCCCCCAGGGGGAGAGCCTTCTCTGTGGGGGCACCTACTATCTGGAACGAGCTCCCCCCAGAGATACGGAGGATCCCGGATCTGCGCACCTTCCGCCGCGCCTTAAAGACCTTACTATTTCACCAGGCCGGCCTGGCCTAATTTTCCCCCTCTTTTATAAAAGATTTTTAAAATTTTAAATATCTTTTAGTATTTATATATTCAATTTTAAATTGGTTTTAAAAGTTTGGGGTTTTAAATTTGTCGGGGCCAAAATTATTTAATTTGATTTTATTCCATTTTTTAAATTTTGTATTGTATGTGTTTTTATTGTCTGGCTGTGCACCGCCCTGAGTCCTTCGGGAGTAGGGCGGTATAGAAATCTAATAAATAAATAAATAAATAAATAAATAAATAAATAAATAAAATGGTTTTACCTGTTCATTTCTTTCCCGAAGTATGTGAATCCAGTTTTTTTCTTAACTGTTGTGTCTCCATTTTGTTGAAACTGCATTATCTGTTTAGTAACTGCAATACTGTTGTGTTGTTGTTTCTTTTCAAACTCTGCCTGCAAGCTACCTACCCCCCCCCCCCCATCTCTAATCCTGTTACAATACCTTTCCTGGGAAGATTACCCACAAAAGGGGGGAGGGGACCCTGTTCTCATGTCATTCAGCCTTGCACAAATGACTCTGCAACTGTGGAAGCAAAGCACATGGATCCAGATGCTGCCTCCAGAGTAGACCTTCTATCTGTTTGAACCAAGAACTGGATTTGAATCCAGCCTCCACTGAAAGTCATCACAGCAACCAGAGTGGAGCAGATCTTCCCAAGCCTGACTGACCAGCCTTACCACCAAGCATGCCACCCAGCAGACATGAATGAAATGACCCTGAGATGGACAAGTAAAGACCAAAAGACTCTTTTCAATCCCCAGAAGACAGCTGGAAAGACTATGGGGGGAATGGTGGAAATTCATTGTAAGGTTTTCTTTCTTGTCTCATTTATATTGTAATCAGTTTATTGTAAGAATTGTATTTGAGAGTGGTTGCCACAGCAAGTTATGTACACCTTAGTTTTCTGTCTGGTGGGGAGGAGAAATATGTCCAAAATGTTTGTATTGCCTGTATTGTAAAAGTAGCTGCATACACATGCACACAGGGAGAGACACACCATTCAGAATTAGACTGAAACTATTCCCTTCACTTACCTCCACACAAAGCTTCTCCTAGGTTGATTTTTGCTCTGTGGCACTAAAAGCCCAAGTAGTCATATCTCCCTGCTAATTCCATGGGGGAGGGGGCAATCCCCTTCAGGTAATTCCCTCACTTGAAGAGACAGCAGAAAAAGTGATATCCAAAACCCAAGCCCTGACCGTGACTCACAAATGATGCTGCCCAGTTGCCCAGTAAAGCATGATATGTTGTGCTGGTGGTCTCATGAGTAGAAGTCCCAGGGCTCATTGTGTGTAACACTAAAAAAGAAAAAGAAAAAGAAAAAAAAGCCTGAATTGTACACTGGCTAACCTCAATTTGGAATCACAAATCCTGGATGCACTAAAGTAAGAGCTAGGGCAGGTTCAGTAACCAACCCTTGGAAATGGGCAGCCTGTAATATAAAGGAAAACCATGGCTGTGAAAAATTTTGGGACGTGTGCTTACTTGAAACCTGACTGGAAGCTCACAGAAAGTCTGTGAAATTCTGAAATCTGAAATTAATTGGCATAGAAATTGGATACTGTAAAATTCTTACCAGAACTTTTCTCCTGGCTGCTAGACCTTCATGGTTGAAAGCTTGTGGAAGCCACTGAAGGAATTGCAGTCGGTGTTGGCAGGGGGGCAGAGGTCGACCCCGAGGCGCCTTGTTTGTGGGGTGCCACAGGGGTCGGTCCTCTCACCCCTTCTGTTCAACATTTATGTGAAGCCACTGGGTGAGATCGTCTGTGGTTTTCGGGTGGCATTCCATCAGTACGCTGATGATACTCAGCTGTACATCTCCACCCCAGGCCATCCCAATGATGCCCTTGAAGTGATGTCCCGGTGCCTGGAGGCCGTGCAGGTCTGGATGGGGAGAAACAGGCTTTGACTCAACCCTTCCAAGACCGAGTGGCTGTGGCTTCCGGCGTCCCTCCCCTCGGAGAGGGCTTGCAACTTGGGCGTCCTCCTGGATGCACGGCTGTCTTTAGAAGAGCATATGATGGCCGTGGCCAGGGGGGCTTTTCATCGGGTTCACCTGATTCACCAGTTGCGTCCCTTTCTGGATCGGGACTCCTTACGCACAGTCACTCAGGCTCTCGTCACTTCCCGCCTGGACTACTGCAATGCTCTCTACATGGGGCTCCCCTTGAGGAGCACCCAGAGGCTCCAACTGGTGCAGAATGCAGCCGCATGGGGGATTATGGGAGCGATGGGCCGCTCCCATGTGACACCCCTCCTGCGCGAGCTGCATTGGCTCCCAGTGGTCTTCCGGGTGCGCTTCAAGGTGTTGGTTACCACCTTTAAAGCGCTCCATGGCACAGAGCCTGGGTACTTACGGGACCGCCTTCTGCCACCGATAGCCTCCCACCGGCCAGTACGCTCCCACAGAGAGGGACTCCTCAGGGTGCCATCAGCCAGGCAATGTCGGCTGGCGACCCCCAGGGGGAGGGCCTTCTCTGTGGCAGCACCTGCCCTCTAGAATGACCTGCCCCCAGAGATACGTAGGATACCAGATCTCCGTGCTTTTCGCCATGCCCTCAAAACTTCTATTTCACCAAGCTGGGCTGGCGTAACCCCCCCCCCCCCACTTAGATATTTTAATTGTAATGGATTTTAGTTGGGATGTTTTAAATCTGGGCCAAAATTTGTTTAATTCTTTTAATAATTTTAAATTTTGTATTGGATGTTTTTTATTCTTGGCTGTTCACCGCCCTGAGTCCAGCAGGAGAAGGGTGGTATAAAAATTCAATAAAATAAATAAATAAATAAATAAATAAATAAATAAATAAATAAATAAATAAATAAATAAATAAATAAATAAATCCTTTTCTGTTGCCTCTATCAATGCCTTCCCTTTTGCATTAGAACAATTAAAAGCACCCATTAAGGGTCCCTGACCTGATCAATTTTAATCTTTTGCCAAGAACTTGTTTCAAAACTCATGTTTTGAAAAAAAAAAGCAGGGATTGTAGGAAGTTAGCACCCATCCCTTTCCCAGAAGAATGAAATATTTTAGGAAATATTAAAAAGGCAGAATATTATATTTCCCTGTATGAGAAATGGAGAAGCATGTTTTAAAGACAAAGCAGCTCCCACCTTCCTGCCCCCACCCTTTGTCAATGGGCCAGAGGCAGAAACTCAATCTTTCAATCCTTGAAACTCATCTGCAACACAATAGGGCCCATCTAGCAGCAGAAACTCACCACATGGCACCTGGGAAGATTACATCAGCCAGCAAGGCTAGCTAAGACCCCCCCACCCCCTGGGAGTCTGACAACCAATCAGGATACTCTTTCTGGGCCCCAGGAAGTGCAAAGCCAGAGAAAGCATAAAACCCGGGGACTCGCTGACTCTCAGCCCCCTTTTCTGTTCAGGAACTCAAGCCATGTGATCCTGTCCACCATTAAACCATCTTTCCAAGCAGTCTCCATGTTTCCAGTGTCTTTTTCCCCACTTGGAGCAGAACCCAGAAGGATATTTCTTCCTACATAGTATTAGTATTTGATTATGATTAATGTGTAGATAACTGCCGGACCATACACCCACCCACCCACCCCCCCAAAAAAACAACCTAGGACAGTGGCAGGAAAACACCAAAAGAATAACAAGTTTTCCCCCAAAAGACTGCAGATAAAACCAGTTTTTTCCCTAACCCTAAGGACAGGAAAGACAAAGCCACTGCAATAAAAACCATTATCAAGGCATTGTGGGAAGTATAGTACACCCCAAAAGGACAGTGCCAGAAACCTCACAGCACCAGAAACCTCAGAGAACAGTGCCAAGAAACTCAAGCCAGCCCTTCCCCCTTTAAGAAAACCCCAGGCAAAAGCACCAGCTGAAAGGAACACTTAAGTACAGCCATTAAGATAAGGGGAATCAGACTAAAAATAACTCACCTGGAACTCCCCTTTTCCTCTTTCCTGGCAGAATTAACCCCCAGGATAGGAAAGACAAAAGAACTTGGGCCAAGATTAACCCAGGTAAACAGGAAAAGGACACCCAGTGCTATCAGAAGTACATTGAAAGTTTTGAAACCCATCAAGCTGCAGGAGCTCACAAAGCTGCACAAAGCTGAATGTATGAAAGCAGCTATTGAGTCACATAAAACGTGGTTGCTGCAAGAAGCAACCACCTCATAAAAATTACACAACCTCAAAAGCCAGTTATCACACTTACACACAAAATCTCACAAACCTGCACAAAGCTGAATATGCTAGCTATTGAGTCACATAAAACACAACCACGTTTTATGTGACTCAATAGCTTGCTTTTATATGTGCAGCTTTGTGCAAGCTTTGTGAGATTTTGTGTTTCTGTAGTGAGTGTGAATCACTACACAAACACATAAAATCTCACAAAGCTTGGACAAATGTCAAAATATAAAAGCAGCTAAAATTTCCTAAATTTTATGTGACTCTATTTCCTAAAAAAAATACATTTCCTGAAAACAAGAACATTTGCTAAAAAAAATACATTTCCTAAAAAGAACATTATTACAATCATTTTTTTAAAGCATAAAGGAAAAAAAACCAGCCACTTACCAGGCAGGCACATTCAGTTGCTCGCCGATGAGATGGATGTCTTCCACTTCCAGCCAGGCAGGTGACCAGACCAGCTGCTCGGGATTCAGCTCCTGAAGGTAAGCTGGAGGCTGGGGTGTTTTGTCCCCTCCCACGAGTGGCCTTGCAGAGGCTCAAATAGCCAGGCAGTAACAAATGCAGGCTAGAGAGGCTGAAGCTGGCCCTTTAATAAATAGTTCTCTTCCAAAGGGTATAGCAGTCCAATAGTTACCGGGCAATGTTCCAAAGGTCTTGGCAGATGGCCAGCAGATTAATGCAGGAATGCAGACTCTTGTCAAAAAAACTCCAAACTAACAGTTGTAAATCCACTGCATCCAAAATGCCAACAAATTGTTCACTACACCTTTCCAGCCCAGTCACACCCCTTTTATACTTTGTAGGGTGTGGCCCTACATCTCCTGACCACACCTCTTGGGACGTGGCAATAGCTGTTCTCTACGTATCCTACGTCTCTCTCTTGCATCCAATAGGGGCTCCCCCTCGTCGTTACTGGCCTCTGTTTCCTCCTCAATTTGGCTGGGGTCCAGAGGCACATCAGCAACTGTCAGTTCTTGCTGACTCACCAGTGAAGACGGCCCCTCCGGCACATAGCTCGTGACAGCTTCCTCCTCCTCCATATCATCCTCTGACTCAGCATGCGAAGATAAATCAGCCTCCAGGGCCGGGGTCACAACACTGGGGGGATGGTGGGTTAGTTTGTTAGCCTAGGCCCGCCTGGGATGGAGCCGAGGTGACTCCGCGACCTACGGGAGCTCGGGGGCAAGGGGGGGCGGCAAGCAAGGCCTCAGGCGAGCACCGGCGGGCTTCGCAACCTACAGGAGCCCGGGGACAGTGGGGGTAGGCTAATGCTTACCTGTAGGCAGGAGGAGGCAGCTCCATTGGGGCGCAGGCACCATGGAAGGCGAAGTCAGCAAGCCGCAGAGCAGACTGTGCATGTGCAAGCGAGTCCCGCCAGGGAGGTCAGGTCATGTGAGGAGCGACTGACGAGGTGAGTAGCTGGGCCATGCGAAGGCATATATAGGGCTCGGATCATGGGCGGGGCGAGCGTCGAGGGGGCAAGTAAGCGTCGAGTGAGCGTCAGGCAGGCGAGGCGAATGAGCGTGGAGCGGGCAGGCAGGGTGGGCGAGTGGCGACCGGGTGACTGGTTCGGGGGCATGGCCAGCCAGTGGTCGCTACTGATTCGGCGACCCAGGCCAAATTACTGCTACCGGTTCATGCAAACCGGTGCAAACTGGCTTAAAACCACCACTGACTCAGACCAGAATGGATTTTTACCTAAAAGGCAAATTAAGAATAATATGAGAATTATTTTGAACATGTTGGAATATTATGAAATGCATCCTGAAAAACAAATGGCATTGATATTCTTAGATGCACAGAAAGCATTTGATAACGTAAATTGGCAATTTATGTTATTACAATTAAAATATATGGACTTTGGTGAGAAATTTGTTAACATGATTGGGGCAATATATTCCAAGCAAACCGCAAAAGTGATGGTTAATGGGGATATGACCGAGAACTTTAACGTAAGAAAAGGCATGAGACAAGGATGTCCACTGTCCCCCCTACTATTTATATTAACATTGGAAGTACTGAAGGGACATAATAATAAAATAGGTAGAATTAGTGGGACATAATAGTAGTGTCAGTAGAATTGGTTTGACTTGCTGTTTTGCTTCTGTAAGAATTGCTTTGCTAAGAATTGGAATTGCCTCTGCCATTTGCTTCTACCAGTGATCTCACTTCTGTTATCTTGTTTTTGTGTACAACTCAGAGCCTGGTGCGGGTTATGTCATGGCTTGGCAGGGTTACATCGGGCAAATACCTGTGTTGCTAAGCACCCAGCCCCCCTGTTCCTTGTTGCAGTGCCAAAGGAATGCATGGGCCAGGGGCCAGAATTGGGTACTAAGCTGATGTCTCTGAAGGTATAAAAGGACGCCATACCTTCCCCAAGGTGTGGCCTTCCTTACATGCACCTTGTCTGTATGTTCATGGAATGGTCTACCCAGCCTTTTGCTTTGATCAAAATAAACGCTGATTCTTTCTCAAGTCTCCGCTTAAGTTCTTCTTTTGGCTCATTGTTGACTTAAGCGTATCACCAAACCTTACATTTTTGGCACCCAAACAGGGACTTGAAGGCATCGTTCCTTCGAGGTAGCTGCATTCAGCTACTCACAAGCTGAACTTCTTTGTAGTTCAGTGGCCTTCACTATGGCAGACAGAAGAAACCAGCTGGGACTAGTAGCAAAGTCAAGAGCGCTCCCGGCAAATTTGACCTGGTGACCTTGACCTGGTCATTTGCTGGCAGATTCCGATTCCAGCCAAACCTGAATGCCTTAAAGAGGCTTGCACTGGGGGGTTGTGGAACTGAGCTCTTCTAGGTGAGTAGAAATTTTTTTGGCGGGGGGAAAGGAAGGGGAGTGTTGCCTTGTGTGTGTGAGTGTGCCTCCGTTCAAAACTCAAGAAAGAAAAACCCCAACTCCATGTTTATAGAGAAAGGTACTTTTACTGAGCATGAACTGATAGCAACGAAAAGAAAGCAAGATCTGAGGCAATAGGTGCGTAAATTACATATTGAAAGTATTCCCAAATCCCTCTCCCCAAGGACCCTGGCTGAATGTCCAATCCCCAGCTCCCCAAGGTGTCATGTGAGGTGCATCTTCAGATGGTCCCATCCATTCAGCTGCGCCGAAGATGATGAGAATATTCCTCTCTTTTCCTCCCTTTCGGTCACATCACGAGACATCTCCACCAGCTCACTTCCCCCTCCCAAATACCTATACATCCCCCCCCCTTTACTATGGCAGCCGATAGCAAGCAAGCATCATAGAGGCTGACATTCAGTCCTCCTGCAGAAGAGACTTTAGTCCTAGGAAACAAAATAAATTGGACAGGGTAGATACCTCCCAAATGTATCAAAATACAGATAATACATATAGAAGAATACAATTAAGGCTTATCAGGGTATTTGGAGTGGAATAACTGTAAAAGTTTCGGAGCTCTGACATCTCTCTCATTCACCCATTCAGATTGAGAGGAAGGGAAATGTTTCCAAGCCGCCAAATACTGTACTTTCCCCCTATGTTTTCTAGAATCAAGGATCTCTTTGACCTCGAAATGTTGCTCTCCTTTGATGAGGAGGGGAACTGGAGGGGAGGTTTGGTCCAGGCGAATCGAGGAGGTATGTTCAGGTTTCAGTAAACTAACATGAAACACTGGGTGGATCCTCCAGAGGGTTTTGGGTAGTTCTAACTGTACCGTGACCGGGTCTACAAGTCGTACAATAGGGAAAGGGCCTACATATTTAGGCCCAGTTTTTTTCAACTTTTGGGTAGTTTGTAGGTACTTAGTGGAAAGGAAAACCCTATCCCCCACTTGGTAGTCCTTTGGCATAGCTCTTTTCTTATCAGCCTGTTTTTTATGTGCTCGGTGAGCCTCATCTAACGCCTTACGAGTTATGGGCCAGGTAAACTGAAGCTTCTCAATCCAGTCCACCAAGGAAGGGATTTGAGGTTTTTCCTGCAGTAGTTCTGGGATGGGCACAAAGTCCTGACCAGACACCACCTTGAATGGGGTAAAACCGGTACTACTATGTATGGAGTTATTATAGACAACCTCTGCAAATGGCAGTAAGTCTGCCCAGTTATCTTGCTGGTAATTTACATAACGTCTGAGGTATTGTTCTAGCATCGAGTTAGTCCTTTCACAAGCTCCATTTGTCTGAGGATGGTGGGAGGAGCTTAGCCCTTGGGAGGAGCCTAACAACCTCAGGAACTCCCTCGAGAAGTGGGAGGTGAACTGAACCCCTCTGTCCAAGATTATTCATTCATGAACACCGTGTAACCTATACACATGTTGAATGAACAGTTTAGACAACATCTTTGATGAGGGAATCTTGGGACATGGTACAAAGTGCACCTGTTTGGAGAACAAATCCACAATCACCCAAATGACTGTATTTACACCACTTTTGGGTAGTTCAACAATAAAGTCCATGGATATCTCGATGAACTGGAAGTGTCACAGCGATACTGGTTGGGAAATAGCAAAGCTTCATCGAGCTTCGTGAAAACCCAAACTGAAAAACCACTGTTGGGGGGTCTCCGGACCAGATCTGTCTTGTAGGGATGGGGGAGAGAGAGAGGTGCCTTGGAAGACCAAGAGGAACAGGCAAGTTCCTCAAAAGGTCGGAGGCAGCTCTTTGACCCGGCGGTGGGGGCGGGGGCCATTGAAACAGCCGCTACAAGCTGAGACAACTGGACTAAGATGTGAACAGGAGCAGTGATGAAATGGAGTATTGTTACCAAGTGAGTGATTGACCAACTCACAGGTAAGAAGGAAAAAAAAATTTAAAGCTTAAAAGAGGTCCCAACTCGAAATAAGCGGCTAATTGCATTTGGGAATTCAAAGTGAAAGGAAAAAAATAAATAAAGAGGAACTGTAAAAACAAAAGCCCTAAAAGGAGAACTAACCACCTGGATTTAGAATTGGACTTGGAAGAAATTATGAATAATATAAGGAAAAGAAAACTGAGAGAAAGCATTTTTTAACAACAAAAAGAATTAATTGAAGAACAGAAAGTACTACTTTTGTGGATTTACAATTGATACTTTTGCCTGGGGATTTGTGGATTGGAGAGAGACATCTGCTGGTGGAAAAGAAATATTGTACTCAAATCATCGTGGGAAGCCTTTTAAGGAGTATTTGTTTAAACAGCTGGAGCAAGATTACAAAAAGAAGTTGAAAGAATAAATCTCAAACTGGAAAGGCTCAAATGACTATTTGACTTGGACACTACTTGGAAAGAAAAAAGAAAAAAAGATATCAAATGGACTGGAATTGGAACTATATATAAGATAAAATAATAATAAATTTAAAAATTATTTCTTCTTAAATTGAAAATATGAAGAATTGGGAGCATGAGTATGAGGAGTTGAGGGAGATGTTGCAAAAGGTGTGAGAAGCGTTTAAGGGAAATAAAGAAGTGGAAGATTGGATAGAATACAAAAAAAAAAGAGAGAAAAGATAAGTGAGAAGCAAGAATATAATGTTGTAAAGAAAATAATTGAAGGAAAAAATATAGATGATTACACTGAGATTAACAGTGATAAAATAAAAATAGATAGGGGGAATATCTCTCAAAAAAGAAGAAAAGAGAAGGAAATGGGAAAAGAGTGAGGGGGAGAACTAAAAGGGTAATAAATTTAAAAACTAGAGAAAGGATGAAGGAAGGAAGATACCATAGATACAAAAAGAAAAAGAAATAAGAGAATGGGAGAAAGGGAGGAAAATATTAAGAAGTGGAATTCTGGAGAGCTTAAAAGAAAATGGCTAAAAGGGGAAGAAAAAAAGGATAGTAGAAAGGGAATTAAAGCTTTAACATGTTGGTTTAAGGGAATGGTATTAGTAGTAGAAATTGTATGTAAGAAACTAATTAGAATAAATATATAGATTATTGTAAAAGGGAATAATTAATTGAAATTAAGACAAAAAATTGAAATGTTAGTAAATGATGTAAGTAAAGATGAAATGAAATGCATGTAAGGAGTTTAAAAAAAAGGAATATATTTTATAATGTAAAACAGATCAGCAGATGCAATGTGAAAGATAGAAAGGTTTATATTTTGCTGTTTGGGGATTTATGGATTGGAGAGAAACACCTTGCTGAGGGTAAAGAAATGTGTGCTAAAGATTGAAAAAACAAAGGAATTAATCTAAATTAAGAAATAAATTTGAAATGTTAGTAAATGATGTAAGTAAAGATGAAATGAAATATATGTAAGAAGTAACCAAAAAAAAAAAGGAGTATATTGTTTAATGTAGAATAGACCAGCAGATACAGAATGGTTTATATGTAAAAATAACTGAAAGTAATTGAAATATTAGGAAAAGAGAAAAATAATTATTGAAGTGGAAATAAGAAATTAGGAATTAAAGAAAATAAGAGGTGGAACGTTAATTAAGTTAAAAGGTTTTAAGGTAAAAATGGAATAAATTGAAATACATTGTTAAGAATTAAAAAACATGATGGGAATTTTGAGAAATATATTCAATAAATGGAGAGAAAATCGGGGATGCCTGGACACCATGGAAAAAAAAAACACTGAATTGAAAATGAATACAGCAATAGAGAGAGATGGAAGAAGGAGTAGGGAGATCGAAGGAAGGGAGAAGGAGAGAGAGGAATAGAAGAAAGGGAAGAGGAGAGGGAGAAAGGAAGGGGAAGTAGAGAAGGAGTAGGAGAGGAGGGAAGAAGAAGGTAGGAAGGATAAAAGAAGGGAGGAAGAGGAAGAGAAAGAGAAGAAAGATTGTTGTAGAACAAAAAAAAAGATGAAATGGAAGAAAGGCATCCCCGAACATGTTTAAATATACTAGGATAAAGAATGAATTATTAAAAATTAAAAGAGAATATATATGATTAAAAATGGAGAAAATAGAATTTGAGGGCGAAAGAAGAAACTGTTTACATAAACAAGAATAGAAATATTAAGATTTAATTAAAAATATAGAAAAAGAATACTTTGGCAGAAATTGTAAGTAAAATATATTTGGATATGACAAGTTGTATATGATATGATATGATATGATATGATATGATATGATATTGTCACAAGTAAATGCCTTATTCTTCATTATGTAAATAGTACATGACCAGGGTATCAGGAGTTAACTTATTCTTCACTACTTAATATATTCATATTTCACCACTCCCATATCTAGCTCCACCCCTTGTATATATAAGGAGCTGTATGCATTCCTTCTGTGCTTCTATCTGTGATTATTCAGTGAATATAGAATGCCTTCTGTAAATAAACAGTGCTTTATTTGAACATCTAATTCTCAACTTATTTATTGAGTCTGATCCTGAAAATATCGTAACAATCTGGTAGCAGAGGATGGTTGAATTGACTCAATAAAATTTTAAATATGTCTGAGAGAGAAAACTCCAGAAACAAAAGAGATAGGCCCAACACCAGGGCATACAGCAAAGAAATGGAAGCAGATCAAGAAATAATCGATGAGTCCACGAATGCAATATCGAGAGAATCTGAAGACTGCACTACAGACAACGAAGAAATAATGGATGAAACTGATGACCAAGAAGAAAACGAAATAGAAAACAACGAACTCAGGTCAGAGATACTAAAACTCTTAAAAAGCCAAAAGAACGATGAAAACCTCGTCGCGAACCTCCAAGACATATTAAAAAACAACGGAGCAGCGAGAGAGAAGCACATCGTTACTGATAAATCTAAAGACTCAAAAACGGTGAGCGATCTGCCTGCAGATAAAAATACAGCAAAAAAGAAAACTAACAGTCCCGCGCAAAATTTCGAATGGCAGCCATCTTGGTTTCAACAGACCCCTAAGATGAGCGAAGCAGAGCCAATCAGAAAGCAGGATTCAAAATATCTGGCGCGAAAAGCCTTACTCGATGCAAGAAATGAAAGGGAGAAAATTTACACCTCAGAAGAATCAGACACAGAGACCGAAGAAGCTTCAATAGATATGCGAGTAAAGTCAGCAATGAAAACGCTCTTTGCAGCATTTGGACCAAAATTGAAAATCACTAAAGAATCAACGAAAAGACAAGCAAGCAAGCAAACATCTCAAAATCTACCCGCTTCTATCCAAACGACGAGAGCACCGACGCCTGAACCCAGAGAGCCCTGCAGATACCACCCCAAGCCACAGACGATCCCAAGGACCAGCGTCCTCAACGAAAGAAAGCGAGCGCCCGCTATCACCAGGACTCCCAAGATCGAGCCGGAGACTGATTCCTCGGAAGAAGAGCAATGCGAGGGAGCTGCAGCAGCGACAACCTCTCACGACGGCTTCAGGAACGAAATGAACAACGCGCATGTGCAAGACTACGCAGACAGCTTCGGAGGACATGAGGAACGGAGAGAACCATTCAGACTCGTTGCAAGCATTCCCACGCCATTTTGCAACTTTCAACATTTATAAGATCACGGACTACCCCCAGTTGTAAGTAATGGACCCAACAATATTGGGAATTTGCCCAATGACTTCCCAAAACTCAGAATAGATGGTATTAATTTGCAAGAATGGTGTCAGCAGCTCCAGGTTGTCTTTCTAAAAGAAAACTTATTATTTTTTATTACTAACCCCCCAAAAAGACCTTGGACTCTAAAATTGGACTGCCTACACCATAGAGCATTTTTCTTATTAATTTCCAGTATATCTCCTGCCATGTATCACAGTATTAAGCCAAATCTGACTGTCTCAGAAATTATTCAATGCATGTTTAAATTGTTTCACAGTGAAAGTGTAGCCACTACAACAAGAATGTCTAAAGATTTCTTCTCATCTAGGATAAAGCCAGGGGTTACCATAAGTGAACATTTAATATCTTTAAACAAAATTAGAGCAGAACTGCATTTAAGGGGGGAGATAATTTCAGATCAAACAATGAAGAGTGTTATCATTAACTCACTAGACCCATCGTGGGATAACTATATATCACATTTAGACACAATCAATTTAGGATATTTATCCATAGAAAATCTATCTAATAAGCTAATAGCTGAAGACAATTCAAGGAGGAGTCGTTGTAACAATCACATGGAACATAAACAATATAAGAAGGTAGCATTTCAAGAAAGATATCATGAACCAATTGGATGCCACAACTGTGGATCCAAGGAAC
The DNA here is from genome assembly GCF_029215685.1 of Pituophis catenifer annectens. NCBI lineage: Eukaryota > Metazoa > Chordata > Lepidosauria > Squamata > Colubridae > Pituophis > Pituophis catenifer. Next base: position 91,631,007 of record NW_027256885.1, on the reverse strand, counting down.
ATAATAGGAGAGATTATCCTAAACTCCTAAGAGAAAGACAAAAATCAGACTATAGAAATAGATACCACAACAGACAGTCATCCATTGATAGACATAGATATAGAAGTCCACCCAACTATAGAGAACATAGAGGGGGCAGGGATAATTCAAAGGATAGAAGGTCTGGTTCACTGAATGGGTTAAACAAACATGACAACACTAACATACAACAGCCAGAGAACAATGATTGGTTTATCGATTCTGGAGCAACTAATCACACTACAAATAATAAAAATATATTATCTTCTTTTGTAGAAGATAAATTTGTAATTAAAGTAGCTAATCAAGAAAAGGTCCAAGTCATAGGTAGAGGGGAATATAACCTTACCTGGCCTAGGAAAAATAGAGGGGGTATTGTTAATACCTGAAATACCTCATAACATACTTAGTGCAATAAAACTAAGCAGAGATTCTGACATAAATATTGTGTTCTCAAAAGGAAGAGCAACATTAGAGAAAAACAGAATAAGCATAGGTACTGTGGTTATCAAAGGAGGTCTACCTTATTTAATGACAAAAGAGAGATGGTTACACAACATTGATTCCAACATGGAAGATAACAATGACATATATAATGGAGACAATAGTAATAGTGACAATGAAGAACATGAGGTAATTCATAATCACAAAGACACACCCAATGACAAAAAACCTAAAATTGGTAAACCAATTCATGATGAGTGTGCTCATGTCTTACATAGGAAATTAGGACATGCCAGTTTTCCTGTAGTACAAAAGATGACTGAACATGCTGAAGGTGTTAAAATAAAAAATTGTGGAAACTATTTGGAATGCTCAGTATGTAAATCTACAAAACTCAAAACTAGTCCCAAACCCAGAAAGTCAACAAGATCAACCAACAAAATTTTTGACTTGGTACACATGGATCTAGTTGGTCCATTAACACCATCAATCACATATAGAAAACGTTATTTTCTAACCATTGTGGATGACTATAGTCGTTATGGGTTTGTCTATACATTAAAGCACAAAGATGAAACTTTTCAGAAATTTAAGGAATTTTACAAACGTGTAGAAACGCAACATAATATTAGAATAAAACAAATTATGACAGATAGGGGATGTGAATTCATGTCTAAGGAATTCTCCCAATGGCTAAAAGACAAAGGAATGTTACATTACACATCTAGCCCTTTCTCTGCATTCCAAAATGGAGTGGTAGAGAGAAAGAACTCAACATTACAAACCATGATTAGATGCACACTAGAAGATGCTGGCTTAGGTAAACAATTCTGGTCAGAAGCTTTACAATATTCCAATTATACACAAAATAGAACTTGGTCCAGCATTGTAAACAAGACACCATATGAAGTAATGTATAGTAGAAAACCAAAAATAGCACACATGCACATATTTGGAGTCACTGCAGACGTACACATACCTAAGCAATTGAGACGTAAAGGTGAGAACGTATCCAGAAGACTTAGGTTCATGGGATACGAAACAGGCACAAAAGGGTACAGATTTATCGATAATAATAACAAATTTATAGTTTCCAGAACGGCTGTGTTCCATGAACAGGCCAACTGGTCTAAAATACATCTTAATGAAATATTCCCAAACACTAATCCAGACACTAAACATCAAGAAAAAAAGACTAGAGAAGAATACAATCACAACTCACATAAAAACAAAATCAAAACATGGACAAACAGTCAACACAAAATAAAGACAGATTCATTAACTAAAAAGGAAGCAAGGTATTTACATGACAATGATAGTAAACCAGAAAGAACGATCAGAAGTAACAGAAATCAAGTGCCAAACAAATACAAAGATTATGTAATGTATATGGATGGAGAAACATCAACACCAAACACATATGAGGAAGTGTTAAAGCTTCCCCCCGAAGAAAAGAAAAAGTGGGAATCAGCCATGACTAAAGAGATGGATAGTTTACGAGAACTAAATGTATTCACACCTACACCTGCACCTAAAGACAAAACTGTTATTGGCACTAGGTGGATATATAAAATCAAAAACTTAGAGGGAGGCAACACCTTATACAAAGCTAGACTAGTTGCACAAGGTTATGCACAAAAATATCCCGAGGATTATACAGACACATACTCTCCCACAGTAAGAACTGAGAGTGTTAAGACAGCTCTGGTTATAGCATCAGCACTCAACCTTGATGTATTCCAATATGACATACAGACTGCATATCTACATGCAAAATTAGATAAAGAAATATATGTAAGAGCACCTCATAGTCAATACACAAACAAAAATGAAACTTGGTTGCTAAACAAAAGTTTATACGGGTTGAAACAATCTGGCAAACGATGGTATGAATGTTTAGTAAAAGTACTCAAAACTATGAATTTCAATGCTACTACTGCTGATAACTGTTTCTTTGTCAAAAAAGAGGGTGATTCTCTAGAATTTGTATTAATTTATGTGGATGATATTTTGTATATAGGTAAACACAAAGGGAGGAGAGAGACATTTGTAACAAAACTAAATGAACATTTCTCTTTGAAATCATTAGGTAAAGTAAATAAGTATCTTGGAGTTCAAATCAGTAAAACAAAAAGGGGATTCAAACTTTCTCAAAGAGACAAGATTATAGAACTTCTGAACAAATGTAATTTAAATAATGCTAAGCCCTGTGACACTCCCATGCAAACTGATTTTTTGAAGAACACAGATGAGTCATCCCCTGAATTTAAAGATAATACACTTTACAGATCAGTCATAGGTTCCCTTCTATATATTTCCAATTGGACTAGACCTGATATTGCTTTGCCTCTCAACTTGTTGTCTAGGCACGTCAGCAAACCATTACTATATCATTGGGAAGCTGTCAAAAGAATATTAAGATATTTAAAGAATAGTTTAGACTTCTGTTTACTATTGGAACCTAATAATGTCAAAGAGCCCATCCTCACATGTTACGCCGATGCGGACTGGGCTGGCGATACTACATGTAGAAAAAGCACATCTGGCTATATATTTTTCCTTAACGATTGTCCAGTTTACTGGTATACTGGTAAACAAGATTTAGTAGCCACCTCAACGACTGAAGCAGAATATGTTTGTCTGTCTAAGGCCTCAAATAACCTTATATGGTTTAATGACTTATTATCAAACACTTGGAAGAAACCTACATTACCATTTATCATGCATGAAGATAACAAAGCTGCTATTGAAATATCTAGATCTGATGCTATTGGACAAAGGTCCAGACATATAGATATAAAATTCAAACATGTGAGGCAGTTATCTCAGGATGGATTTATTAAAGCAGTTCATTGCGAAACATCAGAGCAAATAGCTGACATATTGACAAAGCCTTTGCCTTCTAAGCAGCATAAATACTTGACTTCTAAGTTACAAGTTTTATATTGTTCTGAATCTGAATGTAATTGTTGTAATATATCGAATCGGCATTTAGAGGGGGATTTGTCACAAGTAAATGCCTTATTCTTCATTATGTAAATAGTACATGACCAGGGTATCAGGAGTTAACTTATTCTTCACTACTTAATATATTCATATTTCACCACTCCCGTATCTAGCTCCACCCCTTGTATATATAAGGAGCTGTATGCATTCCTTCTGTGCTTCTATCTGTGATTATTCAGTGAATATAGAATGCCTTCTGTAAATAAACAGTGCTTTATTTGAACATCTAATTCTCAACTTATTTATTGAGTCTGATCCTGAAAATATCGTAACAGATATGATATGATCAATACTCTGTTTCATAAAATATGTGGGTGGGTGTCAGGGGAAAAAAAACTAATAAAATTTGATTTAAAAAAAATAAAATAAAGTCCATGGATATCTCCTTCCAAGGAGCTCCAGGTCTGGCAACGTTCTGGAGTAACCCAGGCGGCTTCCCAGGTGGCCTCTTTGCAGAAGCACATACAGGGCAGCTAGCAACATATGCCTCTATGTCCTTCTTTAGGGAGGGCCACCAGAACTGTTGTTTAACTAAGTGTAATGTCTTCATGAACCCAAAATGCCCAGCGGCTTTTGCAACGTGGGATTGTTGTAACACTGCTCCCCTCAGGCTGGCGGGGACATACAAATAAGCCCCCACCCATGCGAGACCATCACGAACAGCACATTCGTTGGAGTGGGATATGAACCACTCATCAATTTTTAGAGCTTCCTTTAACTGCTCGCTTAAGTTGGTGGATAGGTTCAGGTCCCCTTTCACCTGGGCTCTAGTGACAACAGGAGCAGCCAGCTGCTTCAAGGGAATAACCGGGCAGATTACTTCTGGCTGGGTGCTATTGTACTGAGGCAATCTCGAGAGAGCATCTGCCATAAAGTTCTTTCCCCCAGGGAGGTAGCGCAGAGAGAAATTAAAGCGATTAAAGTGTTGTGCCCAATGGACTTGTTTGGGTGACAAGTTCCAGGGCGTTTTTAGGGCCTCTAGGTTCTTATGGTCTGTCCACACCTCAAAAGGGTGTTTCGCCCCTTCGAGGAAATGCCTCCAGATTAACAGGGCCCAGTGGACAGCAAAAGCCTCCTTCTGCCAGATTGCCCATCTCCTTTCGGTTTCAGTTAATTTCCGGGAGGTGTAGGCGCAGGGTTGTAAAGTTCCATCAGCATTTGCTTGAAGTAGCACCGCCCCCACAGCCACATTGCTGGCGTCGGCCTGGACTACGAAAGGGGCCTCCATGTCGGGGTGCTTAAGGACGGGTTAGGCTGCAAACAATCGTTTCAGTTTCTCAAAAGCCGCCTGGTACTCCATGGTTCATGTCAGGGCATTTATTAATCCCATGTTTGGCTCTGGGACTAATTACCCTGGTTTAATTAGAGGAGATGAATCGAGGCTCCTCCTTGTTTGCAATATTCCGAAAAAGAAACGCGAAGAAAGGTTTCTAATAAAACTCATTTATTTGTTATAAAGAAAATAAAACACCTCACTAACTAAGAAAAGTAATTGCTACATTTTTGAAAGTAATTCGGGCCGGCTATCTCTCAGCCGGACCTTTCTGGAAAGAGAACAAAGGAAAGAGTGAGAAGCAAGTGAAGGAATGTGGGTGGATACGGAAACACGTAGCTTACTGATAAGAAGTTGGCAAGCTACGGAGACTCTGACAGTCCAGAAATGATGAGTTCAGCTGGCAAATAAAATAACGCAGTGACAGTTCATTCGAGTGGCCGGCTAGGCTTTGGCTTAGCCTCTCCCTTTGTTTTTAGGAGGTTGGTAATTGGTAATGCAATTTTTGCAAACGAGGGAATGAATTGTCGATAAAAGTTGGCAAAACCTAAGAAGCTTTGCAGCTGCTTGTGGGTGCATGGCGGCATGGAGGCAACCACTCCAGGACTGCCTGGACTTTCTCCAGATCCATTTCTATCCCCTCATTTGATATGCGGTAACCCAAATAGTCAATCTTACTCTGATGAAACTCGCACTTTGACAATTTAGCATACAGCTCAGCAGCCCTGAGTTTTTTCCGGACTGACTGCACTATTTTCACGTGTTCATCCATGGTCTCACTGTAAATAAGAATGTCATCTTGGTAGACCAGGACCCCCTTGGCAAGAGCTAAATTGAAAAAGGGTATCAAGGACGCTAAAGCTACATACAGATGGAGGATTGAACATCGTTTTGAGAACTCAGACTCTGGTCGGGTATGGCAAGGTCTGCGACAAATCACAGGACAAAGCAATAAAAATAGTTTGTCTAGCAGTAGTGACTCTTTGGCTGAGCAGCTAAATCAATTCTTCAGCCGTTTTGAGGTGGACACAGGAACGACCATCATTCCAGCATTTACCACTGATAGTGCACCATTAACATCTATCATCGATAGACAACCACTTCTACTGAAGATCTCTGATGTGAGATGCACTTTCCAGAATGTTAATATCTGGAAGGCACCTGGGCCTGATGGAATTCTGGGACGAGTTGTCAGGGACTGCGCTGCAGAGCTAGCTGGAGTGTTCACGGATATTTTCAATCTATCCCTGTCACAGTGCTCTATCCCTACCTGCCTGAAGACATCTATTATAGTGCCAGTCCCTAAGCAGACAGTAGTGGTATCCCTTAATGATTATAGACCAGTAGCTTTAACATCTGTTGTCATGAAATGTTTTGAGAGGCTGGTGTTGAACTATATTAAGGCTAGTCTCCCATCTACTTTGGACCCATACCAATTTGCATATAGGGGTAATAGATCAACTGACGATGCTATGTCTCTTGTTGTCCATACTGTATTGTATCACTTGGAACAACAGGGGACATATGCGAGGTTGTTATTTGTGGATTATAGCTCTGCCTTTAACACCATTTTACCCAACAGGTTGTTTTTTAAAATGTCCAATTTGGGTATAAATCAGAGGATTTGTTTGTGGATAAGGGATTTTCTGACAGGTAGGCCACAGTCAGTAAGGATGGGATCTCACCATTCCTCTACTCTGATACTAAGCACAGGAGCCCCCCAGGGTTGTGTGCTAAGCCCTTTCCTTTATTCCTTGTACACACATGACTGCATCCCATTGTATAACACCAACGCAATTATTAAATTTGCGGATGACACAGCAGTGGTGGGGCTCATTAATAAGAACAATGAGTCTGCTTACAGGAAGGAAGTACAAGGGCTGACATTGTGGTGTAATGAAAATAACTCACACTTAACACCACAAAAACTAAAGAACTTATAATTGACTTCAGGAGGAAGAGAGATGTACATCTACCATTGTACATAAATGGTGAGGAGGTGGAGAGGGTGGGTAGTTTTAAATTTCTGGGCATTTATATCTCAGAGGACCTCTCATGGACTATGAATGCTAACATGCTTGTGCAGAAGGCACAGAAGAGGCTGTACTTTCCGAGAATGCTCAGGAAGATAAATCTATCTCAGCATCTACTTCTGTCCTACTATCGCAGCACCATTGAGAGTGTCCTGACATATGGCATTCTTGCATGGTATGGGAGCAGCTCTGTAGTGGACAAAAAAGCTCTACAGAGAATCATTAAAACTGCTCAGAATATCATCGGACTCCAGCTACCAGCCCTAGATGACATCTTCGAATCTTGCTGTTTGAGAAAGTTGCATAACATTCTCAGAGACTCTTCCCATCCTGCTTACAATCTTTTTGGACTGTTGCCTTCTGGCAGAAGATATAGAACAATTAAAACTCGGACCACACGTTTTCTGAATAGTTTTTATCCCAGAGCTATAATTGCACTCAACAATGAACTAAAGGGCCACCATCAGTGAGCTTTTGGACAGCATTACTTGGTCTGTTGTGTGGATGTTTGGGTGGTTTAGGGGTGGAGAATTGTGGTGGGTGGGAGTGTGTTTGGGGATTGTTATGTGTGTTGGACCTGGTCTTTTGGTGTTAAGTGAATTTCGTTGTATGGGTATACTGTGTATACACGTACAATGACAATAAAGTTATTTATTTATTATTTATTTATTATTGTAGAGATGTTCATGTAGTACCTCATTACTCAATTGCATGAACACCGCTGGTGCCCCCTGTAGTTCGAAGAGGAGCACCCTAAACTGGAAACAACCCAGAGGGCAATTGAAGGCAGTTTTCCATTCATCCCCTTCCTTATTTCAAACTCCGTAGTAAGCCTCTCTCAAGTCCATCTTAGTGAAAATCTTCCCCTTGGCCAGGTGAGCTAACATGTTCTTCATAAGGGGCAGTGGGTAAACATTTTCTACACAAATGGTGTTCAGATTTTTATAGTCGAAACGTAAGCGAAGAGAGCCATCTTTTTTCTCCCGGAACAGTACCGGGGTGGCCACTCGTGGCCTAGCTGGTTGGATGAAGCCCCGTTTCAGGTTTTTATCAATAAAGTTTCACAGCTCCTCCAGCTCATGAGGGGTCATGGAGTAGATCTTTGGTTTAGGGAGCTTCACCCCGGGAGGATTTCTATGCTGCAGTCCATGGGCCGATGGGGTGGGAGCACATCTGACGCCCTCTCGCTGAATGCCTCCCTGAGGTCTCAATATTTCTTAGGGATTTTTTCCTCCCCATTAATACGCTCACTCACTGCCACTGCCAGGTCCTTTGTGGCTTTGGCCATGCAGAAGAGTTTTCCCCTTTCCTTCCCCTGCTAGGTGGAGCGGAGGCGCAACAAACCCTTCCTCCAATTCATATGAGGGTTCCATTTTCAGAGCCAGGGCAGTCCAAGCAAGAGGGGCTGTTCCATTCCAGGGGCTACGATAAAGCTTAAAGTCTCTCGGTGGTCCCACATCCACATCTCAACTGGTTCAGTCACAAAGTGGGCTGCCCCCCCAGCTACTGACCCATCCAACTGGCAAAATGCGATGGGCACTTTCATTGTCCTTAGTCTCAGTCCCATTTTTTCCACCACCTAGTACACCCAGAGTCCAAGAGGGCTAGCATCTTCCCCTGGGCACCGGATGATGGCACCCTTAACTCCACTGGGATGGTCATGGGGCCCACATGCTGACTTACCAGGGGGTCATCGTCGGTGTCGGTTTCGCTGTCCCCTGGGGGGGGGTCAGAACTCCCAACTCCTCCAGGCCTGGGGGAGCGAACTCAACGACTTCCACACCCACTTGGCCCCCTGGTGCTGCAGGGAATAGAACTTACACAGATCAAAGGTGTAAGTTTAGGGCTGAGGAGTAAATTGTATACAGTTCCAACCAGTGGTGAAATCCAAATTTTTTTACTACCGGTTCTGTGGGCATGACTTGGTGGGCGTGGTGTAACTTGGTGGGCATGGCAGGGGAAGGATACTGAAAAATCTCCATTCCCACCCCACTCCAGGGGAAGAATACTGCAAAATCCCCATTCCCTCCTCACTCCTGGGGGAAGGATATTGCAAAATCTCCATTCCCACTCCACTCTGGGGCCAGCCAGAGGTGGTATTTGCCGGTTCTCCGAACTACTCAAAATTTCCGCTACCGGTTCTCCAGAACCTGTCAGCACCTGCTGGATTTCACCCCTGGTTCCAACCCGAGATACGTGCTAGGCCCTGGATGGCATGAGAAAAACAGGAAGAAGATTGATATGGGTTCAGATCAAATGGCAGGAATATATGTTTGACAAATACCAGATACTTTACAGAGGCCTAATAACAGTATATGTTTGTTACAGGAAGTTAGTTACAGGAAAAAGAAATATAAAGGCATAATGTATATGTGTTACAAATAAAGGTAAAAGTAAAGGTTCCCCTTGCACATACGTGCTAGTCATTCCCAACTCTAGGGGGCAGTGCTCATCTCTGTTTCTAAGCCGAAGGGCCAGCACTGTCTGATGACGATTCCATGGTCATGTGGCCGGCATGACTAAACGCCAAAGGCACATGGAATGCTGTTACCTTCCCACCAAGGTGGTCCCTATTTTTCTACTTGCATTTTTACATGTTTTCGAACTGCTAGGTTGGCAGAAATTAGTGTTACATTAGTGTTACAAATACATTTATAACATTATAAATTATTTATATAACATATAAATAACATTAGTCTTACAAATACAAAGGCATAATATAATCATATGTGTTACAGGAAACAAATGTTTACAGAATAACAAGTTTCTACTAATTCTAGTATACCAGTATATTATATTCTACTATTATTTATTATATCCTTATTACCATTTCCCTTGATTCCACTCTTTTATTTAAACGATGGGATGCTTCCCATCGTGGTAAATGAGGGGTGCATATTTAACGGGGATTGTTTTAAGAATCATGATATTTGCAGGTTTATTACGAGGAGTGGTAGACACTGAGGATGCTATGACTGTAATCCCAGAAATAGTTGATGTGACTATTCTTTGGATTAAAGGAATGAGGCAAAGGAGGAGAAGGAGACCACCAAAGGCCAAAAGCACCATGAACCCAATCCATTTCCAGTGAGAGAAGATATTGCCGAACCAGTTAAAATATATCACCCCGGTCCATTTTTGGACAGGAACATGTGCAAGTTTCTTCATTCTGGCAGTAAGCTCCTCTATAGCCTTACCATTATCATCAATTTCTAAACAATGGTTGGTGAGATTGAATTTCCCACAGACACCTCCCTCTTGGGCAAGTAAATGAGGGCGAGACAATTCTGATAGACAGCAGTGCATATCTTGGTGTTAGTTTGAGCAAGCAGGTTAAGGGAAGCACTCGTAGTATTGGTAATGAGTTCAACAATCGCTTGCAAACGGATCAAACGATTGAGCAAATAAATTGGCGTGTGGTAGCCCCACATCCCATCCTCAGCCCATATGGCTGGGCCATATACCTGGATAATCCTTTCAGGAGGCCAGTCTTCATCATGCCAAGTTCTCTGGTCTGTGATCTTGAGATCCCCGAATGTGAGGGATCTTTTGTCCCTGTGTCCTACCTCGTCATAAACTGGGACACCAAGTCTCTCTCCTTGAGTGATGGGTAAAAGAAAGAAATTAGGTTTAATGGTCCCTAATGCACAAGTACCACTCCATTTACGTGGAAGGGACACATAGGCTTTTCTTCCACAAATCCAGAAGAGTCCATCTGGGGTAGGCCAAAACAAAGAGGCGTCATGGAGACTGTCCCAGAGGGAGGAAAGCTGTTTATTCTCAGAAAAGGTTTTTTTTGGTTGGGTAGCATTAGAGCCAGACCACCAAGTGGTACCAGAATTAGTAGCCACAATAAGGTTTTGATAGACTAAGTCCCCTAAAGGGATTATAAAAAGTCAGGAGACAGGCCTTTGAAAACATATATCTCCAATGATGGAAATTTGTAGGATCCATTCTCAAGGTCGGTCCATGGAGGACCATGTGAGGTTCATTTGGGGAAGAGTGGTCAGGTTTATTTCCCTGGACTCCCATGGTCATCGTTCCCCCATATTCGTTCCTCCACAGACGTAGTAGTTAGTCACATTGAGGGACGATGCAATCCTCTCAGCTAAGTCTATGAAGAGGTTTTTTGTTATTGGAGGAATTTCTACCTTCTTTTCCATTTCCTCATAAAAGGAATGGAAAATTGTGAAGCGCTGAGGCTGGTACACTGTTCTGGTGACTGTAATTTCAATCTGGCCAAAGGGGTCAGTCCCCCATCCATTTATCCCAAGACCCACATTCAGTGTGCCTGGAGGGGGAGCATTGAAAAGTAGGCACATAGGGTTACATTTGTAAGGACGACAATTTGATGTGGCCTCCCCCCGGGAGATATTAAAGAAGCTGGAACCATAACATCCACTTAGGGGTGGTCCTGGTCGAGGTTGGGATTTTTTAGTGTGCCAGTACGTATAAGCCTGAGAAGAAGCACCATATGAGATAGCAGGGGGGTTGTAACAGAAATCATAGAGGTATTTTTCCCAGGTACAATACGACTGGTGCCAATCTGGAGAACCACATAAAACCCCCTTCACACCCTGTCCTTGTGTGATGGCATAACAGGCATCGAAACAGATTTGGACCTGAGGATTCTGAGAAGTACTCTGATTTCTCCCAAGATAGACACCAGGTTTTTTACTACCTTGATATCCAGTAACCTCAATGTCCAGGATGAAACAGGACCTCTGAGGGTTAAAACATATGGGGTTTCCGTTATTAGGACAGATCTCATAGATAGTGGTGTTGTGGACACAAAATGTGGTATTGTTGTCCTGACAATCATAATGGGAGTGATAGACAAGGGTTTTGGTAATTTGATTGTCGTGGCGGGTGGTAACCAAACATTGCTCACACTGGGACTGGGAGAGTTTGGCTATGGGTATAGAAGTCCCAAGGATCAAAAACATTGAGACAAGTGGTGGAACTGAAATAAAGGTCAGAGCCATTGTCACCTTTTCTGAAGAATGTGAGGGGAAACCAGCAGCAACAGAGCAGAAAAACAGCAAAGACAACAAAAACAGCAAACCAAGCATATTCAACGGGTGTCCAGTCTATCCAGTTCATCGGAGAACAGGTCAGCAGGCGATGCTGGGGAGCGGTGAAGTTTCAGCTTGAGTCCTTCCAGCTGTTGGACTTGCCACTGCTCAGAGGGCTCAGAGACATGCTTGACTCGGGATGTGTGGACCCACGCTTTGACACCTTCCACTTTCACAGCTGTTGGGGTGCTCAGAAGAACCTGGCGGGGTGTAGACCACTTGGGTTGGATGCAGGTGGGAGATAGTTCTTTGATCCTTACCCACTGGCCTGGTTCAGCCAATGGTGGCAGGTCAGCAGCTGGAGGTAAAGCAGGGGTGAAATGCTCCCGGTTCGGACCAGCTCGGGCGAGTAGGTAGCGATGGCGGCGGGCAGTTCTGAGAACCGGTAGCAAAAATCCCTGCCCCCGCCCCCCATGCCCAGCTGAGCCGCGTGATCATCAGAGCCTTTTTTTCCTTTTAAATGGCTCTGACGATCCAAGCTCTGATGACCCCAGCTGAGTTGCTTGCTAATCGGTAGCAAAAATCCCTCCCCCTCCCCCCCCAGCTTGCTTACCTTAGCTGCTGGTTGCAACGCCTTGCTGTAATCCCTGCAATCCATTGCATCAGCAAGCAACTGAATCTCCCTGCCTGCAATCAAGCAGGCAGGGAGTTGTGGACTTCAACTCCCAGAATTCCTCAGCCAGCAAAGCAAAGCTGGCTGAGGAATTCTGGGAGTTGAAGTCTACAAGTCTTAAAGTTGCCAAGGTTGGAGACCCCTGTTCTATTGGGTAAGTTTTTTTCCCCTTTGGGAGCTTTAAAAAAATAGTTAATTGGGGTTTTTTTTAGTTGTTCTTTTTTTAGACCTAGCCATTTAAAGTTTAGGAAGTTTTAAATTTAGCTGCTTTTATATAAAAATAAAAATAAATTAAAATAAAATAATATTTGTGCAGCTTTCTGAGATTTAGTGTGTTTCTGTAGTGTTTCACTCTAACTACACAAACACACAAAATCTCACAAAGCTGTATGTGGAATTTTGTGTTTGTAAAGTGTGAAAGTTGGTTTTTTGGGCTTTTTGTGGCTGTGTGAGGTTCCTGCTTGTTGCAGGGGCCATTTTGGGTCTAGCACAGCTGCTTTTATATTGTGGGTGAGCCAGTTGTGTTGTGTTGTGTTTTGTAGGTTAAAAAAGGGCAAAGAAGTGACATTGACTTGGCCACGCCCACCTGGCCAACAAGCCACGCCCTCCCAGTCACCTTACCACCAAGCCCCACCCACTAATTAAGCCACGCCCAGAGAACCGGTAGCAAAAAAATTTAGATTTCACCCCTGAGGTAAAGCGGACTGGACCTGTTTAGAGATAGACAATACCTGTGCTAGATTATGCAAATATGAGGTGATGTTTCTTTCCCCTTCACTAGAATCTGGCAGGGCAGAAGCAACAAAGGGTCCCCTGTACATCATTTCAAAGGGTAATAATCCTAATTTCCCTGAAGGCAGGGCCCTGATTCTTGCTAAGGCTAGTGATAGTACCTTAGGCCATGGGAGTTGGGTTTCTTGGCACAATTTGGACAAGTGTGTTTTCAGGGTCCTGTTCTGTCTCTCCACTTTAGACGATGCCTCTGGCTTGTACAAAGAGTGGAGGTACCAAAGGATGCCTAAGAACTTACTGACATCCTGGGTAACTTGTGAGGTGAAATGCCTGCCATTGTCAGACTCAAGAGCCTTAGGGATCCCAAATTGTGGAATAATTTGATCAACTAAGGAATTCACCACCTCTCTGGCTTTTTGGGTGGAAGTAGGGATGGCTTCTGGCCATCCAGTGAATAAATCCACAAATACAAGAAGGTTAGTTTTTGCTCCCTTTTTTGGGAGTTCAGTAAAGTCTACTTGCCAGGCCTCCCCCGGGTATCAGGCAGTTCAGAGACAACTGAGCGGAAGCAGACTGCCCCCTCGGGGGTTGTTCCTTTGGCAGAGTTTTTTTTTTTTTTAATTTGATTTATATGCCGCCCTTCTCCGGAGACTCAGGGCGGCTTACAATGCGTTAAGCAATAGCCTTCATACTTTTGTATATTTATACAAAGTCAGCTTATTGCCCCCACAAACTGGGTCCTCATTTAACCTACCTTAGAAAGGATGGAAGGCTGAGTCAACCTTGAGCCTGGTAAGATTCGAACCTGCAGAAATTGCAGGCAGCTGTGTTAATAACAGGGTGCATTAAACCACTGTACTACCAAGGCTTCACATTGAGAAACAGTCTTGCAAAGGCTACGCAAATTTGGATTGCAATAGTGGGATGTGAACCACTTCTGGAGTGGGCGAGGACCACTGTGAGACATGCAGTGAGCTCGTTGGACAAGTTTCCACACCATTTGTTGAGGGAGCTGGACCATGTTCTGAACAACCCACCACCCATCACACCACTTGCCATCAGGGTGTAGCTGTTCCCTATTGTCATATAGGGCAGGAAGGTGGTGCGTAGGGTCACAGGGAAGCAGAGCTGAGAGGTTCCTGGGATTGACAGCAGGGCCTGACTCAGCAGCTTGGCGGGCTCAATAATCGGCAGCCTGGTTCCCACGGGAGATTTCACTGTGGTCTGTCTGGTGTCCTCGACAATGAGTGATAGCTAGCTGAGATGGTTGTCTGACAGCCGTGACAAGTTTTTCTAGCAAGGGCTTCATCTTTAGACTTTTCCCATCTGCCCCCGTAAAGTCATGAGCCTTCCACAGAGCGGCCTGGGTGTGTGCAGCCAAAAATGCATAATGACTGTCAGTATTATTAGTGTATTAGTGCGTAGCCCAGCCAACAGGTAGCATGCCTCAATCAGAGCTAGAAGCTCAGCTTGTTGAAAGGACCAGTGAGAGGGGAATTGTCGTAGGAGGAGGGGAGTGGTGGGTTTCAAAACTTTTTACTACCGGTTCTGTGGGTGTGGCTTATTTGGTGGGCATGGCTTGGTGGTCATCTGACTGGGTGGGCGTAGCTAGCTGGTCACGATCCTAGTTCCCCCTATGAGGATTCCCCCATATGGACCTTTTGCAATCCCCCAAAGGGTCAAAGGAAACCAGATTCCATACAGCTCTGAACCCTTAAGGCAAACCAAATACAAGTGGTCCTCGCTTAATGGATGGTTGCTTAGGAAGTGTTCTAATTTACGACTGACCTCCCCAGAGCTACTTGACCTGTTTTTGGAGTTTTGACAGCCACGCACGCACACACACACACACACACACACTCTTATGACCAGTTACAACATCCCACACAGTCATGTGACTGAGGTTTTCTATGTTTTTTGCCAGTTTCCAAACAATTCCTTCTGGTTTCCGGTTAAAAATGCCCATTGGGGAAAATGGACTTGTTTAACAACCACAGTGTTCGCTTAATGACCACAAGGTTCACTTAACGACCATGGTGTTTGCCTAACCCAGGGGTCTGCAACTTTAAACACTCAAAGAGCCATTTTTCTATTTTCTTTTATTTATTTAAGTTGGATGCTTATCCTACGTTTGGGTAGGTAATATATAGAAAACTATGTTCTGTAACTGTAACTGCTACAAGATGACTAATTGGCTGTGCTAAGCAGACATAAAAGAAGGCAGGAAGTTCATTCACTTCTGCTCCTGCTATTAGAAGGTTGAACTGCTGAAAGAAACTGTGTCTGTGTTACTGAAGAGAACTGGAATTGTAAGCAAACTATGTTTGTGTTGAACCGTGATTATTTGAAGAAATGTTATCTTTGTTTTGAGAAGCCAAGTTTGTTTTACTACAAGTAAAGACTGTTTATTTTTCTATCAACGTTCAGAGTCTGTGAGTATCAGTGTGTTTTTGCTAAGCAACGTATCTATTCGCTGTCTGGTCCATTGCACCACTTTGCAGAGGGCAGTTTTACCCTCAACAATTTATTTATTTTATTTATTTTATTATTCATATTTCTATGCCGCCCACTCTCCGAGGACTCTGGGCGGCTTACACCAAAGATAGTATACTAAATAGCATATTGCCCCCAACAATCTGGGTCCTCATTTTACCCACCTCGGAAGGATGGAAGGCTGAGTCAACCTTGAGCCGGTGAGATTTGATCCGCTGATCTGCTGAACTAGCAGTCAGCTGAAGTAGCTGCAGTACTGCACTCTAACCACTCTAACCACTGTGCCACCTCGGCTCTATTTAAACAGGTATATCTCTCTCTGTCTCTCTCTTTTCTCCCTCTCTCCTCTCTCTCTCTCTCTCTCTCTCTCTCTCTCTCTCTCTCATGTCCTCTCTCTTTTTCTCATTTCTCTCTCATCTCTTTCTCTTTCTTTCTCCCTCTCTGTTTCTCATCTCTCCCTCTTTCTCTCTCTCATCTCTCTCTCTGTCTCTGTCTCTTGTCTCTCTCTTTCCCCCCCCGAGTGTCTCTTCTCTCTCTCTCTCTTTCCCTCCCTCCCTCCCTCTCTCTCTGTCCCCGGGTGGGGGGGGGGAAGGAACCTCTGAACTGGTGCTGGGTGGTGGGAATCTGACGTCCAGAGGCCAACGAGCTATGTACTGAAGACCAGATGGGGGCAATCCCACAAAAATAACACATCTCTCTTGTCGCTTGCAAGTGCTTCTGGTTAGGAGGAAGAGAAGCATGGTGGGAGGAGGCTTGGTGGGTGTCAGAGGGACAGTGAGCGCTTTGTGGCTCTTAAGGGGGGTTGAGCCTCCCCGCTCACATTTTTGCCTGAGGGCATTGCTGGCAGCCGCTTCCTGCATTTCAGGAGGTCTGTGCTCTTCCCGCTAGTGCTCGGCCTCCTCAATGCACAGAGGCAGGAGGCGGCAGTCACGACACAGGTTTCGTTCGCTGCCTGCAAGCTCCGGGTGGCAAGCAGCCGAGCGAGCAAACCAGCGATCTGCCGGCGGCCTCTAATCTGCAGTTTACTCATGAGCACCATTGGCCTTTCTCCCTTCCTCTCCCAGCCAATGGTGCTCATGAGTAAACTGCAGCTAGGAATCTCAAATACATCCAGGAATGAACGTTTGCGTAGTAGCCGCTGGCTGGAGCTACTAAACAGGCAGCCAAACTAAGTGCCTGAAGGACCCCATCCTGTCACTGGGAGTCCAAGCGACTTGGCGATTGGTGAGCGGCTGGGCTCCTTGAGAAATGGAGTTCACAGGGGGCTGATCTACCACTGGCTACAACACAATGTTCATTCTCATCCGTATTTGATATTCCTAGCTAGGACTGACTTTGGCAGCTTCTCTCTGCTGGAGTGCTTCCTGGATGCGGCTTACAGCTCTGAGCCCAAAGCAGCAGGAGGCGTGGGCTGCCTTGGCGCCACCAGCTTTGGGCTCTTAGTGGTCTGCGGAGGACGCACTCAAATTGGCACCAAGACCAGGGTCCCAGGAGGGCGTGGGTGAAGACTTTTACGGCTTGTTTTCTGCCTTGCAGAAGCAGAGATGGGTGGGAGGCTCGAGACCCTAGCGCAGCGCTCTCCTGAGGGCTGCCCACCCACCAACCCCCCCCTCTACCTCACTAGTCCGGCCGGTGATCTCCCACATGCTTCCCTTGCAGGCAGGCTGGCTGGCTTCGGGAAACACACGGGAAGGGCTCCGGTGCTGCAATCTCCCACATGCTTCCCTTGCAGGCAGGCAGGCTTTGGGAAACACACAGGAAGGGCTCCGGCTGACTTGGGATGGGAACACAGAGAAACGCCCACTGAAGCAAGGAAGGAAGAGGCAGAGGCGGCACAGGCTGCAGCAGCAGTGGCAGCGGAAGGGGCCGACCGCTTCGCGGCCGGCATGGCTACCCAGCCTCCCTTCGCCTGGCTCTCCTTTAGTGGCCCTGGCCCTAGCCCCGCTTCCTCCCCCACCACTGCCTGCTTACCTTCCACAGTGTCTGGTCCAGAGTCCGGAAGGCAAGCTGACCAGAGATTTCAGCGGCCCCCAGACAGCCGCCGCTGCTGGAAAGCAACTGGCAAAGAAGCCTCCAAAAAGGCTTCTTTGCCAGCCGCTTTTTCTGCAGGCCGTTGAAAAGTACCGGCGGAAAAAGCTGCTGCCGTCGTCGCCATGTTCTTTGTGCATGCACATCCCATTGGACTTGCAAGGCAATGGGATGCGCGTGCGTGAAGAACATGGCAGCAATGAACATGGCGGCCGGGGAGAGTGGGCCTCCCCTCGGTTGTCCACATCCCCTACTGGGCCATTGTTGTTCATTGGGGCATTCTCTCTGCCAATGGCCAAATTTATGACACTGGGCACATTGATCTTTCTGGAGGGGGCTCCTCCTGGGCTTAGTTGAAATCCCCCTGCCTTTACTTTGGGGGCTCAGAGCCGCCGCTAAAAGGGCAGCTTGCTTTCACATCTTCTTATCTTCTTTCTTCTCTTCCTCTTCCTCCCTTTGGGCATAAACAGTGAAGGCTGTCTGAATGAGGGTGTTGTGGCTCCGTTACCTGAGCCTGTGTCATCAGCAGGAGAGGACTCCGAGAGTGAAGGAGAGGAGTTGGCAAGGCCTCCCTCTCCAGGACCCTCCTCTTTGGCAATGCCTTCGGTGTCCGCCGAAGGGCAAGAGATAGGGCCGGGGCTAAGCACGTCCACGCAGCCACAGGTGGACAGTGATGAGAGTAATGAGTCTTGGCTGGATCCTCGGCAGCGTCGCAGAGATAAGCGCGCACAACAAAAGAAAAGGTGTGCCCGAGATTAAGCTGAGTCACTGGACCACACCCCACAGGGTATAAAATGGTGGCCAGTCAAGCCTTGTGACAAACAAAGCTGAAAGCTTCCACGCCATTCTGCATTGCCAGACTTTTGCTATAGACTTTGCTGGATTATTTTTGGACTTGATTGACTCTGTAATTATTGAGCATTTTACTTTGATGTACCAGAAGCGGAGAGAAGTTATCTCTTTCCTTTGTAGTAATAAACTCTTGGCAGGCAGCCACTAGGTTGCTGCCAAGTTCCGTTATCATAAGGAAAAGGATTTTGCCGGCTGGTTTGGTCTTTAACTCTTGGACGTCTGTTGGTGTGTGTGCGTGTGAGACAGGGACAGAACAGAGGGTCTCTAAGTCCTTAGCAGTCGGGGTCTCTAGTTTTTGCAATTTCTTTCTTATGTCAGGAGCACTTTGGCCCACAAAGGCCATTTTCAGCAAAACATCATTGGCTGGGCTATCAGGATCGAGGTCAGTAAACCTCTGGAATCCATCTTTCAAACGATTCAAAAAATCAGTGGGGGATTCCTTGGAATTTTAAAGGATCTGATGAATGCAGTGAACGTTCACTGTTTTTGGGACGCCAAGCCTCAGTCCTTGAAGGATAGAATCCCTGGCTCTCTGGAGGATGAGGGCGCCCTGATCTGTATCGGGGTCGACCTCATAGCTGGGGCTAAAAAGAACCAGAGGTTCAGTCCATAAGGCTGGGGCATTGTGATTAGTTTGAATGCCATGTTCTCTAGCAGCTTTATAGTGTGCCATGGTGGCTTTAAGAACGTGTTGTTTTTCCTCGGTAGACAAAAGTGCTGACAAGAGAGTAAAAATGTCAGGCACATTAGGTCTATGAGTGGCCATCACATGTTGAACAAGTACCACATAGCTTTGGGGGGACTCCCTGTAAGGGGAAAGTCCTGCTTTCCAATTGAAAAGTTCATTGGTAGTAAAGGGTGTATGAACAAACACCAGTTCATCTTTCATAGGAACTTGTCGAAGGGGAGCTAGGATTGAGGGACCCACTTGAGGGTTTCCCTGCACAGGTACGTAAGTCTGTCCAGTCCTGGTGTGAGGAGGACTTAAAGCCGCCAGATCCGGATACAGGGCTTGAGCTGCCTGGGATGTTGAATTTTGTGGATCAGGCTGAGACAGCTGTGATGTTGCCGGGAGCACTTGAGCTTGTGGATCAAGCTGAGGGGCTGTTGGATGCACCTGATCCTGCAAGGCAGACTGTGCTGCTACCAGAGATGCCTGCGTAGCAGATTGTGCTGCTGCTGGAGGTACCTGAAGGTGTTGGAGTGAGCCCACACGCTTTCTGAATGTCTGGGTGACAAAGGAGATTGGTGTTCTGTCCCCAACCCCACACACACACACCAACAGGCGTTCAGGAGTTAAAGACCAAACCAGCCGGCTAAATCCTTTTCCTTATGATAACGGAACTTGGCAACAACCTAGTGGCTGCCTGCCAAAAGTTTATTATTTACAAAGAGGAGAGATAATGTCTCCCCACTTCTAATACATCAAAGGAAAGCAGTTCAATAATTACGGAATTAAATCAAGTCCAGAGATACTTCCAGCAAAGTCTTAAAGCAAAAGTCCGGCAATGCAGAATGGCGTGGAAGCTTTCAGCTTTGTTTGTCACAAGGTTTGACTGGCCACCACGCTCCCTTTTATATCCTGTGGGGTGTGGTCCAGTGACTCAGCCTAATCTCGGGCACACCCTTTCTTCTGTTGCGCGCGCTTATCTCTGCGACGCTGGCGTGGGTCCAGCCAAGACTTATTACCCTCATCACTGTCCACCTGTGGCTGCGTGGACGTGCTTGGCCCCGGCCCTATCTCTTGCTCTTCGGCGGACACCGAAGGCATTGTCAGAGAGGAGGGTCCTGGAGAGGGAGGCCTTGCCAACTCCTCTCCTTCACTCTCGGAGTCCTCTCCTGCCAATGACACAGGCTCAGGTAACGGAGCCACAACACTTGGAGAAGAAACTAACGTAGAGTTCCTCTTCAGTTCATCCAATGGTGGCCAGAAAATAAGCAAATTTGTTGACAAAATCTAAATCAAGGTTGCCTTCTGGAGGCCATGTTCCTACGTTAGGACCAATAAAGTAGGTTGGCCAGATGGATGTGCAAAGGGCTTTCAGCTTCTCTTTTTTTAGAACAACCTTTTCCCCTGCAATAGGCTTTACTGTGTCCCAATGGGCTAACATGCAGTCCAGAGGGGAACACGGCTCTGGTTTTCTTACAAGGTTACTTATTCCGAACAGGCTACCAGTATGGTTGCCCATTTTATTTTCCCCAGGGGATTTCTGTCCATCAGCTCAAAACCTGACTAAGCCTTTTCTTTCTCCTAAGAGGATTTCCTAGACCAGTGATAGCTAACCTTTTTGCCATCGCATGCCAGGAGAGGGGGGGGGGCGGGGGAGGGTCATGCACGCACATGCCCACGCGCATGTGTGAGCAACCCCCTCCCCCTCCCCCCCGCTCCTGGCACATGATGGCCTGGTAGGCCCGTTTTTCTTTCTTACCTGGTTCCAGATCCTCTCTGTGTATCTGGGAACGGCAAAAACAGCCTTTCCCACTCCCTTGGAGGCCCTACGGAGGCTGAAAAAGCCCATTTCCCAACTCCCGGTGGGACAGGAAGTGACATTGTTTGCTGTCCCCAGCCTCCAGAACCTCTCTAGGAGTCTCTAGGAGCCTCTCTAGGAGTCTGTAGGAGCCTCTGTAGGAGTCTCTGGAGGCTGGGGACAGGAAAAAAGTCACTTCCTGTCCCACCAGGAGTGGGGAAATGGGCCCTTTGAGCCTCCATAGGGCCTCCAAGGAAGTGGGAAAGGCTGTTTTTGCCGTTCCCAGATACACAGAGAGGATCTGGAGCCAGGTAAGAAAAAAAAACGGGCCTTCCCCACCCCCCCAGGCCCTCCAGAGGCAGGAAACAGCCTGTTTCCCTACTTCTGGTGGGCCCAGAAGGCCCGAAAATCAGCTGGCCGGCGCACGCATGCGCCCCAGAGCTGAGCTGGCGTGCCCACTAATATGGCTCTGCGTGCCACCTGTGGCACGCGTGCCATAGGTTCGCCATCACAGTCCTAGACTTTTCCGTCAGTTCGAAGCCTAACCAAAACTCTCCCTTTTTCCCCTAAGGGATTTCCTGGGCTCCCCTGATGGCTCGAAGTTTGGTCAGAACCCTCCCCTACACTTCAGACTTCTATTTTATTCCATCACCCACACTCCTTTCAAAGTGATCATCTCTGGCTGATCTCCTCATGGATAATCAGTAACGCAGATTGGATCTCCGCACTCACCTCGAGAGCAAACCTCTAGTAGGAATTTCCCTTGTCTCATTCACACACACACACAAGGCAACACTCCCCTCCCCACCCAAAAGAAAATTCTCTACTCAACTAGCAGAGTACAATCTTCCCCACTACCCAGTTCAAGCCTCAATTAGGGCGTTCAGGTCCAGCTGGAAACAGAATCTGCTGATGTCCGACCAGGCCGAAGTCACCAGTTCAAACTTGCCAGGAGTGCTCTTGATGTCGTCTCTGGTCCTCACCGTTTTTTTCTGTCCGCCATTGGCGAAGACCGCCGAGCCACAAAGGGGTTCAGCTTTATGGGAAGCCAAATGTGGCCACCCTGAAGGAAAATGGTGCCTTCAAGCCCCCACGTTCATTAGGCGCCAGAAATGTAAGGTCTGACAATACGCTTAAGCCACAGTGAGCCAAAAGAAGGACTTAAACGGAGGCTTGAATAAGAATCAGCATTTAATCTTGATCAAAGTTAAAGACTGGGTCAGCCATTCCAAACACATATAAAAGAGATATGTAAGGAAAGGCCACACCTAAGAGAGGGAATGGCCTCCTTTTTATACTGTTAGAAGCATTAGAAAACATCAGTTAAATCCCCAATTCTGGCATCCTAATTTAGGTTTGTGTATTCTTTACTGCCCTGCAAAGCATAAATGCCTCCCAATTAATGTTATCTCTTCCTTGTGCATTCCTTTGTTCTCTCAATTGGCCACTTGGCCCCCTGGTGCTGCAGGGAACTGAACTTGCATAGATCAAAGGTGTAAATTTAGGGCTGAGGAGTAAATTGTATGCAGTTCCAACCCAAGATACGTGCTAGGCCCTGGATGGCATGATAAAAACAGGAAGAAGATTGATATGGGTTCAGATCAAATGGCAGGAACATATGTTTGACAAATACCAGATACTTTACAGAGGCCTAATAACAGTATATGTTTGTTACAGGAAGTTAGTTACAGGAAAATACAAATATAAAGGCATAATGTATCATATGTGTTACAGGAAACAAATGTTTACAGAATAACAAGTTTCTACTAATTCTAGTATACCAGTATACTATATGCTACTATTATTTATTATATCCTTATTACCATTTCCCTTCATTGCTACTGGACTTAATTGGTGAGAAAGTCAGTATCACTCACTGGTATACGTCCTGGCTCACATTGCTGCGCTTTGGGAAACTTCTTAGCTCAAAGATGGCTAGTTTGAAAAAAGGATAGCAAAGCAAAAGTGTTTGCGTGAAAAAAGGAACGGGGGGGGGGGCTACCAAAGGCATGACCCACCCCAATCTGGAACTAGGGAGGCAAGGATAAAGAAGGTGAATTAAACTTACCAAGTATAGTTGCTTTGTGTAGCTTCAGGGATGGACCTAGACTTGGAATTCCTCTTATATAGTAAATTTATTTCCTGGTTTGAGAGGTGGAGCAAACTACAGCTGTTAAAAAAATGTTAAAGGAGAAGCAGAGTTCAAATGCAGTATTTATCCAGAGTTTTGCAGCCAAATAATAGCCCTACCAAAGTACAGACAGTCCTTATCAGTAGACAAAAATCAAGAGCAAACGATCATTTCTCTCGAGATGGATTGATCTGATTTTTATTTAAGATTTCAAAATATAGAGGAAGAGAAAGGGGAAAATCTGCCAGAGGTGATGGCTGAGATGTTGGCAGAAGTGATGGAACAACCCAAGGAGAAGTTATTAAATGAGATGGATGAGGTTTTTAGAGTACACACAAGATATGCAATGAGAAATAAACTACCAAGAGAAGTCCATGTAAGTGGCAGCACTTCAAGCTGCATTCACTCCAGTGCTGACATAAGGGGGAGAAGATGGGGCATCTGGCAAGAGGACGTTTGACTTTTCACCTACTTATTTTCCCTGGAGATGCTATCCCCTAGGAGATGGGATGGGAGGGGGGAAATTCCTTTGAGCTGAAGCAGTAGATTACGGGCAGAGTTACGGGAGATCGATTGTTGTGCTTAATAAATGAAAGATTTTTATCAAAGACTATTTGTTTGAAATGCAATTTGTTTGAGACGACATCGAAACCTGACAGTAAGATTTACAAAGAAAGCGATAAAAACAGAGATATTACATATAACCAGAAACACTGCATTGAAATAGAAAGACAAAGTAGATTCAGAAACTGAATTAGTTAAAGATTGTATGATAAAATGGGCACAGAATATCCAGGAACCAATAATGATGGAAACTTGGGAAAAAATTTGGGTTAGAAATGTGAAATTTACACAAGCACAAAACTTGAGAGAAAATTTTTAAAAAATGCTTTATAGATGGCATCTAGATCCTAAAAAACTAGCATGTATGTATTCGAACCAACAACCTAAGTGTTGGAGATGTGATTGTGATGATGCAACTTATTATCATATATGGTGGACGTGTAAAAAAGTTAAAGCTTTCTGGATAAAAATATGGTGGATTATTCAGAAGATTTTTAAGAAAAAGATAAGTTTCACCCCACAGTTATTTTTGCTGGGTATTATCTCAGACTGTACTGTTATTGAAACTAACTGTCAGGCTTTGAGGCCTCCCCTTCTGCATTTACTCTAGTGCTGACACTAACTTGATGTTAAATTTAATAACGGCAGCAAGACTGTTAGTGGCGCAATATTGGAAGAAAGAAGATTTACCTACTATAGAAGAATGGACATTAAAAGTATCGAATTTAGCAGAAATGGCGAAAATCTCAGCATATTTGAAAGACCAATCACAAGAAAGATATATTGTGGACTGGAGAAGATGGATTGATTATATTCAAAACAAATATGGGACTAAAAAGTTTCAAATAGTATATGAATGAATATTTGGATTTAAGAAGATATGTTATTACTTAGCTACATAAATAGGGAGTTAAAGTGAAAAAGGGATGGAAAGAGTTTATAGAAAGGATATGTTAGATTAAGATTGCTAAATGAAATACCCTGTATTTTGCTCTGGGAAGTCGGGGGGGGGAGAGAAGGGGGAGGGGAGGGAGGGGTAATGGGGAGGGAGGTGTGGCTCAAAACTTGGTTAAAATGTTTGTAAAAACTTTTCAATATATAAAAAAAAAGAAATATAAAGACAAAGAAATAGTGGTGCTGAGACAAATACCTAGAAGAGTTAGAGATCTGAGGAAAGAATATCATTTCTTAACAAGACTTCTAAACACAAAAGGAGTGAGTTTTAGGTGGTTAATACCAGAAGGAATATTGGTGACATGGCAAGAGCAAAGATACAGATTAGATTCCATTGAAAAAGCAACAGCATTTTATGAACAATTTTGGGGATCATTAGAAGAAGGAAAAGTGGGAGAAGCAAGAGAAACCAGAGACCAAGAGGGAAGTGTAAAAGAGAAAGAAGAAAGGACAAAAGATCAGGAAGAAAGAGCAATGAGAGAAGGAGCAAGAGCAAAAGAAGCAAAAGATCAAAGAGAGACAAGAACAAGATCAAAAGTTAGTAATAAGTAAAATATGGAAGAAGAAATAAAAACAATATCAATAAACATAAATGGATTGGATTTGGTGCTAAAAAGGAATAGAACTTTAAACAAATTGAACAAACTAAAGATGGATATTATATGTTTGCAAGAAGTACATATTATAAAACAACATATAAAATTAGAATATCCAAAATTAGGAGTTTTATTCACTTCATTGTTACAACAAAGTAAAAGAGGAGTAGCAATATATATAAAAGAAAAGTTAGAGCCTAAGTCAATATTTGTAGATGAAGAAGGGAGGATCCTGATGGTGGAAGTAAGAATGAACTTTAAACAAATATTTTTGGTAGCGTTATACGCACCAAATGACAAACAGGAGGAATTTTATGGGAAACTACGCAGAAAAATATCAGAATTGAAATATGAAAATATATGCATAATGGATGACTTTAATGTGGTAATTGATGTTGATTTGGACTATAAAACGATGAAAATGAATAAGAAACCCAGAAAAACTCTTCCGAAGACTTTCTTCACAATGATAGAGGAATTAAGTATACAAGATGTATGGAGAAACAGACACTTGAAAGAAAAACAATACACTTTTTATTCAAATAGACATTTGTCATAGTCCAGGATAGATATGATATGGATGACAACAGATTTATTAGACAATATACTTACAATATTTAGAAATAAATATTGACTCAAATCTTTGGGCAGACCATAATCCAATTACAATAACATGGAAAGTACAAAAGAAAAAGTATAGATGGACTTTGAATGAAGCAATCTTAAATGAAAAAGAATTTCAACTATTTATGGAAAAAGAACTTGAGTTTTTCTTTAAAATAAATAAAAAGGAAGATACTTCACTTCAGAATGTATGGGATACAATGAAAGCATATATTAGAGGAGGCTCTGGAGGCTGGGGACAGCAAAAAAGTCACTTCCTGTCCAACCGGAAGTTGGGAAACGGGCCGTTTCTGGCCTCCGGAGGGCCTCCGAGGGGGTGGGGAAGGCTGTTTTCACCCTCCCTAGACTCATAGAGAGGATCTGGAGCCAGGTGAGAAAGAAAAATGGGCCTACAGGGCCATCACATGCCAGGAGGGGGAGGTCACGTGCGCATGCATGGGGCACATAGAATTATGGGTGTGGGCACATGCACGCGTGAACCTCCCCCACCCCCCCTCCTGGCATGTGATGGCAAAAAGGTTAGCCATCACTGGAATAGACAAACTCAAAAGAAGTTGGAGGAGGAATATAAGCATGTCCAAGATGGCGGTGCTTGCCTGAGACACATCCGAATGATGGGGTGACTTTGGGCTATTTCAGGGTCTCCTGGGCCAAAATTGACCATCTTGGCCCCTGTCCCGGCTAAGGGAGGTCCTTCCTAGCCTGTTGAGGGCTTTCTTGCCCTCCGGAACATCTCGGCTAGGAAGGAATCGCTGATCGTAGGCGCCGCAGGAGGACGGCGGTAGTGGCCTGGCTGGCAGCGGTTATTTTTCTACGCCTGAGGCAGCGGTGGACGTGGCAGCTGCGGCGGTACAGTGGCGATGGCGGCGGTGACGCAGTGGTCTCCCTCCGGACCCTGGATGCCTCTGGGGCTTCTGGAGGCACTGGAGTGCGTCGGGAGCCCTGGCGGTGGTGGCAGCAGCGACAACGGCAGCTGCAGTGGCAATGGCGGCCGCTGGACGATGGCGAGGGTAATGGCAGCGGCAGCTGGCGGCTATCGGCGAGGGCGAAGGGAGATACTTGGATGGCTTATCATCTGGGATTGCCTGGGCCTGGCAGGGTGTCTGGCCAATCTTTGGTGGACTAACCCGGCAGAGACCTGAAGGCCTCCATTGAAATTCGGGGGCTGGAGGCTGGAGGTGCGAATGACTTGAATGCTGGAAAGATCTGGGGGGTTGGAGAGGCTGGAGGACGGCTGAGGAGTGGGCATCTGGTCGCCTCGGGCTGTCTCTCCCCCCTCCCTTCTGGCCTGGCTTCAGGCCTTATCATGGTCATTCATCTCCAGCTTGCTTCCTTGCTGCAAGTTACCTCCCTTTTTGTGTTTCATCCGCCCTCTCCCGGGATTATTATTACTCTGCCTTTATGGATCGGCATTATATTCCAGCTGCGCCCCTTAACCGTACGGAGAGTGGACAATCATGTTGCGGGGCTGAGGGAAACGGTTTTTCACTGCTGTCTCACCATTAGAGGGGATAGACCATCGAAATTTCCACTGCCTTTTCCATCTAGGCCAGCCACCGTGAGAGGGTGGTTTTGAATATTTACCCTCTGATTACGTCGAAATGGTATGAGATTCCTCCCACTGCCGTGAGAGGACAGTGGAGTCCAGTCTACCCGCATCAAGTCTTTTGCTCTTCTGCTCCAGGACCTTTTAGACTATCTTGTTGAACCCTGGCCAGATGTCACCTTCCATCTCCGGCTATTGGATGTACTCGGCGGCCGAGCTTCTTGCATTGCGAGACTCCCCCCTCTCGCAGGTCTGGCCCTCCATACTATCGAGGGCCTACCTTGATGACGGGTTTTGGAACCCCGAGAGGTGGCATGCTGCGAGGAGGAGGTTGAGGGGTTTTTTGGAGAAGTTTTTAGTTAAAATTTTAAGGGGTTCGGGGGGGGCGGGTTGTTTTGTGATAGGACCTGGGGGGTTCCTTACCGATCAGGGAGTCAGCCTGTTTGACGGCACCAGTGGGGAGGGCGGGGAGGGTGGACCGGACGGGCATGGTGGGGTGAGGGTCATTCTATCACCGTGGTGGTTGGGAGATACAGTGGTGGAGGGAACAGAGGGTGTAAGGACATCAAAGGGGTGTGTCCCCGCTGCTTGCAGCGGGTTCAGTGCTCCGGCCCTCGTGGTTCTGCCTGTGCCCCTGGGGGGTTAGGAGTGTGGAACCCGGGACTCTGGCTGGTGTATCTTAATGCCAGGTCCGTTGTTAACAAGGCTCCCCTTGTGCGAGATCTGATTGACGAGGGGGGTGCGGACCTGGCTTGTATCACTGAGACCTGGTTGGGTCTGGAGGGAGGGGTTCCGCTCTCTGATTTATGTCCACCAGGTTTCCATGTACTACACCAGCTGCGACTCCACGGGAGGGGTGGTGGGGTGGCGGTTGTTATTAGGGAAGGTCTTAGACCTAGGGAGGTCACTGTCCCTCAGATAGGCAGGTGTGAATCACTTCTGTTGAAGTGGGACCCTGGAGTACAGTCGGCTCTGTTGATTACGTACCTGTCTCCCAGCTGCGTGTCTTCAGTCCTGCCCGCACTGCTCGAAGTCTTAGCCGAACTGATGGTTGAGCTCCCCAACCTGATGGTTGTGGGAGATTTTAATCTCCCGTCAGCTGGTGAGACATCTGAGTTGGTTTGGGAGTTCATGGCCTCCATGATGGCCATGGACCTGACTCAAGTTGTACAGGGCCCAACTCACAGTGGTGGGCACACACTCGACCTGATTTTTATCTCTGGGCAGTGGATAAATGCTCGGGGTAGGGGTGCACTTTCCATTCAGCCCCTGTCATGGACCGACCATTCCCTCCTTAAGCTAGACTTTCCATCCGACTCGTTGGTTCTGCCCCAGGCGCCTGATGGACCCTGACAGGTTCCTGACAGAGCTTGGGACATTTCCCACTGACCTATCCCGCGATTCACCAGAGGCCCTGGTGGATGCCTGGGAACGGGCTGCCACCGGGGCACTGGATCAAATCGCCCCTTTGTGGCCTCTCCTCCGACAGGGATCCCGGGCAGCTCCATGGTTTTCCATGGAGCTGCGGGAGATGAAGCATTGGAAGAGACGCCTAGAGGGCTGTTGGAGATCTTCCCATTCCGAACCTGATCGAACACAGTTAAGAACCCATATTAGGTCTTACCTTGTGGCAATGGAAGCGGCGAAACATGACTATTTTGCTGCTCTCATTGTGTCTGCAGAAAATCGCCCAGCAGCCTTGTTCCGAGTGACCCGCTCTCTTCTCAATCAGGGAGTGAAGGAGGACCCCTTACAAGGAAGTGCTGAGGACTTTGCACAATTTCTGCAAGACAAAGTCGCTCAGATCCGGATGGGTTTAGACTCTGACTGGGCAGGATCCGATGAGGAGGTGGGAGCAAGTCTTGAAGGTAACATCTGGGTTGACTTTGACCCTGTTTCCATAGATGAAGTGGACAGGATTGGGGGTAGATTGGGGGCCTCCACATGTTTGTTGGACCCGTGTCCCTCCTGGCTTGTTGCGGCAACCAGAGAGGTGACTGGAGACTGGATCCAGGTGATTATCAATGCTTCATAGAGGGATGGGGTCTTCCCCGCCATACTTAAGGAGGCGGTGGTTTTCTCCCCTTCTCAAGAAGCCTGCTCTGGATCCGGCCTCCCTGAACAACTTTCGTCCCGTCTCCAACCTCCGCCTTATAGCGAAGGTTGTTGAGTCTGTGATGGCATACCAATTTCCACAATTTCTGGAGGAAACGGATTATCTAGACCCGTACCAATCGGGTTTCAGGTGTGGACATAGCATGGAAATGGCATTGGTCGCCCTGGTGAATGATCTCTGGTGGGCCCGGGATGGGGGTTACTCCTCCATTCTGGTGCTACTTGACCTCTCAGCGGCTTTTGATACCATCGACCATGGTATCCTACTGCGACGGCTCTGGGGGTTTTGGGTGGGGGGCACTGTTTTACAGTGGTTCTCCTCCTACCTCTTGGGCCGTATGCAGTTTGTTTGGGTGGGGGGTCAGAGATCCTCTCCGAGGCCCCTCACTTGTGGGGTGCCACAGGGGTCGGTTCTCTCCCACCTACTCTTTAACATCTACATGAAGCCGCTGGGTGAGATTATTCGCAGTTTTGGGGTGAGGTATCATCAGCATACTGTACATCTCCACCCCGGATCAACCCAGGGATGCCCTTTCCATGATGTCTAAGTGCCTGCAGGCAGTATGGGTCTGGATGGGTAGGAACAGGCTCAGACTCAACCCCTCCAAGACAGAGTGGCTGTGGATACTGGCATCTCATGATCTAGTATCCCCATCACTTCGGATGGGGGGGAGTTGCTTACTTCCTCTGAAAGGGTTTGTAATCTTGGCGTCCTCCTTGATTCACGGCTGTCCTTGGTGGATCATCTGATGGCCGTGACAAGGGGGGGTGTCAGGTTTCGATGCTATCTCAAAATAAATGAATTTCCAAATTGCCGATCTTTGAGGAAATTTTCTCTTTATTGAGCATAGTGATCTGTCCCTGGCTCTTTCGCGGTCAGCACTGACTGTCAGGCTTCGGTGCTATCTTAAATAAACTTCATTCTCAAACGCAAAGTCTCTAATGAATCTCTTTTTATTTAAGAATAGAAAAACCCGACATGCCTGAACTCTGGTTGCAGCCAAACTGGCCCCTCCTTCCAACACCCTCCTCTTCCGCTCTCCAACCCCAATGTCCCATTGGCCATCATGCAGATCCATCTCTTCATCCCGGCACATTCTTTTCACAGGAATTTGCCCCCCACCCTCCGTCACCCAGGTAACAGACAGCCAAACTCCCTCAAAGCCAGGCTGGCTGAGTTTAAATCATCCCGTTCCCTCCCAGACATATGGTCGGACTGGAGGTTGTCCCCTGACATTATGGCTGAAGCGAAGCTCTCGGAGGAAAGCCTGCTTCAAGCAACGACTGGAGGAGAAGCAGTCGTGATCCCAGCCAGTTTGGAAAGTACGAAGGCTCAACTCTCCCCGCCTTCCCCCTCGGAAAAACTTCAAACAAAGAAGCGTGAACCAGATAAGTACCCGGGGACTGTGCCAACAGCCTCCGAGGCTGAATTTCCCTTTCCAAACGTGAAAGACAAGGGAAAACCCCTAAGTGAATTGGGCAGGGCATCCTGGCTATGGGAATGGGAACAAGCCAGAAAACAAACTAAGCGCCAAGAAATTCTAAGGAAGCCACTCGAAAGCCCCATAGATGAGTTGAAAGAGAAATTTGACCGTGCCACCCTTCAGGGGGAGGGGCCATCCTGCAGACCCAAAGAAAAGAGAGAACCAGTCTGGGCTGTTGACCTGAGAGGCCGTAGGCCAAGGTGCAGCCCTTCCCCCCTCCACAGCAGGAGGAGGA
The DNA here is from genome assembly GCF_029215685.1 of Pituophis catenifer annectens. Classification (NCBI taxonomy): domain Eukaryota; kingdom Metazoa; phylum Chordata; class Lepidosauria; order Squamata; family Colubridae; genus Pituophis; species Pituophis catenifer. The sequence continues at coordinate 91,599,723 of NW_027256885.1, read as the reverse complement.
GGAGCCCAACGACGCATCCATGGGTCCCCCCCTCCCAGAAAGCAGCAAAGTCTAGATGAGGCAGCACCTCCCTACCCCAGGATGAGAGATGAGGCAGAGGACTATCAACACCAAGGCCGGCCCTACAGAGCTCAGCACAGAGAGGAGAGGGCAGAGAGGGAGGAGCCACCCCAGTTCAGAGGGAAGTTTGATGGTGACCCAGATAACCTCGCCCAATTCCTCGATTCAGCTGAGATATACATAGAGCGTTTTGGACACCTCTACCCTTTCCCCAGAGCCCTAGTGAATGCCATTTCGGAAGGGCTGGAGGGAGAAGCAAAGAGGTGGTCAGCATCCCTCTATAAAAACAGGGCCCCCGAGCTGCAAGATGCGGATGGGTTCTTGCAACTATTGAGAGCCCGTTATGAGGAGGAGGAGGAGGAGGAGGACCCCTATGTGGAAGATGAGCTCAGAAACCTAATGCAGAAGGGGAAGCCCATCAAAGAGCATATCCGTGAATTCAGGAGAGTCATTGGGACACTGCCTCCCCTACCAGAGCGATTGCTGGTGTATTTTTTTAGAACAAGCCTAGATAAGAGAATTTCCCAATTGACTGCTTATCATGACATCCCAAACCGACTCTCTGAATGGTTCCGGGTAGCGATAAAAGTCGACAGAGGGTTGCGGGTGAGCGACACGTTGAAACCACCAGAGGGAAAGGAGAGAGGCCGACCAGACCAGGGGCCACTCAACAGACGGGAAACCCCAACATCACAGCCCTCCCACAGACCAACTGCCCCACGGAGCTCACTGAAATGCTACCGATGTGGGGGGAGCGGCCACATAGCAGCAAGATGTGGAACGCCTAGACTGGGACCAGCTCCACCGCCCAAAGCACGACCGGAACGAGGGCCCAAGCGCGCCACCCACGTACCGCGGGAACCCCCCCAAATCCTGGAGTTTTTCGCTCACCTGACCGAAACCAGAGGAACCCCAGATGAGGGAGATCAGTCCCCCAAACCCTATGACACGGAGGACGAAGGCGAAGACGACCCGATGGTGAGTGGACCTGTCCATCCTTTTCTTTTCCCCATACGCCTGACAGCCCCCAAAACAGGGGCCCAAGAGACTTTCCAAGCCCTAATAGACTCTGGTAGCACACGGTGCCTAATCAACCTACCCACAGTTCTGAAATTGGGAATCCGAGCTAAACAGCTCAAACAACCAATTCGTTTTGAGCAAGTTGATGGGTCCCTAGTGGGGGGAGCGTACGCCACACACTTGACTGAACCCATGAGACTAGAACTAGCAGATCACTGGGAGACGATCCGCTTCATAATAGCCCCCAAGATGACAGAACCAGTCATATTGGGACTCTCGTGGCTGGACAAATGGGGCCCAATCATTTGGTGGCAAGAGGGGACCCGCAGGCTGAGAATAGCAAAGGGCCCCCAACCCCTGCCGCCCCGACCAGAAGAATTCCCTCCCACGCTGAGACCCCGAAGCAGCCCTCCACCACAAAACAAAACACCACCAACACAAGGGTCCCTCCCAGAAGGTACAGTAAAGCAATTGGCAGCCGCACCCACCACCGCTTGTAATGCAGATCAGATCCCAGGGGAGTACCAAGACCTTGCAGAAGTATTCAGCAAGGCTGACTGTGACATTCTGCCGCCCCACCGCGAGACCGATTGTGCCATCGAGATTATCCCGGGAGCGAAACTACCCAAACCTAAAATGTATGCCATGACGCCCCGAGAAATGCAGGAAATGCGGGACTACATAGACAAAAACTTACAAAGGGGATGTCGAGCCTAGCAACCTGCTCGACATCGCTAACGCGTGCTGAAAGCATCGAGGGACATATACATACTTGGTGGTGGTGGCACTGGGTGAAGGCGGCCGTATGTGGGGTGTGGGGTGGTGGTATCGGGTGCGACGGGATTAGGGCCATTCCGGAGGACACAGCGGCAGCACCTTCCAGAACACGCTGAAGACCAATTACGCCCCTAGAAGAGGGGCGTGGTAATAAACAAGGGCGCGATCTACGCCCCTAAAAGAGGGGCGTGGTAACAAACAAGGGCGCGGTCCTAATGAGTTAATGGAAAGATGGGCTATATAAACGCCCCATTCTTGGTGTAATGTAGCGCCGATTTCAATCGTGTTTACGAATCACAGTGTGTAGCCGGATGCGGATGCGAATAAAGCAGCGTGCCAAAAGAGCTGAATAAGGCTGTAGCTGTGTTTTGATTGCGTCTCGCACGGCATTCCTGAGAGGAAATCGGCGCTTCCCTTTGCAAGCCTACGGAATGGCAGAGGGAGTGGATACGACTGTTGCAACACCGCCCTCGGAGGAGGAGGGGCTGCCTGCAGCTGAGAAAAGCCCGGCTGAAGCTCAGCCCTCAGTACGTCCGAAAGAACGCTGTCAAAGCCAGGAAGTGGATGGTAAGGACGCTGTTGCAGCAAGGGGGGGGCCCCACCCTGGCATTGCTAGGAGAGTGGTGGCAGAGCCCCGCTTTGGCCACTCCGGCAAGGGCCCCGAAGGACCAGGTGTCGCCCCCTTACAGCGAACGTTTCCACCGCTGGAGAGAAAGGCGCTGGGCGGAAGATGATGACGGGGAGTGGAGCTATTCAACAGGTCTGGGCCACTCCACCATAGAAGTCCTTCGGGAGCGTTTTGGTGAAGCCAGCTTCAGGGATGCACAATCATGGCAACCGTGGATGACGGGGACGGAACCTAACCCTGGCTGGCCAACATCCTCCGCAGGGACAGAGACCCGGTTCTGCCTGGCTAGCCCCAAATTATGGGTGGGTCCCTCCCAAAGCAATCCCCGACCACCGGCCACACAATATGCTGCAACCTAATCGCTTGGATCATTGGCGGGCGTGGCTACAGGGACAGCATCTGGGTCGCTTTGCCCCCCTCCGGGGCAGGGGCCAAGTCAGGTCTCAGGACAGATAGCTTATCCTCCAGTACCGGCTGGACAGCCTGGGGTATGGGGATCCCAACCAGTCTGGGGACCACCCCCCTTGCAGACCACGTTTGATGGCAACCCAGACCGTGTAGCCCTGTTCCTGAGCCAGGTACTCAGTTATATTGATTTATATGGGCGCTTATATCCAACTCAGTGGTCCATGGTAGTGGCCATTACAATGACTTTAACAGGTGAAGCTGCGGATTGGGTAGCGGACTTGCATAACGACCACGCTCGAGAGCTCACTGATGTTGGCTTATTCCTGGAAGGTCTCAGGGTACGATTTGAAGATGACACACGAACACAAGTAGCTGAGGGGGAGCTTGTGGCCTTGAAACAACGGGGCCGTTCGGCAAAGGAATATGTAAAAGAGTTTCGTCGGCTAGCGGGGAGAGTTAGGGGTTGGCCCGAATGCATGCTTGTTCATCAATTCCATCTTGGACTGGATCGTGACCTAAGACAAGCCTGTGTATATCGGGGCATGCCACCCCGTTTGTCTGAGTGGTGTAAAGCAGCTATTGACCTGGACGTGGGACTAAGAGAGTTCCGGGTTAGGGGAGGTGTGAGTACAATCCCCATCCGACACCAACCAGACCGGCTGGGTCCTGTCAGAGCAGCGGGGTGAGGGGAGCCTAATCCTCGAGTAGCTGATTCCACACGGCGGCTGTTACGCTGTTTCCGGTGTAATCAACCTGGCCATAGGGCTCTGGAATGCCCACTACCACCGGCTCAACCACCTGTACCGAACGCCCTGACAGCTAGTGGAAAGTCTCGTGGGCGACCAACCCCAGAAAAGACCAGAGGTCTATCGCAACCAGGACAGAGCCCCAATGGAACCACAACAAAGGAACCGGGTCCTGCTGTACATCCTGGGATAGTTCCTGTGGTGCTAGCTGATAGTGATGAGGAAGAGGACACCAATGACCCAATGGTAAGTGAGCCCATCTGTCCCTTCCTCATACCCATAACCCTGACACCATTACAGGGGCCAACACGAGTACAGTATGAAGCCCTTATTGATTCTGGGTGTACAAGGTGTTTGATAAGGCGAACTGTAGCCACCCATTTGGGTATACGGTTACGGTCGTTAAAAACCCCAATAACATTCGAACAGATGGATGGATCTACCTTAGGGGGAGCCCCAGCAACCCAAGTGACAGAATTAGTAAAAATGGAGATAGGAGCTCACTGGGAAAACATACGGTTTGTGGTGATGGACACAATGATCGAACCCGTGATTTTGGGATTGGCTTGGTTGGATAAATGGAAGCCCACGATCTGGTGGGAGGGGGGTTTCAGGAAACTCCGTCTGTCGATAGGACCAGATCCAGGTAGCTCACAGAAGGTTCCGAAAGAGCAAGGAGTTTCGTTGGGGCTGGATAGCGATATATGTCCCGTTGGAGTACCAGCAGTATATGCAGATCTAGCGGCAGTGTTTGATGAAGGGGAATGTGATACGTTACTACCACACCGTCCCACTGACTGCGCTATTGAACTAATACCTGGGGTAAAGCTGCCAAAACCACGCATGTATGCCATGACCCCACGTGAGGTGGAAGAATTACGTAGATACATTGACAAAAACCTAGCCCGTGGGTTTATACAACCTAGTCGGTCACGTATGGCCGCTCCGGTGTTGTTCCGTGAGAAAAAGGATGGAGGGCTTCGTTTATGTGTGGACTATCGAGATTTGAACGCAGTAAGCGTAGAACCATTATACCCATTACCCTTAATGAAGGACCTGTTAGCTGCATTAGCGACCGGAAAGTATTTTACAAAATTGGACTTACGGGAGGCCTACTATAGGGTACGTGTAAAACAAGAAGACGAGTGGAAAACCACCTTTAACTGCCCGTTGGGCAGTTATAAGTTTTGTGTTATGCCGTTTGGATTGCAGGGCGCTCCCGCAGTCTTTATGCAATTAATTAATGAGGTATTACATGATTATCTATACCAAGGGGTTCTAGTGTATCTAGACGATATCTTAATATACACTGAGTCTATGGAGGAACATATTAGTTTAGTCCGTCAGGTATTGGAACGGTTGTTAAAAGCCCGCCTGTATGTTAAGGTGTCCAAGTGCGAATTCCATCGCACAGAACTAGACTATCTCGGATATAGGATATCCAAGGACGGTATAGCGATGGATCTGACAAAAGTAAATACTGTGTTGGAATGGCTGGCCCCTACAACAAGGAAACAGTTACAAAGCTTCCTTGGGTTCGCTAACTTCTATCATCAGTTCATCCCAACATTTGCACATATTGCTCTGCCATTAACAAACCTGCTACGCACAAAACGGGAGGGGCCTCCACGACCTGGACGGCACTTGGATTGGACGATGGAGTGCCAGACAGCTTTTGAAACCCTGAAACGTTGTTTTGCTGAGGCACCCGTACTACAACATCCTGATCAATCGAAACTATTCATAGTACAAGTGGATGCAAGTGACGTTGCGGTAGGGGCTGTGTTGTTACAAACCGATGTCCAAGGTCAGTTACACCCGTGTGCGTACACCTCCAAAAAATTCAGTCCCACAGAAAGGGGTTGGGCTATCTGGGAAAAGGAGGCGTTTGCTGTTCATTGGGCTCTTCTCACCTGGAGGCATCTTTTGGAAGGAGCACAGGTACCATTTGAGGTGTGGACGGATCACCGCAACCTTATAGCATTACAAACTCCCAGACGACTGTCTCCTAAACAAGTCCGGTGGGCACATTATTTTCAGCGTTTCCGGTTCACGCTAAAACACATGCCCGGTGGCAAGAACTTCTTGGCCGACGCTCTCTCTCGGATGCCTCAATTCCAGAGCAAACAGGATGAGATAGTACAAGCTATGGTGCCCAACGGTGGTAGGACTGCAGCAGCCGTAACCACAGAGACTACAATAGACTGGAAAGAGCAGGTGCAAAGGGAGTTAAACACTGATAGCTGGTTTAAGGAAAACAAACACCTGCTCACGCATAGGGACGGGTTTTCGTGGAAAGGGGACAAAATGTATGTACCAGAAGGGGTCCAGGGCCTGGTGTTACACCGATGCCATGATAATAAATCGGCTGGGCATTACGGTTTCCTTAAAACCCTGCATTTAACACAGTGTCAGTTTTGGTGGCCACATATGAGGAAAGATATAGAAACATACACACAAGACTGTTCCATATGCGCCAAGGCCAAATCCCGCCCTGGAAAACCTTTGGGAGTACTACAGACTGTAGCCATGCCTACCCAACCGTGGGAGGAGATAGGGATGGACTTTATAGTCGATTTGCCAGACAGCAATGGGAACACAGTTATTTGGACTATTATCGATTTATTTTCTAAACAAGCTCATTTCATTCCGTGCCGAGGATTACCCTCAGCTCGTAAGCTATCTAAGCTATTTATACAACACATTTATAGGTTACACGGGGTACCCCGTCGTATTATTTCTGATAGAGGGGTGCAATTTACAGCCCGATTTTGGAGAAACTTCCTCTCGGCTATTGGATCAACGCAAGGCCTCAGTTCGGCATTCCACCCTAGTACCAATAGGGCTGCAGAGAGAGCAAATGCAATGATAGAGCGATACCTTCGTTGCTATGTTTCATATCAACAGACCGATTGGTCTTCACTGCTACCGTTTGCGGAAGTCGCCTATAACAATGCAGTTCATAGCAGTACGGGTCTCACTCCTTTTCGGGTGGCAATGGGACGAGACTTCGTAGCAATACCCGAGTTAGATCAACCACCGACAACGTCGCCAATGCCCCATGAGTGGGCCGATAAGATGAATATGGTATGGCCCCAGGTCAGAGAGGCATTAGATAAAGCAGCCCTCGCATATAAAAGCCAGGCGAATAAGAAACGAGCACCGTTTCAACCATTCAAGGTAGGGGACATGGTATTTCTCTCTACCAAATACATCAAATTAAGGCTTCCTAGTAGGAAACTGGGACCGAAATATCTGGGCCCGTTTCCGGTGATACGAGTAGTAAATCCTGTGACTGTAGTACTAAAGTTACCTCCGTTATTGGGGAAGATCCACCCCGTATTTCATAGTAGTCTTCTCAAACCCACCAAACATATCCAGGTATTCGACCGTCCTGGTCCGGTCACAGAGGGCCATTACAAGATTGATGAAGTCCTAGATTCTAGATGGACAAGGGGGGTCCTCTCTTACCTTGTTAAATGGAAGGGTTATCCAGTAGAAGAGGCTTCTTGGATACCGCATAGTAATGTAAAAGCAAACCGATTGATTCGATGGTTTCATAGAATGTATCCTCACAAACCACGGTTATCTACTAATACGTGTAACTTATCTCTTACAGAAGGACACGTGGTGAAAGGGGAGCCACCTGTTGAGCCTAGCAACCTGCTCGACATCGCTAACGCGTGCTGAAAGCATCGAGGGACATATACATACTTGGTGGTGGTGGCACTGGGTGAAGGCGGCCGTATGCGGGGTGTGGGGTGGTGGTATCGGGTGTGATGGGATTAGGGCCATTCCGGAGGACACAGCGGCAGCACCTTCCAGAACACGCTGAAGACCAATTACGCCCCTAGAAGAGGGGCGTGGTAATAAACAAGGGCACGATCTACGCCCCTAAAAGAGGGGCGTGGTAACAAACAAGGGCGCGGTCCTAATGAGTTAATGGAAAGATGGGCTATATAAACGCCCCATTCTTGGTGTAATGTAGCGCCGATTTCAATCGTGTTTATGAATCACAGTGTGTAGCCGGATGCGGATGCGAATAAAGCAGCGTGCCAAAAGAGCTGAATAAGGCTGTAGCTGTGTTTTGATTGCGTCTCGCATGGCATTCCTGAGAGGGGATTTATTGAGCCAGTAAAACCAAGGGTAGTGGCGCCGGTCATGTTTAAAGAGAAAAAGGACGGCTCCATGAGACTGGTGGTCAACTTTCGAAGTATCAACGCTGTTTGCGTACACAACTTGTACCCCCTCCCCCTCATGAAAGACATGCTAGCCCACCTAGCTAAAGGGAAGATTTTCACCAAACTAGACCTTCAAGAAGCTTATTACCAACTACGCATAAAGGCAGGAGATGAATGGAAAACAGCATTCAACTGCCCCCTGGGTAGTTTCCAGTTTAAAGTAATGCCCTTTGGATTGCAAGGAGCCCCGGCAGTATTCATGCAGTTAATAAATGAAGTCTTACATGAACACCTTTACAAAGGGGTCCTCGTCTACCTGGACGATATTCTTATCTACATGGAGACCATAGACGAACATATACCCCTCGTCCACCAAGTACTGAAAAAACTGCTAAGGGCAAACCTATATGTCAAACTGTCAAAATGCAATTTCCACCAATCACGACTAGACTACCTGGGCTACTGAGTATCAAACAAGGGAATAGAGATGGACCCAGCCAAGGTCCAATCAGTTCTACAATGGCAGCCCCCTCGCACCCACAGACAACTGCAAAGTTTTCTAGGCTTTGCGAACTTCTACAGACAATTCATCCCCTTGTTCACGAAGATTGCCAAACCTTTGACAGACCTCCTAAAGACAGGAAGCCCAGCGATGAAACCTCGCCCGGGACAACCCCTACAGTGGGACCTGACCTGCCAACAGGCATTCGAGATGCTGAAAGGACTGTTCGCGAAAGAACCCGTCTTAAAACACCCGGATCCGGAACAGCCTTTTGTCATCCAAGCAGACGCAAGTGATGTGGCAGTAGGAGCCGTGTTACTCCAAAAGAACAACCAAGGTGATCTACAACCCTGCACCTACACCTCCCGCAAACTCACTGATACAGAGAGGCGATGGGCGGCGTGGGAGAAGGAAGCGTTCGCAGTAAGATGGGCCTTGTTGACCTGGCGGCACCTACTAGAGGGAGGCCAGAAACCATTTGAAGTCTGGACTGATCATAAAAACCTAGAGGCCCTAAAAACCCCACGGAAACTGTCGCCCAGGCAAGTACGGTGGGCACAATACTTTCAATTTCGAGCTTAAGCACATCCCAGGAGGGAGAAATTTCCTGGCTGACTCCCTCTCCCGGATGCCCCAATACAACAGTGAGCGGGAGCAGGTAGTGAATGCCATCATCCCCTCCACCCAAGCTGCGGCTCAAGTGATCACCAGACGGCAACAACGTGACCAGCAAGGCCAACTTGCAAGTGACTTAACTGCAAAATTAAAAAATGAAATGCTGACAGACCCCTGGTATCGGGACAATCAACATCTCTTGACAAAAAGAGATGACCTAGCATGGAGGGGGACAAAGCTCTATGTCCCACAGACTTTACGCATCCTGATTCTCAAGAGGAGCCACGACGTTAAACCAGCAGGACACTTCGGGTTCCTAAAGACTCTGCACCTAGTACGAAGGCAGTTCTGGTGGCCCCACATGAGAAAGGACGTAGACAGTTATGTCAAAAGCTGCACCATTTGTGCCACGATGAAGACAAGACCAGGGTGCCCGCCTGGACTGTTGCAACCAGTAGCTGAGCCAACAAGACCATGGGAGGAGATTGCAATGGACTTTATAGTAGACCTACCGAGGAGCAGTGGAAATACAGTGATCTGGACTGTAATAGACTTATTCTCCAAACAGGCACAGTTCATTCCTTGTAGTGGACTGCCTTCAGCCCGCCAGTTATCCAAACTGTTCCTGAAACACATCTACCACCTACATGGAGTCCCCAGAAGAATCATCTCCGACCGAGGGGTCCAGTTCACAGCAAAGTTCTGGAAGGAGTTTCTACGATCCATAGGGTCATCCCAAGGGCTCAGCTCAGCATTTCACCCGAGCACCAATGGGGGGGCAGAAAGACTGAACGCTATGATAGAACAGTATTTAAGATGCTACGTCGACTACCAGCAGTCCAATTGGGCAGACCTCCTATCTTTTACGGAGGTTGCATATAATAATGCTGTCCACAGCAGCACGGGGCTAACCCCGTTCAAAATAGTGAGTGGCATGGATTTTGTCCCCATGCCAGAGTACCCGAGGGAGCCCCCTTCCTCAGTCAGTTTGACCGACTGGATGGCAATGTTGAGAGAAACTTGGGAGAATGTTAAGAGGGCGCTGGCAAAGGCGGCTCAATCTTATAAGGAACAAGCAGACAAGCACCGAACTCCCCAAAGACCATTTCAGTTGGGAGAGAAAGTTTACCTTTCCACCAAGTACTTGAGACTTAGACTCCCAAGCAAGAAATTGGGCCCAAAATTTATAGGACCATTTCCTATAATAAAAATAATCAACCCCGTTACAGTGCAATTGCAGTTGCCACGGCTTTTGGGGAAAATTCACCCCGTTTTTCACAGTAGCCTTCTAAAACCTGTAGTGGGGTCTACTTTAAGGCCGACGCCACGTGAACCCCCTGGGCCCCTGGTTGTTGAGGGCCAAACGCACTACGAAGTGCAGCGAATTCTTGATTCAAGATGGCACAGGGGGCACCTCCAGTACTTAATTAAATGGAAGGGCTACCCGTTGTCAGAGGCTTCCTGGGTGAAGAGCGCAAACATTCAAGCTGACCGCCTTATAGCAAAATTCCATGCAGACCACCCGGGAAAACCGGGAGGGGGGTGCGCAGCCAAGGAGGGGCTAATGATACTTATCTTGTTGTGTTTTTCCCTATGGGGTAGGTTACGTCGCAGAAGTGAAGGGAGAGGGGCCGGATGTCAGCGTTCCAAATTAGGCTCTCTTCCAGCGCTGACATGAATGAAATGAAGCAGAGAGCAGAAGCGTTGATTTATTGCTGAGATGAACTTTTACCTAGTTTTCTGCATACAACAGATAGTGTTACCTGGGTGACGGAGGGTGGGGGGCAAATTCCTGTGAAAAGAACGTGCCGGGATGAAGAGATGGATCTGCATGATGGCCAATGGGACATTGGGGTTGGAGAGCGGAAGAGGAGGGTTTTGGAAGGAGCGGTCAGTTTGGCTGCAACCAGAGTTCAGGCATGTCGGGTTTTTCTATTCTTAAATAAAAAGAGATTCATTAGAGACTTTGCGTTTGAGAATGAAGTTTATTTAAGATAGCACCGAAGCCTGACACTGACCTTTGCCCCCCAATCCCTCCCTTTCCGATCCCCAATTCTCTGCGTCTCATTGGCTATCTTCCAAGCCACTCTCCTCATCCCATCTCCGTCAGATCACAGGAATGTCCCCCCTCCTCCCATCTCCGAGGAAACAGAATCTTCAAAGGAATTAAGTAGGCAAAAGTTCAAGCTTCTCCTCTCTTTTCATATGTCAGCGCTGGAACGCTGACATCCGGCCCCTCTCCCTTCATTCTCCCAGTGAGGCCTGCACGAGACAAACAAGTTTAGTACCATTACCCCATCTGAGGGTGTGTCCCACCCCCTCCCGCCTTGTTTGGGTGATCTGCATGGAATTTAGCTATAAGGCAGTCTGCTTGGATGTTCGTGCTCTTCACCCAAGAAGCTTCTGACAAGGGGTAACCCTTCCACTTAATTAAGTATTGGAGGTGCCCTCTGTGCCACCTCGAATCAAGAATTCACTGTACTTCATAGTGAGTGTGGCCCCCCAATGATCAAGGGCCCTGGGGGATCACGTGGCACCGGCCTTAAAGTTGACCCCACCACAGGCTTCAGGAGACTACTGTGAAAAACAGGGTGTATTTTTCCTAGTAAACGGGGCAACTGAAATTGTACTGTGACCGGGTTGATAAATTTTTACTATAGGAAATGGTCCTATAAATTTCGGGCCCAGCTTCCGGGTCAGGAGCCTGAGTCTTAAATACTTGGTGGAGAGGTAGACTTTCTCTCCTACTCGGAACGGTCTTTGGGGGGCTCGGTGCTTATTTGCTTGTTTCTTATAAGACTGTGCCGCCTTGCCGAATGCCTTCTTGACGTTCTCCCAGGGTAGTCCGCTGCAGGGTACGAAATGTGCCTGTTTGGAGAATAAGTCTATTACAGTCCAGATCACTGTGTTTCCGCCGCTCCTTGGCAGCTCTACTATGAAGTCCATAGCAATCTCCTCCCATGGCCTTAACGGTTCAGCTACTGGCTGCAGCAGCCCGGGAGGTCTTCCTGGTCGTTTTTTTTTTTTTGTTTTGTTTTTTTATTGCAAAAGTTTTACAATTACATTTTCACCCCATTTCCCCCCCCATCCCACCCCCCACACTCCACCCTAACCCCCCCAAACCCCCCCTAACCCTCCCCCCCTGACTTCCACAAAATATAATCCCATCAAAATCCCCTTTTTATAAAACTTGAACCCCTCAGACCCCCTTAAGAATTTTTTTATCTTCACAGTTTTCATACATTTCTATTTTTATATAATACTTTCAATGAAAAACTACTTGGTACTTTCTAACTTGATATTTGTTCTGCAAATAATCTATCCATTTTTTCCATTCCCATTCATAAGTCTCTTGTGAGCGATCTTTTAAATATGCTGAGATCTTCACCATCTCCGCAAAACTGGCCATCTTCAAAATCCATTCTTCGATAGTGGGTAAAGCTTCATTTTTCCAATAGTTACCTATCAATAATCTCGCTGCAGTTATCATGTACAATATCAACTTGATTTCATCCAGTGTAAAACCCTTTACTATACCCAATAAAAACAATTGTGGAGAAAATGGAATTTTTTTCCTCAAAACATTCTGCATAACCCACCATATTTTTATCCAAAAAGCCTTAACTTTCTTACAATTCCACCAAACATGATAATATGTAGCATCTAAACAATCACATCTCCAACATTTTGGCTGAACATTAGGATACATACAGGATAATTTCTTGGGATCTAAATGCCATCTGTAAAACATCTTATAAAAATTTTCCCTCAAATTCTGCGATTGCGTAAATTTAACATTCTGAACCCATATTTTCTCCCATGTTTCCTGGTCGTTTTTTCATCGTGGCACAGATGGTACAACTTTTTACATAGCTGTCTACATCTTTTCTCATGTGGGGCCACCAAAACTGTCTCCGTGCTAAATGCAGAGTCTTTAGGAAACCGAAATGCCCCGCTGGTTTAACGTCGTGACTCCTCTTTAGGACCAGGGTGCGTAGAGTCTCTGGGACATAGAGTTTTGTTCCCTTCCATGCTAGGTCGTCCCTTTTTGTGAAGAGATGTTGATTGTCTCGGAACCAGGGGTCCGCCAATGTTTCTGCTTTGAGCCTTGTCATCAGGTCACTTGCCGGTTGGCTCTGCTGGTCGCAATGCTGCCGTCTGGTGATTACCTGACCCACTCCTTGAGGAGAGGGGATGATGGCATTCACCACCTGCTCCTGTTCACTGTTGTATTGGGGCATTCGGGAGAGGGCATCGGCCAGAAAGTTCTTCCCCCCTGGGATGTGTTTCAGCTCGAAGTTGAAACGATTGAAGTATTGGGCCCACCATACTTGCCTGGGCGACAACTTCTGTGGGGTCCTGAGGGCCTCCAGATTCTTATGGTCAGTCCAAACTTCGAACAGTTTCTGGCCTCCTTCTAGCAGGTGTCGCCAGGTCAACAGCGCCCATCTCACTGCAAACGCTTCCTTTTCCCATGCCGCCCATCGTCTCTCTGTGTTGGTGAGTTTGCGGGATGTGTAGGCACAGGGTTGTAGGTCCCCTTGGCTATTCTTTTGGAGTAGGACGGCCCCCACTGCCACATCGCTGGCATCTGCTTGGATGACGAAGTGTTGTTCGGGGTCAGGGTGCTTCAGGCCCGGTTCTTTTGCAAACATTTGTTTTAGTGTCTCGAATGCCTGTTGGCAGGCCGTGTCCCACTGTAGAGGTTGTCCTGGGTGGGGTTTTGTTGCCGGACTCCCTGTTTTTAGGAGGTCTGTCAGAGGTTTGGCAATTCTTGCAAAGGAGGGGATGAATTGCCTGTAGAAGTTCGCAAACCCCAGGAAGCTTTGCAGTTGTCTTTGGGTGCGAGGGGGTCGCCAGTCTAGGACTGATTGTACTTTGTCTGGGTCCATTTCTATCCCCTCGTTTGACACCCGGTAACCTAAGTAGCCTAGCCGCGACTGGTGGAACTCGCATTTTGATAGTTTGACATAGAGGTTCGCCTTCAGCAGTTTTTCCAGCACTTTGCGGACGAGGGGTATGTGTTCGTCTATGGTTTCCGTGTAAATGAGAATGTCATCTAGGTAGACGAGGACTCCCTTATAGAGGTGGTCATGTAGAACCTCATTTGTCAATTGCATGAACACCGCTGGGGCCCCCTGTAGCCCAAATGGCATCACCTTCAATTGGAAACTCCCTAGTGGGCAGTTGTATGCTGTCTTCCACTCATCCCCTTCCCTGATGCGTATTCGGTAGTAGGCTTCACGAAGGTCTAGTTTGGTGAAAACTTTTCCTTTGGCCAGGTGGGCTAGCATGTCTTTCATGAGGGGGAGGGGATATAAGTTGTGTACGCAGACAGCATTGAAGTAGCGAAAGTCAACTACTAGGCACATAGAGCTGTCTTTCTTCTCTTTGAAAAGGACCGGTGCTGCAACTTGCGGTTTGGCTGGCTCAATGAAATCCCTTTGTAGGTTCTTGTCTATGTAGTTTCGCATTTCTTGCATTTCACGGGGCGTCATGGCATACAATTTAGGTTTAGGTAGTTTCGCCCCAGGGATGATTTCGATGGCGCAGTCGGCATCGCGGTGGGGGGGTAGGACGTCACACTCGGCCTTGCTAAATACCTCTGCAAGGTCTTGGTACTCTTTTGGGATCTGTTCTGCTTCATGGGAGCTGTTGGATGCGGCCCCCAGCTGCTTCGCAGTACACTTCGGGAGGGGCCCTTCTGTCGGCGTCATCTTCTTTTGTTCAGGCGGGAAAAGTTGGGGCTCGTGTGTGGGGGGCATCTCTCCTGGTTGGAGCGGCAGAGGTTAGGGCCCCTTTGCTATCCTCAATCTGCGGGTTCCGTCTTGCCACCAGATGTTTGGGCCCCACTTGTCTAGCCAGGAAAGTCCCAGTATGACTGGATCGGTCATCTTGGGGGCTACTATGAACCGAATCATCTCCCAGTGATCCCCTAGCTCCAGCTTCACTGGCTCGGTCAGGTGTGTGGCGTAAGCCCCGCCTACTAGGGTCCCATCAACTTGCTCAAATCGAATTGGGTGGTTGAGCTTCTTAGCTCGGATCCCCAATTTTAGGACTGTGGGTAGATTAATCAGGCACCTAGTGCAGCCCGAATCTATCAGGGCTTGGAAAGTCCCTTTGGTCCCTGTTTTTGGGGCTGTTAGGCGTATGGGGAAAAGGAAAGGGTGGTTGGGTACACTCACCATTGGCTCGTCTTCACCATTGTCCTCGCTGTCATACGAGTCGGGGGATTGATCTCCATCATCTGGGACTCTCCTTGCTTCGGTCAGGTGGGCGAAGACCTCTGTGCCTGGGGGGAGATTTCATGGTGCATCGGTGGCGCGCTTGGGGCCCCGTTCCGGTCGTGCCTTTGGTGGTGGGTTTGGCCTCGGCCCCGGGGTTCCACACACTGCTGCCAGATGGCCCATTCCCCCACATCTGTAGCACCTGATTGGGCTCCGCAGAATGAAGGGCCTTTGGGTAAGCCGTAGTGCCGTGGTTCCTCGTCTGGTATGTGGTCTCGGGTCTGATTGGTATCTCTCCTTGACCTCTGGTTGCTTTAGCATGTCGTTGGTGCGCAGCCCCCTCTCAATTTGCATCGCCACCCGGAACCATTCGGAGAGTCGGTTCGGGATGTCCCGATAAGCGGTCACTTGGGCGATTCACTTATCTAGGCTTGTTCTGAAGAAATACACCAGTAGTCGCTCTGGTAGGGGAGGTAAGGTGCCAACGACTCTTCTGAATTCACGAATGTGCTCCTTGATGGGCCTCCCTTTCTGCATTAGGTTTCTGAGTTTGTCTTCCACATAGGGGTCCTCCCCTGCCTCCTCGAACCTAGCCCGTAGTAGTTGCAAGAAACCATCTGCGTCTTGCAGTTGGGGGGCCCTATTCTTGTAGAGGGCTGCTGACAAGCTCCTTGCTTCTTCCTCCAGCCCTTCTGAAATGGCACTGACTAGGGCTCTGGGGAATGGATAGAGGTGTCCATAGCACTCGATGTAGATCTCAGCTGCGTCGAGGAACTGCGCTACCTGGTCTGGATCCCCATCGAACTTCCCTCTGAACTGGGGTGGCTCCACCCTTGGTGGCCCCTCCTCCCATTGCGGGGCTCTGTGAGCATGCCTAGGGTGCCATTGGACTTCTTCCTCATCTCTCATTCGGGGGCGGGGGGGCGATGTCCTGCTTAGGCTGGTGTGCTTGCTGGGCAGAGGGGGAACCCATGGATGTACACTCGGACTTTCTTTCCTTCTGGTGTGAGAGGGGGGAGGGCTACGCTCCCGTCTATGGTGACTCAGTTCAACAGGCTCGGCTGGCCTCCCCCTCTCCTTGGGCCTGCAGGGTGGTCCCTCACCCAGTCGGACAGCACGGTCAAAATCTTCCTTCAATTTCTCCATGGAGCTCTCGAGTGGCAGCTTTGAAGCTTTTTGCTGTCTGGCTTGTTGCCAGTCCCATAACCAGTCCGCCCTTCCCAATTCACTCAGAGGCTTCCCCTTACCTTTTGCGTCCGGAAAGGGGAACTCAACTTCTGCAGATTTTGGCAAAGTCCACCAAGGTTCATCATTTTTTCTTCTCTTGGCTTGGAGCACGATCATCTGACCTTGGTAATTCTGCGACAGTGGTGGAGGAAGGGGGGGGGTTGCAGCTTTGCTGGAGGAGGGGGGGGAGTTGAGGCCCCATTACATCCAAGCTGGCTGGAGTAGGGAGGGGGGGGCTGGTTCGCAGCCACTTGAAGTAAGCTTTCAGTAGAGAGTTGGCTTTCTGCCATGGCTTCGGAACCCTGACGCCACTCCATCCAAACATCTGGCAGGGAGCTGGAGGGTTGGAGGTTTGCCAGTTTGGCTTGGAAAGTTGGGAGTGCTGACCATCTGTCAGGTTTCAATGCTATCTCAAAATAAATGAATTTCCAAATTGCCGATCTTTGAGGAAATTTTCTCTTTATTGAGCATAGTGATCTGTCCCTGGCTCTTTCGCGGTCAGCACTGACCTTTGCCCCCCAATCCCTCCCTTTCCGATCCCCAATTCTCTGCGTCTCATTGGCTATCTTCCAAGCCACTCTCCTCATCCCATCTCCGTCAGATCACAAGAATGTCCCCCCTCCTCCCATCTCCGAGGAAACAGAATCTTCAAAGGAATTAAGTAGGCAAAAGTTCAAGCTTCTCCTCTCTTTTCATATGTCAGCGCTGGAACGCTGACAGGGGGCTTTTGCACAGGTTCGCCTGGTGCACCAGTTGCACCCTTTCCTAGACAGGGATGCCCTCCGTGCAGTCACTCATGCTCTCATTATTTCTTGGTTGGATTACTGCAATGCCCTCTACATGGGGCTGCCCTTGGGGTGCACCCGGAGGCTCCAGCTGGTCCAGAATGCGGCCGTGCGGGTTGTTATGGGAGCTTCCCATTACTCCTGTGTAACACCTCTCCTGCACGAGCTGCACTGGCTGCCGGTGGCCCTTCGGATCCACTTCAAGGTGCTGGTACTTACCTATAAAGCCCTTCATGGCATGGGCCCGGGGTACTTGCAAGACCACCTCCTACCGGCCTCCCACCACCCAGTGCACTCATATAGGACTGCCCTCCTCCAGGTGCCGTCGGCCAGACAATGTCGGCTGGCAGCCCCCAGGATGAGGGTGTTCTCTGTGGTCGCACCAACCCTCTGGAATGGGTTACCCACCGGGCTCTGGACGGCCCCCGACCTCCGCACTTTCCACACTGACCTGAAGACATGGCTTTTTCAGCAAATTCCCTGATCTGCCGCAAGATTTTAATTGTCTGGGGATTTTAAATTGGCTTGTTTTAGCACTATTTTATTGTTATGTTGTTTCTATTCTGTGAGCCGCCCCGAGTGCTACGGGAGAAGGACGGCATATAAATTTGATAAAATAAATAAATAAATAAATAAATATAAGAAATTAGATAAAGAATTGCAAAAAAAAAATCCACAAGACAAAAAAATTAAAAACCTAATGGACTTGAAAAAACATAAATTGAATTTAATAGAAAATGAAGACCTGGCAAGGAAAATAAAATCAACAAAGCAAAATTTCTTTGAAAATGCAAATAAACCAGGAAGATGGCTGGTATACAAGATGAAGAAGGAAAAAGAAAGGAAATTGATAACTCAATTATTAGCTCAAGAGGGAAAGATATGCCACCGAAATGAGGAAAAGAAAAAAAAAATGAGGAATATTATAAGAAATTATATCAACAAGAGCAGGTATCAGAAGGGAAAATAGAACAATATTTGGAAAAAGTAATGACTCCTAAAATACCAGAAAATTTTTTAAAAGCATTAGAAGAAAGAATATCAATGATGGAATTGATGGAGGGAACTAAAAAGCAGAAGAATGGAAAAACCCCGGGACCAGATGGCTTACCAGCAGAATTATATAAAAAGTTGCAAGATGTACTAAGCAATATACTGTTACAAGTATTTAATGATTTATTAATAGAAGCCAAGGTTCTGAACTCATGGATGGAGGCATATATAACTCTTATACCAAAAGAAGAAACAGATTTACAACAAATAAAGAACTATAGACCAATTTCACTATTAAATGCAGATTATAAAATATTTGCATCAATTATGGCAGAAAGATTGAAGAGGTTGTTAAATGAATTTATACATTCAGATCAAAATGTTTTTTTGCCTAAAAGACAAATTATAGACAATATACGAATTATACTGGACACATTGGAATATTACAAGCCACATTCAGAGAAACAAATGGCATTGTTATTTTGAGATGCACAGAAAGCATTTGATAATGTGAATTGGCAATTTATGACTTTACAATTACAAAAGATGGATTTTGGGGATAGATTCATTAATATGGTTAAGACTATATATAAAGACCAATCGGCAAAGGTAAAAATAAATGGTGAAATGACAGAGAAAATAGATACCATGTTTCCCCAAAAATAAGACATGTCCTGAAAAGGCCAAGCTTTATTTTTCGGGTGGGCCTAAATATACGCCCTCCCCTGAAAATAATCCCCCCCCTCTCTCTCACACACACACACGCACACACAGGTCCCTCACCCCCAACCCTCCCAAGGCAGCCACATCCCTGCAAACTCCTGCGCCCCCCACCCCTTTCGCCGCCCGCGGCATCAACCGTAAACCTCGAGCGCCTGCTCCTGCTCCATGGTAGCGGCCCACCCACTCTCTCCCCCATGCCCAGGCACCGCGTCCACATAGCCTGTGCTATGGTTTGGAAGCCGCAGAGGCAGAGTTTGGGGGAGAGAAAGAAAGACTTCTGCTGCTTCTGCTTTTGGCTGCATGCAAGGAAAGCAGCAGAAGCAGCAGAAGAAATCTTTCTTTCTCTCCCCCTGAGGCGGAGTAAAGGATGGGAGTGGTTACATATGAATATATTAAGGAAGGAAGAATAAATTAACCCCTGATACCCTGTGTATGTACATTTTCCCCATTTGAGAATAAGGCATTTACTTGTGACAAATCCCTCTCTAAATGCCGATTCGATATACAACAATAATTACATTCAGATTCGGAACAATATAAGACTTGTAGTTTTGAAGTTAAATATTTATGTTGTTTAGATTGCAAAGGCTTAGTCAATATATCAGCTATTTGTTCTGAAGTTTCGCAATGAATGGCCTTAATGAAACCATCTTGAGATAATTGCCTTACATGTTTGAATTTGATATCTATATGTCTGGACCTTTGACCAATGGCATCAGATCTAGATATCTCAATAGCAGCTTTGTTATCTTCATGTATGATAAATGGTAATGAAGGATTTTTCCAAACATCTGATAATAAATCATTAAACCATACTAGATTATTGGAGGCTTTAGATAAACAAACATATTCTGCCTCGGTTGTTGATGTGGCTACTAGATCTTGTTTTCCAGTATACCAGTAGACAGGACAATTATTAAGGAAGAATATATAACCTGAGGTACTTTTTCTGCATTTAGTATCACCTGCCCAATCCGCATCAGCGTAACAAGTGAGGATGGGCTCTTTAATATTATTGGGTTCTAGTAGTAGGCAGAAGTCTAAGGTGTGCTTCAAATACCTTAATATTCGTTTAATGGCTTCCCAGTGATACATTAAAGGTTTACCAACATATCTGGATAACAGATTGAGGGGTAAAGCAATATCAGGTCTAGTCCAATTAGATATATACAAAAGGGAACCAATAACTGATCTGTAAAGTGTATTATCTTTAAATTCAGGGGATGATTCATCCATGTTTCTTAAGAAATCAGCTTGCATTGGAGTATCACAAGTTTTGGCATCATTCAAATTACATTTGTTCAGGAGTTCTATAATTTTATCTTTTTGAGAAAGTTTAAATCCTTTTTTAGTTTTATTGATTTGAACTCCAAGATATTTGTTTACTTTTCCTAATGTTTTTAAAGAAAAATGTTCATTTAGTTTTGTTACAAATGTATCTCTTTTCTCTTTATGTTTACCGATATATAAAATGTCATCCACATAAATTAACACAAATTCTAATGAGTCACCTTCCTTTTTAACAAAGAAACAATTGTCAGCAGTTGTGGCATTGAAATTCATAGTTTTGAGTACGTTGACTAAACATTCATACCAACGTTTGCCAGATTGTTTTAGTCCGTACAAACTTTTATTCAATAACCAAGTTTCATTTTTGTTTGTGTATTGGCTATGAGGTGCTCTTACATATATCTCTTTATCGAGCTTTGCGTGTAAATACGCTGTCTGTATGTCATATTGAAAGACATCAAGATTAAGTGCAGATGCTATGACTAAAGCTGTTTTAACACTCTCAGTCCTTACTGTGGGAGAGTATGTGTCTGTGTAATCCTCAGGATATTTTTGAGTATAACCTTGTGCAACTAATCTAGCTTTATATAATGTGTTGCCTTCTTCCAGATTTTTAATTTTGAATATCCACCTGGTGCCTATAATAGTTTTGTCCTTAGGTGCAGGAGTAGGTGTAAATACATTTAACTTTCGCAAACTGTCCATCTCTTTGGCCATAGCTGATTCCCATTTTTTTCTTTCTTCAATGGGGAGCTTTAATACTTCCTCGTATGTGTTAGGTGTTGATGTTTCATTATTCAAGTGCATTATGTAATCCTTATATTTACTTGGCACCTGATTTCTGTTACATCTGATTGTTTTTTCTGGTTTGCTATCGTTATCGTGTAGATATCTTGCTTCCTTTTTTGTTAATGAATCTGTTTTTATTCTGGGGTGACTATTTGTCCATGTTTTATTTTTGTTTTCATGTGCATTGTGATTGAGTTCTTCTCTATCTATTTTGTTTTGATGTTCAGTGTCTGTTTTTGTAGTTGGGAATATCTCATTAAGATGTATTTTAGACCAATTGGCCTGTTCATGAAATACAGCTGTTCTAGAAATTATGAATCTGTTGTTATTATCAATAAATCTGTACCCTTTTGTGCCTGTTTCGTATCCCATGAATCTAAGTCTTCTGGATACGTTTTCTCCTTTACGCCTCAGTTGTTTTGGTATGTGTACATCCGCTGTGACTCCAAAAATGTGCATGTGTGTTATTTTGGGTTTTCTATTATACATTAGTTCATATGGCGTTTTGTTTACGATGCTGGACCAAGTTCTGTTTTGAGTATAATTGGAATATAGTAATGCTTCTGACCAGAATTGTTTTCCTAAGCCAGCATCTTCTAATGTACATCTAATCATGGTTTGTAGTGTCGAATTCTTTCTTTCTACCACTCCATTTTGGAATGCAGAGAAAGGGCTAGATGTGAAGTGTAGCATTCCTTTGTTTTTTAGCCATTGGGAGAATTCTTTTGACATGAATTCAGATCCCCTGTCTGTCATGATTTGTTTTATTTTAATATTATGTTGTGTTTCTACACGTTTGTAAAACTCTTTAAATTTTTGAAATGTTTCATCTTTGTGTTTCAAAGTATAGACAAATCCATAACAACTATAGTCATCTACAATAGTTAGAAAATATCGTTTTCTATATGTGATTGATGGGGTTAATGGACCAACTAGATCCATATGTACCAGATCAAAAATTTGATTAGTTGATCTTGTTGCCTTTTTTGGCTTGGGATTAGTTCTGAGTTTTGAGGACTTACATACTGAGCATTCCAAATAATTTTTACAATTTTTTATTTTAACACCTTCAGCATGTTCAATCATTTTTTGTACTACGGGAAAACTAGCATGTCCCAACTTTCTATGTAATATGTGTGCACATTCATCGTGGATTGGTTTTCCAATCGTAGGTTTTTTGTTATTGAGTGTGTCATTAATAGATGTGTTTCTGTGATTGTGATTTGTTTCATGTTCCTCATTATCACTATTGCTATTGTCTTCATTTTCTATGTTAGTGTCATCTTCCATGTTTGAATCAATATTGTGTAGCCATTTTTCTTCTGTGACTAAATATGGTAGACTCCCTTTGATAACCACATTACCCAAAATTGCTTTGTTTTTCTCTAGTGTTGCTTTTCCTTTTGAGAATACTATATTTATGTCAGAATCTCTACTTAGTTTTATTGCACTAAGTATGTTATGAGGTATTTCTGGTATTAATAGTACCCCCTCTATTTTCCCTAGACCGGGTAAGTTTACATTTCCTCTTCCAATAACTTGGACCTTTTCTTGATTGGCTACCTTAATTACAAATTTATCTTCTATAAAGGAAGATAGTATTTTTTTGTCATGTGTTGTGTGATTAGTTGCCCCAGAATCAATGAGCCAAGAATTATCCCTTGAATCCTGTGTGTTAGTTATATTATGTTTATCTAATCCATTTAATGATCCAGACTTTCTATCTTTTGAATTATCTCTGCCCCCTCTATGCTCTCTAAAATTAGGTGAGTTTCTATATCTATGTCTATCAATAGACGATTGTCTGTTATGATATCTGCTTCTATAGTCATGTTTTTGTCTTTCTCTAATAAATTTAGGACAATCTCTTCTACAATGTTCTTTGGATCCACAATTATAACATTCAATTGATTCTTGATATTTTTCTTGAAATACCACTCTCTTACTTTGTCTATGTTCTATGTGTGTATTACAGCGGCTTCTTCTTAAATTATCTTCAGCTATTAGCTTATTCGATAAATTTTCTATGGATAAGTATCCCAAATTAATTGTGTCTAAATGTGATATGTAATTATCCCACGATGGGTCTAATGAATTAATGATGACACTTTTCATTGTTTGATCTGAAATTATCTCTCCCCTTAAATGTAGTTCTGCTCTGATTTTGTTTAGAGATATTAAATGTTCACTTACAGTAACCCCAGATTTTATCCTAGCTGAGAAGAAATCTTTAGACATTCTTGTAGTGGTTGCTACACTTTCACTATGAAACAATTTAAACATGCAGTGAATAATCTCTGAGACAGTCAAGTTATGCTTAATACTATGATACATAGCAGGAGATATACTAGATATTAATAAGTAGAATGCTCTGTGGTGCAGACAGTCCAATTTTAGAGTCCAAGGCCTTTTGGGGGGGTTAGTTATAAAAAATAATAAGTTCTCTTTTAGAAAAACAACCTGAAGTTGTTGACACCATTCCTGTAAATTAATACCATCTATTCTCAGTTTTGGGAAATCATTGGGCAAGTTCCCAATATTATTTGTTCCATTACTTACAACTAGAGGTTGTCCATGATCTTGTAAATGTTGATAGTTGCAGAATGGTGTAGGTATGCTTGCAACGAGTCTGAATGGTTCTCTCTGTTCTTCATGTCCTCCGTAGTTGTCTGCGTGTGTTTGCGCATGCGCGTTGCTCATTTCGCTTCTGAAGCTGTCGGGAGAGGTTCTCGTTGCTGTAGCTCCCTCGTAGTGTTCTTCCTCCGATGACTCGGTCTCCGGCTCGATCTTGGGTGTCCAGGTGACGACTGGCGCTTGCTTCTTTTCGCTGAAGTTGTTCTTGTTGAGGTCTCTGGCCCCTGGAATCGTCTGCGGCGTGGGGGAGTATTTACAGGGTTCTCTGGGCTCAGGCGTAGGTGCTCTCGCCGTTTGGATAGAAGCGGGTAGATTCCGAGACGTTTGCTTGCTTGCTTGCTTTTTCTTTATTCTTTGATCACCAGCTTTCGTTGGTTCTTTTGTGATTTTTAAATTTGGGCCGAATGTTGCAAATAGAGTTCTCATTGCTGATTCTATTTGTAGTTCGATTGAAGTTTCTTCGATGTCTGTATCAGATTCTTCTGAAGAGTAGATTTTTCCTTTTTTACTTTTTACACTATGTAGGGCTTTTGGCGCCAGACATTTTGAATTCTGTTTTCTGATTGGCTCTGCTTCGCTCATCTTAGTGATCTGTTGAAACCAAGATGGCTGCCATTCAAAATTTTGTGCGGGACCGTTAGTCTTCCTTTTCATTATATTCTTATCTATAGGCAATTCGCTCACCATTTTTAGTTCTTTAGAGTCATCTGTTACGATGTGTTTTTCTCTCGCTGCTCCGCTGTTTTTTATGATGTCTTGGAGGTTCGCGATGAGATTTTCGTCATCTTTTTGGCTTTTCAATAGTCTCAGTATCTCTGATCTGAGTTCGTTGTTTTCTATCTCGTTTTCTTCTTGGTCATCAGTTTCATCGATTATCTCTTCGTTGTCTGTAGCGCAGTCTTCAGATTCTTTTGTTATTATAGTTGTGGATTCATCGATCATTTCTTGATCCGTTTCCATCTCTTTATTATGTGCCCTGGTGTTGGGTCTTTCTCTTTTGTTTCTGGAGTTTTCTCTCTTAGGCATATCTAATTTTTATTGAGTCAGTCCAACCATCCTCTGCTACCAGAGTGTTGCGTATTTTTAAGGATCAGACTCAATAATAATTCAGGATCAAAGTATTTAAACAAAGCACTATTTATTTACATTAGGCATTCTATATTCTCTGAATGATTGTAGATAGAAGCAAGGAAGGAGGTGCATACATCCCCTTTTATATCAATGAGGCGGAGTAAAGGATGGGAGTGGTTACATATGAATATATTAAGGAAGGAAGAATAAATTAACCCCTGATACCCTGTGTATGTACATTTTCCCCATTTGAGAATAAGGCATTTACTTGTGACACCCCCAAACTCTGCCTCTGCGGCTTCCAAACCCCAGCCAGGGCAGCGGCTGCTCTGGGAGTGTGCTTCCCACTCTATGGTGATGGCTGGAGCTGGAGCTGGAGCCTGCAGGAAGAGCTGGCCCAGGCCGTGGTTTCTGCTCGGGTGCCGGCGGCATTGGCTATGAGCTCAAGGACCTGGTGCTCACCGGCTTCACCCACATCGACATGGTGAGGCCTGGGAGGTGCGTGAGCGGGGGGTGGGGGGGGTGGGGACAGGCACTCGCGCGGCTTGTTGCTCATGTTCTACACACACACACCATGGCAGGGGAGGGGCTTGATGGCGGCGCACGAAGGGAACCTCTCTCTGCCGGACTCCCAGCTATGAGTGCGCAGGCTGCCTGGGCCTCCTGCACCCCCAAAATAATAAGACACCCCCCCGATAATAAGGCCAAGCCCTTATTTTGGGGTTCAAAAGAAAATAAGACCCTGTCTTATTTTTGGGGAAACACAATATTAGAAAAGGAACTAGACAAGGATGTCCGCTATCTCCATTATTATTTATTTATTTATTTTTATAAAAAAAGGTTTTTTATTTTATAAACAAACAAACAAACAATGCATAATCAATCATTATATCTTCTGAATACATCTTTTGAGTCTTTTTGCTCCTCCAATATTTATCATATCTTAATATTGTAAACAAACAAATAATACATAATCCATCATTCAATATATCTTCTGAGTACATCTTTTAAATCTTCTTTTTACTCCTCCAATATTTATCATATTTTAATGTTGTCATTCCCTTTATTATAACATTTCCCCCATTTTTCTTACTTCTCTATTAATACCTTAATCTATCTTTTAATTATATTAAAAATTAGACAACCATTTTATCCCCACACAACCTTCTACCCCCACACCCCCGACTGGGTATAGCATTAAACTAAACATAAGCTAAAATATACTAACTTGCTACAAGATTCAAAACTCCCTCACCCTCTTTTTTTTTTTATTGAAAAAGTTTTAAAACAAACACAATTTCCCCACAACCCCCCCTCCCAACCCCCCCTCCCCCTCCCCGACTTCCCAGAGCAGAACACAAGGTATTTCTATTGACCTTTAGCAATAAACTAAATTGCATAACCAATCATTAAACTAACACCCCTAAAAAAAATTTCTTAACCCCCCATATATAAAATCCCATTTCTTAAACATAATACTTCTAATATCACTTATATAACGCTTATACAAATAAAAGAAATCATTCATAAGCTATTTGATATTTTTTGGTCTGATACTTATTTTGTATATAATCAATCCATCTTCTCCAGTCCTGTATGTACCTTTCTTGTGTGTGATCCTTCAGATATGCTGAAATTTTAGCCATTTCAGCTAAATTAGTTACTTTCAATATCCAGTCATCAATAGTAGGCAAAAAGTCCTTCTTCCAGTGTTGTGCTACCAACAATCTTGCTGCTGTTATCAAGTTCAAAATCAATTTAGTCTCTGCAACTGTACAGTCCGTAGTTATACCCAGTAAGAACAACTGTGGAGTAAATTTCAGTCTCTTTTTAAGAATATTCTGCATCACCCACCAAATCTTTATCCAAAATGCTTTGATTTTTCTACAAGTCCACCATATATGATAATAAGTTGCATCATCACAGTCACATCTCCAACATTTAGCTTGCACATTAGAATACATACATGATAATTTTTTAGGATCTAAATGCCATCTATAAAACATTTTATAAAAATTTTCTCTTAAATTTTGTGCTTGTGTAAATTTCACATTTCTAATCCAAATCTTTTTCCAAGTCTCCATCATTACTGGCTCTTGAAAATTTTGTGCCCATTTAATCATACAGTCTTTAACCAATTCCGTCTCAGAATCTATTTCCAATAAAACATTATACAACCTTTTAATATGCATTTGTTTTTGATCTCTAATTTGTTTTACCAAATTCTCCTCATTTTGCACAAAGCCAGTTTTTTGATCTTCCTTCCATCTAGCTTGAAGTTGACCGTACTGAAACCATGTATAAATTATACCTTCTTCTCTCAGTATATCTAAAGATTTCAAATACATTACCCCCCTTTCCATAATAAGAAGCTCTTTATAGGTAATCACCTCCTGTTTTTGTTCTATACTTATATTTTCTATTGCATGTCTAGGATTTGCCCATAAAGGTATCTTATAATTTAACTTATATTGATATTTTTTCCAAACCCTTAACAAAGCATTTCTTAATATATGAACCTTAAATACTTTATCCACTTTTTTGTCATATAACAAATAGGCATGCCATCCATATAACAAATCATAACCTTCTAAATTCAAAATTCTCCCCTCAATTAAATTAAACCAATCACTAATTTGTGATAAAACCGCTGCTTCATAATATAATCTTAAATTAGGCATTTTAAGACCCCCTCTTTCCCGTATATCTTGTATAATTTTCATTTTTATTCTGGGTTTTTTCCCAGCCCAAATAAAAGTATTAACACCTTTCTGCCATTCTCTCAGATTTTCATCTTTCTTAAGCACAGGTATCATTTGGAACAAAAATAAAAATCTAGGTAAAACATTCATTTTAATTGCTGCAATTCTTCCCAATAAAGACAACTGTAATTTTTTCCAATTTTCCATATCCTTCTGTACCTTCTGCCAAAGTACCTCATAATTGTTTTTGTATAATTTTGTATTTGAAGCTGCTATGTATACCCCTAGATATTTAACCTTTTTAACTATTTCAAAATCTGTTAATCTTGCTAGTTTATCTCTTTCAAGTATAGTCATATTTTTAACTATCATCTTTGTCTTATGTGAATTAACTTTAAATCCTGATACTTTCCCGTATTGATCAATTATATCCAATATATATGGGGCCAACTCTATAGGTTGGGATAAAGTAATAACCAAGTCATCTGCAAATGCTCTTAATCTATAATCTTGTTGTCTAATTACAATACCCTTCAATTTTTCTGAATCACGTATCTTGTTCAATAGTACCTCCAAAGTCAAAATAAATAATAGTGGGGACAGAGGACACCCCTGCCTTGTTCCTTTCTCAATTTTAAAAGCCTCTGTTAAACCTCCATTAACTATAATTTGTGCTGTTTGCTGCTGGTATATCGCTCTAATTGATTGTGTAAAATATTCCTCAAAGTGCATTTTCTCTATTATTTTGAACAAAAATTGCCAGTTCAAACGATCAAATGCCTTCTCTGCATCCAAAAATATAAACGCTGCAGGGACTTGATTATTTTTTTCCAAATATTCCAGTAAGTTTACAATTTGTCTAACATTATATCTCATTTGTCTCCCTTTTATAAACCCTGATTGATCATTGTGAATTATTTGTTGCATAACTGGCATTAATCTATTAGCTAATATTTTAGCAAAAATCTTATAATCAGTATTCAGAAGTGAAATTGGCCTGAAATTCTCAGGTTTAATGGAATTTTGGTCCTCCTCTGGAATTAGTGAGACAAAGGCTGTTTTCCAAGAAGGTGGTACTCCTCCTCCTACTTGTATTTTATTAAATAAAATTTTGAGTGGTTCTAACATTTCAGATTGTAAATGTTTATAATAAACAGCTGTTAGTCCATCTGTTCCCGGAGCCTTACCTATTTTTAATTGTTTAATTGCCCCGACAATTTCCTCGGAAGTTATTGGCTGATTCAATCTCTCTCTCTGTTCCAGCGTTAATTCAGGAATCTCCATCTTTAAATATCTATCAATATCAACATCTTGAATTGCATCTTTAGCATATAACTTTGTATAGAACTCCAAAAAAGCCTTTTTTTATTAAATTCTGTTGATAAATCTCTTTACCTCTAAATTCTATCTTGTCTATAACACGTGATTTCTGTTTTTTCCTCATCGTGTAAGCCAACCATCTCCCAGGTTTATTAGCATTACAAAATGTATTATGTCTGGCATATTGTATGTGATCTGTCCCCGTCCCCACACACACACACACAGCCAGTCAAGGGTTAAGGAAACACTTTGGAACGCACCCAGTTCTTATCTCCGACTTGGCAGCGATAGACACACCGTCTGCCAAGTTACTTTATTTTCACAAACAGACAGATAAGATACGAACGTTCAAGAAAGTCCAAACAGAAATAATATTCCTCCCAGCAGTTCCGGACGAGGCTTTAGTGACTGTCCAAGGTTTTGCTTTGTTCGTCACAAAAGATCCTTGACCACCACTCTCTATTATATAGTCTCTGGGGTGTGGTCTCTGGGGTGTGGTCCAGTGACTCAGTTCTAATCCCTAGCACGCCTCCCAAGCTGCTGCAAACGTTTATCACGCCTTCGGAGGCGTGCGTCCAGGAATGATGTGTCATTATCACTTTGACTCGAATCAGCTGTCTCCTCTCCCTCGGCCGGCACTTGAGACAATGCCAGAGGGGAGGGGCCTGGAGAGGGAGGCCTGGCTGACTCCTCTTCCTCATGCTCGGAGCTTTCTTCCTCCGATGGGACAGGCTCAGAGGGCGGGGCCACAACACTATCCCCCACCGCAGGGCCCTTCCCCCGGGTCTGACGGTGGGGATGGGGTCGGGACGGGAACTGTTCGTGGAAAGCCCGCACCAGGTCAGGGGCCTGAACGGCAGACGCGTCCACCCAGGTGAAATCCTCGGGCCCATACCCCTTCCAGGCGATGAGGTATTGGAAGCGCCCCTTCAGCCAACGGGAGTCCCGGATACTGTCCACCTCGTACGTCGAGGCGTCGTCCTCGTCGGCTGCGGCTGGGGGGGCAGGCGTCGGCGGGCGGCGGAGATGGCTCGCGGGGGCCTCAGGGACCAGGAGGGACCGATGAAAAACAGGGTGGAGCCGCATGGAGCGGGGTAGAGTCAACCGGTAGGCCACCGGATTGATGACCGCCTTGATAGGGAAGGGACCGATAAAGCGTTGGGCCAGTTTCCGTACCGGCCGGTCCGTGGGGAGGTGTTTCGTGGACAACCACACCCGATCTCCTACATCCAGCGGTGGCGTCGCCCGGCGGGCGCGATCGGCGAACCGTTTATAATCCTCTTTCGCCCGGATCAGCTGCCACCGCACCAGTTGCTGCACCGCCTGCAGCTCTGAGAGGAAGTCCCGGGTCTCGGGAACAGGGGAGTCCATGATGGTCAACGGGAAAAGCCGTGGATGGTATCCGACGTTGGCATGGAACGGGGTCATCTGGGTGGAGGTGTGTTGGGAGTTATTAAAGGCGAACTCCGCCAGGGGAAGGTACTCGGCCCAGTTGTCCTGCTGCTGGTTGACAAAACAGCGGAGGTACTGCTCCAGTATGCCGATGACCTTCTCCGTGCCCCCGTCAGTCTCCGGATGGTTCGACGACGACAGGCACACCTGCACCTCCAGCGCGGCCATCAGGCTTTTCCAGAAGCGGGCCGTGAACTGGGCCCCGCGGTCCGAAACCACCCGGTCCGGCAGGCCGTGGAGGTGGAAGATATGTTGCAGGAACAGGCGAGCCGTGGTGCGGGCCGAGGGCAGGCCGCGGCACGGGATGAAATGTGCCATCTTCGTGAGCGCATCCACCACCACGAGGACGGTCGTGTACGTAGCGGACAGGGGCAGGTCTGTCAGGAAGTCCATGGAGATGGCTCCCCACGGTCTCTCCGGTGTCGGCAGCGGCTGGAGGAGTCCAGGAGGGGGGCCGGACGCGGCTTTGGCCTGTCGGCACGTCACACAGGACGTCACGTAGGCGTGCACGTCGTGCCGTACCCGAGGCCACCAAAAAGTCCGTGTCACCAGGTTCAAAGTCTTAAAGAAGCCGAAGTGCCCCGCCGCGGGGTTGTCATGACACTGGTTCATGACGAGGGCTCGGAGCGGACTCGTGGGCACGTACAGCCGACCCCGATGTCTGAGCAAGCCCTCCTCCACAGTCCATGGGGACGCGGGGCCGACGTCCGCTCTCCGCTGCTGCGACCAGTCGTCCCGTCGCTGCGCTTCCAGCACCTGAGCCCGCAGGTCCACCGGTTCCTGGACCGCGGCCAAGGAGTCCGCTGGCAGCACCGTCCGGGGGGGAAGGGAGTCCTTGGGGCAAAAGTATTCCGGCTTACGGGATAGCGCGTCCGCCCTCTGGTTGAGGTTGCTCGGAATGTAGGTGACGTGGAAGTTGAACCGGGCAAAAAACAACGACCACCGGATCTGCCGCTGGTTCAACTTCCGTGCCGTGGTGAGGTGCTCCAGGTTCCGATGGTCCGTCCGCACCTCCACCTGGTGTCGGGCCCCCTCGAGGTGATGTCGTCAAGCCTCGAACGCGGCCTTGATGGCCAGCAACTCCTTTTCCCAGATGATGTAGTTGCGCTCGGAAGGGTTGAGTTTCCGGGAGTAGTATGCGCAGGGAAAAAGAGTGCCGCCATCCACCGGAGCCTGTAGCAGCACCGCCCCAATCGCCTCCTCGTGGTTTCCAATGGCGAGGCGCAAGGGCTGGGTAGCGGTTTTGATGGGCCCCGCCACGAGTTCCTGCCCATCTATAGTTTCAACCCTCAACGGAGGGTCCACTGGAACCAAGGGGACTTTGTAATGGGCCACAAAGGCCTGGTCCATAAAGTTCGTGGTGGCCCCCGAGTCCACCAGCGCATGCGCTTGGAGCCCCTCCGACCGGTTAGCCAACAACACCCGGGTGTTCAAAATCAGGTGCCGAGGGGGCTCACAGTCCACAGCCGCCGACTCCGGCGGGGCATGGTCACGTGCCTGACCCAGAGTTTCCCCTAGGCCAGGCCTGGCCCGTTTCCCGGCAGGTCACGCCGAGACTCCGGAACAGGCCTGAGCGGTCCACTCCGCTTCCGGGGACACGAGGCGGCAAAATGTCCCGCCTCGCCGCAATAGAGGCACAACCCCCCTTGACGTCTCCGCATCCGCTCCTGGGCCGTCAGTTGAGGTCTGGCTGCTCCGAGCTCCATAGGCTCCTCAGCCGTCGCCACAAAACGCTGTGCGGTCCGGAGCGCTGTCGGTGCGAAACGCGGGGGTGCCGACGCTGTCGATGGTTCCGGAAGAGCCCGACGGGGCCGTCGCCGTTGCAAGCGGGCGTCGATACGCAGGCATTGGGTCACCAGCGCGTCGAGGGTCGGTGGCGCCTCCACACGAACCAGCTCGTCCTGCATCTCGTCGGAAAGGCCGTCCTGGAAGGCGTCCATCAGCGCCACCTCATTCCAAGCCGAATCCTGGCCTAGCAGTCGGAACTCTGCAATATAGTCCTGCAGGGGGCGCTTGCCTTGGCGGAGGTCCTTGATGCGCCTCGCTGCCGTCTGCACCCGGAGGGGGTCCTCAAACATGGTGCGCAGGTGTTGTAAAAAGCCCTGAAAGTCCAGGAGCAAGGGGCTATCTTGCAACAACAGGGGCGTGGCCCATCGGGCGGCAGTGCCCGAGAGGGAGCTGATAACAAATGCCACCCGAGCCCGGTCATCCGGAAAATCCTCCGGCCTCATTGCCATAAACAGTTGGCATTGTCCCAAGAAGGCCGGAAACATCTCCTGCTGCCCAGAAAACCTATCTGGCACGTTCACTGGGCATCTCGGACGGGGAGGGGGAGGAGGGGGAGCTGCAGGAGCATTTCCCAAAGCAAGTTGGGCAGTTAGCTGTGCTACTTGCTGTTGCAGAAGCTGATTGGCCTCCAGCATCTGCTGTATCTGCTGCTGCAGCTGTTGGTCCATCGTGGGTTAACGATGGAGTATGGGGTGACGAACAAGATGATCTGTCCCCGTCCCCACACACACACACACAGCCAGTCGAGGGTTAAGGAAACACTTTGGAACGCACCCAGTTCTTATCTCCGACTTGGCAGCGATAGACACACCGTCTGCCAAGTTACTTTATTTTCACAAACAGACAGATAAGATACGAACGTTCAAGAAAGTCCAAACAGAAATAATATTCCTCCCAGCAGTTCCGGACGAGGCTTTAGTGACTGTCCAAGGTTTTGCTTTGTTCGTCACAAAAGATCCTTGACCACCACTCTCTATTATATAGTCTCTGGGGTGTGGTCTCTGGGGTGTGGTCCAGTGACTCAGTTCTAATCCCTAGCACGCCTCCCAAGCTGCTGCAAACGTTTATCACGCCTTCGGAGGCGTGCGTCCAGGAATGATGTGTCATTATCACTTTGACTCGAATCAGCTGTCTCCTCTCCCTCGGCCGGCACTTGAGACAATGCCAGAGGGGAGGGGCCTGGAGAGGGAGGCCTGGCTGACTCCTCTTCCTCATGCTCGGAGCTTTCTTCCTCCGATGGGACAGGCTCAGAGGGCGGGGCCACAACAGTATGCTGGTTGCTACTTGCCCAGCCATTAACATATTAAATTGCTCTCTTAAAATATTAATCATATCTTTTGCCTTTTTATCTCCCGGGTTAATTATAAGCAATTGTTCTTTCTTTTTAATTTCCTCCTCTATCTCTTTCCGTCTGTTTTGTTGTTTTAATCTATATTTATTATTCAAAAAAATTAATGTTCCTCTCATATATGCCTTACACGCATCCCATACCATCTCCATCGAAGTTCCTTTATTCATATTGTTAATAAAAAATTCTTTCATTTGTTTTTTAAGCTCACACAAGTTATCTTCATATCTAAATAAATTCTCATTTAACCTCCAAGACCTCCTTTCCCCTCTTTCCTGCTCTAGTTCCACCCAAACCGGGCTGTGATCAGTTAAAGTTCTTGGACATATCTTCGTACTCTTCACCCTAGAAAAAAGATCATTTGTAGTTAATATAAAATCAATCCTAGAAAAAGATTGATGCCTATCTGAAAAAAAAGTAAAATCACTCTCCAATACGTTCCTTTCTCTCCAAATGTCTCTGAGCTCCATATCCTCCAAGATATCAAAAAAAGATTTAGGCAACTTAGCACGCATGGAAATCTTGGAAAGACTTTTTTTATCTTTCTGGGTATTTAATACCCCATTCCAATCACCCATTAGAAGTAAAGATCTATAATCCCATTGTAATATTTTGGTATGTAAAAGTTTGTAAAATTTATCTTGTTGTTGATTAGGTGCGTATACTCCAATTACAAGCAGCTTCCCATTCTGTGTTGTTAATTCGATTGCAATATATCTACCTTGAGTGTCAGCCTCAATTAAATTGGCCACTAAGCCTCTTTTAACGTATATAACTAGGCCATTTTTCTTTTCTGGTGCTGATGCCACAAAATGTGTACCTAATTTCGAATTTATCAAGTACTTTTGATCTGAGGATTTAATATGCGTTTTTTGCAAACAAATGACATCGTTCTGAAATTGCTTCAAATAGTGAAATATTTTCTTTCTTTTTTGTGGAGAATTTAAACCGTTAACATTCCAAGATAAAAATTTATTTGCCATCTCTGGGCGTTCCAAGCTTTGAGAGCATCAGCTGAACCTCCTCCGCCATTTTAGACTTCGGCCTGGCTCCTCCCACTGCTTGTGTTTTTTGGGCTTGTTGGGTTGAATCTTGAGTCTGTTGTGCCAGATGTTGTTTGTAAGTAGCTCTTGTCAATCGTTGATCTTTTGGCAGCTGTATCATCATTAATGACTCAAGGGTTGGTGGTGGACCCCCACTCAATAGTGGATCTTCTTCCAGATTGGCTCCTCCAGCTAGTGCTTGAGCATAAGTTTGTGGTTGCCCTCCATCTTTCTCTTGTTGTGTGATTTCCAATTGCTTTCTAGCACCCCCTGGTGAGGGTGGCCTTCCAGCCTTTAAAACATTGGCATAAAAATCTTTTGCCTTTCCAACTGTGTTTAAACGATGTCTTTGCCCAGCGTATGTCACTATTATCCCAAATGGGACATCCCATCTGTACTGAAGCTGCTGATTTCTTAGTTCATTCACCAAAAAACCAAACTGCTTTCTGTCTCTTAACATTTTAGGAGGAAGCTCTTTCAGGACCACCAGCTCTTGTCCCTCCACTTTGGTCTTGTTTCTGTAAGAAGCTTGCAAAATGTCATTTCTAACTCTCCTTGTTGTAAAATAAATCACCACATCTCTTGGTAGCTGCTTTTGTTTTGCCAGCCAGGAATTGAACCTGTAAATTTTGTCCATTTGAATTGCCACATCTTCTGGCCTTTCTGAGATCAGCTCTGCTAAAGCATTGGAGCAAACATCTTTTAAATTTTCACCACTCTTTTCTTTCAAACCTCTCAGCCTCAGGGCAAATTCCATTGATCTGTATTGTAACATAACCATTTCGTCCTCCACTTTCTCTGTTTGTATCATAACCTCTCCTACTTTAGTTGCAAGCTCCAAGTTAGCATCATCAATTTCCCGTACTCTCTCCTCAATCTTTAACATATGAGTAGCCAGTCCTGAAACTGCATAAACAATGTCATCTCTTATTTCATCATGTTTTTCCTCCACCACACTTGTAAGTTTCTTTAGCTCCTCTGAAAATTCTTTCATCATTTCTGTCTGATTGTTCAGGGCACCCATTATAAATTCTTTAAGGTCTTGTGACTGTGTATCAGCCGGAAGTTGTTGTTTTTGAGTCACTACAGGGGAACCTCCTCCCCCTTTAGAAGTTGGTGGCTTTAGTTGTTTAGCAGCCATTTTATTTTAAAAAAAGTTTTTTCCTTTTACAGCCACAGAATCTTATAAACAGTCTTACAAAGTATATTTCAAAGTTTTTCCAAAATAAACAATCCTCTCTTCAAGCTATACTCAATCCCCAGCAGTTTACTCTTCAGGCAGAGGGCTCTTAACAAGCAGTTTCCCTTTAACTTTCACTTTCCCTTCCGCCCATAACAAAGGCTTCCTCTCCAGCCTCCAGCTCAAGAGAGCTCCGTTTGCAACAATGTATTCACGGAGTTAAGTTCTGTTTCTTTTAGAAAGCTTGCACTCTTGCTTCCGCTCTGTCTGCCTTGTTAGAAATCATTAAAACTCACTGTTTGCCGGCAGAATTGGACGCAGACGTCTTGCTCTGATTAACAGAGGCACCAGCGATCCGGAGCAATGGGAGGGGTGAACTGGGGAGCTCTCACCCTCCGAGTCCCTGGAATTAATCCAGTGACTTTTGGGGAGCTCTACCCACCCCCTCCAACTCTCCTCTCCTTCTTTGCCCAAAGGAGAGTTTTTTCAAAGCGCCGGACAGCTGTTTAGCGCTGTCAGGGCGGTTTTTACAGATCGGGTGGCTGGCGGTCTATGGAGACCGTCCTCGTCGTCCGTGGAGCCACCGGAAGTCCTCTCCCTCACCCTCTTTAACTCCTCTTTTAAAAATTGTTCATCAGCCTCCCCTTTTAAAATTCTAATTTAAACATTTTAAAACTTTCTTTAAAGCATATCTCTTTAAGAAAAAGAAAAAAAAGAAAATATTATTTTGCATCCATTCAATTTTAAATTAACCATTTTAGTACTTCATTAAGTTCTTTTTTTCCTTTTTCTTTCTCAAAAAAAAATACTTCAATAAAATATTCTTCAGAATATAACCTTAAAGATACTATTAATCCATTGAGTTTAGTTATTTCTAAGTCTTAAATTCATTCTTCAAAATATCAATTTCAAAACTTTCAGAAAACTATCCATTAACTTTAAAGTTAACCATTTTAATACCACAGTCATTTTTTTAAAAAGCTATCCAATAGACTTTTCAAATTTATTATTAAGATCCTCCCCAAAAGAAATTAATCTTCAATTCTTCCTTTCTTTCTATATTTTTTCCAATCCTTCTTCTTCAATAATACTTTCTCCTTCAACATTGCTCCTCCCCCTGCTTTTATCTTCTAAAATTTTTGAATGTAGATTTGAGACTGATGCATCTTTGAAAATCGCTCTCTCCTTAAAGTTATCTCCTTCATTTTGAAAGCTCCATTTCTACTCTTCCTGCTATAATCAGTCACTTCCTCCCTTAAAAATTGATTGTGTCTATAAAACCAAGAATTGTCATGATAAAGTTTATCAGTCTGCAGGAAAGAGTCTATTTGCTGCTTTTCAATTAACTGCATAGAAGCCTCTGCCAAAACTTCTTTTTTCAATGTGGTAACTTCCATCGTGTTCCTGACAGCCTCTTTTCCCTGCTCCAAAGACAAATTAATTTGATTTTCTTGCTCTTTTCCAGCCAGCAAAACATTTTTGTTCTCCAGATTATAATTTTGAATAGTCCTTTCAATTG
Source organism: Pituophis catenifer annectens (assembly GCF_029215685.1). Classification (NCBI taxonomy): domain Eukaryota; kingdom Metazoa; phylum Chordata; class Lepidosauria; order Squamata; family Colubridae; genus Pituophis; species Pituophis catenifer. Next base: position 91,562,695 of record NW_027256885.1, on the reverse strand, counting down.
ATTCCAGTATAGCAGAAGTATAGAAATTTAAAAGTTCTTGTAAAACCTCTACAGTCACAACTTGTGAATTTGCTGGCTCATATAGTAATAATCCTCCATCCTTGATGTCAGCCATATTTCAATTCCCAGTTTAAGTTTATTCAGCTATCAGGTCAATAAATCCAATAGTTTTCCACACAATTTAGAAGTATAAAGTAGTTGAGGTCAATACCATAGTCTTCTTCATTTCACTAGCACTTTAAATCTTTTTCTTGCTGCGTAATCCAGTAGCTTTTACAATGTTGCAGCTTTAACGATCACTTTCACTTGTAAGTTTTGTTTTAAACGCCCTTAAGCACCATCTTTTTTCCTTTTTCTTTTAAACGGAGTTAAAGTTTAATACTCGCATTTTCTGTTCTCCTGATTTGCTCTGCCAGCATCCAGATTCAAATTTTCTCATAGTCCTTAAAATTGCACTGCTGGTGTGGTCGCGACCGCTTGTTCTGCATAAAGCAGAATCGTCCCGGATCCGGAGCACTGAAGGGAGCTCTCACCCTGCAAACCCCAGGCTTAAAAAAAAGCCTGGGGGTCTAGGGGAGCTCAGACCCTTCTGCTCTTCTCTCCCCCTTTTTCCCTGGGGGAGAGTTTCGAGCCGCTAGAACAACTGATTTTCGCTGTTCTAGCGGCAAACAGAATCACGGGGCTGGAGCTCGTAAAGGAGCGTCCATTCGGGGAATGCGGAGCCACCGGAAGTCCTCCATTATTATTTATTTTGACACTAGAAATTTTAAACAGAAAAATAAGACAAAATAAAGAAATAAAAGGGATGAGAATTAAAAGAGAAGAATATAAGCTACAAGCATTTGTGGATGATTTAGTATTCATTATGGAAGAACCAATAGAAATGGGCCCAAAGCTAATTGAGCAAATAGAAGTATATGGAGAAGTAGCTGGATTGAAAATAAATAAAGATAAGACAAAAATTATAGTTAAAAATACGAGAGAAAAACAAAAGAAGCAACTAACGGAGAAGTTAGATATTCAAATAGTGAAGAAAGTGAAATACCTGGGCATCCAATTAGCCTCAAGATGTATTACAGTGAAGGAAGATAATTATTATAAACTGAGAAATCAAATTGAAACAGACTTGGAAAAATTGAAAAATTTACAATTATCATCAATGGGAAGAATAGCACTAATCAAAATGAATGTATTACCAAGAATGTTGGGGTTTTTTTTTCAAACAATTCCGATAAAGTTGGAGAAAAAATACTTTGAGAGTCTGAATAAAATGATGTGGAAATATATATGGCAAGGGAAAAAAGCAAGAATTAATCTTAAACTGCTTCAAGATTCTAGAACTAGAGGAGGACTTGGTCTACCAAACTGGGAATTGTATCACCAAATGGCGATGTTAACTTGGATTAAAGAATGGATTGAGAAATACAAGACTATTGACTTTGGAAGGACACGATTTACAACTAGGTTGGCATGCTTTCTTATGGTATGGGAAAAATAGGATACATGGATACTTCCAGAGACATTGTGTAAGGAATGGCTTGTTAGCAGTATGGGAGAGAGTAAAAGAAAAACATTATATGGAAATATCAATGTGGCTTTCAACAATAGAAGTGTTGACACATCCAAATATGATTAATATGGACAATATTGTAAGATACAAGGACATTTTAACAGAGAAGGGAGAACTAAAACAGAAACAAGATTTAGAAAAACAAGGGATTGAGACTGATTGGTATACACGGCTGCAGATACAATCAAGATATGATAAAAGATTTGAAACAATATGGTTTTAATTTGGGGGAATCAGAGTTGGAGCAGATAATGACTGGAAAGGATGAAAAAATGATTAAAAGATTGTATAATTACTTGTTGCAAATTAGATTAGAAGATGAAGAAGTAAAAGAGACAATGATAACATGGGCGAAAAACTTTGGTTATGCAATAGAATTAGAGAAATGGCAACAACTATGGGAAAGGAATTATAAATTGACAATGGCAACTGCATATAAAGAAAATTTATATAAAATGTTTTATAGATGGCATATGCCACCAGAAAGATTAGCAAAAATGTTTAAGGATAAATCAGCCAAGTGTTGGAAATATTCGCATTTGCCGGAATCATATTATCATATGTGGTGGTCATGTACAGAAGCAAAAAATTATTGGTCTAGAATACAGACATGGTTGGAGGAAATGTTACATAAACCTATAGAATTAAAACCAGAGTTTTTTTAATTGGGTATTCTGCCAGAGAGATACAGTAAAGATGTGTATTTAATTATACATATAATAACAGCAGCAAGAATTGTATTTGTTGCCGTAATTCGAGGATCAGACTCAATAATGAATTCAGACTTTTTATATTCAAATAAAAGATTGTTTATTTACAGAAGGCATTCTATATTCACAGAGTGATTGCAGATAGAAGCAAGGAGAATGAGTGTGCATCATCTTTTATACCAGGGAGGCGGGGTTAGAAGTGGGGAGTGGTTAGTGAGGAATACATTAGGAAGGGGAGAATAAGTTAACTCTTGACACTCCATGGATATATATTTCTTTCATTCAAGAATGAGGCATTTACACATGACAAATCCCCCTCTAAATGCCGATTTGACACACAACAATAATTACATTCAGAGTTAGAATAATATTGAACATACAATTTTGAGGTTAAATATTTATGTTGTTTGGATTGTAAAGGTTTAGTCAATATATCAGCTATTTGCTCTGTAGTGTCACAATGAATAGCTTTGATGAATCCATTTTGAGATAATTGTCTTACATGTTTGTATTTGATATCTATATGCCTAGATCTTTGGCCAATAGCGTCTGCTCTTGATATTTCTATTGCAGCTTTGTTATCTTCATATATAGTGAAGGGCTGTGATGGACTCTTCCAAACATTAGTCAATAAATCATTGAACCAGATGAGATTGTTAGATGCTTTTGACAGACAAATATACTCTGCTTCAGTGGTTGAAGTAGCTACTAAATCCTGTTTCCCAGTATACCAGTAGACTGGGCAGTTGTTAAGGAAGAATACATAACCGGAAGTGCTCTTCCTACTCTTAATGTCGCCTGCCCAGTCAGCGTCAGCGTAACAAGTGAGGATAGGCTCTTTAACATTGTTTGGTTCTAACAATAGACAGAAATCTAAGCTGTGTTTCAAATATCTCAACACTCTCTTAATTGCTTCCCAATGGTAAATTAGGGGTTTACTGACATATCTGGACAACAAATTAAGGGGTAGAGCAATATCAGGTCTGGTCCAATTAGCAATATACAAAAGAGATCCGATAACTGACCTATAAAGCGTATTGTCATTAAACTCAGGAGATGATTCATTCATATTTTTTATGAAATCAGTCTGCATTGGGGTGTCACAAGGCTTTGCATTATTCATATTACATTTGTTCAAGAGCTCAATTATTTTATCTTTTTGAGATAATCTAAATCCTTTCTCGGTCTTACTAATGTGTACTCCAAGATATTTGTTTACTTTCCCCAATGACTTTAATGAGAAATGTTCTCCTAATTTTGTTACAAAAATATCTCTCTTGTCTTTATGTTTGCCAATATACAAAATGTCATCCACATAAATTAATACAAATTCTAAAGATTCACCTTCTCTTCTAACAAAAAAACAATTGTCTGCCGTTGTGGCATTGAAGTTCATGGTCTTGAGTACGTTGACCAAGCATTCATACCAACGTTTGCCGGATTGCTTTAATCCATACAAACTTTTGTTCAGTAACCATGTTTCATTTCTATTTGTGTTTTTGCTATGTGGAGCTCTTACATATATTTCTTTATCAGGTTTCGCATGTAGATATGCAGTTTGTATATCAGATTGAAAAACTTCAAGATTAAGAGCTGAGGCTATCACTAAAGCTGTCTTAACACTTTCAGTTCTCACTGTGGGAGAATATGTGTCGGTATAATCCTCAGGGTATCTTTGAGCAAAACCCTGTGCTACCAATCTTGCTTATATAATGTGTTACCCTCTTCTAGATTTTTAATCTTAAATATCCACCTAGTGCCTATAATTGTTTTATCCTTTGGGACTGGTGCTGGAGTGAATACGTTAAGTTCTCGTAAACTGTCCATTTCTTTGGCCATGGCTAGTTCCCATTTGTTTCTTTCTTCCAAAGGGAGTTTTAATACATCTTCATATGTGTTTGGTGTTGGTGTTTCATTATGTATGTGCATTATGTAATCTTTAAATCGTTCAGGTACTTGATTTCTGTTACATCTAATTGTTCTTTCTGGTCTATCATTGTTATCATGTAAATATCTTGCCTTCTTTTGTGTTAATGAATCTATTTTGATTTTGGGACAATTTCCTATCCACGTTTTGGTGTTGTCTTTTTGTGTGTTACAGGTTTGCCCTTCTTGTTTTGTTCTACCTTGTGTTTTAATATTAGGCCTTGTCATTGGGAGTATTTCATTGAGATGTATTTTAGACCAATTGGCCTGTTCGTGAAATACAGCGGTCCTAGAGATTATGAATTTGTTGTTATTGTCAATAAATCTATATCCTTTTGTACCTGTTTCATAACCCATGAATCTAAGCCTTCTGGACACATTATCCCCCTTACGTCTTAATTGTTTCGGTATATGTACATCTGCTGTAACTCCAAACACATGCATGTGGGCTATCTTAGGTTTTTTACTATACATCAGTTCGTATGGTGTTTTGTTTATGACGCTAGACCAAAGTCAGTTGAGTGTATAATTGGAATATAATAGGGCTTCTGACCAGAAATGCTTACCTAACCCAGCATCCTCTAATGTACACCTAATCATAGTTTGTAGTGTCGAGTTTCGTCGTTCTAATACTCCATTTTGAAAAGCAGAGAAAGGACTAGAGGTGAAATGCAACATTCCTTTTGATTTTAGCCATTGAGAGAATTCTCTTGACATGAATTCAGACCCTCTGTCTGTCATGATTTGTTTGATTTGTGTGTGATGCTGTGTTTCCACACGTTTATAAAATTCTTTAAATTTTTGAAATGTTTCATCTTTATGTCTTAAGGTGTAGACAAAGCCATAACGACTGAAGTCGTCTACAATAGTGAGGAAATATCGTTTTTTGTATGTAATTGATAGAGTTAATGGGCCAACTAGATCCATATACACTAGATTAAAAATATGATTTGATGATCTTGTTGCCTTTTTGGGTCTGGGCTTGGTTCTCAGTTTTGAAGACTTACATACTGAACATTCTAGGTAATTTTTACAGTCTTTTATTTTAACACCTTCAGCATGTTCAATCATTTTTTGTATTACAGGAAAACTGGCATGTCCTAATTTTCTATGTAATATGTGTGCACATTCATCATGAATTGGCTTTCCAATCATGGGTTTTTTGTTAGTGTATGTATTGTTATCAGATGTAGTTTCATCATTATGTTCTGATTCATGTTCTTCATTGTCACTATCTATATCATTTTCTGTTTCTGTGCTAGTGTTAGTTTCTACGTTTGAATTAATGTTGTGTAACCATTTTTCTTCTGTAATTAAATATGGTAAGTCTCTTTTGGTAATTATATTACCTATGTTTATTTTGTTTTTCTCTAGAGTTACTTTTCCCTTTGAGAATATTATATTTATGTTAGAGTCCCTGCTTAGCTTTATTGCACTGAGAATGTTGTGAGGTATTTTGGGTATTAATAGTACCCCCTCTATTTTCCCTAGACCGGGTAATTCTACATTTCCTCTTCCAATAACTTGGACTTCCTCTTGGTTTGCTACTTTAATTACAAATTTATCTTCGACGAAGGAAGATAATATTTTCTTATCGTGTGTTGTGTGATTTGTTGCTCCGGAATCAATGAGCCAAGCATTGTCCTTTGAGTCTTGATTTTTGATTATTGTGTGTTTATCTAATCCGTACAATGATCCGGACTTCCTGTCCCTTGAGTTGTCTCTGCCCCCTCTATGTTCTCTAAAGTTTGGTGAATTTCTGTGTCTATATCTGTCAATGGATGATTGTCTATCGTGATATCTGTTTCTTGTGTCATGTCTTTGTCTCTCTCTAGGAGGTTTTGGACAGTCTCTCCTATAATGTTCTTTAGACCCACAGTTATAACACTCTATTGTGTCCTGATGCCTGTCTTGGAATACTACCCTTTTGATCTGTCTATGCTCTTTGTCTGTACTGTAGCGGCTTCTTTTCAAATTATCTTCAGCAATTAATCTATTTGATAAACTCTCTATAGATAGATAGCCTAAGTTAATTGTATCTAAATGTGATATGAAGTTGTCCCATGATGGGTCTAATGAATTAATAATAACACTTTTCATTGTCTGGTCAGATATTATTTCTCCCCTTAAATTTATTTATTTATTATTTATTTATTAATCAAATTTCTATACCGCCCTACTCCCGAAGGACTCAGGGCGGTGAACAGCCAAGATAAAATACAGATAATACAAATATTAAAAAAATCCCTTAAAATTATTAAATATTTCGGCCGAAACACAGATTAAAACACCCAATTTATAAAATCACAAATTAAAAAATTTAAAAAATTTAAAAGATGGGAGTTAGGCCAGGCCAGCTTGCTGAAATAGAAAAGTTTTGAGAGCACAGCGAAATGTGCGCAGGTCCGGGATCTTCCGTATCTCTGGGGGGAGCTCGTTCCAGATGGTAGGTGCCCCCACAGAGAAGGCTCTCCCCCTGGGGGCCGCCAGTCGACACTGTTTGGCCGACGGCACCCTGAGGAGCCCCTCTCTATGGGAGCGTACTGGTCGGTGAGAGGCTATTGGTAGCAGAAGGCGGTCTCGTAGATACCCCGGTCCGATGCCATGGAGCGCTCTAAAGGTGGTAACCAAAACCTTGAAGCGCACCCGGAAGACCACCGGGAGCCAGTGCAGCTCGCTCAGGAGGGGGGGTCACATGGGAGCGCCACGTCGCTCCCATAACCACCCGCGCGGCCGCATTCTGGACCAGCTGGAGCCTCCGGGTGCTCCTCAATGGGAGCCCCATGTACAGAGCATTGCAGTAGTCCAAGCGGGAAGTAACGAGAGCATGAGTGACCGTATTTAATGAGTCCCGATCCAGAAAGGGACGCAACTGGCGAATCAGGCGGACCTGATAAAAAGTCCCCCTGGCCACGGCCGTCATGTGCTCTTCTAAAGACAGCCGTGAGTCCAGGAGGACACCCAAGTTGCGAGCCCTCTCCGTGGGGGCCAGTGACTCGCCCCCAATAGTCAGTGATGGCACCAACTGACTATATCGGGATGTCGGAAACCACAGCCACTCGGTCTTGGATGGGTTGAGCCTGAGTCTGTTTCTCCCCATCCAGATCCGCACGGCCTCCAGGCACCGGGACATCACTTCAAGGGCATCATTGGGGTGGTCCGGGGTGGAGATGTACAGCTGAGTATCATCAGCGTACTGGTGGTACTTCACCCCGAAACCACGGATGATCTCACCCAGCGGCTTCACATAAATGTTGAACAGATGGGGCGAGAGGACCGACCCTTGTGGCACCCCACATACAAGGGGCCTCGGGGTCGACCTCTACCCCCCTGTCAACACAGACTGCGACCGGTCAGAGAGAAAGGAGGAGAACCACCGTAGGACGGTGCCCCCCACCCCAACTCCTCTAGCCGGTGCAGCATGATACCATGGTCGATGGTATCAAAAGCCGCTGAGAGGTCTAATAGGACCAGGACAGAGGAACAGCCCCTGTCCCGAGCCCTCCAGAGATCATCAACCAACGCGACCAATGCCGTTTCCGTGCTGTACCCAGGCCTGAAGCCCGACTGGAACGGATCCAGATACGACGATTCATCCCGGTACTGGGGGAGCTGTCGCGCTACCACACTCTCAACAACCTTCGCAACGAAGCGAAGGTTGGAGACTGGACGATAATTTGCCAACACTGCCGGGTCCAGGGAAGGTTTCTTGAGGAGAGGCCTCACCACCGCCTCTTTCAAGGCGGCAGGGAAGACACCCTCACTCAAGGAAGCATTTATAATCCCCTGGAGCCAGCCTCGTGTAACCTCCCGAGAGGCCAGCACCAACCAGGAGGGACACGGATCCAGTAAACATGTGGCTGCACTCAGTCTGCCCAGTATCCTGTCCACGTCTTCGGGCGTCACAGAATCAAACTCTTCCCAGATAATACTCACAAGACCTGCCTCTGTCCTCCCCGCTGAATCTACCCAGTCAGAGTCCAGATGTTCCCGAATCTGAGCGATTTTGTCATACAAATACTGTACAAAATCCTCGGCTCTACCCTCCAAGGGGTCCTCCCGCGCTTCCTGGTGGAGCAGGGAGCGGGTCACCCTAAACAGGGCGGCCGGGTGATTATCTGATGACGCAATAAGAGTGGCAAAATAGTTATACTTCGCCACTTTTATCGCCACCAGGTAGGTCTTAATATGAGACCTTACCAGTGTTCGGTCAGTTACAGAATGGCTGGCCCTCCAACCACTCTCCAGGCGTCTTTTCTGGCGCTTCATCTCCCTCAGCTCCTCGGTGAACCAAGGAGCCAGGCGAGATCGACGCCGGGTCAGAGGCCGCAAAGGCACGACCCGATCCAAAGCTCCAGCGGCCGCCCTATCCCAGGCGGCCACCAGCTCCTCAGTCGAGCCGTGTGCCAGAGCCTCAGGAAATGGCCCAAGCTCCGTCTGGAACCTATCAGGATCCATCAGGTGCCTGGGGCGGTACCACCTCAATGGTTCCGCCTCCCTGCGGCGGGGTGCGGCGGTTCGAAGGTCAAAGCGAAGGAGGGAGTGATCTGACCATGACAAGGGCTTGATCACTATATCTCCTATCTCAAGATCACTCAACCACTGACCAGAGACAAAAACCAGGTCTAGCGTGTTTCCCCCCATGTGAGTAGGGCCATGAACTAACTGGGTCAGGTCCATGGCCGTCATGGAAGCCATGAACTCCCGAGCCACCTCAGACGCCTCACCGACGGATGGCAGGTTAAAATCCCCCATGACCATAAGCCTGGGGGTGTCAACCGCCACCGCGGCTATAACGTTGAGCAGCTCGGGCAGGGCTGCCGTCACGTGGCAGGGAGCCAGGTACGTAACCAGCACACCCATCTGCACCCCATGACCCCACTTCACAAGGAGGGACTCACAACCAGCCGTCTGAGGAACAGTGACCTCCCTCGGACCAAGACCTTCTCTAATGACAACCGTCACCCCCCCCACCCCTCCCCTGTGTCCTCGGCTGATAGAATGCGTGGAAACCGGGTGGGCACATCTCAACGAGGGGGACCCCCCCTCCTGGCCCAACCAGGTCTCCGTAATACCCGCCAGGTCCGCTCCCCCCTCCTGAACAAGATCACAAATGTGGGGGGCTTTATTTACCACGGACCGGGCGTTGCACAGCATCAGCCGAAGGCCCAGGGCCTGAGGGTCTGTGCAACCTGGGGAACGAGGGGAGCATTGGAGGCCGGAGCACGCCACCGCTTGGAGCCAGTGGGTGCGCGCTCCCACAACCTGATGTGGCCCTCTGCTCCCGCCATATCTGCCCCTCCCACCCACAGTACTGATGTAATGACCATCCATAACACAAGCTCTAACCCCCTCCTTGACCCCGGTTCCCGCATCTCTAGTGCCGTGCTCTTCAGCCGGCTCTGGCCTCCTCCCCGACAGGTTCTCCCCCAAACCCACCGAACCCACCCCCCTCCCAGAAACCTTTAAAACCTTATCTAAAAATTTCCCCAAAAAACCCCACAACCCCCTCCTCGCCGCATGCCACCTCTCGGGATTCCAAAATCCGTCATCAAGGTAGGCCCTCGATAGTGAGGAGGGCCAAACCTGCGAGAGGGGGGAGTCTCGCAGCGCAAGCAGGTCAGCAGCCGTAAACATCGCACAAAACAGAGATGGAGAGTCAACTGGTCAGGGCTTCACCAGATCGTCCAATAATACTGGGTCAAAGTAGATCTTCATATCAGGAGCTGGTTCACTGCCCTCTCACGACAGTGAAAGGGGCCAGTGACATCCCCCCACGTCTGGAGGATAATTATCCCAGTCACCCTCTCACAGTGACTGGGGCAGATGACACCGACAATAAAGTCACAATAGTCCATCCTTTCATCTGGCGGATGACAAACAGCCCCCTCAGCACCTGCACACCATTTTGCCCAGTTCTCCTCCAGTTCGGGGTCGCCCAAGTTCTGCTCTAGTTTTGTTCAGTAATAGTAAATGTTCACTTATAGTAGTCCCAGGTTTTATCCTGGCTGAGAAAAAGTTTTTAGACATTCTAGTTGTGGTTGCCACACTTTCACTATGAAACAGTTTAAACATACAATGAATTATTTCTGAGACAGTTAGGTTATGCTTAATACTATGATAAATAGCAGGTGATATACTAGAGATTAGTAAATAAAATGCTCTGTGATGTAGACAGTCCAATTTTAGTGTCCATGGTTTTTTAGGAGGGTTAGTTATGAAAAACAATAAATTTTCTTTTAAGAAAACAACCTGGAGTTGCTGACTCCATTCCTGTAAGTTAACACGTCTATTCTCAATTTTGGAAAATCATTAGGCAAATTTCCAATGTTATTTGTTGCATTACTTACAGCTGGAGGCTGTCCATGGTCCTGTATATGCTGATAATTGCAGAATGGTGTAGGGATACTCGCGACTAGTCTGAATGGTTCCCTCTGTTCTTTATTATCTCTATGTTCGTCTGTGCGTATTTGCGCATGCGCGTAGATCATTTCGTTCCTGAAGCTGTCGGGGGAGGTTCTCGCCGCTGCAGCTCCCTCGCAGTGCTCTTCCTCTGATGACTCGCTCTCTGGCTCGACTTTAGGTGTCCAGGTGTGGATCGGGGCTTGCTTCTTCTCATCGTAGTCGTCTCAGTTGAGGTTTCTGGCTCCCGGAAGCGTCTGCGGTGTGGGCGAGTACTTGCAAGGCTTTCTGGGTTCGGGCGTTAGCGCTCTCGTCGGTCGAGTCGGAGTGGATAGATGCTGAGACGCTTGCTCGTTTGCTTCTGTATCTTTGCTTTTGGATTGTGCAGTTTGTCTTTTCTTTGTTATTTGGTCGACTGTCTTTGGTACTTTCGTTGATTTCTTTGAGATTTTTAGATTCGGGCCGAAGGCTGCGAAGAGTATTTTCATGGCTGTTTCGATTTGTAGTTCGGTTGATGTTTCTTCGGTGTCTGTATCAGATTCTTCTGATGAGTAGAATTTTTCTTTTTTATTTCTTATGCTGTGTAAAGCTTTTCGCGCCAGCCATTTTGAACTCTGCTTTCTGATTGGTTCTGGGTCAGCCATTTTGGCGGGCTGACAAAACCAAGATGGCTGCCATTCAAAATTTTGTGCGGGACCGTTAGTCTTTCTTTTAGTTATATTTTCATCTATGGGTAATTCGCTTACCATTTTGTGGTCTTTTGGTTCTGGTGTGTTGATGTGGTTTTCTCTCGCTGCTCCGCTATCTTTTATGATGTCTTGGAGGTTCGCGATGAGATTTTTGTCGTCTTTTTGGCTTTTCAGCAGTCTTAGTATTTCTAATCTGAGTGTGTTGTTTTCTGTCTCGCTCGCTTCTTGGTCGCTGGGTTCATCGATTACCTCTTCATCGTCTGTAGTGAAGTTTTCAGATTCTTTTGTCATTTTTATTGTAGATTCATCGATCATTTCTTGATCTGTTTCCATTTCTTTGTTGTGTGCCCTGGTGTTGGGTCTTTCTCTTTTGTTTCTGGAGTTTTCTTTCTTTGGCATGTCTGTTTCTTATTGAGTCAGCCAACCATCCTCTGCTACCAGATTGTTGCCGTAATTCGAGGATCAGACTCAATAATGAATTCAGACTTTTTATATTCAAATAAAAGATTGTTTATTTACAGAAGGCATTCTATATTCACAGAGTGATTGCAGATAGAAGCAAGGAGAATGAGTGTGCATCATCTTTTATACCAGGGAGGCGGGGTTAGAAGTGGGGAGTGGTTAGTGAGGAATACATTAGGAAGGGGAGAATAAGTTAACTCTTGACACTCCATGGATATATATTTCTTTCATTCAAGAATGAGGCATTTACACATGACAGTATTTGCGCAAAATTGGAAGACAGAAAAAATCCCGTCAGAAGGTGAAGTAATAAAAAAGATTTTAGACTGTGCGGAAATGAATAGATTAACTCTAAGAATAAAGGATAAAGAGGAATCGGTGTATTTCAAGACATGGGGAAGATTTTATGTATGGTTAGAAAAGAAATATGAATAAAAGATGATAGATAAATGATTTAGATAATAGAAAGTTAAATGAGGGAGAGGATAAAAAAGAAATAGAAACCCAGATGACACCAGAGTAAATAGATATGATGATAAAATTGAAAAGAAATCGAAAAGAAAGTATATATTATTAGAATATTGGAGTTGCTCGGATACCAAACAGGGAAAATATTCCATAATAAAGGAGAACGAAAGGAGAGAGGAGGAGAGGGTAAGAAGAGGAGAGGGAGAGAGAGGAATGGAAGAAAGGGGAAAGGAGAGGAAGAAAGGACAGGGGACAAGAGTAGGAAAGAAGGTGAGAAAGGGGGAAAAGAGGGAGGAGTGGGGGAAAGGAAGGGGAAGTAGGAAAGAGGAAGGGGAGGAGGAAGGGAAGGGAAAGAAAGAAGAAGGAGAAGAAGGTTTGTTGTGAAATGAGGGAAAAGAAAGGGTAGAAGAGCAACCCCGAATGTAATTAAAATGCCTTATTTCAATGCTTTCTTTAAGAAAAATATGTATATGTATGAACAATTATGTATAAGAGAATGTACATTTACATTATGTGTATAAGAAATAAAAATTAAAAAAATCTAAAAAAAAAAGCATATATTAGAGGCTTGGCAATTACATATTTGGGAAAAAAGAATAAAAAGAAAAGACAAACAGAAAAAATTGGAAGAGGAATACAAAAGGTTTGAGAAAGAATTACAAAAAAATCCACAAAATGATAAAGCTAAAAAGCAAATGGAATTGAAAAAACATGAAATAAATTTAATTGAAGAAGAATTTTTGGCATACAAATTAAGGTCAGCCAAACAGAACTTTTTTGAGAATGGAAATAAGACAGGTAGATGGTTGGCATACAAAGTGAAAAAAGAAAAAGAGAAGAAATTAATTAACCAATTACAAGATGAAAAAGGAAATATATGTTATAGAAATGAAGAAAAGAAAAAAATAATTCAAATAATTCAAAATTACTATGAGAGATTATATAAGCAAGAGACGATACCGGATGGAAAGATAAAACAATTTTTAGAGAATTCTGACTTACCTAAAATACCTGAACAATATAAGGAAGATCTAGAAGAAAGAATATTGATGATGGAATTGACAGAAACGATTAAAAAGCAAAAAAATGGGAAAACACCGGGTCCGGATGGGTTACCAGCAGAACTATATAAAGTATTTCAAGATGTGTTAAGCAATATAATGCTGGAATTATTTAATGAACTTTTAGTGAAGGCAAAGATACCAGACTCATGGATGGAGGCGTATGTTACACTTATACCAGGGGTGAAATCTAAAAATTTTTGCTACCGGTTCTGTGGGCGTGGCTTAATTAGTGGGCGTGGCTTGGTGGTAAGGTGACTGGATGGGCGTGGCCAAGTCAATGTCACTTCTTTGCCCTTTTTTAACCTACAAAACACAACACAACACAACTGGCTCACCCACAATGTAAAAGCAGCTGTGCTAGACCCAAAATGGCCCCTGCAACAAGCAGGAACCTCACACAGCCATAAAAAGCCCAAAAAAACAACTTTCACACTTTACACACACAAAATTCCACATACAGCTTTGTGAGATTTTGTGTGTTTGTGTAGTTAGAGTGAAACACTACAGAAACACACTAAATCTCAGAAAGCTGCACAAATATTATTTTATTTTAATTTATTTTTATTTTTATATAAAAGCAGCTAAATCTAAAACTTCCTAAACTTTAAATGGCTAGGTCTAAAAAAAGAACAACTAAAAAAAACCCCAATTAACTATTTTTTTTTAAAGCTCCCAAAGGGGGAAAAAACTTACCCAATAGAACAGGGGTCTCCAACCTTGGCAACTTTAAGACTTGTGGACTTCAACTCCCAGAATTCCTCAGCCAGCTTTGCTGGGAGTTGAAGTCCACAAGTCTAGGCAGGAAGGCAGGCAGGCAGATAGAGCTGCTCACCGATGAGCTTGATTGCAGGCAGGGAGATTCAGTTGCTTACTGATGCAATGGATTGCAGGTATTACAGCAAGCGAAGCAAGGCAGGCGTTGCGACCAACAGCTAAGGTAAGCAAGCTGGAGGCGGGGGGGGGGGAGAGAGGGATTTTTGCTACCAGTTAGCAGGCAACTCAGCTGGGATCATCAGAGCTTGGCTCGTCAGAGCCATTTAAAAGAAAAAAAAGGCTCTGATGATCGCGCGGCTCATCTGGGCGTGGGGGCGGGGGCAGGGATTTTTGCTACCGGTTCTCCGAACTGCCCGCCGCCATCGCTACCTACTCGCCCGAGCCGGTCCGAACCAGGAGGATTTCACCCCTGACTTATACCTAGAGAAGATACAGATTTACAAGTCAAAAATTATAGACCGATCTCATTGTTGAATGTGGATTATAAATTTTTTGCTTCAATTATGGTGAATAGATTAAAATGGTTGTTAAATGAATTTATTCATATTATGGACCAAAATGGGTTTTTACTTAAGAGACAAATTAGAGACAATATGAGGATAATCTTGAATACTCTGGAATATTATGAGGTACAATCAGAAAAACAAATGGCGATGATGTTTTTAGATGCACAGAAAGTGTTTGATAATGTGAACTGGCAATTTATGACAGAACAATTACAGATGATGAACTTTGGAGAGAGATTTTTAAATATGATAAAAACAATGTATACGTTATAAGTTATACTTATAACAAGCAATTTGCAAAAATAATTATGAACGGAGAGATGACAGAAAAAGTTAATATAATGAAAGGAACAAGGCAAGGATGTCCATTATCTCCATTGTTATTTGTATTAACATTAGAAGTGTTGAATAGAAATATAAGAAGAAATGAAGAAATAAAAGGAATGAAAATCAAGAAAGACCTTTATGGACCAATATCTAGGAAATGAAGGAGAACAGGAAAGCAGAGATAGTAGAGAAGAACATAACCCAAGTGACCAAGAGACACAAATGACAAACAAGGAAGACAAAGAACAAAAGAAGGGAAGGTTGGAGTAGGAGGAAACAGCGGGGATCTCACAAAGAGTTACAAGAAACACAACAAAGCTCAAAATAACAGACAAATAAACACTAGCAGAAATGGAAGAAGAAATAAAGCTCATTTCCATAAATATAAATGGTTTAAACTCACCAAGCAAAAGACATCAAATGTTTACAAGGTTGCAAAAATTAGAGGCAGACATAATTACATTACAAGAAGTACACATAAGAAAACAACAGAAAAAACTACTTGAAAATAAAAAATTAGGAGTAATATATACATCTTTAGGAGATTGCAAAAAAGGGGAGTGGTAACATATATTAGAGATCACATAAGATCTAAACTGATTTACACTGATAAAAAAGGCCGAGTCTTAATGGTAGAACTAAAATTGGAAATAAAAACAATATTGTTAGTAGCTATTTATGCTCCAAATGGAAACCAATTAGATTTTTACAAAAAAGTACATGACAAACTAAAGGAGTTGGACTACGAAAATGTATGCATTGTCGGCGACTTTAATGCGATAGTAAACTTACGAGAAGATTACCACAGCACTAGGAAGAATAAAATTAAAAGGAAGACATTGCCACAAACATTCAAAGATTTAGTACAAGAAATGAGCCTACACGACACCTGGCGAGAACTAAATACCAAAACAAAACAATATACATATTTCTCAGGCCCACATCAATCGTGGTCCAGGCTGGATATGGCTTGGATGACACCTCAACTAAGTAAAGAAACACACGAAGTAGAAATTATGTCTAGTATATGGGCCGATCACAATCCTATTAAAATAGTCTGGAAAGGTTTCCGAAAACAGAAGAGATGGAAAATGGACACAAGTATAATAAAAGAAAAAGAATATCAGCAAATGATAGAAAAGGAAATCAAGATATTTCTACAAATAAATACAAAAGACACAACATCGTTACAAAACCTATGGGATACCACGAAAGCCTATATTAGAGGCCTAACTATTGCATATATGGCAAGAAAGAAAAAGGAGAAACAAAGAATTAGAAATGAATTATTGGAAGAAATTAAGACAGAGGAATTTAAATTACAACAACAGCCCAACAACACGAGTGTGCTACAAAAGCTAAATTTGGCCAAACATAAACTGAATCTAACCACAAAAACTGAATTGGCACAGAAAATAAGAATGGTAAAACAAAATAATTTTGAACATGCTAACAAAACTGGACGCTGGTTAGCATATAAGCTAAAAAAGCAAACAGAAAAAAGAATTATACACCAACTCCAAGACGAATCAGGAACTCTTTACCACACACATCTGGAGAAGAAAAACATAGCCAAAAATTTTTTTCAAAAACTTTATCGCCAGGAAGAGGTCCCGGAAGACCAAATCAAAAAATACCTCCAAAAAACCAATCTCATGCACTTCACAGAAGATCACAGAGAGATGTTAAACCGGCCCATAACAATGTTGGAACTAATGGAAGCCCGCAAAAAACAAAAGAACAATAAGACTCCAGGACTGGATGGAATTCCTACTGAATTTTATAAACTTTGTCAACAATCGATAGACCAAATACTGTTACAAGTTTTTAACGAAGCACTACTGATAGCAGAAATTCCAAAATCTTGGACAGAAACTATTATTACATTAATACACAAAGAAGACTCAGATCCGACGCAAATTAAAAATTACAGACCAATTTCATTACTCAACGTGGACTATAAGCTATTCATGTCAATACTAGCTCAGAGACTCAAAGCAATAATACATAACTATATACATCCAGACCAAAACGGTTTCATACCTAAAAGACAAATAAAGAATAATTTGAGAATGATTATAGATATTCTGGAATATTATGATCTGAAGATAGACAGAGAAATGGCCATAATCTCCCTTGATGCCCAGAAGGCCTTCGACAATTTGAATTGGTCTTTTTTCATAAAACAACTTGAACTAATGAACTGTGGAGAGAAATTTCATAACCTGATTAAAAAAATTTATTCCCAACAAACAGCAAAAATCTCAATAAACGGTGACATGACACAAATTTTTGATATTCAGAAAGGAGTACGACAAGGATGTCCCATGTCACCGCTAATATTTATAATAGCATTGGAGGTATTATTAAACGAAATAAGGAACGAGGAAGAAATCAAAGGACTCAAGATCCGGGGAGAGGAGTACAAATTGCTCGCCTTTGCAGATGACGTAATTTTCAACTTGGAAAACCCAAGACGATCTGGACCCAGACTGATGTCGATGATAGAACAATACGGGGAAGTCGCGGGCCTCAAAATAAACAAACAAAAAACAAAAATAATGACAAAAAATATGACCCAGACTCAGAGATTGGAATTAGAAGAAGAATTAGGAATCCAATTAGTAAAGAAGATAAAATATTTAGGTATTTGGCTGACGGCGAAAGCAACCACGATCAAAGAAGACAATTACACGAAATTACTAAAAGAAATTAAAAAAGACCTGGAAATCTGGAACAGGCTACAATTGTCATTGATGGGCAGAATCAGTTCAATTAAAATGAATATATTACCGAGGGTACTATATCTATACCAGGTAGTACCATTACATCCAGGAAGGGACTTCTTCAAAAATCTCAACAAAATTACAATGACCTACATATGGCAGGGAAAGAAGGCTAGAATTAAGATTAAAGCGCTACAAGACACACGAGACAGAGGAGGCCTCGCAGTACCAGACTGGGAGCTATATTATAAAGCAGCCGGATTGACCTGGATCAAAGAATGGATGAGATTAGATGACAAAAGAATGTTATATCTAGAAGGCTTTGATCTCATACGAGGATGGCACGCGTTCCTATGGGATGGACCAGACAAACAACACATGTACTTCCAAAGACACATAATTCGGGCCTCACTCTTCAAGATTTGGCAGGGAATTAAGAAAACCTATTATACTAAAATACCAAAATGGTGGTCCCCGATGGAGGCATTGATATTTCCAAATACCCTTGAAATCGGAAAGATGATGAGATACCAAGATTTATTGAATCATGAAGGAGAACTTACTCCAAGACATCAACTCCAAAATGGCGATATAAATATTGATTGGTGGCACTATAGTCAAATATACTCAAGATACAAGGCGGATAAAATCAAATATGGAATTGCAAAAGATCTGAACGAACTGGACAGAATTTTATTAGGAGCAGACCAGAAAATGATTACTAAAACATATAACTACCTTTTGAGAGACAAATTAATAGAAGAAACAGTTAAACATAATATGACAATATGGGCCAGGGACATAGGACATAATATTCAATTGGCTGACTGGGAGAAATTATGGAAGCAGAACATTAAAATGACAAGAGCCACATCTTACAAGGAGAACCTCATTAAAATGTTTTATAGATGGCACTTACCACCAGCCCGACTTGCCAAAATACACCCAAACACTTCGGCGTTGTGTTGGAAATGTAAATCAAAAAAGGGGACATATTATCACACTTGGTGGAAATGTAGGAAAGCCCAACACTATTGGCAAGATATAAAAAATATTATTGAAGAAATAACGAACATTCAAATAGAAAACAGTCCAGTATTTTTTCTATTTGGCATGATAACGGCACAACATCTTAAGGAAACGAAATATCTCATCATACATATCTTGACAGCAGCAAGACTACTGTTCGTGCAAAACTGGAAATCAGACCAACTCCCATCCAAAGACAAAATCGTTGCAAAGATAACAGAGTGTGCTGAAATGGACAGATTGATGCTGGAACTCCAGGAAAAGGAAGAAAGTGAATACTATCTTGTATGGCACCAATGGTATCAATGGCTGGAAAGGAAAATCAGCAAAAATGTAGAGGACAGAAATTAGGGTAAAGACTTTCACAAGGAGATGAACCCATAAGAAATGTAAATTTGTAGTGAAAAGTTATAACATTGGAATTAGACATTTAATAATTACTCTTTATTAAACTATATAAACTCAATAACATATATTCTGTTGATGACAAAAACGTAAATGTAAAATGTTAGGTGGGTTTGTAGGTGGTGGGTTTTTTGTTTGTCTTTGTATTGTATTGTATTGTATTGTCTTTATATCTGTGTTTATATTTAATAAAAAAAATTAAAAAAAAAAAGAATTTATTCATATTATGGACCAAAATGGGTTTTTACTTAAGAGACAAATTAGAGACAATATGAGGATAATCTTGAATACTCTGGAATATTATGAGGTACAATCAGAAAAACAAATGGCGATGATGTTTTTAGATGCACAGAAAGCGTTTGATAATGTGAACTGGCAATTTATGACAGAACAATTACAGATGATGAACTTTGGAGAGAGATTTTTAAATATGATAAAAACAATGTATACGTTATAAGTTATACTTATAACAAGCAATTTGCAAAAATAATTATGAACGGAGAGATGACAGAAAAAGTTAATATAATGAAAGGAACAAGGCAAGGATGTCCATTATCTCCATTGTTATTTGTATTAACATTAGAAGTGTTGAATAGAAATATAAGAAGAAATGAAGAAATAAAAGGAATGAAAATCAAGAAAGAAGAATATAAATTACAAGCCTTTGCAGATGATTTATTTATTTATTTTTATTCTAGAGGAGCCTCAAACAACAGGTCCCAAATTATTAGAACAAATAGAAGAGTATGGAGATGTAGCAGGTTTAAAAATAAATAAAGAAAAAACAAAGATATTGGTTAAAAATATCACTGAAAAACAGAAAAGAGAATTGACGGAGAAATTAAATATTCAAATTGTGAAGAAAGTAAATTAGAAGAAGAACAGGTAAAAGAAATAATGATAGCTTGGGCAAAGAATTTTGGATACTCAATTGAGTCAGATAAATGGCAACAGCTATGGGAAAGAAATTATAAATTAACAATGTCCACAGCATATAAGGAAAATCAATATAAAATGTTTTATAGATGGCACATGTCTCCTGAAAAATTGGCAAGAATGTTTAAAGATAAATCTGCAAAATGTTGAAATGATACCACAACATATAGATTTAAAACCTGAACTGTTCCTATTGGGTATCTTACCAGAGAAATTTAGTAAGGAAAATATATACTTGATTGTATATGTGTTAACTGTAGCAAGGATAGTATTTGCGCAAAGATGGAAAGCAGAGAAAATTCCTATGGAGGAAGAAATAATTAAGTAAATATTGGATTGTGCAGAAATGAATAGACTGACTTTGATACTTAAAGAAAGAGAAGAATCGGAATATTATCAGATTTGGGGGCAATTTTATTATTGGCTGGAGAAGAGATATACATAGTGTAATAGTGTAAAGAAAGGTGGGAGAAATGCTATAACAAAGGAAATGACAAATATCAAGTTATGAGAAATGATTGAGGAGTAGGGAGAAGACACAAAAGATGTACTCAGATGATACATTGATGGATTATGTATTGTATGTTTGTTTGTTTATAAAAATAAAAAAAACTTGTTTCAAAGTACAGACAGTCCTCGACTTACAGCAGTTTGTTTAGTGACCATTCAAAGTTATGGCACTGAAAAAAGTGATTTATGACAGTTTTTCACAGTTTACAACCTTTACAGCATCCCCATGATCATGTGATCAAAATTCAGATGCTTGGCAACTGGTTCATACTTATGACCGTTGCTGTGTCCCAAGGTCATGTGATCCCCTTTTGCAACCTCTTGACAAGCAAAGTCAATCAGGGAATCAGATTCATTTAACAACCAGGTTACTGACTTATCAACTGCAGTGATTCACTTAACAACTTGAGCAAGAAAGGTCGTAAAATGGGGGCAAAACTCACCTAACAAAGGTCTCACTTAACAACAGAAAGTTTGGACTCAATTGTGATCGTAAGTCGAGGACTAACTGTATTATGGAGAAGTGTTGGTTCAGAAAACTCCTGAACCGGAGAAAGAAAATCATTTATGAAATTGTTAAGAATAATTGAGAGATTGTCTACACCCAAACTAAAAATCAGAATAAGTCTGGTAGCATCTTTTCCAAGTAACAAATTTTGGCATATTCAGGAGCTCTATGTCAGCACATTTATTTATTTATTTATTTGTTTAAATTTCTATACCGCCCTTCTCCAAATAGGACTCAGGGCGGTGCACAGCCTAAGTAAAAACAAAGCATACAAAATTTAAAAAACAGTATTAAAATAATTAGATATTCTGGCCGTAAATTAAAACAACCCAATTTAAAATCAATTTAAAATTTAGCTCAAGCCAGCCCAGCTAGTTGAAATAAATAAGTTTTCAGGGCCCGACGAAAAATCCGGAGGTCTGTTATTATACGTAACTCTGGGGGAAGGTTATTCCAGAGGGTGGGCGCCGTCACAGAGAAGGCTCTCCCCCTGGGGGTCGCCAGCCGACATTGTCTGGCGGACGGCACCCTGAGGAGGCCCACTCTGTGCGAGCGTACTGGCCGGTGGGAGGCTATTGGTGGCAGTAGGCGGTCTCGTAAGTACCCCGGCCCTAAGCCATGGAGCGCTTTAAAGGTGGTCACCAACACCTTGAAGCACACCCGGAAGACCACCGGGAGCCAGTGCAGCTCGCGCAGGAGAGGTGTCACATGGGAGCGCCTCGTCGCCCCCATAATCCCCCGCGCGGCCACGTTCTGGACCAGCTGGAGCCTCCGGGTGCACCCCAGGGGGAGCCCCATGTAGAGAGCGTTGCAGTAGTCCAGGCGGGAAGTGACTAGTGCCTGAGTGACTGTGCGTAGAGAGTCCCGATCTAGAAAGGGGCGCAACTGGCGTATCAGGCGAACCTGATAAAAAGCCCCCCTGGCCACGGCCGTCAAATGGTCTTCTAGAGACAGCCGTGCGTCCAGGAGGACGCCCAAGTTGCGAGCCCTCTCCGTGGGGGCGAGTGATTCACCCCCAATAGCCAGCGATGGCGTCAGCTGGCTATATCGGGACGCTGGAAGCCACAGCCACTCGGTCTTGGAGGGGTTGAGTCGGAGCCTGTTTCTCCCCATCCAGGCCCGCACGGCCTCCAGGCACTGGGACATCACTTCAAGGGCATCGTTGGGGTGGCCTGGGGTGGAGATGTACAGCTGGGTGTCATCAGCGTACTGATGGAACTCCACCCCGAAGCCACGGATGATCTCACCCAGCGGCTTTACATAAATGTTGAACAGAAGGGGCGAGAGGACCGACCCTTGTGGCACCCCACAAGCAAGGTGCCTCGGGGTTGACCGCTGCCCCCCCGTCAACACAGATTGCGACCGGTCAGAGAGGTAGGAGGAGAACCACCGCAGAACGGTGCCCCCCACCCCCAACCCCGCCAACCGGTGCAACATGATACCATGGTCGATGGTATCAAAAGCCGCTGAGAGGTCTAACAGGACCAGGATAGAGGAGCAACCCCTATCCCGAGCCCTCCAGAGATCATCCACCAACGCGACCAATGCCGTTTCCGCGCTGTGCCCAGGTCGGAAGCCGGACTGGAGCGGGTCTAGATAGACAGTTTCATCCAGGTACCGGGGAAGCTGTTGTGCTACCACACTCTCAACAACCTTCGCAACGAAGCGAAGGTTGGAGACTGGACGATAGTTAGCCAAAACAACCGGATCCAGAGAGGGCTTCTTGAGGAGGGGCCTCACAACCACTTCTTTCAAAGCGGCCGGCAGGACCCCCTCACTCAAAGAAGCGTTAACAATCTTCTGGAGCCAGCCTCGTGTCACCTCCCGGGAAGCCAGTACCAACCAGGAGGGACACGGGTCCAATAAACATGTGGTCGCGTTCAGCCGTCCCAGGACCCTGTCCATGTCCTCGGGAGCTACAGGATCGAACTCCCCCCAGATAACACTCTCAAGACCTGCCTCAGTCATCCCGTCTGGACATACCCAGTCAGAGGCCAGCCCTTCCCGAATCTGAGCGATTTTGTCATACAGATACTGCACAAAGTCCTCAGCTCGGCCCTGCAAGGGGTCATCCCGCGCTTCCAGATGGAGGAGGGAGCGGGTCACCCTAAACAGGGCGGCCGGGCGATTATCTGATGACGCGATAAGAGCGGCAAAATAGCTAGATTTTGCCGCTTTTATTGCCACTAGGTAGGTCTTAATATGAGACCTCACCAGTGTTCGGTCGGATTCGGAGCGGCTGGTCCTCCAACTACTCTCCAGGCGTCTTTTCCGGCGCTTCATCTCCCTAAGCTCCTCGGAGAACCAAGGAGCTAGGTGAGTTCGGTGCCGGGTCAGAGGCCGCAAAGGCACGACACGGTCCAAGGCCCCGGCAGCCGCACTATCCCAGGCGGCCACCAGGTCCTCAGCCGAGTCGTGAGCCAGAGTCTCAGGAAATGGCCCAAGCTCCATCTGGAACCTATCAGCATGACTGTGCTGTTGGTTTGCAGGTACATTTTATTACCAAATATGAAGTAGTTATGAATAATTTCAAAGTCTCACAGTCCAACAGAATTCAGGAACCAGAGAGTTATCCCTGATAATAAAATAAAAGATATATGTATACCTGTATATTGAGTGTGAGGGATCTCACGAAGATCGATGGTTCGTTGAGGGCACTTCCAAGAAAAGGCAGTATGCAAGGATGTAATCAAATTAAGTCTTTATTTAGAAACAGAGTAAAATGGGTTCCCTGGCATGGAGGCATCCATACCTGGGTTGAGCCCATGGATCATTCCTGTAAGAAGTTAGAACAAGAGAAGAGGAAAAAAAAAACAGTCCCTGTGCAGGGGTTCTTATAGGGGCTCATGGCTCCTCCCTTACCAATGAGGCTGCAGGAGCTGGAGCCCCTTGACCCACCAGTGGGATCAAAAGTCCCTCTTTGCTCCCATCTGGTGGCCTTTTAAGGAACTGCCATGGCTGGCACAAAACACCTAACATTGAGGTTGTTGTTGTTAGTTGTCCGACCCATCGCAACCCCATGGACAATGTTCCTCCAGGCTTTTTTTATTTATTTATTTTGATTTATATGCCGCCCTTCTCCGGAGACTCAGGGCGGCTTACAATGTGCTCAGCAATAGCCTTCATCCTTTTGTATATTTATACAAAGTCAGCTTATTGCCCCCACAAACTGGGTCCTCAATTTACCTACCTTAGAAAAGATGGAAGGCTGAGTCAACCTTGAGCCTTGGCGAGATTCGAACCTGCAGTAATTGCAGGCAGCTGGTCTTAATAACCAGCTTAATAACAGGGTGCCTTAGACCACTGTACTACCAAGGCTCTTTCCTGTCCTCTACCATCCTCTGGAGTCCATTTAAGCTCATGCCTACTGCTTCAGTAACTCCATCCAGCCACCTCGTTCTCTGTCGTCCCCTTCTTCTTTTGCCCTCAATCTTTCCCAGCATTAGGCACTTCTCCAGTGAGTCCTTCCTTCTCATTAGGTGGCCAAAATATTTGACTTTCATCTTCAGGACCTGACCGTCTAAAGAGCAGTCAGGGTTGATCACCTCTAGGACTGACCAGTTTGATCGCCTTGCAGTCCAAGGGACTCGCAGGAGTCTTCTCCAGCACCAGAGTTCAAAGGCCTCAATTCTTTGGCGCTCAGTCTTTCTTATGGTCCAATGTTCACAGCCATACATTGCAACTGGGAAAACCAGAGCCTTGTCTATACACACTTTTGTTGGCAGGGTGATGTCTCTGCTTTTTAGTATCCTGTCTAGAGTTGCCATAGCTTTCCTCCCCAGAAGCAAGCGTCTTTTAATTTCTTGGCTGCAGTCCCCATCTGCAGTGATCTTGAAGCCCAGGAAAATAAAATCTGTCACTACCTCCATTTCTTCCCCATCTATTTGCCAGGAATTGAGAGGGCCGGATGCCATGATCTTAGTTTTCTTAATGTTGAATTTCAAGCCAACATTTGCATGTTCCTTTTTCACCTGCATCAAGAGTCTGGTCGATGACCTTAATAAAGTATTTAAAGTGTGTGTCACCTGCATCAAGAGGCTCTTTAGTTCCTCTTCACTTTCTGCCATTAAAGTGGTATCATCTGCATATCTGAGGTTGTTGATATTTCTCCCGACAATCTTAATTCCAACTTTTGATTCATCTAGCCCCGCCTTCCTCATGATGTGCTCTGCATATAAGTTAAATAGGCAGGGTGACAGTATACAGCCTTGCCAAACTCCTTTCTCAATTTTGAACCAATCAGTGGTTCCGTGTCCAGTTATCACTGTTGCTTCTTGACTCGCATATAGGTTTCTCAAGAGACAAATAAGATGGTCTGGTACTCCCATCTCTTTAAGAACTTGCCACAATTTGTTGTGATCCACACAATCAAAGGCTTTAGCATAGTCAATGAAGCAGAAGTAGATGTTTTTCTGGAACTCCCTAGCTTTCTCCATGATCCAGCGTATGTTGGCAATTTGATCTCTAGTTCCTCTGCCTCTTTGAAATCCTGCCTGTACTTCTGGTAGTTCTTGATCCACATACTGCTGGAGCCTAGCTTGTAGGATTTTAAGCATTTTCATTTTCATTTTATTAAATTTGTATACCGCCCTACTCCCGAAGGACTCAGGGCGGTGAACAGGCACGAAATAAAACACATAAATACAAAAGTTAAAACATGATTAAAACCCAATTAAATAATTTTTGCTCGAGACAATTTAAAACTCCCAATAATTTAAAACGAATTAAAATTTGAGTTTAAAAATTTAAAAGAAGGGGAAAAATTAGGCCAGGCCGGCCTGCTGGAATAGGAGTGTCTTCAAAGCATGGCGGAAAGTGCGCAGATCTGGGATCCTCCGTATCTCCGGGGGTAGCTCGTTTCAGATAGTAGGTGCCCCCAAAGAGAAGGCCCTCCCCCTAGGAGCTGCCAGTCAACATTGTTAGGCTGACGGCACCTGGAGGAGCCCCTCTCTATGAGAGCGTACCGGCCGGTGGGAGGCTGTTTGTGGTAGTAGGTGGTCCCGTAAGTAGCCAGGTCCTAAGCCATGGAGCGCTCTAAAGGTGGTAACCAAAACCTTGAAGCGCACCCGGAAGACCACCGGGAGCCAGTGCAGCTCGCGCAGGAGAGGTGTCACACGGGAGCGCCATGTTGCTCCCATAACCACCCGCGCGGCCGCACTCTGCGCCAGTTGGAGCCTCCGGGTGCTCCTCAAGGGGAGCCCCATGTAGAGAGCGTTACAATAGTCCAGGCGGGAGGTAACGAGGGCATGAGTGACCGTGTGTAGGGAGTCCCGATCTAGAAAGGGACGCAACTGGTGAATCAGGCGAACCTGATGAAAGATCCTCCTGGTCACGGCCGTCAAGTGCTCTTCTAAAGACAGCCGTGAGTCCAGGAGGACGCCCAAGTTGCGAGCCCTCTCCGTGGGGGCCAACGACTCGCCCCCAATAGTCAACAATGGAGTCAACTGACTATATCGGGACGTCGGAAACCACAGCCACTCGGTCTTGGATGGGTTGAGCCTGAGCCTGTTCCTCCCCATCCAGATCCGCACGGCCTCCAGACACCGAGACATCACTTCAAGGACATTGTTGGGGTGGCCCGGGGTGGAGATGTACAGCTGGGTGTCATCAGCGTACTACTGGTACTTCACCCCGAAACCACGGATGATCTCACCCAGCGGCTTTACATAAATGTTGAACAAAAGGGGTGAGAGGACCAACCCTTGTGGCACCCCACATATGAGGGGCCTCGGGGTCGACCTCTGCCCCCCTGCCAACACAGACTGCAACCCGCCGGAGAGAAAGGAGGAGAACCACCGTAGTACAGTGCCTCCCACCCCTAACTCTTCCAACCGGTGCAGCATGATACCATGGTCAATGGTATCAAAAGCTGCTGAGAGGTCTAACAGGACCAGGACAGAGGAGCACCCCCTGTCCCGAGCCCTCCAGAGATCATCAACCAACGCGACCAATGCCATTTCCGTGCTGTACCCGGGTCTGAAACCCGACTGGAACGGATCCAGATATGTCGTCTCATCCAGGTGCTGGGGAAGCTGTTGCGCAACCACACTCTCGACAACCTTCGCATAACCTTACTAGCATGTGAAATGAGTGCAATGGTGTGATAGTTTGAACATTCTTTAGCATTGCCTTTCCTTGGAATTGGAATGTATACTGACCTTTTCTAATCCTGTGGCCACTGTTGAGTTTTCCAAATTTGCTGGCAAATTGAGTGTAGCACTTTTACTGCATCGTCTTTTAAGATGTTGAATAGCTTAGCTGGAATACTGTCACCTCCACTAGCTTTGTTGTTGCTCAGATTTCCTAAGGCCTATTTGACTTCACATTCTAGTATGTCTGGCTCGAGGTTAGTGACCACCCCATTGTGGTTATCAGGGATGTTAAGCTTGTTCTTGTATAGTTCTTCTGTGTAATTTTGCCACCTCTTCTTAATCTCTTCTGCCTCTGTTAGGTCCCTGCCATTTTGGTCCTTTATCATGACCATCTTTGCATGAAACATTCCCTTCATATCTCCAGTTTTCTTGAAGAGATCTCTGGTCCTTCCTATTCCATTGTTTTCTTCTATTTCTTTGCACTGTTCATTTAAGAAGGCATTCTTATCTCTTCTAGCTATTCTCTGGAATTCTGCATTCAATTGGGTGTATCTTTCTCTTTCTCCCTTGCCTTTCGCTTCCCTTCTTTCCTCAGCTCTTTGCAAAGCTTCCTCAGACAGCCATTTTGCTTTCTTGCATTTCTTTTTCTTTGGGATGGTTTTAGTTGCTACCTCTTGTACAATGTTGCGAACCTCCATCCATAGTTCTTCAGGCACTCTGTCTATCAGATCTAATTCCTTAACTCTATTTGTCACCTCTACTGTATATTCATCAGGGATATGATTTAGTTCATACCTGAGTGGCCTAGTGCTTTTCCCTACTTTCTTCAATTTAAGCCTAAATTTTGCAACGAGAAGCTCATGATCCGAGCCACAGTCAGCTCCTGGTCTTGTTTTTACTGACTGTATAGAGCTTCTCCATCTTTGGCTGCAGAGCACATAGTCTCGGCTCTTCTGATCTGCCTCTGGGCGGTTCTTCAGATGAATCACCAAACAGGGAAAACAGGGTTTAGTCAAGCAATCTTTAATCCGCAACAGTTGTGTATTGAGGAAAAACCAAGTACGAATGTAATAAAGTCAGCACTGAATGTTTGGGTTTGTCAGCGTTTTTTAAAGCAGCGCACCGACTGCACCCACGCCCCACCCGTACGCAATCGTCTTTCCAGCTGTTCCTTATTTCCTTCTTCCCAAGCCGACAGCACTTCCGCATTCAAACGTTGCAGACGCCGATTCTTTTTTTTTAATTTTTTTAAAATAATTTTTATTATAAATTAAAAACAAAAAACAGAAAAAAGACTATAACAAGACAAAATCACATACAAACAACTGAGGTTGATTCAACCCCCATATATATACAGTTTCTAAATAATATTACATATCATCATACTACAGATTCGATTAGGTTTATCATATTGCATCCTGCACTTGTTAATCTTCTTATATCTTCTTATAACTAATATTATCTTATTTATATTTAGTTTGCTATTTACATATCTATGCCACATGCTTTCCTAACATCTATCTCATGACATTTTTACTTCTATCCATTGGTACCATTTATCCCAGCTTTGATTGAAAGTTGATTCTTGTCTATCTTTAAGTCTATCTTTTGCACACCACAAAATTTTGTTAATAATCATCTGATCCGATGGTACTTCTTTCCCTTTCCAAAGTTGTGCATATGCAATTCTAGCCGCAGTGGTAATATGTATGAAAAGGTACCAGTCTATTTTCCTTATGCCCCCAGGGTTTATTTCTAATAAGTAGACCTCTGGTCTCAATTGAAAGCTGACTCCTGTAATCTCCATGAGCCAATCTTTTATCTTGCTCCAATAGTTTTGGGCTTGTAGACATGTCCACCATTGGTGGTAAAATGTACCCCTGGCTGACCCACATTTCCAACATTCTGCTGAAGTTCCAGGGAACATCTTTGCAATTCTTGCTGGTGGTATATGCCATCTATATAACATTTTAAATATATTTTCTTTGAAGGACACTGCCATCGTCATTTTTGCATTTCTGTTCCATATTTGTTGCCAAATATGCCAAATGTTTTCCAAATCTAATGAATATCCGAAGTTCCTCCCCCAGGCTATCATCGAGTCTTTAACTATTTCATCAGCTACAGATCGGGACAGGAGGAGGTTATATACTTTGGTGATACATTTTTTATCGCCTTCCAGGAGGGCCTTATCCAACTCTTGTGGTGAAGTAAAAATCCCCCCATTGGCTTTATCTTTTTGATATCTTGCTTGGATTTGTGCGTATGCCCACCAGTCCAAATTGATTCCCTGTATTTGTAGGTCCGCTTTAGATCTAAGGTTACCCCCACCATCCAACAATTCCTTGTACATCACAAGTTTATTCAAGTTGTATAGAAGTGGATATGTAGTCGCTTCAAGGGTCACAAACCAATATGGAACCTTACTATACATCATTCCTTTGATCTTATTCCATACCTTAATCAGACATCCCCTTACATAGTGATTCGTAAAGTATTTATGCTGTCCTGCTTTGGTTGGCCAAAGAAAATAATGCCACCCCTGCTGTAAATTATACCCTTCAATTTTTAATATACGCTTCCTCTTCAATATTATCCAATCTTTTACCCAAACCAGGCAAGAGGCTTGATAATACCACTCCCAGTTGGGGAGCCCCAAGCCTCCCCTTGTTTTATGCTCCTGCATCATTTTCCTTTTAATACGTGGCTTTTTCCCTTGCCATATGAATTTTCCGATTACCTGATCCATTTTTCTAAAAAAGCTTTTCTCTAATCTTGCCGGAGCCGTTTGGAAAAGATATATCCATTTTGGTAGCACGTGTGCCTTTATCTTTTTTTTTTTTTAAGTTTTTATTGATAAAAAGTATACAAACAAACATAAATACATTAAGACAACCTACAAAACAAACAAACATCGATTCAGTCTTATGACTGATTCTTAAAGCTATCACATCAATGGATTATTTTTCTATTTCTCTTATCTTTCTCTATTCGTATCTATATCTATATTTACATATTTACATATTTGTATATAGAACAGTATAATCCGCTCTTTATTTAATTCTATACATTTCCTGTTAGATAGTCTAAGTTATTTTTATATTCCTATTTTTTCCTCCAGCCAGCTGTACCATCTTTGCCACACTAAATAGTAATCAGTATCATCCTTCTCTTGTAATTCCTTTGTAAGCCTATCCATTTCTGCGCATTCTGTAATTTTTGCGATTATTTTGTCTTGTGTCGGTAATTGCTCAGAGTTCCAATTTTGGGCAAAGAGTATGCGTGCTGCTGTGAGGATGTGAATAATTAGATATTTTATTTCTTTGGTATATTGTGCTGTGATTATTCCCAGTAAAAAGATTTCCGGCCTCATTTCCAACTTTTGTTTTGTAATTTCTTCAATCATTTTCTTAATTTCTTGCCAGTATTGTTTTGCCTTTTGGCATGACCACCAGAGATGATAGTATGTCCCTTTCTGTGATTTACATTTCCAACACATTGGAGATGTATTTGGGAACATCTTGGCCAGACGCGCCGGTGGGAGGTGCCATCGGTAGAACATTTTGTAAAGGTTTTCCTTATAGGGTATAGACATTGTCAGCTTGTAATTTGTCTTCCACAATTTTTCCCAGTTATCCAATTCAATGTTATATCCTATGTTTTTGGCCCAGATTATCATGTTTTCTTTAACCACCTCCTCTTCTAATTTGTATTTTATTAGATACTTATAAATTTTGGTTATCATTTTCTCATCTGTACCTTGTAATATCTTATCTAATTCATTTGGTTCATTTTGAAATCCGAATTGTGCCCGAACTGTTTTATATCTTGATTCTATTTGCAAATATGGCCACCAATCAATGTCTATACCCTGATTTTTTAATTCTTGTCTTGTTTGTAAATCTCCTTCATTATTCAATAATTCTTTATAGTTTCTCATTTTCTCTATGTCCATGGCATTTGGGTAAATCAGTGCTTCCATGGTCGATAGCCATCGTGGAATTTTAGTGTAGTGCTGCTTTCTAATCTCTTGCCATGTTTTGTACAATGATCCCCTGATAATATGTTGTTGGAGCATCAAATGCTCTTCTAAAGACAGCCGTGAATCCAGGAGGACACCCAAGTTGCGAGCCCTCTCCGTGGGGGCCAGTGATTTACCCCCAATAGTCAGTGATGGCACCAACAGACTATATCGGGATGTCGGAAACCACAGCCACTCGGTCTTGGATGGGTTGAGCCTGAGCCTGTTTCTCCCCATCCAGATCCGCATGGCCTCCAGGCAGCGGGACATCACTTCAAGGGCATCGTTGGGGTGGTCTGGGGTGGAGATGTACAGCTGAGTATCATCAGCGTACTGATGGTACTTCACCCCGAAACCACGGATGAGCTCATTGTAAGCCGCCCTGAGTCTCCAGAGAAGGGCGGCATATAAATCAATTTTTTTAAAAAAAATAGTATTGTTTTTGATTCTGTTTGTATTTCTATTATTAAAATGTGTCCTTCTGTATCTGTATATATTTGTTTTGTTTTTAGGTGTTTCTTTACATATATTACAACTCCTCTCTTTTTTTGGTCTCCTAGGGATGCATATAATGTTCCTAATCTTCGATTTTCCAATAATTTTTGGTGCTGTCTTTTAATGTGTACTTCTTGTAGGGTTATGATATCCATTTCCAGTTTTTGAAGTTTTGTAAATGTATATTTTCTTTTAGTTGGTGAATTAAGTCCGTTTATATTAATTGAGATAATTTTTAGCTCTCTTTCCATCTCTGTTTGTTTATCTATTTGTTGTTTTTAGTCTTCTTGTGTTTCTAGTGATTCTTTGCGTTTTTTCCCACTCTCCCTCTCTCTCCATTCTTTCTCTCTCCGCTCTTCTTTCCTCTTCTTGGTCTCTTTCTTCTTTTTCTGTCCGCTGTTCCTCTTGCCTCTTGAGTTCTTGTTCTTCTCTGCTCTCCTGCTCCTCTTCCAATATGAAGTGCTGGTCGAGGAAGTCCTGTGCTTTTTCTAAGTTGTCAATTCTATACTTTCTGTCCTCCCAGGAGATTAGTAGACCTTCCGGTATTAGCCAGCGGAATTTTATTTTAAATTTATTCAACTGTGCAGTTAAAAAATTGTAGTTCCTCCTTTGGTCCCTTGTCCTTCTTGGTATTTGTTTGAGAGTTAAAATTTCTTTTCCCCTATACATAGTTGTCTCTTCTCTCATCTTCCTATATATCTCTTCTTTTATAGATTTTTTTGTGAACCTGATGTGTATTTCCTTGGGTAACTTGTTCCTCCTTGCATAATTCGTATGAACTCTATAGATTTCATCTATTCCACTTCGTATCTCATCTTTGTCCCTCTGGGTCACTTCTGCAAGTATCTCAGTCATTATTTCTCCTAGGTCAGTGGTTCTCAACCTTCCTAATGCCGCGACCCTTTAATACAGTTCCTCATGTTGTAGTGACCCCCAACCAAGGGTGGGTTCTAATTTTTTTTACTACCGGTTCTGTGGGCGTGGCTTATTTTGTGGGTGTGGCTTGGAGGTCATGTGACCGGGTGGCCATGGCTATATGTATAGGGACTACTCAGAGGGCTGAAAAAAGTCATTTCTGACAGGTCCTCGCACTTTTGACTGGTCCTCACACTTATGACCATCCTCACATTTATGCCTCTGCAGCATTCTTAACAACCATGTCACTCATTTCACAACTGCTTCTCTTCAACATAGTATAAGATAGGGCAAAAAACGTAAAATGTGAGGACAGTCGTAAATTCGAGGACTGGTCAAAAGTGCGAGGACCAGTCAAAAATAACTTTTTCAGCCCTCTGAGTAGTCCCTGTGCACAAAAGAACTACCCAGAGGGCTGAAAAATGTGATTTCTGACAGGTCCTCGCACTTTTGACCGGTCTTCGCACTTATGACTGGTCATCATTTATGCCCATTGTACCATTCTTAACAACCGTGTCACTCATTTCACAACTGCTTCTCTTCACCATGGTGACAAGATAGGGCAAAAACGTAAATTGTGAGGACAGTCGTAAGTTCGAGGATTGGTCAAAAGTGCGAGGACCAGTCAAAAATAACTTTTTCAGCCCTCTGAGTAGTCCATATGCATAAAAGGATACAGCAATAGAGAGGGATGAAGGAAGGGAAGGAAAATTAGAGTAGGAGTGAAGGTAAGAGAGGGAGGAAGAGAGGAGGAGAAAGAGAAAGAAAGAGGAAGTAGGGAGAAGAAGAAGAGGGGGGGAAGAGAAAGTAAGAAAGAAAGAAAAGACAGAGGTGGTAGATTTGAGGAGAAAGATTGCTGTACAATAAAAAAGATGAAAAGGAAGAAAGCCAACCCCAAACAAATATTAAGATATTAAAATAAAGAATGAATTGTTAAACTTTAAAGAATAAAAGAGAACAAATAGCAATAAATAGCAATAATTAGAAACACACATACAAACATACAACGTATTTTCTTTGAACAGAGTATTTGGCCGGTTCACAAATTTAAACAGTTGTAGGAGGTTAGCACCCACCCCTTTCCTAGAAGAATGAAATATTTTGGGAAATATTAAAAAGGTAGAATATTATATTTCCCTACCTGGATGAGAAATGGAGAAGCATATTTTACAGACAAAGCAGCTCCCACCTTCCTGCCCCCCACCCTTTGTTAATGGGCCAGAGGCAGAAAGTCAATCCTTTGTCAAAGGACATTTGCAACACAATAGCAACAGAAACTAACACAATGGGCCCCATCAAGCCATGTGATCCTGTCCACCATTAAACCATCTTTCCAAGCAGTCTCCATGTTTCCAGTGTCTTTTTCCCCACTTGGAGCAGAACCCAGAAGGATATTTCTTCCAACACAGTATTTAGTCATTTCAATTAAATTTACAATTTCTATATTTCCTTTTTACCATATTTATTCCTCATCTATTTTTTTAAAAAAACAATATTACCCTTCATCCTCATCTCTAATCTTAATCAAATTCAATTTTTCCCTTCTATTCTATATTATACCCCTTCGCTGTTTTCTGTTTTTATATCCATCCTCACATTGGTTAATTATGTAATACAGTTGTTTAATACAAATTCAACATTTTAATATAAATCAATTAGTTATATAACTATCTTTTTTGTATATTAATCAATATGAACATGAATATTCCAATTATTTCCATGCAATCCAATTTCTTACAAATCAATTAATTATATTTACCAATAATAATAAACCAAATAATTTCCCCCATATATTCCTCCAAACCACAACTTAACCAATTAATAGTATCTCAATTATTACAATTCCCTAGTTAAATAGAGCTTTTTTTCTTTTGTGTTTTAAAATCTTGGAACTCTCCTCTTTTGCCCTAAATTTCCCATTGTTTGCAGTTTTGCACCTACCTTTTTTGGTGACGAAAAAGAAAAAGAAATCTCTCTGCCTCATTTTGTCACGTTGCAGCCTGCTTACTTTCAATTTCGCTTTTCCAGCATAGCTAGAGGGAAAAAAATCTGCTCCAGGAATTTACCTCTTTGCAGCTAGCTCTTTGAAGCCCCGCGGCAAGAATTTAAAGTTTTTTTTCCCTCTAGCCATCAGCTGGGACTCCGGAGGCAGCAATAGATTTGGAGTGGGTGGGGTAAGCGAACGGCGACTGGGCGGTCCAACAGAGGCAGAGGGTGAGGGTGAGTGAAGGCGTTGGGGGGGCGAGAGAGGGCTTTGGCGACCCCTGTGAAATGGCCATTCGACCCCCAAAGGGGTCGCGACTCCCAGGTTGAGAACCGCTGTCCTAGGTTTTCATCTTTTTGCTCTTCTACATTTTGAAACCTTAAGTAAAAAGATGCCTTCTCCATCATGAGATATGTTAACGAATCTTCCAGTTCCTTATTTATTGCTACTTGATTACATTCCATCTTTTCCATTCTCTTATCCATATGTTCTATTCTCTCCTCCACCTTATGGATTCTTTGCTTGTTTTCCACTATGTTCTGTTGTATTTTTCCTATCTTCTCATCCATGTTCCTGATATTATCTTTTATCTCTCCCACGTCCGTCCTTAATTCCTCATGGTTTTTCCTTGTCTCTTCATGATTGTGGACCATAGTCTCTTGCATTCTATTCATTCCTTCCTGGATCATCATTAGTACGGAGTGGATGTTTTGCATACTAAGAGTGGGGGTTGTCTTATCCTTTTCCATAGTTTCAACTGGTTTTTGCTGTGCTGGGGAGGCCATAAGTATCATCTGGTTTGGTGGTATTTTCTTGCTTGACTTAGTAATTGTTGCTGAGCCTGTGGTTGCCATTAGTATTTCTTGTATTATTTTTTCCCAGAGTTTCATATACTGATTACTATTTAGGTTGTTATATTTCTATTGATATTAATATTCAATTTATAACATTCAATAGTCCCAAGGTGATAAACAATTGAAATATATTTCCTTATCACACAGTCACTGTTTATATATAAGTTTATGTATAAATTCTATCTTTCACCTTTCAATATCTTTCAAAATTCTTCAATATTACTCACTATTAATCAATATTAGTCTATAAAAATAAGGGGGGAGTAGGGGGAGGGAGTGAGGGAAAAGTCTAAAGTTTCAGCAATTCATCAATTAATTATCCTTACAGTTAATTACTTAATATCTTATTTAAATTATTATTAATAAATATCAATTACCTTTAATGGCAATCCTTAATTTACTTAGTCTATCTAGTATAAATCTTCAAATCTGAACATATAAAACAAGATGATGATTAAATATTAAAATAATTCACTAGGTATATAAAAAAAACTGGACTAACAATTATATATAAGATTTCAAGAACAATATAATTATTACTTTATAATCACTGATTAGTAATCAAACTTAATTGCAGTTAATTTTACTTCACTCTAGTTGAAGTTCCTCTAGATCACTCTCTTCTTTTTTCAAGCTTGTTTCATTCCAGCTTATGTTTCTCTGCTATTTGCTTTCAATGTCCAACGTCCCAATATCTTTTAAGTTAAATATCCACCTAATTTCCGGAACGTCCACCTCTCAGAAAGTCCTAATCCAAATATCTAAATATCATCCAAATATCCAAATATCCAAATGTCCAAGGAAAAGTGTTGCATTTAAGTTGATTTAATTCCAATGTTCGCTAGCTTCCACTTAAACAAAGTTTCTCTGTCACTCTCTCTTCCGGTATCTGCTACTCCTTAATCACCTCGTCACTTTCTCCACAAAGGGCAAAGTCTGTCGTTCTTCTCCCCTTCTCTCCTTAAATCCCGTCTTTCCTCTGTAGAAAGTTGTCTAATATCCAAGTTTTCTCCGGATTCACTTTTTTCCTCTGGATTTCCTCCGATTTCGCTGGTTGTTAATTTATGTACTGTCACTGTCAAAATGGATTCCAGCTCTGCTTGATTTTCAGTCGCCGCTTATCTAACTCTATTTCGCCTCTTGGTTGGAGTTTACTTTCCCCCGCTTTCTATCCACACGTTATAGATTATAGATGTACCTTTTTGAGCTCTTCTTTCTTTCTATCTTTCCACCGATGTCTTCTTTTATTTGATTTTCGCTTCCCTCTAATCAGCTGTCAATGTTTCTGGCCAGCCGAAATGGCTGGTTTTTCCTCGATCAGGATTAAGGGTTTTTTCCTGAACCTTCGGAGGGATTGCTGTCCTCTCCGAGGTCCTCGGAATTTCCCCTTTTTTCTATTGACCTCTCCGAGGTCAATAGTGCCTAAATCAGCTCCCAAATCGAGAATATTAGGGACTTGGAGAGCGGAGATCCGTTCCCTTCATCCCTAACACGATGACGTCACCGCCAGAAGTCAGCACGTGTGCCTTTATCACTGTCACTCTTCCTAGCAGGGATAGCTGTACTTTCCTCCACCGATCTAAATCCTGTTCCATTTGCATGATGAGTTTATCATAGTTGTTCTTTTTTATCGAGGAGCATTTTGGGGTCAGCCATATGCCCAAATATTTTACCTTTTTAGCTATTTGTATTCCCATCACATTCTCTATCTCCAATTTCTGTGTCCCCTTAAGATTTTTAACAAGTAATTTGGTTTTGTCCCTGTTAATTTGTAGACCCGCTACTGTGCCGAATTCCTCAATACTTCTCAACAAATTTGGCCCCGAAGTCATTGGCTCCTCCAATATAAAAACGAGATCGTCTGCAAACGCTTGTATTTTAAACTCCTCCTTCCTGACATTAAGTCCTTTTATTTCTTTGTTTTGTCTGATTTGATTTAGTAAAGGTTCCAGAGTCAAAATAAATAACAGTGGGGATAGCGGGCATCCCTGCCTAGTTCCCCTATGTATTTGTATCTCCTCTGTTGTTTCACCTTCAATTAATACTTTTGCATATTGCACCGTATAAAGTGCCTGGATTGCTTGCGTAAAACTAAATCCAAAATCCACCTCCTCAATTTGTAATAAAATAAAGTCCCAATTAACCCTATCAAACGCCTTTTGCGCGTCGAGGAACATTAGAGCCATTTCTTTGTCTGTATGTGTTTCATAATATTCCAATGTATTCATGATGGTTCTAACATTGTCTCGTAAGTATCTATATGGCAAAAAGCCATTCTGATCTTGATGGATGTATTCGTTTAAAAAAATCTTCAACCTTTCCGCTAATATTGATGTGAATATTTTGTAGTCCAAATTAAGCAGGGAGATAGGTCTATAATTTTTAATCTGTGTTCAATCAGAATCAGGTTTGGGAAGCAACATAATATAAGCTTCCATCCATGACCTGGGGTGTTCTGTCCCCCCACCTCACATAGGCAGACACACGAGCAAAAGACGTCTACCAATAATTTATTTTTACAAGCCGACCTGAATCCCTTTGGCAGATAAAAGTTCTGGCAGCTACTTTCCGAATGCCTGCCAAGTTTCTTATCACCTCTAGAAACAGGAGTCAGCGTATCTGCAGTCCGTTGCTGGGGCAACCAAGAGTTCACAAGACACAAAAGAGTAGTCAGAAGTCATTCACAAAGTCCAAGCCTTAATTCTGAAAAATATCCCATCCGAAGCTCACGATATGTTTTTGTCCGTCACAGAGCCTGCAGAGCAACCCCACCCACTTTTATCCCCTGTGGGGCATGGCTCAGTGACTCAGCAATCTCTGGCCCTTCCACACCTCTTCCTTTGCTGCGCACGCCTCTCCCTCCAACGCTGCCTGGGATCAATCCAAGATTGATCTTCATCACTCCCTATTAGTGGGTGCTCCGACATGCCTCCCTCCTGGCCTTCAGCTGGAACCTGAGGGTCCTGGAGAGGGAGGCCTTGTCAGTTCCTCCCCATCACTTTCAGAGTCATCTTCCTCCATGAGGACAGACTCGGGAGCCGGAGTCACAACATGGGGACTATACCTTTAGTTAATACCTCATTAAATAAATCTTTCATGTTTGGCAATAATATATCATATATCTCTTTATATAATTCGGCTGGCAGTCTGTCCGGTCCCGGTGATTTACCACATTTACCACATTTCTGCTTCTTAATAGCAGTTTCGATTTCTCCTTCCCTAATCTCTGAATTAAAGTCCCACATATCTTGTGGGACTTTAGCTAATTTCAAGTTTTCAAGGTATGCCCTTACTTGCGTCTCCTGTATTCCCTCTTTTTGATATAATTCCTCAAAGAAATTTATAATCACCCTCTTTTTCCCTTCCACATTCCCCACAAGAGTTCCCTCTCCATCTTGTAAGGCATCAATTCTCTTTGCTTCTATTTCTTTTCTTAACCTATACGAGAGCCATTTACCTGCTTTATTAGCGTGTTCAAAAAAATGTTGCCTCCCCCATTTAAGTTTGTTCGCCAATTCCTCTTGGTCTAATAATGATAGTTTATGTTTAAGAAACTCTTTTCTCTCTTTTATCTTCCCATTTCTCGGGTCTACTTGTAATGCCCTCTCTTCCTTTTCTAATTCATCTAGAATTTTGCCCCTTTTTTCTCTCTCTAATTTCCATTTATGCGCCGAAATTTTTATCGAATATCTTCTTATAACCGCTTTCATAGTATCCCATACATTTTGCAGCGAGGTATCCTCTCGTCTATTTTCCTCGTAGAAAAGCTTTAATTCTTTTTTCAATCCCGTAACAAATTCCTCCTCCCTTGCCAAATCTGTCCTCATTGTCCACCTTCCTCTATACTTTCTTTCTTTCCAACTTACTATCACCGGATTGTGATCCGCCCATTCGTTTGGTCCAATTTCTACTTCTACAGCCAATCTTAATATTTCTGGAGTAACCCAGATCATATCTATCCTGGACCATGTCCTATGTCTAGGGGAGAAGTACGTAAATTGGGCCTCACCTGGATGTGCAACTCTCCAAATATCTTCCAATCCTAGTTCATCCCGGATTTCATCACATATCAACGGCAGTGTCTTCCTTACCCCTTTCCTGTTCCCCATATCCGCCCCCCTGGTATAATCTTTAGTAGCATCCATAACCGCATTGAAGTCGCCCATTAAGCAAACATGTTCATACTCCAATTCCTTTAGTTTGTTATAAATCTTGTTATAAAAAATTTTCTGGTTACAATTGGGAGCATATATATTTCCTAATAAAACCTTCCTTTGGCATATTTTAATTTCCACCAACAAGAATCTTCCCTCTTTGTCAGCAAAGATTTTTTTAGGTTCCAAATATTTCTGTATATGTATCGCTACTCCTCTTTTTTTTTGGTCAGCCAAGGACACAAATAAATCACCTAATTTGGGACATAGGAGCAAATTCTGGTAACCTTTCTTAATATGTACTTCCTGCAATCCTATTATTTGGTATCTCCCCCGCTGTAACTTCATTTGTATTTTCTTCCTTTTGTTCGGTAGGTTTAATCCATTGATATTGATTGATATTAATCGAAGTCCATCTCCTGCCAATTTATTTATTTAGTTCTTTCAATCTGTTTCTTTTTCTGTCTCGTCACCATCTGGGATCCCAAGCCCCCACTGATTTGGTCTTCTTGTTCTCTTAAGGCCTTCTGTTCCTTTATCGCTTCCGTTTCCAGCAGCTCTTCTTGACTTTTGCTTTCTATCTCTTCCTCACTCTCTTGCTTATCAGCTTTAAAGTGCATGTCAAAGAATTCCTGCGCGTCTCTTAGGTCTTCTATACGTAACCACTTGTCTTGCCAGCTTATAATCAGCCCATCCTGTAATAGCCATCTATATCGAATCCCCATCTTCTGAAGCCTTTTCGTGAGAAATTCATAATTTTTCCTTATTTCTTTTACCCGTTTTGGTAGTTGACGTAATATAATTATTTCTCGTCCTTTATAGGTTATTTTTTGGTCTCTCGCTTTTTGTAGTACCTCATCACATAATGTCTTCTTGGTGCAGCGTACATGAACTTCTTTTGGTAGGTTATGACGTCTAGCATAACTAGTATATACTCGAAAAGTTTCATCTATGTGTCGATATACTTCTTCTCTATCCTTCCCTGTAATCTCTGCCACCATATCCGTCATGATTTGATCCAAGTCCTCATCTTTGTCCTCCGGGATATTCTGAAACCGTATGAAGAAGGCTGCCCTATCCATCTCCATAAATATTAATTCGTCCTCAACTTCCTATTTTCCCTAGATTGTCTTGTTTCCAGTCGCATCACCTTCTCCTCCACTTTCCCCACTTTAGCCTCCATTTCCACAATCCTCTCCCCATGTGAGACCATTGTCACGTTCATCTCTTCCATTTTAATATTCATTTGCCGTAATTTATCCCTCACCACTGTTACATCTGATTTCAATTCATCTATTCCTTTAGACTTTGTTTCTTGTTTTTTTACCATTGTCATCATTGTATCTTGTAGTGTTTTGAGAATATCATGAAGGTTTGAGGGTATTCCAGTTGTGCTTGAGGTTTTGCCTGTTAGTGCCATTGATGTCATATCTTC
Source organism: Pituophis catenifer annectens (assembly GCF_029215685.1). NCBI lineage: Eukaryota > Metazoa > Chordata > Lepidosauria > Squamata > Colubridae > Pituophis > Pituophis catenifer. Next base: position 91,521,733 of record NW_027256885.1, on the reverse strand, counting down.
CGCTGGTTTGTGTGCCATTGGAGAGGTCGTAACTGGGGATGAGATTGATGGTACTGCAAGTGTCTTCTTCTTGGTAGTAATTGTAGTTGTAGCCAACTTTGTTGGACAGAAAAGGTTAATCCACTCTAGCATACAGCGTATATCTTTGCCCTAGTCTTATTCTCTTTATCCTGTATATTGCTTAACTTTACTTATTTGCAATACTCTGAACTGGCTATTTTAGTTCTATTCGTCAATTATCAATTAATAAACATTTACAAATACAAATTCATAGATATCTCAATTATAAGGGTTCAGCAGGATAAACAGATAGAACACTTAATGGATCTAGAAGCTTTGATTCAATATTAATTAGGCAGTTTATCAAAAAACCAATTTAAATAATTTATAGCTAATAATCCTGGAATTTATTCAGCTTTGATCTTTAGTGCTAGGGAAAAGAAAAAATTGGTTGGAAGGGGAAGGGTCTCAAAAAAAAAGAAAAAGGTCAAAATACAAATCCTGGAACTTATTCAACTTCGGTCCTTAAGGCTAGAGAAAAGAAAAAATTTGGTGGAAGAGGAAGGGTCTCAAAAAGACAAAAAAAAGAGGTCACAATGCAGTTCCGGTATCAGCCACAAGATGATGTCCAAGTCTTTTATATATTACAACTCCACTAGAAATGCTCAGTCTCTAAACTTCCGCTTTCCTTTTCCCTCCCAATTGCTTCAATGGAGGCTTGAATCATATAGCTGAGTCACCACACTCCTCTTTCACCACTCATGATTCAAATAGATGAGTAGCAGGTAAAAAATCCAATAAATCCAACAGCAACTCCACGCTCTCCTTCAGACTGTCTCGGTCCAGCAGCAATCTCGTCCAAGCCTGCAGACCTCAGCGATCCTCGGCTGATTTATTGCGTTTGTCTCCAGGCTCCTCCTTCCTGCCGCTTCCCCGATCACTGGCTTAGAAACTCAAATGTCCGTTCCAATATAGATAGAAGTAATACAGTAATGTCCGATCTTCAATATCAGCCACCAGCCCCTTATTAGTTTTAGTATGATGATAGTAGACTTCAGATAGCGGTAGACCCACAGTTTAGGGGCTCCGTGTTGGATGTCTTCTTTCAGCGTCGGCACCTCGGGGGGAATTTCAGGGTTTCCTTAGGGATCTGCACCACCCCACGGATGCCCTGCGATCCCCTCTTCTTTTGCCGATCTAAACATGAGCGGCAATGGCCAAATTAAGCCGCCAGATGCTAAAAAGGGAACGGGTATCTAGGAGAGTTCCTTACCCCGCTCCTTATTGCTGTGACATCATACCGGAGAAGCGCAGACACCGATTCTTCACAGACGATCCTGACTTGCAGCCTATGCGCAGGTATTAGTAACCACCACCACCAGAACCTAACGAACCCGTCACCACTACTACCCCGAGTATCTAATAACCATCCCCACTGCTTTTCTGTAGATTCTTTAGTCAGCCTTGGATTCTTTAGTCGGCCTTGGATGCCTCTCCCTCCGACAAATATGTCGAGCTGATGTCGGGCTCGACAGGCAGCCCCCCTTACCAGGTGCCTTCCTGTAAGAAATAAAAACATATCGGACTTCCGTTGGCACTGCCGGTGTCGTGGATGGTCTTTTCAGACTGCCAGCCCTGCGATTCCGTTGGAGCCGTTCTGACAGCGCTAATCAGCTGTCAGATGGCTTGAAAACCTCTCCTTCGGGAGAAGAAAGAGAGGAGAGCCGGTGGGCGAGGGTAGAGCTCCCCGGGAGCCCCGGGAGCAATTCCAGGGGCTTGGAGGGTGAGAGCTCCCCGTTCAGCCCACTGAAGCTCCAGATCCATGGCGACTCCGTTTTAAACGGAGCTAGACGCCGGCGACCAACTCTGCTGTCAATAAGGAGACTAATTGATTCCAATAGCAGGCAGAACGGAAGCAGGAGAACAAGCCTTTGCAAGTATGTTGCTTAACTCCTGGGATACATTGTTTCTACTTGATTTTGCTGAGCTGAAGGAGGAATGGCGTCTTCATTATGGCTGGACTGAAAGTGAAAGCTAAGTGCTTGTTAACAGATTTGTGCTTAGAGACTGGACTTAAGCTGCTGGGATTTGAGAGCTGGGTGTAGAAAAGACTATCTTGCTTGATAAACTACAAATAAATTTGAGAAAGTTGCTTAAGAGATGTTTTGGCTTTGAAAAGAAAAATTTTCTTAAAATAATATGGCTTCCAAGCAAGGAGTTTCTGAAAGTGGTGGAAGCTCTTTAATGGCGTCAGAAATGACACAGAGAACTGATTCACAGAGCCAAGAGGATTTTTTCAGAGACCTTACAGAATTTATAAAGGAAGCCATGAATAATCAAATGGCAATTATTAATAACTTTACAGCAATCATAGAACGAAAATTTATAGAGCTGGTGGAGGATTTAAAAGCAAATGAGGATGTTTTTGAAGGAAAGCACAATGACAATGAAGGAGACATTTTTAAAACAGAGAAGCTGGATTTGGCTGATTTTCAAGGATCTTCAAACTCTTTTCCTGCCCCTGTGGAATTAACTGACAGAACTTTTCAAAAATATAATTTGGAGCAGAAAGAAGAAGAAACTGATCAGCCCTATGAGGTTTCGGAAGATTTGGCAGAGGCTTTCACACAATTAATTGAAATGCAACAACTGGACTTTTTTTTGCAAACTCATCGAGTTAACTCTTCGTTCTATGAACTGACTGATTATATAAGCAAGAAGAGTCGATATGGGGGCTCCAAATCAGAGGAAATGATTCCAAGAAAGGGGCAAGTTTTAAAGATACATCAACCTCCAGTTGAAAATCAAAACCTCCTTAAAATAAAAGCAAGAGGGAGGAAGGAAGATTGGAAAAAATATAGAAAGAAAGGAAGAAGGGAAGATTAATTTTCTTTGGTTTAATAATTGATGTATTAATGACTAATTACAATGATTAAGTAAATGAATTAAGAATTCAATTAATGATTAATTAAGATTTAAGAAAAAATATTTGAATTTTGAGAATAAAAGTAGGAGGGAGAGTAAAATGATTAAGAAAATGAACTAAGAATTTCTTACAGATGTATTATGAGAACTCTAGGCTTTGAATGATCTATTAGTGTTTGTTAATGTTTTTAAAACTCTTAGGCCTAAAGGATTATATGTTATTTTGAGTTTAAAGGGAGGTTGATGAATAATTTGTAGAAGGGGAGTTAAGGGGTCTAGGGAGTTATAGTCTTGCATTAATTTAGCATATTTTAGCATATGTTTGATGAAACTTATACCCTGTTTTTCTTCTGGGAAGTCGGGGGAGGGGGGGTGGGAAGGGGGGGTGGAAGGGTGGTTTATATATGTTTAAATATACAAGTGAAAATGTTATCTGTTTGATTATAAAAAATAATAAAAACCTTTTATTTAAAAAAAAAGAAATAAAAACATATCAGCAACAGCCTTTAAGGAGTTTGTTTTGGCTTATGTGGGTATTTTCTATGAAACCTCCTCAATAAACAGGGTGCTTTAGCATCTTGCGCATACACCCATGATGACTCTTCATATGGATAACCCTTCCACTTCACTAAATATTTAAGCCTCCCTCATTTTATTTTGGAATCTAAGATGTCCTCTAGTTCATATTCATCTTGGGCAACTGGACCCGGTCGGGTGGTAGAGGTAGTATGTTCCACTGGTTTCAGTAAACTGACGTGAAACACTGGGTGTATTTTTCCTAATAAAGAAGGGAGTTTTAGTCTAAAGGTTACAGGATTGATTACTTTAGTCACCAAGAAAGGTCCGAGATATTTAGGCCCTAGTTTCTTACAGGGGATTCTTAGTTTGATGTATTTGGTAGACAGAAAAACTCTGTCCCCCACGTTAATAGGTTTGGGTTCCGCCCTCCCCTTATCTGCCTGACGTTTATATTCCTCCTCGGCTTTCTTTAATGCTTGTTTTACGTTTGGCCAACTGCCTCGAACTTTATAGGCCCAAGCAGCCGGAGACATGCCCCCTGTAGGTTGAGTATCCAATTCTGGGATAGCTGGGAAATCTTTACCCATTACTATACTGAAAGGGGTTAAACCTGTACTCCTGTGCACGGCATTATTATATGCCACTTCAACAAATGGTATCACATCAGCCCAATCTGACTGTTGATAGGAGACGTAACTTCTCAAATACCATTCGATCATGGTGTTATCTCATTCAGCTGCACCATTGGTACTTGGATGGAAAGCTGAACTGAGAGCTTGTGACGACCCTATCGACTTGACGAAGTCTCGCCAAAACCGGGCGGTGAATTGTACTCCCCGATCTGAAATGATTCTACGGGGCACCCCGTGTAGTCTATATATATGGTGGATGAACATTCGGAAGAGTTTTCGTGCTGAAGGGAGCCCTTTACAGGGTACGAAGTGGGACTGTTTCAAAAAAAGATCTATCACAGTCCATATGACTGTTTGTCCATTGCTTTCTGGGAGGTCAATGATAAAATCCATAGCTACCTCCTCCCATGGCCTCCTGGGATTAGCAACGGACTGTAATAGGCCTAATGGTTTTCCTGGTCGTGGCTTACATGTGGCACACGTCTTGCAGGATTTGACATAGTCTTCAATATTCTTGCACATGCGAGGCCACCAAAACTGCCGCCGGGTGAGGTGTAATGTTTTCAGAAACCCTAAATGACCGGCGGGTTTCGCATCATGGCATTCCTTTAATATTTTCATCCTAACTGTCTCTGGTATATACAGTTTATCGTTCCTCCAGGCTAAATCGTCCCTTGTGGTGATCAAGGATTTGTTGTTTTGTACCCACTGATCTGTCATTAGAGCCTGGGCCACCAAGTTATACCACCAGTTCGTTGTACGTTCAGACGTCACATGGCCTGCTGTCTGTGTTGCCGGTATCATGGCCTGTATTATTTCTTCCTTTTTGCTGTTGTATTGAGGCATCCAGGACAGGGCATCAGCCAAGAAATTGCGACCAGCAGGAACATACTTTAGGGTAAACTTAAAGCGGGAAAAATACTGCGCCCACCGGACTTGTTTCAGCGACATTCATCTAGGGGTTTGTAAAGCCTCTAAATTCTTATGGTCAGTCCATACTTTGAAAATAGGTTTTGCTCCTTCAAGTAAATGTCTCCAAGTTAGTAACGCCCAACGTATAGCGAACGCCTCCTTTTCCCATATAGCCCATCATCGTTCTGTCACTGTTAATTTTCTCGACGTATAGGTGCAAGGTTGTAAAACCTTCTGGGAGTTCTCTTGAAGCAATACCGCGCCAACAGCCACATCGCTCGCATTGGTTTGGATTACGAAAGGATAAGACGGATCTGGATGTTTCAATATCGGTTCACAGGTAAACAGGGTTTACAGTTGCTCAAACGCTTGTTGGCACGCTGTTCACCACATGAGAATCTGGCCTGGTTTCGGTTTTGTGGTACTAGGTTTTGTTTTTAACAAGTCTGTCAATGGCAAAGCAATACGAGCAAAAGAAGGGATAAACTGCCTGTAAAAATTTGCAAATCCAAGGAAACTTTGTAATTGTTTCCTCATTTTCGACGCTTGCCACTCTAGGACGGCTTGTACCTTCTTGGGGTCAATTTTCACTCCTTTGTGCGATATTCGATACCCTAAGTAATCAATTTCTGTTTTGTGGAACTCGCATTTCAAGAGTTTGATGAACAATCTAGCCGCTAACAGCTTCTCCAGAACTTGGCGCACAAGTTGTATGTGTTCGTCCATATCTTTCGTATAAATTAGAATATCGTCCAGGTAAACCAGAACTCCTCGATAGAGGTGTTCATGGAGTACCTCATTTATCACTTGCATAAAAATGGCTGGCGCACCTTGTAAGCCGAAGGGCATCACCCTGAACTGGTAACTTCCCAGGGGACAGTTGAAAGTCATCTTCCACTCATCCCCTGGTCGAATGCGGACTCTGTAGTACACTTCATGTAGATCCAATTTTGTGAAAATTTTTCCGGTTGCCAAAGTGGATAACAGGTCTTTCAATAACGGTAACGGATACAGATGTTCAACACACACTGCATTAAGATATCGAAAGTCGTCACACAGGCGCAAACCACCATCTTTTTTTCTCTCTGAAGAGAACTGGAGCCGCCATGTGGGATCTGCTGGGTTGGATGAAACCCCGGGCTAAATTCTTATCGATGCATTCTCTCATTTCTACAAGTTCCCTTGGGGTCATAGAATACATGCGAGGCTTCGGCAGTTTGAGGCCTGGTATAAGTTCTATGGCACAATCAGTAGGACGATGGGGTGGTAATTCCTCACATTTGTCCTCACTACACACCTCTGCCAGGTCTCCGTAAACACTAGGGAACAGTTCTTTGAAGTGGGGTGTTTCAGTCGGTATTGCTTTCGCCTGGTCTGTCACAGGTGGGTCAGGCCCTACAGTGAACCTGAGTTTTCTAAATCCCCCTTCCCACCAAATCACAGGTTGCCACTTATCCAACCACGTGAGACCCAGGATCAGGGGTTCCATCATTCTGTTCACCACTATGAACCGCAGGTGCTCCCAATCTGCCCCAATTTCCACCCTAATAAGTTCTGTGACATGGGTAGCTGGCGCACCCCTCATAATAGTCCCATCCATTTGTTCGAACCAGATGGGCGTGGTTAGGGCTACAACCCGGATGGACAGTTCCTCCACAAGAGAACGTCGGATTAAACACCGTGTACACCCAGAATCTATCAAAGCCCCCTGGTTACTACTTACTCCCATGTGTGTATTACGGAATACTACTGGAATGATGAATGGCTGTACATGTTTGCTTACCATTGGATCATTGGAATCATCCTCGTCATTCCCTGCTGGTTCTTCCAGTACCGGACCGCCCCCTGTGGTAAGGGACTTTCCATCATCATTCTGAAAGGCACCGGTCTTCCCTGCCACGACGTGAGTAGCCAGCCGTGTTTTGTCCGCTGTGGGTCTGAACTGAGCCCGATCTCGAGGGTTGTTTCCACTGGTTGATTCTTGGGGTCCTTCCATCCTTGGCAGTGTCATAGGACAGTCAGCCGCCCAGTGTCCAGCCTGGTTGCACCGGAAACATCGGAAAACAGGGCGTCGTCCCTGTCCCTCCAATCTCACCAACGGGTTAGGCTGGACGCTGGGTATCCTTGTTGGTAACCTGTCTAATGGGGCAGGCTGATAAGGTACTTGTGGAGTGTCAAGCCAACTCGACATAGTGTGGGGAGGGGAGCCACGGCAGAGCCATCGAAGACGTGGGGAATCCTACCGAACGACGATGTCCCCGCTGGCTGCAACTGCACGCATTGGTGGTGGTGGGGTGTTATCGCTGACTACAACCTCGCACGATGGTGGGGGGGGTGTTCAGCCCAGACCTGTAGGCGGACGGTCACCCTGCGGCCGGGACAGGGCAAAACGAGGTGACAGGGAGGCGTGCCCTGCCGCTGTAAGGGAAGAGGGCGGAACCCGGAAGTAACGCCAATTGGCTATTGAAGCGCCCAGCTTATTTTGATTATGGTTAAAAGGGCGCTGGGAGGCGGCCGCTCCCAACGCCGACTTTATGTTATCCTTAACGTTCGTATGTGACTACACCAAGAAATGAGAATTAAACCCATCTACAACCTCGTATTTTGCTTATGAGTCGTGTTTTCAACGGTGCGAGCCAGCTTGGTGAGCAGTTTACGACAGAAAGTCGGCATTTCCCTTTCTATTTTCTTGTCCCTGCGGCTTTCGAGTGTCGGAGGACGGGATGGCGGAGGGTGTGGACGCTAGAAGCCCGGTGCTAGACAACGTGGTCGAGGAAGCAGTCACGGTGGCGGTTCCAGATGCGCCGACCGGCACCGACCCGCCTGTTGTGCGGCCGAAGGAAAGGACAGCCCAACAGGGGGTGGAGGTGCTTGAAGCGTCAGTGGAGCCGGCCGGCTCTGATGGGAAGAAGATGTCATCGGGCAAGTGGTGGCATAGTCCTGCCCTGACAGGCACCGAGGCAACCAAGTCCTCAAAGCCTCGCCCGGGGGATGCCGCTTTTCAAGGTTGGCAGGAGCGACGCTGGATAGAAGAGGACAACGGGGAGTGGAGTTACTCCACTGGCCTAGGGTCCACAATGCTTGACATTCTGAGGGAGAGATTTGGGGAAGCAAGCTTCCGGGAGGCTCCTTCCTGGCAGCCCAGGGCGACTGGATTAGAAGCCCCAGCAACCTGGCAGGGAGGAGGGCTGCCCATGAGTACGGACACTCGGTTTCATTTGGCTAACCCGAAATTGCGCATAGCCAAAAGTTGGCCCCGGCCATCTGAACAACTCGCAACTATGCCCACCACCACGTCACTGGGGGATGCCCTAAGGGGGGTAGACCAGGAGGTCCCTAGTAGGCAGGGTCTAGTAGCTACCGGTTACGATGGTGCCCGGAAACAGGAGGGTTCACGTCAAGGGGACGGGAGGGATACACAGGAAGCTCGGCCACCACCTGGACCATCCCCTATACGGGTGTCAGGATGTTGGCCTCAGCAACAGGTTTGGGCCCCCCCTCCGATACAGACCACGTTTGATGGTAGTGCTGATCGGGTATCCCTTTTTTTGAGCCAGGTGCTTAGTTATTTAGACCTCTATGGATTCCTGTATCCCTCCCAATGGTCCATGGTGGTTGCGATAACTAATGTGTTGATGGGGGAGGCTGCAGACTGGGTTGCAGACCTCCATAGCGACTACGCAAGGGAGCTAGTAGACATTGGTCTGTTTTTGGAAGCACTAAGAAGCCGATTTGAGGATGACACCCGTACCCAAGTGGTGGAGGGGGAGTTAGTGTCGCTAAAAAAAAAGGACGATCCGTCCGAGAGTATATAAAGGAGTTTCGGGCCCTTGCAGGACGGCTCCGGGCCTGGCCAGAACGTCTTTTAGTGCACCATTTTTGACTGGGGTTGGATAAGGAGATTAGACAAGCCTGTGTTTATAGAGGCTTGCCACCCCGTCTAACAGAGTGGTTTAAAGCAGCCGTAGACCTGGATGTGGGTTTGTGGGAGTTCAAACCCTGGGGGGGAGACACTGCACAGCAACGATGTCAGGTGGAGAGACCACCCACGGTTAGGGGTCCTGGATGGAACAGCTCTTTTCCCACTCGCCCTCCAGAAACAGCAGGCAGAGGTGCGTTCCACTGTTTCAGGTGCGACCAACCAGGTCATCAAGCCCTTGATTGCCCTTTACCTCCCGTCCAGGTCAAGGCACAGCCAACAGCAACAGGCCGCACATCAAGGGGCCAAGCTTGTTTAAGCACAGACCAATCCCACTTAGCCACTCAAACCCCACGTGGCAGCCCACATCCTACTCCACAGGAGGTGAAGAGTCCCATCGTACCGGAAGGAGGGCCCATAACCACGAATGATGATGAAGAAAGCGACCCAAACGACCCCATGGTAAGTGCACCGGTACGCCCGTTTGTCATACCAGTCGTTGTGTGGAACCCATGTACGTCCCAGGCGAGTCACCAGGGGGCATTGATAGATACCGGTTGCACCCGGTGTTTAATGAGCAGAGCAACAGTGGATGACCCAGGGTTACGTACGGTACAATTGAAAACTCCAATAAGATTCGAATAAATGGACGGCTCTGTGTTGGGGGGGGCTGTCCAAACTCATCACCGAACTCGTGGAATTATGGATAGGGGAGCATAAAGAAACCCTATGGTTTGTTATTGTAGATTGGATGGTCGAGCCCCTTATCCTGAGGTTGGCGTGGCTGGACAAATGGAAACCCCCACATATGGTGGGAAGGGGGGTATCGAAAATTACGGCTTCTCATAGGCCCAGAGCCAGAACCAGAGGAACAGACTGAGCGAGCCGGAGGGCAGGGGGAAGGGGTCGGGGGGTTCCCTGATGTGTATAGGGAGTTAAGCACAGTATTTAACGAAGAGGAGAGTGAGGTACTGCCCCCACATAGAACAACAGATTGCGCGATTGAACTGGTCCCAGGGGCCAAACTGCCAAAACCCTGAATGTACGCCATGACACAACCCGAGATGGAGGAACTTCAACGGTATATTGATAAAAATCTGGCAAGAGGTTTTATCGAACCCAGCAGGTCGCGGATGGCTGCGCCTGTGCTATTCAGAAAAAAGAAAGACGGGGGGGGACTACATCTCTGTGTGGACTTCCAAGGTTTGAACGCGGTATGTGTAGAATACCTATACCCCCTACCTTTAATCAAAGACCTCCTGGCAGTGCTGTCCACCGGAAGGGTTTTCACAAAACTCAACCTACATGAGGCCTACTACCGGGTATGCATAAAACAAGGCGATGAATGGAAAACCACCTTTAACCGCCCGTTGGGTAGTTATAAGTTCAGGGTGATGCCGTTTGGACTACAGGGCGCCCCGGCCGTGTTCATGCAGGTCATTAACAAAGTGTTGCATGAGTATCTATATCGAGGAGTGCTGGTATATCTAGATGATATCTTGATATACACTAAAACAATGGAAGAACATGTGCAGTTGGTACGCCAAGTGCTGAGCAAACTGTTGACTGCACGCCTCTTCGTTAAATTGTCGAAATGTGAATTCCATCGTACACAACTGGACTATTTAGGGTATCGCATTTTGGGGGCCGGGGTGGAGATGGATCCGAATAAAGTGAAAACCATCCTGGAGTGGCAAGCGCTCACAACAAGGAAGCAACTACAGAGTTTCCTTGGCTTTGCCAACTTTTACACGCAGTTTATTCCAGCATTTGCACAGGTAGCCTTGCCTCTAACAGACCTCTTACGCACCAAACATACTGGAGTAAAGGCGAGACCCGGCCAAGCTCTGAGGTGGACAATTGAATGTCAACAAGCATTTGAACATTTGAAAGCACTGTTTTCTCAGGAGCCGGTTCTGAAACACCCCGACCCGAACCTCATGTTCATCGTACAAGCAGATGCCAGCGATGTGGCTGTGGGTTCTGTGTTGCTGCAGAAAGCGGAGGATGAAGTGTTGTATCCTTGTGCCTATACATCCCGGAAATTAACATCAACCGAGAGAGGATGGGCGATTTGGGAGAAAGAGGCCTTCGTGGTCCAGTGAATGTTACTGACCTGGCGACACCTTTTAGAGGGGATTGGTACCAAATTTGAAGTATGGACCGATCATAAAAACCTGCAGGCCCTCCAAACTCCAAGGAAATTATCCCCAAAACAGGTACATTGGGCACAATATTTCCAGCGATTCAACTTCAACCTGAAATATGTGCCCGGAGGAAAGAACTTCCTAGCAGATGCCTTATCGCGAATGCCTCAGTTTCATAGCAAGAGAGAGGAGGTTGTCCAAGCTATGATACCTAAGGACCCAGGCGAAGACTGACTACATACGAAGGAACACCTATGGCAAACAGACCTACATCACGAAACAGGTAAGGACCCTTGGTTTAACACACATAAGTCAATCTTAACGCACCGAGATGGAATCGCATGGATGGGGTCTCGAAACTATGTGCCAGCGGCGTTACACTGATCAGTGTTACGGCAGTGTCATGACCCAAAGCTGGCCGGTCATTTCGGTTTCCTCAAAATGTTACATTTGACTAGATGTCAGTTTTGGTGGCCACAAATGTGTAAGGACATCAAACAATATGTGAAGGAATGCTCAATGTGTGCGACATCTAAACCCCGGTCTGGGCGGCCCTTGGGCCTCTTGCAGTCAGTGGCTAATCCTAAGGAACCTTGGGAGGAGATCGCTATGGACTTTGTGGTGGACCTCCCTGAAAGCAATGGACATACCATAATTTGGACTATAATCGACCTCTTTTCAAAGCAGGCTCATTTTGTCCCGTGTAACGGGTTGCCATCAGCTAGGAAACTCTCAAAGATGTTCATCCAACATGTGTATTGCCTGCATGGTGTCCCACGACGAATCATCTCGGATAGGGGGGTTCAGTTCACAGCACGGTTCTGGTGCAATTTCATAAATTTAATTGGGTCGTCTCAAGGACTAAGTACAGCCTACCATCCCAGTACCAATAGGGCCGCGGAACGTACGAATGCAATGATAGAGCGCTATTTATGCTGCTACATGTCCTATCAACAGAACGATTGGTCGGACTTGTTACCGTTTGCTGAAATAGCATATAACAATACGATACATCGAAGTACAGGTGCTACACCTTTCAAAATTGTCACTGGCAAGGAATTTAAGGCTATTCCCGAACTGGACGGCCAGAGCCAAGAACAGGTATCCCCAGATGAATGGAGTAACCATATAGGTAAAGTGTGGCCGCAGGTGAAAGCCGCGCTAACCAAGGCAAATAACGAATATAAGGCCCACGCTGATAAGAAATGGGCTAACCATAAACCATTTCAGGTGGGGGATAATAATAATAATAATAATAATAATAATAATAATAATAATAATAATAATAATAATAATAATAATAATAATAATTTTATTTCTATACCGCCCTTCTCCCGAAGGACTCAGGGCGGTGTACAGCCTAATTAAAAACAGAATAAACATCAATTTAAAATAATTTAAAAATATGAAATAAATTTGGCTTAATTTAAAACCCCAAAAATTTAAAACATCCAATTTAAAATTATATTGCTAACCCAGCCTGGCGGAACAATAGGGTCTTGAGTGCGCAGCGAAATACCCGGAGGTCAGAAATCTTACGAATTTCCGGGGGCAGTTCATTCCACAGGGCTGGAGCTCCCACAGAGAAGGCCCTCCCCCTGGGTGTCGCCAGCCGACATGACTTGGCCGTTGGCACCCTGAGGAGACCCTCTCTGTGGGAGCCAACTGGCCTGTGGGAGGCTATTGGTGGCAGAAGACGGTCTCGAAGGTACCCGGGTACTATGCCATGGAGCGCTTTAAAGGTGGTAACCAACACCTTGAATCGCACCCGGAAGACCACTGGGAGCCAGTGCAGCTCGCGCAGGAGGGGTGTCACGTGGGCGCAACGGGTTGCACCCATAACCACCCGCGCGGCCGCATTCTGGACCAGTTGAAGCCTCCGAGTGCTCTTCAAGGGGAGCCCCATGTAGAGAGCATTACAGTAGTCCAATCGGGAGGTAACAAGGGCATGAGTGACTGTGCGCAGGGCATCCCGATCCAGAAAGGGCTGCAACTGGCGAATCAGGCGGACCTGATAAAAGGCCCCCCTGGCCACGGCCGTCATATGTTCTTCTAAAGACAGCCGTGCATCCAGGAGGACACCCAGATTGCGAGCCCTCTCTGTGGGGGGCAAAGATTCACCCCCAATAGTCAGCGATGGCACCTGCTGACTATATCGGGATGCCGGGAGCCACAACCACTCGGTCTTGGAAGGGTTGAGTCTGAGCCTGTTCCTCCCCATCCAGACCCGCACGGCCTCCAGGCAGCGAGACATCACATCAAGGGCATCGTTGGGGTGGTCTGGGGTGGAGATGTACAGCTGAGTGTCGTCAGCGTACAGGTGACACTTCACCCCAAAACCACGGATGATCTCACCCAGCGGCTTCACATAAATGTTGAACAGGAGGGGCGAGAGGACCGACCCTTGCGGCACTCCCCATGCGAGATGCCTCGAGGTCGACCTCTGTCCCCCTGCCAACACAAACTGCGAGCGGTCGGAGAGGAAGGAGGAGAACCACCACAGAACGGTGCCCCCTATTCCCAACCCCCTCAACCGCCGCAGCATGATACCATGGTCGATGGTATCAAAAGCCGCTGAGAGGTCTAATAGGACTAGGACAGAGGAACAACCCCTGTCCCGAGCCCTCCAGAGATCATCCACCAATGCGACCAATGCCGTTTCTGTGCTGTGCCCCTGCCTGAAGCCCGACTGGCACTGGTCCAGATAGATAGCTTCATCCAGGTGTCGGGGAAGCTGTCGTGCCACCACGCTCTCAACAACCTTCGCCACAAAATGAAGGTTGGAGACCGGACGATAGTTGGCTAATTCAGCCGGGTCCAGGGAAGGCTTCTTGAGGAGGGGCCTCACTACCGCCTCTTTCAAGGCGGCAGGAAAGGCACCCTCGCTCAAAGAAGCAGTTATAATCCCCTGGAGCCAGCCTCGTGTAACCTCCCGGGAGGCCAGTACCAACCAGGAGGGACACGGGTACAATAAACACGTGGCGGCACTAATCTTACCCAGAACCCTGTCCACATCCTCGGGAGCCACAGGATCAAACTCCTCCCAGATAACATTCTCAAGACCTGCCCTTGTCTCCTCCCGTGGACTCATCCAATCGGAGTCCAAGCCTTCCCGAATCCAAGCGACTCAGGCGGATCAGGTGTACCTCTCCACCAAATACATAAGACTAAAAACCCCATGCAAAAAACTAGGGCCTCAATATCTAGGCCCGTTCCGGGTTCGTAAAGTGATCAACCCGGTTACTGTAGTCTTGAACTTACCACCGTATCTGGGAAAAATCCATCCGGTCTTCCACTGCAGTTTACTGAAACCTGTGGACAGTGCAGTAGATACAAAACCTCTGGGCCCTGTAAAGGACGACCACTACGAAATAGATGGGGTTCTCGATTCCCAGATCCGTAACAGTGAACTTCAGTATTTTTATTTTTATTTTTTGCTTTAATTTATATGCCGCCCTTCTCCGGAGACTCAGGGTGGCTTACAATGAGTTAAGCAATAGCCTTCATACTTTTGTATATTTATACAAAGTCAGCTTATTGCCCCCACAATCTGGGTCCTCATTTCACCTACCTTTGAAAGGATGGAAGGCTGAGTCAACCTTGAGCCTGGTGAGATTTGAACTTGCAGTAATTGCAAGCAGCAGATGTTAATAACAATGCTTAGTCCACTGTACTACAGGCTCTTTCCCTGTAGGTGAAGTGGAAGGGGTATCCCCCCGAGGCCTGAATTCTCGCAGTCCCACATCCAACTCTATTGTTGTTTTGAACCATTCGGACAAGCGAGGGGGTAAACCTCTATAAAGACACGCCTGTCATAGTTCCTTATCAAGGCCCAGGTGGAAATGATGAACCAGCAATCATTCTGGCCATGCCCGCAATCGGCCGGCTGTCTTTTTGAACTCTTTAATATAGTCCTTTGCAGGTCGACCCCGTTGCTTCATAGTCACTATTTGTCCGTCCGCTGCCAGCGTTCTAGTTTCATCTTCAAACCTGCCCCTTAAATTTTCCAGAAACATGCCTACGTTAGTGAGTTCCCTGGCATGCTCACTATGCAAATCAGCCACCCAGTCTGCCGCTTCTCCCATTAATACTGTGGTCACAGCCACCACCATAGACCACTGGGAAGGGTAGAACTGACCATATAGGTCGAAGTGACTGATAACTTGGCTTAAGAACAGTGCCACCCTGTCTGGGCTTCCGCCAAATGAGGCCTGTATAGGAGGTGGGCCCCAAAAATGTGGTTGTTGAGGTGGTCACACCCCCACAGACCATATAGGTGGGTGTCCAGCAACTCTGCCACTCTCTGTCATCCTGCTCATGCCCTGTGAGGACTCCCCCTGTTTATGTCCAGGAGAGCATATCCTGCCCAACCGCTGGCCGTTGTCATGGTCCATAACTGCTGTCCCCACCCGTGGAAGCTGAAACCCCACCACCGGGAGGTTGCTTTACCACATCTCTTTGAGAGACGTGTTCTCTTTTTAATTTTGGGCTAGTGAGTCGAAAGCGAGTGTCAGACCCCGGGCCCCCTTGCTCTCTCCACGTACCCGAGGGGTCCAGACCTACCACCCAAGGTTGCCAAGGAGGGCCATCTCAGAAGCTAGCTTTGCCAAATCTTTCCCTTTGAGAGTCCAAGCTAGCAGTACCAGGATCTGTGGCATAGCCCCATTCCTGGTCCTCCTCATCCGTCCATCGTTGCTCCCTCCAACCCTGAAACATAGTCTCTGATGTGGGAGGTGGGGTTCTAGACCGTGCTTCCCCTTGGCCTGACAACGCAGAGCTGTGCCACCAGTGCCCTGATGCAGCCTGCAATACACCTTTCTCCTTCTCCCCTTTACCCTCCGCCAAGGGGTCTGCAGGTTGGGGCGTCTTCTCCTTCGGTCGCACCACTTCTCCCTCACATTCCTTCATGACTACCTCCTTAGTTCGCACCCCCCTCCCCCACCATTTCACCTTCCATTATTTCCCCCAACACAGTCATATCAACTCCTTCAGCCATGGCTCTCCTTCACCTTGCAAAAAAACAGGAAAGGGTTAAGAATTCAGTGCTGACTTTCTCTTGGCTCTTCTGATCTTCCTCTGGGCGGTTCTTCAGATGAATCACCAAACAGGGAAAACAGGGTTTAGTCAAGCAATCTTTAATCCGCAACAGTCGGGTATTGAGGAAAAACCAAGTACTAATGTAATAAAGTCAGCACTGAATGTTTGGGTTTGTCAGCATTTTTTAAATCAGCGCACCGACTGCGCCCACGCCCCACCCGTACGCAATCATCTTTCCAGCTGTTCCTTATTTCCTTCTTCCCAAGCCGACAGCACTTCCGCATTCAAACGTTGCAGACGCCGATTCTTCACAGACGATCCTGACTCGCAGCCTATGCGCAGGTATTAGTAACCACCACCACCAGAACCTAACGAACCCGTCACCACTACTACCCCGAGTATCTAATAACTATCCCTACTGCTTTTCTGTAGATTCTTTAGTCAGCCTTGGATTCTTTAGTCGGCCTTGGATGCCTCTCCCTCCGACAAATATGTCGAACTGATGTCGGGCTCGACACATAGTCAATCTGATTTCTGTGTTGACTGTCTGGTGATGTCCATGTGTAGAGTCATCTCTTGGGTTGTTGGAAAAGAGTGTTTGCTATGACCATCGTATTCCCTTGACAAAATTCTATCAGCCTGTGCCCTGCTTCATTTTGTACTCCAAGGCCAAACTTGCCTGTTATTCTGGTTAACTTTTGGCTTCCTACTTTAGCATTCCAATCCCCCATGATGATAAGGACATCATTTGTTGGTGTTAATTCTATAAGGTGCTTTAGGGCTTCATAGAACCGGTCAATTTCATCCTCTTCAGCACCAGTGGTTGGGGCATAGACTTGGACTACTGTGATATTGAATGGTTTGCCTTGGATTCGAACTGAGATCATTCTATCATTTTGGGGATTGTATCCCAGTATTGCTTTTCCTACTCTTTTATTGACTATGAAGGCTACTCCATTTCTTCTGAGGGATTCTTGCCCACAGTAGTATACCTGATGGTCATCTGAATTAAATTCACCCATTCCTGTTCATTTTGTTTGTTGTTTTGTTTGTTTTGTTTGTTTTATTAGATTTATATACCGCCCTACTCCCGAAGGACTCAGGGCGGTGAACAGCCACAAAGTAAAACACATAAATACAAAATTTAAAAGCAGAATAAAACCAAATTAAACAATTTGGCCCAAGACAAATTTAAAACACCCCAATAATTTAAAAACAGATTAAAATGTATATTGTAAAAAGAACAAAGAAAAAAGGGGGAAAATTAGGCCAGGCCGGCTTGGTGGAATAAAAAGGACTTGAGAGCGCAATGGAAAGTGCACAGATCCAGGATCCTTCATATCTCCGGGGGGAGCTCATTTCAGATATTAGGTGCCCCCACAGAGAAGGCCCTCCCCCTAGGGGCCACCAGTCGACACTGTTTGGCCGATGGCACCCGGAGGAGCCCCTCTCTATGAGAGTGTACCGGCCGGTGGGAGGCTGTTTGTGGTAGCAGGCGGTCCCGTAAGTAACCAGGTCCCGAGCCATGGAGTGCTCTAAAGGTGGTGACCAAAACCTTGAAGCGCACCCGGAAGACCACCGGGAGCCAGTGCAGCTCGCGCAGGAGAGGTGTTACATGGGAGCGCCATGTCGCTCCCATCACCACCCGTGCGGCCGCACTCTGCGCTAGTTGGAGCCTCCGGGTGCTCCTCAAGGGGAGCCCCATGTAGAGAGCATTACAATAGTCCAGCCGGGAAGTGACGAGGGCATGGGTGACTGTGTGTAAGGAGTCCCGATCCAGAAAGGGACGCAACTGGCGAATCAGGCGAACCTGATAGAAAATCCTCCTGGTCACGGCCGTCAAATGCTCTTCTAAAGACAGCCGTGAATCCAGGAGGACGCCAAAGTTGCGAGCCCTCTTCGTGGGGGCCAACGACTCGCCCCCAATAGTCAGTGATGGCGTCAACTGACTATATCGGGACGTCGGAAACCACAGCCACTCGGTCTTGGATGGGTTGAGCCTGAGCCTGTTTCTCCCCATCCAGATCCGCACGGCCTCCAGGCACCGGGACATCGTTGGGGCGGTCCGGGGTGGAAATGTACAGCTGAGTGTCGTCAGCGTACTTGTGGTATTTCACCCCGAAACCACGGATGATCTCGACCAGTGGCTTTACATAAATGTTGAACAAAAGGGGTGAGAGGACCGACCCTTGTGGCACCCCACATATGAGGGGCCTCGGGGTCGACCTCTGCCCCCATGCCAACACAGACTGCAACCGGTCGGAGAGAAAGGAGGAGAACCACCACAACACAGTGCCCCCCACCCCTAACTCTTCCAACCGGTGCAGCATGATACCATGGTCGATGGTATCAAAAGCCGCTGAGAGATCTAATAGGACCAGGACAGAGGAACAACCCCTGTCCCGAGCCCTCCAGAGATCATCAACCAACGCGACCAATGCTGTTTCCGTGCTGTACCCAGGCCTGAAGCCCGACTGGAACGGATCCAGATATGCCGTTTCATCCAGGTGCTGGGGGAACTGTCGTGCAACCACACTCTCGACAACCTTCACCACAAAGCGAAGGTTGGAGACCGGATGATAATTAGCCAACACTGCTTGGTCCAGGGAAGGCTTCTTGAGGAGAGGCCTCACCACTGCCTCTTTCAAGGTGGCAGGGAAGTCACCCTCACCCAATGAAGCATTTATAATCCCCTGGAGCCAGCCTCCCGGGAAGCCAGCACTAACCAGGAGGGACACGGGTCCAACAAACATGTGGTCGCATTCAGTCTACCCAGAATCCTGTCCACATCATCAGGAGTCACAGGATCGAACTCATCCCAGATAACCTTCTCAAGACCAGCCTCAGTCATCCCCCCTGGAACTACCCAGTCGGAGTCCAGGTCTTCCCGAATCTGAGTGATTTTGTCATGCAGATACTGAACAAAGTCCTCGGCTCTACCCTCCAAGGGGTCCTCCCGCGCTTCCTGGTGGAGCAGGGTGCGGGTCACCCTAAACAGGGCGGCCGGGCGGTTATCTGATGACGCAATAAGAGCAGCAAAATAAACACGTTTTGCTGCTTTTATTGCCACTAGGTAATTCTTAATATGAGATCTTACCAGTGTCCGGTCGGATTCAGAAAGACTGGCCCTCCAACTACTCTCTAGGCGTCTTTTCCGGCGCTTCATCTCCCTTAGCTCCTCAGTGAACCAAGGAGCCAGGTGAGATCAGCGCCGGGTCAGAGGCCGCAAAGTTCGCTGATTCCTAAGATGTCGATGTTCAGTCTTGTCATCTCTTGTTTGACCACGTCCAGCTTGCCTTGATTCATGGATCTTACTGTACATTCCAGGTTCCTATGGAGAATAGATCTTTACAGCATCAGACTTTCCTTTCACCACCAGATGCATCCACAGCTGAGTGTCCTTTCGGCTTTGGCCCAGTTGCTGCACTCTTTCTGGCACTACTAGTACTAGCCCTCTGCTCTTCCTCAGTAGCATATTGGACACCTTCTGACCTGAGGGGCTCATCTTCCAGTGTCATATCTTTTTGCCTTTTGGTACTGTCCATGGGGTTTTCATGGCAAAGATACTGGAGTGGGTTGCCATTTCCTTCTCCAGTGGATCACGTTTTGTCAGAGCTCTCTGCCAAGACCTGTCTGTCTTGGGTGGCCCTGTACGGCATAGCTCATAGCTTCATTGCACTGTGCAAGCCCCTTCACCACGACAAGGCAGTAATCCATGAAGGAGTGTATATTGAGGTATAATTATATAAATCCTGAAGCTGTGAAAGGTTATGATAATAAATTCACTTCAGATTTTACAATTAAAATAGTAAAGCTTAGAGGTTATTTTATTCAACCTTGGCTAATTACTGCAGAAAACCAGTTTTAAAACAACCAATGAAGTGTGAGCCCGCTTGGAAACACAGCGTTATTTACCTGTTGGAATCCTGCCTATTACACAGCTGAAAAATGTAAGAATTGTTCCTGAGAAAGAAAATGGTTAAGTTTGCCTATCAAACTGCACAATCCTAATCATGCTACTTTGAAGTAAGTCCCGGCTTCTCACATAAACACTGCAGTCTGATTTATTCATGGGGTCTTATTTGTTAGCCTTATAGCCCAACTTCGCTCAGCATCAAGGCTGGATGGTCTTCCAATGTTCCCCTGCAACAGCCAGTCTATGAATTAGGCTGGACTGGCAGAGGCTGAGTGGCACAAAGTCACCTAGTGAGCATGCTGACTGGGGAATTCTAGGAATTGAAGTCCGGGTTCAAGAGGTTTCTTAGTCCTAGTCCAGCTATTTTTAAAAATCATTAGAAGACCCGAGAGGAGCTTACAAAACAGGGCAAAAAGGTAGACTGGTGGGCGTATGCCCAAATACAATCGAGAGTCAGAAGGGACCAAAGAAAGGAGGGAATATATAGGTCACTACAGGAGTTAGATAAAATCTTATTGGGAATTGAAAAGAAATTACTTTCAAGGTGCTACCAGTTTTTAGTATCACGATGGATTGGTGAGGAGGTGATTAAGGACACTATGATTGCCTGGGGGATGAACCTCGGATTTTCTCCAAATCTGGATAAATGGGATGAGATATGGAATAGGAATATGAAACTTACTTTGTCAACCCCCTACAAGGAAAATATTTATAAAATGGTCTATCGTTGGCATATCCCCCCGGCAAGAATCGCAAGAATGTTCCCGGGAGTTTCTCCGGCATGCTGGAAGTGTGGTAATGGTTGTGGGATGTACTACCACCAATGGTGGACGTGCCCCAAAGCAGGCAAATATTGGTCCAAGGTTCGGAACTGGATGGTGGAAATTACAGGATATAATATAGAGCTGAAACCAGAGATTTTTTTATTAGGAATGAAACCAGACAAAATAACTAAGGAAAAATGGTATTTGATCCTCCACATCACTACTGCAGCTAGGATACTATACGCGCAAGAATGGAAAAATGAATTATTATTATTATTATTATTATTATTATTATTATTATTATTATTATTATGTTAAAAAAATTAACATATAAAGACTTGCTGAACGTACAAGGGAGATTAAAGTCTAAACAGGAATTAACCTCTCAAGGAGTGCAAATGGATTGGTGGAGTTACCTGCAGATTCAGTCTAAATACCAAAAGGACAGAGATGGAAAAGGTATTGATGGCGATCTACAAGAGCTAGATAAAATCTTGATGGGCCAAGAAAAAGGCATGATTTCAAAAATTTATAAACTGCTCATTAAATAATTTGGCCCAAATTAAAACACCCCTATTATTTTAAAACAAATTTAAAATTCACAGTTAAAAGGAGGTTAGGCCAGGCCAGCCTGTTGAAATAAGAAGGTCTTGAGGGCACGGCGGAAAGTGCGCAAATCCGGGATCCTCCGTATCACCGGGGGGATCTCGTTCCAAATGGCAGGTGCCCCCACAGAGAAGGGTCTCCCCCTGGGGGCTGCCAGTCGACACTGTTTGACCGACGGCACTCTGAGGAGCCCCTCTCTATGGGAGCGTACTGGCCGGTGAGAGGCTACTGGTGGCAGAAGGCGGTCTCGTAAGTACCCTGGTCCTAAGCCATGGAGCGTTCTAAAGGTGGTAACCAAAACCTTGAAGCACACCCGGAAGACCACCGGGAGCCAGTGCAGCTTGTGCAGGAGAGGTGTTACATGGGAACGCCACGTCGCTCCCATAACCACCCGCGCGGCCGCATTCTGGACCAGTTGGAGCCTCCGGGTGCTCCTCAAGGGGAGCCCCATGTAGAGAGCATTACAGTAGTCCAGGCAGGAAGTGATGAGGGCATGAGTGACCGTGCGTAAGAGTCCCGATCCAGAAAGGGGCACAACTGGCGGATCAGGCGAACCTGATAGAAAGTCCTCCCGGCCACAGCCGTCAAATGCTCTTCTAAGGACAGCCGTGAGTCCAGGAGAACACCCAAGTTGCGAGCCCTCTCCGTGTGGGCCAGCGACTCGCCCCCAATAGTCAGTGATGGCACCAACTGACTATATCGGGACGTCGGAAACCACAGCCACTCAGTCTTGGAAGGGTTGAGCCTGAGTCTGTTTCTCCCCATCCAGATACACACAGCCTCCAGGCACCGGGACATCACTTCAAGGGCATCATTGGGGTGGTCTGGGGTGGAGATGTACAGCTGAGTATCATCAGCGTACTGATGGTACTTCACCCCGAAACCACGGATGATCTCACCCAGTGGCTTCACATAAATGTTGAACAGAAGGGGTGAGAGGACTGACCCCTGTGGCACCCCACATACAAGGCGCCTCGGGGTTGACCTCTGCCCCCCTGCAAACACAGACTGCAACTGGTCGGAGAGAAAGGAGGAGAACCACCGCAACACGGTGCCCCCCACCCCCAACTCCTCCAACCGGTGCAGCATGATACCATGGTCGATGGTATCAAAAGCCGCTGAGAGGTCTAATAGGACCAGGACAGAGGAACAACCCCTGTCCCAAGCCCTCCAGAGATCATCAGCCAACGCGACCAATGCCGTTTCCGTGCTGTACCCAGGCCTGAAGCCCGACTGGAATGGATCTAGATAAACCGTTTCATCCAGGTATTGGGGAAGCTGTCACGCCACCACACTCTCAACAACCTTCGCCAGCCTTTGATTATAGTAACAGAATCTTGCAGGTCTGTCTCTGTTTTCCCTTCCCTCCTCTATACTTCTCCCCTCCCCGTTGCTTCTTCTGCACCAGTGGTCTTCACAGCTTCTGGATGGAATAGAATAGAATAGAATAGAATAGAATAGAATAGAATAGAATAGAATAGAATAGAATAGAATAGAATAGAATAGAATAGAATAGAATCAGGGCCGGATTTAGATGAAAAGAGGCCCTAGGCTATTCCACTTATGAGGCCCTTTCACCTATAGTGAAAGTGTAATTTTAATTTTGCTAACAATTTGAATGTAGGCCCCTCTTGATCTTGAGGCCCTAGGCTGAAGCCTAGTTAGCCTATAGGAAAATCTGGCCCTGAATAGAATAGAATAACAGAGTTGGAAGGGACCTTGGAGGTCTTCTAGTCCAACCCCCTGCTTAGGCAGGAAACCCTACACCACTTCAGACAAATGGTTATCCAACATCTTCTTAAAAACTTCCAGTGTTGGAGCATTCACAACTTCTGGAGGCAAGTTGTTCCACTGATTAATTGTTCTAACTGTCAGGAAATTTCTCCTTAGTTGCTTACTTGCTCTAAGTTGCTTCTTTCCTTGATTAGTTTCCACCCATTGCTTCTTATTTCTACCCTCAGGTGCTTTGGAGAATAGCTTGACTCCCTCTTCTTTGTGGCAGCCCCTGATATATTGGAAGACTGCTATCATGTCTCCCCTAGTCCTTCTTTTCATCAGACTATAGACATACCCAGTTCCTGCAACCGTTCTTCATATGCTTTATTTATTTAATTATTTAATTATTTAATTAATTAATTAATTAATTAATTAATTAATTAATTAATTTGTATACCGCCCTTCTCCCAGAAAGGACTCAGGGCGGTGAACAGCCAAAATTAAAAAACATACAAATACAAAAGTTAAGATAATTAAAAAGAATTAAATCACTAGCTTCCCAATTTAAAACCCCCAAATCCATAAAATTTAAAATCCCAATTTAAAAACCATTTAGGCTAGGCCGGCTTGATGGAGGTCCGGGATCAATCGTATTCCAGGAGGCAGCTCATTCCACAGGGCGGGTGCCCCCACAGAGAAGGCTCTCCCCCTGGGGGCCGCCAGCCGACATTGCCTGACCAACAGCACCCTGAGGAGGTACTCTCTGTGACTGGCACGGATCTAGATAGACGGTTTTATCCAGGTACTGTGGGAGCTGTCGCGCAACCACACTCTCCACAACCTTCACAACAAGCGAAGGTTGGAGACCAGACAGTAGTTTGCCAAAACGGCCGGGTCCAGAGAAGGCTTCTCTTTAGCCTCCAGACCCCTAATCATCTTTGTTGCTCTTCTCTGCACTCTTTCTAGAGTCTCAACATCCTTTTTTACATTGTGGCGACCAAAACTGAATGCAATATTCCAAGTGTGGTGCTGTTTTTGATAGGTTGGACTGTTTCTTCCCTTTGTGTAAAGACAGATGCAAAAAACGAGTTAAGTAGTTCTGCTTGTACAAATTTTCCTTGTATGCTGTTGACATTGTCATTTTATAATTTTGCAACCACAATTTTTTCCATTTCTCTAAATCAATTCCATAACCAAAATTTTTCCCCCATGCAATCATTGTTTCTTTAACTTATTCTTCTTTCAGTTTTACCTCTAATAAATAACCATACAATTTTTTAATTACATAGTCATCAGAACCTGTTAAGATTTTATCTAAATTAGTCAAATTATTGTAAAAACCTTCTGTCTTACAGTCTTTATCATATCTAGAATGTATTTGCATATACGAAAACCAATCCATCTTTATATTCTGAACTTCTAATTCTTGCTTCGTTTTAAATTCACCCTTTTCATTCAATAACAATTTGAATTGTTATATCTAACAATTTGTTCCTTTCTAAATGTTATTGAATATGAGAATGCTTCAATAGTAGATAACTGGAATTTTTAAATAATGTTGTCTTTTAATCTTGTCCCAATTTAATAGCAAAGAATCTCATATAAAATGTCTTCTAAAGTACCCCTGTGTTTTTGTCCCCTTGTACCATAAAAAAGCGTGCCAGCCCAACAACAAGTCATGTCCTTCTAAAGTCAACAATCTAATATTTCTTAACATTATCCATTCTTTAATCCACATCAAATTTGTTGCTTGGTAATATAGTTCCCAATCAGGCAAACCAAAACCTCCTCTTAAGGCAGGACGTAAAGTGAAATTTGGTTATAAGAGTGAAATAATATGGGGTCAGCCTAGAGGATCTCTGAAGAACCCCTGTGACTTGAGAAAGTTGCAGAGTTCAAAAAGTTAAACTGCAGAGTTAACACACTTTCTACAGTTGGAGAGTTCAAGAAGTCAAACCGCAGAGGTGCTATGTTAAAATGCAGAACTAACCCACATGGAGCTTCCTGCCTAAAGCAATAGGGGAGGGGAGCTAGCTAAAGAGGCAGATCTAAGATACTTCCTGTTTTTTGTTCTATAAAGATACGTGTCTTAAAGAAGGACTTTTGTTCAGGATGTAAAACAGAATGCATGTCTGAACCTTTTGGCCAAAATAAAAGCGCTATTTCTGATCTCGAAATTCATCTCCATTGTTTTTCTGCAACACTCTTATTCTAGCATCTTGCAGCAATTTTAATTTTATCCTCGCCTTTTTACGCTGCCAAATATATTTTAACACTGTTTTATTCAAATCTTCAAAATAATCTTTTCCCAACCTAATTGGGATTGTCTGGAACAAATATAGAATTCTAGGCAATATATTCATCTTAATAGTTGATATCCTCCCTATCAATGATAATTGCAAATTCTCCCATTTAGCCAAATCTGTCACTATCTGTTGTTTGAGTTTATTATAATTATTCTCTTTGAGTGTACTACGTCTTGCTGTCAAGTATATCTCCAAATACTTAACCTTTTTTGTGACCTGCATCATCAATACTTCCACCAATGCTTCTTTTTGTTTTTTTTAACATATTTTTTGTCAAAATCTTCGTTTTAACTTTATTTATTTTCAAACCTGCTACCTTTCCAAATTCTCCTATTTTATCTATCAATAAGTTTATTGATTTAAGTGGATCTTCAAGAATAAACACCAGGTCATCTGTAAATGCTTGCAGTTTATATTCTTCTTTTTGAATTCTCATTCCTTTTATATCTTTTTCATCTCTAATATTTCTATTTAATACTTCTAGTGTTAACACGAACAACAGAGGTTACAGTGGACAACCTTGTCTCGTTCCTTTTTGTATTTCAATAGACTCTGTCAATTCTCCATTTATCATTACTTTTGCTGTTTGTTTATAGTATATGGCTTCTATGGCTTGAATAAATTTTCTGCCAAAGCCCATCTGCTCCAGCTGTAATAACATAAATCGCCAATTCACTTGTTAAAGGCTTTCTGTGCATCTAGAAATATCAAAGCCATTTGCTTCTCCGGATGTGCCTCATAGTATTCCAAAGTGTCCAGAATTATCCTCAAATTATCTCTAATCTGTCTTTTTGGCAGAAACCCATTTTGATCAGAATGTATAAAATTATTTAAATATCTTTTAAATGTCTTTCTGCCAGTATTGAGGCAAAGATTTTATAGTCTGAATTTAGCAGGGATTTAGGCCTATAATTCTTGATTTGTTGTGGGTCAGTATCCTCCTTTGGAACAAGTGTGATATATGCTTCTGACCATGATTTGGGTATTTCCATCTTTGACATTACTTCGTTCATAACTTCTAACAATGGAAGACTCAATGATTCCTGTAAAGTCTTATAGTATTCCGCTGGAAGTCCGTCCAGGCCTGGTGCCTTCCCATTTTTTTGTTTTTTAAGTGCTTCAGTTAATTCCATCATCGTTATGTTTCCGTCTAGCATCATTTCAGTATCTTTAGAAATCTGGGGTAAATTTGCCTTGTGTAAGTATTGTTTAACACTTTCCTCCTCTATATTCTCTTTTTCATATAATTTTTTATAATAATCTTGTATGATATTTTTCTTCTCTTTGTTCCCAAATCTAATTTGTCCTTGGTCATCCACTAACTGTATTATTTTCCTTGATTCTCTCTTTTTTCAGTTTATATGCTAGCCATCTACCTGGTTTATTAGCATCTTCAAAATAATTCTGTTTAGCACTTCTAATTTTTTGTGCTAAGTCTTCTTTTTCCATTAATCCAATTTTATGTTTAGTTATGTCCATTTTCATTTTAATGTCCTTAATTCTGTAGTTCTTTTTCAAATTTCTTATAATCATCCTCTAATGTTTTATGAGCTTGCCTTTTCTTAATATTTCTTTTCCTTGTATAGTCAATTATTAGACCTCTAGCATAAGCTTTCATAGTGTCCCCAAGATTTTGCATTGATGTGTCCTCTTTTCTATTTTCTTTGAAAAAGAAAGCCAATTCTTTCTCCATTTTCTGTACAAAGTCCTTTTCTTTTAATACTGTATTATTTAAAGTCCATCTAGACCTTCTCCTTTGTCCTTTCCATCTCACTGTCATTGGATTATGGTCTGCCCAGGTATTTGCTTCTATGTCAATTTCTTCTATATTAGAAATCAATTCCATTGTCATCCATATCATATCTATTCTAGACCATGATGAATGTCTGTTAGAATAAAAAGTATATTGTCTATTTTTTGCATTCCTTTCTCTCCATGCATCTTTTAAATTTGTTTCCTCTATCATCTTAAAGAAAGATTTCGGCAGAATTTTTCTACTTTGCTTTATTACCTTCTGCGTATTATAATCCATTTTCTCATCTACTATGCCATTGAAGTCTCCCATCATGCAAATATTACCATAGTCCAATTCAATTAATTTCATATGTAATTTTCTATAAAAAACTTCTTGATTGTCATTTGGAGCATATATTGCTATTAAGAGTATTTTCCTGACTTCCGGTTTGCTTCCTGTCACCGAAAGACGGTCCCGTTTTTGGACCGCCAGCCCTGCTGCCTGTTAGAGCCACTTCGATCAAGAGAAGCGGCTTGGAAGTTACCGAATCCCAAAGGATTAGTGGAAGAGAGTGGGTGAGAAGCAGGTTGAGCCCCTGTGATCCCCCAGATAGCTATCGTTTGCTTCTGGGGAGGAAACAGGTGCGGCTCCCTTTCAGCTTGCCGAGACTCCGGACAGCGCAGGACGAGTCTACCCAGCATAGAACAAGGCGGCAGGAGCAACCTTTCTATTGAAAATAAAGCAAATTCAAACAACCAGGGTGGAATAACAATTTGAACCTCGAAACTGCAAGTATTACTAGCCCTGTGATTAACTTTGAAACAGAAGAGTGAATGAGTGAAAGTTTTCTGAAAATGGCATCCGGCTTCAGTGTTAACGAGCTGAAAGCGAGAGTGGATTAGCAAAGTTATTTATTTATTTTTTATTTATTTATTTATTTTCAATTTATATACCGCCCTTCTCCCTGAGGACTCAGGGCAGTGCACAGCCAGAATTAAAAACATGAAATACAAATATTAAAACAATTAAAATCTATATAAATTTGGCCCAAAATTTAAAAAAACCACAAACCAATTAAACATTTAAAAATTTTAAAAATTTCTTCCTAAGCCAGCCCGGCTTGCTGGAAAAAGTGGGTTTTAAGGGCACGGCGGAAGGCACTGAGGTCTTGGATTCCCCTTATCTCTGGGGGCAGCTGATTCCAGAGGGTAGGTGCCCCCACAGAGAAGGCTCTCCCCCTGGGGGTCACCAGCCTACATTGTTTGGCTGATGGCACCCTGAGGAGGCCCTCTCTGTGGGAGTGCACGGGTCACTGGGAGGTCGTCGGTAGCAGCAGGCGGTCTCGAAGATAGCTAGGCCCTATGCCATGGAGCGCTTTAAAGGTGATAACCAACACCTTGAAGCGCACCCAGAAGACCACCGGGAGCCAGTGCAGCTCGCGCAGGAGCAGTGTTACATGGGAGCGCCATGCTGCTCCCATCACTACCCATGCTGCTGCGTTCTGGACCAGCTGGAGCCTCCGGGTGCCCCTCAGGGGGAGCCCCATGTAGAGAGCATTGCAGTAGTCAAGGCGAGAGGTGACGAGGGCGTGAGTGACTGTGCACAGGGAATCCCGATCAAGAAAGGGCCGCAACTGGCGAATCAGGTGAACCTGATAAAAGGTCCCCCTGGTTACAGCCGTCAGATGTTCCTCCAAGGACAGCTGCATATCCAGGAGGACTCCCAGATTGCGAGCCCTTTCTGTGGGGGCCAAAGACTCGCCCCCAATAGTCAGTGATGGAGTCAACTGACTATATCGGGATGCTGGGAGCCACAGCCACTCAGTCTTGGAAGGGTTGAGCTTGAGCCTGTTCCTCCCCATCCAGATCTGCACAGCCTCCAGGCACTGAGACATCACTTCAAGGGCATCGTTGGGGTGGCCTGGGGTGGAGATGTACAGCTGGGTGTCATCAGCGTACTGATGGTATCTCACCCCGAAGCCACGGATGATCTCGCCCAGCGGCTTCACATAAATGTTGAACAGAAGGGGCGAGAGGACCGATCCCTGCGGCACTCCACAGACGAGAGGCCTCAAGGTCGACCTCTGCCCCCCTGCCAATACAAACTGCGACTGGTTGGAGAGAAAGGAGGAGAACCACCGCAATACGGTGCCTCCCACCCCCAGCTCTTCCAGCCGGTGCAGCATGATACCATGGTCGATGGTATCAAAAGCTGCTGAGAGGTCTAACAGGACCAGAACAGAGGAGCAACCCCTGTCCCGAGCCCTCCAGAGATCATCAACCAACGCGACCAATGCCGTTTCCGTGCTGTGCCCAGACCTGAAACCCGACTGGAACGGATCTAGATAAGATGTTTCCTCCAGGAATTGTGGAAACTGTCGCGCGACCACACTCTCAACAACCTTCACCATAAAGCGAAGGTTGGAGACAGGACGATAGTTGGCCAATATTGCCAGATCCAGGGATGGCTTCTTGAGGAGAGGCCTCACCACTGCCTCTTTCAAGGCAGCGGGGAAGTAACCCTCACTCAACGAAGCGTTGATAACACCCTGGAGCCAGCCTCGTGTAACCTCCCAGGAAGCCAGTACCAACCAGGAGGGACACGGGTCCAGTAAACATGTGGCCGTACTAAGTCTCCCCAAAATCCTGTCCACTATTTCAACTAGCTACAAAGTTGCACTGTCTGTAACAAGTGGAGGAAAAGAAAATCCTTTTAAAAAAAAAAACAAGCCTGATTTTGCTTCAATTTCACCCTTAATTTGACTAAACCTGGGGGAATTTTTTAGAGGACTTTGTGGTGGAGGAAAGGGAAAAAGGATTTCTTTTTTTGGAAAAGCTAGCCTACGTGGCAGGATGGCTTCTAAGCAGACTAAACAGGAAGGGAAGGCGGCAGGGGGGGGATCCCCCACACATAAATCTGAACAGCAGCCTCCTAGCCACCAGAGCCAGAAAAAAGAGATTGATCTTGAAAGTTAAAAGGATTTTATTGCTCAGGCTTTGATGAGGCAAGATGAAAATTTGGATGAGAAGTTTAAAAAGTCACAACAGGAAATTAAGCAGGAGATCAAAGAAATTAAAGAGGTGGTGCAAGAAAAATATGACAAGGTGACCCAAAAATTAATGACAGTGGTGACTGGATTGTCAGAAGCAATTATTAAAACTGATTCCAAGGTGGAAGAATTTAGATCAGAAATGGATATCAAAATGAAAGAAACTGACCATAAAATTTTTGATGCTGACAATAAAATGCAGAGACTTGAAAATGAAATTACAATGATGCAGTTCAGGTCTATGGAATTTGCCATAAGGCTGAGAGGCATAAAAGAGAATGATAGACAAGACCTGAGACAGATTTGTGCTGATGCTTTAGCTGTGTTGTTAAAGATTAGTCCTGAAGAGATTTTTTACAAAATGGATAAAATCTACAGAGTGAATTCCTGGGTGGCCAGACAAAGACAATTGCCTAGAGATGTGGTGATATATTTTACAGACAGAAGAATGAGAAATGATACTTTGCAAAAGTCTTTTCTCTCTGCTGTGCAAGTGGAGGGAAAGGAGATTGGAGTTTATAAAGAGCTACCACCTAAGATGTTAAAAGATAGAAAAGATTTTGGATTTCTAGTGAATGAATTAAATAAACAACAAATTCCATTTCGGTGGGATGCTCCAACTGGTATAATCTTGAGGTATAAGGGAGAAAGATACCGATTAAACACCATTGAGAAGGCGGAAGAATTTTACTCTAATGTCTTTAAAGAGAGTTCACCATCTCCACGTACATCTTCTGTGGTGGAGATAAAGGAGAGTGATAAGGAGAAGCAACTTCAGCAAGAGATGGAAGAACAGCCTAAGCAGCTGGAACCAGAGATGGAAATGCAGGGAGCTACAGGAGGTTTTCTGGATGAGCCCCTGCTAGATCTTCCTTCGAAAATTGTGATTGAACCACCTAAGACTACAAGAGAAGTGGCTTTGGACCTAGCCCGGATGTGTGAAGCTAAAGATCAGCGTATAACTCGAGCAATTTCTAAGCAACTTAAAGAAAAACAACAACAGGAAAGGCCCAAGCCACAGCAATATAAGAAAGGAGTCAAGAGCAATATACAAGAATCTGGAGCCATGGGAGGAGCAAAGCTGAAGACTACCGACTCAGAAAATCTTCAGCACGAGCTTTTGTCGCTTCAAAAAGGTTTACATGATTAAGTTTCTATCTTGGAACGTGAATGGATTAAACTCACCACAGAAAAGGAAGAAATTATTTACATACCTGAGACAATTTAATAATGATATAATTTGTTTACAAGAAACTCATGTAAGAACACAAGATCAAAAATATTTGATAAATTCAAGATTAGGAACACATTTTATAGCCTCAAATTTGGAAAAAAAGAATGGTGTGGTTATTTATATAAATAAAAGACTGTCAGCTAAAATTATAGAAGCAGATGAAGGTGGTAGGTTTATAGCAATTGAATTGCACACAGCAAGTGGTTTAATTCTAGTGATTGGAATTTATGCTCCTAATCAACAACAGGATAATTTTTATAAAACTTTGCATTCTAAAATATTGCAATGGGATTATAGATCTATTTTAATTATGGGAGATTGGAATGGAGGAATTGACTCTAAAATAGACAAAAAGAGTTCGGCGAAGTCAAGGATTAGATTACCACAGACTTTTTTTGATATGAAAGAAGATTTGGAATTAAAAGATATCTGGAGAATACATAACCCAAAAGAATTGGACTTTACTTTTTTCTCAGATAGACACAGATCCTTTTCTAGGATTGATTTTATTTTACTATCAGCTGACCTACTTGTAAAAACAAAAAGAACAAAGATTTTTCCAAGGACTTTAACTGACCATAGCCCGGTATGGATAGAAATTGAGATGGGAAAGAGTGAGAGAAGATCATGGAGATTAAATGAAAATCTGTTTAGATATGAAAAGAATATAACAGAACTTAAAAAGCAGATGAAAGATTTTTTTGAAATGAACTTGAATAAGGGTACCCCTATTGAAATCGTGTGGGATGTGAGTAAAGCGTATATGAGAGGGGTACTCATTCATATGAACTCTAAACACAAATTGAATCGACAAAAGAAAAGATCTGAAATGGAAGCAGAAATAAAGAATAAAGAACAGTTACTTATAAAAAACCCAACAGATGAAAGAATACGAGGAGCTATAAAACTTCTGAAAGATCAATTTCAAATGCTTATGGCGGAACAAACAGCAACAAATTTACAATTTGCAAAACATAATACATTTTGTAACGCTAATAAACCGGGCAGATGGTTGGCTTATACACTAAGGAAGAAGCAGAGTACACGGATCATAGATAGTATTGATACTGGAGGGAAGGAAATTTCTCAACAAAAATTAATTAAAGAAGTGTTTGTAGATTATTATACTAAATTATATGCCAAAGATGACACACAGAATGGACTTACAGAGAAATATCTAGAAAATAAAAGAGTCACAAAAATTACTAGTCAACAAAAGAAGAGAATGAATCATCTTATAACAGCTGAGGAGATCATTGCCGCAATTAAACAATTGAAAACAGCTAAAGCTCCTGTGACGGATGGTTTAACTGCAGTGTACTACAAAACCTTACAAGCAGAAATGATTGAACATATTAAAGATCTATTTTGTAGTATACAACAAGGGGGTAAAATACCCCCATCATGGAAAACAGCTTATATTTCATTGATACCGAAAGAGCAAATAGGTCCTAAAAAACCTGAGAATTTTAGACCAATATCTCTTCTGAATAATGATTATAAAATATTTGCAAAAGTATTAGCCAACAAGTTGATGCCAGTTATTCAAGAGGTGATTCATTGTTATCAAGCGGGATTTATAGAAGGCAGATACATGAAGGATAATGTAAGGCAAGTTATAGATTTACTGGAATATCTTGAGAAGAATAAGCAGATCCCTGCAGTGCTGGTCTTCTTGGATGCGGAGAAGGCCTTTGATAGAGTGGATTGGAACTTTCTATTAAAGACTTTAAAAAAGATGGACTTTGGGGATCAATTTATACAGGCGGTTTCAGCAATTTATCAAGAACAAAAGGCACAGATTATTATTAATGGAAGTTTGACAACAGATTTTAATATTGAAAAAGGAACAAGACAAGGTTGTCCGTTATCCCCACTGTTATTTATTTTAACATTAGAAGTCTTGTTGAATACAATACGGGATTCGAGCACTTTGAAAGGAATAGTGATAAGGCAAGAGGATTACAGAATAAGGGCATTTGCAGATCATCTGGTTGTTACCCTAACACAGCCGATGGAATCAATAATCCAGATGAAAGACATTATAGAACAATATGGTACAGTATCAGGATTTAGATTGAACCAGAAAAAAACTAAGATGATAGTTAAAAATATGACACAAGATCGAAAACAGGAACTTGAAAGCATGGCAGGTTTTGAGATAGTACCAAAGGTTAAATATCTAGGAGTTCAGGTTGCAGAATCAAATATGAAATTGTTTCAAAATAATTATGAGGTGTTGTGGCGAGACGTACAGAAAGATATGGAGACTTGGAAAAAACTGCAGCTGTCTCTACTTGGAAGAATAGCAGCAGTTAAGATGAACATTTTGCCAAGATTTCTTTTTTTGTTTCAAATGATTCCGGTGCTTAAAAGTGATAAACAACTGAAAGAATGGCAAAGTGGAGTGAATAAGTTTTTCTGGAACGAGAAAAAACTGAGAGTGAAACTGAAATTTATGCAAGATGTTTCAGAAAGGGGAGGTCTTAAACTTCCAAACCTACAGTTATATTATGAAGCAGCAGCTTTGACGCAAGCAAGTGATTGGTTTGGAAGGAAAAAGACTGGAATATTGAATATAGAAAGTTTTGATCTTGAATTTGGTTGGCATGCTTACTTATTTTATGAGAACAAAGTGGATAAAGTATTCAAAAGCCACATACTTAGAGACTCTTTGATGAGAGTTTGGAAGAAGCACCGATTCAAATGGGATTACAAAATACCGTTATGGCTGGATCTTGGTCATATCATGTGGAATACAAATATAATGTCACTCGGGGGGGGGGTTATATAAAGTTCTTTTTGCAGATGCGGGCAGATGGCAACTGAAGACTTTAGAAACGCTGTTGGACGAAGGGATTAATTTAACTTGGTTACAGTATAATCAACTTCAACTGAGATGGAAAGAGGACCAAAAAACTGGTATAATGATGCATGAGGAAGAACTGGTTAGACATATAAAAGAGAAAGGTCCAATGCATATTAAAAGGGTTTATAATGTTTTGTTAGAAAGGGATTCAGAAACTGAATTGGTTAAAGATTGCATGATAAAGTGGGCATAAAATTTTGCAGAACCAGTGATGATTGAAACATGGGAAAAAATATGGGTTCAGAATGTTAAATTTACACAGTCGCAGAATTTGAGGGAAAATTTTTATAAAATGTTTTATAGATGGCATTTAGATCCTAAGAAATTGTCGTGCATGTACCCTAATGTTCAACCAAAATGCTGGAGATGTGATTGCCTAGATGCCACATATTATCATGTGTGGTGGACTTGTAAGAAAGTGAAGGCTTTTTGGATAAAAATCTGGTGGGTTATGCAGAATGTTTTGAAGAAAAAAATTCAGTTTTCCCCATAATTGTTTTTATTGGGCATAGTTAAGGGTTTTACATTGGGTGAAATAAAGTTGATATTGTACATGATAACAGCAGCGAGATTATTGATAGGACAATATTGGAAAAATGAAGCTATGCCTACTATTGAAGAATGGACTTTGAAGATGGCCAGTTTTGCAGAGATGGCGAAGATCTCAGCTTATTTAAAAGATCGCTCACAAGAGACTTATGTATGGGAGTGGAAAAAGTGGATAGATTATGTGCAGAATAAATATCAAATTAGGAAATATCAGATAGCTTTTAACTGAAAGTATTATATAGGGATAGAATAATAGAATTTTGTGAAGATGTGAAAAATATATATGGGGTGGAGGGGTTCAAGTTTTATAAAATGTGATTTTGATTTGGATTAAATTTTGTGGAAGTCCTGGGGGGAGGGGAGGGTTGGGGGGTTAGGGGGGGTTAGGGGGGCTCAGGGAGGTTTGGGGGGGGAAACTGGGGAGAAAATGTAATTGTAAAACTTTTTCAATTAAAAAAAAGAGTATTTTCCTGTTATTATCTATTATTTCCACCATCAGAATTGTTATGTATATAGTTTTGGCGGGAGATTTAAACAACAATAAGTCACTTGTGATTGGTCAGCTGCCCGGCTGGCCGGGTATATAAGGAGGGCTGTTTGCCTGTAACTTTTGCTGAAGTCTCACTATACATTAAAGAGCTGTTGTCACTACCTTGCTTCTGCCTCCTCAATCGCCCAACTCAACATTGGCGACGAGGATGGGATTGAGGCACTGAGAAGCAACCTGAAGAAGAGCTACCTACAGCGGATTCAGCCAGGCTGACGAGCCATACACAGCAGAACTACCATGATGTCTGCATTCGTACCGCCAAAGCCTTTCGACCCGGCCAGAAAGAAGTGGGGGTCATACATGATCCGGTTCGAGTGCGCATTGGAAGTCAGCGACATGCAGGGCCTCCCGGGAAACCGAAAGAGGGCCCTGTTCCTGAGCCACTGCGGACTGGAGGTCTTCGACATGGCAGAGTCACTTTCGGAACTGACCCCGGTCCAGACTGTCTCGTGGGAAATGCTACAAGCCACACTCAAGGCACACTACACCCTGGTACCATCTAAGTTTGTGCAGCGCTACGAGCTCCGGCAGCGAGTACAGCGTGAAGGAGAGCCGATCAGCATGTACATGGCTGCCCTGCGTAAGGCTGCGACACACTGCGAATACCGGGATCTCGATGACGCGCTCCTAGAGCAACTAATCTGTGGAGTGAGAGATATACGCTAACAGAGAAGGTTGCTCACGAGACAGAATCTGACTCTACCCATCGCTCTTGACAAGGCCAGGGTGCACGAGTCGTCAACCAAGGCTGCGGAAACACTGCAACGACCAGCTAACCCGAAGGAAACCCCAAGGTTGGCGCCGGTGCACCGAGAAGCCACCCAGACCAGCAGCGAGGAAGAATCGGAAGAGGACGTCTTCCAAACTGAGAGGCAGACTCGGGGGCAGAAAGAGCGACATGGAAGCTGTTTGAGCTGCGGAGGGGCACACCAGAGGCAAAGCTGTAAATTCAGGGATGCCATCTGCAGGCGTTGCGAGAAGAAGGGACATTTGGCAAGAGTCTGCAGGGCAAGCCTACCAGCCAGCCACAAGCCCCGGGACAGCTTCAGCCAATCAGAGCCGGCGCGGCACAAGCAGACCAGTAAAGATGGCGACCAGAGGAAAAGGTGCGAATTTCAAAGCCACGAGACCTGCAGCACCTTGATCGGCCAGGCCAGTGCGACCATCGAGAAAAAAGTCCACACAATGGTCAACATCAAAGGACAACCCTGTGAGATGGAGATCAACACCGGGTCGTCCCTGTCCATCATGTCCTGGGCTACCCTGAAGGCCGCCCTTCCCAACATCAAGAAGAGCCGGCTCCAGATCCAACGAATCCGGCTGCGAGACTACCAGGGAAACAACATCCCTGTGGCCGGAGTCGGCACGTACCAGGTCACCTATGGCGAGTACCGGAAGGAGCTACCCCTCACCGTGGTCAGCGAGACACTACCGAGCCTCCTAGGGCTGGACTGGTTCAAGGCCCTAGGAATGGTATTCACTGGCGTCCACAGTACCAGCGGCAGCACCCTGAAGGACGACCTCATGCAGGAGTTCCAGGACATCTTCGACGACCGGCTGGGCAAGTACATGGGGACCCCTATTTCCTTTAACCTAGACCCCAATGTAACTCCGATCAGACTGAAGGCTAGGCGAGTGCCTTTTGCACTCAAACCCAAAATTGACTTGGAATTGGATAAGCTAATCAAGCAAGGGGTGTTAGTCCCAGTAGACCACGCTAAATGGGAGACCCCAATAGTGACCCCAGTCAAATCAGACGGGTCTGTGCGCATCTGCGCAGACTACAAATGTACCTTAAATAAGGCCCTTCAGCAGAGTGCATACCCTGTCCCGATTGTGCATCATCTGCTCCATTCGCTGGGCCCTGGCAAGATCTTCGCGAAACTCGATCTTGCGCAGGCGTACCAGCAACTACCGGTAGATGGCGCTACTGCGGAAGCACAAACTATAGTCACCCACAGAGGTGCATTCAAGTGCACCAGACTCCAATTCGGAGTCAGCATAGCCCCCAGACTGTTTCAAAGTACCATGGAGCGTCTTTTACAAGGACTGCCAGGGGTGGTGCCCTACTTTGATGATGTACTCATTAGCGCAACAGACGAGAAACAGCTAGGGGACAGACTAAGGCGGGTGTTGGCAAATTCAGGGAGGCTGGACTGCATGTAAAACAGACTAAGTGCATGATTGCAGTCCCCTCTGTGGAATTCTTGGGGTACCAGGTGGACGGATTGGGAATACACCCCACCGAGAGCAAAATAAGGGCCATCCAGAACGCGCCCACACCAAAAAACAAAGCGGAGCTACAGGCTTTCTTGGGTCTCCTCAACTTTTACGCCATATTCCTAAGAGACAAGGCAACAGTTGCTGAGCCGCTACACCAGTTACTGGCCAAAAATGCACCATGGGTCTGGGGGAAGGCTGAAGCTGCCGCATTCAACGCAGTGAAAAAACTCCTATCCGCAGACAGTTTCCTGATTCAGTATAATGCGACGCTACCGCTTGTTCTAGTCTGCGACTCCCTTTGGCGTGGGAGCCGTCTTGAGCCATAGACTATCGAACAGGCTAGAGGCACCCATCGCCTACTACTTGCAAACCCTGTCCAGCGCGGAACGGAACTACAGCCAGCTGGACAGGGAAGCCCTTGCAGCAGTGTCGGGGGGTCAAGAAATTTCACGAATATCTATTCGGCCGACATTTCGAGTTGGTCACAGACCATCGTCCACTTTTGGGCCTCCTGTCTGGGGATCGGCCCACCCCCGCTGCCTTGTCTCCACGCATGACACGGTGGACCATATTCCTGGCAGCTTACTCCTACCAACTTGTCCACCGACCGGGACTGAGTCTGGGACATGCTGACGCCCTCAGCCGCTGCCCGCTACTGGACCTCTTAGAAGACCCAACCCCAGAGGCACCAGTTCTCCTTATTGATGTTTTGGACTCGGGGTCTCTTACTTCAACGGAAGTAGCGAGAGCCTCAGCTAAAGACCATGTGCTGAGAACTGTCATGAGTTGGGTCACGAGGGGTTGGCCAGCAAAGACGGAGGGCGGGGAATTCAAAGCATTCTTTACTAAAAAAAATGAACTGTCTATGCAAGGGGGTTGTTTGTTATGGGGTGACCGTGTCATTGTGCCTATGCTTAAGGGAAAAAGTTTTAAAACTGTTACATGAAGGGCACCTGGGAATTGTACGAATGAAGGGTCTAGCTAGGAGCTATGTATGGTGGCCCCAAATGGATAACGACATCACCGAGTGGGTGGGGAAGTGTAACCCCTGTCAAGAGTCCTGGCCAGATCCCCCCACAGCACCGGTCAGGGAATGGGAACGTCCCCAGGGGCCCTGGTCAAGGATTCACATAGATTTTGCAGGGCCTTTCCACGGCCAAACCTTTATGATCGTCGACGCCTTTTCAAAGTGGCTCGAGATCATTCTCATGCCATCCATGACTGCCGAAGCAGTCATAAAGGCACTCCACAAACTCTTTGCCACCCACGGGCTGCCCGACACCCTAGTGTTGGATAATGGGCCCCAATTCACCACCACACAATTTGAGGGGTACTTAGCAGAATTAGGCATCCGGCACACACTCTCGGTCCTGTTTCATCCGGCCAGTAATGGATTGGCTGAGAGATTTGTAAGAACGGCCAAAGAGGCACTGGCACGGCTGGACGTGGGAGACTGGCAAGCCCGAATAGACAAATTCTTAGCAGTCCAACACGCCACCCCTTGTACAACCACGGGGCGCAGTCCAGCCGAACTCCTCATGGGTAGAAAGCTCAGGTGTACCTTGGACCGATTGCACCCCAACTACTCCCCGGACGGGTTTAGAGGGGCCGACCAGAAGTTATGCGGGTTTCAGATAGGAACACCGGTGTTCGCTAGGAATTACTCAGAGGGTCCCCTATGGGTGGCCGGGGTGATCTCTGACATAAAGGGGCCCAAATCATACACAGTGGATGTGGGAGATGGAAGGATCTGGTGTAGGCACATCGATCAACTTAGAAAGAGGTTGGCCGGACAGCCAGAAATGTACTCAGAAAGACCAGGCCCTGACTACCAAAGTTTTCCTACAACAGCTAACTCAAGCCCAAGAAGGTCGGAAGACTTAGCTGCGGACCCCGGGTTCCAGCGCTGCCCCAGCGAGATGCCACTCCCAGCCGAAGACTCCAACGCCCCCGATGAAAATCCAGGAAAGAATGACCCAAACTCCATGTTTTATAGAGAAAGGTACTTTTACTAGAAATGAAGTGAACGCAACCACGGCTAAGCTGAAATTAAAAGCAATAGGCGCAAAAAGTGCATATAGAAAGCATCCCCTCCCACTGTCCATCGTAAATCATCCAATCCAAAGGTCTCCCAGGGCCAGGTAGAAGCACGTCTGGCAGCGTCATCAATCAGGAATGCCACGACGGTTGACCCGATAGCAACTTCAAGGATTCAGTTTCGTTTCTTCCAAAGTTTCGTTCTTCCTCCAGCACGCTTTCCCCCCCAGGCCCCCTAGCTCTCCCCCCTCCCGGTTTCTATGGCAGCCAAAGCAGTAAAAGCGGAGGCTGAGATCCAGGAGGTTCCATGGCGGAGCCGGGAGAAACAAAAGGTCCCTCCGACTGGCTCGACGCCACGCCTCAGACTGAACTGTGCAGGTCAACTAGGGCCCGGACACGCCCTGGTCACCTGCGCGATTTTGTATGCAAATGTATAGACTAAGTGCCTTCTGGGAGGGGAAGGGTGTTATGTATATAGTTTTGGTGGGAGATTTAAACAACAATAGGTCACTTGTGATTGGTCAGCTGCCCGGCTGGCCGGGTATATAAGGAGGGCTGTTTGCCTGTAACTTTTGCTGAAGTTTCACTATACATTAAAGATGTTAGGTGTTTTGTGCCAGCCATGGCAGTCTCTTCAAAGGCCACCAGATGGGGGCAAAGAGGCACCTTTGATCCCACTGGTGGGTCAAGGGGCTCCAGCCCCTGCAGCCCCATTGGGGAAAGTTAATGGCCCTCCGGCCCCCTCACACACCTTGTAAGGGAGGGGCCAGGGGCCCCTATAAGAACCCCTGCACAGGGGCTGCTGCCTCCCTTTTGCCCTTTTGCTTTTACCCCTTTGTCCTTTTTCCCTTTTTCCCTGCTCTTGTTCTAGTCTCCTATGGGACTGACCCATGGGTTCAATCCAGGCATGGATGCCTCCATGCCTGGGAACCTATTTTACTCCACTTTTACTTCTAAATAAAGACTAAATTTGATTGCATCCTTGTGTGCTGACCTTTTCTTGGAAGCGCCCTCAACGAACCATCGTTCTTCGTGAGTTCCCTCACAAAGTGGTAGCCGAGGATGGTTTGAGGCAATGCTTCCAAGCCAGCAGAAGCAAGATGCCAGGAGGTTCCAGCAAGAACCCCCAAGAGATGGATGGCAGGACTTCCCCGGTCATGACCAGGAGTCTCCAAGCAAGGTTGGCAGCCCTGCATCCAGTCCCTGATGCGAGCTTCGATCCAGAGGAGGGTACAGATGATCTCTATGCCCCCAGAGGACCCAGCGAAACGCAAGGGACCCCTTCGCACGTTTCCTTGCAGCTGCAAGCCACAGAGGAAGGCGTGGAAGGCCATCAGTCCACCCAGGACTGCCAGGACACTGGGGATGCGGCCAGGGACCAGGCCGCCCTCAGCATGGACCAGCTCACTGGTGAGGAATGCAGAGAGCTGCTATGAATGCTCCTAGCAACCCGAGGGATGCCAGGAGCCCAGCCACGTGGGACACCAGCGCAGGGGGCCTCTGGACACCGGGTAAGTCCTTCCCCAGCGCCCAGGAGGCTCCCCAACATGGTGGCCCCCAGGCCACCTACTCCAGCGAGGCTTGGTAGGCCTCAGCTAGGCCACGAGGCCCAGCAACCAATGGCAGCCAGCCGAAGCAGCATGCAAACTGCTCGCCCCCCCCCCCACAGACAAGCCTCGAAGTCTGCCCAGCCGCTCCTGCTGCATCAGGCATCAGGGCTGCAATCCAAGTCCTGGTCGCAGCCCTAGAGGCCACGATGACCGTGGCCTCAACCTCGGGGGCAGCCAGCCTCCCTCAACACCCCCAGGGGACCAGTGAGGGGGGGTATCCAGTCCGGAGCCCCCCAGCCAGGACCCAGGCCTCCAAAGAGCCCCAGAAGAACCCCTGGGGGCTCCAGCCTTCCCAACACCCCCACCGAGGCAACGGAGGACTCACCTGGATGACTTCAGGGGGCCTCCAGCTGAGCCTCCCACTTCCCAAGATGGATGCCTCCTCCGGAGTCTTCAGGGCCAGCGGTGGGCCCCTCCAGACGATCCTCAGCATTTTCGGGCTTTTCCAGCCCCATCCTGCAGCCTTCGCCCCCTGGTAAGTGTTCCAGTACCAGGGGGGCTTCCAGAAGACTCTTCAGAGCTCCACAGGCCTGGGCCCAGGCCTGGCTCTGAAGCACAGAGAGAGAGGTCCACCCCCATCGGCTCCTGGGCTGGAATGAGTTCTGAGCATGCTCAGCAGTTCGCACATGCTCAGTTCGCTCCACCCAAAAAAGAAAAGAATAATCAGAGAAAAATACCTACACCGGCCAGCAAAGGGATCCCTCTCCCATTTACTTCAATGGAACCTAAGAAGAGATACCAAGGACAGCAAAATACATCAGCATTTTCTGTCCCAGCTGTGTCTGCCCTCCCAAATAACTTTCAGAAGCTACATCTGGGAGGGGAAAATTATAATATATGGAACAAAGAGATTCAGGTATGTCTCTTAAAAGAGGGGACCCTAGAAATGGTTTTAGACCCCCCCACCTTTCCCTTGGGGACCTCAAGAAGAGTGGTACCACAGGAGAGCCTATACCACTCTACTGAGCTCACTGGATGCTAGATTGTACCCTAGCATTCCAGATGGGCTCACAGCTGGTGAAATTTGGGGGTTGTAATATAGCTTATTTAATAGTGATAGCTTGGGCTCCACCACAAGACTCACAACAGAGTTCTATAACACCAAGCTAAAATTTGGGGCTAGCATGGCTGAGCACCTGGGAAAGTTGAAGGCACTCAGGGCAGAGCTGGTGCTCAGGGACTACCCCGTGACTGAGGCCAACATGATCGCTGTCATTCTGGCATCCCTGGACAAAAGTTGGGGCAATTTTATTGTCTCACTAGAGGGAACCAGAAAGGAAGCCATGACTCTGTCCTACCTCACAGGGAGGCTCAATGAAGAAGACAGGAGGCGTAGAGATGCGGGAGAGTACACCAGGGCCACAACTCATCGTGTCAACAGAAGGCACCAGAGTTCAGAGCAGGTTGATGATCTCTGGAGGGCTCGGGACAGGGGGTGCTCCTCTGTCCTGGTCCTGTTAGATCTCTCAGCGGCTTTTGATACCATCGACCATGGTATCATGCTGCACCGGTTGGAAGAGTTGGGGGTGGGAGGCACTGTGTTGCGGTGGTTCTCCTCCTTTCTCTCTGACCGGTCGCAGTCTGTGTTGACAGGGGGACAGAGGTCGACCCCGAGGCCCCTCATATGTGGGGTGCCGCAAGGGTCGGTCCTCTCGCCTCTCCTGTTCAACATTTATGTGAAGCCGCTGGGCGAGATCATCCGTGGTTTCGGGGTGGAGTACCATCAGTACGCTGACGACACCCAGCTGTACATCTCCACCCCGGATCACCCCAACGATGCCCTTGAAGTGATGTCCCGGTGCCTGGAGGCCGTACGGATCTGGATGGGGAGGAACAGGCTCAGGCTCAACCCATCCAAGACTGAGTGGCTGTGGTTTCCGACGTCCCGATATAGTCAGTTGACGCCATCACTGACTATTGGGGGTGAATCATTGGCCCCCACGGAGAGGGCTCGCAACTTGGGCGTCCTCCTGGATTCACGGCTGTCTTTAGAAGAGCACTTGACGGCCGTGACCGGGAGGATTTTTCATCAGGTTCGCCTGATTCGCCAGTTGCGTCCCTTTCTGGATCGGGACTCTTTACGCACGGTCACTCATGCCCTTGTCACCTCCCGCCTGGACTATTGCAACGCTCTCTACATGGGGCTCCCCTTGAGGAGCACCCGGAGGCTCCAACTGGCGCAGAGTGCGGCCGCGCGGGTGGTAATGGGAGCGACATGGCGTTCCCATGTAACACCTCTCCTGCGCGAGCTGCACTGGCTCCCGGTGGTCTTCCGGGTGCGCTTCAAGGTTTTGGTTACCACCTTTAAAGCGCTCCATGGCTTAGGACCCGGGTACTTGCGGGACCGCCTACTACCACCAATAGCCTCCCACCGGCCGGTATGCTCCCATAGAGAGGGGCTCCTCCGGGTGCCGTCAGCCAAACAATGCCGACTGGCGGCCCCCAGGGGGAGAGCCTTCTCTGTGGGGGCACCTACTATCTGGAACGAGCTCCCCCCAGAGATACGGAGGATCCCGGATCTGCGCACCTTCCGCCGCGCCTTAAAGACCTTACTATTTCACCAGGCCGGCCTGGCCTAATTTTCCCCCTCTTTTATAAAAGATTTTTAAAATTTTAAATATCTTTTAGTATTTATATATTCAATTTTAAATTGGTTTTAAAAGTTTGGGGTTTTAAATTTGTCGGGGCCAAAATTATTTAATTTGATTTTATTCTATTTTTTAAATTTTGTATTGTATGTGTTTTTATTGTCTGGCTGTGCACCGCCCTGAGTCCTTCGGGAGTAGGGCGGTATAGAAATCTAATAAATAATAAT
The DNA here is from genome assembly GCF_029215685.1 of Pituophis catenifer annectens. Classification (NCBI taxonomy): domain Eukaryota; kingdom Metazoa; phylum Chordata; class Lepidosauria; order Squamata; family Colubridae; genus Pituophis; species Pituophis catenifer. The sequence goes on along the minus strand of NW_027256885.1, from coordinate 91,477,663 downwards.
AATAATAATAATAATAATGATCTACCCAAGTGTTTCATCTGTGGCTCTGAGGAGCATCTGAAGAAGGACTGCCCCCATTACCAGCAAGGACTTAAGCATGGCTCCAATCAAGGAAGGGGCAGGGGGCAAAGAAGGGGGCGTGGCGGGGGCAAAGGTGGTGCTAAGGGCAATTTTGTGAATACTAGCTATTTCACCCCCGCCACAAAGGCTGATGGCCCTACCGGCCTCTGGTTACTGGACTCTGGGGCTTCATCTCACATTGCTAACTTGAGGAAAGGCTTTAAGAGGTTAAGGAGAATTAACTCCTCTGTTAAGGTTGCAAATGGTAACAATGCTTTGGTTGTTGGGGAGGGCACTGTCTCTGTACCAGGGCTGGGCAATGTCGAAGGTGTATTGCATGCTCCCTCTATAGCCAATAACCTGTTAAGCATAACCAAGCTATGTGATGATGGCAGGGTGGAGGTATTGTTTCGCAAAGGGGGAGGTCATGTCACTCGAGACAAAAGGGTCATTGGGAATGTTACCATTATAAATGGTTTGCCATATTTCTCCCCCGAGTACCCAGCCACAGGAGACAGCTCACAGGGTGCCACCCCAGAAGGGGCCTGCGCGCAGAGAGAGAGAAAGGCTCCACAGCCAGCTCCCAGGCTGTCAAAGATGCACAAGACTGAGGCAGTTGCGCCCACGCCGCCTCAACCGGCACCATGGCCTTCCAAGGCCAATGCGGGCAAGAAACCCGAGCCTCAGCAGGCACCTAAGGCAGGTAAGCCCAAAGAAGGGCCTAAGGTGCCAGCACCGCCCAAGGCAACCAGAGCCAAGGGGTTGTCAGTGGGAAAGCCGCTCCATACTAAATGTGCCCACCTCTTACATCAGAGGTTAGGCCATGCGAGCTTCCCAGTGGTTAAAAAGATGGGGGAATTCGCTGAGGGGATTCATCTCCAGGATTGTGAGGTGTTTCTGGACTGTGCCATCTGTAAGAGGGCAAAGAGGAAGGCCGCCCCAATACCTAAGGTGTCACTGCGTAAAACTCAATATCCATATCAATTAATACATGTTGATTTGGTTGGGCCATTTACACCATCCCTAGGAAAGAGGCAGTATTTCCTCACTGCCGTTGATGATTTCTCGAGGTACGGCCATGTGTATACCCTCACAGAAAAGTCTGAAGCCTTTGATGCCATAAAGTCACTGTACAACTACGTGGAAACTCAGTACAAGACCAAGATCGCACAGCTGCAGAGCGACCGTGGGGCTGAGTTCATGTCCCGAAAGTTCCAGGACTGGATAAGGCACAAGGGCATACATCATTTTCGTACAGCACCTTTTTCTCCTGCGCAGAACGGTGTGTCAGGAAAACGTAACAGCATTCGGTGAACCAAGGAGCCGTGAGGGATCGACACCGGGTCAGAGGCTGCAAAGGCACGACTCAATCCAAGGCCCCACCAGCCACCCGATCCCAGGCAGCCACCAGGTCCTCAGCCAAGTCGTGTGCCAGATCTTCAGGAAATGGCCCAAGCTCCATCTGGAACCTATCAGGATCCATCAGGCACCTGGGGCGGACCCACCTAATTGGCTCCGCCTCCCTGTGGTGGGGTGTAGCGGTTCGAAGGTCCAGACGAAGGAGTGAGTGATCTGACCATGACAGATCACTCACTGACTGATGGCTCTTATTGCCAAGAAGTTCTTCCTCATATCTAATCTGTATCTCTGTCCTTGAAGTTTCATCCCATTAGTTGTAGTCTTAATCCTCTGGAACAAAGGAGAATAAATCTACAATTTACCAGGCCTTCAAATATTTGAAGATATCTCTCATATCCCCTCTTTTTTAATATATATATATATATATTATATATATATATATATATATATATATATATATATATATATATATATATATATATAAATGTATATGTATATGTATATGTATATATATACGTAGTTGTCAAATACCAGTAATTTCCTTCCTGAAATATTACAACTTCATAAGTACCTATAGCAGATCACCAAATATACAGTATTTGGGCTGCAAAAATCCAGACAATTACAGTATGAGAAGACAGAACAATAGCAATAGCACTTAGACTTATATACTGCTTCACAGTGCTTTACAGCTGTTCTGCCCCAGCTACGGACCCCAAAGAACGCAGCACACACAAACTCTATACCAAGCTTATTTTACTCAAATAACTCAGTCTTTATCAACCAAAGGCTGTTAATAAACTGTCTTAACAGCCTACAAAAATTCTAAGATAAGGTAATCACAGTCTTACTAGAGTTGGCAGAAAGCCCAGAAGCAATCCAGACACGAAGGAGAGTGAACTAAAGTTGTTCCCTACAGCTTGCTGCAAGCTGCGTTCCTCCTTAAATAGGCTAAGGGAGTGGCCAATTAGCTCCAAGCCTTACTCTTGAGGAGACCTCCTCCTGAGGAGCCACTCCTGCCTTTTGGCAGCTCTGCACGCCCGTGCATTGAGAAAAGGCTCCTCCTCTTCGTCCTCTTCACTTAAAGGAGCTTCTGGAGGTTCTGAAGGCCCTGGCTGAATCCCTGCCTCTGGCACCACATCTTCTCCAGCCTCCTCACTGTCTGACTCGAGCGCCAGCTTCACAGGCTGCTGGCACAGCACCACACCAGCCTCCTCATTGTCGGAATCAGCTACAATCTGCACAGGCTGCTGATGGGCCACAACACTATCCCTCACCGCAGGGCTCTTCCCCCAAGTCTGTTGATCCTGATGCGGTCAGGACGGGAACTGCTCGTGAAAGGCGCGTACAAGTTCTGGAACATGAACAGAGGCCGCATCCTCCCAAGTGAAGTCCTCCGGCCCATACCCCTTCCACTCGATGAGGTATTGGAACCGACCCTTCAGCCACTGGGAGTCTCGAATGCTAGCGACCTCATACTCGAGCGATTCATCTCCATCACAAGGCACCGGCTGAGGACGGTACAGTTGGCAAAGCGGACAGGTAAGCCGTTCGGGAACCAGAAGGGATTGCTGAAACACAGGGTGTATCCTCAAAGACCGAGGCAGGGTCAGGCGGTAGGCCACTGGATTGATGACTGCCTCTACAGGGAAAGGTCCAATGTAACGATGATCTAGTTTTCTCACTGGCCGGTCTGAGGGGAGATGCTTTGTTGACAGCCACACACAATCCTCAACAGCCAACGGTGGTGTTGCCCGCCGAGAGCGGTCTGCAACCCTTTTATAATCTTCTTTGGCCTTGTCGAGATATCATTTCACCAGTTGATGAACGGCCTCTAACTCAGTCAAGAATTCATCCGCTGCTGGAACTGGGGAGTCAAGGGGCATGAGTGGGAAGAAACGCAGGTGATAGCCCAGATTGGCTAAGAAAGGGGTGGTTTGAGTGGAGGTGTGCTGGGAATTATTAAAAGCAAACTCCGCGACTGTTAAGTATTCTGTCCAATTGTCCTGTTGTTGATTGACAAAGCAGCGCAGGTATTGCTCCAATATTCCAATGACTTTTTCAGTCCCGCCATCAGTTTCAGGATGATGAGCCGACGATAAGCAGATCTTGACATCTAAGGCTGTCATCACCCCTTTCCAAAACTGGGCGGTGAACTGGGTCCCTCTGTCCGACACGACCCTATCCGGTAGGCCATGTAGCCGAAAGACATGTTGGATGAACATGTCTTTCGGCCACAATCCTCGACAGGGTATGAAATGCGTCATCTTCGTCAACATGTCCATCACTACGAACAGTCGTGAAACCCGAAGACAGGGGCAAGTCCGTTAGAAAGTCCATCGAGATGACACCCCAAGGTCTCTCTGGTGTCAGCAAAGGCTGAAGTAGTCCTGGGGGAGCGCCCACGGCCGACTTGGCCTGTCAACAACGGACGCAGGACGTCACATATGTCTGGACATCATGATGGAGACGAGGCCACCAGAAGATCCGCGACACAAGATTAAGGGTTTTAAACAGACTGAAATGTCCTGCCGCAGGGTTGTCATGGCACTGGGACAAAATAAGACCCCTAAGCGGCCCGATGGTACATAAAGTCTCTCCCGGTACCTCAAGAGATTGTCGGTAAATGTCCAGGGAGAGTCGGGCTCTACTTCATGCTTTCGAAGATTGATGTAGGCGTCCTGCCGCTGTGCCTCCCAGATCTGAACCCGTAGGTTGACAGGTTCCTGGATGGCAGCGAACGACTCGACTGGAAGAATTGTCCGAGGCAGAAGCGGGTCCTTAACTTGGGCATATTCGGGTTTCCTCGAAAGCGCATCTGCTCGTTGATTGCGCCCACTCAGAATGTATGTCACTTTGAAGTTGAAGCGGGCAAAAAAGAAGGACCACCGGATCTGTCGTTGATTGAGTTTCCACGCGGTCTGCAGAAACTCCAGATTCTTGTCATCCGTCCAGACTTCCACTTGATGTCAGGACCCCTCGAGGTGATGTCTCCAGGTCTCGAACGCGGTCTTAATGGCCAGTAGCTCTTTTTCCCAGATGATATAATTGCGCTTGGAAGGATTCAATTTCCGGGAATAGTATGCGCAAGGAAAAAGAGTACCGCCAGCCACGTGAGCCTGGAGTAACACCGTGCCAACCGCGATATCTGACACGTCCGTTCTCACCGCAAACGGACAGTGAGGGTCAGGATGCTTAAGAATCGGCTCTGTCAGGAAGGCCTGCTTTAAGGCCAGGAACGCTTGCTGCTCGGGGGTGCCCCACTGGAACGGGACTTTCTTCTGCAGGAGTCGAGTGAGGGGCATGGTCAAAGTGGCGAAGCCAAGGATGAATGTCCGGTAATAATTGGCGAACCCAAGGAGTCCCTGAACATCTTTCACCCGACGGGGAGGTTGCCAACTTCTCAACGCCTCGACCTTGCTCCAATCCATTGCGATGCCCTCGGGAGAAATGTGATGGCCCAAGAAGTCTATGGTCGTCTGGTAGAATTGGCACTTCTCCAGCTTGGCATATAACTGGTGTTCCCGAAGCCATTGCAAGACCAGACGGAGATGTTGGAGATGACTTTTCCGGGATGTCTAGTAAATCAAGATGTCATCGAGATATACCACAACAAACTGGTCCAAAAGATCCTGGAAAATATTGTTCATAAAATGCTGGAAGACAGCGGGAGCGTTGGTTAATCCAAACGGCATGACCATATAATCAAAATGGCCATACCTGGTGCCGAACGCTGTCTTGCACTCATCCCCTTCTCGTACCCGAACCAGATTGTAAGCGCCACGCAGATCCAATTTGGTAAACATGGTAGCCCCCCTGAAGTCTCTCTAAGAGTTCAGGAATCAAGGGTAAAGGATATCGATTATGCACCATAATGGCGTTCAGCTTACGGTAATCGCAGCACAGATGCAAGTCTCCGGTTTTCTTCTTGACAAAGAGGACCGGAGCAGACAAGGGCGATGACGAGGGCCAGATAAAACCCTGGGCCAGGTTTTTGTCCACAAATTCCCTTAATGCAACTAATTCAGGGTCCGACATATAGAATACAACCTCCCTACAGGGAGCGGTGCATCCAGGATTAAGTCAATGGGACAATCATACAACCGGTGTGGGGGCAATTGGTCCGCCTCTTTCTCGCTAAAAATGTCCACGAAGTCTGAGAGGTCGGCCGGCAAAGATACCGCAGGTGGACCATGCACCTGGCTTGCGCAAACTTGGCGAGTATGATCCACACATTGCAGGCTCGGGAACGACATGAAATTCTGGGACCAAAGGATGCGTGGATCATGAGTCCGAAGCCAAGCCAGCCCCAAAACTAAAGGAAAATGTAATCCGGACGTGACATAAAATTGGATGGCCTCCTCATGCTTACCGATGGTCAGACGCACGGGTTGAGTGGCGGCCTTAATTGGCCCGGACAGAAGCACCCGACCATCAATGGTCTCCACGACCATCAGAGGATGCACTGGACACAGGGGAATGGCAAAATGATTGGCAAACGCCTCGTCCATGAAATTGGTCGTTGCATCGGAGTCCACCAAAGCATGAGCTGGAATCCCTTGGGGGTTATTGGCAATGAAGACTTTGGTATTCAAAATCAAATGACGAGGGGGTCCAGAATCCACCTCCGCAGGGCGTGAGCCGGTGTTGATACGTGCCCGACTCAGGGTCTCCCCTAGATCGGGCTCCGGTCGTTTCCTGACAGGTTAGGCTGTGACTGTGGTACGGGACCAGGAGCTGACGCCCTGCGTCGCTTCTTGGGGCAAGAGGCAGCGAAGTGTCCAGGCTCCCCACAATATAAACACAACCCCCCTGCCCGTCATCTGTCCTTCTCAGCTATGGACAGGCGGGATCTGGCTGCACCAATTTCCATGGGCTCCTCCCTTGGAGCCGGAGCCTCACGTACAACTGGGTTCATACGGGGTTCCTGATGGGCACGACAAGAGGGCCAGCGCTGTAACCTCGCATCAATTCTGAGGCACAGTCGAAACAGCTCATTAAGAGTCGGAGGAATGTTGGACTTCCTGTCTGGCTTCTGGCGCCGCCAGACGGTCCTCTGTGACCGCCGCCCCATTGCCTGTAAAAGAGCCGCCTTTACATCTGAAAGGCGGCTCGAAAAACTCCATTTCCTGATGGAAATGTGAGTCTGAGCGGGCGGGGGTGGGTAGAGCCCTCTGCGAAGTCCCCAGAGTCTTTTTTAACTCTTGGGGACGAGCAGGTTGGAGCTCCCTATTGTCCCTCGCCGCTGCTCCAGGCATCGGGTGCACTCTGCCTTTTTGCAGAGCTAGGCACTGGAACCGGATTAACTAACGAACCTAACAGACGGACTTATTAAAAAAGATGAGACTTGGACTTGGGACCCTAAATCGCAAGTATCCTTAATGAATTTACAAGCATTTTAATGTGAAAGAGAAAAAAAAAAAGCTTTAAAATGGCCGCTGAGGCTTGGGAAGTAGAAGAAAGCTGAAAGTAAGAGTCCTTCCATAACAGATACAAAGTAGCGGAATATATAGTGCTGGCTACAACTTGAAAGAAAAATAGTTATTTTAAGTTCCTCTCTTCTTGGAGATTTGTACTTGATCTTGTTTGGGGGGTAAAAAAGAAGAGTTTGCTGGAAGGATGGCGTTACTAATAAAATCTGATAGACAAGAAGGGGGGGGTGCTCCCCCACTCACAACTGTTTGAACAAGCTCTGAGCCTACAGATTCTGCAGAATGGTTTTAATTTAAAAGAATTTATTCAGGAGGAAATGGCAAAATATTATGAGACTGTGAACCAGAAATTTGAAAATTTAAGGCAGGAAATTAAAGAAATGATACAACTAAACTATGACAATTTGCAACAAAAGATTGTAACAGTGACTAATGGTTTTTCAGAAGTTGTTATAAAGTTGGATACAAATATTAAATTGCTAGAGTCTAAAATGGAGAAAATTGATAATTTGGATAATAAAATATTAAGAATTGAAAAGGACTTAATAAATATTCGAGATAATAGCTCAGAAGTAAAGTCTAAAGAGGAAGCTGGTCATGAGACTTATAATGCAGAAGATATAAAGCAAGGAATTGAAAGAGAGGTTGTAATGCTGCAATACAGGATTACAGAATTTGCGATCAGAATCAGAGGCTTACAGGAAAATAACAGTGATGACTTAAGAAAAACATCTGCTCAAGTTTTGGTTGGGATCTTAAAGGTTCATCCTGAGGAGGTATTCAGTAAAATTGATAAGGCTTATAGAGTGAATTCCTGGATTGCAAAGCAAAGGCAACTGCCTAGAGATGTGGTGATTTACTTTACAGATAAAGAGATAAGAAATGATATTGTGCAAAAATCCTTTAATTCTACTTTACAACTGAATGGGAGAAAAATTTGGATATATAAAGAATTGCCGCCTAAGATGGTAAGAGATAGAAAGAAATTTGGTCTCTTGGTGACTGAGTTAAGAAGACAAAATATTTTATTCAGGTGGGATGTCCCAGTGGGTATAATACTGAGATATCAAGGAGTAAGATATCAGTTAAATACTGTTGAAAAAGCGGAAGAATTTTATCATAAGGTATTTAAAAAGCAAAATCAACAAGAGACAGAAATTCAAGAAAAGCAGAAGGAGATGGAGACAATGAAGAAACAACAAGTTAAAGAGGTCTCCACAGATGAGCCGCTTTTGGATCCTTTTTCAGAGGTCTCAGCTGGATTATTTAATATAAGAGAGGCGGTTCCGGACCCTAATGCAATGATTTGTCAAGCCACAAACCAGCATGGAAGTCAATCAGTTGATATACAATTTACAGAACCAGAAAGATCTCAGCCACAAAAGCAAACCCAACAGGATCAAGTTATACATCAGCAAAACCAAATAGTTGACACACAACCTACAGAAAGGAATTTAGGATGGAGATCCAACCCACAAAACGTCAAGAAAAGAAGAAGTAGGTCTCACAAACATAAAAACTTTTAAACTAAACAACAGTGTAATGCCAGTTACTTATGAGAGGACTGAATATACGAAAAGATAATTGGCAAAGTATTGGTTTATTTTATCCTGAGGATAGGGCAGATCTCTGCAGTGCTGAATTATTTTGGGATGTGAAAAAGGCCTTAAATCGAATGGTTGGAAATATCTTGTTTGTTTTTTGGATTTCCGGATAAATATATTACGTGTATGCTGAGTTATATGGCAAGAGATCTACTGGATTGGGGCACGCAGAAGATCTGGTTGTTACCCTATTATGATGGTTGGAACTAATAATCTGGATAAAAGACACCTCCATAAATATTATATGGAATATAATTATAAAGTCACTCGGGTGGTTGTCGGGGTTTTTTTTTTCTCTCTTCCAATATGAAGATATTTGTTACTGATGGGGGCAGATGGTAATTGAAGATACTGAAAATACTGTTGGAATAAGGATGCGATGTTACCCTAACATGGGCGATGGAGTTTATCATCCAGTTGAAAGATATTACAGAAGATGCTATATGGATTACAAGCTTAAAGTCTTTTTCTTTTAGGATTTTATTTACATAAGGGAATATTTTTCTAGGGGAGTGGGCAGAAGAATAAAGATATTAAGAATAATTATGGTAATTTTGTAGGAAAGTGGGTGGAGATAGGTTAGGTTATGGATTGTTTAGTTTAAAGAAAAGGGATATTATGTTTAGATGTGAATATATGTAATGAAGGGGGGGAAGGAAATGGGTAGCTGAACTGAATAAGTGTTAAATTAGGATTTATTGAATAGTCTTAGAGTGGAAGTATGCTATGAAATGTTATATCGTATGGGGGGTAGTAAAAGGGTAGATCACGAGCAGAAATTGTTAAATTGGGAGATATAATAATATTATTATGTTAAATCAGGAGTTATTAGACATTGTTATAATAGAATGTCACTTTGAAATGCATATTATAGCATAGTATAAGGGGGGTATGATAATTTTATTAGAAAGAAAGGGTCAGTATATGGAGATGGAGTAAGTGGATAGTCAAGCATGATATAATCTGTTATGAATTTGGGTTTTATTATGAAGAAGTCAAAGGGGAAGGGGGGGTGAGGGGGGTTAGGGAGGGGGGGGAAAAGGGGGGGAAATCTGTATTTGAAAAACTTTTTCAATAAAAAAAAAGAGTCGGAGGAATGTCCACTCTAGCCAATTCATCCTGTAACGCCTCCAACAAACCCTCCTGGAATACATCCAAAAGTGCTGCCTCATTCCAGGCTGAGTCCTGGCTTAACAAACGGAATTCGCTAATGTATTCCTGTAGGGGTAGCCGGCCTTGCTTCAAGGACTTCAACCGTCTGGTGGATGTTTGTGCTTTGATAGGGTCCTCGTACATTTGCCACAAGTGCTCACAAAACCCCCAAAAGTCATTAAGCAACAGACTGTTCTGGACCAACAGGGGCGTGGCCCAACGAGCTGCGGAGCCGGAGAGCAGGCTGATAAGGAATCCGAATTTATCTCGGTCATGGGGAAAATCTTCAGCTCGCAAACTCATAAATAAATTGCATTGTCCAAGGAAAGCCGGAAACATTTCCAAATTACCAGCAAACTTATCAGGCATAGCTACTGGGCAGTTTCTCCAAGGAGGAGGAGGAGGAGGAGGAGGAGGAGGAGGAGGAGGAGGAGGAGGAGGAGGAGGAGGAGGAGGAGGAGGAGGAGATGAAGCCATTTGGGCTTGAAGCTGAGCCAGCTGGCCAGGCATCATAGTTAACTGCTGCCAAAGCTGCACATTCTCTTCTCTTAGCTGCTCCATCGTAATCAAGGTTTGTGTGTGTGTTTTTTCAGGTAGGGAACAAACTGTTCTGCCCCAGCTACGGACCCCAAAGAACGCAGCACACACAAACTCTATACCAAGCTTATTTTTGTTATGTCCTTATATGGGCACCCGCCGGGGATTGGCTAATCCTCCGGCGGGAAATTCAAAGAGCTGTCATTGGGCGGCTGAGCCTGCCGGAGCGTATAAAAGAGCTCCGGCAGCCCAGCCGCTCGTCTTTTTCCTGTGCTTGAATAAAGTGCTGAATTGGACCAGAGCTGGTCGCGTCTTGCTTTCCCTGCGCCGATCTAACACTGGCGACGAAGGACTAGAACCAAGCGACGAACCTCGTGGCGCGAAGCCAACCTCATAGAGCTAAGTCACTGAGCAGCTGAGTCACTTCGTAGGGATTTCCAGAGGCATGGCATCAGCTGAAGTCACTTTGCCAGCCCTTGCTCCATTCCGCCCAGGGAAGGACAAGTGGAAATCCTACGTGGTCAAATTTCGGCAATACCTGAGAGGAAACAACATCAGGGATGCCGATGATGACCGAAAAAAGGGCATCTTCTTGGCCAACTGCGGCTCCGAAGTCCTCGATATGGCAATTGATCTCGTAGCACCACGAGACATCGAAGAAGTGCCATGGACGGACCTGCTGCAGACCCTGGAAGAATACTATGCCCCAACCGGAACACCAGTGGCGAACCGTTTCACCTTCCATCAGAGGGATCAAAAGGAAGGTGAGACCATCAAAGAATTCGTGGCCGCCCTGCGCCAAATCGCAGCCAGCTGTGAGTTCGACCATGTGGACAACGCCATCGCTGACCGCGTGGTTTTTGGCATGAGGGACAGAGGCCTGCAAAAGAAATTCCTGAGCAGGAAGAAACTCGTGCTCAAGGATGTGGTGGAGGAAGCCACCGCATCCGAAATCTCGGAGAAAGCGGCTGCCGCAGTAAGCAGAGCAAAGGGAATCCACAAGATTCGCTCCACGACGCATTCTTCAACTGAGGATTCCACAGCTGGATCAGAGTCGGAGGAGGAATCCACCGTACACAAGGTATCCAGACCCCCAAGGCGGGAAACCGGCCAAAGAAGTTACAAGGGGGAGCGCTGCGCCAGCTGCAGAGGGGACCACGCCAGAGCCAGCTGCAAATGGAGAGACGCAACCTGCCGGCGTTGCAACAGGAGAGGGCACATTGCAGAGGCATGCAGAGCTGAGGAACCAGCCCCAGAGCCCTCCAGCCACCGCCCTCGCGAAAACCGGGAGGACAACACGAGGGCATCCAAACGGTCCTCCTACCAATCCAGACGGGGCGAGAGCGACGGGAACCGGAGGAGAGCAGTGCACCAAACCACAATACACCTCTCCGATGACGATGACACCGCCACCAAGTGCCACGCGACCGTGCTGCTCGAAGGGACCCCATGCTCCATGGAAGTAGACTCTGGCTCCATCTACTCCATCATGGACTGGAAAAACTTAAAACGCATCAAGCCAGACGTCCGCAAGAGGGACCTGAGACCCCTGCGCTCCAGGCTGGTGGACTTCGGAGGAAACCACATCGGAGTCCTGGGAAGAGCCTCGCTCCACGTGTCTTACCAAGAATTCCAAGGCAACCTCCCCATCACCATCGTCGAGCACAACCGCCCAACCCTGCTAGGCATGGAGTGGTTCAAGCCACTAGGGCTTGGGATAGTAGGGGTTAACCAAATTCGTCAGGACGAACTCGACACCCTCCTCGAAGAGTTCAAGGAAGTCTTCGACGGTAAGCTGGGGAAATTTGTGGGGAAGCCCATTTCCTTTAATCTTGATAAGACAATTACCCCCATTAGGCTTAAGCCCCGCAGAGTTCCGTTTGCCCTGAGGCCCAAAGTAGATGCTCAGCTAGATAAGCTGATAGCCCAGGGTGTGTTGGAACCGATCGATCATGCAGCATGGGAGACGCCCATTGTGACCCCCATGAAGCATGATGGATCTGTGCGCATCTGCGCCGACTATAAATGTTCGATTAATAAGGCCCTTTCGCAGAGCGCATACCCAGTTCCAGTGGTGCAACATCTGCTGCATTCACTTGGGAGTGGGACAATATTTGCAAAACTGGACCTGGCCCAGGCTTACCAGCAATTGCCAGTGGATGAAAAAACTGCGGAGGCGCAAACAATTGTCACCCATAGGGGCGCATTTAAGTGCAACCGCCTCCAATTTGGAGTCAGCGCAGCTCCAGGCATTTTTCAATCAATGATGGAACGCCTTCTCCAAGGCATTCCAGGGGTGGTGCCGTACTTTGATGATGTGTTGATCTCCGGGCACTCTAAAACCCAGCTGCTTGAGCGACTTAAACAAGTTTTGCAGTGCTTCAAGGAGAAGGGTTTGAGAGTGAGGAGGGACAAATGCATCATTGGGGTCCAGGAGGTCGAGTTCCTGGGCTATCTCATAGATGGCACCGGCATTCACCCCACCAAAGCTAAAGTCAGGGCAATCCATGAAGCGCCAGCCCCCAAAAACAAAGCCGAGCTTCAAGCATTTTTGGGATTGCTAAATTTTTATGCGGTGTTCCTTAAACAGAAGGCAACGGCCGCTGAGCCACTCCATCGATTGCTGGGGAAAGCGGTTCCGTGGAGATGGGGGTCAGAGGAAGAAAACGCCTTCAAGACCATCAAGGGCCTCCTATCCTCTGATAGCGTGCTGATCCAGTACCACGAGACGCTTCCTCTGCTGCTGACCTGCGACGCTTCACCATACGGGATTGGCGCAGTCCTCAGCCACCAGCTCCCCAACGGATCAGAGGCACCCATCGCCTACTTCTCTAAAACGATGTCCAGCACCGAGAGGAATTACAGCCAGCTGGACAAGGAAGCCTTGGCCATTGTGGCTGGAGTCAAGCGCTTCCATGAGTACCTATATGGCCGGAACTTCACGGTCATCACTGACCATAAGCCACTGTTGGGACTATTAGCGGGTGACAAACCCACACCCGGCTACATGTCGCCCAGGATGACACGCTGGGCCATCTTCCTTGCCGGGTATTCATACAGACTCATTCACAAACCCGGCAAAACCATCGGGAACGCAGATGCCCTGAGTAGGTGCCCATCCAAAGAGCCAGTAGAAGACCCAGCACCTACCATAAGCCTCCTCCACATCGACGCCGACAAAGACTGCCCAGTGACGTCAGCAGATGTGGCCACCCATACCCAGAGGGACCCCATACTCAGGCAAGTGAGATCCTGGGTCCTGCGAGGCTGGCCAGCAGAGAAACCGGCAGAAAAGTTCAGCCCTTTCGCACGGAAGCAACAGGAGCTGTCCACCATGAAAGGCTGTATCCTATGGGGAGACCGGGTGCTGATTCCCAGCGCGTTACAGAAGAAGACGCTTGAGACGCTCCACAACGGACACCCTGGCATTGTAAGGATGAAAGGACTGGCACGGAGTTACGTCTGGTGGCCATCCCTGGACAAGGACATTGAAGAGTGGGTCGCCAGATGTGACCCGTGCCAAGAGGTACGTCCCGCCCCCGCCCAAGCCCCAGTGTCAGAGTGGGAGACGCCCAGCAGCCCATGGGCACGGATCCATATTGACTTCGCGGGTCCAATGCAGGGGCACTACCTCTTAATTGTCGTGGACGCTTTCTCCAAGTGGCTAGAGGTCATCCCTATGGCATCTACCACTTCCGAAGCCACCATCAGGGCACTCAGGCGCCTATTCGCAACACACGGGCTGCCAGATGTCCTAGTCTCAGACAATGGGCCACAGTTAACGTCCAAGGCCATGGAAGAGTTCCTGGCGGGACAGGGCATCCACCACGCCCTCACCGCATTTTACAGGCCAGCCGGAAACGGTCAAGCGGAACGCATGGTGAGACTCACCAAGGAGACACTCACCAAGATGGGTCCGGGCGACTGGCAAGAGAGGATCGACAACTTCCTCCTTACACAGCACATCACCCCGCATGCCACCACCAAGAAGAGCCCAGCTGAGCTACTGATGGGCAGACGCCTGAGGTCACCCCTGGACCGGCTGCACCCCCAGTACAATCCCGAAGTGACAGCAACGGCCAGCCGGCCGCTCCGCGCTTTCGCCATAGGAGACCCAGTGTTTGCGCTTAACTTCAATGGCTCTCCGAAGTGGCTAAAGGGGAGAATAGAGAGCACAACCGGCCCGAAGTCCTACCGAGTCGAGCTGGAAGATGGACAGGTCTGTAGACGTCACATCGACCAGCTCCGGAAAAGGTGGAGGGAATCGGAAGGAAACCAGCCTGACGAGGTAGGCCTACCACACCCCGACGAGGTAGGCCTGCAACACCCCGACGAGGTAGGCCTGCAACGCCCCGGCAGGGCAGGCCCACAACACCCCGGTGAGGTAGGCCTGCGACACCCCGACGAGGCAGGCCTACAACACCCAGGCGAGGCAGACCACCGACACCCCGACGAGGCCGACCAAGCACATTACCATGCACTCACCCATCGGCGATCCAGAGCAGTAGACCGGGACCTGCCGCGAGAGGGATGGCATCACCAACCTGCCGAGGTGGGCATCCGCCACTCCCTGGTGAGGGACCGCCACAGCAGTCAAGGGGTAGACCGGGACCCACCCAGGGGGGGAGAATCGCACCCCTCCAGCGACGAGTACCAACAACAGCCCTGCCAGGGAGACCGCCGCTCCAGGCAAGTAGACCGGGGACAACCACACGGGGGAGGCGCACAACACGCAACCCGAGCCGGCCAGCGACCGACCGGCGAGGGAGACCCCAACCAGCATCCAGACCAGGTCGACCAACACCAACCCTGTAAGGTCGACCAACACCACTCCAGAAAGGGAGGCGCACACCACCCAGACCACGTCGAACAGCACCACCCCGGCGAGGTCGGCCAGCACCAACCCTGCGAAGCCAACCAGCACCAACCCAGCCACGGAGATAAACACCACCCCGGCGAGGTTGACCACACCGGACAGCGACAGCGATGGGAGCCACGGAAGCCCAACGACACACCAACGGACTTACCGGGTTTCGGACGGCACCCACCGGACAGCAGCGATGTCCAGCCGCGAGGTTCCAGACATTCCGGGCGAGGGAAGGACCAGCGACTCCAGCACGAACGCCCAGATGTTGCGGCCGGAGGTGCTGGGACGGATCCCGCACACTCGACGGCCGGAGCCCCGGCCACCCCCACCAGGGGGCCGGGAGGGACAGGAGCTTCGCCTGCACAGGCCGGCGGCGAAGCTCAGACTGAACTGCGCAGGTCATCTCGGGCAAGCAGGCGCCCCGCCTACTTGCGTGACTTCGTCACGTACATTAACTGTGATGGACATTTGTCAGACTAAGGGGGGAGGAGTGTTATGTCCTTATATGGGCACCCGCCGGGGATTGGCTAATCCTCCGGCGGGAAATTCAAAGAGCTGTCATTGGGCGGCTGAGCCTGCCGGAGCGTATAAAAGAGCTCCGGCAGCCCAGCCGCTCGTCTTTTTCCTGTGCTTGAATAAAGTGCTGAATTGGACCAGAGCTGGTCGCGTCTTGCTTTCCCTGCGCCGATCTAACAATTTTACTCAAATAACTCAGTCTTTATCAACCAAAGGCTGTTAATAAACTGTCTTAACAGCCTACAAAAATTCTAAGATAAGGTAATCACAGTCTTACTAGAGTTGGCAGAAAGCCCAGAAGCAATCCAGACACGAAGGAGAGTGAACTAAAGTTGTTCCCTACAGCTTGCTGCAAGCGGCGTTCCTCCTTAAATAGGCTAAGGGAGTGGCCAATTAGCTCCAAGCCTTACTCTTGAGGAGACCTCCTCCTGAGGAGCCACTCCTGCCTTTTGGCAGCTCTGCATGCCCGTGCATTGAGAAGAGGCTCCTCCTCTTCGTCCTCTTCACTTAAAGGAGCTTCTGGAGGTTCTGAAGGCCCTGGCTGAATCCC
Organism: Pituophis catenifer annectens; assembly: GCF_029215685.1. Taxonomy (NCBI): domain Eukaryota; kingdom Metazoa; phylum Chordata; class Lepidosauria; order Squamata; family Colubridae; genus Pituophis; species Pituophis catenifer. The sequence goes on along the minus strand of NW_027256885.1, from coordinate 91,461,586 downwards.
TGCCTCTGGCACCACATCTTCTCCAGCCTCCTCACTGTCCGACTCGAGCGCCAGCTGCACAGGCTGCTGGCGCAGCACCACACCAGCCTCCTCGTTGTCAGAATCGGCTACAATCTGCACAGGCCATTGACGGGCCACAACAACAGCGATCTCTAAGCAGTTTACAGAGTCAGCATATTTCCCCAAACAATCTGGGTCTCATTTTACTGACCTCAGAAGGATGGAAGGCTGAGTCAACCTTGAGTTAGTGAGGATCGAACCCCTGGCAGTTTTCAGAATTAGTCTGCAATACTGCATTCTAACCACTGAGCCATTAAGCTTGTTTTCTGAATCTCAATGCAGGTAGTCCTCAACTTACAACAGTTCATTTAGTGACCATTCAAAGTTACAATGGCACTGAAAGAAGTGACTTATGACCATTTTTCACACAACCATTGTGGCATCCCCATGGTCACATGATCAGAATTGAGATGCTTGGCAACTGACTCATCTTTATGACGGTTGCAGTGACCCAGGGTCATGTGATCACCTTTTGTGACCTTCTGACAAGCAAAGTCAAATGCACTTGAAACCGTGTTACTAATTTAACAACTGCAATGATTCACTTAACAACTTCTTAAGAAAGGTCATAAAGTGGGGCAAAACTCACTTAACAAATGTCTCACTTAGCAACATAAATTTTGGGCCACAATTGTCATAAATTGAGGACTACTTATAGAACTACTTATAGAATTCTGCGAAGAATTCTGCTAAAAACAAAAGAATTTGAAACCTACAATTGAAAATGAATAATTAAAACAGAAAAAGTATATGGTTGGTGTGATTAGCTCACAGCAACATCCGCACACAGGAATTTGAATTTGGTCACATTCAAAAAAAAAACCAGCTCTACATATTTCTGAGGAGAGCCACATCTTAATCCCACACAACGAGAAAAAGATTAGCCATCACTGTACTAGTGCTAGCACTTCACGTGATCTCGATTCTATCCCTCTGTGAATGCAACCTAGGACTGCATTGGCTTTTTTGGCTGCTGCCACAGTATGCTGGCCCATACTGGCTGGATTCTGGTAGTCCTTGGGTTATGATGGCAGTTGGGATTGAAACTGCCATTATTAAGTGACGCATGGTGTCATGTGATTATATCACTTAGCAATGGCAATTCTAACAGTCCCAGTTGCCATCGTTAAGTGAGGATTATGTGGGTCATTGAGAACCTCACATAACCACATTTTATTTTGCAGCCTAAGGAATCATGGGATTATATGTGCCTGAGGATCCAAAACATCATCCCTAGGAATTTTGAGGAAGGGTTAATGGGAAAACAATAGTACTTAAAGGACTATATTACTCTTCCAACATCTTCATCAATAATTTGGATGAGTGGATAGATGGGGAACTCATTAAATTTGCAAACAACACCAAGCTTTCAGGAATAGCCAACACTCCAGAAGATAGGCTTAAGATTCAAGGATCTTGACAGGCTTGAACATTGGGCACTATCTAACAAAATGAAGTTCAGTGGTGAAAAAAGTAAGGTTGTACATTTAGGCAAGAAAAACCAAATGCACAGGTACAGTATAGGTGGTACCTCGCTCAATAGTAGTAATTGTGAGAGAGATCTTGGAGTCCTAGCGGACAATCACTTAAATATGAGCCAGCAGTGTGCTACAGCTGCCAAAAAAGCCAACACGGTTCTAGGCTGCATAAACAGGGATAGAATCAAGATCACGTGAAGTGTTAATACCACTTTATAAGGCCTTGGTAAGGCCACACTTGGAATCCTGCATCCAGTTTTGGTCGCCATGATGTAAAAAAGAGGTTGCGACTCTAGAAAGAGTGCAGAGAAGAGCAACAAAGATGATTAGGGGACTGGAGGCTAAAACATATGAACAATGGTTGCTGGAACTGGGTATGTCTAGTTTAATGAAAAGAAGGACTAGGGGAGACATGATAGCAGTGTTCCAATATCTCAGGGGTTGCCACAAAGAAGAGGGAGTCAAGCTATTCTCCAAAGCATCTGAAGGCAGGACAAGAAGCAATGGGTGGAAAGTAATCAAGGAGAGAAGCAATTTATAACCTGTTGTGACCCAGGCCCAAGTAAGTAGTAGGAAAATCAGTCAGTGAAAAAACAAACTTTATTCGAACAGCTGAGAACCACTTCATTCCCAATGTTGTTCAACTAAATTAAAGCAAATTCCTCCCAACACAAATTCCTCAGTCCTATCGCAAACTTTGGTCCAATTAGGCAAACGGCCAAAGGTCTTTCTTGGCAAATGTTCAGAAGTCACAGATACAAAAATAAATACAAGACGTAGACGAAGAAGAAGATGAAGCTACCAACGTTGCTTTCCGGCAAAGCCCAAACGCCGTTGCTGGTCTGTTTTAAGCCTTATGGGAGGGGCCAATCATCTCTTGGCCCTACTCCCGAGTTGTCCTCTTTGCTTTATCTGCTCTTGCCTTCTGGCAGCTCTTTTCATGCGTGCATTAGGAACAGGCTCCTCCTGTTCCTCTGCCTCACTCCTATCAGGCTCTGGAGGTTCTGGAGTCCACACCTCACTCCTCGATGGCCCTGGCCCCATCTCTGCCTCTGACGCAGAGCCCTCATCTGGGCCTTCCCCAGCCTCCAGGACTGGCCCATGTTCTTCCTCAGCCTCATCGCTGTCCAACTCTGCTGCCAGCTCTGCAGGCTGCTGGCGGACCACAACAGAACCGTGATGGCGAACCTATGGCACGCGTGCCACCTCTAGCCGTATCAGTGGGCATGCGAGCTCAGCTGATTTTCGGGCCTTCTGGGCCCACCAGAAGTAGGGAAACAGGTTGTTTTCTGCCTCCGGAGGGCCTCGGGGGGTGGTGGGGAAGGCCCGTTTTTCTCTCTCACCTGTCTCCAGAGCCTTTCTAGCAGTCTGGGGAGGGCAAAAACGGCCTTCCCAACCCCCTAGGAGGCCCTTCAGAGGCCAGAAATGGTGGGGCTAGAAGTTTGGCAAACGTGCCATTTTTGGCCTCCGGAGGGCCTCTGGGGGGGTGGGGAAGGCCGTTTTCCCCATCCCCAGACTCCTAGAGAAGCTCTGGAGCCTGGGGACAGCAAAAAACGGGCCTTCCGGTCCCACCAGAAGTTGGCAAACAGGCCGTTTCTGGCCTCTGGAGGGCGTCTGTGGGGGGGAAGGCCGTTTTCGACCTCCCCAGACTCCTAGAGAGGCTCTGGAGCCAGGTGAGAAAGAAAAACGGGTCTACTGGGCCATCACGTGCGAGGAGTGGAGGGAGCGGGGGGGTGTCGCACGCGCATGCAAAGGGGCAGGGCGCATAGAATTATGGGTGTGGGCACGCGCACGTGTGACACCCCCCCCGGCATGCGATGGCAAAAAGGTTAGCCATCACTGACCTAGAACTAAGATGAAATTTCCTGACAATTAGAACAATTAACCAGTGGAACAACTTGCCTCCAGAAGTTGTGAATGCTCCAACACTTGAAGTTTTTAGGAAGAAATTGGACAAACATTTGTCTGAGTTTCCTGCCTGAGCAGGGGGTTGGACTAGAAGACCTCCAAGGTCCCTTCAACTCTGTTATTCTATTCTATTCTATTCTATTCTATTCTATTCTATTCTATTCTATTCTATTCTATTCTATTCTATTCTATTCTATTCCATTCCTATAATATGTGGGCTGAAAATAATTTTTTGTACATCTCTGGTATTATCTATAGATTGTCTGGATTATTATGCATAAAAACCCCAAATAAAGTTGTGGGCTGCAGTCTTATCAAGTCACGGGATTAAGAGCAGTTCCATGTACATCCATAGACTTTGAATAGGATTTTGAAAGATGTGATTCAGAACTTCCTGTAATCCTAGCACCTTTTTGCTGTTAATTAAAGCTTTGTGCTTTTCCACACTTTGATAGCTGTTTTAAAGAATCCACCTCTTAAAAGTTAAAAATGACTTCTAAAACACCTTTTGATTATTTGAAGTGTGGAGACCATTTTTACCCCCATACCATGTTCTATTTTGATTAATGATGCAAGAACATTATTCAAAAGCTGTTACTGGTGATAACAGTTATGTGGAATGCATACCTCAAATCAGTTAATAGGATTAAATTACACATTTTTGTTATCTGAGGTGTCGCAACATAATGCTCACTTTCATCAGTTCTGTTGTTATAGAAATGGCTTAGCATTATCTTCTCCTGTGAGATTCTCTTGACTTCCCTGACTCCTATACTGTAGTCTCAAAATAATAATTCTCCCAATATACAACATACAAAGAGTATTAAGTGTGTTAATCGTGACATGACTTTTGACAGCAAGACTTTGGTAGGAAAAATTTTCTGTTCATTAACCTGGAAGAAGCTGCACTTGATGGAATAAATTCAAGTTTCTGGAATTTGGAAACACCACAATTTCAACTTTGAAACTTCTTTTTTCAAGAATGGACACCATAATGTGAGTTTGGAATTCTGTTTAAACAATATACCAAACTGTATATTACAGGTAGTCCTTGACTTATAACAGTTCACTTAGTGACTGTTCGAGGTTACAACGACACTGAAAAAAGTGATTTATGACTGTTGCAGCATTCCCATGGTCAACTTGATCAAAATTCAGAGGCTTGGCAACTGACTCATATTTATGACAGCTGCAGTGTCCAGCGATCATGTGATCAACTTTTGCAACTAAAGGATGGGTGAGATCCAGCTGGGGGCACAGAAAAATAGAAATCCTGAAAAATTATTTCTCTCCTATGGGAAATGCTAATGGTTGGTAACACTGCTCCAGTCTAAGCCATTCTTCTGGTCATGTGACAGAGAATAGAGCACACAAGACAGTAGGCAGTTTACCCTGTGCTTCCCTATTCACATGTATATAGATAGGCATAGGCACATGGTAGGTAGGCACATGTACATAGATAAACATGGTGTTGTGCAACTTGGTGTTGCGTATCAGTTACACCCTTTCCTGGATTGAGAAGTCTTTCTTTCAATCCCTCATACCCTGATCATCTCCCATATGGACTACTGCAATGCACTCTACCTGGGGCTACCCTTGAAGAGTATTTGGAAGCTACAGTTGGGTACTGTGAGCAATGCAAGCAGTTTTGGGTGCCTCTTAAATTGTGCATGTAACACCTCTGCTACAGGAGCTGCATTGGGTGCCAATTTGTTTCCAGGTTCAATCCAAGATCTTTGTTATCACCTTTAAAGTCCTTCATGGCATGGGATCGGGTTACCTGAGGAACTGTCTCATCCCAATCACATTGTTCTGTGCCACCTGGTCCTGCAGGGAAGGTATGTTGCAGATCCCATCAGTTAAAAGAATATCAACTGGTGGGATTCAAAATGGCAGCCTTTTCTGCGGTTGCCCCTGCTCTTTGGAATATCAGCCCCAGAAAGGAGGTGGAACCCCACTCTTCTGGCCTTCCAAAAGAGTGTTAAAGACCCAATTGGCATGGGGGTCAAAGAGTGTGATTCAACTCTGTGGGTGGTTGTTGATATGAGGGCCATTCCTATGCCTTTTTAATATTTTAATTTTAACATTCTTAATTCTATTTTATCTCCATTTTTATTTATGCTTTTATATCACTTTTTATCTTTTTATTATAGACCACCCAGAGTATGTGAGATGAATGGTGTAGAGATGTGAAAAATAAATACAATCCAAGGGAGGGGAAAAGACAGGAGACAATGTAAATATGCACTCCCTAATTAATCCCTACAGAGAAAGTACATACAGTTTAACATGTTATTTCATTTCAAAGAAGAAAATAAGAGACCCAGTCATTATCATTTCTGGTTGGAGGATTGGAAAGAATTCCCAAAGTCAGACTCTTTGGGATTTCCCTTCTTTATTTATATTTTAAATTTGTATTTCTATATTTTTATTTTATTTACAGTATATTCTTAAATTTATTGTTTCCCACAAAGTGTTGGAAAAAAATTATATAAAGGAAGGTTGGGACTTTACTTGTTTGTCAGCAAGATAACAGAAACATTAATAGAATTGGTAAAATTTTATGAAGGGAGGGAGTTCAAAAATGGGCTACACCAGAGCCAAACCCATGGTAGCACTGTTTATGGGCAATCTTTCCATCAATGGCGGTTAAAGCATTGATTGGAAAACAAATTATGCCTCTCTCCCCAACTAAGCAAGCAGAAAACATGGTGTCTTCTCTCCAGCATTTAGAATCATAGGATCCTAGGGCTGGAAGGGACCTCAGAGGTCTTGTAGTCCAACCTTCTGCTCAAGTAGGAAACACTACACCATTCCAGACAAGTGGCTGTCCAGTCTTTTCTTAAAAACCTCCAGTGATGGAGCATCACAACTCTGAGAGGAAAGCCATTCCACTGATTAATTGTCCTCACTGTTAGGAAGTTTCTCCTCAGTTCTAGGTTGCTTCTCTCCTAGATTAGTTTCCATCCATTTTCCTTCCTTCCTTCCTTCCTTCCTTCCTTCCTTCCTTCCTTCCTTCCTTCCTTCCTTCCTTCCTTCCTTCCTTCCTTCCTTCCTCATAGAATCCTAGGAAGGGACCTTGGAGGTCTTCTAGTCCAACCCCCTGCTCAAGCAGGAGACCCTCTACCATTCCAGACAAATGGCTGTTGAGTCTCTTCTTAAAAGCCTCCAGTGATGAAACACCTGAAATAGGTTGGCCTCCTCTTTTCTGTGACAGCCTCTCAAATACTGGGAGACTGCTATATTGTCACCCCTGGTCCTTCAGCTCAAGAAATAAGCAGTCAGCAAAATAAACCCAGATAACAAGCTCCATCACAGTCTTGGTTGAAGGAAAGCAAGGAAAAGACACAGGAGTATCACTGCCTGTTAGAAAGGGGGGAATTAGAATTAGAATCAAAATCAGAATAGAGCTGGAAGGGACCACCAGGAGACCCTCTACCATTCCAGACAAATGGCTGTCCAGTCTTTTCTTGAAAGCCTCCAGCGATGGAACATCCACAACTTTTCTGAATGCAATCCATTCCACTGGTTGATTGTTCCCACCGTCAGGAAATTTCTCCTTAGTTCCAGGTTGCTTCTCTCCTTGTGTAGTTTCCATCCATTGTTTCTTGTCTTGCCTTCTGGTGCTTTGGAGAATAGGTTGGCTTCCTCTTTTCTGTGACGGCCCCTCAAATACTGGGAAACTGCTATCATTTATTTATTTATTTATTTATTTATTTATTTATTTATTTATTTATTTATTTATTTATTTATTTATTTATTTATTTATTTATTTATTTATTTATTTATTTATTAGATTTATATGCCGCCCTATCTCCAGCCGGACTCAGGGCGGCTCACAACAGTTAAGAAACATCTAATAAAAAGTTAAAAATTTAAATCCAAATCTCATAATTTAACAGTTAAAAGTACAATTAAGACTAACAAGTTAAAATTAAATTAGAATTAAAACCCTGGTCCTTCTTTTCATTAAAGTAGACATACCCAATTCCTGTAACCATTCTTCCTGTTTTAGCCAAAACATATGAAACCAAACGGAGACACAGCACCTTTGATCACATCACTCAGGCAAAAACTTCCCCGAAAATAAGACTGGGTCTTTTGAAAAGACCCATTAAGTCTTATTTTTGAGGGATGTCTTACTTTACAGCATGTGGCAGGGGCGGGGTGTACTCATAAGGCAGAAGCCCAGGGGCAAAGCGCTGGCAGAGCGCCAGAGGGTCAGGGAGGGTGCTGAAGCGAGCGGGCATCCTGCCTGCAGTGCCCATGCTGGTTGCCCTTTCCCGGGCAGAGCTGGAATGCTGCTGTGTTTAAGTGCCAGGAGATGCCGGCCTTCCCTCCGGTGGGCCTGGGCAACTGCTGGAGAGAGACAGGCCCGTTTCAGTGCCTGGCACCCAGATGCCCTTGCTTCCCTGAAGCATTTCTTTGCTAACCTGATTTCCATCTCCATCGCATTTCTCCATTGTGTTTCTCGCCGTCGTGTGCAGGGAAACAAGTTTGTGGGACTAAAAAAAAAAGTTCAATCAATCAATTCCAACTTTGTGAGATTTTTTTTTTCACAAGAAGTTGGAATTGATTGAACTTTGTTTTTAGAAACAGCAGCTAAATAGCATTGGGGGAAGTTAAATTGACAGAGAAGAGAGAAAGCAGAAGTAAAAAACACTAAAGCCCAAAACGGAGTTTGATGTTTACATTTTAAATGTGGATACTGAATCTGGAGAGACTAAATTTATTATAAGAAAAAGAAACCCAAAAGAAAATACTTTTGGAATAGGATTGGATATAAACTGCAAGGAAAATTTTGAACTTTAAAGGAAGTTTAAAGAATAAAGAAAAACCCACAATAGAAAAGCCCTGTTAAAGATTTTAAATTGAACTTGAACTGGAACGTAAAGTTGGAAATTGGAAAGTATAAAAAACTTAAGAGGAGAAAGAAAGAAAGTTAATTGGATTCAATATACAAAACTGGATACTTTGTTAAGTTGTTGATTTGGAACTTGTGGATTCTAGAGAGCCATCTACTGGCAGGAAAAAAAAGTACTACACTGAACACTTTAAATATGGGAAATCTGCTGCGTCCTTGAGGAACGAGCCATAAGAGTTTGTAAGGAGGATTTGTTTGTCTTTTCAACAACTGAACATTGATAATACAAGAGGTGGAAAACAACAAACTTTAAACTGGAGCTAAAAAGTAACTAGAACGTTAAAATGTGGCAAGAACTAATCGAGATGGTTCAAATGGTACATTTATCATTTGATGTGGACAGAGAAAAATCAAGATTTTTTCCGGAGCACAGCCAACGAGATGAACAAGCTACTAATGAGAAGCAAGAAAATAACACTGAAGACAAAGACACTGATGAAAAATTAAATGATTACATTGGGAATAGCAATGAAAAAAAGAGAGTGAATAATAGTTTCAATGATTACACTGAGATTAACAGTGCTAAAAATAGAGAGGTCAGAAAGAAGCAGAGAGGAAAAAAGGGGAATAGATCATCTGAGAATAAAGGGCAATCTAGGCGAGAATGTTTTTAAAAAATGATTACATTGGGATTAACAATGTTAAAAATAGAAAATTCAGAGGGGGAAAATTGAATGATTACATTGGGATTAACAATGGGGAAACAAGGAATGTAAGAGGAGAAAAGGGGAATAGAACAGAAGAGAACAAAAGAGAGGATAACTACAAAAAGAAGAAAAAGAAAATGGGTGGTTTATTAGATGGATCAGGAGAAAATGGTTAAAGGGAGTAATTAATGGATAGGAGGAAGGGTAATATAAAATATATGTAATATTAACAATGGTATCAGGATTAATATTGGTGACTATATTATTTAAATAAGAGGAGATTTGGTAAATGAAATGGAAATGAATAAAATTAAAAATATTGGGATTTTTAAAATTGAATTTAAATAACAATATATCTGATTTGATATAAAATGATTTATTTAAGGGGAAATTATGGGGATTGTAAAAATTGAATTATATAAAATGAATTATAAAAACAAAGGTGAAGGATTGTATTGTTTCTGGTGGTGGATTTAAGGGATTAAAATATTGAAATTTAAATGAAATGGAAATGAATAAAATTAAAAAATACTGGGATTGTTTAAATTGAATTTAACTGACAACATAATTGATTTGAGATAAAATGATTTATTTAGAAGGGGAAATTATTGATGATTATAGTATTTGAATAAGATGAAGTATATTTTGTAACCCTGAAAGTGCAAAGAAATTGTATTAATACTGGGACTGTATAAATTGAATTATAAAAAAGGAATTATTTGAAGGGGAAAGTTGGAATGAATTTGAAATGGAAGTTAGGTTTACTTAAAAAGGGGGTTATAAAAGTAAATGGGAAGAATTGTATTGTTTTGGGTAAAATGGTAAAATGTTTAATGATAAAGATGGTAAAACAAATATAAAGAAATATATACTTAAAAGGGTCAAATAACGGATAAAGTAGTAAGATAGGATAAAATTTGGTCCATCTTTGGGAAAAATTGACACTAAAGAAATAATTGTGAAAAATTAAATGACTGAATGATTGTGCTTAAAGTAAAGGGTTTCAATAGATTAAAAAATTGAGATAGGTGAAGATAAGGAGGTGAGGGCGGATGATAATATTGATTATATATTCTAAAAAAAATAGATAAAAGGGGGAAAGTAGAATATTGGCAGACATTGGAGTATATATAGTAAATATGGAGAAAATAAGCTGTATGAATTTTGACTTGGTCAATACTCTGTTCAGAAATTATGTATTTTATGTTTGTGTGTCTGAAAAAAAATAAAATTGTTTTTAAAAATGTATATAATTCAGTGTGTTGTTAGGGTTTTTTAAAAATAAAAATGCTTAGCAGTAAAATGTAGGAGAGCTTCAGGAAAATAGTCTGCATATGCTTTATTAAACACGCTGCCTGCAATCTCTTTTCTCTCAATTTTAAAGGAGAAAGAAATAAAAGAAATACTACAGAAATAAAAGTGGAACATCACATTTCTGGAATGGCCTTGTTAGAAATTAAAAGCCTCTGACCTGCCTATTAGGTTGATAAGGGAAATCTTTTATGTCAATACTCCAGTTTGATTCCCTCATTATAAATCCACACCTAGGGAGGAGTCTCTATATCTGAAGGCGATCTTCCTTTCCTTTCTTCAGACTTTACATGACCTCAAGGCCAACATCCTAATATACACATCTATCATTCACCTTAGGATCAAATCCCAGGGCAGGAGCACCTCGCTCTGCACATGTAAACATCAAAGCCCACTTGTCATAATATATACCTCTACTGATAGGTCCCTAATGATGTAAGCTACCTTCAACCACAGTACATTGTTCTGTTGGAAGAAATGTTCATCTGGGTTCAGTTCCAAGTGGGAAGACAGACACTGGAAACATGGAGGCTGTTTGGAAAGATGGTTTAATGGTGGACAGGACCACATGGTTTGAGGTCCTGGGCAATTGAGCACATGGGAGAGAGAGAGAGAGAGAGAGGGAGGGAGGGAGGGAGGGAGGGAGGGAGGGAGAGAGAGAGAGAGAGAGAGAGAGAGAGAGAGATTTATACTCTCTCTTGGGCTTTGAACTTGTTTCCTGTTCCTGTGAAAGAAATGTATTCTGATTGGTTGTCAGACTCCCATGGTGCCATGAAGGGGTAACTTTGTAGGTTGTCTTGAATCCCAGGCTTGGTTGAATCTTGCTGGGTGATGCAATGAAGGGGCTTTCGACAATTCCTATTATGTGTCAGGTTTCGATGCTGACATTATGGCTTAGTGGCTTTGTCTTGAGTGAGGGCTAATCCTATCATGTCCTGAGGGTGAAGGTCTTTTGTGCTGTAGAAAAGTGGCCCAGCCTTTTGTCTTGTAGATAGGTTGGCACCAGTCTTTCTGGGGCTATTAACAAAGGTGGGGGCTGCTTTCCAAGAGCAAGTTTCTCCTTTTCTCATCCAGGGGAGGTATAATATTCTGCCTTTTTAATATTTCCTAGAATATTTCATTCTTCCAGGAGAGGGGTGGGTGCTAACTTCCTACAGTTGAATGAATAAATACTTTTACTTCCAGCAGCTGCCATTTGTGTTTTATTGGTGGCTCAGCTGAGAAAATCAGACCAAGAATTTTTTTCTGATAAAGGTGAGTATTTGTAGGTCAGGCTTGAAATGAAGTGCTCTCTTAAGCTTGGTTGTTTTCTTGCAGATGTTTCATTACCAAACCAGGTAACATAATCAGTGCTAGAAGGGAGTGGGATTTGCTCTCAATTTATATTCTACTTAAAGGGCAAGCCACTAGAATATAAATTGAGAGCAAACCCCACGCCTTACTAGCATTAATGATGTTACCTAGTTTGGGTAATGAAACATCTGCAAGAGGACTTCCGGTGATGCTGTCAGGGCAGCGCAGAGGGAAAAGAGCAAGCTCCACTCTTTGACTCTGTTTCTTTTGTGTTGGGGGACCCTTCGAAGGCATGTTGAAGGCTTGGAGAGCTACACGAAGCAGAGGGGAAGCCCGAAGGTCAGCGAGGTGGTGTGTAACTGCCCCCTGGAACAAGGGAAACCCTCTTTAACCCAGCGTGAATGTGTCCTGTCATCTCATCTTGACATGGCGGACCCGATGCCGTGACAGCACACGTTAGAATTAGAAGAGGAAATTTAATCAGCAGACTGTGCTCATTTCCACTGGTGAGCGACTCCCATATGCATAACAATTGGAACTGTCAAAGTGAACAAAACAAGGTATTTTGCAAGTTACAGAGAGCTCTGGCAGGAAACTAGAGGTGAATTAAAGAGACGAGCTGTGACTAAGTGAAAGTAAATGCCGAGAGAGGTTTGGGAGAAACAGAAAGGAAGATCGAAAGCCGACTGTAAGGGGGAGAGGGAGAGCGAACGAGTGTAAGATAATGGAGGAAGAGTAAGAGAAGAGAAAAAAAGAGAACTGATACGTCGAAATTTGATAAGAAAAAAGAAAGGCGAAAGACAATTAAGATGGATGGAGATCGGGTGATTAGAGAAAGCACGAGAGACAAGGATGGAAGCTTGGAGAAGACCAAAATATTAGACGGAGGTGTGAATAAACAAGTTGAGAACGGTGCCTGGTGGAGGAAAACGGGGATTTATAATGAAAAGTGAAAGCAGAGCGGCAGAAACGATCTGGATTTAAATAATTACAGAGTTAAAAACACTTGAAAGAGACAGAGAGAAGATGGAGAGAGAGCGGCGAGGAGAAGAAAGGGAAAAAAGAACTGTAAAAATTGAGAAATCCAGATACAATAAAGCATTGGGAAACTAAACTAAAAGATTTTTTTTGAAAAAGTTAAAGCAGAGGACATATCCTGAGTGAAATAGAAAATAGATTGTCATATTGTTACATTATAGTCTGTGATTAACATTTTGGCAAATTTTACAAAAAAATACACGGAAAAATCATTGAAACAGGTTATAAAAATATATGTATTGTGGGGGACTACAATAGGATAATAGATAGAAAAAAGGATTATTTTAGTGAGAAGAAAAAGGGGGAAAAAGGAATGTACTACCGAAAACTTTTTTCGATATGGTGGAAGAATTAAACCTGAATGATATATGGCGAACACTAAACCCCAAAGAGAAAAAAATTACTTTTTATTCCAACCCGCATAAATCCTTCTCAAGAATAGATATGATATGGGCAAATAAAGAACTAAATAAAGAAGTAGAAAATGTAGAGATTCTCCCAAACACTTGGGCAGATCATAACCCCCTGAAAATAATATGGAAAGGTCAAAAAAAGAAAATAAGAAGATGGACATTAAACCCACAGATACTACAAGAGAAGGAATACATACAAAAGATTAATCAGGAACTGACTTTATTTCTAGAGGTAAATAATAAACAACACACTTCTTTGCAGAATCTATGGGACACAATAAAAGCATACACAAGAGGAATAACTGTAGCATATATGGCAAAAAGAAACAAGGAAAAATGGAAACAGCAGGATATATTAGTAAAAGAATTAGAACAGCTAGAAAAAAAATTCAAATAAGGCCAGGTGATGTACAACTAATTGAAGAATTAACATTAGTAAAACATAAATTAAACCTAATAGAACAAGCAGAACACGTTAAAAACATTAAATATGTGAAACAATACCAATTTGAGAAAGTAAATAAGCCAGGGAGGTGGTTATCATACAGATTAAGAAAAGAAAAGGAAAGTAGAATAATACACCAACTGCAGGACAAGGTAGGGGATTTACAAAATAAGGAAGAAGAAATTAAAAGGATTGCTTTAAAATATTTTGAGAACTTATATACACAGGAGGAAACTGAGATAGAAAAAATAAATGACTATTTAAAAGAGAAAAAGATGCCCATCATAGAGGAAGATAAGAGAACGCTGCTAAATAGGGAAATAACATTGACAGAGCTAAAAGATGCAATTCAAAAACAAAAAAATAATAAGACCCCGGGACCAGATGGTTTACCAGGAGAATTTTACAAAAACATGGAGGAGCTATTAGATCCCATTCTTTTAGAACTGTATTAGCCAGGTCCGTGGCTAATAAAGCCCCCCTCATCTGTGAGCTGGTTCAGGAGGGGGGAGCGGACCTGGCGGGTATTACTGAGACCTGGTTGGGCCTGGAGGGGGGGGTCCCCCTCGTAGAAATGTGCCCACCGGGTTTCCGCGCATTTCATCAGCCAAGGGCCCAGGGTAGGGGTGGGGGGGTGGCGGTTATTGTAAAGGAAGGTCTTGATCCTAGGGAGGCCACTGTACCTCAGATAGCCGGTTGTGAGTCTCTCCTTGTGAAGTGGGGCCATGGGAGGCAGATGGGCCTGCTGGTTACGTACCTGGCTCCTTGCTGCGTGGCAGCGGCCCTGCCCGAGCTCCTCAATGTTATAGCCGGGGTGGTGGTTGATACCCCCAGGCTTTTAGTCATGGGGGATTTCAACCTGCCGTCCATCGGTGAAGCATCTGAGGTGGCTCGGGAGTTCATGGCTTCCATGACGGCCATGGACCTGACCCAGTTAATTCAGGGCCCCACTCACATAGGAGGAAACACGCTGGACTTGGTTTTCGTCTCTGGTCAGTGGTTGAATGGCTTAGATACAGGGGATATAGTTATTGAACCCTTGTCATGGTCAGACCATTCTCTCCTTAGACTTGACTTCCTGACCGCTATGCCCCACCGCAGGGAGGCGGAACCAATTAGGTGGTTCCGCCCCAGGCGCCTGATGGATCCTGATAGGTTCCGAATGGAGCTTGGGCCATTTCCTGAGACTCTGGCACGCGACTCGACTGAGGACCTGGTGGCCGCCTGGGATAGGGCGGCCGCTGGTGCTTTAGATCGGGTCGTGCCTTTGCGGCCTCTGACCCGGCGTCGAATCTGCCCAGCTCCTTGGTTCTCCGAGGAGCTGAGGGGGATGAAACGCCGGAAAAGACGCCTAGAGAGTAGTTGGAGGGCCAGTCGCTCCGAATCTGACCGTACACTAGTGAGGTCTTATATCAAGACCTACTTAGTGGCGATAAAGGCGGCGAAGTGTAATTACTTTTCCGCTCTTATCGCGTCGGCAGAAAATCGCCCAGCTGCCTTGTTTAGGGTGACTCGCTCCCTTCTCCATCTGGGAGCGCGGGAAGACCCCTTGCAAGGTCGTGCTGAGGATTTTGCGCATTATCTGCACGATAAAGTCGCTCAAATTCGGGAAGGCTTGGACTCCGACTGGGTAGGTACAGGCGGGTTGTCCGAGGTCTGTCTTGAGACGGTTATCTGGGATGAGTTTGACCCTGTGACTCCCGAGGACGTGGACAGGATGCTGGGGAGGTTGAACGCAACCACATGTTTATTGGACCCGTGTCCCTCCTGGTTGGTGCTGGCTACCCGGGAGGTTACACGAGGCTGGCTCCAGAGGATTATAAATGCTTCCTTGAGCGAGGGGTTCTTGCCTTCCGCCTTGAAAGAGGCGGTGGTGAGGCCCCTCCTCAAGAAGCCCTCTCTGGACCCAGCTGTTTTAGCAAACTATCGTCCAGTTTCCAACCTTCGCTTCCTGGCGAAGGTTGTTGAGAGTGTGGTTGCGCGACAGCTCCCGCAGTACCTGGAGGAAACCGTCTATCTAGATCCGTTCCAGTCCGGCTTCAGGCCCGGGTACAGCACGGAAACGGCATTGGTCGCGTTGGTTGATGATCTCTGGAGGGCTCGGGACAGAGGTTGCTCCTCTGTTCTGGTCCTATTAGACCTCTCAGCGGCTTTTGATACCATCGACCATGGTATCATGCTGCGCCGGTTGGAGGGGTTGGGAGTGGGAGGCACTGTTTTACGGTGGTTCTCCTCCTATCTCTCCGACAGGTCGCAGTCTGTGTTGGCTGGAGGGCAGAGGTCGACCTCAAGGCACTTGGTTTGTGGGGTGCCACAAGGGTCGGTCCTCTCGCCTCTCCTGTTCAACATTTATGTGAAGCCGCTGGGCGAGATCATCCGTGGTTTTGGGGTGCAGTGCCATCTGTACGCTGATGACACCCAGCTGTACATCTCCACCCCAGACCACCCCAACGATGCCCTTGAAGTGATGTCCCGGTGCCTGGAGGCGGTGCGGGTCTGGATGGGGCGGAACAGGCTCTGACTCAATCCCTCCAAGACTGAGTGGCTGTGGCTGCCGGCGTCCCGATATAGTCAGCTGGTGCCATCGCTGACTATTGGGGGCGAGACATTGGCCCCCACGGAGAGGGTGCGTAACTTGGGTGTCCTCCTGGACGCACGGCTGTCCTTAGAAGAGCATTTGACGGCCGTGGCCAGGGGGGCTTTCTATCAGGTTCGCCTGATACGCCAGTTGCGCCCCTTTCTGGATCGGGACTCCCTATGCACGGTCACTCATGCCCTCGTTACTTCCCGCCTTGACTACTGTAATGCTCTCTACATGGGGCTCCCCTTGAGGAGCACTCGGAGGCTCCAACTGGTGCAGAATGCAGCCGCGCGGGTACTTATGGGGGCGGCATGGCGCTCCCACGTGACACCTCTCCTGCGCGAGCTGCATTGGCTTCCAGTGGTCTTCCGAGTGCGCTTCAAGGTGTTGGTTCTCATCTTCAAAGCGCTCCATGGCTTAGGACCCAGTTATTTACGAGACCACCTTCTGCCTCCGATAACCTCCCACCGGCCAACACGCTCCCACAGAGAGGGTCTCCTCAGGGTGCCATCTGTCAGGCAATGTCGGCTGGCGACCCCCCGGGGAAGAGCCTTCTCTGTGGGGGCACCCGCCCTCTGGAATGAGCTGCCCCCAGGGATACGACTAATCCCGGATCTCCGGACCTTCCGCCGGGCCCTGAAGACTTTTCTGTTTCAGCAAGCCGGGCTGGGTTAAAATTTTTTTTAATTGGTGAATTTTATGGGTAACGGGGTTTTAAAATTGGAGAAGCCTAAGATAATTTAATTCTGTTTTAATGCATTTTAATATTTGTATTGTGTGTTTTTAATCTTGGCTGTTCACCGCCCCGAGTCCTTCGGGAGAGGGGGCGGTATAAAAATTTAATAAATAATAATAATAATAATTTAATAAATAATAACGAGGTCTTGTTATAAGCAAAAATCCCTGTTTCATGGAGAGAAGCATATATCACAGTGATTATGAAAGAAGGTACCGAACCAAACCAAATTCAAAACTACAGGCCAATTTCACTTTTGAATGCAGACTACAAGATTTTTATGGCTATCATAGCAGGAAGGATGAAAAAAAATACTGAATGAAATTATTCACTCTGACCAAAATGGTTTTCTCCCTTCTAGACAAATTAGAGATAACACAAGAATAGTATTGAACATATTAGAGTATTATGAGGCGCATCCAGAGAAACAAATTGCCCTTGTTTTTCTGGATGCGCAAAAAGCATTTGATAATTTAAATTGGAAATATATGATTAGTCAAATTAGAGAAATGAAATTCGGCGACAAATTTGAACAAATGTTCGAAGCAATTTATTTGTCTCAAAAAGCAAACATACTGGTAATAATAAACGGAGAAATTACAAAAACATTTGAAATAAAGGAATCTGCCAGGGATGCCCACTGTCACCTCTGCTTTTTATTTTGACTTTAGAATTGCTATTGATGAAAATTAGAGCAAACCCAGAGATTAAGAGAATGAAAATTAGAACGGAAGAATATAAATTAATGGCATTTGCCGATGATTTGGTAGACCCAAAGGAAACAAGACCAATATTATTATGGGAAATAGAAAAATATGGGGAAGTAGCAGGCCTTAAAATTAAAAAGACAAAAACAAAAATGATAGTCAAAAATTTAACAATACAACAGGAAAGAGAATTAGAGGGGAAATTAGGATTACAGAATGTGAGAAAAGTTAGATACTTAGGAATTTGGCTGACAGCAAGTTGTTCTTCAATCAAAAAAGACAACTACGTAAAGTTTATGCAACAAAGTAAAATTGATTTGGAAAGATGGGGGGCATTAAACATATCCTTACTGGGTCGGATTGCGACGATTAAAATGAATATTCTTCCAAAATTGTTATATTTTTTCCAAACTATTTCCATAAAATTAGATAAGATTTTTTTTATAGAACTGAATCAAATTACAAAAAAATTTATATGGGCAAAGAAAAAAGCAAGAATAAAATTATCTGACTTTCAGGACAGTAGAAGCAGAGGTGGCTTAGGGCTCCCAGACTGGCGACTTTATTATCAGGCAGCAACTCTAGTTTGGATTAAAGAATGGATTAACCTGAGAAATAAAAGATTACTCACACTGGAAGATCATGACTTTAAAAAAGGATGGCATGCCTTCTTATGGGACAGAGAGAACAAATTTCATTCCAATTTTTTTCAACATAAAATACGAGAAGCTCTAATGCAAACATGGCATGAAATTAAGAAAAAACATTAATTATAAATTAACCAGATCGGCAAAATATAAAGAAAATCAATATAAAATGTTTTACCGTTGGTACTTGGCACCCTCTAGATTGGGAAAAATATATCCAAATTTAAACCCCAACTGTTGGAAATGTGGACAAAAGCAAGGTACCTTCTTTCATACATGGTGGTTATGCACCGAAACAAAAAATTTTTGGATGAAAATACATAGTTGGATACAGGAAGTAACAGTCTTCCAGATAGAATATACACCAGAATTGTTTCTTCTAGGAATAATGAAAACGAAATATGAAAAAACAACAACATATATTATTCTACATATGACAACGGCAAGATCGGCATTTGCGCAATGTTGGAGAAGTTCGAACACACCCTCCGAAGATCTAATAATTAGAAAGATATTAGATTGCACCAAGATGGATAAAATGACATTGGAACTGAAAGGACAGATGGATTCGGACTTTTACATAATATGGGAGAAATGGTATAATTGGACTGAAGATAGAAAAAAGGGGAATAACAGATAGTAGATTTTGTAAAATTATATAGAGTATAGGAGAATATTAGTGTGATATGTAAATGGTCACAGTCACGCACAAGAGTTGAATAAGAATTGTTTAATTGTTAATCCCAATAAAACTCAAATGGAAAAAAAAAACATCTGCAAGAAAACAACCAAGCTCAGAGAGTAGCATGGACCCCTCAATTCTTCTAACATCCTCTTTCAGGAAGGTTGGGGTAGAGTGAAGAATTCAAAAGGAATCTTGCAGTACAGTGTGATGAGATTGGGTACAAAAGTGCTCCCATGTGTTTTGCAAAGATAGAAAAATTCACTTCTACATATCAATTTGGATTCCCAAGGAGAGGCGGGAGGGAAAATTCTATAGAATACACCTAAGGGCACAGCAAAGGTAAGCCTTGTCAATAAACCCATTCGGAGCACCAATCTATTGCAATTATTTAAAGAGACGTTCAAACGTTCACCGATCTAGCCCAAACAGCCAATAAAATAGCAACCCCACCTCCAGTCGTCACCCGGAAGTTAGAATTACTAGCCGTTCTTATTACGCATGCAGCATATTTTCCCGCATTCTCACATTTGTGGAAGAACGCATGCGTGAACCGAGCTTCTGGCACTCCGCAGCGGACATATGGAATCACAACACCCTTGAGGCGCATGCGCCTACTTCTCTTGCGTTCAGGCGTGCGCGACAGAGACCAGGGCTGCCGAGCATGAGCATATTGTTTTTGCAGTGCCTCCGCATCTCTCCGTGCACGGTTCCATTCCTTTCTGGAGCGCATGCGTCTTTCTGATCTACGAGCGTGGAATTGGCATACACAGTCCGCTTGTGGAGACTGGCTCTGCGGTTCCGTCCCTCCACAAGATTGGCCAGAAAAGGTCGCTTTGAAAGAAAGAGCTGGGTGGACTTATTCCATGGCATATAGACAAGCATGCAAGGAAAAAGCCACACCCAAGAAGACCCAACATCTTATACCCACATGTAGCCAATCAGAGACAGGTTTTTTACCCACCGTGGGCAATGTCTTGCCCATGCCCCCCTTATCCATGGAGCATTCTTTGTCCATGCTTTTGTTATCTTACAGAGCATTCCTTATAGCTTTGTGTGTTCGTGCTCCTGGGCAGCCCCCTGCTCTGGCCCCGTTATCTATGGAGCAGGATGTTCCTGGGTAACTTTTGATTACTGGTAGAAGCAAATGGCAAAGGCAATTCTAATTCTTACAGTAGCAAAGCAATTCTTACAGAAGCGTAATAGCAAGTTAAACTAATTCTACTGGTTCTATTATTATGTCCCACTAATTCTACCTATTCTATTATTATTATGTCCCTTCATTTTGATAATCTAATTTGCTCAGACCAGATACGTACAAAGAAATGCTGGTCTTGTATTTTGATGTGCTTTTAGAACAAGATTCTTGGAAGCTGCCAGGGCAATTTAGAAACCTGGCACATAAGAAAATTTCTGCAACAACTGGAAAAGAGATGATCAATTCACAGAAAATGGATGTATCAAAAATGGATGGGCATTTGCAGCAAACCACTGTGATATCAAGATGATACATGCATGAAGAGAGGATCACACAAATGCCACCATTATCTCTTGCATCCTGTCAGCTGTAAATTAGGTGGACATTGGCATGGTAACATGCACATATTATTTGTCTCCTGTGCAGATATCCAAGGAAAAATAGGATTACATCTACAAGACATGGTTCTTGTGGTTTTATTCAATATAGTGCAATTTTGTGATCAACATACCAAGACATAAAATGACCACACACAAAAGCAGTTGGCTAATTTGTGATCCAAGATGCTATGTGAAAACAGCTTATTTATTTATTTTATTGAATTTATCTGGACTATGGTAAAGTGGATTTTGAAGACTTCATTAAATACGTAGTACTGTATGCAAATCAAAGTAATAAATACAAATGTCAGTATTGGGGAAAGATTAGGCTCATATCCTGATCCAGTGATGTTAATTGGCTTGAGAACTACTAAAAGGATTCAAGGATTTAACCATGGTTTCAATAACAGTTTACTGAATATGCACATCATACCAAGTCATTATACACTGCTCAAAAAACTAAAGGGAATACAAGCAGAAGACATCCGAGATCTGAATGAATGAAATAGCCTTATTAAATACTTTGTTCGTTACATACAGTAGTTTTATGTTCCCTTTAGTTGTTTGAGCAGTGTATAAACTACTGTATGTAAAGAACAAAGTATTTAATAAGGCTATTTCATTCATTCAGATCTCGGATGTCTTCTGCTTGTGTTCCCTTTATTTTTTTGAGCTGAAAGGGAAACAATAATAAGGATATAATGAATAATACTAGAATATGATATACTGGTATACTAAATTCTGTAACCATTAGGTTCCTGTAATACATATATGCCTTTGTATTTGTATCACACGTATTATTCCTTTCTATTTGTATCTCCTGTTACAAACATATTGTTATTAGGCCTCTGTAATGTATCTGGTATTTGTCAAACGTATGTCCCTGCCATTTGACCTGAACTCATATCAATCTATCTAAAAGCATGGTACGTATCTCAGTTGAAACTACAGCCATCAACAAAGGGATAATTTACACCTCAGCCCTAATTTATGTTTCATCTGGATAAACTCCTGCTTTCCAGAGCCAGGGGGCCAAAGTGGCCAATTGAGTAAACAAAGAAATGCTCAAGGATGACTAATTGGGAAGTTTCTATTCCCCCTTGCAGGGCAACAAGGAATACACAAACCTAAATTAGGAGGCCAGAATTGGGTACTAAGATGACGTCTCTGAGGGTATAAAAGGACGCTATACCTTCCCCAAGGTGTGGCTATCTCCTCGCATGCATTGTATCTGTATGTTCTGGATATAGTTCCACCCAGTATTTTGTTTTTGGCCATAAATAAAATCTGTTTTTTTTTTGCAAGCCTCGTCTTGAGTCTCTCTCTTTGGCATTCTGGTGACTCAAGTGTATTTTGGGACCTTACATTTCTGGCGCCCGAAGTGGGACTTGAAGGCAAAGTTTCTTCAAGGTGGCTGCATTCAGCTTCCCACAAACTGAGCTGCTTTGAGGCTTGGTGGCCTTCATTAAAGGCAGATGGAAGAAACCAGCTTGGACCAGTACCAAAGTCAAGAGCGCTCCTGGAAAAATTTATCCAGTGACTTTGATCTGGTCATTTGCTGGCAGGCTCCGATTCTGCCTGCCCTGAACGCCTAACAAAGAGGCTTGCACTGTGGGGGGTTATGGAACTCAGCTCTTCTGGGTGAGTAGAATTTTTTTTCTCTTGGGAAGGGGAGTGTTGCTTTGTGAGTGTGTGAATGAGACGAGGGAAATTCCTCAGAGGTTTGACTTCGAAGCGATGTGCGGAGATCCAATCTGCGTTTCTGATTATCTGAGAGGAGATCAGCCAGAGACGATCGCTTTGAAAGGCGTGTGATTGGTGGAATATTAAAAAGTGTATAGTGCAGGAGAGGGCTCTGACCAAACTTTGGACCCGCAGGGGAGGTCTGGGAAATCTCTTAGGGAAAAAGAGAGGGTTTGGTTAGGCTTCGCACTGACGGAAAGGTGTGGGAAATCTCCTCAGGAAGAAAGAGAGTCTAGTCAGGCTTCGAGCTGACAGAAAGGAATCCCCTGGGAAAAATGGGCAACCATGCTGGTAGCCTGTTTGGAACAAATAACCTAGTAACAAGAATTGGGCCGTGTTCTCCATTTGGCTATGTTAGCCCACTGGAACAAGTTACAAACAAGTTGTGGCGGGAAAAAAAGAGTATAAAAAATGAATGAAAAATGTTGTGGCAGTAAAAGTTGTCTGTAAAAAGAAAAGTGGAGTTCAAACTTGCTCATGAGAGCCCTGGCTAAATGCAAACGATGTGTGAACATAGGTCTCTATACCTCTTATACATCTTGATCTTTAAAATGGGCCAGGGATTGCTG
Source organism: Pituophis catenifer annectens (assembly GCF_029215685.1). Classification (NCBI taxonomy): domain Eukaryota; kingdom Metazoa; phylum Chordata; class Lepidosauria; order Squamata; family Colubridae; genus Pituophis; species Pituophis catenifer. The sequence continues at coordinate 91,438,826 of NW_027256885.1, read as the reverse complement.
GGAGATCCAAGTTAGAATGAGAACACACAGAACACCCCCAGGGAAGAGGCACATAGTAACAATCTAGTGCCTAAAGAGAGATCTATTGTTGAAAATGACCACACACAGAGAGGTTGAGAATATATGTGGTGTTTATTGCTATACAGAGAGACATTATATAGTTTGTTACTTTCAGACACAGAGTACTTGGCAGCATATCATTGGCTCACAGAATCTTCCAGGTAACTTAAACCTTAACTTCATGGTTATCCTTTACTTCTTGCTTTCTTAAGCAATAACATTTATCTATAGTTAAAGTTTAACATATCCCATTTCCTCCTCTCTTGCTCCTCTTATTTACAGATTTAGGGTCTTATGTTCTAATGCCATTTCCTGGCGCCTATGTGCATGTAACCTTCCTTATCTGAGGTTTGCCTTCTGAGATAGGAAAATTCCTGCACATATGCAAACTCCTACATGCCCTCTCTTTTTATTTAATTTTGAGGGAACAAAGATTTTTGAATATAACGCATTTGAGGAGGAGGCAGAGAGAGGGGAGCAGGATGAAACATAGCAATTAATGAGGGAATACACTGAATGATACAACAAGAAGTAATAAGACAAGGATAATCACCACATAAAGAAATAGCTGTCTGAGCCAGGACCAATCAGGAAGCCAATTGGTCAACCAGTCAAAAGGAGAAGAAATAGCATGAACATTATTCTGAAATATGATTGAAGTTCATTAAGTTCATCTTCAATAGTCTTATTCAGGGAATGAAAATGAACAGCACATCCACGACAGCCAACAAGTTTACAAAAAACCCTTTGTCATGCTAACAAATAGTCAATAGCAAAACGTTGCTGGAGAACATCCTGATTCAGGTCCTCAATTTCATGTTGGAGATCACGAACAATAGCAGCAGTGGCATTAATTGATTTCTCCAGGCAACATGTTAAGCCCAGGATAGAACGTCTATTTTCTTGAGCTATTATTCCAGGGTAAGCCCCTAAGGTGATCACCCCAGTAATAGCTCCAGCCATAGCACGGCCAAAGGTATTTAAAGAAGAAAGTTGTGTATCAATGATGACTTCATCATTACATGTAGGACCTAATGGAGCACGGCGTTGTCATGAGGAAGAAGAGAGAGCACCAATCTGCACAGGTAGGGAAAAGTAGCCAATAGCAGCACACTGATAGTTCTGAGGGTGTACGTTGGTTGCATATTTGTCAAAAAAGAACCACATATTAGGTCCTTTAGTTGCCAGCCAGCACAAATGGATCCAGTATCAGTCATATCAGAAGCGTTAAAAATAGGAAAATTATCAGGATACATTTCTGGAACTAAATTAGGTCCATACAATAAAGAATTAAAGGTTCCCCATAACCAATAATAACCAGTACAATAGCTATAATTCTCTACTTTTGATAAAATGCGTCGAGCCTTAGCATAATCATTCCAATTGTTAAGCCAAGTATGGTGAGCATAACAACAAAAACATAAACCTTTAGTAAATTGATTAGTATGAAGATAACGCCAGCGAACCGAGTTAAGTTGCACTGGGGGCTTGGAAAACAACCAGGAATGGTGAATGTTTTGCAGCTGTGAAACAATAAAGGAAATCAGGTATGAAAGCAACTTGACCAAAAGCCATAGGAGGCTCATAGTACAGGGTGACATTAGTACCGTGAACCAAAAACATATATTGAGCATGACGAACCCAGAGATTAGGGTTAAATTGTATAGGCTGAGTGTCATTTAAAGCAGTAACAGAACCAAGAGAAGACAAGAGAATACAAAAAAGAATTGTGACAGAATTAGCTGTAATAATAGCAAAAACAGCAGCAACTAGATTTTCAGGAGTCTGAGGTAGGTCGTCTTGAGCCAATTGCTGTTGAACTTGGTATGTTGTGGCCTTCACTTGCCCCCATGTGATTGGCAGGGGTCGTTGATGTTTCAGAAGACGGACCTCCGTTTTGAGATTCAGATTGAAGTTGGGAATTGGGTTGTGCAGACCCTGATGCCAAGCCATGATAGGGTCGAATGTGCCGAGCAGGGATCCACAAAGGTTGGCGAGTCTGGGGGAGTTCAACCGCCGTGTAACCACGTCCACAAGTAATTAGACGAGCAGGTCCCTGCCACTCAGGATTAGGAGCAAGGCGATACTTTACTAGCGGTCTTGTCAGTGGTTCTATTGCACGAAAATGAACATTAACAGGAACATCTGAAAAGGAATCTACAAGAGTTAAATAATTCCAGGTAAACAAAGCAACAGATAGTAAATGTTGAATCTTTCGCAAATGATATGAACCAGACTCATGCTGTAGCTGTCTCTGTAAAAAGGACTTAAAGGTTCGATGGGCACGTTCCACAATAGCTTGTCCTTGAGAATTATAGGGAATGCAATGGACTAAGGTTATTTCCCATTGCTGACAGAAAAGACTAAAATCTTTACTGATATATGCAGGACCATTGTCAGTTTTAATTTGAACAGGGCAGCCCATGATTGAAATAGCGACTAAACAATGAGTGGTGACATCCTGAGCCCGCTCGTGACGGGATGCAGTAACCCAAAGAAAATGAGAATGAGTATCAATAATAACATGCAATTTATCGTATGGCTTGAAATAATGTAATGAAGCGGGCTCTGATGGATGACCACTGGATAACTTTCTATTCACTCTATTCTAAAAAGCAATGCATCCGGTTGGAAAGAGTACAAACTCAGCCAAGGTCCTTTTGGTTCCTCTAGGAGGCCTCTAAGTTGTCAGAAGAAAGGAACATTCTAATGACATACATCTTAAGGGTTGGTTAGGTCAAGGGGATCCACATGAGTTAAAAGTTGTCCATCGTCAAAAGATAAAAGAGATGCTTCAGTAATCTACAAAAAGAATTATGATTGTTTTGCAAAGAAACTCTGTAATGTCAATTAAAATTAATAAATGTATAGGACCATATGAACTGCTGACTTCAAAAGAATCCTTTGTCTAGAAGGGTATAAAACCATTGTACCTAATTCCTGTCTTTGTTCAACGCTTCATGTACAGAGCCTTGAACCTATTGCGCAATATATATATATAAAATCTGTCTCTGATCAACCCAAAAGTTGTGTTTGTCTTATTAAATCCACAACATTTATGGCACCCTGCAGATGGGACTACAAGGCAGAGAACTTTTGTTCTACCAGACAGCCTGCCTCAGCGGGAATCGACGCCTCCCCAAGGAAAATCCACTGGCCGGCCATTAGGACTCCTTTGAAGTCCATGGAGATTCAGTGAGGAGGTGCCGTAAACCCGCTGACGAAGACAGGCCAGTCAAGAATCCTTGAAGGTTGATCAGACAACAGAGACTCAACAAAAATACATAAGAAGAAAAAAGAGAGAAAGAAAGAGGAAAAGAAAACAGGTAAGTATAAATCAGAGAGTTAAAGTCTCTCTGTTTAGAGGTACCTACCCATTAAAGGGGTGGAAGAGTGGGGTTTGATCAACCTCCTAGGAGACCAGTTGGCGTGCTGAAGTCTCTGGAATTGGAATTAAGGAACTAAGTATTATGTGTAATCTTATGTGTGGTAAGAGAAGAACTAATTGCAGTGTTATAAATTTTCTGATAAACTGACATTCTTAAACAGCCAAAGTTTACTGTTCTTCCCTCCCGGGGTTTAGCAGGCAGTTAAAAAGGTGGAGCCTGTCTAAATGGGAAAACAGATAATATGATTTGATCAATTTGGTGTGATTTCTGTTAAATATATATGTATATATATATAATGATAGTGTGTAAATTTGAATGGAATTTAATTGATTGTGATATGTGTGGCTGCCAGCAAAGTGAGATGATTTGTGCTTGAGGCTGTAAGAGATATTTGAGATTATTGTAATGATTGGTTTGCATGAAGTGGGATTTTTTGTATGTGAAATTGGTTTAAACAAGAAGTTGATTGCAGTACAAATATGAAAAGCCTGTGTGTTGATAAAGTGAGAAATTAGAGAAATACTAATGTTAGTATAGTAATAATACTGTGTTGCTTTGTTGTAAGAATGCTGAATGGAAGAGAAAAGCGAGGCTTCCTTGCATGCTGTACATTTTTTCCCTCTTCCCCCCCTTCTTTTCCTTTGTAAGAGAGAAACAGTTCCTTTTAACTTTTTTCCTTTCTCTCACCCCCTCCTTTTTTCCCCTGGGAGATGAGAAGAGGGGGGGGCTACGGTTTAACCATTTTTTTTCTCTCAGAAAAGCAGCCAGAGAAAGGAGAGGGAAGTGGGTGATCGGCTAATGCTGTTGCTGCTAGGTCTCTTTAATTTGCATATGAAAACTTTTCTGCTCTGAATACAATTTTGATTTTATTTTTTCTGGAAATTTTTGGAGGTTTAAAAACGCTTCATTAAACCTGTACTCAGAATCCTGTTGTTTCGCCAGGCTGGGTTAGCAACATAATTTTAAATCGGATGTTTTAAATTTCTGAGGTTTTAAATTGAGCCGAATCCATTTAATATTTTTAATTATTTTAAATTGGTGTTGTTTTGTTTTTTTAAACAAAATAGGCTGTACACCGCCTTGAGTCCTTCGGGAGAAGGATGGTATAGAAATAAAATTATTTTTATTCTTATTTTTATTCTATCTCAAAGAAATGATTTTGAAAGATTTTTTTAATCTGACTTGCATTTTACTATTGTTTTATTTTTGAAGCTGTCTTTCTTAAATGTTTTTTTTATGTTTGCGTGCATTCTGCATCCTTAACAGATGGCACGTTTGTTCGTTTGTATGTTTGTTTGTTGTTTATTTGTTTGTTTGCTAATAGCACAAGTTACTGCCCTTTTTGGGAATTGTCACAGAGATGAGTTGGAAATTGCGATGTGTGGTGGGAGAGATTCAGTGGCATTTTTGTCTAAAATGTTGGATTCTGCCTCGAGAGTATGCTTGTTTTTGTTCACTTCAGTTTGCGGGGAGATTAGATAATTGGTGCTGAGGAGCTCATTTGTTTATAGAGGGATATATGGTAGTTGAAGGAAGAGAGGAAGTTTTAAGGGAAGTCAGAAAGTTGCCTTTAAGTTTGTCTACACAGACTTGTGCTGGCTTGGAAATCAGGATGGCAGTGGTAGGACGAATTGAATGTTATAATAAGAAGGAGTTAGAGAAAGTAGAATTGATGGAAAGGAGAAGGTATGTGATTTGTTTTTGGAAAGTTATGGAAGTTGGCAGATTGAAATGTGGAAGTGCTAAGAAGTAGGAGAGAAGTGGTGATCTGAAGAGAAGTGGTGTTTTTCGTTGACAGAGATCAGATTAAGTGAACAAAGCATTTGAATACACTTAATCAGTGAAGGGAGTGTTGGAAGATTTGAGAAGCTCAATATTAAAAGCACAAGAAAATTCCCCTAAAGAAAATAGGCAGAAACTCCGGCAGAGTTCAGCCCCCACCTTTACCAATGGGCCATTAAGAAACTGAGACGCCACCTTATTTCCACAACAAGGGCCACAACAAAAGGAAGAATAAAAGATGTGTTTGTTTCTTGCTTGCCTTACTAGGAACAATAAAACTGATTCCAGGAGTTTTGAATTCAGGATGGGGAAAGCTCTGCCTTTCAGCAATCTTTAAAGGGAAAGACTTTTTTTCCCCCAACAGGAGTAGTAAACAAAAATCACTCCTGATAGAAAGGAGGGGTAGCGTCTCCGCCTCCATCTATAAACAAGCAAGAATTAAGACAATCCTATGCAAAATTAATTGAATCTGGATCTTGGAGTTTGAAATGGGAGGGACATGAAAGAGGAAGCCTTGAAAATTTGAAACAGGCTTTAACCGGGGCTCCTGTATTGGGTTTGCTAAATTTGGAAAAGCCATTCGGTCTCTTTGTAGACACACACACACACACACACACACACACACACACACACACACACATTGAATTGCACGAGGGGTGTTGGCTCAGAAAGTAGGCAATTGACCTTTGGAGGGAGCCCTCATTGTAAACACCCCACATCAAGTCAGAACTATCCTTCGGTGGTGGTTATCTGATTCAAGATTCTAAACAAAAATAAAACAATTTTAATGCAACACAGATTTGATTTTACCTGCAGTTCTCAATTTGAATCAAGCACAGTTCTTAACCAACACCAGATCAATGGATCACCTTGGATGAGAACATTATGGTGTTGAAATAATTGGCTTACATACAAAAACAAGACCTGATTTGGAGGGACACCCCCTGGAGACAAATTGCCTCAAAATTGGTCTGCTCAAACCTTTGAATTGTATTCATTAAATTAAGCTCTATGGACAGGGAGCCTGGATAGCTCAGTGGATAAATGCATTGTAATTTAACACCAGCTGTCTGCAATTACTGTAAATTCGAATCTCACCAGGCTCAAGGTTGACTCAGCCTTCCATCCTTTCTAAGGTAGGTGAATTGAGGACCCAGTTTGTGGGGGGCAATAAGCTGACTTTATGATGGCTATTGCTTAATGCATTGTAACCCTTAGTCTCTGGACATCATTTGGCAAAATATGGGTGGAGTCATTGGGGACTTCAAGCTATTGTACATGAACTTTTAAACTAAGCTATGATTGTATTGGGATATATCCTTTAGTAACATCAATTATAAACAAATGTTTGGTTTGTAAAAAGGTGAATGAACATGCTGTCAGAAAACAACAGATGTGTAAGATGTATCACCAGCTTTAAGACCATTTCAATGTATTCATGTGGATTTTACAGAATTACTAAAAGTGGGGAGTGTAAAATATTTATTAGTCATAGTGAACCACCTCACAGGCTGGGTTGCAGCTTTTATCTGCAGTAATGCTACAGCAACAGTGGTGTCAAGAGTTTTACCCAACCTAGACAGATTATCATCATATGAACTGTTGTTTGGAGTAGTTTTCACTACAGGAAGCATATGCATTACTTCCTTGGAAACCAGTGACAAAGTATTGAAACAATATGTGTATAACCTGTCCAGATATTTTGAAGTTTTTAGGAAACAAGGACTATTAGCCCAAACACCACCTTTGAAGTTTCCAGTCCACAAATTCCACCACGATGATTGGATGTTAATCCAAACTGGACGGAAGTTAGACCCCAAGTGAACGGACTCAATCTCATCAAGGAAATCCAGTGAAGTTGATGATCCAAAGGATCCAGCCACCAGTGGGAATAGCATTCTTCATCATCTGGACTATTTTTGTATTTTTTTCTTTCTTAGGATTCAGTGGTTGCCTATGCTGTTTCCCCACTGAAAAGGACTACAACTGCTCAGATTCCTTTGCGCACTCGCCCAGATGTATTGATTTTGTAATTGTATTTTTAAGATCTTAGGAGGACAATCCTGGATCCACTGAATGAGACTGATACCAGGTGACCATCAGCCTTGCTGAATCACTCCGGAAGCTGATTCTCTACGCACGGCGGAAGATTTGTAAAGAGGACAACTGCCTTCACATTGTACATATACATATTATTAGCTTTAATATAACACTTTCTTACACATGCTAATGTTATTAGAAGTTTGGGAGTACATTTTGTGGGTATTTGTTTTTCTAATCTTACTAGTAATTTTGTTTTACATATATAAGGAACGTTTTTGTGGTAGACCTAGGATTTTTATTGCTACTCCTGTTTCCCAAATCACATGCACCACTAACCCTTTCCCTGACGTAGTGAGCTTCACACCATGGTTGATTATGATTTGTTTATGGCTTTGGACATTATTCGCACTAGGACTCTCAAGTGAACATAAGATGAACATTGATTCCCTAGATGACTACACTTTAGGTCAAGTTCACTCACGCCAAGAACGCATTGTATATGCACGAGGTCGTTACCTTAGACCTAAGTCAACTCCACCACCTAAGGTTGCACTATTGACATTCCCAGCTGAGGGGGGAATAGATAAGGAAAATGGGCCTCTACAACAATTGCATAGAGGAGACTATATATCACGGATTTTGGAATAAAGTCAAGATCTTGTTAAACAGTATAACCCTACCCTTGGTCAGAAATGCTGCTTATGTTTATCTGCTAGCCCTACATCTTATCATGCTGTTCCTGTCAAACCACAACTCTGGGTTAGAACAAAGGCTACCAGAAATAAATTTTAAGAAGGGAAAGTGGGGTGGATGGAATCTGTCCAAGACCATTTCAACCTTCAGAATTTCCACTCTGGTTCAACTTGATGTCCAAATTAGATTTGTGTATCCTTTTTCCACCTGGAAATACTACCTCTCGATATGTTTTTTGAAGGACCAATTCTCAGAGATAAACAGAAGGACCTCTCACTGGAAGTCCCATTGCAACCACTGGCAGAAATGTTTGTGGCAGGGACTTAGGGGTCTGGACTAATGCAAGGAACTACTGAGTGCATGCCTTTTCCATAAATCTTCTTATGTGGAAAGGATGCATATTTGTGTTTACCAACAAACTGGACAGAAACATGTAACAAATCAGGTGTGGTCAGAGAAATTGCCAAGGAATTGCAGGATAGGGCTTCCAAGATAGGTCAGAGGTTATAAACAACTGACATGTGGTTTTCTTGGTTGCCTGGATCCGGGTGAATTAATATGGCTGTGGCAGGCCTAGCTTTTATTCCTTGTGCAATCCCTATGCTGAAACATCTATAAATAAGAACAGTAAAGGAGATTCAAGTTGAAAAGGAACTAGCTTTGATAGAACGTTTTCTTAATCAACTTGGTCCATATCCTATGGAAGAACATAAAGATTCTGAGGCAGACCCATATGAGGAAATGGAACCTGTAGAAAAAGGTAGAGAATCTCCCCAAGAATCAAGAGAGTAGAAAAACAATCAAGAACTACCTATCCTTTACTTTTATTAATTATCTTTTGTTAGACCCTATATATGGTAGATTTGTTTATTGGAATCTTGTATACTCAGAAGTTAAACTTATATGAGAATAGTGAAAGTTTCTGCATTGAAAAACTTTCAGAGGGGGGAATAATGTAATGAAGCGGGCTCTGATGGATGACCACTGGATAACTTTCTATTCACTCTATTCTAAAAAGCAATGCATCCGGTTGGAAAGAGTACAAACTCAGCCAAGGTCCTTTTGGTTCCTCTAGGAGGCCTCTAAGTTGTCAGAAGAAAGGAACATTCTAATGACATACATCTTAAGGGTTGGTTAGGTCAAGGGGATCCACATGAGTTAAAAGTTGTCCATCGTCAAAAGATAAAAGAGATGCTTCAGTAATCTACAAAAAGAATTATGATTGTTTTGCAAAGAAACTCTGTAATGTCAATTAAAATTAATAAATGTATAGGACCATATGAACTGCTGACTTCAAAAGAATCCTTTGTCTAGAAGGGTATAAAACCATTGTACCTAATTCCTGTCTTTGTTCAACGCTTCATGTACAGAGCCTTGAACCTATTGCGCAATATATATATATAAAATCTGTCTCTGATCAACCCAAAAGTTGTGTTTGTCTTATTAAATCCACAACAGAAAGGGGAGAATTGTGTTACATCCATTTGCCAAATTTGATTGGCAGAGGTACCCCTAGGGTTGACCCCACTGGGAAATGGAATGGCTGACTGCTGGCAGGAGGGACATGTTCGTACAATATCCCGAGCCTGCGCCAAAGGAATATGAGACTGTTTTGCCAAAGATTTTGCATTTTGATGAAAATATGAATGACTGGTCACTGGATCAGAAAATAAAGAAGCAATTTCCTTAAGGGATTCATCTGCAATGCGGTTACCTTCAGTAAGGGCATTGTTAAAAGGAGTATGACTGCGAATATGCTCCACATATAAGGGATATTGTCGAGTCTCCAAATGATGCTTAAGAGAGAAAAACAAAGCTAGCAAATTTGTATCTAATGACAATGCACAATAAGAAAATGGCAAAGATTGCATAGCTAAATAAACATATTGTGTGTCATCTACAAGATTAATGGGTTGCATTGGGAAAAGTTGTAAGGCTAATATCACAGCAGCTAATTCAGCTTGCTGAGCAGAAGTCTGAGGTGATATGAATTTAGAATGCCATTGGGAGTCAGCGTGCCAGACCACCACCCCTCGTTTTGGTGAACCATCTGTAAAAATTGTCAGAGCATCAACAAAAGGTGTACGTACAAAAATATTAGAAAAAGAGAGGTTTAAAGTAGTAGTTACCACAATTCTAGGATCTTTTGGTAATGAATATAAAACTTCTCCAAGATAATTGGAGAAGGCAATCTGATAACTTTCAGATATCATCATAAGATGATCATGCTCAATCTTTGTACGGGTGAAGGCAATGCCTATCAAATCCTGTCTAATCAGTTGCAAAGCGCGCTTTCAGCCTTTTATAATCAATTCTTCTAAGGCAGACTGGTAGGGATAAATGTTTCTAGGTGGAGTAGCAGATAAATTTAACCACTCATGAATAGCTATTTTTAATGTGCTCTTAATGGTATATAAACACCCAGTAGGTAATGGAGAAGTAGGAAGAATAGCTAAGCGCAGACCTGCGTCTACTGACTCAATTCGGTCAACATATTGTTGCTTAATTTTGTCCAAGATGAGCTGTAAGCACCTTTTTTGATCATTCATCAAATGAACTGTATCACCAGGGGATTGCGCTCCTTTTAAGGGTTGGAATAGAGGTAACATATCACCAGTTGTTATGCAGAAGAAAGGCCGAGCCCAGTTAATAATGCCTAGCAACTTTTGCTATTGAACTAAAGTGTAAGACTTTTGTACCTTTAAATTGGGCAATACTGGAATGGAAGAAGCTTTCAGTAATCTATGACCCAAGTATAAGTAAGGTTCAGTTTTCTGAATTTTGTCATCTGCAATAAACAACCCCTTCTGTGCAACAATAGTTTTTAATTCCTGCAGAAGGGCTGTAGATTCAAACTGAGGAGCAGCTATTAAGATATCATCCATGTAATGATAAACCAAATAAGATGGAAATTTCTTGCGAAATGGCTGAAGTGCATTGTCAACAAAATGTTGACATAAGGTAGGAGAATTAAGCATACCCTGAGGTAAAACACGCCAATGATATTGTTTAGTTGGCATGCTATTATTACATACAGGAACAGTAAAAGCAAATTTTTCTTTATCCTGTGGTTGAAGCGGAATAGTAAAGAAACAATCCTTTAAATCAACAACCAACAATTGATAAAAATTAGGAATTAAATTAGGATTAGGAAGACCACATTGTAATGGACCCATTGGCTGGATACACCTATTGATGTTCCGCAAATCGTGCAATAATCTCCATTTCCCACTTTTCTTTTTAATAACAAAAACAGGAGTATTCCAGGGGCTAGTAGAGGGTTCAATATGACCAGCAGCTAATTGTTCCTGAACAAGTTGCTGTAAAGCAGATAATTTTTCCATTGAAAGGGGCCACTGCTCCACCCACACAGGGGCAGTAGAGAGCCACTTAAGGGGAAGAGCCATCATCCAAAATCAATTGAGCATTTAAAAAAGAAAGAAGATCCCTACCCCAAATATTAGTATGAATATCCAAAATATAAGGTTGCAGGGCAAAGGACTTACCAGCCATGGTAGAGAATTGAATGTCTTGTACACTTTGCCAAGCTGCAGTGGAACCACCTATACCCCATAAAGAAGAAACTGCTTTCTTAGGCCATTGCACAGGCTACTGTAAAGATGAAATAACAGTAACATCTGCTCCAGTATCAAGCAACCCTTGAAAAGGTTGCTTATTCAAATAGAGAGTTAACAAAGGGCGAAAGGAAGTGACAGACTGAAGTAAAGCCAAAGAAGGAGAGGTAGAACCAAAACCAGCATCCCCATGTGCCCCTGTGCCAGGACACGGGACTTGATAGGGGAGCAAAAGTAATTGAGCAATAGAACATTGAGCAGGAAGAGTTTGGGGAAGGTTCACCCACACCTGAATAAAAAGAGTTCTAGTGTAATCAGAATCAATAACACCAGGGACCACAAAGCACCCCTTTTTATGAGCGGAAGATCGAGGCAAGATAAGACCCACTAAACCAGAGGGAAGAGGGCCTTTAAATTGAGAAGGAATCAATTTAACCTCCAAGGGAAATTTAAATTCCACAGATTCCTGAGTTATTAAATCGAGCCCAGCGCTACCTGCTGTGGCTGTGGCTGCGGAAGAGAGGCTGGAGGGGGAGACATGACTACAGAAAAGGCACTCTTTTGGCTCTGGGTGGGTGTCACACCCATTGGCAAGTTTCCCGACTGAAAACGGCACTGATTAGCCCAATGAAATCCTTTTTTACAAATTGGGCATTTTTTAGAAGGGCGGTTTTGAGAGGCTGCAGGAGTCGAGCGACAGTCCTTTTGAAAATGTCCAGGTTTACCACATTTAAAGCAATTGCCAGCAGGACGTTGCCCTTTTTGTATAGCAGCAGCCAAAAGATGCATTTTATAAGTTTGAGAACCAATATCCTGGCAAACCCGCAACATATCAGCCAGAGTGTATTGAGACATAGCCTTTAACAGCTGCAAAGCTTGTTTACAATCAGCATTGGCATTTTCAATAGCATTTTCTCCTGCTGCTTCCTGATGATCAAATTGTTGACGAATAGCTTTAGATAATCTCTCTACAAAATCAGCATAGGGCTTTAGTTCAGTCACAGTGACTGAACTAAAGAAACAACAGATTCCATATAGATGGGATGTCCCAGTTGGCATAAGATTGATGTATCAAGGAGAAAGATATCGATTAAATACTGTTGAAAAAGCGAAATAATTTTATCGCAATGTTTTTAAAATTGGCCTGACATCTCCATGTATATTGTCAGTGTCAGGAATACAGGAGGGAGATAAAGAAAAGCAAATTGAACAAAAGACTGAAGTCCAGTGGAAGCAGATGGAGGTGGAGCCAATGGAAATACAAGGAACTACAGGGGGTTCTTTGGATGACTCGCGCTCAGATCATCCTTTAAAGGTTTTAGCTGGACCACTTAAAAACATAAGAGAAGCGGCTTTGGATCTTGATCTGATGTCCTGCACAGTTAAAGATCAGCATACAACTCGAACAGCATATAAACAAATTCCAGAAAAACAACAACAGCAGAGGTTCAAGCCAGTACAAGGCAAGAAAAAAAGCAGGTTCCACAAAACTAGAAAGTTTTAGACCAATATTTCTTTTGAATATGGATTATAAAATTTTTGTAAAACTATTATCCAACACATCAATGCCAGTTATATAAGAATCGATTTATGTTTATGTAGGACTTATAGAAGGCAGATATATGAAAGATAATGTGAGGCAAATTATAGACTTATTGGACTATCTTGAGAAGAATAAACAGATCCCTGCAGTGCTGGTGTTTAAGCAGGTGGAGAAGGCCTGTAATTGAGTGAATTGGAACTTTCTATTATAGATTTTAAGAAAGATGGATTATGTGTACGTTGAAGGGAATAATTATGAGGCAAGAGGACTACGGAACAAGGGCATTTGCAGTTGATCTGGTTGTCACCCTAACACGGTTGATGGAATTAATAATCTAGATGGAAGACTTTGCAGAAGATATCATATGGAATATAAATATAAAGTCACTCGGGGGGGGGTTATACATAAAAGTATTCTTTAATGATGGGGCAGATGGTAACTAAAGACACTAAATACTCTGTTGGAAGAAGGATCTGATGTGATTGTTTAGATTTTATAAATAATTATATATGGTGGACCTGCGGGAAAGTGGGTGAAACAAAACTGATATGGTATATGGTGATAGACTAGGTTATATTGGAAAAGGGATGTTATTGAAGAATGGACTCTGAAGCTGGCTAGTCTCGTAGAAATGGTGAAGTTATCAGCATATATAAAAGACCAGACACAAGAGATTTATGTAAGGGAGTGGAGGATATGGATAGATTATGTGGAGAATAAATACTAAACTAGGAAGTACCAGATAATTTTTAGATGAATGTTGTCTAGAAATGTATAGTTTACAGGGGATAGTATACTAGAATGTCAGGAAGAAATGTATAACACACAGGGGGTAGAGTAGATGGGCGGTAAGGTATTATATAACATGATTTGGATTTGGATTTCATCCTGGGGAAGCCATGGGGGGAGGGGAGGGTAAGGAAGGGTTAGGGAGGGAAAGGGCGGGGGGGGGGAAGGGGGAAAAAATTTGTATTTGTAAAACTTTTTCAATAAAAAAAATCATCAGCATAGGGCTCACTAGCCCCCTGTCTAATATTGGAAAAATTTGCTCGTGGTTCCCCAGCCTGTGGAACCTTTAAAAAGGTACGAAAAGCACATTCAGAAACAATAGTTAAGGTGGCCGGGGGAAGCACAATTTGGGCAGGAATTGTGGCAAATTGACCTGAGCCAAAGAGTTGTTCCACCGTGTATGCTCCCCCACCTCCCAGAGCAGCAGCTTGAGCATGTCTCATAAATTCACTTTCCCAAACAACATATTGCATTGAAGTCAAAATCATTTGGAAAACTTGCTTCCAATCCTCAGGAATCATAGTATATCCATTTTTTATCCCTTCTACAAGCCTCTAGTAAAATTACCACTGATGCCATACTCTGTAACAGCCTTTTTTAGTTCCCTTAAAATTTGATAAGGTAACCCTTCCCATTCCGCTATCTGCTGTCCTGCCAATTGTCCCTGGCCCTGATGATATTGTACAGGACATACAGACAATAATTCAGCAAGTTCTGCCCCAGGCATGGAGGAATCCCGTTTGCAGGATTCCACCATTTTTTGAAAAGAGGACTGAACAGCAGAGTCAGAAGGTTTAGTAATCTGACCTGTGTCAGTAGGAGCTGAAGGAGGCAGAGTCAGATAGTCCGGGGAGGAAGGAGGACAGACAACAGCATTGGAGTAACGTGGAGGTGGAGGAGTTAAAAGAGACAGTTCAGTATTTCCAAATTTTTCCACTGCATAGCGACATAAATGCCATACATGCAAAATCTCTACCTTAGCTCTTGGTTCAGTATGTAAAACTTTCCCAATTTTCTCCCAATCAGATAATTTTAAAGACCCCTTTTCAGGATACCATAAACACTGATTCGCAATCTCCTGGACCAGCCGTAAGAGACTGCGTTGTGATACATCAGTGTGATTTTTCTTAAGTAAATAGCTTAATTCTTCAGCATGCTTCCTTTGTTCCTCAGAAAGTGAAGACCCCATACTTACAGAAACCTTTGTAAAAGGTTGAAGAAACCATGAGGGCTGTCGGTGCACCAATGTCCTTGCCGGACGAAGCAGGGGTCCCTGGTCAAGCGCCACTTGTTGAAAATGACCACACACAGAAAGGTTGAGAATATATGTGGTGTTTATTGCTATACAGAGAGACATTATATAGTTTGTTACTTTCAGACACAGAGTACTTGGCAGCATATCATTGGCTCACAGAATCTTCCAGGTAACTTAAACCTTAACTTCATGGTTATCCTTTACTTCTTGCTTTCTTAAGCAATAACATTTATCTATAGTTAAAGTTTAACATATCCCATTTCCTCCTCTCTTGCTCCTCTTATTTACAGATTTAGGGTCTTATGTTCTAATGCCATTTCCTGGCGCCTACGTGCATGTAACCTTCCTTATCTGAGGTTTGCCTTCCGAGATAGGAAAATTCCTGCACATATGCAAACTCCTACAATCTGTGGGTGGCAAAGAAATATTGCAGTGTTATAAAGATCGTGATAATTTACCATTCTCAAAAGAGCCAGAGAAGTCTGAAAGAACTAAGAATAAAGAAGAAATTGTTTATTGTTCTTCCTACCTGGGTTTTAGCAGGTAATAAAAAATGTAAAACCTGCCTAAATGGGAAGACTGATATAATTTGACTTGGTCAGTTTGGTGTGATTTCTGTTACAAAATTCCTGGATATGCTGGATTTAAACTGCTCTCTGAGTTTTCCCACTGCTTTAAGAATAAGCTATAGGTTGCCCAAGGAAATAAAATTAAAACAAAAAACAAAAAACAACCTCCACAGGTCTGGAAATGTTTGATGGTATGTGTGTGTATGTGTATGTATGTAATCATTTCCAAAACTGCAGGAAGGATGAGACCCTCTAACAACAGTACACAAAAAAGTTATTTAGAAAATGGAGCTCATTGGCTTGTGAAAAAGCTCCCTGAAATAATTATGATTGGTTTGCATGGAGGAAGCATTAAATGAAATTTTTGTATGTGAAATTGGTTTATACAAAAAGTCTGATTGCAGTACAAATGTGAATGTGTGTGTGTGAGATGTCCCGAAGCTCATAAGGAGTGATAAGGCGAAGTGATCCTGAGACCTGTGAATGCCTGTGTGTTGAGGATGTGGGAGATAAATTTTTGGAAAATGTCTGTGAGTTGTTGAGGCTAGAGAGAAATGCAGAGGGTTGTTTTGTTGAAAGGATGCTGAGAGGTGAAAGGAGGTGAGAATTCTATGTAGTTTAAACATTTTTTCTCCCTGTATTTCCCCTCCCCCCCTCATTCTTTTACACAAGGACCCCCCCTCCCTTGGAGGAGAGAGAGAAACAGGGGGGCTGCAGGTTTTTGTTCTTTTCACCATTTTTTTCCCTCTCTGCTGAACCAGCCTGAGAAAGGTGGGGTAAAGGATGATATCTGATACCTGCCTTTGCAGTTTCACTGTTTTTGGCTCGGAATGCAATTTTGATTTTCTTTTTCCTTCTAGAAATTTTTGAGGTTTCAAATACTTACATACCCAATTATATTTCAGAGTATTGACTCAAAATACCTCATTTGGACAGGATTTTGGGGAGACTTCATGCGACCACATGTTTACTGGACCTGTGTCCCTCCTGGTTAGTACTGGCTTCCCGGGAGGTCACACGAGGCTGGCTCCAGGGAATTATCAACGCTTCGTTGAGTGAGGGTCACTTCCACACTGCCTTGAAAGAGGCGGTGGTGAGGCCTCTCCTCAAGAAGCCCTCCCTGGACCCGGCAGTATTGGCTAACTACCGTCCTGTCTCCAACCTTCGCTTCGTGGCGAAGGTTGTTGAGAGTGTGGTCACACGACAGTTTCCACAATTCCTGGAGGAAACGTACTATCTAGATCCGTTCCAGTCGGGTTTCAGGCCTGGGCACAACACGGAAACGACATTGGTCGCGTTGGTTGATGATCTCTGGAGGGCTCGGGACAGGGGTTGCTCCTCTGTTCTGATCCTATTAGATCTCTCAGCGGCTTTTGATACCATCGACCATGGTATCATGCTGCACCGGCTGGAAGAGTTGGGGATGGGGTGCACCGTGTTACGGTGGTTCTCCTCCTTTCTCTCCGACCGGTCACAGTTTGTGTTGACAGGGGGGCAGAGGTCGACCTCGAGGCCTCTCATTTGTGGAGTGCCGCAAGGGTCGGTCCTCTCGCCCCTTCTGTTCAACATTTATGTGAAGCCGCTGGGCGAGATCATCCATGGCTTTGGGGTGAGATACCACCAGTATGCTGATGACACCCAGCTGTACATCTCCACCCCAGGCCACCCCAGCGATGCCCTTGAAGTGATGGCCCAGTGCCTGGAGGCTGTACGGATCTGGATGGGGAGGAACAGGCTCAAGCTCAACCCTTCCAAGACCGAGTGGCTGTGGTTCCCGGCATCCCGATATAGTCAGCTGACTCCATCGCTGACTATCGGGGGCGAGTCTTTGGCCCCCATGGAGAGGGCGCGCAATCTGGGTGTCCTCCTGGATACGCAGCTGTCCTTGGAGGAACATCTGACGGCTGTTGCCAGGGGGACCTTTTGCCAGTTGCGCCCCTTTCTTGATTGGGATTCCGTGTGCACAGTCACTCATGCCCTCGTCACCTCTCGCCTGGACTACTGCAACGCTCTTTACATGGGGCTCCCCTTGAGGAGCACCCGGAGGCTCCAACTCGTCCAGAATGCGGCCGCGCAGGTAATTACGGGAGCTGCATGGCGCTCCCACATAACACCGCTCCTGCGCGAGCTGCACTGGCTCCCAGTGGTCTTCCGGGTGCGCTTCAAGGTGTTGGTTACCACCTTTAAAGCGCTCCATGGCATAGGACCTAGTTATCTTCGAGACCGCCTTCTGCCACCGACGACCTCCCATCGACCCGTGCGCTCCCACAGAGAGGGCCTCCTCGGGGTGCCATCAGCCAAGCAATGCAGGCTGGTGACCCCCAGGGGGAGGGCCTTCTCTGTGGGGGCTCCCACCCTCTGGAATCAACTGTCCCCAGAGATAAGGAGAATCCAAGACCTCCGTGCCTTCCGCCGTGCCCTTAAAACTTTCCTTTTTTAACAAGCCGGGCTGGCCTAACAAATCCTTTTAAATGATTTTAAATTTGTTTGTCTTTTTAAATTTTGGGCCAAATTGAGACATTTCCTTTTAATCTGTTCTTAATTTATGTATTATGTATTATGTATTTATGTGTTTTTACTTGGCTGTACACCGCCCTGAGTCCCTAGGGAGAAGGGCGGTATATAAATTTGAAATAAAATAAAATAAAATAAAATAAATTTAGATTGTTTGATTTATTTTTGAAGCTTTTTTTCTTACTCTTTTATGTCTTTATGTCTGCGTGCATTTTGCATACTTAGCAGACAAGGTGCTCTATCCTATAGCACGTTTGTTTGTTTGTTTATTTATTTGTTTGTTTGTTTGCTTGTTTGTTAGCAGCACAAGTTGCTGCCCTTTTAGGAATTGTTACAGAGATGAGTTAGAAATTACAATATGTAGTAAGAGAGAGTCAGTGGCATTTTTGTCTAAAATGTTAGATCCTGCCTGTTAAGGATTTCCAGTTTGTGTTCAAGCAGTGGCAGCTATGGCAGTGTTAGTGAAGGAAATCAGAAAGTTGACTTTTGGAGGAGCCCTAGTGCCCCTCCTCAAGTGAGGGTGATCTTGATGAGAGTATGCTTGGTTTTGTTTGAATCCAGCTCAGTTTACGAGGAGATTTAGAAGGACGATCAGATATTGGTGCTGAGAAGGGGTTAATTTGTTTATAGATGGGAAGAGAAAGTGGTAGCAGGTAAGAGAAGACATTTAGGTAAGTTGGTTTGCACAGGCTTGTGAAATCAAGCTTTGAATTTCTTTGAAGCTTGAGGCGCTACTTGGAAGCCAGGATGGCAGCGGCAGAAAGAACTGAATGTTTAACTAGTTAAAGAAAATGTGAGCAGTAGAAAGTGGGGAGGGCAGTGGGTAGTACCTGATGGTAGGCAAATGTTGATTTTAGACATCAGGGTAGTCATTGGGGGCTAAGGTATGATGTGATCCGTTTATTTTGGAAGTTTCTGGATGCTGTGTATTGTGACAAATATGTAAAAAATGTATAATATGTAAAACAGTTAGTAAACAAGTTCTACACATAAAGAGAAGGGAGGGCTACTTTAGCATGAGACCATTTCAATGCATTTGAGTTGATTTTATTAGACTAACTTAAGTGGGTAGACTTAGATATTTATTGGTGATAGTGGGTCACTTGACTGGATGGGTTGAGGCTTATCCAGCTATGAGAGCCACTCAGCAGTAGTCACCAAAATTAACAGATAATACCTAAATATGGGATAGTAGAAGCTATAGACAGCAACCAAGAGACTCATTTTACTGCAAAAGTGCTTCAATTAATAATGGAGGCAGTGGGAATGTCATGTTCCGTGGAATGCAAAATCATCTCTGCTGTGAACCAAATCTTTACCCTTGCCTTGCCAAATGATGTTTGGATTACCACGCTTGGACAGAATGGGGGAAATTCCACACTAGGAAACTAAAGACATGTTTGTAAAGAACTGTATACTTGGCCTCTCCTCTTCTTTATCTTACCTCAGAAACAATGGACTCCTAGCTCAAACCCTACCTCTCGATTTTACCGTTCATAAGTTCCAGCCTGGTGATTGGGTCCTGATAAAACCTGATGTGAGGACAAACTTAGCCAAGCCTGGGACAGGTCCTACGAAGTCCTGCTGACTACTGAAACAGCAGTCCAACCTAAAGACAAAGGGTGGACCACTACACCTGTGTAAAAGGACCAGTGGAAGAACTTCAAGAGTGGCAAGTGATTCCTGAAGAAGACCAGCTGAGAATAAACTTTTCCAAAAACTGGTGTGGTCATTGTGGTATGAATGGGTTTTGTTTGTGATTTTTCTTGTTGCAGGAGTAGCAACTTTTTGGTCTTTCCAGACTGAGTGGTGGCCTCTCTTATTCCATCTGAAGATCCCAACAGAAGCTGTGCAACTTCACACTCTCCAGATTGTGTTGGTCCCGTGATTGTAACTGTATCACTGAATGTTGTTGTTATTCTTGTTGTAATTGTGAACTTATACACACCTGTGGGGAATAATGGGACACTGTGCTTGTGTAAATGTGCAAGGGATTGCTCCCCATAGAAACTCTATTCCTATGTATGTATCTATCCTACACTGGAGAATTGAGGCGTTGAATCAGATCAACCTGACTTGAACACAGTAGTCTTAGGACCGTGATGGCGAACCTACGGCACGCGTGCCAGAGGTGGCACGCAGAGCCCTCTCTGTGGGCACGCGCACTGTCACCAGCTACTCTTCTGGGTTTCATCACTGGCCAGCTGGTTCAGCACGCATGTGCACCAGCCAGCTGCTCTGTTCTGGGTTCTGGCGCATGCATGCGCGCCGGCCAGCTGGTATTCGAAGACCAGTTGTGCGGCGCACATGTGCGCGCTGGAACCTAGAACAGAGCAGCTGACCAGTGTGCATGCGTGCGATGGAACCTGGAAGAGCAACTGGCTGCCGCGTACATGTGCACCAGCCAGCTGCTCTCTTCCGGGTTCTAGAACGCCATCATATGCGCGCGCTCCAGTTTCAGCACTCAATGCCGAAAACGTTAGCCATCACTGTCTTAGGAGATAGTGATATCATGATCACTGAAGATATAGAATGGATTGATTTAATGCAATGGTTCAATATTTGGGACTAATTTTCTTATGCATATGCTCCTCATACTAATATGAGAATATAATGCAATGATCAGCGTGAAAAATCATATTACACGTAAGGGTGTTTTCTTTGCTTATTGTTACTTTTCAGTCTGGAATTAACCTGACACAACCTAGTATTCCATTTGAAAATATACCTAGACTGAGTGGGTTATGGACGGATGTGGTAACTCTTAATTGGCATGCTCCAGATGGCTTATATTGGATAAATGGAAAATTTGCCTATGTGCAATTGCCTAGCCGATGGTATGAAGCATGTGTACTAGGAACTGTGAAATCTATTTTTCTTCCTTTTTCTACTGCCCATACAACAAGGTGAACGACTGGGTGTACCTATTTATGTGGAAGTAGGCCACAGAAAGATGACTGGCCTCCAGAAATAATAGTTCAGGTATATGGACCAGCCACCTGGGCAGAAGATGGTACAGAACTCCCTTTATATGCTGAATAGAATTGTAAGGTTACAGCCAATGATTGCAATGATACCTAATACAGCTGCTAGTGCTCTAAATTTCTTAGTTAAAACAGCACTCTCTGTTGAAAACAGCAATATCCCAGAATAGACTTGCTTTACACTATTTGTTAGCAAAAGTAGGTGTGTGTGAAAAAATTAATCTCACAAATTTTGTTTGCAAAATTGATGATTGTTAACCCTTGGAGGTCTCCTTCTTCTCCCTTGTCTCATTCCTTTAATCCAAAGAATAGTCACATCACCTATTTCTCGGTTTGCAGTCATAGCATCCTGTGTGTCCACTCCTCGTAATATGCCTGCAAATATCATGATTCTTAAAATGATCCCCGCGATGGAAAGCATTCCATCGTTTAAATAAAAAGTGTGGAATGAAAGGGAAACAATAATAAGGATATAATAAATAATACTAGAATATGATATACTGGTATACTAGATTCTGTAACCATTAGGTTCCTGTAATACATATATGCCTTTGTATTTGTATCACACATATTATTCCTTTCTATTTGTATCTCCTGTTACAAACATATTGTTATTAGGCCTGTTGAGGGTAAAACTGCCCTCTGCAAAGTGGTGCAACGGACCAGACAGCGAATAGATACGTTGCTTAGCAAAACACACAGATACTCACAGACTCTGAACGTTTAAAGAAAAATAAACAGTCTTTACTTGTAGTAAAACAAACAAACTTGGCTTCTCAAAACAAAGATAACACTTCTTCAAATTATCACGGTTCAACACAAAAACAGAGTTTGCTTACAATTCCAGTTCTCTTCAGTAACACAGACACAGTTCCTTTCAGCAGTTCAACCTTCTAATAGCAGGAGCAGAAGTGAATGAACTTCCTGCCTTCTTTTATGTCTGCTTAGCACAGCCAATTAGTCATCTTGTAGCAGTTAAAGTTACAGAACATAGTTTTCTATATATTATCTACCCAACCGTAGGATAAGCATCCAACAAGGCCTCTGTAATGTATCTGGTATTTGTCAAACGTATGTCCCTGCCATGTCAGGTTATATAAATCCCGTTCCCCCCCCTGGGGGGGTAATTGCACTTAATTAGAGATGGACCGTGGCTTTCCTTTGCAGCATACTTTAAGAGAAAATAAGCCGGGATATATTCTAAGAAACACATTTTATTATAAAGAAATAAAAAACAATCTTACATCTTGGCAAACTTCCCTGCCTTGCCGGCAGAAGTTCTGGCAAACGAACAAAAGTAGAAGAAAGAAGAGTGAAAAGAATGTGGACATGCGCAGTGGTTCAGAGATAAGACTCAGATCAGTCTACCGTAAGTCTCAGAATGGGAGCCCAGCTGACAAATACAAAAACGCAGTGACAATCCCCTTCTTTCTCAGTTGAGCGGACATCAGGTACATCATCAAATAAGGCACATCTTCTTACGCAGATACTCGTGTTGAGCTGCTGGAAGCGGTTTGTTGAGCATATCAGCAATTTGATCATGTGTAGATACATACTGCAATTTAACAAAACCTTGTTTCACTAATTGTTTTATGTTTTGATAACGGATGTCAATGTGTCTGGACCTAGAACCTGTGAAATGTGATTCAGAAATATAAACCACCGATTCATTGTCTTCCATCACTGTGATCGGTCTGATCGGACGTGTCCAGATATCTGTGACCAAAGCATCAAACCATGTTAGAGAATTACATGCATCTGAAACACAAGCATATTCAGCTTCAGTAGATGAACAAGAAACAAAATTCTGTTTACACACTTGCCAGTAAACAGGACATCCATTTAAGAACAACATATAACCTGAAGTACTTTTACGTGATTTCTTATCACTCACCCAATCAGAATCTGCATAACAACATAATTCTGCATAATCAGTATGTGTTGGTTCTAACAATAACTTCATATGTTTAGTGTGTTTTAGGTATTTCAATAATTTCTTAACGCATGTCCAATGAAACTGTTTTGCCTTACTTACGTGTCGAGACAAGAGATTAACACTAAATGCAATGTCGGGTCTGGTCCAACTACTAATGTACAACAGTGACCCAATAACTGAACGATAAAGTGTTTGATCCTCGAACTCAGGACTTGGTTCATGTGTCAAGTTGTGAAAATCTGTTTGCATGGGTGTCTTTGTTGTGTTAGCATCCTTCCTGTTGCAATGATGCAAAATTTGTTCAATTTTATCTTCTTGTGAAAGATTAAACCCCTTTTGTGTTTTGTCACTCTGAACACCTAAATAAGTGTTAACATAACCTAAAGATTTCAATGTAAAATATCTCTGCAAGGCTTTGGCAAAAATTTCACTCATCTGCTTATTTGGACCAATGTAAACAATATCATCAACATAAACAAGAACTATCTCATATGTATTGTTAGATCTTTTTGTGAACACGCACTCATCAGTTTCGGACTTAATAAAGCCCATTGAATTTAGTTTGTCAGTAAGACATAAGTACCACATTAAACCAAACTGTTTCAGACCATAAAGACTTTTGTGTAGAAACCAGGTATCCCCTTCTTGCTGTCGGAACCCTGGAGGACCTCTCACGTAGATCTCTTCATCTAGGTCAGCATGTAGATAAGCCGTGTCAACATCGAACTGGAAAGCTTCTAAACCAAGGACAGTTGCAGTTGCTAAAGCAATTTTTACACTCTCAGTCCGGACTGTCGGTGAGTAGGTATTTGTGTAGTCCTCAGGATAACATTGAGCGAAACCCTGAGCTACAAGTCTGGCCTTGTACAGTGACTCACCATTTGGCTTCCTTTTGATTCTGTAGACCCATCGAGTGCCAATGACCCTTTTGTTTGCTGGAGGTTTTGCAGGTGTAAACACCTTAAGTTTCTTTAGACTGTCCATTTCAGCCTGCATTGCCTCATACCACTTCCCTTGCTCTGAATCAGGAAGATGTTTGATTTGTGTGAACGTATCAGGTGGAAGTGTAACATTGCAAATCAAAGGCAAGGGTGTTTTTGTCAGTTGCCACGAATATCGCTGTGGAGGGATCCCCTTTGTGGCCCTCTTGGAATGTCTCGGAACAACAGTCCATTCTTCTTCTGCTTCGTCCTTGTCCTTACATTCGTCACTAGCGTCAGCGGCTTGCGAAGATGGAACATCAGGTTGAGAAGAACTAGTGGCTGGAACATTTGCCTGTAGATCTTGGTCATCAGAGTGCGTGGCATCAGCATCATCATCACTAGGAAAATAAACTCCAGGATCATTGGAATGAATCCTGGACCTGTCCACATCTTCCTCAAAATTAGCAGATTGGGAAATCACAATTACATGTTTGGAGTCAATGAATTTGCTCCATTTTGAGTTGTCATCAATGCCCATAAATCTCAGTCTCTTTGCTGCTGGACCTCCTTTTCTTCTTTGAGCTAAGGGAATGTTCACCATAGCGTATGAACCAAAAATATGGAGGTTTTTGAGATCGGGCTTGTAGCCATACAACATGAAGAAAGGAGTCTGATTTATTACACTGCTCCAAGTACGGTTGACAATGTAATTTGCATATTTGATAGCTTCACCCCAGTATGGCATACTAAGGTTGGCGTCTTCTAGGAGACAACGCATCATGGTTTGCAGTATCCCTTGTCGTCTTTCTACGACTCCATTTTGAGCCGGCGTGTAAGGGGCCGAGGTCTGATGAAGAATTCCATTCTTACGCATCCAGTCCTGGAAACGCTGAGACATGAATTCAGCACCACGATCACTCTGGATTCTGGCGATGCGAACTCGGTGTTGGGTAAAACAAGAGCAGCAAAGTCTTTAAAGATCTGAAAAGTCTCAGATTTTTCTTTCATAGGATATACATATCTATATACTTAGATTAATTATCAACAATTGTTAGAAAATATTTTTTACCACCAAGTGTTGGCATAAAAGGACCAACTATGTCAGTGTGAACCAAATCAAAAATGCGTGTTGACAGGCGTGTAGCACGTTTGGGAATAGCTGCTGCTTTGGATTTGGCTTTCTTGCAGACAGCACAATTCAAAAACACCTTACACCCCTTTAGATCCAAACCTTTTGCGAACTCCGGCATCTTCCTAAGAACACGGAAACTGGCATGCCCCAATCTCCTATGCCACTTATGGATACACCTGGAATGCAAAGGTTTACCAGTTAGTGAATTCTCAACATTAACAGTTTTATTAGGAACCCCAGGCTTGCTCTGAGCAACCTGTTTCCTAATTTTCCTTTTGTTGGCTTTAGGAGCCTTTGGAGTAGCAACAGGATCTCTCTCTGGAACATCTCTCTCTGGGCCTGTGCTCTCCTCTTTTGGAGCTTGCATACTTTCCTGTGCTTGTGATTTAGGCTTTGGCTTTAAGTAATAAACACCACCAATTAACATGGTTTCAGCAACAATATCTCCATTTTTAACTATATAACTTGCTTTTTCGAGGTGGTGAACCTGGAACTTTAACACTCTAGACAAGTGACCCTGACTAAGCAAATTACTATTTGCTGTTGGTATATAATAAACATCAGGAATGAATGCATCGAACTCTTTAACATAAACAGTTCCTTTTCCTTTGACCTGACAAGGATGATTGGAAAAAGAATAAAGTTCACGTAGTTCTGGTTCAGGCTCGTGCATCTCTGTGAAAAGTTCCTTTCTGTAGATAACATGCAACGCTGCACCACTGTCCAAAGTCCACACAAGTCGTCTGTCGTACTCTGGTTGAGGTTGTGGATCATTGGTTAAAGCCAATGTGGCGAGTGGAGGTTGCGGATCACGCCTGGGACCATGACGACCTTGTCTTCCGCCTCTGCCTCTGCCTCCTCTGGAATCTGATCCTCGGGGCTGGTACGAGACGGGAGCTGGAACTCGTTGGGGACAATCCTGGGTGGCATGTCCCACACGATTACAGATGTAGCATCTTGGCATCCTTGGAACGTAGGCTCTTCCTCGGAAGGGATGCGTCGCTGGAGCTCTTGATGCGAATGGTCCTCGCAAATGTGGTGTGGCTAACATGAGTGCTTCTTCTTCAGTTAAAAGTCTGCATTCATGGTCCACTGTGCGTTGAGCAATAGGCACTTGATTAATCTTTGTAATGGCATCTTTCCATTCATAATTCAATGAGTTAATAATAATGCTGATCATTTGAATATCATCAATAAGATAGCCTCTTTCTCTCAATTCTTTTCTCATTCCTTTCAGTTTGGTTAAATGTCCTCCAATTTGTTCACCAGGTTTCAATCTGGAACCATGGAACTCAGACATGAGCAAACATGAAGATTCAATTGAAACAGGCCTGTAGCAATTTTCCAAATTTGTTGGGCTGTTGCATCAGGCGGAAAGGTAACCTGAAGTTCAGTATCCATGGACATCAATAATGTTGTGCAAGCTTTAGTCTCTAAGTCTCTTATTGCAGGAGTCCATGGCTGGGCAGGAGGATTAAAAACCATACAGTGAGTACCTTCTCTGCGGAGCAATAGTCCAACCTCACTGACCCAGGCCTTATAATTCTGTCCTGACATCTTTACTTTTGACTCACCAGCCAGTGGAGCAACAGAAGATGCTAGTTGAGGAATATGCATTTGGTATGCTGGCTGTGCCGCTAAAAATACTTGTTGTGCTTGTTGTGGACCAAAAAATGGCCCTGGTTGTGCCGCTGGAGGTGGACCAGGAGTTGGTCCTGGTTGTACAGCTGGAGGCACTTGTGCATGCACTTGAAAATGTGGCTGCTGTATTGGAATTTGCTGTGCTCCAGCTGCCACTTGTGTTTGAGCTTGGAGCTGTTGCATTTGAGCTGCAATATTAACATGGCCTGCTGGAGACGCAGTCATTTGCCTTTGCTGCATTAAGCGTTGTTGTGCTCCATCTAAAAAGACACCAGCACCACCAGGGGGTGCTGAAGATTGGGCCTGTGGAGACACTTGTTGCATTGCCGCCTGAATATCTGAGTGAGTTAAGGACATGTTTGATAAAGTCTGATGCAATACTTGTAATTGTTCTTGCAATCTGCAATGCATGTCGGCTTTCTCTAGTAAATTACTTTCGCCAGCAGATGGTGCTGCACCTTTAGTTTCAGGCAGCTCAGATAACCTTTCTGTTTTCGTGGCATGATGTGTAATTTGAGGAGACACCAGATCACGAGACAAATGTGACATGAGTACAGCTTTCTGTTCTTTTTTTTTTTTTATTGAAAAAGTTTTAAAACAAACACATTTTCCCCACAACCCCCCCTCCCAACCCCCCCTCCCCCTCCCCGACTTCCCAGAGCAGAACACAAGGTATTTCTATTAATCTTTAACAATAATCTAAATTGCATAACCAATCATTAAACTAACATCCCTATAAAAAAAATTCTTAACCCCCCATATATAAAATCCTATTTCTTAAACATAATACTTCTAATATCACTTATATAACGCTTATACAAATAAAAGAAATCATTCATAAGCTATTTGATATTTTTTGGTCTGATACTTATTTTGTATATAATCAATCCATCTTCTCCAGTCCTGTATGTACCTTTCTTGTGTGTGATCCTTCAGATATGCTGAAATTTTAGCCATTTCAGCTAAATTAGTTACTTTCAATATCCAGTCATCAATAGTAGGCAAAAAGTCCTTCTTCCAGTATTGTGCTACCAACAATCTTGCTGCTGTTATCAAGTTCAAAATCAATTTAGTCTCTGCAACTGTACAGTCCGTAGTTATACCCAGTAAGAACAACTGTGGAGTAAATTTCAGTCTCTTTTTAAGAATATTCTGCATCACCCACCAAATCTTTATCCAAAATGCTTTGATTTTTCTACAAGTCCACCATATATGATAATAAGTTGCATCATCACAGTCACATCTCCAACATTTAGCTTGCACATTAGAATACATACATGATAATTTTTTAGGATCTAAATGCCATCTATAAAACATTTTATAAAAATTTTCTCTTAAATTTTGTGCTTGTGTAAATTTCACATTTCTAATCCAAATCTTTTCCCAAGTTTCCATCATTACTGGCTCTTGAAAGTTTTGTGCCCATTTAATCATACAGTCTTTAACCAATTCCGTCTCAGAATCTATTTCCAATAAAGCATTATACAACCTTTTAATATGCATTTGTTTTTGATCTCTAAAATTCAATTGCAATATATCTACCTTGAGTGTCAGCCTCAATTAAATTGGCCACTAAGCCTCTTTTAACATATATAACTAGGCCATTTTTCTTTTCTGGTGCTGATGCCACAAAATGTGTACCTAATTTCGAATTTATCAAGTACTTTTGATCTGAAGATTTAATATGCGTTTCTTGCAAACAAATAACATCGTTCTGAAATTGCTTCAAGTAGTGAAATATTTTCTTTCTTTTTTGTGGAGAATTTAAACCGTTAACATTCCAAGATAAAAATTTATTTGCCATCTCTAGGCGTTCCAAGCTTTGAGAGCATCAGCTGAACCTCCTCCGCCATTTTAGACTTCGGCCTAGCTCCTCCCACTGCTTGTGTTTTTTGGGCTTGTTGGGTTGAATCTTGAGGCTGTTGTGCCAGATGTTGTTTGTAAGTAGCTCTTGTCAATCGTTGATCTTTTGGCAGCTGTACCATCGTTAATGACTCAAGAGTTGGTGGTGGACCTCCACTCAATAGTGGATCTTCATCCAACTTGGCTCCTCCAGTTAGTGCTTGGGCATAAGTTTGTGGTTGGCCTCCATCTTTCTCTTGTTGTATAATTTCCAATTGCTTACTAGCACCCCCTGGTGAGGGTGGCCTTCCAGCCTTTAAAACATTAGCATAAAAATCTTTTGCCTTTCCAACTGTGTTTAGACGATATCTTTGCCCAGCGTATGTCACTATTATCCCAAATGGGACATCCCATCTGTACTGGAGCTGCTGGTTTCTTAATTCATTCACCAAAAAGCCAAACTGCTTTCTGTCTCTTAACATTTTAGAAGGAAGCTCTTTCAGAACCACCAGCTCTTGTCCCTCCACTTTAATCTTGTTTCTGTAAGAAGCTTGCAAAATATCATTTCTGATTCTCCTTGTTGTAAAGTAAATCACCACATCTCTTGGTAGCTGCTTTTGTTTTGCCAGCCAGGAATTATCCCTGTAAATTTTGTCCATTTGAATTGCCACATCTTCTGGCCTTTCTGAGATCAGCTCTGCTAAAGCATTGGAGCAAACATCTTTTAAATTTTCACCACTCTTTTCTTTCAAACCTCTCAGCCTCAGGGCAAATTCCATTGTTCTGTATTGTAACATAACCATTTCATCATCCACTTTCTCTGTTTGTATCATAACCTCTCCTAATTTAGTTGCAATCTCCAAGTTAGCATCATCAATTTCCTGTACTCTCTCCTCAATCTTTAACATATGAGTAGCCAGTCCTGAAACTGCAAAAACAATATCATCTCTTATTTCATTATGTTTTTCCTCCACCACACTTGTAAGTTTCTTTAACTCCTCTGAAAATTCTTTCATCATTTCTGTCTGATTATTCAGGGCACCCATTATAAATTCTTTAAGGTCTTGTGACTGTGTATCAGCCGGAAGTTGTTTTTGAGTCACTACAGGGGAACCTCCTCCCCCTTTAGAAGTTGGTGGCTTTAGTTGTTTAGCAGCCATTTTATTTTAAAAATAGTTTTTTCCCTTTTGCAGCCACAGAATCTTATAAACAGTCTTAGAAAGTATATTTCAAAGTTTTTCCAAAAAAAACCAATCCACTCTTCAAGCTATGCTCAATCCCCAGCAGTTTACTCTTCAGACAGAGGGCTCTTAACAAACAATTTCACTTTAACTTTCACTTTCCCTTCCGCCCATCACAAAGGCTTCCTCTCCAGCCTCCAGCTCAGGAGAGCTCCGTTTGCAACAATGTAATCACGGAGTTAAGTTCTGTTTCTTTTAAAAAGCTTGCACTCTTGCTTCCGCTCTGTCTGCCTTGATAGAAATCATTAGAACTCACTGTTTGCCGGCAGAATTGGACGCAGACGACTTGCTCTGATAAACAGAGGCACCAGCGATCCAGAGCACTGGGAGGGGTGAACTGGGGAGCTCTCACCCTCCGAGTCCCTGGAATTAATCCAGTGACTTACGGGGAGCTCTACCCACCCCCTCCGACTCTCCTCTCCTTCTTTGCCCGAAGGAGAGTTTTTTCAAACCGCCGGACAGCTGTTTAACGCTGTCAGGGCGGTTTTAACAGATCGGGTGGCTGGCGGTCTATAAAGACCGTCCTCGTCGGTCCGCGGAGCCACCGGAAGTCCAGTACAGCTTTCTGTTCTGATTGGCCTGATACGACACTCTCTTGTGGGCGTGTCTTAGGCTTCGAAGAAGAAGGCAAGATGGAGGTTTCAGGAATTTTAAAAACACGAGACTCTGTCTTATCTGGCTCGAGCATAGATAAAATCGCTTTTGCCTGGCATAGCTCACGTTCAAAAAATTTTATGTGGTCATGATAGCTTTTTATAGTTTTCTCATTCAGGGTGAGCTCAGGGCTTCGAGGAGAATAACAAATTACTTCTCTCTCGGTGTGGGAGGAACGTTGAGCCGTTTGTAGAATTTCTGGCTTTGCACCAAGCCTTTCAAAACTTTGGGTTTCTGCAGGAATTGTTTGAGAGCATGCATAATCAGAAGGGGAAGTCACTAACCTTAGCACTTCACCTTTCAAAGCAGCTTTTCTATTTTCTTCTTCCTGAAGCCTCTGTAACAGCATTTCGTCCATTTCTTCTACTCCTCCCATGGCTCCTTCTTCTAGCCGGGTGGCTGAAACGAGCGGCTGGAAATTTCAAAACCTTCTTTCTGCCTTTTCTTTGTCGGAGAGAAGCAAATCACTTGTAGAGAATGCTCTAAGTTTCATTTTCCCTTTTTTCTTCTTTTTTGGCATTTTAGCAGTCAATTAATCAGCATTCTGCAGTTGCTAAATTAATCATCTGTCTAATCAGCCTAGACGCTTATCAGTTAAAGTAACTAGCAAAGGAAAAAGACATAATTCCAACCATCCTCTGCTACCACGTGTCAGGGTGTATAAATCCCGTTCCTCCCCTGGGGGGGTAATTGCACTTAATTAGAGACGGACCGTGGCTTTCCTTTGCAGCATACTTTAAGAGAAAATAAGCCAGGATATATTCTAAGAAACACATTTTATTATAAATAAAAAACAATCTTGCTAGCTATTAATTACATCTTGGCAAACTTCCCTGCTTTGCCGGCAGAAGTTCTGGCAAACGAACAAAAGAAGAAGAAAGAAGAGTGAAAAGAATGTGGACATGCGCAGTGGTTCAGAGATAAGACTCAGATCAGTCTACCGTAAGTCTCAGAATGGGAGCCCAGCTGACAAATACAAGAACGCAGTGACATGCCATTTGACCTGAACTCATATCAATCTATCTAAAAGCATGGTACGTATCTCAGTTGAAACTACAGCCATCAACAAAGGGATAATTTACACCTCAGCCCTAATTTATGTTTCATCTGGATAAACTCCTGCTTTCCAGAGCCAGGGGGCCAAAGTGGCCAATTGAGTAAACAAAGAAATGCTCAAGGATGACTAATTGGGAAGTTTCTATTCCCCCTTGCAGGGCAACAAGGAATACACAAACCTAAATTAGGAGGCCAGAATTGGGTACTAAGCTGACATCTCTGAGGGTATAAAAGGACGCCATACCTTCCCCAAGGTGTGGCTATCTCCTCGCATGCATTGTATCTGTATGTTCTGGATATAGTTCCACCCAGTATTTTGTTTTTGGCCATAAATAAAATCTGTTTTTTTTGCAAGCCTCGTCTTGAGTCTCTCTCTTTGGCATTCTGGTGACTCAAGTGTATTTTGGGACCTTACAGAGCAGTATATTTGGATCCTTTTGTTGTGATCAGTAGCCATATATATTTTCCCAACATGGCAATCCTATTGAATTTCAGCATGCAGGTATCAATTCAGGGACTATATATCACTAGATTTCCTTAGAAGAAAGCAGACAAATGTAAGTGAAAATCAGAATTGCATAATTTTTTCCAGTATAAATAAATGTTATTTTATTTTAGGTTATTGTTCACCAGAAATAAATTGAGTATCTTTCAAAGTTAAAAATGACAACTTTTCAGCAAGTTTTGGCAAATTACAAAGAGCTGTTCAGAGCTCTGACTAGCTATAAGGTCAGTTGTGCAGCTCTCATAGCTCTGCAGTAGCATATCTACTATTGTTTTGTGGGAAGTTAGCACCCACCCCTTTCCTGGAAGAATGAAATATTTTAGGAAAGATTAAAAAGGCAGAATATTATGTTTCCCTGAATGAGAAATGGAGAAACATGTTTTAAAGACAAAGCAGCTTCCTGCCTCCCCCCCACACACCTTTGTTAATGGGCCATAATCTGCAACACAATAGGACCCATCTAGGACAGAAACTCACCACATGGCACCTGGGAAGATTACATCAGCCAGCAAGGCTAGCTAAGACCCCCACCCCCTGGGAGTCTGACAACCAATCAGGATACTCTTTCTGGGCCCCAGGAAGTTCAAAGCCAGAGAGATCATAAAACCCGGGGACTCGCTGTATCTCGCCCCTTTTTTCTGTTCAGGAACTCAAGCCATGTGATCCTGTCCACCATTAAACCATCTTTCCAAGCAGTCTCCATGTTTCCAGTGTCTTTTTCCCCACTTGGAGCAGAACCCAGAAGGATATTTCTTCCTACAGTTTATTAATACTTAATACAAATTTATACTACAGTTTTTTTGAAGAATTTCCCTTTTTCTTCTGTTGAATTGTGTCCATGTCTTGGAACTGCCTAGACAAGTACCTGCAATTTTCTTGACTAGGTTTTTCAGAAGTGGCTTGGTAATGCCTTCTTCCTAGGGCTGAAAGAGAAGGACTGGCCCAAGGTCACCCAGCTGGGTTTGTGCATAAAATGGCACTAGAGCTCCCAGTTTCTAGCCTGATTCCTCTTCACTTCATCAAAGGAGCATCTAATAGTATACAAAAAGAAAAAAAAATCAGTTAAAACCATTGGATCAATCTATTGCTCTTATTGTCTTTCACATTGATTTATATCCCATTTTTCTATCCAGGGAGCAGGTAAAATACAGTTAAAACAAAAACTTATTTAAAAATGCACTTCCTTGTATTGTGGCCCAACAGTTTTTTTTTTTTTATTGCAAAAGTTTTACAATTACATTTTCACCCCTTTTTCCCCCCCCCACCCCCCCCAAACTTCCCAACCTCCCTAACCCTCCCTAACCCTCCCCTCCCCCCAGACTTCCCTATAATATACTCATACTCATAAAGAACCCTAATATAACACTTATATATAAACTTGAACCCCTCCCTCCCCTGTATAATTTTTCTCTTTATCTCATTACATTAAAAAATTTCTAGTACATTATTTTCAAATAAAGGCTATTTGATACTTTCTAGTTTGATATTTGTTTTGAACATATTCTATCCACCTTTTCCATTCCCACTCATAAGTCTCTTGTGAACAGTCTTTTAAATATGCTGAAATCTTCGCCATCTCTGCAAAACTGGCCATCTTCAAAGTCCATTCCTCAATAGTGGACAAAGCTTCATTCTTCCAATATTTACCTATCAACAATCTTGCTGCTGTTATCATATACAATATCAATTTTGTTTCACCCAATGTAAAACCCTTAACTATACCCAATAAAAACAGTTGTGGAGAAAATTGAATTTTTTTCTTCAAAACATTCTGCATGACCCACCAAATTTTTATCCAAAAAGCCTTAACTTTCCTACAGGTCCACCAAACATGATAATACGTAGCATCCAAACATTCACATCTCCAACATTTTGGCTGAACATTAGGGTACATACATGACAACTTTTTGGGATCTAAATGCCATCTATAAAACATTTTGTAGAAATTTTCCCTCAGGTTCTGCGACTGTGTAAATTTAACATTCTGAACCCAAATTTTTTCCCATGTTTCCAACATCACTGGTTCTTCAAAGTTCTGTGCCCACTTAATCATACAGTCTTTAACTAATTCAGTTTCTGAATCTCTTTCTAGCAAAACATTATAAAGCCTTTTGATATGCATTGGACCTTTCTCTCTTATATGTCTAACCAATTCTTCCTCATGCAACATAATACCAGTTTTTTGGTCCTCTTTCCATCTCAGTTGTAATTGATTATATTGTAACCAAGTTAAATTAATCCCTTCATCCAACAGTGTCTGCAATGTCTTCAGCTGCCATCTGCCCGCATCTGTAAAAAGAACCTCTTTATATAAAAACCCCCCGAGTGACATTATATTTGTATTCCACAAAGTATGACCAAGATCCAGCCATAGCGGTATTTTATAATCCCATTTGAGTCGGTGCTTCTTCCAAACTCTCATCAAGGAATCTCTAAGTATATGACTTTTAAATACTTTATCTACTTTGTCGTCGTAAAATAAGTAAGCATGCCATCCAAATTCAAGATCAAAACTTTCTGCATTCAATATTCCAGTCTTTTTCCTTCCAAACCAGTCACTTGTTAAAGTTAAAGCTGCTGCATCATAATATAGCTGTAGGTTTGGAAGTTTAAGACCTCCTCTTTCTGGAACATCTTGCATAATTTTCAGTTTCACTCTCGGCTTCTTCTCGTTCCAGACAAACTTATTCACTCCAGATTGCCAAACTTTCAATTGTTTATCACTTTTAAGCACCGGAATCATTTGAAACAAAAAGAGAAATCTTGGCAAAATGTTCATCTTAACTGCTGCTATTCTTCCAAGTAAAGACAGCTGCAGTTTTTTCCAAGTCTCCATATCTTTCTGCACCTCTCGCCACAACACCTCATAGTTATTTTGAAACAATTTCATATTTGATTCTGCAACCTGAACTCCTAGATATTTTACCTTAGGTACAGTCTCAAAACCTGCCCTCCTTTCAAGCTCATGTTTACGATCTTGTGTCATGTTTTTAACTATCATTTTAGTCTTTTTTGGATTCAGTCTAAAACCTGAAACTCTACCATAGTCTTGTATAATGTCCTTCATCAGGATTATTGATTCCATTGGTTGTGATAGGGTAACAACCAGATCATCTGCAAATGCCTTTATTCTGTAATCCTCTTGCCTAATCTTTATGCCTTTCAAGATATTAGAGTCCCTTATTGTATTTAACAAGACTTCTAGTGTTAAAATAAATAAAAGTGGGGACAACGGACATCCCTGTCTTGTTCCTTTTTCAATTTTAAACTCTGTTGTCAAGCTTCCATTAATAATGATCTGTGCCTTTTGCTCTTGATAAATTGCTGAAATCGCCTGTATAAATTGATCCCCAAAGTCCATCTTTTTTAAAGTCTTTAGTAGAAAATTCCAATCCACTCTATCAAAGGCCTTCTCTGCATCCAAAAAGACCAGCACTGCAGGAATCTGTTTATTCTTCTCAAGATATTCCAATAAATCTATTACTTGCCTTACATTGTCCTTCATGTGTCTGCCCTCGATAAATCCCGCTTGATCCTCATGAATCACCTTTTGGATTACTGGCATCAACCTGTTGGCTAATACTTTAGCATAGATTTTATAATCTGTATTCAAAAGAGATATTGGTCTATAATTCTCTGGTTTTTTAGGACCGACTTGTTCTTTTGGTATCAAGGATATGTAAGCTGTTGTCCATGATGGGGGTATTTTACCCCCTTGCTGAATATTGCAAAATAAATCTCTAAGTTGTTCCACCATTTCAGCTTGCAAAGTTTTGTAATACACCGCGGTCAAACCATCGGTACCAGGAGCTTTGGCTGTTTTTAACTGTTTAATTGCTATTATTATCTCCTCTTCTGTTATAGGATAATTCATTCTTTCCTTTTGTTGATCAGTAATTTTTGTAACTCTTTTATCGTTTAAATATTTTTCTATAAGTCCATTCTGCACCTCCTCTTTGGCATATAGTTTGGTATAATAGTCCACAAAAGCTTCTTTAATTAATTTTTGTTGAAAAATTTCTTTCCCTCCAATATCAATACAATCTATAGTCCGTATACTTTGTTTTTTCCTCAATGTGTAAGCCAACCATCTGCCCGGTTTATTAGCGTTACAAAATGTATTATGCTTCGCATATTGTAAATTTGTTGCAACTTGTTCCGCCATAAGCATTTGAAATTGGTCTTTCAAAAGTTTTATAGCACTGCTTATTCTTTCATCTGTTGGATTTTTAATAAGTAACTGTTCTTTATTCTTTATTTCTATTTCCAATTCAGATCTTTTCTTTTGTCGAAACAGTCTATGTTTAGAGTTCATGTAGATAAGTACCCCTCTCATATAAGCTTTACTTGCGTCCCAGACAATTTCAATTGGGGTACCTTTACTCGAATTTATTTCAAAAAATTCTTTCAAATGCTTTTTAAGTTCTGTTGTATTTTTTTCATATCTAAACAAGTTCTCATTTAATCTCCAAGAACGTCTCTCAACCTTATCCATCTCAATTTCTATCCATACTGGGCTATGGTCAGTCAAAGTTCTTGGAAAAATCTTTGTTCTTTTTGTCTTGACAAGTAAATCATCTGACAACAAGATAAAATCAATCCTAGAAAAGGATCTATGTCTATCAGAAAAGAAAGTGTAGTCCAGTTCTTTTGGATTATGTATTCTCCAAACATCTTTTAGTTCCATATCTTCTTTCATATCAAAAAAAGTCTGTGGTAGTCTGATTCTAGCCTTTGCCAAACTCTTTTTATCTAATTTAGAATCAATTACTCCATTCCAGTCTCCCATAATTAAAATAGATCTGTAATCCCATTGCAGTATTTTAGTATGTAACATCTTATAGAAATAGTCCTGTTGTTGATTGGGAGCATAAATTCCAATCAAAAGAATTTGGCCATTTGCTGTAAGCAATTCAATTGCTACAAACCTACCATCTTCATCTGCTTCTATAACTTTAGCTGTTAACTTTTTATTTACATAAATAACCACACCGTTCTTTTTTTGCGAAGTTGAAGATATAAAATGTGTTCCTAGTTTGGAGTTTATCAGATATTTTTGATCTTGAGTTGTGATATGCGTTTCTTGTAAACAAATTATATCATTATTAAATTGTTTCAAATATGTAAATAATTTCTTCCTTTTCTGTGCTGAGTTCAGCCCATTAACATTCCAAGATAAACACTTAAAGGTCATCAGCCTCTTTCTGGAGCACAGAGCAAAATACTTGAAGGTCATCCGAAAGCTTCGATCTCGCTCCTCCCATAGCTCCAATCTCTTGTGCAGTACTCTTAACTGCCTCCTTGTCTTGTCTTTCCTGTTGTTGTTGTTGCTTTTGTTTAAGTAACTTAGATTGAGCTCTAGTTATACGTTGATCCTTAATTTCAATCATCCGAACCGAGTCCAAAATTGGAGAAGATTCCAGCAAGGGCTCCTCCAGAAAACCTCCTTCTGCACCTTGCACTTCTTTTAATTCCTGCTTGGACTGTTCTTGCAATTCTCGTTGAGGTTGCTTCTCTTCACTCTCTTTAATCTCCAAAACTGTAGATGTACGTGGAGATGGTGTTCTTTCCTTAAGAATAGTAGTATAAAAATGTTGTGCCTTCTCCACGGTATTCAAACGGCATCTTTCTCCCTTATATCTGAAAATTATCCCAGCTGGTGCGTCCCACCGGAAGGGTATCTGTAAATTTTGCAATTCCTTGACAAGAAAGCCAAATTCTTTTCTAGCTTTCAGCATTTTAGGAGGCAATTCTTTGTAAATTCCAATTCGTGAGCCCCCCACTTGTACAGAAGTGTAAAAGGATTTTTGCAGGATATCATTTCTTATTTCTCTATCTGTAAAATATATGACCACATCTCTAGGTAATTGTCTTTGTCTGGCCACCCAAGAGTTCACTCTGTAAATTTTGTCTATTTTATGAAAAACCACATCAGGATTAACTTGTAGAATCTTGGCCAAGGCCTCAGAACAAACTTGTCTCAAATCCTGTCTTTCCTCCTCTCGAATTCCCCGAAGCCGTATAGCGAACTCCATTGCCCTGAATTGTATCATAACAATCTCGT
Organism: Pituophis catenifer annectens; assembly: GCF_029215685.1. NCBI lineage: Eukaryota > Metazoa > Chordata > Lepidosauria > Squamata > Colubridae > Pituophis > Pituophis catenifer. Next base: position 91,400,636 of record NW_027256885.1, on the reverse strand, counting down.
CTTCAACTCTCTGCATTTTATTATCAACATCAGCAATTTTATAATCATTGTCTTTCATCTTAACATTAACTTCTGATTTAAGTTCTTCAACTTTAAAATCAACTTTCCCAATAAATTCTGCCAGGCCAGATGCCACTTCTGATATTTTTTTGGTCACCTTATTTTGATTCTGTTTCACCATATCTTTGACTTCATTAATTTCCTGCATAAATTCCTGGTGTGATTTTTGAAGTTTATCATCTATCCCCTGATGTGATTTTTGAAGTTTATCATCTATCTCCTGTTGAGATTTTTGAAATTTATCATCCAAAGTTTTAGAAATAAATTCTTTTAAATCTCCCACATCAAATTCTTTTTTCTGAGTCTGTAACTGTTGAGCAGGGGGAAGTTGCGTTTCGTGTTTATGTGTGGGGGATCCCCCCGTTGCCTTCCCTTCCTGCTTCTTTGAAGCCATCCTGCCACGTGATCTAGTTTTTCTAAAGAGGGAAGTTCCTTTTCCTTTCCCTCCTGCACAAAGACTTCTAAAAAAGTCCCCCAGATTTAATCAAATAAAGATTGAAGTAAAGCAAAGTCAAAGTCAAATATTGAAAGGGAGAAATTTTCCAATTGTTTCTCTTATAACAAGCAAGGCAACTTTGTAGCAACTTGGAAACTTTGTAACAAAACGAAATAACTTCACCAATCCACACTCGCTGGCTCGTTAACTCTGAGGCTAAGCGCCATGTTTTTTCAAAGCACTTTCACTCATTCACGTTTTCTCAGATTGAAAAGTCAACAAAGCGCTAATACTTGCGTTTCCAAGATTCAAAATTCAGGTAGTTTCACTGTTGATTAAAGCTGGTTCTTTCGCTTTAAGTTTCCTGCAGCCGGCTTGTTCTGCAAAGGCAGAATCGTCCCACGTCGCCCGGAGTTTCAGCAGGTTGGAAGGGAGCCACGCCTGTTCTCTCCCCAGAAACTTCCCTGGGGGGTTACAGGGGCTCGACCTGTGCCCTGCGATCTCTCCTTCTTCAATCCTGTGGATTCAGAAGTTTTCGAGCCGCTTCTTCGTCTCGAAGCGGCTCTACAGGCGGCGGGGCTGGCGGAGCTTCAAAAGGCACCGCCGTCGCCGAAGACAAGGAAACCGGAAGTGATCTCCCCAACAGTTATCCAGCAGTGGAATTTTATGTTTTTGGAGGTATAGGCTTGCCTAAAGCCATCTTTGCCTACTCAAGATATGTCTTTTCACCCCAGCATTTATGGGGAAATTATGCTAGAATCAAGATCACTTCTTAGTTTACTTGACTTGCTTCCCAATTAAGAATGTTGTTGACGGAAGTTGGTGCCGCGGCGAGATGCGCGGGGTTTCTAGGGCTCTGCCGAGAAACTCCGCTGCTGGACGGTCCGAACTGGACCACACAGTCTTGTTTTGACTGTGACAGTGGGGGGCACGTCCCGAGGCTCCCAGGGATATCGCTAAGTCCCTGGTTGAGCCGGGAAAGCACGTTTTCCAGCAGCGGAGCAGCAGCCATTAGGCTGCGGAGGCTGGGGCAACTTCAGGAAGATCGGAATGACAGTAATTAGATCGGTGAGAAACTTACTTTCTTTTCTACTAAGAACACCCTTATTAATGCATGGGACTATGATGGGCAGTAAATGAAGAGGAGCGGCGAACCTATTTTGGATTGATTTTATTTTTCCCAAGTACATATTTTAAAAGACTTGAAATTACTTAATTGTCTTATTTCCGTTTTGGATAACTGGACTGGATTGAAAGCAGGAAAGCAGAATTGAGACACTTTTGAAATTTTTGGAATTTGTGGATCTTGGTTTATAATATTTCTTGAGTTGATGCATTTGGACTGTGACCATTTCTTTTATTTTTGGGCTATTTAAAAGAAAGTTTTTTTTCTCTCTCTTTTTCTTTTCTTTTCCTTCCCTTATAAGGATAGGAGAATTAGGGGAGTGTGTAGTGCTGCCACCCACTGGAAGAGAAATTTTGTTGCAGAAGAAAGGATATATTGTAGTCAAAACAAATACAGAGATGGAAGAGTTACCGAACGCTGTTTACACAGGTGCTCTTCTATTTAAGTTGTTAAAGCCTGGGAATATACTGGAAGGCCCTGAATTTGTTTTATATTTTCTTTTTACTTCTTTGTTGAGTAACTATCTTAACTCCAGTGAGATGTGTGGCTTGGAAAGAGGCAAAAGGGAAAATCACTCCCTGTAGATTCTCTGGACACAAAGGATTTGAAGAACGAATTTTTTTTTCTCTTTGTTGCTATTGTTTTTTTTTTTCATTTTTCCCTTTTTCTTGATTTATATACAAATATTGGATTAAGGCACTCAAGAGCCTGAAGAATTATTGTTAATTTTTAATTTTAATTTTGATTTTATTTTTTTTTAATTTTTTATTTTTTTGGCTTTTTATTTGGAGGAGCATTTCAATTTTTTGTCTCTTCCTATACATATACATATACATATACATATACATATACATATACATATACATATACATATTTATTTATTTATTTATTTATTTATTTATTTATTATTTATTTATTTATTTATTTATTTTAAATTTATATACCGCCCTTCTCCCTGAGGACTCAGGGCGGTGTACAGCCAGAATTAAAAAACAATTAAAATATATATAAATTTGGCCCAAAATTAAAAATACAAACCAATTAAAACATTTAAAATTTCTTCTTAAGCCAGCCCGGCTTGCTGGAAAAAGTGGGTTTTAAGGGTACGGCGGAAGGCACTAAGGTCTTGGATTCTCCTTATCTCTGGGGGCAACTGATTCCAGAGGGTAGGTGCCCCCACAGAGAAGGCCCTCCCCCTGGGGGTCACCAGCCTACATTGATTGGCTGATGGCACCCTGAGGAGGCCCTCTCTGTGGGAGCGCACGGGACAATGGGAGGTCGTCGGTAGCAGCAGGCGGTCTCAAAGATAGCTAGGCCCGATGCCATGGAGCGCTTTAAAGGTGATAACCAGCACCTTGAAGCGCACCCAGAAGACCACTGGGAGCCAGTGCAGCTCGCGCAGAAGCGGTGTTACATGGGAGCGCCATGCTGCTCCCGTCACTACCCGCGCTGCGGAAATATATATATTTCCTCTAGCCAGGTTTTCCCTACGTAACCAAGGTTTTTCTGCAGCCCCAGCTCAGTAGAATCACATCCACTCAATTCTGGGCTTTTTTCTTTTCTAGAAGCCAGCAAGCTCTTCCTGCTAGGTGGGAGACCTATATAGATCTATTTCCAGCTCGTTTGCTTTCATCAGTAGGCCACACCCACATCTTATGTATCCTCCCTGTAAAGGTATAGTATCTATTTTCTTACTTCTTCGTAGGGTTTATGTGTGTTTTTCCTCTAGCCAGGTTTTCCCTACGTAACCAAGGTTTTTCTGCAGCCCCAGCTCAGTAGAATCTTGCTGGCTGCTAGAAAAGAAAAAAGCCCAGAATCGAGTGGATGTGATTCTACTGAGCTGGGGCTGCAGAAAAACCTTGGTTACGTAGGGAAAACCTGGCTAGAGGAAAAACACACATAAACCCTACGAAGAAGTAAGAAAATAGATATGTGTGTGTGTGTGTGTGTGTGTGTGTGTGTGTGTGTGTGTGTGTGTTTTCTGAGGTTTTCATGGGTATTTGTATGTAGGTCTTTGGTTATTCGGGTTTTCTCCCGCGTAAAATTGGAAGTGTCTTGGCGACATTTCGATGAAGTCTCATTCGTCATCTTCAAGACATGGACTGAGGCATACATCACTTTGATTCATAAGGAAGAGACAGACCCACAACAAATCAAAAACTATAGGCTGATATCCCTGCTAAACGCAGATTATAAAATCTTTGCTATAATATTGGCAGAAAGACTTAAGAGATACTTGAATAATTTTATACACTCCGATCAAAATGGATTCTTACCTAAAAGACAAATCCGAGACAATATAAGAATAATCTTGGACACTTTAGAATACTACGAACCGCACCCTGAAAAGCAGATGGCCTTGATATTCTTAGATGCACAAAAAGCCTTCGACAATGTCAATTGGCGGTTTATGGTGTTACAGATGGAGGAGATGGGCTTTGGGAAAAAAATTCTTCAGGCAATTGAAGCTATATACTCAAAACAAAAGGCTAAGGTAATGATAAATGGAGAATTGTCTGAATATATTGAAATAGAGAAAGGCACTAGACAAGGATGCCCACTGTCCCCATTATTGTTTATATTGACATTGGAAGTGCTAAACAGAAATATTAGAGAAGAAAAGGAGATAAAAGGTATGAAAATCCGGAAAGAGGAATATAAATTACAAGCTTTTGCAGATGATTTGGTTTTTATCATGGAAGAACCCTTAACATCTATAAATAAATTGCTAGAAAAAATTGGAGAGTTCGGAGAAGTGGCTGGTCTAAAAATTAATAAAGAAAAGACAAAGATAATGACTAAAAATATGTTGAAAAAGCAAAGAGAAGAATTGATGGAGATTTCAAATATACAGGTTACGAATAAGGTAAAATATTTGGGGATACAATTGACAGCAAGGTGTAGTTCTCTTAAGGAAAATAATTATAATAAGGTTAAACAACAGATAGGACAAGATTTGGAAAAATGGCAAAACCTGCAACTATCTTTAATTGGGAGAATTGCAACTATTAAGATGAATATTTTGCCTAGAATGTTGTATTTGTTTCAGACAATACCGATAAAGTTGGATAAGGATTTTTTTACAGATTTGAATAAAATGATATTGAAATACATTTGGCAAGAGGAAAAGGCAAGAATAAAAATTAAGTTGTTACAAGATGCTAAAGTGAGGGGTGGCTTTGGTTTACCTAACTTTGAATTATATTATCAAGCAGCTAGTTTAATGTGGATCAAAGAATGGGTAACACTGAAAAATACTAGACTTTTGAATTTGGAGGGACATGATTTGTTGATGGGGTGGCATGCCTTTTTATGGTACAAAGGAACTAAAATACGGGGGTATTTTAGAAGACATCAGATACGTTAAGCGTTGCTTTTGAATTGGGAGAAGATTAAAAAATACCATTATTTGAAGATTCCAGTCTGGGTATCTACAATTGAAGCTTTTTCATATCCAGTGATATTCAAAAGGGAACAAATTGTTAGATACAGTGAATTATTGGATGAAAAGGGTGAACTTAAATTAAAGCAAGACTTAGAAGATCAGGGATTTAAGATGGATTGGTTTTCATATATGCAAATATTTTCTAGATATCGAGAAGATCTCAAACAAGGTTTTTATAATGCTTTGACTACCTTAGATAAGATACTGATGGGTTCTGATGACCATGTAATTAAAAAGTTATATGGACACTTACTAGAGGCAAAATTGGAAGAAGAACAAGTTAAAGAGACAATGATAGCATGGGGGAAAAATTTTGGTTATAGTATTGATTTAGAGAAATGGCAAAAATTGTGGTCACATAATTATAAAACGACAATGTCTACAGCATATAAGAATTTGTATAAGATGTTTTACAGGTGGCATTTACCCCCGACGAGGATAGCCAGAATGTTCAAGAACAAATCGGAGAAGTGCTGGAAGTGCCATCAGACCCCAGGATCCTATTACCATATGTGGTGGACATGCGTAGAAGCAAGGAGATTTTGGACTAAGATACACACATGGTTGCAAAAAATGACAAAGAGACATATTGACCTTAAACTAAGGTGACCAGATTTTAACATTGGTAAAGAGGGACATTGTGGGCGTGGCTTATTTTGTGGGCGTGGCTAGCTGGTCATGTGACTGGGTGGGCGTGGCTAGCTGGTCATGTGACCGGGTGGCCATGGCTATGTCTATAGGGTAAGGTGAACAGATTTTAACATTGGTAAGAAGGACACCATTGTGGGCGTGGCTTATTGTGTGGGCGTGGCTTGGAGGCCATGTGACTGGGTGGGCGTGGCTACCTGGTCATGTGACCGGGTGGCCATGGCTATGTGTATAGGGACTACTCAGAGGGCTGAAAAGTCATTTCTGACAGGTCCTCACACTTTTGACTGGTCCTCACACTTATGACCATCCTCACATTTATGCCCGTGCAGCATTCTTAACAACCATGTCACTCATTTCACAACTGCTTCTCTTCAACATGGTGACAAGATAGGGCAAAAATGTAAAATGTGAGGACAGTCGTAAGTTCGAGGACTGGTCAAAAGTGTGAGGACCAGTCAAAAATAACTTTTTCAGCCCTCTGAGTAGTCCATATGCATTAAAGGATTACAGCAATAGAGAGGGATGAAGGAATGGAAATTAGAGTAGGAGTGAGGGTAAGAGAGGGAGGAAGAGAGGAGGAGAAGGAGAAAGAAAGAGGAAGTAGGGAGGAGAAAAAGAGGGTGGGGGGAAGAGAAAGTAAGAAGGAAAGAAAAGAGAGAGGTGGTAGGTTTGAGGAGAAAGATTGCTGTACAATAAAAAAGATGAAAGGGAAGAAAGCCAACCCCAAGCAAATATAAAGATATTAAGATAAAGAATGAATTGTTAAACTTTAAAGAATAAAAGAGAACAAATATGAATAAATAGCAATAATTAGAAACACACATACAAACATACAATGTATTTTCTTTGAACAGAATATTTGGCTGGTTCACAAATTTAAACAGCGTTTAGTCATTTCAATTAAATTTACAATTTCTATATTTCCTTTTTGCCATATTTATTCCTCATCTATTTTTTTTAAAAAACCAATATTACCCTTCATCCTCATCTCTAATCTTAATCAAATTCAATTTTTCCCTTCTATTCTATATTATACCCCTTCCCATTGTCATCTATTTTTATATCCATCCTCACATTGTTTAATTATGTAATTATGTAATACAGTTGTTTAATACAAATTCAACATTTTAATATAAATCAATTAGTTATAAAACTATCTTTTTTGTATATTAATCAATATGAACATGAATATTCCAATTATTTCCATGCAATCCAATTTCTTACAAATCAATTAATTATATTTACCAATAATAATAAACCAAATAATTTCTCCCATATATTCCTCCGAACCACAACTTAACCATTTCTGCTTTCAACACAATATACAATTAATAGTATCTCAATTATTACAATTCCCTAGTTAAATACAGCTTTTTTTCCTTTGTGTTTTAAAATCTTGAACTCTCCTCCTAAATTTCCCATTGTTTGCAGTTTTTCACCTACCTTTTTTGGGGAGGAAAAATAAAAATAAAAATAAAAATAAATCTCTCTCTGCCTCATTTTGTCACGCTGCACCAAAGACCCTGGTTTCTTGGTTTCGGTTTCGTTTCTGAAGCTTAGCTAGGGGAAAAAAAAACTGCTTTACACTGATTGCCTGTAGGGCGGCCCTTTGAAGCCCCGGGCAAGAGTTTAAACAGTTTTTTTTTCTTCTAGCCATCAGCTGGGGCTCAAGAAAAATCGGGACTTTTTTGAAACGCCGCGGGACGCGGGACAAATTGCTCAAAAGCGGGACTGTCCCGCCAAAAGCGGGACGTCTGGTCACCTTACCTTAAACCAGAGATATTTTTATTAGGGATCTTACCAGAGACATTTAACAAAGAACTACAATATTTGATTGTGAATATATTAACAGCGGCTAGAATTGTATTTGCAAAAAACTGGAAAGGAGAGAAGATGATTACCGATGAAGAAATTATTAGGAAAATGTTGGACTGTGCCGAAATGAGTAGATTGACATTTGAAATAAGAGAACAGGAAGATAAACAATATTATTTGATATGGGAACTATTTTATCAATGGATAGATAATAAAGCATGGAGATGAAATATTATGTATGAAATTAAATTTGGATAAAATGTTTAAGCACTTGTTTTTTTCTGATAGAGGTAAGAATATCTGTCATATAATGAGAGTTTGAAAATTTTGAGAGCACGAAATGATTTTCACCGATCGAAATACTGTCTGTAAGCATTTGGAAAGTTGATGTTTTTATGTTGTTTTTGTTTAAAAAATAAAAAACTTTTTGGAAAAAAAAAGAATGTTAAACCAATTTATTTAAACATTGATACTTTTATTTATTCGTTTGTATTCTGCCTAAATTACAAGAGAGTAAGGCACTATACTTCTTGAATAGTTTTGCTGGAAGAAAAAAAATCTCTTCCCTGTGTTACAGCATCTCACGAACGCAAGGTGCATGTATACTTTACATTATAAGGGGCTTTACTTGTCCTCTGCAATGGAGCTCTTTACTGGTCAATATAATAATGAAAACTTAACAGGTTAATATATGAACTTCGTTAATCCTTCTTGCACTTTTTACCAGTAAAGATTAAATCGATGTAAAGTAGAATATAAATATGGACGGCTGGCAGCAAAGATGTAACCACATTAGAAGCTGAAAACATCAAGGGTGGCGGCCATTTTGTAAAACAGGACCATGTCACTTAGATTAAAAAAAAAAATAACGGGGAGGAGAAAGACAACCGTTACTCGCGCGCGGCCGCCTTGGCGTTGGCCAATCAACTTTAGTCTTTAAAAGAATGCGCCCTACGGTCACAGCGCTCTCCAGTCCGCCCAATCAGCAGGCACCACACGTGGGGTCCCTCGTACGGTCCCGCGCACGTCGGGAGCGAAGACTACAGCCCCACCCAATCACTACCTGCCGCCTTCTCCACACCCCTTTTCCCCCTCCGGCTCAGAAAGGCTGTGGTGCGGGAGGGGGGAGCGCGCGCGCGCGCAGAAGGGGCCAATCAGCGTGCGCGCCGAGGAATCCTCGTGCCGCTGCCTCCTCGCTCTATCCCCCCTCCCACCTCACTCCCCCCCGCGCGACATTGCTGCTGCTCCCCACTGGCTCCCCCCTCCCTTCTTGACCCCCCCCTCGCCGAGCTGAACTCCCTTCCCCGCTCGTTACCGCCGCCATGGACCCGAGCAACTGGAGCAGCTTCATCTTCCAGGTAACCCCCCCACACTTTTTCCTCCACCTTCCCCCTCCCTTCTCCACAAAAAAAAGGGGGGGAAGCGCGAGGAGGGAAGGACAAGATAGCGCAAGCTGGAGCTCTAGGCTCCCTACTCACATCCTCCCTGCCCTGTCCCTCCCCTCGGGAATCCCAGCGGGCGGGGGCCCTTGCGCGCGTGGGCCAGCAGGGCGCACTCAACACGCGCTCCCCCACCCCGCACCGTCCGCCTCGCGCTGCCCGAACGGTCACCTCCTTCCGCCCAGCGTTGCCTTGCGCTGCCTCTATCCCCTCGTTCTCTACGCTCGCTGTGCCCAGCCCCTCGCGCTGGTTCCCCACCTTTTTCTCTGCCAGTTGCTACCTCGGTGCCTCCTCAGCCCCACTCCAAGGGAGCTTCCTTTCCAAAATGCCCGCTAAGATACGCACGCCTCAGTCGGCTCGCCCTGCCACACATACATAATCCTCCCCTTTCCTGCTACCTCCACACTCCCACCACCCTCGGCCAATATAATGTCCCTTATCCATGTTGGCTCCCTGCTTGTCAGGACAGTATCCCAGGGGTTTCCACCCCGCATACTATCAAGAGCCTTGATAGTACAGTGGTCTACGCACCCTGTTATTAACACAGCTGCCTGCAATTTACTGCTGGTTCGAATCTCCAAGGCTCAAGGTTGACTCAGCCTTCCATCCTTTCTAAGGTAGGTGAAATGAGTATCCAGTTTGTGGGGGCAATAAGCTGACTTTGTATAAATATACAAAAGTATGAAGGCTATTGCTTAACGCATTGTAAGCTGCCCTGAGTCTCCGGAGAAGGGCGGCATATAAATCAAATTTAAAAAAAAAAATTAGTTTGAACTTGGCCACCCATGCTCAAAAGGTGCTTCCTTCCCATTTTCCCGTCCCCTGTATTTCCTTACCCTCAAGCGCATGCACTTACAGTAGGAGGTGGCTATGGACTACCTTCTGGTGCCAACAGGTGTAGTGTGAATTTTCCACCTGTTTCCTCACGTTTTTTTGTATGAACGCTCAAGGGTAGATGGTCTCCTGCCATAGGATAATGCAGAAAAATCCCCAATTCTTCCATCTGACCTAGTAATAGACAGCTGTAGACATAACTAGTAAGAGGTATAATGACTCCATTTATTTACTTTCCAACATTTTGGGTGAATTGGTGGCCAAACCCCACCCCATGTGAGTTGCCTCGGACTTGCCTTAACATGCTGTTCTTTCCTCACCCCATTGAGTTACTTGTCTTAATTTGCTCCCCCTTTTAATTATCTAAACCTGCAATCCATTCCCCAACTGTTTTCAAACAAACAGGTGAAACTTGAAAAATTAGAATATTGTGCAAAAGTTCATTTATTTCAGTAATGCAACTTAAAAGGTGAAACTAATATATGAGATAGACTCATTCCATGCAAAGTGAGATAGTTCAAGCCTTGATTTGTCATACTTTTGATGATTATGGCTTACAGCTCATGAAAACCCCAAATTCACAATTTCAGAAAATTAGAATATTGTGAAAAGGTTCAATATTCTAGGCTCAAAGGGTCCCACTCTAATCAGCTAATTAAGCCATAACACCTGCAAAGGGTTTCTGAGCCTTTAAATGGTCTCTCAGTCTGGTTCAGTAGGAATCACAATCATGGGAAAGACTGCTGAACTGACAGTTGTGCAGAAAACCATCATTGACACCCTCCATAAGGAGGGAAAGCCTCAAAAGGTAATTGCAAAAGAAGTTGGATGTTGTGGCCCGCCAGCGGCCCTGCGCGGATCGTGGCTGATCCCGACAACGAGGCTGGTGTGTTGCACCAGTAGCCGGCACAGCCGGCGCTCGCGTCAGACAGCGAGGAGGCCGAAGAGGATGTGATGCCAGAGGCAGAGACTCAGCCAGGGCCTTCAGAACCTCCAGAGGCTCCTTCCAGTGGAGAGAGCGAAGTGGAGGAGCCTCTCCTCAATGCTCGGGCACGCAGGGCTGCCAAAAGGCAGGAGTGGCAACTCAGGAGGAGGAGGTCTACTTGAGAGTAGGGCTTGAGGATAATTGGCCACTCCCTTAGCCTATTTAAGTTGCTCACAGCTAGTGCTTTTTTGCTAGAAACAACATCTCATTACTACAGAGCATCTTGGAGAGCGAGCGACTTCTCATATCTGGTTTTCTGGGCTGGTTGCCAACCTTTGTCGGACTTTGTTCTTAATAACTTTGATAAGGACCCTTTGCACGGGAAGCCTGCATTCTTGAAAGGGGTTTGTTTGGAATTAAACAGTGTGTCAGGTGTGCTTCCTTCAAAGTCCAGGAAAGAATGAGCCAAACTCCCATTATTTATAGAGTAATGTACTTTTACTGGAAAATGAAATGAACGCTACCAAGGAAAAGCTGAAACTAAAGCAATAGGCGCGAAAGTTGCATATAGAAAGCATCCCCTCCCACTGTCCATCATCAATCACCCAATCCAAAGGTCTCCCAGAGGTCAGGTGGAAGCACGTCTGGCATCGTTATCAATCAGGAACGCGATGACGGTTGACCTGATAGCCACTTCGGAGATTAGGTTTCGTTTCTTCAAAATCCTCCAGCACACTTCCCCCCCCCCACGCTCTCCAATTCTCTCCCACCTGTTTCTTATGGCAGCCAAAGCAGTAAAGTCGGAGGCTGACACAGTGTTTGCGAAGCTTGGTGTGTGTCACATTCTCTGGGAGTCCGAAGCTGGGGCAGAACAGATGTTCCCAAAGTGCTGTATCAAAGCACATTAATAGAAAGTTATGTGGAAGGGAAAAGTGTGGAAGAAAAAGGTGCACAAACAGCAGGGATGACCGCAGCCTGGAGAGGATTGTCAGGAAAAGGCCATTCAAAAGTGTTGGGGACTTTCACAAGGAGTGGACTGAGGCTGGAGTCAGTGCATCAAGAGCCACCACACACAGACGGATCCTGGACATGGGCTTCAAATGTCGTATTCCTCTTCTCAAGCCGCTCCTGAACAACAAACAATGTCAGAAGCGTTTTACCTGGGCTAAAGACAAAAAGAACTGGTCTGTTGCTCAGTGGTCCAAAGTCCTCTTTTCTGATGAGAGCAACTTTTGCATCTCATTTGGAAACCAAGGACCCAGAGTCTGGAGGAAGAATGGAGAGGCACACACTGCAAGAGGCTTGAAGTCCAGTGTGAAGTTTCCACAGTCTGTGTTGATTTGGGGAGCCATGTCATCTGCTGGTGTTGGTCCACTGTGCTTCATTAAGTCCAGGGTCAGTGCAGCCGTCTACCAGGAGATTTTGGAGCACTTCATGCTTCATTCCTCAGACGAGCTTTATGGGGATGCTGACTTCATTTTCCAACAGGACTTGGCACCTGCCCACACTGCCAAAAGTACCAAAACCTGGTTCAATGACCATGGGATTACTGTGCTTGATTGGCCAGCAAACTCGCCTGAGCTGAACCCCATAGAGAATCTATGGGGCATTGCCAAGAGAAAGATGAGAGACATGAGACCGAACAATGCAGAAGAGCTGAAGGCCGCTATTGAAGCATCCTGGTCTTCCATAACACCTCAGCAGTGCCACAGGCTGATAGCATCCATGCCACGCCGCAGTGAGGCAGTAATTGATGCAAAAGGGGCCCAAACCAAGTACTGAGTACATATGCATGCTTATACTTTTCAGAGGTCCAATATTGTTCTATGTACAATCCTTGTTTTATTGATTTCATGTAATATTCTAATTTTCTGAGATTGTGAATTTGGGGTTTTCATGAGTTGCAAGCCATAATCATCAAAACTATGACAAATCAAGGCTTGAACTATCTCGCTTTGCATGTAATGAGTCTATCTCATATATTAGTTTCACCTTTTAAGTTGCATTACTGAAGTAAATAAACTTTTGCACGATATTCTAATTTTTCGAGTTTCACCTGTACATGTAAATCCCAGATTCTTCCATTTCGCCAACAAAGAGTTAAGATTATATAAATAGGTGTAGATATGCCTAATAAGAGGCGCATCTCTTCCATTCAATTACTTCCCAGTGTTTTGGGAGAAAATGTGTATGTGGCTGCCTAAGCCCTGCCTCAAGTCAGTTGATTGTATTTGCTTAAACATGTCTTTTTTCCCACCCTCTTTAACCATTTGTCTTAATTTGCTACCACTTTTAATTCTTCGAACCTCAGTGTTCAGTGTTTATCCAAAGACTAGCCCCTTCCTGTTGTATGCTCCCCTTATTCTTTCACTTAGTAGGAGTGCTGTATTTTTCCCCAGTACCTGTTCTTTCTGATCAGAAATTCCTCAGCAGAAAACAACCTAGGCCTTCCGTTTTTCAGATAGGCCACCACTCAGTTTTCTTTTATATATATATACATATATATATACCATTTTTATTATCTAACCATCAATAAAATAATTCCCATATCATATAATATTTAATTTGTTCTTTCTCCTTAACTGCAAGCGTTAATCTGTTCATTTCTGCACATTCTAATATTTTCCTGCAAAGGTGATGGTAAATGGAGATATGACTGAGAAGGTTAGCATTAAGAAAGGTACAAGACAAGGATGCCCCTTGTCTCCCCTATTATTTGTATTTACATTGGAAGTATTAAATAGAAATCTTAGACAAGATACAGAGATAAAAGGCATGGAAATAAAGGAAAAGTATAAACTACAGGCGTTTGCAGGCGATTTAGTTTTTATCTTGGAAGAGCCACAAGAAACGGGGCTTAAACTAATAAAAAAAATAGAAGAATATGGCGAAGTGGCAGGTCTGAAAATAAAGAGAAAACTAAGATTTTAGTGAAAAACCTTACAGATAAACAGAAAAAAGAGTTAATGAAGATGTGTAACGATTAAGGAAGATAATTATTACAAACTGATGCAACAAATTAAAATAGATTTGGAAAAATGGAAAACACTGCAATTATTGTTGATAGGAAGAATAGCTACAATTAAAATGAATATATTGCCGAGAGTATTGTACTTATTTCAAACAATTCCGATAAAATTGAAAAAAAAACCTTTGAGGCACTTAACAAAACAATATTAAAATATATCTGGCAAGGGAAAAAAGCAATTAGCTTAAAAATGTTGCAGGATTCAAGAAGTAGAGGAGGTTTTGGATTACCAAATTGGGAATTGTATTACCAGGCCACAGTATTAACATGGATGAAAGAATGGATTGTATTGAGGCATACAAGATTATTGACTTTGGAGGGAAATGACTTGCAACTGAGTTGGCATGCTTTCTTGCAGGGTGGATAAAAATCAATGATTTTTTTAAAAAAATAAAAAAAAATCAGATTTTTTTGATTTAAATCGATTTTTTTTATTTAAATCAGATTTTTTTGATTTTTATCGAATTTATTTTAATAAAAAACTTTTGGGGTAAAAATCTATCGTAAGATAGTTTTCTATTTAAGATACATAAATAATTTAGTTTATTCAGCATGAAATGGAGCTTAGTTATGTAGCATGAGGCTGTATATTCTGCAACACTGGGACTATCGGTGAGTCAACAGTGGGTCAAAGGAGTAGCAGGAAGGGAAGCAAAGCGAAATGAGAATTAAAGATCATATTAAATACCTGGGATTACCTATTTGGGAAACTTATCACAAGGCAGCAATCCTTGTATGGTTAAAAGAATGGGCGACGTTAGCGAACAAAAGAATTCTAATATTAGAAGGGCATGAGCTTCAGATGGGATGGCATGCCTATCTATGGGAAACCGGGAAAAAAACCAAAACATATTTCAATAAACATAAACTGAGGGACATACTAAAATCTACGTGGGACGAAATAAGACGGAAACATTACACTAAAATTCCCAGCTGGCTCTCAACCATGGAGGCGATAATCTACCCAAACGTTCTGGACTATGGTAAAACTGTAAAATACAAAGAAATTCTAGATGAGGCAGGGAACCTCAAAACATTAGAACAATTAAAAGAACAAGGCATTTGTATTGAATGGTGGACATATGCGCAGATAAAATCAAGACACAAAAAAGATAAAGTACAATATGGCATAGAAATGGGGAGCAAAGATTTTGACAAAATCTGGATGGGTACAGACAATAAATTATTAGCTAAAATATATAACTACTTAGTAGAATATGATCTGATGGAAGAAGTAGTTAAAGGCCCAATGTTAGCATGGGCAAAAAATATTGGGAAAAATATAAATTTGGAAGAATGGGATCAATTATGGAATATTAACATAAAACTCACCAAGGCAACCACTTATAAGGAAAACCAGTACAAGATGATTTATAGGTGGCATCTAGCACCGGCTAGAATTGCTAAGATCTTCCCTAACTCTAACCCAAGGTGTTGGAAGTGTGCACACCAGCAAGGTTCCTTTTACCATTGCTGGTGGACGTGCTCCCAAGCAAAAAAGTACTGGAAGACGATTTGTAATTGGCTCTCAGAAATAATAGGTGAAACTTTCGAATTAGATCCTAAAATACTTCTCCTGGGAATTCTTCAGAAGGAAATGACAAAAAAGAAGAAATATTTGGCATTGCATATAATAACAGCAGCAAGAATTGCCTTCGCCCAACAATGGAAAGAGAAAAAAATCCCGAATGAGGAACAAGTAATCGGCAAAATAATGGAGTGTGCCGAGATGAACAAATTAACATTAGAAATCAATGACAGAGATGATTCGGATTATTACAGCGTATGGGACAAGTGGTACGGGTGGCTAGAGAAGAGGAAATTGAAATAAAAAGGGAAGAGACCAGAACAAGAAATAGTAAAACGAAATAGTAAGAGAAGATGTAGAGAGGATGGTAGGAAAGATAAGATGGCAAGGAGAGGATACTCGGATAAGTAGGAGACAAAAATCTATGTATTCATTAATGTATAGTAGAAGATTATTATAGATACATAATATACGACCTAAATGATATGAGAACACAATTCTCCACTTTTTCTTTATTTACTGCTATGCACTACTATGTATCTGGGCTGGAAAAATCCCTCACTTATGTTCAATATGTAATTTGCATTTATTTCTTTTTCCATACTATGTAACCGGATGGAGAAAAAATTGTATTATTATAACTTCTTACAATAAAACACTTAAAAAAAATAAATAAATAAATACCTGGGAGTTAGAATTACAAAAAATTTGGAGAAGTTAGAAAAGGAAAATCTAGGCAGCTTAAAGAAGGAGATTTTGGAAAGTTTGAATAAATATAAAAGGTTGAATTTATCATGGTTTGGAAGAATTGCCTTAGTAAAAATGAAGATTTTAGCAAAGATCAATTTTGCTTTTAGGATGCTACCAATAAAAATATCAGAATTAGAGTTAAAGAGTTGGCAGAATATACTGAACAACTATTATAACGGGAATAAGAAAGCGAGGATAAATAAAAATAAGTGGTATCTAAGCCAAAAAAAAGAGGGTTTAGGACTCCAAAATATTATATTATGTCGCTAACAGGCTTAGACATGTTTGTAGGAAGTTAGCACCCACCCCTTTCCTGGAAGAGTGAAATATTTTAGGAAATATGAAAAAGGCAGAATATTATATTTACCTGGGATAAGCATGTTTTGAAGTGGCTCCCACCTTCCTGCCCCCCACCCTTTGTCAATGGGCCAGTCTATTCTACATAATCTATGTATCTATAATCATATTCTACATAACAAAGATCTGCCTCCTTCAGGCAGAGCCATAGTAGGAATTGCCAAAGATCCAACAAAGATAGGATTAGCCCTCTACACAATAGCAGCAGAAACTCACCACATGTGACCTGGGAAGCACATGTGACCATCAGCCAGCAAGGCTAGCTAAAACCCCCACCCCCTGGGAGTCTGACAACCAATCAGGATACTCTTTTGGGGCCCCAAGAAATGCAGAGCCAGAGAGAGCATAAAAACCCGAGGATTTTCTGTATCTGCCCCTTTTCTGTTCAGGAACTCAAGCCATGTGATCCTGTCCACCATTAAACCATCTTTCCAAGCAATCTCCATGTCTCCAGTGTCTTTTTCCCCACTTGGAGCAGAACCTAGAAGGATGTTTCTTCCAACATGTTATAGAGGCAATTTTAGGAATAGGGGAATTGGAATGGTTGGAAGATAAATCTAAAATTAAAACCAAATTAGAATGGAAGTTGGAAAATATATTTTTTATGGAAGGTGGAAAGAAATGGGCTGAGAGCATAAGCAATCCTCTCCTGAAGTTTCATTGGGAAATTTGGAGTAAATATAAAGGGAGGTTGCTTCCGAAGAACTCTCCATTATCACCGGTAGTAATTTTGGAAAAGTTCCCAGGGAATTTGAAGAATAAAGTGAATGAAATTTTAAAAGAGAAAAATAAAATGAAATTAAGGGAATGGTTAGGAGGAATGAGGACATGTGGGGAATTGGAAGAGGTTCTAGGAGGAAAACGGTTGTCTTGGTTAAATTATAGCCAAGTGGAACAATGGACTAAAAATTGGATAAGAGAAAATGGAGAGTGTAGAGAGTTAACGAGGTTTGAGGAATTAATTGAAAAAATCAAACTGTAAAGGAAGAAAATAAAGGGATAAAAGGCTTAATGAGCAGAATCTATAAAATATTGTTGGAGGAAGAGGAGAGGGGAAATTTAGGAAAGATGGTATGGGAAACTGATTTGAAGATACAAATAGGGCAACAGAGTTGGGACAGAATTTGGCAACAAAGAATAAATAAATAAAAATAAATAAAAAAATGGGAAAAAAGGAGTAGCAGAGATGACAGTTGCTCTTTAAAAATTATGATTTAAATCGAGTTGATTTAAATCAAGCCTTTTTACTAGTGATTTAAATCACGATTTAAATTGTGATTTAAATCAAGTCGATTTAAATCAAATCCACCCTGCTTTCTTGTAGTATGGGAAAAATAAGATACATGGTTACTTTCAAAGACATTACATAAAAGAAATGCATTAACGTCAGTATGGGAGAAAATTAGCAACATTATTTGAGGATACCAGTTTGGCTTCCAACAATTCACCCAAATTGTTGTCACCAGGAAGGACCTGGTGGCTCAGCAGACTGATAGCATTGTGATTAACACCAGCTGTCTGCAATTACTGTAAGTTCGAATCTCCCCAGGCTCAAGGTTGACTCAGCCTTCCATCCTTTCTAAGGTAGGTAAATTGAGGACCCAGTTTGTGGGGGCAATAAGCTGACTTTGTATAAATATACAAAAGTATGAAGGCTATTGCTTAGCGCATTGTAAGCCGCCCTGAGTCTCCGAAGAAGGGCGGCATATAAATCAAAATAAAAAAAAATGTTATTAACATGGGAAATATAATTAGATATAAAGATACTTTGAATGAAAAGGGGGAACTCAAAACTAAACAAGAACTGAGTGAGCAAGGGATCGATATGGCATGGTATTCACAAGTGCAGATACATTCTAGATATGCTAAATTATATGGTTTCTATAAAGAATTAACAGAATTAGATAAGATATTAACAGGGACAGAAGAAAGATTGGTAAAGAAATTGTACAGCTACTTATTGGGCATAAAACTGGAAGATGAACAAGTGAAGGAGACAATGATAGCATGGGCAAAAAAATTTGGTCACACAATAGAATTAGATAAATGGCAGAAATTGTGGGACAGGAACTACAAATGAACAATGTCAACTGCATATAAAGAAAATCTGTATAAGATGTTTTATAGATGGCACTTTGCACCGGCCAAGGTTGGCAAAGATGTTCAAAGATAAGGCAGCCAAATGTTGGATGTGCCACCAGTTACCTGGGTCCTATTATCATGTTGGAAGAAATCTCCTTCTAGGTTCTACTCCAAGTGGGGAAACAGACACTGGAAACATGGAGATTGCTTGGAAAGATGGTTTAATGGTGGACAGGATCACATGGCTTGAGTTCCTGAAAAGAAAAGGGGCAGATACAGTAAATCCTCGGGTTTTTATGCTCTCTCTGGCTCTGCATTTCTTGGGGCCCCAAAAGAGTATCCTGATTGGTTGTCAGACTCCCAGGGGGTTGGGGTCTTAGCTAGCCTTGCTGTCTGATGGTCACATGTGCTTCCCAGGTCACATGTGAGTTTCTGCTGCTATTGTGTAGAGGGTTAATCCTATCTTTGTTGGATCTTTGGCAATTCCTACTATGGCTCTGCCTGAAGGAGGCAGATCTTTGTTATGTAGAATAGACTGGCCCAGGCCTTAATGGCCCATTGACAAAGGGTGGGGGGCAGGAAGGTGGGAGCTGCTTTGTCTGTAAAATATGCTTCTCCATTTCTCATCCAGGGAAATATAATATTCTGCCTTTTTCATATTTCCTAAAATATTTCACTCTTCCAGGAAAGGGGTGGGTGCTAACTTCCTACAATCATATGTGGTGGACATGTGTAGAAGCAAAAAAATACTGGACAAAAATACATACATGGCTGGAAAAGATGATAAAGTAGCACATTGATTTAAAACCAGAAATATTTTTGTTGGGGATTTTACCTGAAACTTATAGTAAAGAGAACGCATATTTAATTATCCATGTATTAACTGCAGCTAGAATTGTATTTGCACAAAATTGGAAAAGTGAAGAGATCCCTACTGATGAGAATGTGATTAGAAAAATATTAGAATGTGCCACCACTCAGATTTCAAACCACTTCTAAATGATTCTCCTTTAAATTAACTCTTCTTAAGTTTCAGACACCTTAACTTCATCTGCAGTTTTCTCTTTATCCTCCCCCCCCCCCATCATAGCCTTATTCTAACCTTTAGAAATGTAAGGCACATTTCACACAGCGACTGCCTGTATCTGTTGCTACTTGTTATCTTTTCTGTTCTCTTCTTATAGAAAAAATTCATACAACTCTTTCTATCTCGTATTCTACATAGGATCTCAATTCATTTTGGCTGCAAGCATAATCAACTATCTGTTTCGATATGCTGTTTCATGTGATTTGGATTTGAATGCTAATTGATGTACTTAATGTTATAAATTCTTTTTTTCTTATGCTATTTTTTAATTTCCAACTCAGTTGCCCAATGTATTCATAATTTGTCCATACTTGCATACAGTGCTTAAAATTACTTAGCTCAGATGAAGAAAAGTTTGAGCTTTCTCCTGTTGGAAGAAATATCCATCTGGTTCAGTTCCAAGCCAGGAGAAAGACACTGGAAACATGGAGGCTGATTGGAAAGATGGTTTAACGATGAAGCAGAACCACATGAGTTTGAGGTCCTGGGCAGGTGACCACATGGAGTTGAGAGTGGGGGGTTTTATACCTTCTGTTGGACTTTGCACTTGAGCTTTCTGTTCCTGTGAAAGAGAGCTTCCTGTGCAAGAACATGTATTCTATTGGCTGTTGTCAGACTCCCATGGGGCCATGTAGGGGTTATGTAGGGGTCATAGCTGAGGTTGTTTGAGCTCCTGGGAGCTTTGGTTGAAGTTTGGCTGATGCAATGAAGGGGCTTGTTGGGCAATTCCTATTGTGGCTGAGGGATAATCCTACCTTTGTTCAGACCTTGCTGCAGGGAATTTGCTTATGAATAAAGCTAGCTATCTCTTTATCTCTTTATCTCTTAAGTGCTGACATCTGCTGAGGGCTATTAAGGAAGGTGGGGGCTGTTTTCCAAGAGCATCTTTCTCCATTTCTCATCCAGGGAAATATAATATTCTGCCTTTTTAATATTTCTCAAAATATTTCATTCTTCTAGGAGAGGGGTGGGTGCTAACTTTCTACACTCCCAATCCAAACATTCAATATGGCTGACATTTAAAAAAAAAATTTGTAATTGAAGCTTTTATAAGATAAAAACAATACAAATTTAAAGAGAAATTAAGGGAAAAGAAAAGTGATAAGTAGCAAAGAAAAAATAAAGAAAAGGTTATAAAAATGGTTCTGATCTTTACAGAAGTTATAATTGTATTTATTTTTTATCCTGTTTAAGGGTCATGCTGCTATCTGGTTTAAGGTATTTTATCTTTTGTAATGAGCTCCTCTTCCAGTTTAAATCAGTTTTCCTGTGGAATCACTAAATTATTTCTCTCTATATTGGTTTTTGCAGTTGCCTGTCATAAGAATCCTTTTTTTAAAAAATTAAAATTCCCTGATGTCCTTTATTTTGTTTTTTTAGCAGAGTCATACCCAGAATACTCTACAGGTTGGGACTGAAATCCAGTCAAGATTTTTTGCTGCTCAGGGATGTAGTCAAAGTCCCTTCCAGGTAAGCTATTTAGGCAATAAAAGAAAATCAAGTGAGTCTTCGGGGAAACAATTGCTAGAAACAACTGTGTCTCACTATTGCAGGTTAGGTTTTTTTTAATATTAAAAGTACCCTTTGCACAACTTTTATTGAAAGTTGTTGCTGTTGCTATAAATAAGTTTTATAATTTAGTTATTATTTGAAGTCACTTTCATTTTTATACTATTGGCTCTGAAATAATGATTAGGCCAAGACTAATAAAATTTGTGAGAGCCAGTTTATTGTAGTGGTTAAAGCATCAGGCTAGAAACTAGGAGCTGTGAATTCTAGTCCCTCCTTAAGCACAAAGCTAGCTGAATGATCCTTGGGCTAGTCATTTCTCTCAGCCCTAGGAAAGAGGCAATGACAGACCACTTCTAAAAAACCTTGCCAAAAAAACTGCAGGGACTAATTCAGACAGTCTCTGAGTATTGGACAGGATTGAACAGAAGGAAAAATAAATAAAAGTTAGTAGCATTGTTTGGGATTTGTTCTGTTTTTTTAAAGTAAAGATTAAAATATTCAATGGGGTTTAATGACTCCTCCAGTTCTTTATTTATTGACGCTTGTTCCATTTTCACCTCCACTTTCTGGATCCTTTGTTGATTTTCCGCAATATTTTGCTGTATTTTTCCAATCTTATCATCCATTTTCTTGATGTTATCTTTTATTTCTCCCACATCTATCCTCAATTCTTCATGATTCTTTCTTGTTTCTTCATGGTTATTTGCTATGGACTCTTGAGTTTTATTCATTCCTTCTTGTATCATTGCTAGGACCGATTGGATGTTTTGCATATTGAAGGTAGAGGTTGTCTTTTCTTTCTCTGCCCCTAACATAGTGTCAACTGTCCTTTGCTGCGCAGGAGATGCTGAGAGTGTCATTTGATTTGAGGCTATTTTCTTATTTATCTTGGTAATTGTTGATGAACCTGTGGCTGCCATCTGTACTCTTTGTATTACTCTTTTCCAAAATTTCATATACTAATTTACTGTTAAGATCTTTGTGTTTCTATATCTATGTTTATATTCAACTTATAAGAATCCTAAAATAATAAGCAATAGGGGTAATATTATAACTATATATTAATACTCTTGTCTCCTTAATAGATAAGTTTCTTTAGTGTATATTCCTATTTCTCTATCACACAATCAATATTTCTATATAGGTTTCCGTATACTTATTCACAGTTTTAAATATATTCTAAATTTCAACTTTTCAGTATCCTTATGTAAGTGGGTTACATAAAGAAGGGAGGTGAGGGAAAAATTTAAAGTTTCAGCAATTCATTAGTTTGTTCTTTCTATAATTGACTACTATGCTTAATATATTTAATACAATATATATAATAAATCTAAGTTAATGATTATATGATTCTAGATATGTAAGATATAAAGCTGGATAATTAAATAAATCACTGATTAAATACAAGACTAAGCTATAATATATATAACATTAAACAGTATATCCTAATCAGTTTATTCTTAATAATTATTAATTAATAAATAACTCTAGACAAACTTAAACAACTGTATTATACTTCGCTGGTTATTATTCATTCTCCTTCTGTTTTACTATCTTGTTTCACTCTTGCATCATTCCATCTTCTCTCTTTCAATTGGTTTTAATGTTCCTTGTTTTAAGTTTTAAGTGTTCAAATGTCCAACAATCAAGGTGTCCAAATCAAAATGTCCCAGAAAAGCACCTTAATAAAATTAATTCAGCTCTTCCAGATCATTAACTTCCAAAATATGTTCTATATATCAGTCTGCTATTAACTCTGCTGTTCCGATGTCCGTTGCAACTCAATCGCCTAGTCACTGTCTCCGGTTATAAAGAAATCCGTCAGTCTCACCGTCTTCCAAGTCCACTTTCCAGTAGCAAGTATTATAAGTTCCTGTATCGGCCGTTCGTTCGACTCTCCCGCTTTCAAAATCACCTCTTGCCCCTCGCTGCTGCTTCTAATCTTCACCTTCTCTGATCTCTCTCTCACACTCACAGTTCTGGTCCCGAACACTTTCTGCTATGAAATCAGTTTGTTTTATAATCCACAAGTCTTTTAATGGTATTTCTTCTGGAGTCTCTCCGCTTCCGCCGCCCTATCACTTTCTGCGCTGTCACTGTCAGGTTAGCTTTTCCGCTCCACTCACTGTTTCGTCGCCGCTTATCAGGCTGCCGTTTCGCTGCTTACTTGGAGTCTCACTCTCTCCCGTTTCTGTTCGCACTCTTATGACTGTACCACCTTCGATTTTCTCTTTCTCCCTTCTGTTCTCCTACCGATGTTTTCTCTTGTTTGATTTTCACTTCCCACTATTCGGTTGTCAGCGTTTCAGGCCAGCCAAAATGGCTGGTTTTTTTCCGATTGGAATTAAGAGGTTTCCCCTGAACCTTCGGAGAGATTGCTTTTCTCTCCGAGGTCCTCGAGAGTTCCTCTTTTTTCTATTGATCCCTCTGGGATCAATAGCGCCTGGATCGGCTTCCTAATCGGAAATCTTGGAACTTCAAGAACGGAGCTCCGTTCTTTTCGTTCCTGGCACAATGATGTCACCGCCGGAATATTTAGAGATGGAGAAAGCGTCTTTTTACCTCTGGTTCCAGAATGTAGAGGAACAAAAAGATGAAGATCTAGGAGAATTAATGACAGATATATTAGCAGAAACAACCCAGAGAAATAAAGAAGACATTCTAAGAGACATTGATGAAATCTACAGAGTCCACACAAACTATGCGCCCAGGCACAAGCTGCCTAAAGAGATACATATTAGATTTACAAAAAAAGCCATAAAAGATGTTTATAGGAAGATGAGAGAAGGGGCAATCGTATATAAGGGAAAGGAAGTAATGACTCTCAAGCAAATCCCAAGAAGGATAAGAGATCAAAGGAAAAACTACAACTTCTTAACGTCACAGCTAAACAAATATAAAATAATGTTCCACTGGCTGATACCGGAAAGGCTACTGATTTCCTGGGAAGAAAAGAAGTACAAGATTGACAGTCTGGAAAAAGTGCAAGATTTTTTCGACCAGCATTTTGTGTTAGAAGAGGAACAGGAGACCAGAGAAGAATTAGAAAATAAGAGCCAGGAGGAACATCGAACAGAAGAAGTAGAAAGAGAGCAAGAGGAAAAAAGAAGATTGGAGAGAGAAAGAATTGAAAGAGAGGGAGCGAGGGGAAAAAACAAGTAATTACAAGAAACACAAGAAGACTGAGAACAACGAACAGATAGAAGACAAGGATGGAACGTGAATTAAAACTGACCTCGATCAATATAAATGGACTAAATGCACCAAACAAAAGGACACACACATTTACAAAACTGCAAAAACTGGAGATGGACATTATAATTTTGCAACAAGTTCATATTAAGAAACAACATCAAAAACTACTAGAAAATGAAAGATTAGGAACACTATACACTTCACTAGCTGATCAGAAAAAGAAAGGAATCACAGTATACATTAAGAAACATTTGAAAACAAAGCAAATATATACAGATGAAGATGGAAGGATTTTGATGATAGAAATACAAATAGAATCAAAAACAATATTATTAATATCGATATATGCACCTAACGGAAATCAAAGTGAATTTTTCAAAAAAAATACATAAAATAGTCAAGGATTTGGAATATGAAAATATCTGTATTATAGGAGATTTTAATGCGATTATGGATACCGAAAAAGATTACCAGAGCAATAAAAAGAACAAAACTAGGAAAAAAACACTTCCTGATACATTCAAAGACATGGCAGATGAATTACAATTATATGATGTATGGAGAGAGATGAACAAACAAGTAAAACAATATACATTCTATTCTAGCCCACATCAATCATGGTCTAGAATAGATATGGCCTGGATGACCTCAGAACTTAGGAAAGAGATAAAAGACATTGAAATATCACCAAATACTTGGGCAGATCATAGTCCAATAACAGTGATATGGAGAGGATATCGAAAACAAAGAAGGTGGATGATGAATAATGAAATAATAAAAGATAAGGAATACTCACAAATGATCGAGAAAGAAATGATTACTTTTTTCCAGATAAACACGAAAGAGCAAACCTCACTTCAAAACCTATGAGACACAGCCAAAGGCTATATAAGAGGCCTTACTATCGCGTATATGGCAAAGAAAAACAAAGACAAACAACAGAAAAGAAATAATTTATTAACAGAACTTACAGCATATGAATTAGAGTTGCAGAAAGAACCCCACAATAAAATAATTAAAGGAAAGCTAAATCTTGTCAAACATAAAATAAATTTAATCACACAAACAGAAATTGCAAGGAAAATCAAGTCAGTAAAACAAAATCATTTCGAACACGCGAATAAAACAGGTCGCTGGTTAGCATACAAATTGAAAAAAGAAAAAGAGAAGAGAACAATATACCAGCTGCAAGATGAAGTAGGAGAAGTACATTTAAATCAAGACAAAAAACGAAT